>NC_058385.1:17872500-19132500 GCF_018350175.1 Felis catus | reverse complement strand
ACTTATTTTAATTCTTTTCCTATCCTAGAGTGGCTGCTCTATGGAACTTTCCTGCCCTCATTCAGCCCCAGTTCTGGGAATAATTCAGGAAATTATCTGGACATTCTTCCTCCCACACTCCTTTCCAAACCCACTGACACCACCTCGGCCTCTCCCTCCCCTGGCCATTCTCGTTTGACCCTCTGGTGAATGTCTGCTCACTTTGACTCTGGCCCTTTCATGTCATCTCTCAGATTCCTTAGCAGCATTCTCTGTACCCTCAACACAGATCCACCTTCCAGAGCCTCCAGCAAATCCTACTTCCAGCACCTCGATTTCCCTTCTTATTTTAGCATATTCATTTTAAAAATCTTCCTTCCAGCATTCATCTATTGCTGTTGAGGTCACCTGAAGATAAGTAACAATGCATCAAGATGAAGCAACTTTTTCCTAAGAGCAGAATGGAATAGAATAACCTCCTCCTTCACCAGAGGGCTTTCCTTGAATATTGGTTTTTAAATTCTCTCCCTCATTCGCAAGTGTGTCTGATCATGAACCTCTGAAATATAGTGATTGATGGTAACACAGAGATAAAAAGCCACTCTCTTTCCTGCTAAATTTTCCTTTTAACTTCCTATCTCCTGAGAGTGAGATATGGGCCTGCAAACTATCTGTAACTCTCTAATGAAAATCATCCTTCTCTCCTGCAGGGCCCCTTGCAGACATATAGCTGCCATAGGTGGCCTCTTATCTGGGCTGCTAATTACTCTCCTGGCAGAGGCTTAAGAATTTTAAAGCTAAATCTAAGGAAAGCACACACGGAAAAAGATGTTTTGTTTTCAATCTCTTCTGCTTTATCTCAGCTCAAAGGTAAAACTGTCAACACAAAGTAAGGTAGAGAAGATCAGGCATGGAGCAGGACTGATTCTTAGCACGCTTTAGGACCAAGGCAGATACGACCAGAACGTGGGCCACTGACTCACATACCTTGGCCAGATGATTACGTGCACAAAGGACGACACTTGTGGCATTCCAACCTTCCTGAATCTGAGGTGGCCATGAGAAAGGATTAAGATCAAATTGCCAGACTGCGTGGAGCTAAAGAAACTTCAAGAGAAAGCAGCCAAACACAGAATGACTGAGCTAGAGGCAGCCCTGGGCATCGAAATCCTCAAGCTTCCTCCAGCAAAGCATCATGTACATTTTTAACCTGATTTCATGTTGATAATCTGGCAAAGTGGAGGTATCCTTTCAGCGTCTGCCATCATTCTTAGAGAGGACCCTTTTAAAAATCTATCTAAATAGAAATAGGTGCTTACTTGACATTGTAGACCAGTGGTTCTCAATTTTTAGTAGACATTAGAATCCCTTAGAGGACATAAAACACTGATTGCTGGGATCCACCCATAGAGTTTCTGCTTCAGAAGGTCTGGCATATAGCCCAAGGATTTGCATTTCTACTAAATTCCCAGGTAATGCTGATACTCATGGCCAGGGAAGTGCCTCTGTAGTGCCTCCTTTTTTCACAGCTGTGCAAGGAGATGGATTTTTCCCATCCATTCTCATGGCGGTCATAGTATGTTGCCATGACTAGAACACCAAAAATAGAGAGAGATCTACCAGAGGATGTTAGTATTTTCTTTCTGTAAATTGCTAAGTATTGACTTTTTTAGCTGACCTCTAAATTTTATTCCCAAGTATGTATGATTCCATCTCAATGGGTTAAAAATCTGAGTCAGATTCCTCTTGAGCTCAGGATGCTGTGTACTTAGCCTAACTCAGAGAATTGCCAGGTCAGCAGGCATCTGGCTCAGGAGCAGCTGTAAGAGGTCTTTTTAAAGTGCTGATTTCTAACAGGTTGAAAAATGGGATTGTGTGGGGAGCCAAAACACCCTTTTGGAAAACTGCCAAAACTTTTGTTCCTTCCTTAGCCATTCCTTCCTTTAATCAGGGACCCCTTACGGTACTAAAACAGAAGCCTGCCTCACATATGTACCTGATAGAAGACCACCCTTCTTTCCCAGATCCCCTGGAAGCATCTGTGAGATTGCTGAGTCCTTCTCTATGTAGCCATTCTCTCTCCCATTCTCTGGTAGTTAAAAACAAACTCAACACTGTCAGACTTTTTCATGCTATAGCACTGGGAGAGATAATGTGTCTTGCTGCCTTAGTCAGATGGCTTATGTTCCTTTCTTTGCTTTTCCCGTTACACAAAATTTGGAATAATTGGAATTCAGTTGCGGTAACTAGCAGAATTATGAGGTATACTGAAATTCCCAAATCATGAGTGGTATTACTTTATATCAGAGAGAGGTAATGTTTTAGTAGGGCTCTCTGCTGATGGCAACTGAGAAAACATTGCCAGTGATGTGCACTATCACAACGTGAGAAATTGCTAGTAGTCATGGAACCAGCATTAAGGAATGAACCACGGGCTGCCTCATAGCAATCCTTCTTGATAATGTTGTACATTTTGGGGAGGAGTAAATAAAGGAAGTCCTAGCAAACCCTACCAAGTTCCATCTACTTAGGAGGGTTGGTGGAAAGAGGACAGGGAAAATCTGAGAAGATTCACTTGGAAATCTGAAACCACTGTGTATTGAGGTTATAGCCTAAGAAAGGTGAGCTTAGAGAACTTCTACATCAAACAGAAAGGCTGTACCAACTGGGGATTTTGATCTGACTTCCCCATAAAGGTAACTCTCCATGTTCCAATAAAGGACAGGAGAATACAAGACATTTAAACATACAAACACGGTTCCCCTTTCCTCCATGCTTTAATGTAGCACTGATGTACCCACAACAGGCAATAAACAATCGCTAATTGAGTCAGTCTTCCTTTACCACTGTCTCCAAGTTTGAGATCTTTTCTATGTTTTAAGCCTGTTGTGGGACAGAAAGCTTGGCTTAAGTTTGTTTTTAGCATAACCCTGTGAAATAAATATAACCTTCGATAATAAATGTTTTTCAAATGACTCAATATTAAGCTGCCATATTTATTAGTATTTGGGCAGCTTAATAAAATTTTCTGACAAGCAAGTTGGTGATCTGGCAAACAAGATCCATTTAGAAAATGTTAAGTATGTGGCGTCCTTGAAGAGATTAGAACAGAAAAGATAAAGGCATTCTTTTATTAACAATCTTTTTAAAATTCTTAGGAAGGAACAACACTGAATACAAACGTCTGCATAATTGGAAAAGCCAATAAGGCATAAATATACTAGGAAAATTCATCTTCTGGCATAATACTCTACAAGAAGAAATACATTCAGTGACTTACTAGGGAATATAAATACTGTTTTGTAAAATATAACTATCTTAGTCTAGAATTTATTTTTTCCAATGTGCATATCGATTGATCTCTTGCAATGATCACCGAATTTGTTTATAGTGCATTGATATCAAAATTATTGGCTTTTCTTTTGGAGCATTTCATGCTCTGGTTTGAGCACTAATGTTTGTAATTGAAAATAAATATATACTCTAAAAATTTTGATTTTTATTCTGAAATGTCATCAGAAAATTCAGAATTTAATGACAGTATTCTTTGTTTTAACAGTAATAATATCTCTAGTCTGATTTGATTCTAAAATATTTATTTTATATTAGTAAGGCTAATTAACTGTTCAGTGATTATGGAACTAATTAATAAAGACACTAATAGAGATAAAATTAATATAATTATACATTTGATATGACTTATGCAGGCCATTCAGGAATTGTGACCCAATTATAAAGATAATTAGCATAACAAATAATTGAAAGTAATTGCAATTTCAATTTTACTACAAAGTGTCTAGAGAGGTCCAGAATGTCAAGCAAGTGAATAAATAAGAATCTTTCAGATATAGATAATGATATGAAATATAATTTTTCACTTTTGTTCCTATTTCTTACGTAAGATACCCCATCTTTTGTCAATATGGAAACAAAAATGAGGAAAAAAATAGGAAGAGTCATTTAAATCAATCTTCCCATATTATGACAACAAAATAAAGTCCAACAGTGCTATTGCTATTTGAAAACTATGTCTAATTCCGGGGTGCCTGGGTGGCTCAGTCGGTTAAGCGGCTGACTTCGGCTCAGGTCATGATCTTGTGGTCTGTGAGTTTGAGCCCCACGTCGGCCTCTGTGCTGACAGCTCGGAGCCTGGAGCCTGTTTCGGATTCTGTATCTCCCTCTCTCTGACCCTCCCTTGTTCATGCACTGTCTCTCCCTGTCTCAAAAATAAATAAAAACGTTAAAAAAAAAAGAAAGAAAATTATGTCTAATTCCAAAATAGGACCAACAACTTTGCTTTAAAACTAGGAGGCAGCACTATATAGTAGCAAGAATTGGGTCTTTCAAGTGTGAGCAGGATTAAAATCATTAAAAAGTGTATTTAAGCAAGACTATATGTTAGAATGCCTTCAAAATTTACCATTTTCACATTATGCTTGGTATTCATGGTTGTATATATATGCATTACATATAAAAACTAAGGAATTACATAAATAAAGCTGAGGAACTCATGATTTTCTATCACAGCAATTTCTATAATCATTTCATCCAGAGAGGCAGCATTTAGACAAGAATCCTTTCTCAACCAATCATCATGTATCAAATCACTTGAATAACATGTTTTTATCATGTGTCATTCTGTCAAACACCTTGTTTTAATGTTCCGAAAGGAAAAAATGCCAAATGCACTTACGACCTATTCTTATTTTCCTAAGATTTTTTTAAGGCATCTGCTTTTCTTACATAATTAATTTGGTGATGAAACAGTTGCTATCCTATGTCCAAAAGTATAGCCCTTAGGAAATACCCAGTAAAATAAAACAAACAAACAAAACTTTAGTTAGGGGCACTTAAAAAAACAGGCTTATAAAAATTGGAATTTCAGGGCCATCTACTTAGGAAATGAGTAGATGTTTGGGGATATTGCTTGTATTGAGGGAGATTATTCATTTCAACAACAAAATAGCATCTTGTACATCGCAACATTCCTCCACTCTTGTGGTTGCCTCTTCCCAATTTGTACTTCCTAAATGAATGTTAAAAGTCATCGACAGCAGCGTGGGAGCTGTAACACGTCCAGTATGCAAGTCGCTGGGAATTAACTTGCTCAATGACGCTCAGCAAGTAAGTAGCAAAACTGGGACACTGGTAGACTCTGAGGTTCAAGGCCTTAACTACACACTGTTCTTGTTTTCACAGGCTCAACTAATAAGATGAAACATTATTTCATTGAATCAATTATCAAATCATCGCAACTCAATCTGAAAATAAGGGTTCATGACCTCATCACCACCTCCTAATACCATCACCTGGAGGGGTAGGATTCAACATATGAATTTTGAGGAGACACAAACATTCAACTAGAGCATCTAAATATTCTTTTGACAAACTAATATTTATGTGAAGAAACTTAAATAGAATTTGAACTTTAAATAAACTCACTAACAGCTGGAAAGAAGGCCCCTGATATGAAGCACTTTTATAACTAGAATCAAGATACCCATAAAATTCATGATGCTTGTAAGGTCTTCATTCTACAAGAGCAACTAAATAATTTTATCTTAAAACATAGCTAGAAAACAGATGTCTAAATAACTGACATCTCAGTTTGAAGTTATTACCACATTGGTTCTACATTTCTAATATAACATCTAAGTCACAAAGCTCATAACCTACAAAAACAGGGTAAGTATTTCATCTGAATAACATGGGCAAAAATTTATGTCTGCTCTATTTGTACTTTTGTAACCTGACAAGCAGGTTTTCAATTTCTTATAAAGAACATTCCTGAATCCACCCCCTTAGCCTTTTATCCCCCAAATGGACCTAGGTAGTACAATAAATTATTTGAAAAATATGCCTAATTCCAAAATTGGACCAACAGTTTGATTGCTTTAAAACTAGGAGGCAGCACTATATAGTAGCAAGAATTGGGGCTTTCAAGTCTCAGCAAGGTTAAAATTCCACCTGTCCTACTTACTAGCCTTTTGACCTCAAGCAGTTGACTGAGTCCCTTTGAACTTCTGCAAAACAAGGCTAAAAAGCACGCACTTGGAGGAGGTGTTTGTGGGGATCAGAAATCTTTCCGAATGCCTCAAGTGGCGGATGGTACACAGCTGGTACTTCGTATCAACCATAGCTTCAAAATGCTATTGGAGCAAGGGATACCTTGCTTTGGAAGCAATTTCCAAATCCATGCTTCAATGTACATATTTGTTTTAATATTACATATGAGGCCATTGAATTGATCAATTTGGCTGAATTCATTCACAGGGAACTTAGACTGCATTGATCATCTGTTCTAGCACTTTACAGACAAAGGAGGTTTGAGTCTTAGCTATTTGGTAAATGTCAGTTCTGATTCTGAACTGCTACATCCTTTATGTGTCCCTCCCCACCTTTTTTCCTGACCATTGCGCTTGGAGAATTTAACAGGCTATTGAATTTAATCTGAACTCTTTATGCCTCTGAACTCTTCATGTTAACTGCAATGAAAGTGATAGTGAGGAGCTCTGGCTGTGGAAAATAAAATAAATAAAGGATAGAGTGGAAAGTTTGGGATAACAATAGATTCACACATTAAATATATGTGTATTCATTCATGGACTCTCTCACCACTTCCATTATTAGAGATCATTTTCATCCAGAAAAGTGTTTACTATGTCACTTATATAGTACCTTAGTTTCAAAAGGCTATAATAATAAAACGACTGGTACAAATTACTGAATTTTTGAGATTTACTAAAATAAGATATTTGATAAGTATATAATTATTTACATAAATGATCATATTCTCATTTTAACTGTTGTATTTCAATAGCATACACAGTTAATGCGATATAGTAAATAATAATACATAACAAGAGTAATTACTCTAAATTGTTATCACTTATTTTGCTGAATTCAACATTAACAGTGTTTTCCTTTTATCATATGAATTTTCAATTTTCTTTTTTTTTTTTAAAAAACAGGCTATAATGCTTCCTTTTTTTCTAAAATTCTTCCAGAAAGGTAAACAAAATTGGATAAGCATTTTAAAGAAATAAACTTGATTTGCACATTTAGTGTTTCTTATTACTATTGGTTATACATTAAAGGCTAACTATTCTGCTAATTTAAAAATCATTCTCAGAAATCACATATAATGCCACAGACTAAAGTTGGCCAATCAGACAGAATCAGTTCCACCTGTTCAAGTCTAAACTTAGACAACAGTAGAAAGATGTAATGACGATTCATGACTTTGGAGAAAGGAGAATGGCAAGGTATCTAAATGGTTATCTCTTACTTAGAACAATATGCTCCTCTATAGAGCATATGAATATTTTTTACAACTTGAATTTTTTTGCAATGCCAATACCTACCCAAACTGGCCCCTAAATCCTAGTTATGTCTATCAAAAATTGTCTTTCTGCGATGTGGAGTCATTTTACAGAGAACGTATTTAGGCCCTCTCCAATTTTCTTCCTCTTCTTGACTGGTAATCTTGTGTTTTATTTTTGCCATGAAGCAGACATATCCCAGGCCAACAGTGACACACATTGATTCTCAGAAGAAAACCCCATCACGCTCTATTTTTATGAGCTCATTGAACATTTTAAAATAAACAAATATTTGGTTGGTCCCACGGAACTTCATTCAGATGGTGAAAGAAACAGGAAGTAGAAACAAATGAAATAAAGCAGATGAAAGAAACAGAGAAATAAACAAACTCCCCCTCCTTTGGATGTTACACATGATGCTTACTGTTTTTATGGGGATTTTTTTAGTTTGCTTTAAAAAGTCAATTTAGGGGCACCTGGGTGGCTCTGTCGGTTAGGCGCCCGACTTCGGCTCAGGTCATGATCTCGCGGTCTGTGAGTTCGAGCCCTGCGTCAGGCTCTGTGCTGACATCTTGGAGCCTGGAGCCTGTTTCAGATTCTGTGTCTCCTTCTTTCTCTGACCCTCCCCTGTTCATGCTCTGTCTCTCTCTGTCTCAAAAATAAATAAACGTTAAAAAAAATTAAAAAAATAAAAAATAAAAAAATAATAAAAAGTCAATTTAAAGACATTAGCCAACCTTTATTTTTTATTTTTTTCTCAATATATGAAATTTATTGTCAAATTGGTTTCCATACAACACCCAGTGCTCATCCCAAAAGGTGCCCTCCTCAATACCCATCACCCACCCTCCCCTCCCTCCCACCCCCCATCAACCCTCAGTTTGTTCTCAGTTTTTAAGAGTCTCTTATGCTTTGGCTCTCTCCCACTCTAACCTCTTTTTTTTTTTTTATTTTTTCCTTCCCCTCCCCCATGGGTTTCTGTTAAGTTTCTCAAGATCCACATAAGAGTGAAACCATATGGTATCTGTCTTTCTCTGTATGATTAGCCAACCTTTAAAACAGTCCTGAAGGTAAGCAGAGTGGCACTCCATGTCTGCCCCTGCTATCTGCAAGTAACACGGACTATGGCTACACTCAGCCACTTGCTGGCTTGTACAAATGTCTCTGTGCACTTCTAATGCTTATTGATTATTTTCATAATTTGAATGTGAAAAGTTTCCCCAAAGCTGGGTATGGAAAAATAATATCCATAACATCTTTTTTTATGGTTGTAGAACGACCATCTATTTTTTTCTTGTAATAGTTCAAAAAACTATGTATAGATTCTGATTTTGCACTACAATAAAAACTTAAAAGCTGTTGGGAGATACATTTTCTTTCTGAAGCTGAAACCTCTTTCCAGATTGATCAAATATGTCATTTTGATCTCTACCCATGTTTTAAACTTGTATATGTCACAGTTTTTTGCTTCTTTGTTTCTCTTTCTGTTTAGTATCAAGAGGAGCAAAGCAAAACAGCCTTAGAGCCCGTTAGAGCACTGGAGTCCTAGTGCTAAGTCTATCTAACATAACTGGGCCACTGAACCTAGTCAGGAGATTATGAAAGACAAGACAGAAGAGACGCCTGCTGACTAGGGAGAACGGCAGTGTACTGTCTATACAGAAGCTTCACCGTCATGAATGGTGCCAAGGCAGTCAGATCATACCGTCTATCTGGGAGAAACGATTGCTCAGTGAATGGAGGTAGGCAGGCTATCGAGCTCATGTTACTTGTCCTCAACAATGAAAAGCATCTTTCTCAATTCTTTGGGAAGGCAGAAACCCATCCCAGTGTTGGGAAAAGGGGACCTAAATGGACAGCGTCCTGAAATGATAATCCACCTTGAAGTAAAGCTCCATCACTCCAGCTAGTGGTTTGCGTCTCTTCCTGGGAACTCTAAAAGACCTTGCCGATCCACGAAGGCTCCCACCTGGTCGGACTGGAGGAACTGGCTCGGCAAGCGATAGATGTACGAATTCAAGCTCGTTCAGAGCTCTAATCAGAGCTGAGGAAGATGGCTACAATACTGCCTCAGTCCATTCAGGCTGTTATAATAAACTACCACCAACTCATGGCTTACAAACAACAGAAATGTACTTCTCACAGTTCTGAAGGCTCTGCCTACCAGGTCATCCTATTGCCCGCAGACCTTCCACTAGAGAGTTATTTAGCATCCGTTTCTATTTCAAGCAATCAAGCACTCACACTTGCTGGGAGTCAGACCTTCTCATTTTTCTACCGCTCCAGTTGTTCCAACTGTCCTTAAGTTGAAGCAAAGCCTGTGTGTCCTTTAGTTTATTGCCAGTACTGCTTTTTTGGAGGGACAAAAATAAGTATATTTTTTCTTCCATGGGACTGCCCTTCAAATATGCATAGCTCCATTTATTCTTTTCCAATATAAACTCCCTAAATCCACCTATTTTCTTGAACCATTGAACCGAGGAAAATTTTACATTTCTCCTGTGTTGGATAACTTGGTATTTAGATCTAAAGGCAGTTTTTAGTGGAGGTTTAAAAATTTTTTTTAATAAAATCATGCATTTTTGAGACTAAATATAGTAGTTTTGTACTGACATGGAAAAAATGGGTGTCTTTTATATAAATTTATACTATAAAATAAAGGTATATAAGGGCCTTCTTTGATTATCTAATATCAAGATTATTATTTTCTAGAATTTCTGAACTTTCCATTATTTCTAAATTATTAGGTAACTCCTACCTAAAATTTCTGCTTTGCATTGTTAAATGTTTCATAAGGGCATTTCATTTTCTCTTCTGGTTTTATTTTGCTGAATTAAAGCTGTTAGAAAGGGATTTGATTTCATGTCTTTATGAAGCCTCTTTCAAAGTGTGCTTGTTGATCAGTTGTGATAGAGTAATTCAGGTTCCTTTATCCTAAGCAGAAACATTTACCCTGGACAGCGTTCTTTTCAGTCACCTATTTATCCCCTAGTAATTAGAATATTGGCTTATTTTTAAGCACCTATTCACATATTAGGATAATTGGCTAAAATATTAGTATAAATGTTTTTCATTAGTAATAAAAATAGATTAGGGATGCCTGGTGGCTCAGTCAGTTAAGCGTCCGACTCTCGGTTTTGGCTCAGGTTTGTGAGTTCGAGCCCTGCATCAGGCTCCGTGCTGGTGGTGCAAAGCCTGTTTGAGATTTTCTCTCCTCATCTCCCCCACTCATGCTCTCTCTCTCTCTCTCTCTCTCTCTCTCAAAATAAATAAATAAACTTCAAAAAAAAATTTAAAAAAGGAAAACAATTTATTTAAAATAATTAAAATAAAAAAATGACTTAAAGTGGGTCCAGAACAATGAACAGTATTAGGCCAGTTTTGAATCATAGTCATTGAAGTATTTATCACATTTGGCTCATGAGACCGCATCCTAGATGAAGTCTTATTTTTTTCTTTAGTTAGTACCATGGTTCCTTGAACAAGGTAGGCATTCAAAAAATGTTGATTAAGTTTAGCCAAGTTGCTACAAAAACAGCTGCTCCCGGACCTGACTCAGCAGGAAAACCTGGTACAGAAGAGAAAACAATTCTATAACCACTGAGATAATAACTGAACTGCTGACATTAATCGTCCGTTTAATGAGTCTTTCCTAAAATTAAGGATTTGAAAATTAAGGCAGGGGATATCTAATTTGGGCAACTTTGGTTCTTACCTAATTTGATTCATTTTATTTTATTTTATTTTATTTTATTTTATTTTATTTTATTTTATCTTATTTTTTTTATTTTTTATGTTTTATTTTTGAGAGAGAGAGAGAAAGAGGAAGAACGAGTGGGAGGGGAGGAGCAGAGAGACAGGGAAACACAGAATCTGAAGCAGGCTCTAGGTTCTGAGCTCTCAGCCCAACACAGGGCTCAAACTCACAAACCGTGAGATCATGACCTGAGCCAAAGTCACATGCTTAACCAGACTGAGCCACCCAGGCGCCCCTCATTTGATTCATTTTAAAAAGAGAAAGTAAAAAATATTTCCACTAAGTTTTTTTTTTAATTTTACTTTTAAGGCATAAAATCATTTGGTAAACATTAAGAAATACACATATTTTGATGGAACAAAGAGATTATAAGATTTTTAGTTTGTTATTTTATTATATACATGCTACTTAATAAGCTAATGAAACAAATAAGGAAGACAAAATTCACTTGATTTATTTGCAAGGAAAATTAATCATATTTTGGCTCTAAGAGGTTTCTTAGATCTTGTGATAACTATCACTATAAGTTTTGTGAGATCTGTTCTTTCACAGTTAAAATTATTCTTTTTTACATGCAAAAATAAATCTTTAAACAAATGAGCAGCAAATTAACACAAATGATAGTGGTATAGCAACCCCTACCACAAATAATAGATGTATTTTATTTTATTTTCTTCATTAAAATTTTATTAAAGCTTAGTGGGTTGTTGTTTTTGTTGTTGTTGTTGTTGTTGTTGTTTTAACAGGTAAAAGTTCACAGCTCAATTTAGGGGAAGGTAGAGATATTTCTCATAAACTCCTGTGCCCACAAGTGTGCAGCCTCCCCGTGATCAACATCCCCCACAAAAGTGATACATTTACTAAAACTGATGAGCCAACACTGACACATCATACTCACCCAGAGTCCATAGTTTACAATAGGGTTCACTCTTGGTGTTGCCCATGAGTATGGGCAATATATGTATAATGACATGTATCCATTATTATGGTATCATACAAAAACTTTGCACTGAGTTAATATCCTCTGTGGTTTGCCTATTCATTCCTTCCAGTCCACCTCGCCCGTGGCAACCACTGATCTTTTCATTGTCTCCATAGTTTTGTCTTTTCCATAATGTCATACAGTTGGAATCATACAGCGTTTAGTCTTTCAGAATGTCTCCTTTCACTTTGCAATAGGCATTTAAGTTTTGTCCATGCCTTTGACAGCGTGATAGCTCATTTCTTTTTTAAAACTAAATCATATTCCATTGTCTAGTTGTAACACAGTTTATCTATCCATTCACCTACTAAAGAACATCTTGGTTGCTTCCAAATTTGGGCAATTATGAAAAAAGCTCTTATAAACATCCATTCACAAGTTTATGTGTGAACATAAATTTTCAACTCATCTGGGGAAATACTAAGGCGCACAATTGCTGGATTATATGGTAAGACTATTTACTTATGTAAGAAGTCACCAAACTATCTTCCAAAGTCGCCACACGATGCTGCATTCCCACCATCAATGAATGAGAGTTCCTGTTGCTCCAAATCCTTGTCAGCATTTGGTGTTCAGTGTTCCAGATTTTGGCCCTTTTTAATAGGTAGGTAATTGTATATTGCTGTTTTAATTTGCATTTCCCTAATAACATCTGCTCTGGAGTATTTTTCTTTCTTTTTTTTTAAGTTTATTTATTTTGAGAGACAGAGAGAGAGCACACACAAGTGTGAGTGGAGGAGGAGCAGAGAGAGGGAGAGAGAATCCCAAATAGCACAGAACCTAATGCAGGACTTGTTCTCACGACTGTGAGATCATGACCTGAGCTGAAATCAAGAGTTGGATGCTTAAAAAAAAAAAAAAAAAAAAAAAAAAAAGAGTTGGATGTTTAACCGACTGAGCCACCCAGGCACCCCTGGAGCATTTTTCATATGCTTATTTGCCACCGGTGTATCTTCCTTAGTGAAATGTCTGTTAAAGTCTTTGGCCCATTTTTTAATACAGTTATTTGTGTTCTTATTGTTGAGATTTAATAGTTCTTTGTGTATTTTGGATAGTAGTTCTTTATTGGATATGCCTTAGCAAGTATTTACTCTGGCTTGTCTTCTCTGTGGCTTGCCTTTTCTGTCTCTTGGCATTGTCTTCCATGGAGCAGAAGTTTTTAATTTTAATGAAGTCCCGTTTATCAGTTATTTCTCTCATGGACGGTATTTTTGTGTTGTACCTAAAAAGGCATCATTTTACCCAACGTCATCTAGGTTTTCTTCCTTGTTATCTTCTAGGAGTTTTATGGTTTTGCACCTTACATTCAGCTCTATGATTCATTCTGAGTTAATTTTTGTGATGGGTTTAAGGTCTGTGTCTAAACTTGTTTTCTGCAGGTTGATGCCCAGTTGTTCCAACACCATTTGTGGAAAATCATCTTGCTCCATTTTATTACCTTTACTCCTTTGTCAAAGATCAGTTAACTATAGTCATATGGGTCTACTTTTGGGTTCTCCATTCTGCTCCATTGATCTCTTTGTGCTTTCACCAATGCCACACTATCGTGATTAATTTAGACTTATGGTTAAGCCTTGAGGTAGATTACTGTCAGTCCTCCAACTTTATATTTCTTTCTCAATATTGTGTTGGCCACTCTGTATCTTTTGCCTCTCCATGCAAACTTTAGAATCAGTTTGTAGAAATCCACAAAGAACCTGCTGGGATTTTGACTGAGACTACAATTGAATCTATAGATTAAATTGGGAAGAACTGACATCTTGATAATATTGAGCCTCCCCATTCATGAACATGGAATACCTCTCCATTTAGTTAGTTCTTTAATTTCATTCATCAGAGTTTTGCAGTTCTCCTGATATAGATCTTATACATATTTTGTTAGATTTATACCTAAGTATTTCATTTTGGGCGGGTGAAGATGTAAATGATATTATGTATTTAATTTCAATTTTCACTTGTTTATCACTATTATTTAGGAAAGCAATTGACATTCGTATACCAATCTATATCCTGCAACCTTGCTATAATTGCTTATTTGTTCCAGGAGATTTTCTCAGTTGTTTCACATATTTTACATAGATGATCACGTCAGTATGAACAGACAGTCTTATTTCTTCCTTCCCAATTGGTATACCTTTTATTTCCTTTCCTTATTACATTAGCTAGAACTTGAAGCACAGTGTTGAAAAGGACTGATGATAGAGAACATGTTTGCCTTGTACCTAATCTTGGTGGAAAAGCTTTGAGTTTCTCAGATTAAGTGTGACTTTAGCTGTAAGTTTTGTTTTTGTAGATATTCTTTCTCAAGTTGAGGAATTTCACCTCTATTTCTAGTTTACTGAGAGTTTTTATCATGAATGGGTGTTGGATTTTATCAAATGCTTTTCTGCATCCCTTGATTTGGTCATGAGATTTTTCATTTTTAGTCTGTTGATGTGATTAATTGTGTTGATTGATTTTTGAAGGTTGAACCCAGCTTTACACATCCAGGACAGATCTTACTTGGTCATGGTTTATAATTTTTTTGGTACATTGTTGGATTCAACTTGTTAATATGTTTTGAGGACTTTTGCATATATGTTCATGAGAAATATTGGTCTGTAGTTCTCTTTTTTAATAATATGTTTTGCCTGATTTTGTTATTAGGGTAAGTCAGACCTCATAGAATGAGATCTCTGTTTCTATCCTCTGAAAGAAATTGGTGGAGAAATTGATTAGAGAATTGGTGGCATTTCTTCCTTAAATATTTGGTAGAATTCACCAGTGATCCTATCTCAGTCTGGTGCTGTTTTGGAGGCTTATTAATTATTGATTCCATTTCTTTAATAAATAAAGGCCTTTTCATATTATCTATTTCTTCTATCTTGAGTTTTGGTAAATTTCATCTTTCAAGGAATTGGTCCATTTTATCTAGGTTATCAAATTTATGGTCATAGAGTTGTCATAGTATTCCTTTATTATCTTTTTAATGTCTACAGATCTGTAATTATTCCCTTCTTTTATTTCTGAGTTAGTAATAATTTGTGTCCTCTCTCCTTTTTCTTAGTTAGCCTGGATAGAGGTTTATTTTATTTTTATCATGGAAAGATGATAAATAAAAAAGATAAAAAGTGGCATTTTCTTATTCCAAATTAAAAAAAAATTAACATTTATTTATTATTGAGAGACAGAGCATGAGCATGGGAGGAGGAGAGAAAGGAGGAGACACAGAATCTGAAGCAGGCTCCAGGCTCTGAGATGTTAGCACAGAGCCCGATGTGGGGCTTGAACTCACAAACCACAAGATCATGATCTGAGCCGAAGTTGAACGTTTAACCAAAATGAGCCACCCAGGGCCCACTTCTTATTCCATATTTAAGCCACTTCACTTTATTTGTTTGTTTTTTAATTAATTTATTTATTTTGAGAGAGAGAGAACATGAGCAGGGGAGGGGCAGAGAGAGAGAGAGAGGGAGAGAGAATCTCAAGCAGGCTCTGTGCTGTCAGCACAAACAGTGAGATCATGACCTAAGCTGAAATCAAGAGTTATATGCTCAACCAACTGACCACCTAAGTGCCCCTAAGCTATTTTGAAAAGCAAAAATCATATTAAAGCCAAGGAAAACAGTAATCAGCTTATTTTTTCTAAATTTGTTTCTATTTGTAGGCAAGTGAAAATATAATTTGGGATAAACCTTCTCAAGGAGAACAAATTTTTTATTTCAAAACTGTATGAGTCAAATGCAATCTGTGTCTATTTGTGATGATTTTCTGGTCACCTCAGGAGAGGCAGATTCAGGGTCTTTTGAATCCTGCTACCACCACAAAGTCTAACATAGTGAATCTGAAGTCCAAATTTTCTTTTTCATGTTCACATCCCTGACTAAATAATTATAGTGAAGTTACTTGGTTGGAAGCATTTCAAACTTATTGATTACTCTTAGTATGCCTTCATTCTAGCTTAAACGTCAGTGTGTGTTTAGACTGTACATGCCAAGGGGACTAGGACCACAGCAGCGAAGTAACACTGACCAACTCACTCTTACTGAATATTTATCATGCTAAGGAGAAAGTGACAGAATAACTTCATATAGAAAATTTGGCTCACCGCAATAGGCACAGGCCACACAGCCACATCTTTCCCTCCCTTCCCAGCCTCCCCCTACACCTACCTACCTCTCCCCATTGTTGGCAGCAAAGGAAGAAAGAGTCCTTACTCTGGAGCAAGACTTCTTGCTGCAACTTACATGCTGTGCATCATTGGGTAAATTACCTAACCTTTCTGATATTGTCAGGATTGAGTGAGTTAAAGCATATAGAGTGTTTAGAAAAAAAATACCTCATAAGGAACCTGACTGATAAAAATGAACAGTTATTCTTAATTTTAATAAGTAATATAGCTTATGCACTATTTTATTCAACCATTCAATAATTATATGTATTCTGAGCACTATTCTTGGTGCTGGAACTAGAGCAGTGAACAAAACAGCCAAGATTCCTGGCCTCATGCAGCTGGTCTTCTAGCAGGGGAAAACAGAGGAAGCATGCAGTGAAAGAAATAAGTGTGAAACTTGGAGAAAAAAAAAAATCAGGTAAGGAGAGTGAGAGTGATGGATTTGGGATCAGGAAAGGCCACTCTCATTTGGAAATAAAGGAGTAGACCATGCAAGGTCTGAGGAAGCCCCATCTATCAGGGGAAATATCAAGTGTCCCAGAGCAAGACTGAAATGCACTTCACCTGTTAGAGGAAAAGCCAGAAGGCCAGTGTGATTGCTGGTCAGGAGCAAGGGAAAAATGGCATAAATGATCTAAGAGAGAAAGGTGGAAAAGACTGGCACTGTATTCACAGGTAAGAAGGATTCAATGCTTCTGGCAAATGCAGGAAGGAAGCCTTAGCTGCAACACATATCAGCCAGCTGCCTCTCTGCAACACTAAAGGAGAGCTGCGGCTGGATGGAGGTGAGGCAGCTGTGCAGAAAAGAATGTGGCTCTCTTTCCTACCCACTTCTCCGAGAGCCAGAGAATTCTGAGTAGAGAGTCAGGTAATTATCTCATGAATTCCTTTCAGGGAAGGTAATAAAATGGGGTGATTGGACCCAAAGGACAATCCTCCCACTCGCCATAATAGGTACTTTACTAAAATATCCAGATAATTGGACATACTCACTGCTGCACATTGCCTGCCTCCACAATTGGAAGTTGCCTTTCTTATTTCCATCTGTATTTTAAATCAAAATGGACTTACTAAGACATACCATAAATACCTCTATATTAACTCACTTGAAGGAGTGGACTGTTCCACACAAATGTGAATTTCATCTCGGCAATGATTTTTCTTCCAACCCTATGACATTACTAAATTGAACCCACATTTTCCTGGCTGAAGCTATGGTAGAGAATTAGCTTTTACAGCATAGCCTGTTCCTTGAGTATCATATTAGATTATGTTTTTATAAATCTAAATTCTAGGTATTCTCTCCATTATAAACATATTAAGATAGTCTAGGATCTCCATGAGAAAGATTCTTACTTTGCATGGTTTAAAATGTGAATTGTAGCCCATCATGTAATACTTCTATGGTTAATGGGCATTGTGAATTATATTAAAATAGGAATCTCCCAGTGCAGCAGCTACTCTGCCATCAGCACATCCTCCCGTGAATGCAACAGGACATGACATGCTATGTTTTCCATGGTGCTTTCTCTGAGTATGGACTGGGGCACACTAATGCATGCAAGCTACAGGAGGAAGGAAGGGGCATCTGGTTAATCTTGTTACAAACGAATGACAAATTATTAAAAAACGGTAATGCAATACTTTTCATTTTCTTGCACAAAAAGTCTAAGTCACTAAATTTAGAAGTCTGGGCAAGGTGCTCATAAGGCTACCGAAACCTATATACCCTCATTTTGTACAAAATGGCTCTAGATCCCTTGATTCCAGAAGATTATACTAGGGGTCACTAAAGTTGAGGCACTGGTGTCAAAATGGTATAGAATAAGAACTCTGCTCTTCAAGGGTAGACACAATACCAAATGGTGCTTGGTGGTAATCCATCAGATTCCCTCTCTAGGAATCTGTAGGTAAGATTTAGTGAAAGGCATGATCCTAAAGGTTTCTTATCTCAGGCTGCTATAACAAAATACCATAGGCTGGGTGCCAGGTAAGGGTGGCATTAGATTTGGTTCTTGGTAAGGGCTCCCCTCCTGGTTTGCAGCCGACCACCATTTCATTGAGTTCTCAAATGACTTCTTCTTTGTGTGCATTTGGAGACAGAGCTCTCCTGTTCCTTCTTCTTCCTATAAAGGCATTAATCCCATCATGAGGGTACCACTTCATGACCTCATTTAAACCTAATTACCTCTTAAACATCGTTGGAGGTTTAAAACTTCAACACATGCATTTTACAGGAGTAACAAATATTTATTCTATAACAGTAGAAATAGAGAGGCACAAGGAGACCATAAGCAGATGCCAGGAGGCATTAAAATCCAGGAGGAAGCAGACTGCAAAAGTTGAAATCAATTACTTATTAACAGAGTACCTTGACATAGAAGCAGATTTGGAGAAGTCCAGAGAGAATGGTGTCCTGTTTGGGCTGTTGTTGGGCTACTAGTGAAGCTGATGTATCCAAAATAGTCATGAGCAATATTCCAAATGTCATGAGACCGAACTATTCTGTTATTTCTTCCCAAACATCCTTATCTTAAACCCTCATTAGCTAAAGTAAATCCCACGGAAGTTTCTGATTCTTATAACATGAAGGTCTATGACTAGCACAATTAAAAAATATTTTTAATTACATACGTGGTCATATTAAAGATGCTCTGATTTGCTTCCCTCCTATCCCTATAAGTATTTTCTCCAAGAAAATCTTACTTTTAATTCTCAGCATATTTGTCCAATGACCCCATTCACCTACTTCCGTGAATGTTTGTGTGTATGGATAGGGAAGTATTTAATCGATGAGATAACTTCAAGTGAAGATGATAGAGTAAATTTACATAAAAATCTGCTGTCTGCACACACACACACATACACTGGTAAGAGATAAAATACGCTTTAAAACGTTTTAAAAGATAGAACCATGCTCAGTACAAGATAAAGCACTATCATGGACTTAAATGGAAACACATTAAGTTGCCAAACAGGAGGCATTTAAAATCACCACTTGCCCAGCACCAGCAAGAAGCAGAAGAGGCTGCACACGTATGCAAAATATCCTGTTCTTGAAGGCTTACTGCAGGAGAGAAGGCTGAATGAGATGCCCTATCAGTAAACCACTGTACATCTGTAGACCTAGAGATGACTCAAGGAAGCAGAAACAGCCACCAGCGAGAAACCAACCAAGCCATCTGCTGGCTTGGAACCCTGAGCCTCCAATGCAAGGTGTTATATTACACTATAGTAGTATTACACTGGTCACTCCAGAGAGGGGTGGATGAAGGAGACTGAAAAGCCAGCAAAACAGACAGGGGTAAGGAAGAGGAAGCGAGGGGCCTCCCTTTCTTGATGAATTTACAAAAACTTTAAAGTTTATGCATAAAATGCGTGCCATGAAAAATCACCAACCAACTAAAAATACGATGTTAAGAATATATCCAGCCTAGGGGCGCCTGGGTGGCGCAGTCGGTTGAGCGTCCGACTTCAGCCAGGTCACGATCTCGCGGTCCGTGAGTTCAAGCCTCGCGTCGGGCTCTGGGCTGATGGCTCAGAGCCTGGAGCCTGTTTCCGATTCTGTGTCTCCCTCTCTCTCTGCCCCTCCCCCGTTCATGCTCTGTCTCTCTCTGTCCCAAAAATAAATAAATGTTGAAAAAAAATTAAAAAAAAAAAAAGAATATATCCAGCCTAAAAACAACACAGAACAAAAAACCCCAAGACTTTAAATATGTATATTTAAGGATCTCAAAGAAAGAAAGAAAAAAGATTGTAAACCATATATGGTAAGGGAGGGAAAGAGTAAATTCTAAGAACATAGAGATATTTAATCTAAATTGGACGTAAAGAGACAATTTGGTTACTTGAAAGTAAGAAAAAGAAATTAAAAGAGAATTAAGCTAAGAAAAATGAGATCTAAAAATATCTAAGAGGCATAAGAAGATGTACAGAATAGATTGAGAAGCTCTAGATGGATGCCTGAAGGAGAGAAAAGAAGGAATAGGGGAGAGTAAATATTCACAGAAAGAGTTGGCTGAGCACCTTACCAAAATAGGAGAGCCATGAGTCTCAGGTGGAAAACATGAATTTTGATGGCCTTACATTAAATGGGAGTTGAATATCAAGCAAGAAAAGAATTTGAGAGTTTCTGGAGATAAAGATTACCTATGAAGGAATAATAATTATATAGAGAAACAATACAGAAACACCCACAAGTGGAATGAAACACTAATCATTAGATAAACCATTATTCAAAGGGAAGGAAGTATTTAAGACATTTCAGACACAAAAACTAAAATTTATTACTCATGACGTCTCTGAAGAAACCATTAAGTGGTTTATTACAGTAAGAAGAAAAGTAAATCATAAGAAAAGTGTGAGTTTTACGAAGTGATGTTTTTTTTAAATGGTAAAATCTCCTAACTTACTAAGATTCAAAGAAAAGTAATTTGATACTGTTATTATGCAAAAAAATGTATGTGGGCTGGAGAAGGTGGACATAATGCATACTTCCTCTTAAAGAAAAAAAATGCTGGAAGCAAGTGAATAAAAACAACCAATTTAAAAAAATTTGAGAAGACAGCAAAGACAATTTCAAACCATCAGATTAGAAATTTATACTCACTAGACTACCCAGTATGGAAAACTGTCGACAACTTTCAGACTTCACTACAAAATTTTTATTTATTTCTGTTCTTAACCATGGCCCCAACCCTCTCCCCTTTATTAAGCATGTAGGCAATGTGACAGGAATGATAGTCATTCCAAACATATCCCCTGTAAACTGCTGGAACTCCAAATTGGATATAAGATGAATTAATGTATATGTTGCCACAACTTCTTCTCTAAGAGAGGAGAATAAAGTAGATAACAATTAGTGAGAAAGTGACCAAGAGCAGAAGTGAAGATAAATGTAAGCAGGAGTGGGGTGCTTGGGTGGCTCAGTCAGTTAGCTGACCATCTGACTCTGGATTTTGGCTCAGGTCATGATCTCACGGTTTGTGGGTTTGAGCCCCACCTTGGGCTCTGTGCTGACAGTGTGGAGCCTTCTTGGGATTTTCTGCCCATCCCCACTTGGGTGCTCTCTGTCTCTTTTAAATAAACTTAAAAAACAATTAAGCAGGAGGACAACAAAGGTAATTGTTTTCGATTTAAAAGTACTGAGTGAACTTTAAAAGGAAGGAAGCAAATATGAACTGTGCTGGAAGAAGAGTATTTGGCTATGTTTGTGGGTTGTGAGTAAGGGAGAAGTCTTCCATGCAGAGTGTGGTGACCTTATTTTGGAAGAAAGAATATGGGGTACATACACAGAACATTTATGGGAAAAGAGAGAAGCCCAGTTTAGCTAGGGTTTAGGGCAGAAGATAAAAAATAAGGAGATAAATCAATTACTATTTCCTCAAGCTGTTGTCCCATACCTACTTTTTACTCTTATTACTAAACTCCAAAAGAAGATTCCAGTTTTCAGGACTTAACTGCTAAACTTTTGTCATGCTGACTTGGTACAGAAAGAATCTAGAGTCACATTACATGAATTTTCACATTGGAAGGGGAGAAGACTACTTGGGAATAGAGATTGGATCCAGGAAGGGAGAAGAATCCAGGGCCTCCAGGGACTGGGTCAAGGTAAAGACACTGGGCACTGAGACAGGAAGAAGGAAAGCATTACCAAGGTAGCTATGGATAGCAACTCAAGTGTGTTGGATGCAAAAGGAACTTTAAAGAAGGTCCCAGGTGATACAATGTTAGTGGCAAGAAAATCACAAAGGGCTATTGTTAATCCCAAGGTAGAAAATGGAAGATTAGGAATGATACTGAGTTTCAGAGTGTTTTACAGAAGCAGTGTACTATAGCTGAAAGAATACTGAATATTGATTCGAAAGCCCTGGGTTCATGCCCACCAAAGACATTTATTAGCTGTGTGAGAAGTTACTCAAATTCTCTTGATCAAGTTTCATCACTTGTACAGTTGATATAAAAATTATGAGGATTGTCTTTAAATGAATTCATGCTTTTCAAAATACTTTCTATAATTTAAAGCTCTCTATAAATAGAACATTTTGTTGATTTTATTTTAATATGATGGTCATGCTATTATTTTGTGCTAAATCTCTTTCTTTTGGTAAATGCTTCTCCATGACTTCTCATGACACTGTTGAAATTTTCAAATAAGTGATGTCTCTTCCCCTAACATTCAGGTGAGCCCATGACCAGAAGTTAATTATAGATCTCATTACCCCAATTCAATGACTAATCTCTGGTAAGCACATTACTTGGGAAGAAGTTACAAATGTCTTTTTAAAGACTATAATATGAACTCTGAGAGAGAAAGATCATAAGCTCTAAGGATATTTTAAACATGGGGCATCCAGGTACCAGGACCGTCTACATTGGTCTGCCCAACAGATGGTAGAATCTGGGGGGTAAACCCAGAGATGTTGCTAGGGAGAAAGAAAGATGAATCTAGAGATAGAGATGGAAATAAAAATGGAAAGAGACACAGAGGGAAAGAAATAGAGATTCAGTTGGTATTCCTCTAATCTTCTGTTCATCCATGTGTTTATTGACAATCTCATGTGGATCAAGAATTATTTAAGATATTGGGGCTATATCAGTTATCTAAGACAGACTTGGTCCCTACTCTCATAGACTTATTACTCTAATAAGACTGAAAGAATGATAAATGCTTTTTTAAAAAGGAAATGCAGGACATCTGGGTGGCTCAGTCAGTTAAGCATCCAACTCTTGATTTCAGCTCAGATCATGATCTCAAGGTTCATGAGATGGAGCTCCTAGTCAGGCTCTGCACTGGCAATGTGGAGCCTGCTTGGGATTCTCTCTCTCTCTCTCTCTCTCTCTCTCTCTCTCTCTCTCTCTCTCCCCCTCCCCTGCTTATGCATGTGCTCTCTCTCTCTCTCTCTCTCTCTCTCTCTCTCTCTCTCTCTCTCAAAGTAAATAAATAAACTTAAAAAAAAAAAAAAAGGATATGCAAGTCAACAGATTATGGTAGGTCCTGAACCAGCCATGCTGGGATAGGTGAAGAGTTGTGAGACATGAGGTGACTTCTGATAAAGGCAGCTGATTAATCCCAATGCCAGTGACAATCCATCACAAAGCCTGTACTGGAAAGACATGCAAACTCTTTCATTTCTTTCATACTGCTGAAAGAGAATATAACCTTTCACTCATTAACTGTCCATTCTGTTGCCGAGAGAGATTTTAACCGCATATGTACAATAAAAACCTCAAATTTAACATGTGCCAAAACTCCTAATTCCTCCCATCCTCAACAAGCTCCTTCTATCTTCTCTATCTCACCAATGGTATACCATATTCCAGTAATGGGCAAATACGTGGTCATCAGTGATTCTTCCCTTTATCCCTTTACACATCATTTAAGTCTAACGGCAAATTCTGTCAGCTCTATTTTCAAAGGATTTCTAATTCTGAAAATTTCTCACCATCTCTACTGCTACCCCCCTAAGACTAGGAAATGTAGACATATGTCTCATTTGCTCAAGATCTTCACACCGGAAACTGGGTGAGAACATTCTCTCAGTTACTCCTGCCTGCAGATCTTGATGAAATGACATAAGCCATATTTCAAGATACTGATACTGAGTTCATAGTCATATCTATCTATCTATCTATATAGATAGATAGATATCTGTCTATCTATCTATCTATCTATCTATCTATCTATCTATCTATATAAGAAATTGTCATGCTCCAGGTGGGATTTGAGCAATGCACACACTAGGAAGAGAACAGGCAGCCTATAGGACATGGACAAGTTCTTATTTTCATATTTTCTTCATTATTTTCTTCCATTTTCAGGAAGGTTTGGCTATGATTCGTACTAGGGAAGTTTTCCGATCAAAAAGACTTTGTTGTTGTTTCAGGCAGAAATCATAAACTGAACCTGTGTGCCTCTTTGACTTTCTATTACCTGTGTTATTCCTCTCACGAGGGAAAAAAAACAAGCAAACAAGCAAACAGAAACAGAAATGTACTATTCTTGTCCCTAGGCTACTGAGGTTTCTAGATGTATTCCTCAATTCTAGGGTCAGGAGAGTATCCAAGGCCTTTTCTTTCTTTTCCTTTATTTGTCTTTAATTTATTTGACCTCCTTGGTTTAACCCAGGACAAGGATGTCCTGAAATATCCACATCCTATCTCAGAAAGATGGAATCATGGTATCTGTAAAGCTGTAAGAAGAAAAACAAAGCTCTTTAAGAATCATCCTCAGGCGCCTGAGTGCCTCAGTCGGTTGAGCATCTGACTTTGGCTCAGGTCATGGTCTCGCAGTTAACGAGTTCAAGCCGTGTGTGGGGCTCTGCGCTGACAGTTCAGAGCCTGGAGCCTGCTTCAGATTCTGTGTCTCCCTCTCTCTGCCCCTCGCCTAGTAATTTTCTGTCTCTCTGTCTCAAAAATAAATAATCATTAAAAAAAAATTTAAGAATCATCCTCACCAATACCCAGTAGAAGTTGCAGAAACTCATTAAAGACTTCAAGAGGGAAGAAACAGAAAATTGGAGAAGAATCCTCAGAAAACTTTAAAATGCTCATAAGAGTAAAAGACCACATCCACATCCTCATACTGTATCAAGGGACTGATTCCTGTGTTACAAATTAATTATAATGCTATCTTATTGAAAACAATTACAGAGATCTGAGTGTGTCAAGGATTATCTGTTAGGAAAGGTGCCTTTACAAGAAACAATTAAAATATAAAAGGTGATAACCATGAAATCTGATAAGTGAATTAAAACAGTGTGTTTGAATACAGCATGTTGACTTTTTGAGCCACAGGGTGAATACCTGAATATCTGTAAATAAAAATGATGCTAATTTTTCCACAAGTTTTTAGTGCTTAAATTCAAAATATAATAAACAATTACAGTCTTTTGTAATACAGATCTATTAATGAGAATGAATTGTTAGAGGGTGGAGAGGATAAAATTTCCCAAAATTGAGCTCCCCCTTCATCAAAATCGATAGCAAATTTTCACCTGTTAATGCTGATTCTGTAATGAGATCTTATGTATTTCACCTTTCAAAATGTCTTTTTACACAGATAGATACTACCAAATGCTAATATTAATTCACGAGCCTATAAAACGCAAGCATATAAAACAGTTTGATGTGATTTAATTCAAACTACATTAGTTGTCATCAAAATTACTTTACAAAATATAAGGTTTTCATATAAGCACTGCTTTGCCTTGTAATGTTCGGTTGAATTCTTGAGGAAACGTTATCAAGTCTGAAGGAAAAGCTAATTTTGAAAACTATTCAGTGTCCAATAAGAGTGGTTGAAAGTGATTCTTCTCATTCAGAAAACCTTTAATCTTAGCCTTTAGCTCAAAAAAATTGCAAGAAAACTTTACCACTAACAGGTCATCAAACCAATGTGTGGTAGAGCAAGTCGGAATATTCAGCTTCTGTTTTGACAAAAATTCAGGGAACTGATGATGGTTAAGCCCACAACAGGAAGTGAAAATTCATCACTGACACTACTAGTTCAATAACATATGAGAGATTCAAATATTTTCCACAAAGTACCTGTAGCTGTTCCCAGCAGGCGATTCATTGAGGCTAATTCTTCAGTCCCTTTAAACCTCACAATTACTCCATGAATTAACAACTGAACACCAACAGTGGCATCTGTAAACTCATTAAGCGCTGGGGAAACTGGGTGAAATAATTTGAATCCTTATATAAGGACTATCGGTGTGGCTTCCAATGTCCTCAACGTTTTGAGGAATTGTTCTTGCCAAAAGGCTAACAGTTTTAGATTTAGTTTTTCTGGACACACTTGTTCAGAGAGGATGCTATGGGACTTTAAGTCACTCGAATCCTTTCCATCTTCTCCTCTCATCAGCTCTTGATACTGGGGTCAAATGGTACACACTTCGGGCATCAGGATGTTAAGAGTGGAAAGAAGTAGGTCCACAAGAGTGTTTTGCTTGTGTGCACTTACCTTGGGTGCTATTTCCAGAGAAAGAGCTTCCTTATAGAATGTGCCCAACATGAATTCCTCTAACTTGCTCTCACTGTTGTCCAACTGTCCCCAGCAATAAGTCACAGCCTTTGTGGGTTTATAGAAATGAACAGTCACAGCGGATGCATGGGGATTTAGCACTGCTAAACATAGCTGGAGTTCTACAGTTTCTCAGGCTGGCTTTGCAGTGCCTAAGTAGCAATGCCTGAGGGGTCTCAGGAAGCTGGGAGACACTGGACACAGCACCCTTTGACATGACCCCATCTGAGTTAAATTTTTCAAACCTATAACTCTATTTTCCCCTTAGCAGTTTTAAGCTACAAAAGAACAATTTAACTTTAGGTTAATAAGAAAAAAGTCACAGGCAAAGAATTATAACCTGCCCTGGGTCTAACTAAAGTTTAAGAGTCTAACCTGCCAAAGCCCAAATTCTAGAAAATACGAGTAGAATGAATATCTTTCTCCTTCATAGCAGATTAACAATGAGTTTTAAATCTTATTGCTATCGTTGTGGAGTTTTCTTTTTTTCCTCCCTCTATATAGTTAAAATCAAGGAATTTAAATGCCTTTTAATTTGCAATAGGAAAAGATTATTTGATAATGAAATTGAGTGATTTGTTGGTTTACTTTCATTTTAAGAAAGCTATTACGTGTTTCACTTTGTCGTAACTGGTATAGTTATGGCTGAAGGTAATACTGGGGATTTGGGGAATGTCATTTGATTCCATGTGAGTTTAGATTTCTGCATTAAATTTAATGTAAAGCTAAAGCTGTATATAAATATGATGTATAATTTCATATTTTTATGAAATTATAATTTTTATGAAAAATTTTTAACTTTAACCAAGTGATAGCATTTTTCTTTATGGCCCTCACCCATTTTTCTTTATGTCAGTTCTGCTCACCTTTCCTTCCAATGGAAACGATGAATTTAAGCCTTCTAAAAATAGTTGGGAAAAAAAGAAAAAATGCCTAGGCAAGTGAAACAGAATATAATGTATGATTAATTATGCGGGTTTCCTCAAGTCAGCCAGTAAATCCTAATAGAGACAGTTGGATATTCGTTCACACTTAACAAGCTTTCCCCTTCATCTTTACTGCAGTGTGCCATCACCAAGGACGATCTCCTTCTGCCTTATCAAGTCAACACACAACCAAACAGCATTTTAATGTCATGATGTGTAGGAAAAATGATGAACAAGTTTTGGTGCAGTGACATGAAGCAGATCAGTTAAAAATCAGCAGGCTATTTGGAAACAAATTTCCCCCAGCATTCTCATGCTGTGGTTTCTGAGCCGGTGTCACTGTATGTTCTCTTGAATCCAATTTCTTTTGAAATGGCTTTCAGTTCTTTTTGTGTGTGCACTATTGATGTTAAGCATGAATGAATGCAAACACTTGCACCATCAAAAACAAATAGCATTTTACCACCCGGAATGCCCTGGCAGGAGTCCAAGAAAACAAGATTTAACTCCTCAGAATGGCAGTGGGTAGACAGAATTAATGGGTGGTCTTTCCAGGAAAATGTCTTATAAACTTCACTGAAATAGTCATCTGGTGCCTTGGTATCCACATTTGTCTACTTGCTGTCGGTATCTTAACTGTTATCTTACAACAGAAATTCAAGACATTGAATTTAAAAATTTAATTTGAAACTCAAAATCTGGCAAACTACTATTTTTTAAAACTGCAGAAGTGTTGCTGATTATTTGCATTATTGACCTACTGACACTTTGCTTTTTAGTTGATACTACTTAGTGTGATTCCCAGACAACAAATGAAACTTGTTTTGCCCATACCATTCAAGGATTTGTAGTTATATTGGTAGAATCTTCCAAAAGTCAAACCAAGACAATGAATACATTAAAAATCTATTTTGTAAGGAGTAAAATCAGCAGTTATAAGGACACTACAACATCCTACACAGAAAATTCTTTACTTAAAATTGTTGCTTTTATAATGGCTTCTTTACTTTATGATCTGAGGGGGAAAATGGGATGTTTTGGGTTAGAATCTTAATATATCTTGGTGGTCAGATATCTACTAGCCAACATTTTCCCACTTGCTGGATGATGTCATCTCTTTGTTTAAATCACACAATTGCAGCAATGCCCACATCAGACTAAGGCCATTCAGACCTATAGGAATAACACTACTCCAGAATAATTTTCCAGCTTGGAAACACAGCTTTGTTTTATCTGCACTTTCCCGACCATGAGTGAAAAATTTATGAAAAAAAGAAATTCTATAATCTTATTTCTTGTAAATAGGCTAAATCAATAAACTTTTGAAATTATTTAGTCACTTTGTCCCACATAAAACTTTACAGAGCAATTTACTGTGAATTCCTCTTCTCCTGATGTCTTGGAAAGTGGAAGTCCCTCCAGTGGTCACCTGTATTTTATACCCCTCAATCATTCCAGTAGAATGTATGTCTCTTTCCAGATGATGTCTTCCAATCAGTTTCTGAATGAGAAGTGCTCTGTGGCCATTGGCTGAATGCCCTCAACTTGATAAGGGCAATAACGTTCTGGACATATCATATGCAAACTCACTCCTAGATACTGTAACCCCCTAAGTAGCTCACAAGTGGTGTCATATCTGAAAAAAAAGACTGAGAAAAATGGCAATCTAAAGAGTAGACTCAACCTCTTACCACCAACTTGCTCATTGATGGGCTCTTTGCAGAAACTCTGAACATCACTGAGTCTCACTGACGCTGTCCTGAGCTTACTGACAGTATCTTGCAGCTATGGTGTTACTTTGAGATAACAACAAAACCATTAAGTTCACCTATTGCATTATACCTCTCCAGTTCTATGGAAAAAAGTGATTTCTTGATCTTAAAACTTGAAGAAACAACAAACTAATAACCACCAAAAATATTGCCACCTTACGCTCTTATTAAATACAGAAATCCTGGAAGATGGATGTACTTTTTTCCCTAGCTAGCTAGAAGCCTAAGGCAGGAGAAAATTCCTGAACATCAGAAAAATGAAGCTCCTTTTTCTTCAATACCTGAGCACTTTAATCCAACCCTCTCAAGAAGATGGGAAAAAACTCAAAGTATTTTGAACTGTTTAAGTATTTACATGGTAATTATCCCAGTGAGTGAGAGAAAGAGAAGAGGAAACCCTCTGTTCCTTGAGATCCTTGTACTGTGAACAATTTGCTAGCTGCCTTTGCATACATTATCCTGTCCAGACCTCTTAATTGTCATTAGAGGTTATCTCCAGGATTTCGAGAACTCCATTTCACAGAGGAGACCAGATTTACTGAATATTTGCATAATTTTTCCCAAGATGGCACACTAGGTAACTTAGGGTACGTATTTAAATCCCTTTGCCAGACTTTGAAGGATGTTGTCTATTTTATCTTTGTTGTAAAGCCTTGAAAAGTATTGGTAATTATGTGCTACAACTGAACATTAATTATCCAAAACTTTATTATCTATTATCACTAGACTGTCTCCAATCCAGTGAGATTTGGAATTAAATCCTGATCCTAAAAGGCCCAAAATCTAATGTCCAGGCTTCCTCCATAAAGCCCCCATTATCCCTTATTATCTTCGAGGCTGGGTACCAGTGCCCACTCAAGAAGAACAATGAGAATGGGCACAGTTGTCTAAATGAAGCAATCATTTTCTCCATGTTGGTCTAGTCTACAACACTGGATTTCTTACTGACTCACTCTGAGTTCTGAGGGATCACCTGGTGACTCCAAAACTACTACCTGCCTACCATAAACTCCTGTGCATAGCCTTGTAGTATCAGCTGTCTCTTCTGAGCACCAGAATCTTCTCCTGTGGCCAGGCTAGGAACCTCAGTCAGCATTCTTCCAGTCCTGATTCATTGTTTATCATTTCTGCAAATACGTTTCTACAAATGAGAGGTTACAAAGGCCTGCAGACTTAGGCAGGTAGTGTAGATGAGTGAAGCTGGACAGACAATTCAAGGTGAAATGGAGCACCACTGTGGAGTCTAAGCTTCTGGCTGTGGAAGCCGCTACTATGTAATCATCTGAGAATGTGGGCCTGGTATTATCACCTGTACAGATTTTTACAAGAAGACAGAAATGCCAATATTTTATGTAATATTGGCAACTAATCCAATTGTGTTTCTAAATATTATGGAGATACACAATACAAATGAACACTGCCCACAGTCCTCTAGTTAATGACTTCTGCCTCAGGTAATTGCTCAGCCCTGGCTTAAAAAGCATAATTCTCACAGTCTTAAAAGTCTTACTTGCAACAAGGAGAGGTGAGCCAACAATATAAATTTATGTTTGAAAAATAATTATGGAGGAATTTGATTACCATATCAATGCATTACAAAAGTAATCCACTCTAAGTAGTACCGGGAGATAATTCTCCATGAGTCTCTCAAGTTATTACCTATCTTGTGAGCAGAGACACTGACAACCTTTGTTTCAGACAATCTGTTCAGGAATGTTTATACTACAAACAGCCTTGGAAGAGAAATATGGAGTCTCCCTGTAGAGCTATGGTAACTTCCCATTACAAAACACTCAGGGTTCCTCTCGAGTACTATAACTTTCTATCCTGTTTGTGTCATTCTGTGAAATTTGTGGCTTTGGGGGCCAGTGAAAATGCTAACACCCGGAGTCCTCTGTCTCTGACAACTGTCTTCTTCCAGCATTGATAAAAACATTTGCAAATAAGGTAAAGTCTCAGGTTTTTAAAGGTTCTTGATAACCGATATTAAGTTTTTCCTCCATTCTGAATTTTGACCATGGTATCTACTCTAAAATCAACAGCCTTATGTCTCTTTCCGTACTCTTTACCACATTCCTCTGAATCAATATATCCTTATCTTGCTTTTGAAAGTACAACATTGCCTCTTCTCCATCAAAAGAGTCATGAGCTCCCATCATTTTTAACACCCAAATCTCTTCCTATCTCATTGTTTTTAACTATTTGAGGCTTCCGTCTTTGCCCTCAGACAATAGCTTGGTGCTTCGCAATAACATAACCTAACATTACAATAGTAATTAATTCCCAGTGTTAATTGAGGATTAAATAAATTTATATATTTAATGTGCTTAAAATAGTACATATGTATGTAGTACATAGTGAGAAAGCAATAATTGATTATTTATTCAATCGAATCTCTTTAATAAATTAGTTAAGGGCTCAACTTTAAATGCAGGTTGTGACTTATAGCCTAACTCTATTATTGGCAAGCTGAATGGTGGGTAATTTAGGGTTAGGTATGTGCTTGGTCTTTTCTCAATTCAAATTCTCAATAGTTTAGAAAGGTATCATTTTCATAAGCTTTTGAAAAAAACAATCTTCTACAAATGATATGAAGGACCAAATACTAATCCCTCTCAAGTCAAAGTATAAATGAACAAATATACTGTTAAAAAGAAACCACAGGGCCATAATGGAGCCATTTAAGTTAAGCCCCCAAGTCAGTAAACCAAGACTTAATACTTAACCTAACTGCAGTTTCAAGTCTCCAGGAGTGTGTAACCTTTAACCAGTCAACATGGGGATTTCCTGGTCAGCACGAGGAAGTTTACTGATAGACCCCTTCCTTTCCCCTAGGAGGGCCAGGCCACATCGCCTAAAACAATGGATTCTTTGCTAACAATTCCCCCTCATTCCTCTGCCTTTTTACCTTTAAAAACCTTTTCTTTCCTGTTGCTCAGTGGAACTCTTTTCAGTTCGGATGCTGCTTCATTCAGGAATTGTTTGATAAAGCCAATTCCATCTTCAAAATTTACCCAGCTGAATTTTTGTTATTTAACAATACTATAAAGGCTTTTTTTAAAAAAATACAAAACTTTCCCATAGGTGACCTGTACACTCAAGATGCCTACATACCATCACATAAATATTAGAAGTTTTCTTCACAGCCCTAATCAAAGTCAGTTCACCCAAATATTACTTCCATTGATGTTTCCACTGTGCTATGGCATTTTTCCTAATGGTCTCAAATAACATCCCTGCCTTTCTATTTTTCTAAGCCTGTGACAATTAAAAATTTCAAAAGGGTAAAAGGAAAGAGGAAAAACTACAAAAATCTGATTTGATTTTCCTACACTCCCCGCCCCCCATTTCCCAGCGGCTAATCCCCTCTCAAACAGTACAATAGAACAGCTAGACATAAAGAAAAGGAGATAAGACTGGCCAGCCAGTGCATTGTTCTTGCTAATCTGCACCATTTACATAAGGGTTAGAAGGCTTGTTTTATCATTTAAACAGGCTTAAAAGCCTCTTTGCAAATGAGATTTAGTTCCTACAAAAGAATGAATTCTAGCTATTTGGTGAGTTTCTGCTAGACCAGCACTGGGAGCTGACTTGGCAGTAACTTAAGCCACTTCTTTGGCCACATACAGTCTATGCAAAGATTGCTTCCAGCTGCCAAAACTGAAAAGTGTCAAGCTGATTAAATTCTTTCCAGGAGGTGAACAAGATGAGGAGCAGGTTAAGAGGCCAATAATATCAGATCTTAAAGGATACCTGGGCAAACTCGTTTTTACGCGGGTGCTTTAAAAGTGGCTTTGAACCCTTAAAGCCCTTAGAGTCTGCCTTTGAAAGGGAACAGAAGGGAAGGCAGCAAATGAAATTCAGAGACAGAAAGAGTTAAAATTTCTCAAACTGTGAAGTGAGGGCAAGCTAAACTCTTTGATTCATTGTTGTTCTGAGTGGCACTGAACACAAGGATACACTGCACGACTAACTCCCTTGCCAATGTTAGCACAAAAGGTAATTTGAAGTAAATGATTTTCTTAACATAGAGGAATACACCCTTTGCATCAAAATCTTAGATTTTAAAAATTAAGATCATATTTTTATATACCATACCTATTATTTGTTTTACCTGGCACACCTTGAACAGATGTTCAACGTGACCTTGGCCTGAGGTTCGGCAGGGTGAGTAGCACGACCTTGGTTAAATTTGCTCCCAGAAGGTACAAGGGTAGTTACTCCCTCCATTCTTAAATCATCGAGATCCTCTGTAACAACATAAACAATTGCAGAGAAAAAATTAGCCCTAATGGAATTAATAAGAAGAGTCCATATTTTCAGGTATCTGCCAATAGTTAAGCAAAACATTATATTTCCACTTTGCAAAAATATTACCTCATGCTTCAATTATTTTTCAAATCATTTCTAGATGTAGTTGGAGACAAATTACATGAGAAGATTTACAGAAGAAAAATGGTAAGAGACTGAGTCTGTTTTGGACAGTGGGCAGACCATCTATGCCTACAGAACATGGGTCTATCACCTTTCTGTAACTGGTCAAAGAAACCAACCTAAAATCTCTATAGCAATTAGCCTCACATGGTCAGGACTCAGTCAATGACTGCCAGTTTCTCAATTTTTGCCTTTGCTTCCAACTCAGAGCCAACCAAAGACAAGACTATATGTCTTCCAAATTAATTATATAAGATCATTTGCTTCTAATTAACTTGCCTTCACAACTTTCCTATCCAACAGCTTCCAATAAGAGCATGTCTGAAGGCTTCTCTGTTTTCACTCTTAACCTTTCCTTTTTGTTTTCACATGGGGAGGACAATATACCTGAATAGTCATGCCCAAGGTTCACCAAAGCCCGTGCCTACTTTTCCCAGGTTCTCAATCAAGACTAAAAGATCTAAGTTTCCCTGGTAATTCAGTCCTGATGGAATATGTACACGATCCCCTGCTTTATTCATAGCACAAGGACTCCTGTAAAAAGGATTCTATTTATTTGTTCTCAGTCTTAGCAAAAGACGGACATAAAGTTTCAAAAGATAAATTATAATTTTGCCAAAACATAATCCATCATTTGAGGTTATAACCTATATAAGTAGGCAAATCACTCTCTCCTGATAAGGCTATAGGACTATCTGAACATCTGACACCCCTCCCAAAACAATCAAGAGTATTTTGGGTTTAAATGGGTATTGTAAACAAGTGTCAAATTTTCCTGAGATTGTGACAACTTTCAGTTTAAGTCATAAACAGGCTTTCCATTATCTGAAGAAGGCTTGTCACAGGAGTCTATTTGTCTCCTTCCTCAGGCAATCCCAACTAACATTTTTTCATCTACTTGCACATGAGCAATTTGGCAAGCCCACAGAGTTTTAACTCAATTTCATGGGAGTCATAAAAACTCATCACTTTGACCTGGTTGAAAAGACGCATTCCCCTTGTTTTAGAGCAATAACCACCACTTCAAAATTTGGTGCTTTTGCTGAAATAGTTATATAGACTTCTCTCTTGATCTTATGGTTCCTCATACAACACAGACATTACTACTGTCTGAAAACACAGCACCTTTCAGCTATAGCTAATTAGCCTCCATGAGATTTTGTTCATGTCTCTTCCTCACAGTACTGTTCACCACTGAGACATGACTGATCTGCCCTCTCCTGCCCCTACCAGAAGAAGAGAACTTCACAATTTTCTTAGCTCAGGGAACTTACTATATTCCATTCAGTCTTTTTGAGGGCTCCCATTGAAAAGTCTGGCCAAATATTATTTGTTGATAGATCATACCTCAAAACTTCAAACTGGAGTAGAAAATGTCTTACCAATTTAAGCTTGCCTTTGGAATACAATCCTCTACGTGAAGTAAAATCAGCCCAGATTGCAGAATTATTGCACTTACTTGAGCTTGTCAACTAGACAAAGACCACAGAGTATATATATACATGAATATATGAATTTGGGATGCTTTGGAAACAAAGGGGTCAACTCTGTTGGAACTCCCATCAAAAATGGACAAGATGTTTACATGCATTCCTTCTTCAAAAAGAGGTAACAATTATAAAAGTTGGGGTTCATGAAAACAGAAATAATATGGGAGCTAAAGGAAATAATCTCTAGCAGATCATTTTGCCAAACAAGTGGCCTTAACAAAGATTTTGACACTATTAAACTCAAAGGATAAATCCTTAAAGGAATTCAAAGAGACCATTGTAAAACGTCAACATTTAGCCCCTCATTTTGAAAAAAATAAAAGGGAAAAAATGTGGTTCTAGCTTCACTAGATAATCTCTGGTGTCCTCAAGATAGCTGCTTGGTGGCACTAGGTGGTTTCAAAAGTATGTTAGCTAAATTTCTCCATGAAACTACTCATCATGGGACAGATAAATTGGTTATTATCTTAAATTAACATGGCTGGGTTAACTTTAAAAAGATAGCTGAAGTAATATTTAAGTCATGTGGACTTATCACCAGCATAATTCTAGAAAAGCTGTAAATGTGAGTCATGGCCAGAAACTAAAGCTTCAAGGGCCCTTCTGATGGATTTTAAATAGCTTTCACTTTCCATGAGATTTCAATATGATTTAGCTGTTGTATGCCTGTATAATTTCAGGATGGGTTGAAACATTGTTTTGTCAAAAAGCTATGATCTTTACAGTTGCTAAAAATGTGCTCAACTTTGTGTTTCCAGCCTTGGGAATATAAATTTTTAACAAGTGACCCAGGCACACTTTTCACAAGAAATACGACAAAAGAACTCTGTAAGGTATTACCCCTTACTCAGAAACCATGTCGCTCTTACCATCTATATACTTCTGAAAAGGTAGAAAGAATAATGATACCCTTGAAATAAAACTAACAAAACTTTCAGAAACCCTTGACCAAAAGAGGTCAAGGGTACTCCTACCCACCCTTGATGCAGTACAGTCTGCTCCATCAGGGACATATTGTTTGCTTCCCTATGAACTGGTAACTGGAAGGCCCATGTGTTTAAAGATTTTACGTATGATACTATCCTCATGCACACAGACATCACAAAATATTACAGGTTAAGGGTGCATTCAAACAGTCTTCTTAAATAGCCTCTTCATGATTTTCAACTATGAGGCTTTATCTATCAGAAGATGTATCAGGGAAAAACTGTTCTTCAACCTAATTGGAAGGGATTCTATCAGATACTGTTAACAACAGATACAGAAGTAAAACTCTCTGGAGTAAATACTTGGGCTCACATTTCACAACTAAAGAAGTAATCCAGAATCAACAAAAGAGGAAGCCTGACCTACTAGGGGACCTCAACTGAAGATTCTCAGAGATTCTCTAGAAGCAGTTGATCTTCATAGTAGAAGATGATCCAAGACCCAACTTTTAGAATAATCCAGATAGTGGACAGTTTCTGTACAAGATTCTGGATAAAAACCTCTGCCTAATTCCTATTTTGTTTTTTATCTGCTTACTTATAATCATTTCTCATTTTCTAGAGACCCTGGATGTTGCCTATCCATAATGACCCTTTTTCTTTTATTCTCCTTTTACTAAACTTAGATCAAAGTATAATTATTGTAACACCAATCTTTGATTATCCCAAACAATAGCCTTCAAGCTCACTGGTTGCTAGATACACTATTTCTCACTAGACCCTAATGATGAAAATCTAGGGCAAATTCCAATCTAGGGGAAATGAGATCAAAGGGAATTATAACCAATGGTGTCTTCACTTGCACCTACGGGGACAGATGACCTTAAATAGATCCATTTGTGACTCTGCTAGTATCCTTTTCTCACAGAAAAAGAGAGGGACCTTCCTAAGATGATGGGCCAATTATTCACCACCTGGACCAATAGAAATGCAAATATGTAATCCAGCTAATAGAAGGTCTGGATTCCAACCTCAAGTCATGAACAGTTTCTTTTTTCCTGGATATCCATGTGTTCCTAACAGATACTACTTCCTTTGCAGCCAGGATAGCTAGCCTTGCTTGCCTTATACTACTATCTTACACACTTTAAGAATAGTATTACAAACTTTATCTGCACATAGACACTCTAATTCTATAAATCATCAAATCTGAAAATTACAATTGAGATATAAGCTCCAAAATGAGGCTATCCTTGATTATTCAGACACATTACCTGGAGGTGTTACCAATTCAGTACTCCTACAAATAAGCAAAGCAGTGTTTCCAATAGTAAAAACCATACAAACAAAAGACTGTAAGACCTGTCATTTTAACTCTGGCATAAGTTATAAAATTATACCACTCATAACCTAGATGGATTATAGATCGGTCTCAATTCCTTGGCAAGGGTAATAATGGACAATTTAGATTTCTTGTTCACTAGTCATGACAGTATCTCTGCCATTCATTGCTAACATTTCGTGCTGTACTTGGCTCAATGGAACATATAAGTTAGAAAAAGATACCTATCATTTTAAGGAAAAAAAGCTTTTTGGTTCTCTAAGATTGATCTTTATGACCTACAGAATTATTCTCTTGGCCTTGTTCGGACATTCAGGCTGTTGTTTTTGAAGTATCTCAAACGAACTTTTAATTATTCTTGTTTATGTCACAGGGGTCATGATACCAGCCCATTTAATTATACCATCTTAATACTTAATGCAAGTTTTAAATGCTTCTACACAGCCACTTTCTTATCAGATGGCCACCATGAGGATATAACATCAAAAAGATTAAGAAGCCCTTGGGATGCAACCGATTATGGAGACAAGTGAACAATCATCAAGCAGTGAAGATCTGGATCTCTAGTCATCTTCTGGCCAACTTTTTGCATGGACAGTATGACTAAAGGAGGGGACTTAGAGATTGAACATACAAACAGAGGGAGGAAAGATCATCGAGGACATTAGAACACTTCCCACACCTCTGCTGGAACAACCCTGTGAAGCCTTAGCAGAAATTAGCCCCAAACATTCAGGACTTGGTTAATAAAGGCCGGCTTCCCTCCTTTTGTGTCCATTTCCGACTCAGAACCATCCAGAGAAAGTCAAATGTGCTACCCAAACCAAGTGCAAAGGCCGTCTGCTTCTAGTTAGCTTGCTTCCAGGTTCCTCATGCCAACAGCTTCCAATCACAGCATAGCTCAAGCCTTCTCTCCACCTCATCCCCCTCCCCCGACAAACAGTAGAATCTCCATGCCAGAATTCTCTTTCTACTTGCAAATTCAAGAAATGTATTTCACAAGGTGTTTTGAAGTTAGCCTAGGCACCCCATCCCCATCTGAGTATGATCTTTTTTTTTTTTTCTTTCTATCTCAGAATAACTATCACACAGAGGCAGAAAAAGAGAACCCTAGAGTGAGAAGCCTGCTGGAATTCACTTGCTAGTTCGTTGGAGCCTTCAGGGTGCTGTGAGCTAAGACCACCTCAGCCAGCTGCATTGGCTGTGGACTGTCCAATGCAGCTGTGATGATGTAGTGCAGTTGGCTCTTAAAGTCTTGGGAGAAGGCTTACTCTGAGAAATACTGATCCTTTTATTCCTTACCAATATTAGTTCTGCCAAAGACGATCAATAAGCTCCTAAAAACTATAAAGTACTTACCAAAGCTGTAAAGGGTGATGCAACTATAAAGAATCCTGCATCCTGTTTAGTCATGGAAGGCTACTAATAATCTATGTTTAGTTTGCAAAGGAAAAAAAAAATACAAATCTAGGTATCCATAATTCCATTTCCTTAACAGCCTTATTACAGGGAGCAGGTGTCTAGGATTAAATCATCAAAGAAAAAAACAGAAATGCCTAAACTTTGAAAATTTGGAAAGTTTACACAAATTGAAAGAGAAGGAGAAAAACAAATTAAAGAATTTGAGTAAGATCCTGTCCAAGGCATTTTCAGTATTGGATAAGTCAAGGCAAGAAATGCTGAGAACTTCTAAAGATAGAAAACTTAGGTTCTGTGAACATCGATGGTATCAGTGTTTCCTTTTCTTCCTTCCCTCCTTCCTCTCTCCCTCCCTCACTACTCCTTTCCTCCCTCCTTCTCTTTTTTTCCTTCCTTCCTTCCTTCCTTCCTTCCTTCCTTCCTTCCTTCCTTCCTTCTTCTCTTCCCTTTTTTGGGCTTTTTTTTCTAAATAAAATGTTCTCCAAGATATTCCTCCACAGTATGCAGCCAAGTGCTGTAACTATGGTAGATAGGTAGATATACCATATACCATCTTTGGTAGTAAGTAGATACAAATTCAGTCTATTAAGGAAAGACTCTAGCCAACTAAAATTTTCTGTAAAGCAATCTGAAATACATTTTCACCAGAGAATCTCATAATTCTTAAGATTATAGTGGTAGAGTAAGATTATGTACAAATAATCTGGTGGGAATTTTTAAAAATATTCTTGCTCTTTTTTGAAACTCTGAAGTCTAACTGTCTAGTGGATATTAATGTCTACTTAAGAAGGTAGGTAACTATAATATGATATAATTAGTTTTATCCCAGAGACAAAACAGATATAAATGTTTTAAATGTTATGGAAAACAAATAAGAAAGCAACAAACCGAGGCTTTTTAAAAACAACAACAACAACAACAACAACAACAACAACAACAAAACCTGCCAGATATTATCTATTAATGCTTGGCACTATTCTATTTTAATGAGGTAGAATATTTTCAGTTTCTAACTGAAATCTAAATGATAAAGTAATTATTAGAATGATGAATACACTGGGGTGCCTGGGTGGCCTAGTGTGTTTAAGCATCCAACTTTGGTTCAAGTCATGATCTCACGGTTCATGGGTTAGAGCCTCGTGTCAAGCCTCACATCAGGCACTGTGCTGATGGCTCAGATCCTGGAGCCTGCTTCAGACTCTGTGTCTCGCTCTCTCTTTGTCCCTCCCTGCTCATGCTCTGTCTCTCTCCCTCAAAAATAAACATTAAAAAAAATTATAAAATTTAGGAAAGCTGAATACATTAAGTAAGAAGTGAGTAAAAGTATATAAGCCAGACCAGGTAGGAAATGACTTTTGGAGGGATGGAAGAACATGAAAATGCACATAGACTTGAAAGTATATAGTATTTGGGGGGATTTTATGCAGCTATTCGACTATAACCTGAGATGTATAGGGATATCAGGTTGTAATACTGGAAAAGAGCCTGGTCTCAGATAATGAAGGGAGATAAAATTATCAAATCTGTGTCTTAAAAAGATAACTGTAAGTGTATTTACTAAAAAAAAACAATTTTCTAGAGTTATATACAATGTTTAGAAATTTTCTTTTTGAACATAGACAATGCTATGATCTCTATAATATAGAGATATTATCTCAATAAAATATTCTTCATTGAAATGAATATATTCAATTACATTTAGTAAATGAGCTCATAAATATATTACTCATCACTATAAATGCATTTCTCATTAATAAGTTCTTATATAAGAACATACAATTGTACATTCAACTAAATATCAAGAATATATTTGATATAGTTAATATGATCAATTTATTATAGAACTATACCATCTAATTTAATAGTGACTAGCCACATGTTGCTACAGAACATTCAGAATGGCTAGTTTGAATTGTGATATGCCGTTATGAGTAAAGTAAACACAGAATTTAGAAGACTTAGGAAGAACATAATACAAAATATCTAATATATAACATTTTTAGTGACTATGTGTTGAAATAATAATAGTTTGGATATGCTGCATTAAATGAACTTTATTATTATTTTCTTTTTAAGCAGGCTCCATGCCTAGCATGGAGCCCAATGTGGGGCTTGAACTCACAACCCTGAGATCAAGACCTGAGCTGAGATCAAGAGTCGGACACTTAACAGACTGAGCCACCTAGGCGCCCCTAAATAAACTTTATTATTACAATTAATTTTACCTATTTCTTTTTCCTTTTTTAATGTAATTACTGGAAACTTTAAAATTACATAAGTTGCTCCAATTTGTGTGGCTCATATTGTATTTCTATTGGACAGTGCTGTTCTAGAACATATATTTCATGAATATATTAATTAAAATTATATTTTTAAATAAACTAAACTATGCTATATCCTATAGCTTTAGACTAACTTAATATGCCTTGAATTGATGCAAATAAGAATATAGTCATGAAATATATGTGAGAATATTCCTGAGAACAATATAATCATTTTCATTGACTCTATTCAAAAGATTATTTACTTTTTCTTTTTTAATGTTTACTTACTACTGAGAGAGAGAGAGAGAGAGAGAGAGAGAGAGAGAGACAGAGAGTGAGCAGGAGAGGGGTAGAGAGAGGAGGAGACACAGAAGCCGAAGCAGGCTCCAGGCTCTGAGCCATCAGCACAGAGCCCGATGAGGGGCTCGAACTCACAAACTGCGAGATCATGACCTGAGCCGAAGTCGGTCACCCAACCAACTGAGCCACCCAGGCGCCCCAGATTATTTACTTTCATTACTTGCTATCCTGCTATCTGGCTTTATTTTTTTCCCCTTAGCCCTTATCACTCACTACCTGAATAGATATAGATATAGATATAGATATAGATATAGATATAGATATAGATATAGATATAGATATAGATATAGATATAGATATAGATAGATATGTACCTGAATACACACACACACACACACACACACACACACACACACACACATATACACAAACAGACAACGTACATTTGTGTTCCACATGCCTACAGCCATTTGGAAAAGTAAAAACTGGAAGTGAGGAGATGAGGGAGGAAGGAGTCTATATCAGTAGTGCATATATAAGCTTCTGGCAGCCTGGAGTAAGGAAGGCACAATAAAAAGAGAGAGAAATGTGTTAGGAGGTAATTTCCGAGGAAGACTCCGTAGGTTTAGTGAACGATTGAATGTGAAATCCTGGCAGGTTTCTCCACATTACATTTTTGGGGAATATAGGAAGAGATAATGTCTTTGGTTTGGCACGTGCTGAGATGGATCTGTCTTCGGGATATCCATAGGGATGTTTGATAGACAGAAGGACAAGTCTAGGGCTGGAAGTGGGGGTGGAGTGAAGTTACAGACCATATGGCTGAGAAAAACTGATAAAATTATCAGCCCCGCAGTTAAAACTAAGCAGTGACACTTCTTATGTTAACTTTCTCTATAAGTGAAATGATACATTATATTCATATTATATTTAAAAGAAGAGAGTAAAAAAAAATTTTTTTTTCCCACAGGGGGAAGCATGAAGCAGTAACATATTTTTAAAGGTAGCCTATAAAATAGTGATGCATCCTTTGACTCACAGGGACACTATTGAGAAAAATGAACTAATTTATGACTAAAGACTTTGAGCACTTTATCTTTATACAATCTAAATAACCAAGAATTAATCAAGCAAAGAATTGTTTTGATTTAATTTAAGGAAATAACAGCTGCCTAGATGAAATAATCTCAGGACTTTCATTGCGTTCAAGTGTAATCCATGAAATAATTTACAGCTGCTTGAACTAGACAATGTGGGATCTGAGCGAATTTTCACATCTGTTTCTAGGAACTCTATAACAAAAATTAAAAGCTTTCCAAACATAAGTCCCTTCACAGTGATTCAGCGAAGGGTTACCCAAGAATTATATGGCATTGCAATTGGTTTGTTGATTTACGTTGATAGTGCTGATTTGGTCAAATATTTTAAGCAGATGTTATATATTCTGAGTGAATTATTAAAAATAAAACAAATGTTAAGAAAATATATAAGAAATTAGACAAGTTTAAGTAAAATATTTATGAAAACTTTTTTCTTATGCAAGACAGCTATATTTCGTTATAAGGGGGAAAGAAACAATGGAGAGCAAAACATAATTCACTTTGCTGGGATAAATTCTGGTTAAAAGGTGGAGGGAAAATGTTAAGGCCATGATTCTATTGATTCTCTGTTTCTATGATAGGAAAAAAAAATTAAAAAAGGATAAAATAGGCAGAGAGGGAAAGGATTAGGACCTGACATCCTTGGTGGGGAAAGACATATTTTGGAACAATACTGGGGGTATCTGACCACAGCAAACCCCCTCAGGCAACTCTCCCTCAAGTTTCCTTCAGCAATTTGATGAAAGACCTGACCAAAAATAAGTAGACCATAAAACCTATGACCCACGAGGAACTGGTATGGCCATAGACCACCCCTCATACAATGGAAATGAGTCAATCAGGAGCGGACAACAGAGCACCTAGAGTTATCCAGCCAATCAGGATAAAACCTGAGAAGGAACTGGGGAGAAGGGAAGGGGTGGGGCAACCAGAACCTTAAAAAACAAGCACCTTTGCCTATTGTTGACAAGCATTCACTTTTGAATGTCTCCTCTCTGTAAAGAGAGCTTTCCTACTATTCTTCCTTCCTAATCTTATATTCTAATAAACTTTTGCCTGCTGCTCATTTTGTGTCTACCTCTTCATTCTTCGAAGTGGCGAGACAACGAATCTCAGGTATTGTGGTAAAAAATCCTCCCACATTTCAGTCATGCCTGAAATAGGAGTTCAGCATTCTTTCTCCATATATCAGAAGAGCACAACTTAACCAAATTTGTAAATAGTTAAGAACAAAGTGATTGATATCAGAAATTATAGGCTATAATTTTTTTGAATGACCTTAGTTTAAAAAAAAATTTAAGTTAGGGGTGCCTGGGTGGCTCAGTTGGTTAAGGATCTGACTTCAGCTCAGGTCATGATCTCAAGGTTCAGGATTTTGAGCCCCACCTTGGGCTCTTTGCTGTCAGCACAGAGTCCACTTCAGATCCTATGTCCTCCTCTCTCTTTGGCCCTCCCTGCTCACTCACTAGCTCTCTCAAAAATAATCATTAAAAAAATTTTTTTTTTAATTTTAAGTTAGAATTGCATCGGGGAAAAAATGTCTTGTGGAATTTAAATGCTGTGCTGGTTTCCCTCTTTAGTAACATGAGAGCAGGTTACAGAGTATTTACTTTCCTTGACCACATGAGATCAATAAACAAAGAAAGTGATTAGACCAGTAAGTTAGGGAAACTGTTTACAGAAATTTAAGTTTACATGTATTCTGTATCATCTACTATTAACTGAAAGGAGCGAGAAACTTCCTGAGATATCTTTGTTAGCTACCAGTTCCTGTTTAATTTCTTTGACCTTCAAGAGCCAAACACATCATGACCACAAACATTTGTAAAAATTTATAGGCTAGAATTTGTTCACTTAGATTGCAAATGAATCACAAGTCTTGTGCTAATTGAACCAATCATGATGTAAATTGTGAAGGCTTTACTGTTAGTCAGAAAAATTAAGACATCTGGGAATGGTTTTCTCTTTCCAGTCTGCAAGAAAATACTACTGCTTCTAGCAAATTCAAATCCAGACACTACTCGCAAAGACTGGTTTCTGCATCAGAGCGTATCTATTTTTCTTAATTTTCACCCACCACATATTTAAGAGATTATATTGTATAAACAAAAAAAATTTTTTTTGACTTTTTCCTGAAACTTTTGTCACCTTCTGAATTGCTGTGATGACACATTGTCAATAACACAGAACGAGGGACCATATCTGAAGGGTAGCATCAGGGACTGGATTTGAGGGACAGTAGGGGGAAGCTCGAGAAGGGAGATCAAAAAAGAGCTTAGAAGTAGAGGAATAAAACTGGAAAACATTAAGTGAGGCAAACCGGGCAAAGTGTTTAGAGTGTAGACTCGAGCATGGCCAATAATGGTATCCAGGTAGTCACAGAGAAAGGTTGATTAATCTAAAAGACTGGAATTTAGTAAATGATTAATTTTCATAAGGTGATGAGTAAAAAGGTGTAGGTTTTTCAAATATAAAAATCACTGCAAAATCTTGCCTTTTCATTTCTCATCCCAATGGTTTAGTTACAGAATGATGAGCCACCATTACGTTACGGCAAGCATTGTTTCACCCTCTACGGGTGATACAACATATATACATCTATTCTTTTTGTTTTTAAACTGTTAACCCTATTTAAAATAATTTTTACATTCCTACAGGCTCTATGTTAAATAAATAAGGTATTAATTTGTTGATTGCTAGTGAACATTGACCATCAACCTAACATATATAGCCTGCACCATATTTGATGATATTTTGATTTTTGCCAGACCACAAGTATTAGTTGGGATCACTTTGAAGAGTGTTTCTGCATGGAGATTACATAATTTGTTAACTCAAAATAAACCTTTTGGAGAGAATATGATAAATTTATACACTAATTGCTACAGTCCCAAGACCAGCAGTTAAATTTTCTGTATCTATTCTCTAAACTTATCTTTAGTAGAATTGACTCTACCTGAAGTCTGTTTATTTTATATACATGATGCAAATACAGGAAGGTAAATTCATGTGATATTTGTGATTAAACTCAGGATTTATTGTCAGTTTACTTTTTTCTTGGGTTTCAAGTGTAATATGTCTTTGGTGGTTGACATCTTCCATCACTACCCTTCTTTCCTCTTTCTTTTCTTGTATTCCATCCTTATTTTTGCTTAAGTCTTCAGCTTTGATAGTATTCTTCTTACTAGATACTAGACATTGTAGACTTCTTTTGCTCCAATAGTCCTCCATTTTAATTCCTTTGTACTTTGCTTTACTCCTTCTCTCGACTTTGTGCTATTGATATTGAGATTTTCATCTCATCATGGGATATTCTCAGTTAGGCAAATTTTAACCCACTACATGCACATTTAAAAAGTTTTTTAAAAGTTAGACAAAAACGTATTTCATTATGCTTGTCACATTTGTTGGAATTCTAAATCCAATATGGCTAATTCAAAAATAGCATTAAGTATCATAGCTACCCCTCTTCCTATTCCCTCCAAACTCCCTTTATTTCTGTTTTCTGCTCAGCCCTTTGGAATACATTTTAAAAGAATCAAATTTTTGGAAAATAAAAAAAGAAGACCATGGCTGGCCATATACTAAAATTGTTACTGATGTATTTTGGCTGTGGTTGCCAACTCATTCTCCCTTGTGGTGTGCCACAGGCAAGAAGCAAGCACAAGACATACCTTTCCCATCACTGAGATGGGAGCCACATGCCACAAGATGTTGCCATCCTGTCTGACACACTGTAAGTTCTCTTTCCATTCCATGTTGCTTTCTTGGAATTCACATGCTGTTCTCATCCTTTACACTTCAAGCCACAAAACACTGCAACCCCAAATGAAATTTTACAAGACCGTTTTCAACTCTGTTCCATTTTCTTGGATAGTGGCCTCTATGGAACTATTCTTTAATAACATGTCATACAGCATGATATCACCTAAGAACCCATCTCACACCCTAATTATAGAAACATTTTGAGTTTACTAAAAATGGATATTTAAAGAAAAAAATATAAAAATAAAAAAATGTACACAATGGCTATACAATATACTCCTTCTACAGCATCCTTAGCCTCTTTCTGTGCCTTGAACAATCCAATAATGTCCATGTTTTCAGGTCTCTGCACTTACTGTGCTCCCTACCTAGGGTGCCCTTTCCCCAGATATGACCATACAGGGCTTCTCTCCCTTCATTCAAATCTCTGCTCAAATATTGACCTCCAAGAGGGGATTTCCTTTACTATTCTATCTAAGAGAGCATCATTTATCATATTTATCCTTTTTATCTTTCTTTATCTCCAGAACATTTGTGACATTCTGTAATTACTTTTTATGCTTATCGGTTCCTCATTTGATTCTCCACTAATAAATTTCCAGGAGGGTAGAGAGTGTCTTACATTTCCTATACAGTCCCTGGAACATAATTGATGTTCTATGCATATATTTTGAGTGAATGAGTGGATGAATCATCCCAACACCATGATATCCATGCCATCGTTATTCCATTTCATTGACAAGGTATATTGTAGATAAGGTCCCTCAGAAAATGTGAAGCATTTCCCCAAGGCATATAGTATTAATTGGAAGAGACAGCAATTGAAGATTGATTGGTTTGACTTCAGAGGTGAGGATCAGCTTTTATATATACACATAAACACCTACAACAAATGATTTCTCAAATTAGTGCTCATATAAGTTATTAATAGTATTATTTGCCTTCCATGTTTCAGTATACTTGTATCACATTAACTCCATATATAATACCACTCTCCAATGTCAAACATTTAGAGGAAAACTATCATTTGTTCAGTGTCTGTTATGTTTTAATCACTCTTTTAGGTGCTTTCAGATGTTACACCTTATTTTGCCCCACATAACAACCCTCCAACATAATGGTCTCAACCATGGGTAATTTATTCTTCCCCCTCCACCACAAGGAAACATAAGACAATATCTGGAGACATTTTGTTGTTGTTGTTGTCATAGGTGAGGGAAGGGGGTGGTGGATATTACTGGGATCTAGTGGGTAGAGGCCAGCCTCTTACAACAAAGAATGTTAATAACATCCAAAATGTCTATAGTACTGAGGTTGAGAACCCCTGCTCTAAGGTTTGTTTTATTCCCCATTTACCTGCATTACAGGCAGGTACCTTACATGAATAAAATGGATAGGTATAAAAAAACAGACTATTGGCAGGAGATGAAGCAGTTTTGGGAGTTTAAAGTATAGGCCAAACAATAGTGTTTGGCCAAATAAGTTTAATCTATGGATTCTGACATTTGAGTTAGACTCTAGTTTGATCAGGTCACACGATTAATATGTTGTGCAGCCTGGATTTGAACAGAACACTAAGGTGATGTTTTCCCAACCATAGCACAATACTCTATTCATACCACATTACTGATTAACTCTGTTACACAAAGATGGCTTAGTCTGCTGGTGCTACTCTGCTTTTACCTTAACGCCAATGAAACCAACAACATATTCACCACACACCCTCACTCCAAATGATATCTATCTAACGGATATTTTCCCTGAAAATTCATAGGACTATGGAAGAGATAGTCTCTTGACTATTTATTTTGACTAAATTGAACTTTGAACAGCAAAACTTCCCCTAAACCGTCTTTAAACATCTTGGGGCTTTTACCAATTTTTGTTCCCAAAAGCTCTTTCATATTTTGCATCCCATCTTTTTTTATTTTCCCTCCTTTCTTAACTACAGCCTCATCCACAGTCCTTCTGGTGTACAACTGAACTCACTCTCAGTTTGCATCCCCACTCAACACCATGATGAATAAAACAAAGATTTCACCTTGAGATTTGTTCTTATAAAACAAGTTTCTGCCATGAGCATTTACTACAAGGTCTTTTAGTATAATGAAAGCCCCAAGCTTATAGCTGCACCATTCATCACCCTACAAGTCTGCTATATGAATAATGCAAAAAGCACATATGTTCTGGCCCCTTCTCGACTCACAACACTGATTTCTTTGCCCTTCAACAGCACTATACATGAGAAAGAAAACAAGAGGAGTTACATAAAGATTAATATGCCGAACACATCTGTGTCACAATGACTCTAAGATGATCCATAATCCCTGCTTTCCAGTATTTATGCCCTTGTATAATCCTCTCCCATGAAAGTGTGGTTGAGCATAGCAACTTACCTTCTAAATAGCAGAATGAAGCCAAGTTGCTTGTGTGATTAGGGTTTTTAAAAATATGACTTTAATCTTGCTAGCACATGTTTTCTATTGTTTTGTTTGTTTGTTTGTTTGTTTTTGGCTTGCACACTTTGACAAAACAAGTTGCCATGTTTTGGAGGCCCACATAACAAGGAACACAGGGTGGCTTCTGCCAACATCCAGGTAGGAACTGAGGACCTCAGTCCGATAACCCTTAAGGAACTGAATTCTCCCAACAATGCTTTGAGCTTGAAGGGAGATGGTTCCCCAACTGAGCATCAGAAGACACTCCAGGAGTCCTGATTGACATCTTGATTGCAACCTTGTAAGAAATCCTAAAGTGGAAGACATAACTGAGCTGTGCCTACATACCTGACCCAAAGAAATTGTGAGATAATAAATGTGTATTTTTTTAAGATGTTTAAGTATATGGTAATCTGTTGCAAAGCCGTAGATAACAAATACTACATTCAAGTTATTTTTCTTTTCTCCAAATTATTTAGAATAAAATTCTTAATTAAGTCTGAAAGAACTACTTTAGTGGGTAGTTTTACATTAAATAGCCTGACTTGAAGATTAGTTGAACTTATCAAAGTATATAAAAGACAAAACAGTTAAAATTTCAAACCACCTTATTTTAAGAGACCTAGTCATTCAAATAATTCCTTAAAGTGTTTTCCCAGTTTCAAAATGGCAAACAAAATTATGAATTAAAGATGAATAGTTATCATAATTTAACATTTGGCCAAATTTATCATACACAGAGCTAGGTTGTATATAAAGTATCTTTATATACAGTTTATAGTATATTGGCGTTCCACCCATAATTATTTAATATAATACTTTCACCCATAGTTAATAAAATAACATGATGTAATTTTGTTATTTTAAATTATAAAGTTTTGTAGTAACTGAATTTTCCCTTTGTAGTTGCAGTGTTGATTATAGCTATGATTTGATACTGTATCTTAAATTTAAACCAAAATTATAACATCATTTGGGTAGGAAAAATATGATCCACTTTATGAGTCTCAGATCCAATATGTGGTTTTCATGAATACATTCTGGCAAAAAAAATGGAGTCAGCCTGTAGCAGCTTTTCATAGAAGGTGCACACATATACACACAGATAGACAGACATACACACATATACATGCATACAGACACACATATATACTCATACTCATACAGACATACACACCCATACTCACATATACATACACAGACACACAGACACACACACACACACACACACACACACACACCCATATACACAAGCATACTCCTATGTGTGCGCATACACACACACACACACACACACACACACACACACACTGCTGGAGGACTCAAGCACCACATGACCCATTATATTTCACACTGTCCTAGCTCAGAATCTCCAAATGGATGATTGCCATGGCTTAGATAAAGCCAGAGCCAGAGGAAAAGTCATCCAATATTTCTTCTGTGTTTCATATTTCAGAACTTTTGAAATGAAAGCACTTTTTCATATAAAACACATTGAACATATTTCTAGATCTAACTTCAGTGTATTGGTGTTCCCACATTCAGGCAAATATTTATATATTTCTCAGTCTATGGATCACTATTTCCCAACACAAACACTCCATTCCAGGAGGTTTGGTTTATTCACAGCCTCCATAACACATGCAGACTGTTCCAGAACTAATTACAACTAAGATGGGTAAAAAAATGTAGTATTCTTTATTTTTTATATGTTATCTGTAAGTGATCCATCCTTTTGCATAAGAGGGCAAATAAAACAAAATTAAACAAATAATAATAATAATAATAAGCCCTTACATTTGCCTTTTAAAGGTATCTTAATCTCCTCTGGCTTAAGCTTTCTTTTTCAATAAGCATAGTCTCTTTTTAATTTAGATACAGTCAAATTAAGTTCAAATTCCCAAAAAGGACTTTTTTTTTCCTTCTTTCAAGTTTCACTTTTCTCCCTTGCCAGATAAGGTGGGATCTGGTTACAAAGGGAAGAGTGTATGTCCTCAGGACAATGGCTAGCAAGCAGCTGCTCTGTGCAGACCCATATGCCCACCTCTGTGTTCCTTGCTGGACTCTGAGAAGATTGTGCTTACGCAGTCTGGTGTTTGGGCATGGCTTGTTCTCAGTATGGTCAGGAGCCTGGCCATCATCCCTCCACACCACTGATTCAGCTCCACTTCCATTCTGGGATCCTCTGAGTCCCACCTCCAGCTTCCTCCTTCACTCAGCCTAGGCTGGGACATCACATCTCTGCTGTGGGGTCCCTTCGCCCCTCATCACCCGCAATTCTCAGCTTTCCTCCATGTCCCTCACAGGGCAGGTAGGAGCTGCTGGGCCTCCTTTAACACAGAGGAGCTGGGAGGACTGGAAGTGTCCTCCTACTCCTATCTTGCAAGTCCCCTTCTCTCCACTCTTTTCTGTTCTACACTTCTGGCTACATAAACACAGAATGGGAACCAACAGTCCAAGAGCGCTCAGAGTTTACATCAACCAGTCTATGGTTTTTGAGTAAAGATTCTGTCACCTTCCTCCCCATTCTTAATCCTTCTGGATGTTTCTACACCCTACACAACTGGGATTTCTGTCCTGAGAGGTGAACCAGGACATTTGTTTCTGACCTCCTAAGTTGGACTTTTTATGTCTTTTCCTACTATCCAGGATAGTACGAACTTTCCTTTCACTTTGTCAGCTTGGCACTTTCTCATGTTCACTATGAATATATGATCCATGATAAAACCTCTGAGGAGCTTTGCTTTAAGACGCAAAGGGAGAACTTTTAGACTTTAGAAAATACCTTTCTCTCTCCCCAGGTCTTCCTTTAAGATGTCTGATTCTGTTTACCCTCAAAGCAGTTAGCTTTGAAAGATAATCAAGAAAAAAACCTTTCATTTAGGCGGTACCTCTTTTTCCATGAGGTGATAGCTTTATGGTGGTCAAAGGCAGCAGGAAAACATAATTTAAAATTAAAAAATAAGGGGTGCCTGGGTGGCTCAGTCGGTTAAGCAGCTGACTTCGGCTCAGGTCATGATCTCGCGGTCTGTGAGTTCGAGCCCCGCATCAGGCTCTGTGATGACCGCTCAGAGCCTCGAGCCTGTTTCAGATTCTGTGTCTCCCTCTCTCTGACCCTCCCCTGTTCATGCTCTGTCTCTCCCTGTCTCAAAAATAAATAAAACGTTAAAAAAATTAAAATTAAAAAATAATTTAAAATTTTTAAAAATTGGTTAAATGGAAAAATATTATCCCTACTGCTCATGAAACCTTGTTTCCCACGTGCCCTTTTTATTGTAGGCTACATGTCCTCACTCAAATTTTTGTCTCATCTGCAAAGTCCTCTCATGCTTTCTCTAGCAATAAAAATCCAACCTCTCCTTCCAGTTCAGCTCCAAGGTTACTTCCTCCATGTAGTCTTTCTCATCACCCTAGTTCACAGTAATGATTTATTTCCATTGAACTTCAGTAACATATTACCTATGGTGTTTGAAACTTAATATATTGCTTTGAAACCTTATCTAATTTTTAAAATTTGCCTCTTCATTCACTGACTTATACATCTGTTATTGGGAACTGACACATTTGCCTATTCCCCACCATATCCATTCAACTCCCACCACCTTGATAGAAAGCCTCCAAGCTGCAAACTTAATTTTATATTTCTTATTTCATCCATATAATTTTGACCTTTTAAATGAAGTAACAGATGTTCAACCTTTGGCAGAGGTAAAGAACTATATCCAGATAAAGAAATGGAAAAGAGATTTTTAAAAGTCTAACAAACACATGAACTGCATCCTTATAGTGGAATTAAGGGCCTTTTTTTAATATTAAATATAATTTATTGTCAAATTGGTTTCCATACAACACCCAGTGCTCATCCCAACAGGTGCCCTCCTCAATGTCCATCACCCACTTTCCCCTCTCCCCCAACCCTCATCAGCCCTCAGTTTGTTCTCAGTATTAAACAGTCTCTTATGGTTAGGGGCGCCTGGGTGGCGCAGTCGGTTAAGCGTCCAACTTCAGCCAGGTCACGATCTCACGGTCTGTGAGTTCGAGCCCCGCGTCGGGCTCTGGGCTGATGGCTCAGAGCCTGGAGCCTGTTTCCGATTCTGTGTCTCCCTCTCTCTCTGCCCCTCTCCCGTTCATGCTCTGTCTCTCTCTGTCCCAAAAATAAAAATAAAAAACGTTGAAAAAAAATTATAAATAAATAAATAAATAAATAAATAAACAGTCTCTTATGGTTTGCTTCCTTCCCTATCTGTAACTTTTTTCCCCCCTTCCCCTCTCGCATGGACTTCTGTTAAGTTTCTCAGGATCCACATAAGAGTGAAAACATATGGTATCTGTCTTTCTCTGCCTGACTTACTTCACTTAGTGTAATACTCTCCATTTCCATCCACATTGCTACAAATGGCCAGATTTCATTCTTTCTCATTACCAAGTAGTATTCCATTGTATATATAAACCATATCTTCTTTATCCATTTCATCAGTTGATGACATTTGGGCTCTTTCCATAATTTGGCTATTGTTGAAAGTGCTGCTATAAACATTGGGGTACAAGTGCCCCTATGCATCAGCACTCCTGTATCCCTTGGGTAAATTCCTAGTAGTTCTATTGCTGGGTCATAGGGTAGATCTACTTAATTTTTTGAGGAACCTCCACACTGTCTTCCAGAGTGGCTGCACCAGTTTTCATTCCCACCAACAGTGTAAGAGGGTTCGGTTTCTTCACATCGTCTCCAGCATCTATAGTCTCCTGATTTGTTCATTTTAGCCACTCTGACAGGGGTGAGGTGGTATCTCAGTGTGGTTTTGATTTGTATTTCCCGGATGAGGAGTGACATTGAGCATCTGTTTATGTGCCTGTTGGCCATCTGGACGTCTTCTTTAGAAAAGTGTCTATTTATGTCTTCTGCCCATTTCTTCACTGGATTATTTGTTTCTTGGGTGTGGAGTTTGGTGAATTCTTTATAGATTTTGGATACTAGCCCTTTGTCCAATATGTCATTTGCAAATATCTTTTCCCTGGAATTAAGGGCCTTAGATATTTACTTCATGAATGTAATTTTGATCATCACTCCTGCTATTTTATTAAAAAAAAATAAAGAGAACATGAGTTTAAATATCCTTCCCAGTTATTTCAATAAAATCAATACCAGTTTGAGACATTAGAGTAGGCTTTGAAGATTGATTTTTAGATTGGTAAATAGGAAGGGGTAGGGGGGGTCTAAGTAAGAAAACAGCATTTAAACAGGCATAAAAATGGAAACAATCATAAAAATCTTTCTTTTAATAAGAAAAGTTTGGGCCATAGGGCAAGAATTCCTACAGCGTTCTCCTCATCGTACTTTGAAATTTAATTCCAAAAACATCCACCATTCTTACTTTCCTTCAGTCTCACTGAAATCCACTGTTTCAAAGCCAATTATCCAACCAATGATTTTTGTCCGATTTATAATAGGTTATGCCTGCAGGTACAACTTTCTGGAAGATATAATAAATATTTAAAATTGTTCCAATATGAGAGCATAGCCATACTTTGCATATTGCAAAACCACTGATACATATTCAACTGGATGAAGCATTAAATAGTGCTAGAAATAAAGTCAGCCAATTGTGGGCTAGCCAACATCTTATGAGGTAGCCAGAAATTTGACATTTTCTAAACATGGGCATTTTATTCTAGATATTGACTTAATTCAAACAGATCTATAAGACTCACAGGAAGAAGCATGTTAGCAAAAGTCCAGACCCACACAGAAAGAACTTAGCAGAAGTAATGAGATATAATCATTGATTTATCTGTAGGTGCTGCTAATTTTTAAGTTCCTGAAAATCAGAAACCATAGATATTCACCTTTGTTTCTCTAGAGCCATGCATAGTTCTTTGCATATATTTAATCAAAGTTTGTTGAATGTATACATAAATAAGAGGTCCTTATGTGAAATACAATTGGATGAGTAAAGTGATATTTAATTATGAAAGGTCTTGAATGGCAATATTGGTTAAAAGGATCAGACAGGCAAAAGAGGTTTGCTGAGCTAGGATATGATATAATTTCTACAGGATTTCAGAACACTGGAAAGGTGAAATGGTTTAGTGGTTCGGTATCAACTCTGGAGCCAGACTTACCAATATTTAAATTCTGATTACACCTCCTACTAGCTGCTAGCTGTGTGATCTGGGGCAAATTATACAAATGATAAACATCTCAGAGCATCATCTCCTCCATAAGTAAAATGAAGAAAAGCAGTGGCTAACTCAGAACTGCTTTGTGTTCTCAACACACGAGAAGTGCAAACAGTGTCTTGCACATAGATAGCAGTCAATAAAGGGTTCTTACATTGTTATTGGTTTGAAAAGTGATAAAAATCGATTTGAAGTGGGGACACTGCAGAGAATGGTACCAGATGATGACCCTACTTCCCTAAAGCTATGGAGAAGAACATTCCATCATCCTTCATATTCGTTTCAAAAGTAAAAGTGACCAGCATATTTCATTTTCAAAGCCGCCCTTGACAAGTTTTGAAATTAATGTGAAAAACAAAGCTTTTCTCTTCTGAATCACTGAAGTACAAGATTTCATTGTTGGTGTTTTTACTCTTGGGCCTTCTGCTTACTGTTTGTTATTTGTAACTACATGGACAATTGAAGTCAGAGACTAAACTAACATGCATTTTCATGTTCACTCTATAATCAAAATTGTTAGCAGACTCAAAATCTATAAACAGTGGGTACCGAGCAACATAGCAATCTAAAGTGAAGGTATCAATAAATTCGTTGATACTGACTTAAATTCATGTCACTACAAAATGAAAATTTGTAAAACTGGAGGAAAAGAGTATATTTCAATTTAATTTTAAAGACTAAGATTTAATTAGCAGCTTTTCTTCCAATCTAAATTAAAATAATGCTGTATATTGATTTCTATGAGTACTTTATGTTTAAACTATAATTGGCTCTAAAGGTTTCAAGATATTTATTTATATTCTCGTTTTATCTTTCTTGTAAAAAGCTCACCAGTTTCCTCATTTCTACCTAAACATTGCTATTTGTTTCCATTTCCACATCTTAGCTCATGCTATTTCCCTGTCTCTCTGTATTAATCACTCCCTTAAAGACATGCCTAAAGATTTACTATAACCATAAAACTTTGATCCAAAGTTTTTCAAATTAATTTCTTATTTATTCATCATTAGAACACATAAATAATATGTACATCACAGTAATATGCCCTCACTGGGTACTTTTAAGTTAATGTTTAACTTTTTTTCTTATAGTTTTCGGGTGTCCTCAAATTAAGTTAATAAGTCAAACTAAGTTAAACTAACTCAATTAAGTTAATAATTGAGAAAGGGACAATAATATTTTCTACCTCCTCCTATTGCTCTGGATTAATGGCTACTTATCTCCCAAAGCTTAGTAGATACCTAAGAGGACTTGCTGAGTATGTGAATCAAGGCAAGAATATATGAAAGTTTGCCTAGTTATTTTTAATGACCTAAGTCCAAATATGATTACATTAGACCTTAATATCACATATATTTCTTAGATCTTAATAGATTTACAACACTAACATACATTTGATTATTCCCTAGGAATAAATCAGAGAACTTCTAGGCAGTGTCTCATTAGAGAGAATCACTACATAAATAACATGACCACTGTTTACATACAAGCATAAACACCCAACTCTTGGTACATTTAGTGCCACAAAGAGTAACATTCTTCAAAGCAATGCCTCATGTAATTAGTTTAATGAATTACTATCTTCCTGCCCACCTCCCTCTCTTAAGTATTCACTCTTCTAGAACTCTTAGAAATATCTGAATTTTGTATTAACAATTCCTGCAAAAATTTATGTTAAGAGACCTATTTTTGTTAATAAAAACTCCCATAGTGCATATATATGAAGCATTACATAACTATATTTGAATGCAGACATTGGAAATTCATGCTTGAAATTGGTCTTCAATTCTATGTTCTTGTACTTTTTCTGGAGTTAATGTATAGATCACAGAGCACTTGTTTCCATGCTCAACCTTTCAGCCCTTCTTTATCCCTACTTGCATTTGGAAGAAGCTGGGAAATGGCATATATTCCTAGTAAAGTATGGTAACTGTTGATCAGTTCTTTCGTTCACCTTCTTTACATCTTCATTACCTCCATCAAGCTCCAGTTCCCTAGTTGTGTTGTATGATCTTTTCACTTTCCACCTTCCAGGAAACTAGTGATTGCCCATAACTGGTACTTATCCAGCCTGCCTCTCCCTTGAGGTCCACAGGCCTCCAAAACTGAAGAGGGAGATTAATGGTATAAAGAGAACTTAACACTTTCCCTGAAAGAGTCATTCAGACTATACAGGAGAGTTTTCTCCATTTACTTACTCACCATTCATTTTTCTGTTTACTGCAATCTGGATGCTGCCATCACCACACTACTACTATCCTCAGTAGAGCCAATGATTTCCCAGATGTCCAATCCAATGAGCCTACCCAGTCTCCATCTTAGTTAGACACCAGTGGTCACCAGATTTTTCTTCAAACTCTTCACACTCTTGGCTTCTGTGACCATGCCATTTTCTGGTTTCCTTTGTAGCTCTGTTCATTCTTCCCTTTGTGGACTTCATTTTGAGATTCCTCAAGTTACATGTTTAGTTTTCTCTTCTTTTTGTTCTGTTCTCTTCTAGAAGAGCACTTTAATTCCCATGGCTTGCAATTATCACAGACATGCTAAAAACCCCTAAGCATATTTCCAGTTTGCTGAGCCCCATACAGTCAATGGGCACCTGAATTCATAATTCAGACATTAGGAATCCATCTTGACTCCTATTCCACCCTCAACTCCCCTCTCCATCTTCTAACTTACCATCAAGGTCTGCTGGTTTTACTTCCCAAGTATGTCTTACACTCACTTGTTTCACTCTATCCTCACTATGGATGCACTAAGGGTTAAAGCACTTGGACTGCTGCAAAAGCCTTCAACTCTTTTCCTTACTTCTTGCCTTGTCCCCTCAGATGATCTTCCACACACACATCTTCCACATGATCTAAATAATATGCACATCTGCTCACGTCATGCCCAGACCTTCCCTGACTACAAAACATATCTCAACTTTACTCAGTGTCACAGGAGACCCTGCGTGATGTAATACCCTGCTCTCTTCTCAATTTATATTCCTGCTTCTATCATCTAGCTTCCCCGAATAGCTGCTTCTGGTTTGCTTTCATATACAACGCTGTTTCTTTGCACTGTGCCTTTGCTCATGTAATTCCCTGAGGTCTGCAGTTCTCTCCAGCTTCTCATCATTTCATCCTCTTTACCAAATGAATTCTATCCATAATTTAAGACAGTTCAACCCTGTCCTCAGCTCCAGGGTGGTCTGGCTTACTTTTCTCTATGTTCCTATTATACTCCTGTCTTTACCACATAGTATTATAATTTTTGGTTGGTGTGTCTTTCTTTCTGACAGTGAAAAATTTGAGTAGGGAGGCCATGTTTTATTGTTCTTTCTGCATTCAGTGTCTACTTCACTGCCTAGCACATAATGGATTAAGTTTGTTGAATAAATGAGAGAATGAATAAATTAATAAAAAGGCACTCTATTGCTTGCTACCATCTGTCCATATTCTTGACCAGAAAGTCCTGTTTACTTCCCCATTAAGAAGTTGATTGACCATTCTGACCACACAGACTTCCAAAGTTGCTTTATAACTCATATTCATTGGAATCTTGCTAAACATCTCAACCATATCCTTTTAAACATATTTTAGCCTTAAAGTTTGTCAAGTCTTGATCATGATATGTGCTACCCTCTAAATGACATTACTCATTGGCTCTCTTTGATGCCCAAAACTTGAAGTGAGAAGTAATAGAACAGAGATTCTGGTATTTTGCAGATACTGCAGATTTTGGGATTTAACAAACTTGGTGGTTAATTTACATTGCATCAGGAATGATTCCTAACTTTCCAATAAATCTGGATTTTTAGGCCTCAGTGTAAATAAGTAGATCTCAGGGACTAAACTGTGCAACCTCCCACTCCAAATTCTTATCTTGAAGTCCTAACTTCCAGTAGCTCACATCATGATTATTTTTGGAAATACAGTCTTTTTAGAGGTAATTAAGAGGAACTGAGATCTATAGGGAAGGCTTTAATCCAATATGACTGCTCTCCTTACAAGAAGAGGAAATATCACATAGACATGGGCAGAAGAAAGATGATATAAAGAAGAGAAAGAGAAGATAGTCAACTATAAACCAAGGTGAGAGGACTCAGAAGAAACCAACTCTATAGCATCTTGACGTGGAAGTTCCAGCCTCCATAACTGTTGTTTAAGCCACCCAGTCTGTATGTTGTTATGGCATTCCTAGTAAACTAATACAGTAGACAACAATATTAATCTTGAATATTTTATTAAAATAAATAAATTTATTACAGGAAACATAGGTCTTGATACCCATACAGCAGGGAAGAAAAAAAGTAATCTTTCTTTTTTGCTTTTTTTTGATCAAGAAAGCCTTAGGAATACCTTCAGCTGTTGGTGATACACTGATTGAAAGTAAGAAAGCACAGAGGGTAGTTTTCATTTCTTCAAATACTTACAAATGGTAAACATCTGGAGATGTGTACTCTGTGTGTGAATGTTTCCTGAGAGATGGTACTATGCAAAATTTTACTCCTTTGGCCAGAGTGCTTTGAGGGTAGACACATGGAGATCTTAAATTAGCTCCATTAGTTTACTTTCCTTTCAAGATACACACGAAACAAGTAAAACTCAACCAAAAAATCTATCTTAATACCAGGAATTAATTAAACATGGTGGTACAAAAGCATTTTTAGTTTCGATGTTATGCATGGTTCTCAACTATATCATCCTTTACCCAATCTCTGCACCACCCCCCTCTTCTCTGTCCTACAAAAAATCCATGACCATTGCTTTTCCATTACAACATTTTCCCAACAAATTGTAAAGATTAGGAGGGAGGATATCAGGTTGCCTGCTCTGACTTAGCTACAGATGTACTACATCACATTAATCTCACTAGATTCAAATTAAATACCAACAAATACAATTTAGTTTCTTTCAAAAGTTTGCAACCTGAGGTAATAATTGATATCAACGTTCTTAAAATACAGCCAACTTCTGATTATTAAAGAGTTACTTAGTGGATGATATAATCCTTTATCCTGTTACCTTTCCCAAAAAGGCCCACCTTTTACCTATAATTATTTTGTTTATTTATGATTTTGTTAATAGCTGGTCAGGATATATTAGAGACTATTTTCTCCACCAAAATATATTTGTTGGATACATTATTTCAGGAACTGGAATATGAAATAGAGTAAAACACAATTCCTGTACTCAGTTACTAAAGTTATGTTTCATCATAATACTAATATAGGACAACTTACCAAATACAAGTCACTTTGCCAAATACTTAGTAATCATAATAATCTGTTTCCTGGATTTTTCTCAACAGATAATAGATTTGAATCTAAATAATCGTGATTTTGTTTTTCTCTATCAGTTATGCTCTTCACATAGCACTGGTTGACAGTTAAAGAAAAATATAATACCTTTATCTTATTCCTGACTTTATGAGGATTCCAAAACACATGAAAATTGTTGTCATAAAAAATATTTACTTTTATTGTCATAAATTTACATTTATTGTCATCATTGATGTCTTCTTAATCTAGAACTTGTTTATAACTTATTTTTACTTATATTTTTTTCTAACAGAACGATTTGTTTTCATTTGCTAACAAATATGCATTCTTTATCTTTGTCAAATACAATCCTTTATTACTGAAATGTAAAAAGTGCTATTAAATTTGTCCATATGCTGACCTTTTAAACACTCAATGTTGCATGGTACATAGGGAGCCCATTAGGGCTGCAAATTATTTTACTACTCTTGGATCTTTTATTCTTACTTTGCCTCCATTTATTTCTGGCATCTTCTTCATCTTATATATTCTTTATTTCTTCTTCATATATGACATTTCTTTGATCATAATCAGTTTTTTTCTCTGGGCTCTGCATTTTGTGAAATGCTTCTAAACAGTGACTTTCATGTAATCATTTGAATTTCCATAGTCCTTTTCTGACTATTTCCAATGGAAATTTCAATTTTTAAGGTCTACTTTTTAGTTTTCCTAAATTCTTTCTTAGTCTTATTTCATTTTCTGCCTTACAATTTCTTAGTCAGGAAGGTGCAGAGATCATTTTTCCCCCATATTTTAGAACATTATTATCTTGTTTTTTTCTTTTTAATTGAGGTAAAACTTATATTCAGTGAAATGCACAGATCTTTCATGTAATCGAAAAGTTGGCATTTTAGTCTGTAGCCAACACTTCAATCAAAGCACAAAAAATTTTTACCACCCAAAAAAGTTTCTTTTTGCCCCTCCAGCCAGCAACCATTATCTTCACTCCCATTCTGATTTTCTATCCCCATAAATTAGTTTTGTCTCTTATTCAAATTTGTGTAAATAGAATCATACAAGTTTCTTTTTTTATTTGATTTATTTCATATAACAGAATTTTGAGATTCACTCATATTATTGAGTATTCCAGTAATTGGATTTTTAATTGCTAAGTAATATTCCATTATATGAATACACCATTCTTCTTGTAATGGACATCAGGGTTGTTTCCAGTTTGGAACTATGAAAGAAAGAAAAGAAAAGAAAAGAAAAGAAAAGAAAAGAAAAGAAAAGAAAAGAAAAGAAAAGAAAAGAAAAGAAAAGAAAAGAAAAGAAAAGAAAAGAAAAGAAAAGAAAAGAAAAGAAAGAAAAAGATATAATTTATTTATTTGGGGCCTATACCTAGAAAAGGAATAGTTATGGTAAGTGTTTAATTGTTAAGGTCATAGGGTAAGTGTGTTTAACTTTAAGGGGAAACTGTTAAGCCTTTTTCCAAAGTGGTTTTACCATTTTATGCTTTCAACAGTAATAATGAGACTTCTGGTCCCAGCCAAGATGAGGTAGCTGCATTCCTTCTATGGCCTTCTACTTAAAACTAAAAATCCCTGGATGTACATTAAACAGACTCCAACACCAAGATGTATTAGATTCTGGAATTATCTGACAAGGATTTTAAAGCAATCATCATAAAGATGTTTCAACAGCAATTATATATTCCTTTGAATCAAGTGGAAAAATATAAAATTTCAGCCAAGAAATAGTAAAGGAGATTGAGCAAAAATGATAAGTGAAAAATATAATAACTGAAATAAAAAACTTGCTAGATGAGTTCAATAATAGAGTGGAGACTACAGAGTATAGAATCAGTAAACGTGAGGACTGGGGCACCTGGGTGGCTCAGTTAAGTGTCTGACTCTTGATCTCGGCTCAGGTAATGATCTTACAGTTCCTTAGCTTGAGCCATGCTGACAGTAAGGAACCTGCTTGAGATCTTCTCTCTCTGTCTCTCTCTCTTCCCCTCCCCTGCTCTCTCTCTCTCTATCTCTCAAAATAAATAAATAAATAACAACTAAAATAAACAAACATGAAGAAAGATCAATAGAATTTATCTAATCTCAATACCAGAGAGAAAAAATAGATTGGGGGGGGGGGAGGGAATGAACAGAGTTCAGGACGATTCTGTGGAACAATAACAAAAAGGTAATATGTGTACCATTGCAGACCATTTAGAAAACCATTTGTACCATTCAGGAAACAAGAAACCAAGACAAAAATCTTGAAAGCAGCTAGAGAGAGATGCTGCATCATTTATAGGAGAACACCAACTTACATCTTCTCTGAAACCACAGATTACCAGAAGAAAGTGACAGCATTTTTCAAGTGATGAAAGTAAAGAATTGTCAACTGCAATCTACATCAGTCAAAACACACTTTAGGGATAAGGGTGAAATAGACATTCTTAAGTGAAGGAAATTAAGAGAATGTGTTGGTAGCAAACCTACCATTAAAGAATAGTTCAAGGAAGTTCTCTAAACAGAAAGAAAATAATAACAGAAGAAGAATTAAAACTTCAAAAAGAAAAGATGAACATTGGAATAGGCAAACTAATAGACTATCTTTATCAAAAGTTTTTAAAATTATGTTTGCTAAACCAAAAATTTTAGCATCACCCAATGATATTGACTATATTTTCATGTCCTAATGGTCAGTCTATCTTTTGAAAAATGTCTAAGTTTTCTCCCATTTTGGGGTTATGTTTTTATTATTAAGATGTTAAAGTTATTTAGATATTCTTTTGACATATATCTTTATGTGGATATAGATAACACTTTTGATTTTTAATTTTCCTCAAGGTAACATTTTTTAAGTTAAATCCAAGTTACTTAACATATAGTGTAATAATGATTTCAGGAATAGAATTTAGTGATTCATCATTTACATATAACATGCAGTGCTCACCCCCAACAAGTGCCCGTCTTAATATCCCTTGCCCATTTAGCCCACTGCCCACCCAACACCCTTCCACCAACCCTCAGTTTGTTCTCTGTATTTAAGAGTCTCTTATGGTTTCTTGCCCTCTCAGTTTTTATATTATTTTTGTTTCCCTTCCCTTATGTTCATTTGTTTTGTACCTTAAATTCCCCATTTGATGAAGTCATATGATACTTGTCTTTCTCTGACTTATTTTGCCTAGTGTAATACACTCTAGTCCCATCCACGTTGTTGCAAATGTAAGATTTTATTCTTTTTGATTGCAGGGTAATATTCCATTGTGTCTGTGTGTGTCTGTGTGTGTGTGTGTACACACACAGACACACACAGACACACACATACATACATATACCATATCTTCTTTATCCATTCATCAGTTGATGGGCCTTCAATACTTTCGCTATAGTCAATAGAGATGCTATAAACATTGGGGTGCATATGCTCCTTTGAATCAGCATTTTTGTATCCTTTGGATAAATACCTAGTAGTGCAATTGTTGGGTCACAGAGTAGGTCTATTTTTAGTTTTTTATAGAACCTCCATACTGTTTTCCAGAGTGCATTCCCACCAGCAATGCAAAAGATTCCTCTTTCTCCACATCTTCACCAATATATGTTGGTTTTTTGGTTGCTAATTTTAGCCATTCTGACAGGTTTGAGGTAGTATCTCATTGTGGTTTAGATTTGTATTTCCCTGATGATAAGTAACAATGAGCATTTTCTCATGTGTCTGTTGGTCATCTGGAGGTTTTGGAAGTGTCAATTCATGTCTTTTGCCCATTTCTTCACTGGAGTATTTGATTTTTGAGTGTTGATTTTGATATTTTATAGATTTGGGGTACTAACCCTTTATCCGATATATCATTTGTCAATATCTTCTCCCATTCCATTGGTTGCCTTTTAGTTTTGCTGATTGCTTGCTTCACTGTGCAGAAGGTTTTTCTCTTGATGAGAACCCAATAGTTCATTTTTGCTTTTGTTTCTCTTGCCTCCAGAGAAATGTCAAGGAAGAACTTGCTGCAGCTGAGGTCGAAGAGGTTGTTGCCTGTTATCTCCTCGAGGATCTTGATGGCTTCCTGTCTTATGTTTAGTTCCTTCATTCGTTTTGAGTTTATTTTTGTGTATGGTGTAAGAAAGTGGTCTGGGTTTAATCTTCTGCATGTCACTGTCTATTTTCCCAGCACCATTTGCTAAAGAGACTATTTTCCATTGGATAGTCTTTCCTGCTTTGTCAGAGATTAGTTGGCCATATGTTTGTGAGTCAATTTCTGGGATCTCTGTTCTGATCCATTGATCTATGTGTCCATTCTTGTGCCAGGACCATACTGTCCTGATGATTACAGTTTTGTAATACAGCTTGAAGTCTGGAATTGTGATGCCTCCAGTTTTGGTTTTCTTCGTCAGGATTGCTTTGGCTATTTGGGGTCTTTTCTGGTTCCATTCAAATTTTAGGATTGCTTGTTCTAGCTCTGTGAAGAATGGTGTTATTTTGATAGGGATTGCATTGAATATGTAGATTGCTTTGGGTAGTATCAACATTTTAACAATATTTGTTCTCTGAATTCATGAGCCTGGAATGTTTTTCCATTTGTGTGTGTGTGTGTGTGTGTGTGTGTGTGTGTGTGTCTTTCAGTTTCTTTCATAAGCTTTCTATAGTCTCCAGTGTAAAATTTTTCAGCTCTTTGGTTTGGTTTATTCCTAGGTATTTTACGGTTTTTGTTGCAATTGTAAATGAGATCAATTCCTTGATTTTTCTTTCTGCTGCTTCATTATTGGTGTATAGAAATGCAGTGGATTTCTGTATATTGATTTTATTTCCTGCAGCATTGCTGAATTCATGGCTCAGTTCTAGCAGTTTTTGGGTGAGTCTCTTGGGTTTTCCACAAGGAGTATCATGTCATTTGTGAAGAATGAAAGTTTGACTTCCTCCTTGCCAATTTGGATGCTTTTATTTCTTTGTGTTATCTGATTGCTGAGGCAAGGACTGCCAACATTATGTTGAATAACAGTGGTGAGAGTGGACATCCTTGTCTTGTTCCTGACCTTAAGGAGAAAGCCGTCAGTTTTTTCCCCATTGAGAATGATATTAGTGGTGGGTCTTCTGTATACAGCTTTTATGATCTTGAGGTTTGATCCTTTTATCCCTACTTTCTTGAGGGTTTTTATCAAGAAAGGATGCTGTATTTTGTCAAATGATTTTTTCAGCATCTATTGAGAGGATCATGTGATTCTTATCCTTTATTTTATTAATGTGATTTATCACATTGATTGATTTCCAGATATTGAATCAGCCCTGCATCCCATGAATAAATCCCACTTGATTGTGGTAAATAATTCTTTTAATGTATTGTTGAGTCTGTTTTGCTAGTATCTTGCTGAGAATTTTTACATCCATGTTCATCAGGGAAATTGGTCTGTAATTCTCCTTTTTAGTGGGGTTTCTGTCTGGTTTTGGAATCAAGGTAATGCTGGCTTCAGAGAAAGAGTTTGGAAGTTTTCCTTCCATTTCTATTTTTTGGAACACCTTCAAGAAAATAGGTGTTAACTCTTAAGTGTTTGGTAGAATTCCCCTAGAAAGCCATCTGGCCCTGGACTCTTGTTTTTTTGGGAGATTTTTGATTACTAATTCGATTTCCTTACTGGTTATGCATCTGTTCAAATTTTCTATTTCTTCCTGTTTAAATTTTGGTAGTTAGTGTATATGTCTCTAGGAATTTGTCTATTTCTTTCAGATTGACCATTTTATTGGTATGTAATTACTCATAATATTCTCTTATTACTGTTTTTATTTCTCCTGTGTTGGTTGTGATCTCTCCTCTTTCATTCTTGATTTTATTTATTTGAGCCCTTTCCTTTTTCTTTTTGATCAGTCTGGCTAGGGTTTAGCAATTTTGTTAATTTTTTCAAAGAACCAGCTCCTGGTTTCATTGTTCTGTTCTGTTTTTGTTTTTGTTTTTGTTTTTTTTAATTTCAATATCATTGATTTCTGCTCTAATCTTTATCACTTCCCTTCTTCTTCTTTTTGGGTTTCAATTCTTGTTCCTTTCCCAACTCTTTTAGGTGTAAGGTTAGGATGAACCTTTCTTCCTTCTTTAGGAAGGCCTGGATTGCTATATACTTCCCTCTTATGATCACCTTTGCTGCATTCCAGAGGTTTTGAGCTGTTGTGTTTTCATTTTCATTGCCTTCCATGTACTTTTTAATATCCTCTTTAATTTCTTGGTTAATCCATTCATTCCTTCATAAGATATTCTTTAATCTCCAAATATTCATGGTCTTTCCAAATTTTTTTTGTGGTTGATTTCAAGTTTCATAGTGTTGTGGTCTGAAAATATGCAGACCTTTTTTGAACTTGTTGAGAGCTTATTTGTGCCCAGTATGTGATCTATTCCGGAGTATGTTCCATGTGCACTCAAGAAGAATGTGTATTCCACTGCTTTAGGATGAAACATGTTGAATATATCTGTTAAGTCCATCCAGTCCAGTAATTCAAAGCCAATGTTTCCTTGTTGATTTTCTGTTTAGATGATCTGCCCATTGCTGTAAGTGTGCAGCACTTGTTAAGTGTGTATTGAAGTCCTCAATATTATATTGGTATCAATGAGTTTATGTTTGTGATTAATTGATTTATATATCTGTGTGCTTTCACATTTGAGGCATAAATATTTACAACTGTATTTTCTTGGATAGACCCCTTAATTATGAGATATATCTTCTTGGTGGATAGACCCCTTAATTATGAGATAATGCCCTTCTCCATCTATTATAGTCTTTATTTTAAAATCTAGTTTGTCTGATATAAGTATGGCTATTCCAGCTTTCTTTTGATGACCATTAGCATGATAGATGGTTCTCCATCCCCTCACATTCAATCTGTAGGTGACTTTAGGTGTAAAATCGGTCTCTTGTAAGCAGCATATAGATAGGTCTTGTTTTCTTATCCATTCTGATACCCTATGTCTTTTGATTGGAGTGTTTATTCCATTGACTAATGGAGTGAGTACTAAAATATATGAATTTAGTGCTGTTGTGGTGCATGTAGAATTGGTGTTTCTGATAGTGTTCTTTGGTCCTTTCTAGTCTTTGTTGATTTTGGCCTTTTTTGTTTTGCTTTGTTTCATCTTTTCTCTACTCAAAGCGTCCCCCTTCAAATTTCTTACAGGCCTGGTTTAGTGGTCACAAACTCCTTAATTTATGTTTGTCTGGGAAACTCATTATCTCTCCTTCTAATTTGACTGACAGCCTTCCTAGATAAAGAATTCTCAGCTGCATATTTTTCTGACTCAGCACATTGAATATATCCGGCCACTCCTTTCTGGCCTGCCACGTTTCTGTGGATAGGTCTGCTGCAAACCTGATCTGTCTTCCTTTATAGGATAAGGACTTTTTTCCCTTGCTGTTTTCATAATCCTTTCCTTGTACGTGTATTTTGTGAGTTTGACTATGATATGCCTTGGTGATGGGTTTTTGTTGAATCTAATAGGAGTTCTCTCTGCTTCTTGCATTTTGATGTCTGTGTCCTTCCCCAGATTAGGAAAGTTTTCTGCTATGATTTTCTCACATAAACTTTCCGCCCCTTTTTCTCTCTCTTCATCTCCTGGGACTCCTATGATTCAGATGTTGCTCCTTTTTAATAAGTCACTGACTTCTCTAAGCCTTTTATTGTGGTCTTTTGCCTTTGTTTCCCTCTTTTTTTCTGCTTCATTATTTTCCATAATTTTGTCTTCTATATTGCAGATTCGCTGCTCTGCTTCATCCATCATTGTGGCATCCATTTATGATTGCATCTCGGTTGTAGCATTTTTAATATCGTCCTGACTAGATTTTACTTCTTTTGCCTCCACAGAAAGGGATTCTATGCTTTTTTTCAACCCCAGCTAGTATTCTTATTATCATGGTTCTAAATTCTAGTTCAGACATCTTGCTTATATCTGTGTTGATTAAGCCCCTGGCTGTCATTTCTTCCTGTTCTTTCCTTCGGGGTGAATTCCTTTGTTTTTTTTCATTTTGGAAGAATAAAAAAATTAATAAAATACAAATTAAAAATTAAAAAAATTAAAAACCGGACAAAAAATCAAATAAATGAAGCTAGATCCTAGGTGTGTTTTGGTCTGCTTATCAAGAGAAGCTTCATAGAATAGAGAGAAAAGGGAACGAAAAGCAAGAAAAGATAAAAAGTTAAGAAAAAATTTAAAAATAAAAAAATACATAATAAAATAGAATAAAATGAAATAAAATGAAATAGAATAAGAAAGTAAAAAATAATAAAAACATAAAAATAAATTTAAAAAAGAGAACAATAATAAAATTTTCTCTTTCTGTATCCAAGAAAAAGGAAAGAAAAAAAAATAAACAAAAACAAGCAAAAAAACCCAAACTAATAAATGAATCAGCAAACAGAATGAAACCCAAATTAAGTTACATACAGCTTCCCCTAGAACTGGAACTATGGAGCACTTGATCTGTACACTGAGCAGATGTAGTGGCTTGTGCTGGTCTTCTAGGTTATGTGCTTGGAGGGCATAGTTGGGCTTGGTGTAATGGCTCTGTGCTCCACTAGGTTGCACTGCTTAGCTTACTGGGGTGGATCAGTGTAGCGCATGTACTGGGGTGGATCAGTGTAGTGCACATGACATTGTGTAGAAATGGGTTCACCCACCTCCCTAGTCTCTGGCACAGGAACTCTGCGCTGTCACTAACTTGCGATCAAGCACCTCTCTTTTGTCTCAGGCCTCCATCCACTCTCCACCTCTATGCTGTCCATGTGCAAGCTGTCTGCCTGCCAGGTGTCACCTCCTTCTAGATGGGGCACTAGATTTTATCTCAGATGGGGCACTTCAAGGACCCCTGCAACTTGGACCTGTGTCAACTCCCTGGGGGAGGCTATCGCTGAGCAATGGCCGGTACTATTTTGCCCCAGGAAATGTTCAGGTGATCACGCAGCAGCCAAGGTTCAGATATTAGAGCAAAACACAACACACAGCCAGCACCAGGTTTCACTGCACTCTGGCATCTTTGTCCCAATACCAGCACACATGGCTGCTCTCAGAGGTCCACTGGGACCTTTGCCTGTGGGGAGGCCATTGTGGACTTTACCAAATGCTCTCCAAGCAGGGGGACTGCTTCTCTCCGTGTGGCCCATGGACCCCTCAGACCCCACTGCCTGCCTCTGGGGATTCTCCCTGCTTCCTCACCAGAGCACCACCAGGCACTGAGCTCTGGAACTTCAGACTCGGCATTCCACTGTTTATAGAATCCTGATGATATTGAAACCCTCTCTTTTCTTCCCATTAGTGGTTTGGGAACATATTTCTTATTCAGTCCCCTGTGAGTGTTTTCACTCTTTCCCTCTCTTTCTCTCCAACTACTTTCAGGGGAGTGTTTTTCCTGCACTCTCCAGATGTGCTGCACTCTCCACCTCTTTCCTCTCTCTGCAAAAACAGCTCTCTACCCTCCACAGCTTTTCTCTCCCCAACTTTACCTCTCTGCACTGTGTATACCTGCAGAGTTCTGTGGCTCAAGTTATGCAGATTGTTGTGTTAATCCTCAGATCAATTTCTTAGGTGTGCAAAATGTTTCGGTGCTGATCTAGCTGTGTTTCAGGAACGAGACAAGCTGAGGGTGTCCATGTGGCTCTGCCATTTTCCTCCAACCTCCAAAGGTGACTTTTGATAAACAGAAGTATAATGATACTTAATTTATCACTTTTTAAAATGATTGGTGTGTTCCATGTCCTGTCCAAAAAATCTTTGTTTACCTCAAGTTCATGAATATATTATCCTATGTTTTCATTTAGAAGTTTTATAGTTTTAGCTTTTGCATTTATTTTTAAATTCATTTTTATATATTACAGAGAGGGGTGCAACTTCATTTTTATCAGGCATAATTCATTTAAAAACTTTCCTTTCAGACTATATTCACAAAGGTCCATTTCTAAACTCTCTGTTTTGTTTTCCATTGATCCATTTTTCTATTCTTATTCTAGTACCACACTGTATTTATTACTGTAGCTTATAAATATTAAACTTAGGTAGTATGAATCTTCCACTTTGTTCTTATTTTACCATATTGTTTTCTGGCTATATAGGACAATTGTGCTTCCATACAAATTTTAGAAATAGTTTGTTAACTTCTATAAACAGGCTGTTGGAATTTTCACTGGGATTGCATTAAAACTATACTGACATCTTAATAAGATTGACTCACCCAGTCCATGATCATCATGTATCTTTCCATTTATTTGAGTTCTCTTTATTATCTCTCAGAAATGTACATTTCTAAGTACTTTATGCCTTTAATGCTACCTTAAGTGGGTTTTTGGTTGTTTTTTATTCTATTTTTTGCTACTAGTATATAGAGCTAAGATTGTTCTCTGTATATTGACCTCATCTTGTTTTACTTCCATTTTAATGTTCCTTTCTCTTCTCAACTACCAGTTAAATTTCACCATGTTATCTTTTTATAGTTTTGTTTTTATCTTGTTTCATAAACACCATATTTTCTGAATGTTGAGATTACAAAGCAAATATCTGAATTTTACCTATCTCTTATATAGAAAACATTGTCATTTCATTAATAGAAAATCCTCATCCTCTATATATCAGACTCTCTTATTTATGATCTGGAATATTTTCATTTTTCTTGAAGTTAATGTTTTATAGATTTTCTATTCAGATCTGACATTTTCTCTGGAAGAGAATTTGTGAGTTTTTATTATATTCCTTCATTCTCTACTTAGTTATTATAAGAATCCTCTTTTCACATCTGAAAAGGAACACCTTACCAAAGAAAATTTCTAGAACATATTCAGTGAACCAACAATCTTGGAATTTGTAAGGAGGCTGGAGTCACAGGAAGTCTAAGAGAAGAATCTCTTCATCAGGTTTCTAGCTTTGTTTTGTTTGTTAAAACCCTAAAGCCATGATCCAGATTTCTTTATCCGTGTCAGCAAAGTTAGCTGTGCCAGGGATTCTTCCCACTGGTGCTTTTTGCTGTGTCAGTAATTAACCTTATACCACACTAGGGTTAATTCCTGTATCTTATAAACCTTGACCCATTATCCACTAACAAAAATAATCCCAAATGGTATGCTGCTAGAATATCATACATCTTGTGCTCCCTTTAAACACTTTGGGCATATTTTTTTAATGTTATTTATTTATTCTGAGAGAGAGAGTGAGGGAGGGGCAGAGGGATGGAGAGAGAGAATCCCAAGTAGGCCCCAGGCTGTCATCACAGAGCCCGACATGGGGCTTGATCCCATGAATTGTGAGATCATGACCTGAGCTGATACCAAGAGTCAGACACTCAACTGACTAAGCCATCCAAGTGCTCCAAACATTTTGGGCATATTAACAGAAGAGTGTAATACTGCCCAGGGAGAAGAGTTGAAGCTGATCTGCAGAGTCTCTAGTCTGATCTCTGCTGCATTATTTCTAGCTTCAAGCTTCTAGCTTCAAAAATTATGGAATTGATGGCCATCTCCCTTGGTTGTCAGTTACAATGCAGTTTATTTTTATTAGTATGTGAGGGTTTAAAGAAAAAGAAAGTTGCTTAAATATGTTAAAATAGTAATCTTAGCCTAACAGTATGTTTCAATTTTCAAAAAGAATTATTAACATTAATTTGAATTTGTGGATTATCTTATCAGAGATCTGTCAAAATATTAATTTTCTTGAATGTAGTAAAAAAAAAGGGACAGTCATAATTCCAAGTGGTTAAATCTAACTAATATGGGGAAGAAACTTTCTGGTTTTAAAATATTCACCACCTTCATTTTTTTTTTTTTATCAGTATAAACAAAGTTAAAACTAAGACATATGTGCTACTGGCTGTCAGACTGTGACAAGAAACAGGAATAAAGTTACTCTTTCCTAGTAGTTATATTACTTTAAGGCTTAAAGTGGGTTTAAAGGTATTATCTGAAACATGAGAAAAATCGCTCTTACAGTATCAATTTTCTAGCAAAGAGACTCCCTTTGGGGTTCTTCCTTGGATGCCAAAATAATGAGGGAAAGAATCCATTTAAATTTCCCTTATCAGTGCACACGCACACACATATGCACACTGATTTGGCATATGTATTATCTGAACTGCAGGATGAATTTATTTAAGTTCCTCTGATTTCCCAGGATTTGCACTTAGAAAAACAGACAGATGAGTTTTCAATGTAAAGTTCATGCCCTTATAATTCAACCACTTTTCCAAAGCACACGGATGAGATCCTTTGTTTAAAGGATAAAGATATTCCTAATAAATCATTTAAAAATAAACATCTTGTTATTTCATACATGTAAAAAAAAAAACTTTAGCCATTAGAATACAGTCAGAAAGCCAATATGCAGGCCATATGAGAGCGTGCACGTGACCCACTCTCTCATTTGAGACACCAGATGCCTGCCACTCCACTGAGACTGACAATACTTCTCTTTGTCTGACCCTCACTCCTTCTTCCATGGGGAGTATTCTGACCTCAGGAGCATACTCATGAGAGTAGATTCACCTAAAATCCTGTCGAGGGATATCTTCTGACATCTCTGATGTTTTGACATCAGGATTCTAATTTGAGAGCTTCCCTTTGAGCTTCCTTTGTGTTTTCTTGCACTTTTTGAAAAGCAAAATTATCTTTGAAATGATTCAGATTTCATTCATCTTTGGCTTTTTAGGCAATGACTAAGTTTTTCAAAGTTTTACTCTATAGGCACATAGTATTCTTTGAGGAAGATGGTAGTCTAGTTAAGAATTCCTAGCAAAGCCATAAACTTCCACCTCCATATAAATTGTGGCATCGAAAGTGTGCATGTTTCATGGAGCAAGATGACAGCAAAATATTATTAAGTTAATTAAAAACAAAGAAATCAAATTTCAACTCTCAACTACAAAGTAGAAAATATTTTAATTTTTTTTTTAGCGTTTATTTATTATTGAGAGACAGAGAGAGAGACAGCATGAGCAGGGGAGGGGCAGAGAGAGAGGGAGACGCAGAATCTGAAGCAGGCTCCAGGCTCTGAGCTCAGCACAGAGCCCAATGCGGGGCTCGAACTCACAACCAGTGAGATCATGACCTGAGACAAAGTCGGACACTTAACCGACTGAGCCACTCAGGCGCCCCCTAGTAGAAAATATTTCAAAGGCTTAAATGATTCATAGCAACTATATGTACATTGAGGATCCGTATCTATCCATATTTTGGGAAATTCTTTGAATTGATTATTAAGATAGTTTACTCACCCATGTTCAGAAACAGTTGTGTCTTTTACCAGCATCCATGAAACTGTCGCAGACTATCTTATTGGCTTGAAAGCAGGGCAAAGATCACTGACCCTTCATAGTTTTTGACATCTATGTTTTCATTTTAACAACACATATACGAATGAGTAAAAGTAAATGCGTTCAGAGCAAGGCCATCATATTTAAAGGTTAGATGAAAGAGGCTTTAGAAAATGAAGCATCCAAGGAATAGGATTATCTAATCAGGGTGGTAGTTGAGCTCATATTATAATACCAAGGTTCTTTATCCTACCTCTATCCTCAACAACCTAAAACTTACTTGGACATGGGGACTGGGTTTTTGCCATTTTGTCTTAGGTCTCAGTCAAGTTAGTCAAAGGGAATATATACTCAGAGAAATTGCTCTTATGGCATCCAAGGGGCATAAGTGCAATAGAGAGAAAGACACAAACTAGGTAATCTATACCAAAGTAAGTGGAATTAAAAGATCAAAAAAGAACAATATTCAAAAAGAGCATAAAGGAGGGCCACAGAGAAATAAAGGGAGATCTTGAAAACACGTAGAAAAAACAAATAGTTATAAGAAAAAAGAACACCATTTGAAGATACTGGATATAAAAACAAAGCACACAGAATTTGGAATAAACAACTGATAATCAGTGTTCTGGAAATAATTTTTAGGATCCTTGCCAAAATGTTTCAGGAAAGGATAAAGAAATGGAAAGAATAAGGAAAAATTAAGAGACATGGGGAATATAAACAAAAGCATCAATTTATATAAAATGGAATTCTCACTTGAAGAGAAAGCAATATAGAAAGGAGCCAATATTTGAAGAAATATTGCCTGAAATTTTCTTTGAACATGCAAATCCTCAGAATCAAATGAATTATAAGGGAGTATCTAAAAAGAAATAGGTAAAGGGAAAGAAATCCCCCCACACATAGAAACATTACAGAGAAATGTAAAAACCCCAAGGAGAAAGAAAACTCTAAAAGCTTTGACAGACAAAAATGGATTATCTGCAAGAAATAATTAAAGTAGCCCACACTTCTCAACAGCAACAATAGTCCCATATTTTTGAAGAAAACATTCAAACTAAAATTTTATATCCATCACTAATTTAATGTAAGAGCAGAAAAAAATTTTAAATAATATTTTCAGATATACAAGTCCTCACAATTTATCAACCAGAGATCTTCTTTGAAAGAACTGTTATAGAAATTACCCTATAAAGTGAGACATGGATCAAAGAGGATGCTAAAAGTGTTTGGGATGTGAGTATAAGTTAATTACTTAGAAGAGTTTGTTCTTGTAAATGAACAAACAGAAAGTACAACTGTAAAACTCAAGAATTAAAAAGAACTGTAGACAAAACCAGCCAATGAGGAGAGCCGGGAGCTCAAAGGGAACTGAAAGTAAGCAAACATAATTGTGTTAGCTCAAAAATCATTGGGGAAAGATAAAAATATGCATTATTCTTAACAAATTCAGGAAAATGCCAGAGGGTAAAAATAGAATGCATAAATTTTAAACAAGAGTAAAATTGATCCTACTGAAGTTATGAAAGAAGAAAACAATAAACAGAAAATTTAAAACAAGGTAAGTAAAAATACTCCCTAATCAAAGAGTAATTACCAGGAAGGTACATGGGCAGCTTAAAAAGAACATTTTGGGAAATTTAACTTGTAGTTAAAAGTAATCAAGGGGCACCTGGATGGCTCAGTCGATTAAGTGCCTGACTCTTGGTTTTGGCTCAGGTCGCAGTTTGTGAGTTTGAGCCCCACATTGGGCTCTGTGCTGACAATGTGGAGCCTGCTTGGAATTCTCTCTCCCTCTGTTCTCTGCCCCTTTCCTGCGTACCCCCTCTGTCTCTCTCAGAATAAACAAATAAACTTAAAAAAATTTTTTAAGTAAATAAAAATAAAGGCATTATATGTCAAAATTTGCGTGACACAATTAATTCAATTAATTTAAGGAATTTCAGAACTGAACACATTTACTAGAAAACGAGAAAAAACTTGTTTATTATTAAGATAATAAATCTGAGGATACTGGAAATGATAAAGGTTAGGTCAGAAATCAGCAAAACAGAAAACAGACAACAAAAAGAGATGATTAATAAAATCAAAAGATACTTCTTTGAAAAAACTAATAAGATAGATAAATCTTTGACAAGATGAAAGAAGAAAAAATGAGAGAAAAGTTTCAAATGGATAAAATAAAAAATATAAACAGGAAAATATAAAGAGATCAGAGTTTTTATTAGCAAATATATACCATCAGTGAAAACATTTTTACTTTACTTTTTAAAAAAATTTTTAACGTTTATTCATTTTTGAGAAAGAGAGAGAGAGAGCGTGGGGGAGGGGTAGAGAAAGGAAGACACAGAATCTGAAGCAGGCTCCAGTCTCTGAGCTGTCAGCACAAAGCCCCATGCGGGACTCAAACTTGGGAACCCCGAGATCATGACCTGAGCCAAGGTCGGACACTTAATCGGCTGAGCCACCCAGGCACTCCATCAGTGAAAATATTTTAAAAAATAAAATTGTTAGGGGGTGCCTCACTGGTCAGTCGGAAGAGAAAGCAGCTCTTGATCTCAGGGTTGTGGGTTTGAGCCCCACACTCTTTAGGTTAATTTAAATGAAAGGGAATAAGAAAGTGTTCTTTTTTAATAAAATTGTTGCTGAGAAATTAAAAAGTCATGCTCTGTATTTTAAAGGATTTTGCTTCTTCCCTCCCTTCTACCTTTCTTTCTTCCTCCCTTTCCTTCCCTTCCTTTCATTTTCCTTCTCTCCTTGTCTCCTTTTTCTTCTCTCCTTCCTCCCTTCCCTTTCTTTCCTTTTTCCTTCTTTTCTCCCTCCCTCCTCCACCCTTCCTTTCATTTTCTTCCTACCTCCCTTCCTTTCCTTCTTTTTACTGTATTCCCACTCTATCAATCTTAACCTCCCTCATACAAATAGATATTTCTGTCAAATAGGAAAGAGGTAACATATAATGAAATACGAAAGAGAGGAGTGCATTTATAGATCGACATGGAACAGAGTGGGTACTGTTGCTACTATCCTCGATTTTGAAGAAAACTTAGTCATGTTCTCTAATTCATCCTCAAAAATCTGTGTTCAATGTGATTGAAAGATAGGCTACTTGTTTGTGTTTACAGCACACAGTCTTATAAATCAGCTTAGTGCTAGGCTTGGCAAACTGGCCTATAGGCCAAGTTTAACCTCTTGCCTTTATTGCAAATAAAGTACTACTGGAACACAACCATAGGCATTTATTTACATATTGTCTATGGCTGCTCTACACTACAACAGCATGGTTGAAGAGTTTGTGACAGATCGCATGGCCTGCAAAGTGTAAACTATTTATTATCTGGTCCTTTACACAAAAAAGTCGCTGACGTCTGGCCTATTGTGTTAGAGAGCCCTCTTAGTTCTTAGTGCCGACCTGAAATCAGTCGTGAGCAACTTTCTGTCATTAGTCCTAATTCTATCCTTGAGGGCCATGTAAAATGATATTGTCCATTTTTCTACATGACAGTCCTTCAAATTCATGAAGACTCACTTATGACCACCCATAAACCTCTGTTGCATTGACTAACATCTACAAGTCATTTTTTTCCCCATTCAACTGTGTTTCTAGACCTTTCAATGTCTTGCTCTTATTTTCCAATAAATTCCTAGGGCAACTTTCCACAACATTTGTAGAATACTTGTCTACCACTATATCTCTTAACCTTAAACAGTAACTAGTGGAAGCTCAATAAATATGTAGTGATTAAATAAATATTAGAAAATTTGGGGAAAATTGTTAATATTTTAGCGCATCCTCCTTCATTGTTTTTATTTTGCATTAGATTTTTTTGTATATCACAATTATACTGCATGCTTTCTATACTGATTTTTACTGCAATATTGTATCATGGTCTTTATTATTATCAACCCACATGAAATTCAGTGTCTTTGTATGTAAAAAAATAATAATGACTATCTCATACACACACACACACACACACACACACACACACACACAGGTTCAAAGCTAGAAGCTGGCTAGATTTCTATCTAAAACACAATTTTTTAATGGAGAAGGGCAGTCAACATATGTAAAGCCTCTATCACAATTCTTAACCTATAGGGGGTAGAGATAATCTGTGTAAATATAATTTAATAATCCGTGTAAATATAATTTAAATTTTCCTATTGGGGATCAATGTTCCTTTTAAAATATGGCATCTAGGGGTGTCTGGCTGGCTCAGTCAGTAGAGCATGCTACTCTTGATCTTAGAGTTGTGAGTTCAAGCCCCACACTGGGTATGGAGCCTACTTAAAAACAGGAAAAGAAAAAATATTATAAATAAATAAATAAATAAAATATGGCATCTAAAACAGAACACAAAGACTTACTTAAATATGACTGGTCTAATTTGCATCTTTTGATTTGTATATTGTATGCTTTCAATAGAGCCTGAGATTGCATCTTCTCTCTCTCCCTCATAATCTTTCTCACACTCCTCTCTCTCTCCTTTTAAAAACAGCAATTTCTTAGTTTTATTATAGGTCCTTCTGAATCCATATTTTTTTACACAATGCTTATCTGGCTTTCCTATCTTTGGGTCACTTAAATATGATAAGTATGTCATCTGTCACCATTCCAAGTTTTGGCAAAATGTCAAAAAACCCTAGAAGCAATCCCTCAGAATTCCACTTGAGGTCTTGATTAAAATCAATTAACCAACAGATTCTATAAAATAATAACATAACATAATGAAGACGCCAGTTAAACGCTTATACTCAAAGGTATTTGCATTGCATTTCTCATTTCATTTATTTCTATGACTTATAAGTCATCTGTTTAATAATGTGTCCTAAAGTTTTACCATCATTCAAAACCTACATACTGTATTGTATTAGGCACTTTGCACACTTAACATTTCATCCTCAAAAAAAAAAAATCCTATGAGAGGTTATAGAACTGTGACTCCAAGAAATTAAGCAATTGGTCCAAGGTCATAAGACCAGAGAGGGCAGAGCTGATTTAAACCAAAGTCTGTGTCTTTAATCACTAGACTCCTCTGTCTTCAAATTTACCTGACACTCCTTTACTCTGCACACTCAAAGTACTCAGAACAGGGGCTGGTAAACTTTTTTTGTAAAGAGCTGTATAGCAAATATTTTCAGCTTTGCAGGCTGTAGAGTCTCTTTTACAACTGTGTAAGCTCTGCCATTGTAGTATGAAAGTAGCCATAGAAAAAGTGTAAACAAATGTCTATGGCTGAATTACAATAAAACTTTATTTACAAAAACAGGCAAAGAGTCAGATTTAGTCCTTGGCCCATATTTCTTTACTCATTCTCCAAAATAAAATCAGTTTTCAGAAACTCTTTAGCCATGTAATAGGTTAAATATAGAAGAAAATATTAAACATGCTATATTGTTTTGTTTTTTCAGAAATATAAGACATTAATCTTTATTTTATTTACAAATTAATGCTAGTGCCCTTTGGTTAAATATAGAAGAAAATATTAAACATGCTATATTGTTTTGTTTTTTCAGAAATATAAGAAATCTTTATTTTATTTACAAATTAATGCTAGCGCCCTTTGTCTCTGTCTTATGATCACACTTCAGAGAAAGAACGTGAGGTGTCCTGAGGGTCAGTAGGGCCCTTTGTCTGTGTCTTATGATCACACTTCAGAGAAAGAACGTGAGGTGTCCTGAGGGTCAGTAGGATTCTCCTGACCAGAGCAGTCAACATTTTGTCTTTCTTCATGCACTCTCAGTGAGTTAAAAGGTTTACAGTGTATCTGGACTGATTAAGTAGATTAATAGATTTTATTATCCAGTTTTAACGAAGTAGCCCTGACAAAAGAGATATATAACTTAAAAGGTTTCTGAATACAAGCTACAGATTAAAGATAACACTAATAGTGAAAAGTAAGGAAATAACAAGAAAATGGCATTCTGGCCCTTCTTCATATAATACAATATCTGTGTCAGTCAGAAGTAAAAAAAAAAAAATCATCCAGTCACATCTGATAAAAAGTATAAATTTTTTACATAAGTACATATTTTTCATTGAAATATTACTAATGATAGAGAACATGTAGATAATTTGAAAATAATTACATATACATGCATTGATGTCTTCCCCCCCTCTTATGTAGAGAGAGACACAATTAAAAACAGCTGGAGGCCACTGTCCTACTAGAATTTAATGGTCCTTCAGGGCAGGGGCCACAGTTACACATCCAATGCCTTGCACTGTGCCTAGAACAGAGTATGCATTTCAAAATATATAATGAATGTTGAAATTAATGCAATAATACAACCTTAGTCTAATTATTTATATACTTTTTTTTTGAGAGAGAGAGACTGATTGAGCTCAAGCAGAGGAGAGGAGCAGAGGGAGAGAGAAAATCTTAAGTAGGCTCCACACTTAGCACAAAGCCAAATGTGGGGCTCAATCCCACAACCCTGGGATCATGACCTGAGCTGAAACCAACAGTTGGTCGCTCAATTGACTGAGCCTCCCAAGCACCCCTCTATTCTCTACCTCTTAAGTTAAAGACAAGGAGGTAAGTAATACAGGATTACTTATACAGAAAGAAATTATTCCTGGGAATATCAAGTCAGCTATGCAAAATCATGGGGGTCTGCTGACTTCAAGGTGAATAGGGGCATTTTGTATTTGTTGTTCACATGGAAACTTAAACAACATTGTATTTAAGCCTGTAAGTCATCATTACAACTTATGGCAATAGGGGTGCCTGGGTGGCTCAGTCGGTTAAGTGTCTGACTCTTGATTTCAGCCCAGGTCATGAACACAGTTCATGCATTTGAGCCCCTCTTTGGGCTCCATGCACTGACATCATGAAGCCTGCTTGGAATTCTCTCTGCCCCTCCCCATTCATGCTGCTCTCTCTCTCAACATAAATAAATAAACTTAAAAAAAAACTTTTGTAAATAAAAAGATACAAGATTTTTAGGAGAATAGATGTGCTATAACAACCTAGATTCCATAAACAAATGTTAATGTCATATAGTGGAAAGAAACTTTAAGTCTTCTCAGTTTAGAAAGATTTCTGTAGTATTTCAGAAGTATTTTATAGCTCTCAGCATTTAAAGCACTTAATTTTTAGATCTATACCTAAACTGGTCAGCTATAGAGTATGTCTAAAAATGTAGCCCATTTCAGTGATATTTCATTTAAGATTCCTTCTTTAACTATAGATTAGCTTGATTTGGTAATATTTTGCATTCTTCTCAATAGTAAAATGCACACAAAGAGACATATTAAGTATCTAGCTCTGTAATATCCTTCCTCTTAATATGTATACTTAGAAGCAAACTCGCATCCATTTTCAGTTCTTAGTATTGTATTTTTAGTATTTGTGGTAGCCAGCCTCCAAGCTGTTCCCTGTTGATCCTGTCCCCTGGTATTCACACTCTGTTCTTCCCCACATTGTGTCCGGATGGAACTAGGTGACATAAAGGATATACCAGGAGTGATGGTGCGTTACTTCTGAGGCTAGCTTATAAAAGACATGTGGCTCATGCTTCTGTCTGTCTGCCTCTCTCACTCTTTCATTTTCTTGCTTCCTGGATTGCTCACTCTGAGTCTAGTTAGCAGCTATGTCATGGGGACACTTCAGCAGCTTTATGGAGCAGTTTATATGACAAGGAACTGAGGCCTCCTGCCAACAGTCAGGTGAGTGAGCCTCTTTGGAAGCGCATTCCCCAGCCCTCCACCCCTCATTGGGGAATGTGACCAAAAAAGACCTGACCAACCGACTGACAGTGAGCTGGATCCAGGCCCTCAGAGGCTTCTCACCTGCCTGAAATGTGGGTTTCACTTGCCTTTCCTGCTCCCAGAGGCTGCTCCAAGGATATCGCCTTGAGATGGTGATGTGATCTTGAAAACACCTGCACGCTACATGTGACTGAGCCCTGTTGAGGCCTCTTTATAAACTTTTAAGATTTGGAGGTCGGGTGCAGGGATCTGTTTGTCTTGCTCCTGCCCAATGCAAGTCTTGCATCTAAGTTCTTTTTGTTATTATTAAAATTGTCACCTATCACTATGGAATTGCCGGCCTCGTTTTTCAGCCTTTTCCTGCCCTCATTCACACAGGAGACCAACTTCAGATTCGTATTATACCAGGAAAGCTCCTGAGAGGGTTGTGAATCTACACCACCACCCACCCATGTCAAACCTGGCTGACAGTCTGACTATAACCTCCTAAGAGACCCTGAGTCAAAACCACTCAGCTAATCTCATCCCAAATTCCTGACCCATCAAGATGTGAGATAATAAATGTTTGTTGTTTTAAACCACTAGGTTTTAGGATAATTTGTTAGGCTGTGATAGATAACTAATGTAGTATTTGTAACTTAAGGTAAAACAAAATCCAAACTACTGCCTGTCTCCTCAATATTTTGCCTAATATACATTTTTTATCCAATATGAGAATCCAATTTTTTTTGTTTAACCATATACCAAAAAATGTCATCCCATTCTTGACCAAACTGAACTCACAGATTATCCCCATAAAATTCCTCCCTACCTTTCAAAGCTTTTATCATGGTTCTATCACTTCCAAGAAGCTACATTAAACATTATAGTTTTCTTTCTCTCTCTCTTCTACAGATGTACTCACCACACTATTTTCTCCACATTTTGCTCTAAGGAGAATTATAAGCATCCTAAGGGCAATCTAAATTCACATCTCAGGCTTTTAAGTTTTCTGCCTACAAGCCAACAGCGAGCATCAAGCTCACAGACAGGACTGTAGTTAATGTAGTTAATTAAAAAGGATCTTAGTTCACAAGTCATAATAGTTGAGGTCTAGAGATAGTAAGGGACTTTCCTAAACCTATATAATGACAGGTCTGCATTAGATTGTAGGAATTCTACTTCTCCATCTAGTTCTGTTTGGACAAGACCACGTTAAAACAAAAAGTGATGTTGGTATGACAGTTAATAAACTGCAGAGGCAGAGGAAAAAGGGTTATATCTAACTCTGTGTTCTTTATGGGATCCTTTAAGCCCCATCACAACCCAATTCATGGTTATTATTTTTATCATGCCAAATATTCAATTTTTAAGCAATAAGAACCAGGTTTAAAAAAAAAAAAAAGAAAAGAAAACCAAGACCAAAGGAAGTTACAGGCATGATTTATTTTAAGATCTATGTTTTAAACAATGTTTCTCTTTCCAGATTTCTGGACTACTTTGTCAGAGAGAACACTCCACCTGCAGGGTTTTTACCTTGATCCTGGCTATGCTTATGACTAATGATTCCCAGCTGTTCTCTTTGTGCTGCATTTGCTCTTTCCCTGCATTTGGTGCCTAAGAGATTAGACGTTGAAGATACAGACATATATATTTATATGCATATAAGTAGGATTTCCACAGAAAGATATATACATCTCAGTTGGTGGGACAAAATAGCTCCCCAACTGAGGAAAACAGACAGCCATATGAATACTCTGTTTTGCTCATCCCTCCTTGTTTTCATTCACTCTTTGATCAGGTTCCACAGACTTCTTTCTCTCCTAGAGAATTCTCCGAGGGTAGACGGCTTTTGGCAACACTCTCAAGTGACTTTTGGGGGCAAAATGGAGCAGATCTGATCTGTCTGAAGGTATCATTTAAGAATCAGGGGCAGATTTTGTAATTTTACCTATGTAATGCATTACAAGCAGCAGGCATATGATAAATATTTGTTGAAATGGAAAAGGAATTAATGCATTGACTGCCCATGAATCCACAGCTAAAGAAAAGTTGTCTTCAATATCTCACATGTGCAATTCCTCACCATTTTTTTTTAATTTTTTTCAACTTTTTTTATTTATTTTTGGGACAGAGAGAGACAGAGCATGAATGGGGGAGGGGCAGAGAGAGAGGGAGACACAGAATCGGAAACAGGCTCCAGGCTCTGAGCCATCAGCCCAGAGCCCGACGTGGGGCTCGAACTCACGGACCGCGAGATCGTGACCTGGCTGAAGTCGGACGCTTAACCGACTGCGCCACCCAGGCGCCCCAATTTTTAATCTCATGTCAGTAATACCCAACAAACAGGATTCAGCAATGTGAATTTTTTCCATAGTTACCCTCACATGACACATCACATTCACATAGATGGCATATTCCTATTGGTATACCCATAAATTTTTGAAAATTCCTATACTTAATTTTTTTTTACTTAATTGTAAGTAACAGGCTTTAGAATTCATAACCATCAGTAAAAGCCATTCATAATGAGCATGGGATTGGTTAAATAATGTATAGCATTTTCAGGATGCCCGTTTCATCTCAACCTCTCCAGAATGCAAATTGGAATGGAAGTGAGATAATGACCTTGTTTTACAAAAACTCTGAATTTGTTCTAATGTGAAAAAGGCCATCATTTGTAATCTTGGGTTCTTTAAGTATTTTCAGATACAAATTATAAAATTCTTCTCAGCTATCGACAGCCTAAGAGTATAGATTTATACTTTTGTTGAGAACCATTTATATATGTGACCTATCGACCCAAAAGAAAATGACACTGGGGCATCTGGGAGGCTCAGTCAGTAAAGTGTCCAGAGACCAACTTTCGATCGTGGCTCAGGTCATGATCTCACGGTTTGTGGGATCAAGCCCCACGTCGGGCTCTGCAATGAGAGCACAGAGCCTGCTTGGAATTCTCTCTCTCCTAGTCTCTCTCTCGCTACCCCTCCCTTGCTACCTCTCTCAAAAATAAATAAATAGTTTAAAAAATGAAATTGGGTTAACACATTGAAAAATACCACTGTGGGGATTTGGAAATGCATAGTAATTTAAATATACCTGGGTCATTATTTATCTGAAGAATTCATTGACATTAGCACCATATGATGAATAGGGAATGATTTTTTTACTCAAAGAAAAATGATTTCAAATGTTAAACATATGCTGTATTATTTACTAGTTATGTGAACTTGGACAAGCTACTTAAATTCTTGAAGCTTCAGAATAAATAGCAATAACTTAAAAGTTGTTTGAAATATTATGGTAATAATTTAAAAACTGTTTGAAATATTAAGTACCTTAAAAGTAAAGCCCTTTATAGCATCTCATACATAGTAGGCATCTAATATATGTACTCTTTTCCTTCCTGCTAACTAATCCTTCTCTCCATATGTTTCCCCCACTGTCTATTTCTGCTCAGCAACCCTTCCTATCCTTTTATGTGCTTTTCCGAGTTCCAAAGGAGTTGGAAAACTGAGGATTACTTCCCTGAGATTCTCTTGCAGCTAGGATTCTGGATGCAGTTTGGTTCTGTCATGAGATGCACTCGCAAGAAATTGGAAGATGAGGGTGACAGAGGACATTTTCCCTCTGGCAGTAGTAATGCCAGACAAACATGCTTCAGTAATGTGAATTTTTTTTCAATGGTAGGCTTCCACTGCTGGCCTCCTCAGCTAGTTACTGGCTTTGGCATTGCAGGACAGGTCTGACTCGGCAGCAGTTTCCTAAAGCTTCCTGAGTAGCAACCACTCCAGAAACTTTGGATCAGCAATAGAAGCAAAGGTTTCAAAACCTGAAACCCTGACGTTTGCTCCTTCATCCTGCCAATAATTTTGTTAGTACCTAATCCCTGTATTAAATCACTCTTCACTTGAAATACCTCAATGGCTTTTTGCACTGAACCTTGACTAGGTTCTAAACACGTTCTAGACACTGGGAAAGTTTAGAGTAGAAAAAGATTTTATTCCTGTTACCAACAATGTGAAAGTCTAGGGAGTAAGCAACTCCATCATCAGAAATATCAGTTATCTTTTCATTACTCACATTAAAAGTAATCCCTGGAAAACATTATATTGTATATTAATTACTTTGATATAAATCCTTTAACTTCTCATTTTCTCAGAAGTAATTAAGCCTATCTTCTTATGATTTATTAGTATTAGGTACTGATTATGCTGGTAGACATAAGCTAGTAACTCAAGTTTTTAACCACTTAACATTTTCATGACCTCTGTTCTCCTTTGCAATCTAAATGTTAAAGCCAGAACCAACTTATTTGAATTAACCTGATCAGGGGCAAGAGTATATTGTCACAAGTGTATTGATAGAATTTATTATAAAATCACCTAGATCTTTTTCTTTTTTACTTTTTTTAACTGAAGAAGTAAAAATCCCAATTCTAGTGACTATACATTAATGTAATAGTAATATAATATTAATGAACATAACTATTAACAAGTCAAATATGCACTTTAGATCCCCTTCCTTCCTCCTTTCCTTTCTTCTTCTTTCTCTTCCTTCCCCTTTTTCTTTTTATAAATTTAAAAGGCAGATCTTGGGTTATTTCTCATATCCTTTAATGCTCTGACATTGTTTCTCTGTTTAAGAAAAAATTAGTTCTTGGTCTATAGGGACTTTGTCCAAGATATTCTTTACAGTTCTGGGAATGAATAATCCTTTCTCACTTCCTATATACTTGTCTACTCTTATCACTCATTCATTATATATTTGTTCTAGTTTCCGCACTTCCTATGAATTTATATTGTAATACTCTTTTACACAGCCATTATGCAATCATTTCTCTGTCTTAGTTTTCTCTAGCGGTGAACTAAGTTGATAATCTTTGTCCAGAGAGCTTAGATAAGTTATAATGAATAGACTTAATGTGAATCTATGTTAAGGGCTACTTGGAGTGCTGGTTTGAGAATTTGTCTCAGGCAAAGTCTGGGATCAAGGGAAAAGACTGACATGTTCGTTTAGTGATGACTGTTATTACCACTGGCTGGAACAGAGGAAAGTAGTAGCACATGTGCCCTATATTTGCCATCCTTAATCTAAAATTCATTTATTCAGTCATCGTTGCCCTTAGAATAAGCACTCAGCTAGGCAGAGCCTTCAGACCACAAATGATAATGGGATGCAGGTGTGCATTTCTAACAAGCTTCCAGGTGATGCTCCTGCCGCTGCTGCTCTATAGAACACACTCGGAAAAGCAAGGTAGAGAGAGCTTCATGAAATTAAAAACAAACAAACAAACAAACAGAAGTTTACTTTACAACTTTTCCTTAAGGGGTAAGATAAACCTTCAGACTAGTTCTTGAAGGCAATAAAGGAAAAGAAAGTAATCAAAGTTTATCTGTCTGAGAGAATGGGATTATTTGAGAAGGGACAAAGCCAAGAAGAATGAATCTGAAGAACTACGAGGTCCTTTGGAACTAATGTGTCTTTATATTATGATAAGAAAAACTAAATCAGGTCTAAGTATACCTGGTTCAGTCTTCCCAATTGCATTTTAAAGAATGGAGATGCTTTGGAAAAATGAAAATTTTTTACATTCTGCTCTCATCAAGTATTTCCATTTTGTGTTCACATAAAATCTGAGAAAAATTATTTAGGAATTCTCTCACTTAGTGTTAAGAACCAAGGCAAACAGGTTTCTGCACCTCAGAGCAGCAAGAACAGTGTCTGCACAGTTATGATCATTAAATGTAAAATCCCAGAACTTTAAGGGGACAAGAATTCAGAGGGGCAGAGTCTAGAACACCAGCCACCGAAATAGGTGTTATTCCTTAATTCTCATTTGGACATTAAATATATATATATATATATATATATATATATATATATATATATATACACACACACACATATATATTCTGCACAATTTTGGAGGACCTATGCTGTCTTCCTTTAAGGAGGTCAGCTTGTGCTTTATGAACATCTAAAAACCTCTACCCCTCAACAAAGAAACAGATTTAATTACTTTACATGTTAACTTACTGAGGGCTGATACTGGCAAATACTCCAAATAACAAAGTAAAAGTAGCATGTTTAGGAATTGTGATCGGTTGTTTGCTTTTAATTTTTAAACAATAGGGCATTTCTTCTAAGCAAGGACTTCTGCCAAAAGTAGAAAAGCAATAGATCAAAATTTTATTAGCAATGCAACTGTATGAAATTCAAAAAATTAGTTTATTCAAGTTTATGTTTCAAGTTTATTTTATATACTAGTCACAAAATGATGGCAAACCAAATAAAACTTGCTAATAACTAACTTCTTCTTCAGACTGTAGATAAGTATGGAGAATAGATACATATTTACATATTTTATCTACAGTGAAACTGCATATCTTTCACTAAAAATTTTGCTATAGTTTTTTTTCTCCCTTGGGGCTAAATTACTTATTATTGCATTAATGAAGACTCTTAAGAAACCTACTTCCAATGGCCACCAAATTTGTTCTAGATTTAATAAGGCATCAAAGTTACTCTCCTGATTTTTTTTTTTAATTTTTTTTTCAACGTTTACTTATTTTTGGGACAGAGAGAGACAGAGCATGAACAGGGGAGGGGCAGAGAGAGAGGGAGACACAGAATCAGAAACAGGCTCCAGGCTCTGAGCCATCAGCCCAGAGCCCAACGCGGGGCTCGAACTCCCGGACCGCGAGATCGTGACCTGGCTGAAGTCGGACGCTTAACCGACTGAGCCACCCAGGCGCCCCAGTTACTCTCCTGATTTAAAGAGAATCAGTATATCCTGCTAGAGGAATACACTTGTACTAGTTTAGGTGTATTCTCACTCAGTAAGACATTTCTATTGAAAGACTATCTAATGTGCTGATGTAAGCAGGAAATCAAATTCAAGTCACGTTACTTTCCTGTAGCCTCGGTATGTACTACATGAAGACAAGAAAGTTCAGGGGGTATCTTAGTGTTGTAATATTATTTAATCCTATTCACAAGACTTCAAATTCTTTGCTTCTTGTGTCCTAAATATGTTTAAATCATTTGTAAGTTTCAAGCACAATTTAAGTATTAGCCCCAAAATATCTTGGCAAATGACTGCTAATCTTTTCTTCCTTCCTCCATAACTTCCTTCATTTCTTTCTTCCTTCTTAATTTTTTTTCCAGTTATAAATATATCTCCCATGACCATGGTAGAAGATGAAATGAAAAATACACAAAAACATGTGAAGAGAATGAGAGTCTCCTGTAATTTTAGTCTCATGAAGTAGCCACTGTTCATATTTCAGCATATTTTCTTCATTGTTTTTATGCTAACATTTTCTTTAAACTTTATATACTGTAGAAAGTTCAAAAAAGAATAGAAATATGAAGTAAGTTGTCTAAATTATTCTTTGTACATAAAATAAACTTGTAAAACAAATTTAATTTACAACCCAGGTTCCATTTTTAATAACTTAACACCATTTTGCCCTGTGTCGAGTTTACTTATATGTAACACATTCTTTTTGAAAACTTAACTTCATCTAGATGTAAATTTTCAAAATTGCAAATCCAAAGCATTAGCACCCCCTTGTGGTATAACAAATTTTAAGCACAAATGAATGCTTTCCTTAAACTTGTCTCAAGTTTTCTTTCCCTGTTTTTAATAATGTATAAAATAATTTAAAAAATCTCAAAACATGTAATTCTAAATATATTATAATCATTTCAAAGTGCAAATGCACAACATAAATCAGTTCAAAAAATGTTAAAAGCAATATTACTGATTTAAAGAAAAATGTAATGCTTTGTTACATATTTGTTAATACCTTATGTGATTTTTTTCTATGACCCTATGATAATAACAGCATTTTTAAGACCACTTATATGTATTTTTTAAAAGTAGGCAAAATTTGTCAAAGGTGTGTATGAATCAGCTGGGCTTTTGTTAAAATGCAAATTCTGATTCAATAGGTTTGGATAGAGCTTGACATTTTCTAATCTCCCTGAAGATATTGATGTAGTTGGTCCAAATAGCACACTTTGAGAAGTAATTAAGTGGAGAAAATATTTAAGTTTTTTGTTTAAGGAATTTAAAAATCTTTATAAATACTTTATACAACCAACTAAGCAAGAAATATAAAGATACGATCCTTTGGAATATGATGGCACTTTAAAAAGAGTAACACTTCTATAAACTAATTGATTTGTGTGCATTTTAATTATACTTTACATTAAGTTTTGTTATATTTATTATATTATTATTATATTACATTTATTATATTACATTTAATATAGCTGACATTAATAAGTTCACAGAAAACTCCCAAACTGTATTTGTGGATTTCTTTTATGCCTTTTTGATTTGCAAATGTGTAAAGTAAACACTATATTGATATATATTTTACTTTAACTGTTACTTTCAGATTTTCAAGAAATCTTTGCTTGAATTAAAAATCAATTAGAAGAATGGATTTTAATCATAGAACTTTTATCAGCACCAAATGTCAAAGATCAATGCATTTCACACTGTGTTTAACGTTAAATCTAATGAGAACAATGTAAATTTTAGCTAGTATTATACGATACCATCAAATACAATATTCAAAGCTTCTGATTATAATACATTTATTAATGTTTTTGTAGACAATTATACTGACAGGACTGTGGCTAAGCAAAAGTAACTAGGTAGTGATGCTTCCTCCTGTTAAGGGATGCATAACCTGTTACCTATGACATTGAACAGCTATTTCATAGGTTCTTGTTTTCAATAATCTTCCATCCCTAATTTAGTACCATACTTAGAAGGAGGAAAAGAATGACTTGAATGTTAGCTGAATTCATTTTTCTATTTGTCTTTTATACTTTATCACAGAGTACTGAAAGGTTTAAATCCTCAGGAAAAGGTTATTATTTCTTCTAAAATATTTCCATATACTTATAATATTATTCTAATAATTTTTATTTCCATAAAAGCAGAGAGATAACATACAGAATGATGGGTGTGCATGCATGTGTGTGTGTGTGTGTGTGTGTGTGAACATTAAATTGGAGATAAATAAATGCCCTAATGCTTTGAATCTTGGGATAAGAGTAAAAGCAGGATTATTGTGCAGGTCCTAGGAAACAATGGGAATGACAGTCATTTTTGATGTCTAAATAACACAATTTTATTTAAAAAATAAATAGGGGACAAATCCTCGTAGCATATATGTCCATCATATAAAAAAGTAGTAAGCATGTATTATTGTCCAACTTACCCAAATTAGAAAATCAAAGTTAAAAAGAGGTAAGTAACTTACCTTGTCACTTGGAACCAAGGATTACACTTAAGTCCCAATAAAAACACTATGCTCCTGAAGACCAGGAACTACCGCTCCTTAATGTATGTAGACTCTTTAGGACACACAGCATGGAAGACTCATCATATTGTCTCATCATATTGTGTCCCTTTTAACACAGAACCCCATCAAAAGCCCATCCATTATTGGGTGGTCAGTGATCACGGTAGAGGCTGAGCACTTTGTAGCTTTGAGACAGATATAGGATGTCATCATTGTGTGACAGTTCTACATATTGCATAGCTCTGTAATGACAAAATATCTTTTTTTCCTATTTCAATTATTTCATAAGATGAACAAAGAGTATCCCTCTCCCATGCCTACTGCAAACTCTTTCCAACATACCACTGTAGTCTTTAACACGTATGGGATTAAGCATATGAGTAGGTAATTATATAATATACTTTAGGAAGTGACAATACGAGGGATTAGAAAACTATACTGTGGACAGTGCCAAAAGTAGCAATATAAACTAAAGAATAACAGCTTGATGGAAAGAGTGATAAAGAAGCAGCTGTAATACATTATTTTTAGCTTTAGATACTTAGTTTATACTGACTTAGGTATATAACTATTTTATCGGCATCTTAATACAATTTGCCAAAATATGAATGTATACATTAGCTAAACACAAGTCATATTTATAAGTGAAAAATTATAAACTTATGACACTCCTTTGCCTCTCTCCCAATGACTTTTCCAACTTTTAATGGTTTATATTTGTATTTCTTTCTTTGCAGACATAATAAAATTAACATGGAGATGTCATTTAGAGTTTAGATATTGCATAAACTTATGATTTTACTTAGAATACTTTCCAGCTGTGGAGTTAATATTTATTCAAATTTCTAGATATATGAAAGTAAGGAATTCAGATCTCCCTATTCCCTCCCCCCCCCCTTTGGAAAAAGAAATATTTCATTGAGGAAGCCTGAGCAAGCACAGAAAATGTTCCAATATGGACTAATTTGGTCTATTTCTACTTGTGAAGAAATCACCACTCTGTCACACTTTTGACAAATAAAATCATAAAATCTAGTAGAATTTCAAGTGAGACCTTCCATCAGGTAGAATAGTAGCTCCTTATGCGTATGTTTTCAGTTTACATGAAATGGAAAACAAATGCATGTCCTACATTATTACACAGAGGACAAAAATATAACTAGGGTTCTCTTACTCTGGTATCCTCAATGGGTTATAAACTACCTAATTCATTGTATGTGATCTATAAGAAGTATTGTCTACTCTGCAATTCCAAAATTTTAAAGTACAATGAAGTACAACAGAGATGACCTTTGCTATACACTCGATTTTTTTAAATTAGAGAAATATCCTGATTTTAAGACACTAGATAGTACCTTTATTCCAATTTTGTGAACAAGGTGAAATAGTGTAAGATGGATGACATGTCAGGTCGATGAATAATTTCTATTGAACAATGATAATCAGGGAATATCACATAATCATAAGCTAAGATCTCTAGCAGCTTATCATAATACTCACTTGTTGACATTTTTCTCAGTATCTTAGATGAAGATAAATACTTTACAAAACTTACATTTTTATACCGATGTTGAAATAGCAGCTAATATTATTTGAAATTCAAATCAAATTAAATAGATCCAATAGAATAAGTTAGCAATTCATAAATTATATTAAGCAGAACACACCAGCTTTATGATATGTCACTAGCATTACTTGAAAATAATTCGGTAATCAAATTTGAGAAAATGTGAGTAGAGTTTAAATTGGTTTCTAAACTGCAGAACTTCTCATAAGTTTTGATTATCTAATGGTCATTGAAAATCTTCAAGACAGGAAGACAGTATGAATAATATTATAAATTTATTTGACCACAGAAATTTCTTTCTCAAGGGAACATTCTATAGGATCAGTATGTGATAAAAAGCACTTTTTCCCCCTCTGTTCCCTTTATTTAGATTCCCCTAACATCTTCCAAGAAAGTAAGACAATATCACAATCAGAATTTGAGTTTGATACAGTCAACAATGTCCATACTACTCAAAGAATTATACAGATTCAATGCAATCCCTGTCAAAATTCCAGTGGTATTTTTTAGAGAAATAGAAGAAATAATCCTAAAATTTGTGTGGAACCAACCAACCAACCAACCAACCAAACAAACAAACAAAAGAAACCAAAGCAATCTTCAGGAGAAAAAAGAACAAAACTGGAGGCATCACACTCCCTGATTTCAAACTATAATATAATGCTACAGTAATTAAATGTATGATACTGGTATAAAAACAAAACACTTAGATCTATAGAACAGAATAGAGATCATGATATGAACTTTTGATGGCTCAATATAGATGGCCAAATGACTAAACTGAAATTTAATAGGGATCAAAGTAAAATTACATGTTTATAGTCAAAAGGTCAACCAAATGAGTAAAAAGCAAGGAAATCTACCATAGCTGTCCTATATGAGCCAAGAATATGTTTGAAATATGAAATGGAAAAAGCCAAACGCAATACTAAACAACATACAAGATACATCCTCATTAACACACATTTAACTACAGTAGATCAAGAAGAGATGCCAGGGTAGAAAAAGCCCTAAAAACCAGCATAGTATTTAGCAGTTGAGGAAAATGAGGATGTTTACCAAACAAAAAGAAGATTTGGCACATCGATGATAATTTTACTCAACTAAGAGTTGAGTATGAAAGAGAGCCCAGAATTATTCAGGGTTGCTCCAGGAGACTAAAATAATAGAAAGGCAAATTCTAGCCCTATGTAAAAAAAAAAAAAAAACATTACCCATGTTGTTTTGAAACACATAAAATCTGTCAGATTCAAAGCAATGATCATCACAGTGCTATCTCGCTAGGCTTAGCACTTTCTGGAACCAGACAGCAGCCATAAAACCCAAACATACTGTTTATGGTGCACTAAAGTGTAGTAATCAAATCTGGACAAATACAGTAAAATGGATATCAGAGTACCCCTAAGAATAGTCGAAAGTAGTGCAATATTTCTGCAACCTGATAAGAAACAAAGTCATCATACACACTGATCGAAGATGTAAATAAATGAAATGGAATTTTTTCTGGATCATCACAGAAATACATGCACACACATATATATGAAGTTATATATATGTATACATATATACATACTGGAAATCATATCAAATATATATTCTGGAAACACACACGCACATACATATCCGGAAATAGTAATTATGGTAACATCACAACACTGTTCAAAAATATTTTATGTATTATAGTGTGAAAGTGTCAGATGGACAGTGCAAGATAGATACAGAGCTAATATACAGTTTTAATGATGTCTTCAGTTAGAAAACATTAAAGCAGACAAATGATCTTATTGGGGAAAACCAGTGATCAAATTCACTGAAAGTACTGTTTAACAATTTGCTTGAAATACTACATATATACATAATTTTCCATTTATAACTATTGTTAGTATTACAAACACACATGCTTGTTTCTCAAAGCAGTTAGAAGGCTGTCAATATGTTCATATACTGAAATCGATGTAAGCAATGTAAGTGCACATCTAGCTATCTTTGGCATTAAAATATAGAAAGAAGGCTAGTTTGCAATTTCTCTATGCTTCTTCCTACTTTGATATTAGTGCTATTTATTTATCAGTCATAATAAATAAGCTTGCACACAAAAGGTATTTTTCCTTATCTTTCACAATCTCCACAGGCACACAGGCTTCTGCCTACATTAAGCTCAACCACCAGCACAATAAACACAGTAAGATTAAGAGTAACTTTTAAAGCATTTTACAGATTGTGGGTGCACGACACTAATTTTTAGATGAAAGGAATGATGGATAGTTCCTGATGGACTTGACATTGTATCCACTGCTATAGTTATCTTTGACTTCAGGGTTAGAAGACTGATTACAGAGATCCCAAGGGGTAATTTCCTTCTGGGGATATACTTATGAACAAATTAAGCAAAGTTAAAAATTAAAAAAAAAAAAAGATTTACAAGCCTCATTATGTGGGAAGCAGATATACCAACAACAACAAAAATGTGGCCCTGTTACTAAGTGAATCTAGGTCTAGCCAAACACCTAGGGCACGCCATTTACAGAGAGGAAGGATCTCACTGGAATGGCTTTCTTGAGATTGCTGAGGTCCACCGCATACATGGTCTCAATGCTTAATTCCCAAAGGTGCACAAGTTTCTGCAGGCCCCTGCTCTTCTCTGAGGGAGGGTGCCATTTCTCAACGACTCCCTTGAAGAGTCCAAACTTCCTCCATCAGCCTTCAGGATCAGTCAGAGAGCAACAAAATCACCATTGCCTTCTCTTTAATAGAGGAAACTCCTTTTGCCCCAGGCGTCTGTGCCAGACAGTCAGCACGTACCATCTCATTTAATTCTTTTGACCATTCGTGCACTATGATTTCCAACTTAATGAGAAGACTCCAAGAATTAAGCTGACTCTTTTCATACCTTAATGTGCAAATATATGAAAAGAGATTTTGTTAAAATGTACATTATGATTCAGCAGCTTTGTGTTTGGGGCTAAGATTCCACATTGTTTGCAAGCTCAGAGGTGATGCCTATGCTGCTTGTTCACAGGTACCCTTTGAGTAGCAAGGGGTTAATGACTGAATCCACAGGGCTTATACTTAGCAGAGGAAAAGTCTGTGCCATTGACAGTGGTCGAAGGTATATTTCAAAATGTGTGTAAGTTAGGTAGGGGAACTGCAACTAATTTGGGTGCTTCACAAACATTCACAGTAATTTCCTTCTGGGTTGGTTTATATTTTTTTAATGTTTACTTATTTATTTTTGAGAGAGATAAAGAGAGAGCAAGCACACAAGCAGGGAAGGGGCAGAGACAGAAAAGGAGACACAGAATCTGAAGCAGGTTCCAGGCTTTGAGCTGTCAGCCCAGAGCCCGACGTGGGGCTGGAACCCAGCAACTGTGAGATTATGACCTGAGCCGAAGATGGATGCTTAACCGACTGAACCACCCAGGTGCCCCTGTATTTTTTTTTAAATTATTATTGTTACTAGCATGAGGATTGCCCTCCTCACCACAAGGAGAGCTCTGAGGCTTATGTTGAATACTGATATCACTGCCTTGTTTTATCTAGGTGGGGCATGAATCTCCTATGGTTCCCATGGTTGAGTATGTTGGGCATTAACTAGTTTCATGATACAGTTAGGAAATGTGTTTGATGGGAGGCTTTCTAAGGATGAGCAGGAGAGAGTAAATGTAGGAAATACAATAAAGAAGATCTTCTCAAAATTTGTTTAAATGTTCTGAAGCCAGATTCAGTTTCAAAACTGTGTCTGCTGGCTAGTGACTCTATGTTCAAGTAATGTTCAAGTTTACTCTCTGGTAGTGGTTCTGATAGTTTGAAGAGAGAAAATTGTCTTTGACACAGAAATATTTGGGCTTCCAGACAATTATTTTGATGATAATAGAAAATATGAGAGAATGGGACAGGAGAGAATGAGCAATGAGAAAAGACTTGGTCTCAGGAAAGCTGAAATCAAATTGCAAACTGAACAGAGGCTTTGGTGTTAATAACTTAGTTGATGACCTCACCTCATCTTTTCTTGAAGTTATTCAATTATTCATATAGATAAGATGTAAGTATGGAGGGAACACAGGTGTTCTACAGAGGCAACTCAAGTACTAAAGTGGCAATATTTATCCTCAATCCTATTTTAAAAGCCAAGGTAAGGGAAGCATATTTAAACATTAATGACACCGACTGACAATGTCCTCTAAATTCCTTGGTAAAAGATACTGGAATTCAGCGAGAGGGTTTGTAGTACCGCTCAGTAATGGTTAAGAACTATGTAGGAGATATGCAACGAGGAAGTGAAGCAGTGGCCCTGTTGAGTTAGGAAAGGAGGGGCAGGGGTAGGGGCAGGTGCCCTTGTGTTGGGTGCAGCAGAAGGGCCTCCACCCACTTCCGCTCCTGCCTGATGTCTGCCTCAGGGATCTGTGACCCCCCCTACCAGGAGCAAATGCATCTCCTTGGGGAAGAAGCTTCTGGGAGTCATTTATATTGCTGAAGTTGGAGGGTGATGTAGGGAGGGGCTGATGTGGGTTCCAGTCAGTCCTAGTGGGTTTAGTTTGTCTTTACTCTTTCCTACCCCATGCCCATCTTTCCTCCTTCACTTGCTGCTCAACTGACATAAGCCCAACAGCAGACATAGAAGCAACAGCAACAGCTTTACACAGATTATTTAACCAGCTCCCTTCATGTGTGTGGTCAATCCTACAAACCCCTTATTCTGTATCACTCTTAGAACTTTTGTTTCTCTGAGCAAACCCTAAGTCATGCGGGGTTAATTCCAAATTATCTTTTCTTAGTAAGGGTCAGTATGTAAGGATTGAAGATCTTGGCATAGAAACATGCACCTTATTTCTGAGAGCCAATAACCCAGGTATTTTTTGTTTTTGTTTCTGTGTGTGTGTTTTTTTTGAAAGATAAGTTACTGAAAGGAAAAGAAGATGGTCCACAACACAGGTTGACAAATAAAACACCATAGCCTAAATCTGACCTACTGCCTGTTTTTGTAAAGTTTTATTGAGACACAGCCATGCCCATTTGTTCACTTATTACTTATAACTGGTTTCATGATGTAACAGCAGAGTTGTGTAATGAGAGATGGTATGGCCTACAAAACCTAGAATATTTACTATCTGACTTTTTGCAGAAAAAAGTTTAATGACCCCTGTTCTTAACCTTAAAGATGGAATTATACCAGGTTTAATATTAAAATACTATCAGTTTCTATTTTTAAAAGCTTTCTGTCATTAGAATTTCTTATATAAAGACCTTTCAACAAAGGATTTGGGGCCTTTATAAAAACTACTGATCTAGTTATAATGTAAATTACCATATATTAATCATCTACTTTGTGCTAGGCATTGTTGAATATAAAAACGTTGCTACAAATGCTCCAACTTTACAAACTAATAATCAAGTTTGAAGAGCCTATTAAATTTCCTAGGAGCACACAACTAGAGTGACAGAGTTGAAACCCAAATTCTATTCTAATTTTTTTTTAATTTTTTTTAATGTTTATTTATTTTTGAGACAGAGGGAGACAGAGCATGAATGGGGGAGGGGCAGAGAGAGAGGGAAACACAGAATCGGAAGCAGGCTCCAGGCTCTGAGCCATCAGCCCAGAGCCCGACGCGGGGCTCGAACTCCCGGACCGCGAGATCGTGACCTGGCTGAAGTCGGACGCTTAACCGACTGCGCCACCCAGGCGCCCCTAATTTTTAACCCTAAAGTCTCCTCTGGGAATATTAATGTTAAATATTTAGTGGAGTCTTACTACTGCCTACAGCTCAGTAAACTAATACTTCACAAAAATAAAAATAAGTAGGATTTGACAGAATTACAAGTCAAGTTAAAAAACACAACTTTACAAATAACTATCATAAGTAAGAAGTTGTGTCTTTGAAATGCTTCACAGATAAAATAAAAATATAATTCAAATGCATATAAAAACAATGCTGTAATATTTAATAACAGCACCTTGGGTAAGACTCTTATTAGCTGACTTCTTACCTGTTCATGTATAATTTGTAGCTTCTTCCAACTGTTCCAGTTTCTTACAATGACTGTCCATTTTGAGTACATTATCTAATTATAAAAACATCTTTGATACATAGCTATACTTCATTTTTTAAAAAACTGTCTCATAACAAACTAAGTCATATTTTCAATATTCTCTTTAAAGGTTAAGATAAAATCTGAGTAAGTCTTAGTCCATGCTGCCAAATAACATACCAGCTTAAGCAATTTTATGATATATTTTGTGCAGCTCATCACTGATCTTGATTGAGATTAGAAAACTCTTGTCTTTGGGGTACAGATGATGGGCCCATTCTGCTATCAGCACTATTTAGCTCTTGAAATGTACCCTGTGTTTCTATTTTTCCCTTTAAATTCTCATTCCCTGTTTTCTTCCTTTCTGTCACTGTGCTCTTTTTCCTTTCCTTTCTCCCCTGCAAACAGAGTTGAAGAAATTCTTGTTTTGCAAGGTATGTTCAGAGGCTATTCAGGGAATGATGGCACTGAATCATTCTGGCTTTGCCCTGACTTCTAACCATTGGGCTAGCAGCTTTATCTGTCAGAAATTGATTTGCCTCCTAAAATGTAGGGTATATAAGGTAATCAAGTTGAATCTGAGAGGGACCTATCTTGTACAAAGGCCCGTTCTTTTAAAGAGCAGAGATCCAGTTCTGAAAACATTGTGACAACAGTGCTAGAAATAACCCCAAAGCACAGAAACACTGAGGCCAACATGAACAGACAAGGACAAAAACGAAAGGGATTGGATGCAATGAAAGCAGAGAAAGATACCTGAAAGTGCAACGAGAAGAAATTAAGGAAAGGAAAATGAAGGAATAATCCACTGTGGTTCCTACTTGCCCCCAGTGGGCCAAAGAAGACAAAAGATACTTGAGATGATGTTTTTGGGACAAGCGTGGTTCTGCAACTAGAAATGGCCAGGGACTCACTCCAAGAGCATGTGAAGAACAGTCAGCTACCTCCTCCAGGGGTAGGCAGAGAAACCACACTCTTCAGTTCCTCTGCATGTTTGTTTTTCAATGTACTTACTAAAATCTAGAAGTCTCAATTTCTCTATAGGTCTCTCTTTTTCTCTAAGTCTCGCTCCTTCCCTCCCCACCCCTTATTCTACCTCCCCTTTCTTCTCTGTCTCACTTGTGTGTACTCTCTCCCTCCAGAACAACAACCTATCCCTGTAGAGTCTATTACATCCAAACACTCAGCTTATATTTTATAACTTCTATGGGATTTATTTCTACTAACAAACCTCTCTGTTTTCTTCTGCTTTGCCTTGATCCAATATTGACTCTGTCACCTTCTCTGTCTTTTGTCCTGGTGGCTGAAGATCAGAGACCAGCTGGTGATCAATGAGAAAAACAGGCTTCAGGAGGAAAGGCAAGGGAGGTGGTTGGAAGATGCTGCCACCTGGACCTGTGCCTTGTTTTGATTAAAGAAAAAAAAAAAATTAATCCAATCCCAAAACCTGCAGCCTGATCCAGGATTAAGACTCCTGTAGCTAGCCACACAAGAACTAGGGTCAAAGAAGGCCATATGAAAAGGATGCATTATCTAACTCTTCATTGTATCAGTTCACACATTTCAGCACAGAAGAAAGTCTGTAAGTAATTCAAGAATTACTTGCCAATTAAGTGGCTACATATACAAATCAACCCCCACTTGAAAATCCCTGTCATCCTTCTTCCCTTGTTCTTTTTAAAAAATATTATGTACATATAAAACTTTCATTTTTTAATTTATTTATTTTGAGAGAGAGAGAGTACACAGTGGGGGAGGGGCAGAAAGAGAGGGAGAGAGAGAGAGAATCCCAAGTAGGCTCCATGCTGTCAGCTAAGAACAGGGCTCAACATGGGGATCAAACCCACAAAACGTGAGATCATGACCTGAGCTGAAACCAAGAGTCAGATGCTTAACCAACTGAGCCACTGAGGTGCCCTACATTTTTTAAAGTAGGCTCCATATCCAATGTGGGGCTTGAACTCACCACCCCAAGATCAAGAGTCACATGCTCTACTGACTGAGCCAGCCATGGCACCTCATTTCTCATCCTTTCTTTAAAATTTTTTTTTTCAACGTTTATTTATTTTTGGGACAGAGAGAGACAGAGCATGAACGGGGGAGGGGCAGAGAGAGAGGGAGACACAGAATCGGAAATAGGCTCCAGGTTCTGAGCCATCAGCCCAGAGCCTGACGCGGGGCTCGAACTCACGGACCGCGAGATCTTGACCTGGCTGAAGTCGGACGCTTAACCGACCGCCACCCAGGCGCCCCATTTCTCATCTTTTCAATCATAGTCAGTCTTGCTGGAACCTGGCAATGCAGTGAAAAATTGCAAATTGAAAATCCTGAAAGAAATATAGCATACTGAGAAGTGCTGGGAGTGGACTAGAGGGTACCTGGAGTCTTATGCTCAGCCACTGAGAAATGAGGGTGGGGCAGAGTTGGGCCAGTTAAACAATGGAAAAGGAAAACACAGATAGGAAAGGTGAGATCGTAGGGACTTCAGAAGAGGAGTAATTGAAAATCAAAATACTGAAAGAGAACCTTAGAAAAAGTACTGAAGCCTCCCGATAATCTGGCAAAACCGGCCATTTCTATGAAAGTGCTTAAAAATTAAATGTCAATGAAGGATACAGTGACCATGCCAAAAAAGTCCATATAACTCATTATTTTAAGAATGAATACACAGTGGGTCAGCAACCTAAATTTTATAAGCAAAATAGAACATAATTCTAAAGATAATTGTTAATCTTTTAGGAAATATTCTAGTCAAACTTTTCTCCAGTATTAACTCTGAATTTGTTCACACCATCTTAAGTGAATTCATTTTAAGCGATCTTTTCCCGGTACCATTTTCTCTCAGATAACAATATCCTCTTCTGTTAGGAAAGGACCCTAAGGATGCTGGTCCCGGGATGAGACAACTTGCCTAAGGCCACGGGACCCATGGCAAGGGCAGGACTGTCAATTAGCCCACTAGCTCCCAGCTTCCATTTCTAGGCTAGGCCCACTTCCACACTTAGGCCTAACATACAAAACACATAAAACCAGAAGGCTTACTATCATGTAAACATGACACTTTCCAGGGTGCATCTTGAGGGAGTATGTTCCTTTTTGCCTTCTGGGATCTTTTCTAACTTCAAAGGTAGCAGTCCAGAGAGAGAAGATAACAAAATATGTAATCAAGATATTTTTTTCAATTGACTGAGTTTATAACTAGATCAACTATATCTATATTTTGTTTTATTTTCATTCTTTTAAAATAGCATAGTCCCTATTTCAAAGAGAAGGATATTGTCTGCAAATGCCATTTTGCAAAGTTTGTGAAAACTGGAGTTTTTGTTCATTTTTTAAAAAAAACTTCAGAAATAAAAAAATATACACATGGCATTTCTATCACACTAACAAAATGTATGGCATAGAGATGTTTTCTTACTAAGAAACTGTTAACAGAAAACTTATCTAGTTAAGGATATGCAGTCTCCGTAGTTACATAACATAGCAATTTTACTTTGAAATTTAAATAAACAAATTACAGGTACTTCTTTTTCAGGTATTCTTTTGTCTTAGCCAGTCCATACTAAATAATGTGTAGAAAGTTCCTAGCAGATTTTCTGAAGCTAAATTGTGTTTAGTAATTCTCCTTTTCTCTGTATATCGGTTTCATTTTCTTTTAGACAATGTTATTCACTCCTTTCTCAATTCCCCCTAGATATTTGCACATGCTTCTGTTATATCACTCACCACGTAATAGAATTATTCAATTACATACCCATTTCCTCACTAATCCGCAGAAGCTTTAAGGATAGAAACTTTGTTTTATTGTTTAAGTATCAATGTACAATAATATAACATCAGGCACATACTGAGTGTTGATGGAGCTAATATGTCTTTATTATTATTATTTTTTTTTAATTTTAGCTCTCTCAAGTGGATAATCTCAAACCTGAAACATGAGCCTTCCAAAATCTCCCACCTGGCTTCCAGTTGAGCTCTCCTTCTCCCTTTGTGGCACTGCGATCTGCAGGCCACCCCATTGAAGAAAAAGAAAACATTTGTAAAAAGTTCTTTAAACCTTGTGTTTTTAAACTTCCACAGGTTTTTGTTAAGGTCATGGATATGACCGTTTCTTATTATGGCTCCAATAAACATAGCATTTCTTTACTGTTTTGATTTTCCTGACTCAATTTCAATCCTTTCTGTAAATACAGCTGGGAATATTTAGAGATGCCACAAGAGTAAAATCTGAAAGACCAGCTTTTCAAAATATAGGGAGCTCGGGCCCTAGAGCTCATTTCATATGTGATGATATACTTCTTTCTTTGAATAAGGAATCAATAGTACTTGAATTAAGTTTCTTGTTTATAAGCATTTCCCTGACTATCTAACTGGGTTAGATTAGTTCTCCGAAACCTGGTTTATTAATGGCAGTATGGAGGACGTGGCAGTGGCAGTAGCAGTGGTAGTAGAGGATTAAAATGGTATAAGAATGGGTCAAACAGTCTTTGTAGATGAGACGGATACCGGCCATTGTGTGTAGGCTAAACAGTGCCCCACAACAACAGTCTCACACAGCTTTGAAAGGCATCACTTTGCTAATACTGTAGAAACCAAAATGGACTGTGCTATTCAGGAAATGTATCTTTTAAAAAGTTACAGTGATTCGCCCCAAAATGCAGTTTTGGATACAGGTCCAGCAATTACACATAACTATCAAGTTTAGGGTATGAATAGAAATTTAAATTCCTTAAGAAAATGTTAATGTGCCAACATTTGACAGGTATTTAAGAATACCAATGGCGTTTCAGATGCCATGCTAAATTACTGGATAGAAAAACAACAAAGATCAAGTCTTTACTCTGAAGGAGCTCTCAATCTGATTGGACACAGGCACTTAAAAACATGAACAAATAACTTACACAATATAGTAATGCATCAAGGTACTTTGCTCCAAATGCTGTCCTTCCCCTTTCCTCCATCTCTATGCAATAAAGCCTTTTACAAGAAATGGCACACAATGTATCCCCAGTATCTTTAAGGTTAATCAGGTTATTTTTCCTCATAGTCTCCTCTGTTTTCCCCACCACTGTTTCTATATGTGTTTGAACTTTATACATTTTCCTTCCAACTTCCAAAGATCAGGGGCACAGAGGTTTGACAAATGGTGCCTAGCACAATATATGCCATAGGGCGAGACTGCAGAAATGATTTATTGAATGCGGAAAAAAAATAAATCCTTTTAGTGACTTAAAAGAGCAGCTAAAACATGATAAAAAGTCACAAAAGAGAATATGTTTCCCAAGTATCAGATTCATTTTTGTATCATGCTCTCACCCTATCAAATAGTTAAATGAAGATAAGTCTGTTATCGCTAATTTAGGTCCCAGTGTCAGGGCAAAGTAGGAAATAGCATAGGACAGTGGAAGGCAAATATTTAGAATTAAAGTATTCAGAAAGTAGGACTATAAAACTTAATGCATTTTTTCTGATATGAAACTAAATGAACATAAGGTCAGAAATGAAAGTTCATGTTCCTTTCCCCTAGTGTGTATGTGTGAAGTGTTTCTGTCTATAGATGTATGCATATGTGTGTATTTTTCCTCATCTCTGGTCATAATGCTTTTCCAACAAATTACTAAAGTTTCATGAAAAAAAATATATGTGCCTTCCATAATTTTCCAATAAGTGCAGGAGAAAATCCACACTGTTTGATGTGAAACACAAAGTCCTTCATTATCTGATCTCAGCCAACTTGTCTGCTTCATCACTTTAAATGATCTGTCTCCTGCCTTGTGAACAACCCAGTGTGAATACTTCCCTGTTCTCTGTTGTCCTCATTTAAAACTTAATTTTCTCTCTGCAACTATTTGATTTTCAGAGACTCTGTTCCATCATCAGCTCCATGAATCCTCCTCTTTGCACTCCACCTTCTTCCGTTCATGTGGAGCTTACCCAGATGTTCCCATAGCATCACATTCTTGCTAGATGATAGCATATATCACTAAGCATGTTTTAACTGTTCACCTAAAACTACTACTTTCTTAACTCTTCAAAGTTCCTGGCTATGTGTTTAATTTCCTACCTAAATCACATTGGGGCTTAATTCTTTAAGCTGAGATGTTTGTAGACATGTAAGAATAAAAATAAATCCAGATGATCTTTTCATGTACATGATTCTTCTGCATTAAGACAGGTCACTTGTGACAACTAAGGAAAAATGAGTATTTAGCCATAAGACTAATGTTGCCATTTCTCAAGTTCGCATTAGTATGTCTCCTATTTTTACTTTAAAGCTCTCTCTAAGCAATTTCAATTTGCAAAACTAAATTTCCTATCCTATTTCTTCATAGACCCCACCGTCAACTTACAGACTTACCCACATGCCTTTTAATTTACAGATAATGTAAAAAAAAAACACTTTAAAACTTGTTTTAACATGAAATTATTTCTCATTCAAAAACTAAAAATTAGTTACTTTCCCTATATTCCTTTTCTAGGTTGGTGACACCAACATTCATGGAGGCCAGATATATGGAAATTGTTCCAGACTCTTCTACCTTCCTCACCTTTTGAGTATAATCATCATCTCTCATCTGGATTCTTGCAATGTTACCTCTGGTTTCCAAAAGCAGTAATTCCTTTTAATCAATTAATTCCCATAACCATCAGAATAACTTCAAACATGCCAATGTAATCTTACTTTGTTTCACACACCACTGCTTTTAATTCAGCACTTAGTGTTTGCTCTTAGTGGTGTAACCTCCGCCACTCAACCTTCTTACAAGAAACCCCAGCTTTATCAGTCAAAACCCTGTCCATCTATCACTTCTTCTGTGAAGCCTTCCCTGATTCTCCCACTAAAAGAGTCAATCCTCCCCTCCACGAATCACATCTTATCTTGTACATGCTTCTGATATTGTATATAACGCATGGTTTTGCTATATATTAAAAAAATTTTTTGTCTTTATCTCCACGGTTACATTTAAGTAGGAGCTGCACTTTATTTGGCTCTGTATTTTCAGTACCTAACACAGGGCATGATATAGTCAATGGCCTAAATAGGTAACTGGAAATGCAATCATAAACCTTGACTGGCACTGTTATCCAAACACAATCACAAAGAGAATTAGTTTATTTTTACGTTTAACAGTTTCTTTTTGCTAGAAGACAAAATTTTCCTGTGCTGGTGTGATCTATCTCTCTCTCCCTCCCTTCCCTCTCTTCTCTCTCATTCTTCCCTTACCACCATATTCCTAACAATTATGAAAATTTTTCAAATAATTAAATTTTACACATTGTTACATTCTATGAGAAGGACAAAAGAGAAACCACATGGTTAGAAATTTTCTTTTCAGCTTGGTGAAAATGACTTATTGTAAAACAGGTGCATTTTATTAATTTTTAAAAAATGAATAGCTTTTTATTTTTTAAACTAATTAGTTTAAAAACTAATATGCTTTCTAAAATTTAAACAACGGAATTTTTTTTGATTTTTACATTTCAGGTTAGTCATCAAACTTAGACTCAAAGCCCAAATAAAGTGAAGAATAATTAGTTTCTAACTTCACTCTTAAATTAGTTGTCTACACAAACTTATGCTTGCTGGGGGCACTTAGGTGGCTCAGTCAGTTCAGCATCTGACTTCAGCTCAGTTCATGATCTCATGGCTTATGTGTGTCAGCACAGAGCCCACTTCAGAGCCTCACTCTCCCTTTCCCTCTGACCCTCCCCCACTTGTGCTCTTCCCCTTTCTCAAAAATAAATATTTAAAAAATTTTGAAAACAACCTATGTTTGCTGAATAATGAACAGCTTTATTTTGTTCTGTGTCGACTCAGAATAAAAATACTGAGGGCTAATGTATAATTCTCATCTACTCTCCTATAATTTTCATTTATAAAAATTTCACAACTCAGAAATGTGGACCAGTAGATGAGAACCAGATTCCTAAAGAAGCACCTTCTGAACCACAGGCATTTTAGCATCTGTTCATATTTTCAGTGGAAAATTTCCACTTCTTTTTTCTCTAGTTATAAGGGCATTTTATTCAAGTGGCCAAAAACCAAGGTAGAGAACACTCTAAAACATTTCATTACGAACCCGCATCTGTTGTTAATTCTTAGCCTCTTATCTCTGACTGCCAACAACCCTGCCATCCATATTCTTATGTTTATGCTATGAGCACCTGGTCTGGAAAGGCACCATCACTCATATCCATTAGAATAAAACAGCATATAGGAAAATATCCCTGTTTCTAGATTGAATACTAAGTAGAAACCATGATGAAAAGTCACAATATTCCCTGAATAACAATGCCTCTCAATCACACCTTGGGAAGTGTATTCCTTATTGGTGTAGAAAGCTGATATCATAAAGTCACACTTTTTGTTATGGGGGCTGTTCTATGGCAAGGTCATTTATAAGGACATCAAAGCACCTCTGACAGTCCACATGCAAGGTTGGGGTTTTCTACTCATACAAGATCTAGGTGGGGTGGGCATATAGCAAATACGTACCAACTAGATAACTAAATATATTGTTTTGTTTTGATGGGTCACTTAATTCCAGGATAAATAACCTCATTGTTAGTCTAACAGTAATTTGAATATGGTATCTTCACAAAGTAATCTTAAGTAGCTTATTTTAAAAGTAGAAATATTTTGGTTAACCTTTTGGGGATCAAGTTCAGAATCAGTTTCCAAAGGATCAGCTAATTAGGCAATTTAATTTGCAAGAAAATGATTCCCCCACAGAGAAGGTTAATGGATTTTTCAGTGTAAAATTATTTGCCTAGAACTAAGTGCTGAGGCAAATGCCAAATATAAATGGGTAACGAGTTAATTACAAAACAGAGAAGCTAGCAAACTTTACTTTACCCTCAGGGAAATAATGTAGTCTAAAGTACAGTTCAATTAGTAGGTAAAGAAAGCAAGAAGAATTTTTTCCTCTGGTTCTATCAATCAATGCCCTGAAATTCAATAAAACACATATTTTGTGTGTTGATGTGAATAACGTAGGTTGTATGTGTGGCAGAAATGATCTATAAATAGAGTCAAAATAATAAATTTAGGTTTAGGAAAGTTTATTGTGAGCATTCTTATGCCTTATTTTATGATAAGTCAAATATGGCTTGTGGAAGATCGAATAAGAATGAAAACTTTACAAAGAGAGTATGTGGCTACCAAATTTGAACAGAGTGTGCTGTGAGAGGGAAATTCAATTGACCTTTAAATGCCATTTGTGGATGGTATCTATCATACCTACAACCTGCATTATTCTAAATGTTTTAAAATTCATAAGAACTTTGTAGCCCTCTATAAAAAGCTCAAAATGCCATAAGGTTGACATAACAGAGAGGACACAGGCTGATACTGACTTCCTCCGTGGGTGGTCACACTCAGTCTGATTCATGTGGTCCTTGTCTCCAGCAGGCATCCGAGACCCGGTCTCCTCCTGGTCCACCACCTGCTCCTGCACCCAGATCCTGGGGTCAGTTTTGACGCTGCCTGCACTTCCAGACTTCCCCATTACACAGCAGTCAGTGAAACAAGTTCACAATCTGTCTTTTAGGCTTACAGGGTTTTTCACTGTTAGTAACTATCAAAATACTAATCAGGAAAATTACAGAACACTTCATCTTATAATTACTAGTAGTTTTAGCATCTTTTGCTCGTTTAAACACCTATGTACAAAATCACACAATAAGGAATTATATAAAGTAGAAACATGAAAACTTCCCTCCCTCCTTAATTCTGCCCCCCTAAATTAACCATAGATAGTGGTTTGGTTTAAGGCATGGAAGTAGAGATAGATACCTGTATGTTAATTTATATATTTATAGCTCATATACATTTATACAATTTTTTAACAATTTGTTTTTCAAAAATTAAATGACAAATATAATGCTCGCTACTTTTTTGATAAAAACTAATAATTTTTATATATTTCTCTGTGTATTTTTGTTGCATTTAAAAACTAGTATTTGGATTTCATTCAAATCAGACAATGTGAGTTTCTACCAATTTGGCTAATTGAATGTTACAAAAGGCTTTCTGTCATCCCAAATACAGAAATGCTAAGTAAAGTATAAAAAATAAAATTACTTCATATATATTCTAAAAGAAATGAAGTCTTCATTTAGCAGAAATAAAGAAGAACAAATCTAACAAAAAAATCTAGTCTAAAGACATAGCCTACAGAGTTCTAGGACTGGATAGGGAGGCCATTAGGCCAGTGGTAGGAATTTATGAAAAAAAGGGATGAAGCCTTCAGCTCATGTAAATTTTGCAGCTAGAATGGAGTCTTCTGAATAAAGTTAAGAACTCCAAAGAGCTGTAAGTTACATTAAACTGTGACCGGAAACAGGGACAAAAAAATTCTCCTACTTAGCCATAAAAGTGGCAAGGAAACTTGTCATCCACTGATTCTTTTTGGAATCAGTGAAAGAGAAGTCATTAGAAATGGAAACACAGGGATGCCTGGGTGGCTCAGTCAGTTAAGCATCAACTCAGTTAAGCATTTTGGCTCAGGTCATGATCTCCCGTTTGTGGGACAGAGCTGCATGTCGGGCTCTGCACTGACAGCATGGAGTCTGCTTAGGATTCTCTCTCTCCTTCTCTTTCTCTGTCCCTCCACTTGCTTGCACACATGTGCTTGCATACTCTCTAAAAATAAACAAATAAACTTAAAAAAAAAGAAATGGAAACACAAACATATACCACATGGTGGTGTAAAGTCCTAGTTTACATGTCCAAAGGACGAGGAAAGCCTAAGTTGAAAAATTAATATGAAAATTCAACAGAGAAATCCTCCTACAGTCCTATAAGAGAAATGAAATAGCACTAGTATGAGTGCTTCCACAGCCAATGCTAAATGGATTGCATTCCCTACCAAATTAGGTCACAATTAAAAACTATAAAACTATTAAAAATTACCATGAGGGAGCACAAAACAAGCAAAAACAAAGGGAGAATTAATACCCTAAAAACTGGAGATGATGGATTAACTTCAAAGACTAAATAGAAGTTTCTTTTAAATGTGAAAGAAAGAAAAAGAACATTCAGGAACTATAAGAAAAGAGTGGTAAATACAGGGGAAAATGACAAAAACAAATATATTTGAATTAAAAGAAAATAAAATTACTAGGTATGAAAAATATAATAATTGAAAGTAAGTATGCCAAAGGACAAGATAATTACAATCAGACAGACAGCATGGGACAACATATTAAAGAAATCATCCACAACGCAAAAGAGATAATAAGGAAATAGAAAATATGATAATTCAACTTCATTAATTATCAGAAAAATGAAAATTTTTGAAGTAGTGAGTTATTTCATAATCAAACTAACAAAACTTTTTAGGTAGTACATCATTTTTTAAGGCTTACCGCATGACGATTTAATGTATGTGTACATTGTGAAATGATTAGCACAATTTAGTTAATTAACAAATCTATCACCTACCTCATATAGTCAAAAAACAGTTTTTTTTTTGAAATTGACAACATCATGTATAGTCAAAAGTGGTAGAAAACTAGAAACACTTATTAATTGCTATTAAGACAATAAATAGGTACAATCACTTTGGAGTTCAATAAGGCAATCTGAGCCAAATTGAAGATGTTTATACCATATTGTATAAACAGCAATATCACTCTTAGGTGCATACCCTAGAGTAATGACATAAGTCTTAATAGGGGCACCACTGCAATTTAAGTAGGAAAATTATTCAGTACCCAGGACAATCTTGTACAGTACAGGATATTTCACATTCCTGCTCCTGCACGCTAAATGCCAGTAGTGCCCCTAGATGTTATGACAAGTAAAATGCCTTTGCACATTCAGAAATGGACCTAAATGGTGCACCACTCTCCCAGACTCCAGAGAAATTAACATCAAATTAAGTAAAATACAAACCATTGCGTATACACGAACACCCACGATCCAGAAGTGCCAGTCTTAGATGTGCATCACAAAGAAACTCCAGAGAGAGTGCCCAAGGAGACAGGATATGGATATTCATAGCAACACTGAGGGTAATAGCATAAATCCAGAAACCAATGAATACAGAAATGGGTAAATAAATTTTGGAATACTTATACAATAGAATGCAGGAGCTAAACTGAATGAACTATATCTACGTGTATCAACATGGATACATTTTCAAAATATAAAATTAATTGAAAAAAAAAGAAACTATCAGAATTGTATTTACAATATAACACCACAGACATAAATGTTTAAAATTGCACATTATTACTGGTACATCTTTTACAATATAAAGCCATGGAATGAAAGAATACAGACCAACTTTATCAATGTAGTTACCTCTGGAGAAGAAGGGGGAAGAAATGAAACAATGGGGATGGGATAAAGACTTGGCTGTGTATACGCAATTTTTGTTTCTTAAAAACTATTTAGAGTGAATACAACAAAATGATGAAATTTGTTAAATCTATTGATGAATACATTATGTATGTGTGATTACTTTCCATAATTTCGTATGCTTGAAGTATTTCATGATTACATTTTATTTTAAAAACTATTTGACAGAGATTAAGATATGTGGAAGATAGAATGTGACTAAGAGAAAAATCTCAAGAGTCACTGAAAGGAAAAGACATTACCATGCATACAGAAAAGACAAACTGACGTCTTCAAAATCCTGATGAGAAATGATCACTATCCTAGAAGTCTACACCTAACTGAACTATCATTTAAGAGTGAGTGTGCAGCTATAAGAACCTTAAGGAAAACAACCATTAAAGAATCTTGTTCAGAAAGAAAGAAATTGAATCCAGAAGGAAGAAACAAAGCTGAGCAAAGATAATGGAAAATATGTTGGCAAATCTAAAGAAGCACTGACTATGAAAGCAAATACTGACAAGCTCTGGGGAATTTAAACACAGGGTAGAGCTAAAATCCTAGAAAACAATAAAGTGGAATATGGAGGTGGAAAATTAATAGCAAATGTTCTAAAATTTTAGTTTTGCTAAGCAGAAGGCTACAGATGCTGATTATACTTGGACTTTGTTATGCCAAAAATGTATGTTAAAAATTCTAAAGAACATAAAGAGAATGCATCAATCTGACCAGAATAAAGGATAAAAGAAAAAAAAAAGGAGAAGTGGATAATAGCAAACACTCACATAAGGCTTACTATTACTATGTACTAAGAACTACTTTACATATTTACTCTTTTAACCCTCACAACAATTCTCTGTCATCTTCGATTTGCAAATGAGAAAACTGCAAAAAAGAGAGGCTGAAATAACTGGGTCAAGGTTGTACAATTACTAAGTAGAGAATTTGGGAGTCTTAAATCTTGGCATTCTAACTCCACAGGCCATTCTCTTTACCATGCAACCTCTTTTAAATTGTTTAATAAAAACTGACAATCCAGTAAAAACTTATGGAGGGGAAGTAAAGTAGTGAAACAAACAAAAACTAAAAAAAAGGAAAGAAAGAAAGAAAGAAAGAAAGAAAGAAAGAAAGAAAGAAAGAAAGAAAGAAAGAAAAAGAAAAAGTAGCAAAGCAAATATAAAACACAAAACAACATGGCAAAATAAATCCAAATATTTTCAGATCTAATAAATGTAAATAGAGTAAGTCCAATTAGAAAAAAAAAGCCTCTGAACTTAAATTTTAAAAACAAGGGACAAAACTAAAAAAAAATATTGGCACAGAAATACTGAACTAAAGTGATAAAAAAATTATGCATGTGTGTGTGTGTGTGTGTGTGTGTGTGTGTGTGTGTGGTCTTTGTGTGTGTATGGCACCACTGCCCTCAGAATTGGATAGACAGACAGGCAGGTACACAGAATCACAATTTTTCTGGAGCAGAAACCCTTAAGTAGAAGCCTCTATGGGAAACAATGCCTACACAGGAATACCTAACCTGTGTACTTGATGAGTAATTGATGAACTTCTGAGGCTCTGGCTGGACAAGTCTGAAAATTAAAAACTCCAGGGGGACCCTGTCAAGAGGGAGCACCAACACTTTTGTGAGTTTTATTTCCAGGAGCTCTACCAGTTTCTCACAGCTATTACCATGGGAAAAATCCCCTCAGGCTTCTGGCAGGGGGAGGGGAAAAGTAACCATCTTGAAATATGCCAGAGTATTCTGTTCTTAACAAGGCTTGCCTTTGGAAGAAATATTTTGCCAGAACCTAAACTATTAAGTTTTTTAAGAGTCTAATTGTCCTGGAGGGAAGAGAAATCCCAACTCTAGCACACTGTAGCCTTCTAAATGGAGAACGGAAAATACTAAACTCCAGTGTCCTGTAGCCATCCTGTCCCCATCTAATGGATTGGGGCAGCAAGGGGAAAGAAAAGCGCTTGTAAATTTCATAGTCCAGAGGCACAGTCTTGCTAAAAAACTGAGATCTAATCAGAGAACTATAGAATATTTCTCCTGCCCCCAAAAGTTACCACCACATTATTAAAGGCTTATTTACCACAGTTCCTTTTACTAAATGCATCATGGAGAAAACTACAAGACATACTAAAAAGGAAAAAAAACCCACAATCCCAAGAGATAGAAAAAGCATCAGATCTAGACTAAACACAATACAAAGGAGGACTGACAATACCCAACTTTAAGGCCTACCATAAATCTCAGATATGAAAGGATGCTGGAAATATCAGACCAGAAATTTAAAACAAGTATGACTAAGAAGCAAAGGGCTTTAATGGATAAAGAAAATGGCATGCAAGAACAGAGGGGCAATTTAAGCAAAGATGAATCTATATGAAAGAATGAAAAAGAAATGATAGAGATTGAAAACTGTAACAGAAAAGAAGAGTGCATTTGATGGGCTCCTTAATAAACTAGACATAGCTGAGGAAAGAATCTATAAGCTTGAGGATATGTCAATTAGGAGCTTCCAAAACAGAAAACTAAAGGAAAAAAAAGACTGAAAAAAATCCCCAGAATATCAAAGAACTATAGGATAACCACAAAAAGTGTAACATATGCATAACAAGAATACCAGAAGAAAGAGAAAAAAAAAACAGAAGAATTATCTGAAGCACTAATGGCTGAAAATTTCCTTAAAACTGATTTCAGCCACAAAACCACAAATCCAAGGAGTTTAAGAGAATATCAAGCAGGATAAATGTCCAAAACACAAAGCAAAACAAACCAAAAACCAAAACTCTACACTTAGGCATATCATATTTAAACTGTAGAAAATCAAAGATAAGGAAAAAAATCTTGAATGTATGCAGATGGAAAACTAAAACACATTACCTAGAGAAGAGCAAAGACATGAATTACTTCCCACTTCTCAAAAACCACATAAGCAAGAAAAAAATGAAGTGAAATAAAATGTTGAGAGAAAAAACTCACCAACCTAGAGCAAGCTCTAGAACAAGAAAAGTTATCAGGGATGAAGAGGTGTATTACATCATGATAAAAGGGCCAAATTCTCCCAGAAGACATAATAGTCCCTAATATGTATACGCCTAACAATGGAGTATCAAAATAGATGAGGTAAAAATAGAAAAAATGGCAAGGAGAAATAATCGGATTCATTGTTATAGTTGGAGACTTCACCATACTATCAGAAATTGACAAATCCAGCAGGCAGGTATCAGTGAGGACATAGTTGAACTCAACAGTGTCATCAATCAATTGTATATAATTGACATCTATTAACTATTTCATCCAACAATGTCTTAAGCTCACATGAAAAGTTTCCAAGACAGATGACATACTTAGCCATAAAACATAACAAATTTAAAATATAAAAAAATGAAATGTCCACTTTCAGATCACAATGGGATTAAATTAGAAATGAGTAACTTAAAAACAATGGAATATCACAAAATAATTGGAGATTAAACAACACAATTCTAAATAACACATAGGTCAAAGAAGAAATCTCCCCAAATTAAAAAATAAGTTGAACTAAATGAAAATGAAAACAAACTTAGCAAAATTTTTGGATGCAACAAAAGCAGTGCTTTGAGGAAAATTTATAGTATTTAGTACATATATTAGAAAAGAAGAAAGCTCTAAAATCAATAATTTAGCTTCTACCTTAAGAAACTAGAAAAAGACGAGCAAATTAAATACAAAGTGAGGAAAAGAAAAAATATTAACAAAAATTGGAGCAGAAACCAGTAAAATTCATACAGGAAATAAATTGAAAAAAAATTAACAAAAGCAAGAGCTGGTTGTTGAAAAGCTGAATAAAACTGATAAGCTTCTAACCAAGCTAACAAAGTAAACAACAAAGAAGACACAAATTACTAAAATCATAAATGAAAGAGGGGACATCAGTACAGGAACTATGAACATGAAAATAATAATAAAGCAATAGTATGAATAACTCTATGAATACAAATTTGGTAACCTAGATTAAATGGACTGATTACTTAAAAGAACTAAATTGCAAAAACTTACAAAACAGAAATAAGAAACAGACAGTACGAGTAGACCTGTATCTATTAAACAATTGAATCAATAATCAACAATCTTCCAAAACAGATTCAGATGACTTAACTTATGAATTCTATCAGACATTTAAGATAGAAATTACACCAATTCCTACAATCTCTTCCAGAGGATAGGAGCAGAGGGAATTCATAATTCATTGTTTGAGGATGGTATTACCCCAATTCCAAAAACAGATGAATATATTACAAGAAAACTACAGACTAATACTTCTCATAGACACAGAGGCAAAAATCCTCAACAAAGTGTTAGCAAATTGAATCGAACAATGTATCAAGAGAATTATTAACCATGACCAGGGAGGTCTATCCTGGGTATGCAAGGCTGCTTCAACTTTCAAAAATCAATCAACATAATTCGTCACATCAACAGACTAAAAAAGAAAAAGTCTATGATCAAATCAAGGGATGCAGAAAAGTATTTGACAAAATCCAACACCCATTCATGATAAAAATTCTCAATAAACTAGGATTAGAGGGGAAACTGCCCCAACTTGAGAAAGGATATCTACAAAAATGTATAGCCTAAGGCATACTTAATGGTGAGAAACTCAAAGCTTTTCCACTACCATTAGGTACAAGTCAAGGATGTTCTCTACTATCAATCCTTAACACTGTACTTAGAATTCTAGCTACTAAAATAAGAAAAGGAAAGTAAAGGTATATAGATTGGGAAGGAAGAAACAAAACTGTCTTTGTTCACAGACATTATCATATATGTAAAATATGTGAAACAACTAACAAAATGTGGAACTACTAAGCAATTATAGCAAGGCTGCAAAATACTAGTTAGTACACAAATGTTAACTGCTTTCCTAAGTAACAATAAACAAGTGAAATTTGAAATTAAAAACAATACCATTTACATTTGCCCCTGCAAAATGAAATGCTTAGGTATAAGTCTTAAAAAGTATGTACAAGATTTACATGAGAAAAACTGCAAAATTCTGATGAACGAAATCAAAGAACTAAATAGAGAGGTATTTTATATTCATAAATGGGAAGATTCAATATTATCAAAATGTCAGTTCTTTCCAACTTGATCTACACATTCAATTGCAGTCCAGATCAAAATCCCAGCAGGTTATTTTGTGGATTTCTACAAACTGACTCACAAGTTTCTATTGAAAGGGAAAAGTGGCCAACACAATGATGAAGCAGAAGAACAAAACTGGAGGACTGACAGTACTGAACTTCAAGACTTACCATAAACCTAAAACAATCAATACAATGTGGCATTGATGAAAGAGCAGACAAAAAGACCAGTGAAACAAAATAGCTTAGAAATAGACCCACCTGACTGTAGTTAACTCATTTTGACAAAGGAGCAAAGGCAGCAAAATGGAGAAATATAGTGTTTTCAACAAATAGTACTGAAATAACCAGACATCCACCTCCAGAAAAATGAATTTAGACATAGACCTTTCACCCTTCACAAAAATTAACTCAAAATAGATCACAGACCTAAATGCAAAATTCAAAACTATAAAACTCCTAAAGGACAACACAAAAAAACCTTAATTGAGTTGGAGCTTATGCCTTCTTAAATACACCACCAAAGGTATGATCCATGAATCAAGAAAATAAAGAATTAGGAAGCTGAACTTGATTAACCTAAAAATTTCTACTCTGCAAAAGACAATGCCAAAAGAATGAAAGACTAGGAGAAAATATTTGCAAAAGATACATCTGATAAAGGCCTGTTACCAATATACAAAGAGCTCTTAAAACACAACAAAAAGAAAACAAATATGCAATTAAAAAATAGGTCAAAGATCTGAACAGACAGATATATGGATGGCAAATAAGCATATTAAAGGTGCTCAACACCATACATCATTAGAGAATTGCAAATTAAAACAATGAGATAACACTGCACACCTATTAGAATGGCTAAAATCCAAAAAAACTTACAACACTAAATGGTGGTGAAGATGTGCAGCATAAGGAACTCTCATTCCTTGTTGGTGGGGATAAAAAATGGTTCAGCTACCTTGGGAGATAGTTCAGCAGTTTCTTACAAAACTAAACATACTCTTAATCAGACAATCTAGCAATCGTGCTTCTTGGTATTTACTCAAATTAGTTGAAAAATCCATGTCCACACAAAAACTTGCACAAAGATATTTTCAGGAGCATTATTCACAACTGCCAAAACTTGGAAGCAACCAAGATGTCTTTCAAGTATGTGAATGGATAAATAAACTGTATTACATCCAGACAGTGCAGTATTATTCGGTGTCAAAAAGAAAGAAGCTATCAAGACATAAAAAGACCTGGAGGAATATTAAATTTATATTACTAAGTGAAAGAAGTCAATCTCAAAACTCTATAAACATATTGTATTGTATTCCAACTGTGTTACATTCTGGCAAAAAGACAAAACTATGGGGAAAGTAAAAGAATTATTGGTTGCTGGTGCTTATGGAGGAGTAGGCACAAATATGGCATATGGCAAAATGGCATGGATTTGAAGGGTGGTTAAACTACTCTGGATACATGTATTTCATTTTCATAACCAATAGAATGTACAGTAACACCAAAAATGAACCCAGGTATAAAGTATAGACTTTGGGTGATAGGAATGTGTCGATGTAGGTTCATTTATTATAATAAATGTATCAATCTGGTACACGGTGTTGACAGTAGGGGAGGCTGTGCATGTATGGGTTAATATATGGGAAATATGTACCTTAAGTTCAGTTTTCTATGAATGTAAAACTGCTCTAGAACCTAAAATCTACTTTTTAAAGGAATAAGTACTAATACATGCTACAACATTGATAAACCTTGTACACTTTATAGTAAATAAAAGGCCTCCCCAAAAGACCACATAGTATATGATTCCACTTATACATAATGTTGACAGTAGGTACTGAAAATAGATGAATGCTTGACTAGAGGTGAGGGAGTGAGTAGTATGAGAGACAAGGAGTGAACTGCTAACTGGGTTTTTTTCTGGGGTAAGAAAATGTTCTTGGATTGTGGGATGGTTGCAAAACTCTGAATATTGTAAAACACCACTGAAATGTACACTTTAAATGAGTGGATTTTATGTCATGTTGTGTATCTTGATAAAGATGTTTTAAAAAGAATATAATCACATGCACATTATAGTACTACACATTTTCAGATGACAATGAGTACATTTTCAGGCCAAATTTCGCTATCTTTCATTCTTTATGTCACAGGCACACTGGTGGGAAAGGGAATTTCAGTATATCAAAAAAATGACAGTGTGACCACATTGGAAGAGTACATATTTTCAAAACTAGAAAATTTATCATCAAAGATCAAATTCTGCCTTTTGAAATGCTACTATGAAATTAAAATGACAATTTCTGTTTTTGCTCAGGATTATTTAAACATCATGCTTGCAACAGCCACACATTTTTGCAAATCACCAGGTCATGGTTATAAGACATTTCCGTAGCAAGTGCCCATATGATTGTTTTGAATTACTTTTCATACCTCATATGCTTTTACATTAAATTCAACCATCATTTCATTTCAGAAACAATAACAAATGTCAAGTTTAATTTTGATTCCTGGAGTATTCTCATGATGTAACATTGTGCAGCCACTATTTTTATATGTGAAAATCGCTATGTTATCTTTTAATCCAAATTTTAGTTAAATGCACAGATATTAACTGCACAATGCAATCAGTTTTGAGAAATGTATACACCCATGTAATGAACAACCCACTCAAGATATAAAATATTTCTATCACCTCAGGAGGTTTCTTCATGCTAATCCCTCACTAGGCCCATCAATGTTCTGATTTCTATCATCATAGCTTAGTTTTCCCTGTTCTTGAATTTCTTACGATTAAATTAGTTGTAAGTGATCATTTGTGTCTGATTTCTTTAATTCAACATAATGTTTATGCGTATCTTAGTTGGCTTAGGCTGCCATACAAAAATATCTTAGACTGGGTGTCTTAAACAACAGAAATTTATTTTTTCACAGTCGTGGAGGCTCGAAAGTCCAAGATCAAAGTGCCCGCATGGTCAATAACTGGAAAGAGCTCTTTCCTTGGGCTGCAGATAGCCAACTTCTCACTACGTCCTACATGGCCGTTCCACAGTACCCACAATGAGTGGCAGAGAGGCAGGGAGAGGGAGGCGAGGGGAGAGAGAGGGGGAGAGAGAGAGACAGAGAAAGAGAGGAGAGGAGAGGAGAGAGAACACTTTTGCTCTTCTTAGGCCACCAGTCCTACTGGATTAGGTAGATTTTTTTTTTTCGCTTATGACCAAATGTAACCTTAGTTACCTCCCCCTAACATTATCTCCAAATACGATTACATTAGGAATTATGGCTTTAACATGAATTTTGCAAGGGAAACAATTTAGTCCATCATAATGACATTTATCCATTTTGCTACCTACATGTATCAGTACTTAATTCATTTTTATTGTTGAAGAGTACTCCTTGTGTGAATATGCCACCATTTGTTTACAAATTCTCCTGATTGTAAATCTGATTGTTTTCTTTTGGATTATTTTGAATAGAGTTGTTTTTATATACAGATATTTGTGGATCCATATTTTACCTCCCTTTGGAAAATATCTAAGAATTGCTAGTAGATACAGCAAGTACATATGGAACTTTATAAGAGATTGCCAGACATTTTCTCCAAAGTGTAAAAATTTTCATGACCAATCTTTAAGGATTCCAGCTGTTTCACATCCTTGGCAACATTTGCTGTTGAGTCTTTTTTTTTTTTTTAATTTTTAAAATTTATTTATTTTTGAGAAGGACAGACAGCGTGAGCAGAGGAGGGACACAGAGAGACAGAGAGAATCGCAAGCAGGCTCCATGTTGCCAGCACAGAGCCCAATGCGGAGCTCAAACCCACAGAACTGTGAGATCATGACCGGAACTGAAACCAAGAGTCCAATGCTCAACCAACTGAACCACCCATGCGCCCCTGGATGTTATCCATTCTAGCTGGTTGTGAAGTGATACCTCAATGGTTTTTGTTGTTGTTGTTTTGTTTTGTTTGCCCTTTCCCTATTTTTAACTTATTTCAGTGTTGTTTTCATTTGCATTTCCCTGATGGCTAATGATGTTGAATACTTTATCATGTGCTTATTTATCACTTGCTTAGGTTCTTCTGTGAATCATCTATTGAAATCTTCTTCCTATTTTTATTAGGTTATTTACCCTTTAAAAAAATTGATTTGTAGGAGATCTGTATACATTCTGGATACAAGTCTTTTGTCAGACATATTACATATATTTTCTCCCAATCAGTGGTATGCCTTTACATTTTATTTTCTTACTTTCTTTTTATTTTCTGAGTTTGAAACTTTAATAAGGCCCACTTTATAACATTTTATTTTATCCTTATTAATTTTTGTTATCTCCAATAAATCTTTGCCCACTCCAGGATTCCTAATATATTCTGCATTTTTTTATTCTAGATGTTTTATGACTTTTGTGCTTATATTTGTGCTTATAATCATTTCAAAATAGTTTTTGTTATGGTATGAAGTACAAGGTCAAAATTCTTTCTTTTTCTTTAAATTTATCCAAATGTCTCAACATCAAAAGTTGAAAATATTATCCACTCTCTATAGAACTGTTTTGGTGCCTTTGTTGAAAACTAATTGAACACATACATTTCTGGACTTTAATCCACTCCATTGATTTGTTTGCCTATCTAATGTCAATACCACATTGTTATGATTATTGTAGCCTTATAATAATGATCCTTAAAATCAGATACTGTAATTCCACTGATACTGTTCTTTTCCCAGATTACTTTGACCATTCAAGGTTATTATCTCCAAATAAATTTTAGAATTAGCTCCTCAATTTTTTTTTAAAAAGCCATTAGGAATCTGATTAACAATGTATTAATCATAGAAATTTAATAATATTTTTTTAGAATATATGTATCGATGTTTATAAGGGGCATTCATCTGTAATTTTCTTTTCTTTTAATGTCTTTGTCAGGTTTTGACATTATAGCTACATTGTTCTCAAAACAATCTGAGAAGTGTTCCCTCTTCTGTACTTACTAAAAGAGATTGTTACATTTGACATTATTTCTTCTCTAAATATTTATTTGATAGAATTTACCAATAAAACCAACTGCATCATAAGTTTTCCTTTTAGGAAGGATTTTGCTTACAAATTCAATTTCTTTAATAAATATTAGACTATTCAGGGTTACAATTTCCTGTTTTATCCCTGGTATGATATTTTGCCAGAATTTATTTTCATTATACCTAATTTGACTAATATGTTGGCATAAAGTTGTTCATAATATTCTTTTGTTACCCACTGCATCTATAAGATCTGTAGTGAAGTCATCTGTCTTTCATTTCTAATATTGGTAATTTTTGTTACTTTTTTTTCTGTATTACTAGAAATTTATCAGCTTTGGCATTGCTAATATTCTTTATGTTATAGTCTGTTTTCATTGATTTCTTTATCTGTATTATTTCCTCCTTTCTTATGTGGATGCAATTTGCATTAAAAAATTTTTTTAAGGTAGAAGCTTGTATCAATTATTTAATAACCTTTGTTTAAAGCTCTGAGCTTCTCTTTAAGCATTTATTTGTATGTTGTATATGTTGCATTTTCATTATCATTTGGTTTAAATTATTTTCTAAGTTCCCTTTTGATTCTTCTTTAGCCCATGTGTTACAAAAACTGTTTAATTTCCAAATTTTGGGATTTTCCTAAATGTTATATTATAATTGATTTCTTTTTGTATTTAAATTATTTTTTGGGGGGCGCCTGGGTGGCTTGGTCAGTTAATCATCCGACTTGGGCTCAGGTCATGATCTCACGGTCCATGAGTTTGAGTCCCGTGTCGGGCTCTGTGCTGACAGCTCAGAGCCTGGAGCCTGTTTCAGATTCTGTGTCTCCCTCTGTCTCTGCTCCTCCCCTGTTCATGCTCTGTCTCTCTCTGTCTCAAAAATAAATAAACGTTAAAAAAAATTTAAATTATTTTTTGGAGAGGGAGTATGCAAGCAGGGGAAAGGGACAAAGAGACAGAAAGAAAGGGTGGGGGGAGAGAGATTGAGAGAGAGAATGAATCTTAAGCAGGTTCCACGCTCAGCACAGAGCCTAATGCAGGGCACAATACCACAACCCTGGGATCAGGACCTCAGCCAAAAAAAATGTTGGACACTCAACCAACTGAGCCACCCAGACACCCCTATTGTTATTGATTTCTAATTTAATCCTGTTGTGACCCAAGTATAGAAAGTTGGCCCAGCATATAGTGTTTCTCAATAAACATTTCTTCTGCATTTGAAAACAATCTATTTTCTGCATTGTCGAGTGTACTATAAATGTCAATTTGCAATAAATATTGATGATGTTGTTAAAATCTTCTCTATATATGTGATTTTTCTACTTTTTCTATAAATTACTGAGAGAAATGTATTAAAATATCCAACTATGAATACCTATTTGTTTAATTTTAGTTTTGTCATTTTATATTTTTAAAATCAAATGCATAAACATTTATAATTGTTATGCCTTCCTGATGAATGTGCTTTTGATCATTGTGCTATACTTTCTATGCCTACTTTTTGAATGTAATATATTTTCTATCCTTTTACCTTTACTTTTACTTTAAGACTTACCAGTTCTTAAACTGTGAATATTCTATTCAGCATATATAAATCTTGCTTGTTTATCTAGGCTTACAATCTCTGCCCTTTAACTGGTGTGTGTGGTCCATTTATATTTAATGTAATTATTAATATGTTTTGGTTTAAAGTTTATCATTATATTATTGGTTTTGTATTTGCCCCACTGCTTTTGATTCATTTCTCCTTAATCAAATCTTTTTAATTTAACTTCTTTGGTTTTCAATTTAAAAAATGTTTTTCTAAGTGATTGCTCTTGGGATTAAATCAATGCATCCCTGACTTATTACAGTGTACCTGCAATACAGTCTACTTATTAATACTGCATCCTTTATTATAAAAATGTAGAAACTACAACACTGTAATTCCATTTTCTCTCATCTGCTTGGGCTATTTTTCATATGATTTTACTTCTTTGCATGTTGTAAACTCTACACTGTACTGTTTGCATTTTTGTTTTAAGCAATCAGTTGTTTTCCCCAAAATTAATAAAAGGAATATAGTCTGCAATATTTATTCACATATTTATCATATCCAGTGTCTTTATTCCTTTCCGTAAATCTTATTTTCCATCTAATTTTCTTCAGCCTGAAAGAGCCTAACAATTTTATAGTGAATGTGTAACTAGTAACATATTCAGTGGGCTTTTGTTTACCTTTAATTGCTTTACTTTGTCAGCCTAATATTTTCTAAATTTGCATTGTAGGCTCATATTTTTCATCAAATTTGGGGGGGAAGGGCAATATTACTTAAAATATTTTTTTTTCTTTCTCATTCTTTATTCTTTCTGGAATTCTAATTAAATCTTTTATCATTTTATATTGCCCCACCAGTCGCTGAAACTCTTTTCATTTTGTTTTACTTTTTAAATCTCTGATCTTCAGTTTGGATAATTTCTGTCAACCCACCTTCAAGTTCACTGAACCTTCTATATTGTTCAATCAGCTGTTAATCCTATTAACTTTTAAAATCTCAGATATTCTAGATTTTCCTTTACATTCTAGACATTCCTTTTGGTTCTTCTTCTCATTTCAATTTTTCTACTGAATTTCTTGTTTACTCCTTGAGTTCTCTTAAGTCCATAAAATATGCATAATAATTGCTTTTAAAAAGTCTTTGTCAGCTAATTCCAGCATTTGAGTAAAACGGGGTCTGCTTCTATTGATTTGTCCTGATTTGGGGTCACATTTTCTTACTATGCTGCATTATTTATAATTTTTATTATATGGTAGACATTATGGTTGATTCTTTTTAAGAAGTCTGGCTTACACTGTCTTCTCTAAATGATACTGAGTTTACTGCCAGGAATTAAATTATCAGCAGACCTACTTCACCTTTGTAGGCATGGTTTTATGCTTTGTTAAGCTGGGGCTATTTCAATTTTTCCTTCATTCTTATGAGTGACTCTCAATTCAGTGTGTGATCATTACTCCTAATGGTTGACTCTTCTAAGGTCTCTTCTGAATGATAAATGAACTTAGGAACATTTACCCTCTCTGGTTGGGATGGAACTCTGACGTATTCCAGCTCTGTCTGACCTCTCTTCTTCTATTCAGTTCTCAGACTCAATTTGCTTCATGCAAGAACAGCATAGTCTCAGTTAAGGATTTAAGGGAACATACCTGTTGATTTATGTCCACACCCTTTGCTCAGTTTCCTTCTGTTGGCATACTGTCCCATAAATCCCAGCTGCTTCAACAGCCACAAACTCCAATCTCTTCCTTCTCAAATCAGTGAGACTGCCACTTTTCACTCTCCACTTGAGCTCCGCATCCACACAAGATGGGCAGGGAAGTGTCACCATGAAAAAAGCCAGTGTAAAACATAGGGTTCACCTTACTTGTTTCTCTTCTCATAAGACTCAAAGTCCTGTACTGCTTTTTGTCCAGTGCCTGAAAAGTTGACCTCATATACTTTGTCTAGTTTATAATTGTTAAATGTGAAGAGATAAGGCCAATACCAGTTATTCCAGCATAACTGGAAGCAGAAGCCCCTGATGTTAAATTTTAAACTTCGGTTATTGTGTGAAAACTGCATGTATGTAGCAAGTAACTATATACATGTTAATATGAATGTGCATTTTAATGTGCATTGTTGCACAGTTAGTGTTTGATTCAGAGGCTTAAGGATATGATTCTTGAGTATCAACTATGTAATCTAGGTAACTTTCGCTTTGCAAGGATTTGGGTCCTTTTCTATGTTGTGAGTATAGTAATATTGCCTGCTCCATGGTATTGTGTGGTTATTAAGTAATGTACAGAAAGCACTAAGGACAGTTCATTTCATATTATAAATCTACATAATAATACTATTCTTCCTACATTATATATGAAAGTATCTAAAATGTGACCAAAATATTCTAACAGTAATTATTTCTGGGTAACATTTATTTGACTTCTGTAATTTCACACTCTTTACATTGAATATGTATCTTTTTTTCGTGTGGGGGGAGAGTTCATTTATTTTGAGAGACAGAGAAAGAGAGAGAGCGTGTGTAAGGGTGAGCAGGGTAGGGACAGAGACAGAGAGAGAGACAGAGACAGAGAGAGAGTGAGTCCCAAGCAGACTTCACGCTGTCAGCACACAGCCCAACACAGGGCTCGATTTTATAAAACATGAGATCATGACCTGAGCTGAAATCAAGAGTCGGACACTTAACTGACTGAACCACCAGGTGCCCTGAATATGTATCTTTTCATAATCAAAAATAAATATTATTTTATTTTAAAGTTTATTTATTTGAGAGAAAGAAAGAGAGAGGCAGAGAGAGAATCCCAAGCAGGCTCCACACCAATGCAGAGCTCCATGCAGAGTTTGAACTCATGAAACCGTGAGGTCATGACCTGAGTCAAAACTAAGAGTTGGATGCTTAATCGACTGAGCCACCCAGGTGCCTTCAAAAATAAATATTATTTTAAAGGACAACTGACTTCCAGAAGATCTGATATTAAAAGCTCCTAAATTAGCTTATACTGCTAAAGGCTGCCAACATTTTTCCAGAGAAAAATTAATCTTTGTTCCAATTTTTTTTTTCTTATCGGGAGGGAAATAAACAATGAAATAAGTTGATACTATACACATTTGAACATTCAGGGGAAGAGAGAACTAAGAATGCAAAATCCTGAAGCCATTAGACCAGTAATGAGCACATAGGCATTTTCATGCCTTTCCCTCCCCTCCCACAAACTGAGAATTATTTAACACCTGATTATGAGAAACAATGATACAATTTAGAAAATAAACTTATAAATGTGTATATTATGATGGCATTTCTCTTTATGGTTGGAAAGTTTATATTAAACAAAGATAGCATTTCTAAAGGAACAACGATGTTTGTTTCTAGGTGGAATAATGAGCAAATAATCTGAACTTTATCACACACACACAAAAAAGTTGCTTCTGGGGTGCCGGGGTGGCTCAGTTGGTTAAGCAGCAACTTCAGCTCAGGTCATGATCTTGCAGCCCGTGGGCTGGAGCCCCGCGTCAGGCTCTGTGCTGATAACTCAGAGCCTGGAGCCTGCTTCGGATTCTGTGTCTCCCTCTCTCTCTCTGCCCCTCCCCTACTCCTGCTTGCTCTCTCTCTCTCTCTCTCAAAAATAAACATTAAAATTAAAAAAAGTTTTTTTAGTTGATTCTTTAAGTTTTCTTTAAAAATTGCTTTTTTATTAAAAATTTTAAATCTTTATTTATTTTTGACAGAGAGAGAGAGAGAGAGAGAGAGAGAGAGAAACAGAGAGAGTGGGAGACCACAGAATCTGAAGCAGACTCCAGGCTCTGAGCTGCCAGCACAGAGCCTGACACAGAGCTCGAACTCATCAACTGGGAGATCATTACCTGAGCTGAAGTTGGATGCTTAAAAACGACTGAGCCACCCAGGCGCACCCCACCTTTAATTTTTTTTATCTTTATTTTTGACCAGAGGGGGGGGCTTCTTTGATTTTTTTAAAATAGGTTTTTGAATTTTCTTTCAGTTAAAAGCTTTTATATTGGAGAGTAACCACTCACATTCTTAATTTTCTTTATCAAAATAGAGTGGCTAGGAGTTTATTTGGTCCTTGGTCCTTTTATGTTTACACTATATATGAGCAGAGCCACCTTTCTTATCTTAACTACTACTTTCAGTAAAAGACGTCCTTAACTCAGCCACGGAGATGTAGGGATCAGATGGTATCAAAATCTTAAAAATGCTGCTTGAAAAAGTTTCAGACTATGAACATCAAAAGTCCATAAAAAAAAGATAAGAACACCATATTGTAGCCTGAAAAAAATTTCTCCCCTTCCTCTCTTGATATTTTTGCTTGTTATTGGATATGGATTCTCTGAATTGTGAGAAGATAAAAGAATGCCTTAAAAAAAAGAACGCATTATAATATGAAAATGCGTATAGCTTTCACAAGCTTTGGAAAATATTTACTTCTTTGAGCTAGTCTTGGAATGCTACATATCTTACTCCCATGATAAGTCGGCATTCATGAGGCCAATAAAATCTTCACGTTTCTACAAACCAGGTATCACCTTCGTTATACCACAGGACGTATGGATGTCAATGACTGTAAGTCAGGGAGGCAGTAACATGGCAACAAAAACAAATACATATAAAAAAATCAGAAGTTCCTAGATTTTGATACTTTTTAAAAAAGTTTTGATACTTAAAAAAAAGTTTTAATATTTCAAATTGCTGAAAATAGTTTCTTCAAAGTATTAGAAAAATTTGAGTGTTACAATGTTCTTTTCTAATGGGGGTACTGTCTTTAAATGCAAGATTCTTTTTAACACATTGGGGGAGATTTAGTCTCATGTGGCATTTTCTTTTGAGAAAGTTGTTTGTGATTTTTTATTAAAAAAAAACTTTTAATGTTTATTTATGAGAGAGAGAGAGAGAGAGAGCACAAGCAGGGGAGGGGCAGAGAGAGAGGGAGACACAGAATCTGAAGCAGGCTCCAGGCTCTGAGCTCTCAGAAGAGCCTGACATGGGGCTCAAACTCATGAACTGTGAGATCATGACCAGAGCTGAAGTCAGATGCTCAACCAACTGAGCCACCCAGGTGTCCCCTGTTTGTGTTTTTTAAAGGAAAGGGAAAAAATTAGAAGTAGGACTTAAATATCAAGTGGAAAGTATTTTTTGAAATAATTTCCATGTATGTAGAACATACCTAGATGAGACATTTATGACAAAACACTAAACACTTTAAACCCCCAAGGCCAAATTCCCACGATCTTACTTTCTTTTTCACATGTACTAAATCTCATGGGCTAGATGGAGACAAAAAGGGAATTGGTATAAAAGTGGTATGAATTATATTAACAAATCCTTTTTCTATCTCTAATCCTTTATGAGATACACTGAGCACTTCACAGGGGTTATTTTACCTAATCTTCACCAAACTCTTTACCTAATCTTCACAAAACCCTGTAAGTGTTGCCAAATTCCCATTTTTCTGATGGTGGGTCCAACATTAGAAAGTAACAAGTTATTTTCTCAAATCATAGAATTAGTAAGAGGCAATGGTGAAACTTGCATCTAGGATTACCTGAATAGAAAGCTCATGTATGCTGTTTTTATTTCTAATATTATATATACTCTCTTCCATACAATTAATTTCATTAGATTAATTTAAATTTTGTTTTACCATATATATAATACTCTACATTAAATTCCTGAAGTAGACTATATCCAAACAAATGTAGGTAATTAAAAAAATAAATATGACAGCATTTAAAACATGAAAAACAGCTGGCCTAAAAACACCCTTCTGACAATTCCTTAAAAAGTTAATTTTAAAGAAATTAAAAATTTACATGGAATTTTATGTTTATAGTCTCATATAAGTAAATTCATTCCATATTAATTTCAGTCATTGAATCATCTGTTGCAGAAATAAACCAAAATGTTAAAAAGTAAAATAAAATCTCTTAATTTAATTTACCACCTTTAAAACACTGTCATATTTTTTTCTTATTGTGTTCTTTAGTGCATGTGTAAGAGCATTAGAGCAATTTAAAAAATATTTTTTTCATTATTGTTAAGAATATTTTCTGAAATTATAAAACGTGACTATCAAAAAAAGAAAATCATAATATTTTCATTCTAAAAGAAATTCATATATATAGAACCAGTTTAAACATTTCAGATTTTGAAAAATGTATTTCTAAAAAACCTTAAAAAATGTTGAATGAAGCTTTACTTTGCAAAATTATTGTTTTCTGATATTGAAACTAATTGACAAGTGTGATCACTATTATTACCGTGTATTCAGTATTCAACTTCAACAATTTTAGCTTTCTATTTAAGATGGTTAAATAAGATGTCAATGATATTGTAACATATAGAAATCTAAACAGATTACTGTGAGTTTCACAAGAAGTTTTAAACAATTCAGAAGAACAGTTTTAATACCTCTTTAATGTCTTTTGGTTTTGATGTTAAAATGTAAATAACTGCTGAGTTAATAACATTCTGTTGCATATTTTCAACCACAAAAAAAATACAATAGAATATTGACTTTGTACCACTTTCAAATGGCTCTTACAAAGAGTACAAAATTAATTCAAATTCAGTCAAATTATATGAAAATCATTACCGCAGCTAAACAAATCATCCTGAAGTATATAACACCACCATTTTATTAAGTATTTGAAAGAGGAAAGTTTATTTCAAAAACAATAAAACCCTAATAATAATTAATACTGATTTTCAACTTGGTTGTGATTTGTTTATACAATGACGTAATGTAAAACCATCAAAATTGTGCTGTTTCAATATTTTCATAGTTATCAATATAGTTGAAGAGTTTTTAAAGCCTATAAATTTTTCAACAGTTTTAAGGTTTTATTTACACAGACGCATGTAAACATACAATACAAATTTATAGTTCTTATATATCTCATTTTTGATTTTCCCTCCTATTCCTGCTCTCAGCTCAGCTTTTGCTAGTGAACATTCATGTGTATGCACAAAATATTTTTCTTTTCATCCTAGAAGTTATATATTTATATGGAAGAAAAGACAGTGGAGTAATTTGTTCTATATTCTTAACCAAATCATATCGATGTCTGCCCTTGCTTAAATATCCATGTTAAAAATAAAAATATAATGCTTTGTATTGGCTTGCAAATACCCTGTAACTTTACTTCCTTCCTCTTCAAGTCTTTGATTGTATTATCTTGTGGGAAACGTCAATATTTACTCTAGTAGGTATTTCCAAAGCTAAAGAAAGCTAGGTTTTTTTTCTGTGCTTATAACTAGACAAAATGTATGTGGGGTTGGAGGATTTAAATTTATTTGGAAGGAAAGTTTCATCTATAAATTCTAGTGTCCTCTCTCAAATATTCCTGCTGTTAGGCACGACAAATAAAAATAAAAGCATTTTCAGAGAATATCCCATTTTTTTCCTACAACATCCCCATGTAATAGGAAGGCTGATATTGTTACCAGAGTTTATAATTAAGTACTGGTAGCTCAGGTGACAAAAGGCAACATGCAACATGAGGGCTGGAGCTGGTCTTAGAGTTTTTTAGCTCAGTGCCTTGGCCAGAGACCACATAATCACATCATAAATGTGGCTCACACCTTTGTAAGATACTCAGTGAAAAGCTATGGCCTAAATATGAAAAAGCACATTAACTTATATTACTGTTATATGTCAAAGAACTTGTAACTTATTTCAAAGTGAGAAATATGTATGAAACAACTTACCTACAAGTATACTGAAAACAGCTATCTCTCAAATAAAGGAATTTTCACACAGTTATACCACTGAGATGAAGGACAACTGTCAATAATTTACTTGTGGGTTTAGATTTTATTTTCAAACTATTGACTTTATTCTGCTATGTTGATCTACTTTTACCACAGGAAATTTTTTTTAAGAAAAAATAACATTTCTTATTAAATGCCATAAATCATGTAGGATGATGTATGTTTTTGGTGGCACACAAGCTTATATTTATTTAAAAGGCAACCTCTACATGTAAACACTGGCTATCATTTGTAAATATTTCAGTATGTTGTTGGAAATTAACACAAATGAAGAATAAAGAAAATGAATCACAAATGTAATTCCAAGCATGAAACGAGTACTTGTAGAAGACAGTGAAGGGGGCTATAAATCACATCTAACAAAAGCAAAGTAAGAATCCTAAATAAAAGTTTAATAGAATAATATGATAAAGTAGAATCTCAACAAAGCCATGTCCTCAGGACTATGCTAGAATCATTTCATAACACGTAATTTTTCTACTCTAGCAGTTCACTTTTCAAGTGCTCCTAAAAAATATGATATCAGGTCATGATATTAGTCATACAAACTACAGTAACCAAAGCTTCTTAGCAAGACTTTTCCTTATTTTCAAGAGACATTTCAAAAGAGCTAGATTAACTCAGAAGCCTCTATTCCATGTTATTTTTATTATAAAAATCATACTTTCTGCAATTTTATTTCTCTTGCTTCAGGATATCTTAGATCAAACGACAAAAAAGTTCATTGACCATACCTTCCAGATTAGAGTTTCTCATTGTATGTTGTACAGATCACCTGCAACAGAATTTGTTGAAAGACTGAAGGAAGAGCATTCCTGTTGGAAAATGGTGATTCATGGGCTGTATTCAAATCTAACAAACCAAAAATTGAGGAAAGAGGGAACTGGAGATTGTACTTAAAATAAGCTACTCAGATGATTCTTAAGCAAACCAAATCTTGAGAATCATCCCTGAATAGTTAATACTTCATGAAACATGCCCAGATTTATGCAAACTTTAACTCCCAGGGATGTGCAGAGTCATGTAATAAGTGGAGAAATTCATAAACCTATGAATGAATTAATCAATAGACTAACTGAGAGCTGAAGGAAAAACCTACAAATTGTTTGGTTCTATGTAGATGCCAATGTGCACTAGATTCACCATTCTCTCAAAGTCCAAAGAGGTCAAGTAATTAGAAAAATATAAGACACAATAATCCTAGAGCTGTACATTAATACAAACTAGCACTGTTCACATAGCAGGTACATGATATTTGCTGAATGAAAAAAATGTGTCTGAGTGGATTTTCTCAAATGTTGTCACTGTAATCCAGAGAGACAAACAGTGCTATTCAACTCCACTTAGACAACACTTCAACCTGATCCCACTTGGCATTTGTGCAAACAATGATGGCTCTAAAGCAAGGTGACGTTAGAATTCAGGAATATAGGACAAAACTCTATAGCAGAGACATTTCATAGAATCTCTGTTACAATACATCAAATGGTTCAACAGGAGTTAATACGTATTATTTGGCATGTGAAAGATATTTTCATACATCTGTGTGAAGTTCTAGTTTTTCAATTATATTAATTCATTTAGTGAACATTTAAGAATGAATATATGTGTAGATTTTCTATAATGTTTAGGTAATTGTGGTCATCAATTGCAGTATAATTACTGGAATTTCTGAGAATATTCTGTATTTAAAAATGAGAGCTACTGAGATTGAGGTGATGTGGGTGTTATTTTATTCAGTATGTTCTAGGTTTAGGGCACTGACTTCACTGGTGCTCAAAATCGCTATACCCTAACACCCCACAAATTTGGAATATTTTAATCTCTAATATGTACTAATGCCATATTAAGTTATTTTAGTACTATGCTGAATGAATTTCTATGCAGCATTTAAAGCAACCTTATATATAATATAAGTTTTGGAAAGTCTTTGACTTTTTAAAAAAAGAATCTTCATTTTAAAGTGACAACTCTTCCGTTGTCCTGGTATTCCCAAATACCAATATCCAAAGGAAACAAAGTTTATGGTGTATGCTTTAGACTATTTCACATACTTAATAACATTAAAATATAGGTATATAGATAGGTAGGTAGACAGATTTTTTTTTAACATTTAAGGCCCTCTCCCCTTTTTTTATCCAACATCATTGAATGACAGCATCCATTTTTCATTAAGTGAAATGCCTGTTTCTATTAATTAAGTGAAATGGATGCTTTCTGCTAAGAAGACTCCAACTGGAAAAAAAAAAAAAACAGAACAGTATATGAATGTTTACTTTATAAATATTGGTCACATGCAAAAGAATTTGTCAAAAGATTGCCTTAATGCAATGAGTCCCTCTTGAAAATTAAGTTTATATGTTACATAGTTTGATAAGATATTGGGGTTTTAGAAATTCATAATTTACTGTATTCTGCAGATAATACCAGTACAATTTTACTTGTTCTTAATTACTAAGTTTAAAGCAAATAAAATATACTTACAATCACCTTGCTTATTTTTGGTAATACAATGTTAGTTTTAATTTTTATATGATATGAGCTAAGATCAGAAAGTATAAATCATGACTAATGCTGTTTTCCTTTTGTAGCATCTCTGAAATTTGATTTTTATATATTTGCCTCATCATCAATTCTGAGAAAGCCAAAAAAAATTTTTTTTCTGTAATATCCTATACCAAAATATGTAAGAATAACACTTGTGCCTTTCAAATAATTCTGATATTTTCAAATAAGTATAAATTATATTCATGGTAATCAAGCACAGAACTGCGATTAGCTTTTCATCAGAAATAAAATGAAAAATGCATATAGTGAAAATGAACTTACATTTACAAGTTGAAATATCTTTGAAATTAGTGAAGTTCCTCAAATTTTCTGTGAAAGTTAGTGGAGTAAAAGGTAATATATGCATTTTTTATAAATCTCTTGCTGTACCATTGTAAATTGTCTCTCCATTTTTGAAAAATAATTAATTTTAAGAACTTTCAAAAATATGCAAATTTAATAATCGTGATCATTAATTTCCAGCAGTTACTAAAATATTTCAGAATATCTTATATTTGAGGATGAGAACTACATATTTGAGGTGAGTTGGCAGATATTTTATTCTATGTCTTCTGCAATGAGAGCACCAATTTCACTGGTGCTTAAATTTGTTAGTTCTTAAAATTCCAGAAATTTGGATATTTTGTTCTCCGGCATATATTAATTCCATATTAAGCTACTTTTGTGCTATGAATTTACAAATAGGATTTAAAGTAATCTTACAGTAAATATTTAATCTACTTAAAATTATAGATGCCGTATGTACTATATTTCACATGTCAATATACTGGGAGTAGAAATCTAACAACATACAATTAAACAACTGTGGAGAGTTAAATATTAATCAGTATGTATTAATAATGCTAGATTCCTTTACAAATGAATTACGGTAAGAAGTTTTACTGACCTCTACTTCTTCAACTAAAAGGCTCTTTTCCCCCTTCCCCTTCAACCAATTTTACTTAACAACAATCCTTTGTTCCATTAACATTAACTAATAATTATACTTCTCATTTAATTATCACTTCACAAAGAATACATACTACTTGGGCGCCTGGGTGGCGCAGTCGGTTAAGCGTCCGACTTCAGCCAGGTCACGATCTCGCGGTCCGTGAGTTCGAGCCCCGCGTCAGGCTCTGGGCTGATGGCTCGGAGCCTGGAGCCTGTTTCTGATTCTGTGTCTCCCTCTCTCTGCCCCTCCCCCGTTCATGCTTTGTCTCTCTCTGTCCCAAAAATAAATAAACGTTGAAAAAAAAAAAGAATACATACTACTTTTCATGCATATAGATTTTTCAGCCAGTTAATCCCTGATATAGATAACAAGTTAAGACAAATGAAACCACATAAGCTATAGCAAACTCATTCTATACAATGTTGCAGATGTGCAAAAGATATTGTAAATAGTCTCTTGCCTTTTACAATGACTCTATGTACTAAAATTTGATTTCAAATAAATTTTCAGGAACTCAGCATTTGTATTTTCCTCAAATATATACATATAATATGCTTTTCTAGGATCAGGGTTTCAAAAAATATTGTCTTAAAATTCTTCAATAATAAACAAAATTATGAAAATCTAATATTAAAAGGACTGGAAAAGTAAGTATTATAGTTTCTAAATTCATTTATCAGTATCACATCAATTGATTAGTGTGGGACTTGAAATCTAACAGAATATTAAGAGACACATACATGGCTATTGAAGACGTCAAGTCTTAAAACTGAATAACTAAATTATCAATTTATTTTATACCCATATTCATCCATATTAATAGTTCATCCATTACTACATCATGACTGCAAAAAATTTGTAACTTACATCAACTGAAATTTTTCATGTACACCTGGTTTGATTTCATATAAGAGATGAACCATCATCTTAGATACAGGCACATGTAACATTGTAACTCATGAATTTATGCACACTACTTTTGAAGAAAACTGAGTCTCTATTTTAAACATATATTTTCTAAATGACTGAATGGATAAGTGTATTTGCGTCTTAAAGACAAATATTTCATATCTAAATAACATTTTACGTAATTAATGAACTTCTGGGTACAACAATCGTTCAGGTACAATTTTCTGCTACATGACCTTTGTTCACTGAGACAACGGGGCAACAGGATTGCATATGGCATTATTTTGGAGGACAGCCTGGCACACTTGCAACATTCCATGTTATTGCAGACAAATCTCATAATCTGGAGACCAGCATTAGTACACTACCAGTTGCCTATGCTAAGATATATGGAGTTCCATGGAGAAAGCCCAAACTGTCAACTAGTTTTCATTCTTCACTTCGCTCAGACCACAGGCTACAACGTCTAAATGAAAAAAAACCATGAGGACCAGCTATTAATGGCTCACATTAGATAGTCTCAAAAACCCAACCCTCTGGTCTTCAGCTTGGGAGACTAGAAACTTTAAGGAGCTGAGATCTAGGATGTACCAGCACTGACACCTGAGTTTCCTTAAAGAACTCCTCAATCGTCATTGAAGTTTATGATTTCCTCCACTCTAACATGATACTCCCGATGCTATCAGGAAATCCAAAGTGATTCTGAGCATGCCTAGATTTCTTCAAAAGATTATCTTTGCAAGGTAAGTATAATTTCCTTCCTGTGGATATCAACTGATCAAGAGCCGTCAGTCACACAATGGATGGGAGAGAGAGAGAACAATACCTGTACAATTCAACGTCAATGTACCAAAAAGCCAACGTTGATGTTATATGAACAACGTCCTGGCCCTGCCAGTGACAGTCACTGTTCAGACCCTGCCCCCTTCACTGTTAACGACCAAAGCAAAGGAACAATTTACAAGCTCAGTCATGGAGCACAACTGCAAAAGAGTCCATTCGTACAAGAGCAAACCTACAAGGCTAATGACTACACTCTGCCTGCTGAACTTCCATCCACTTGTCCTCTAGGACTCAACTCCCCACTAGAATCAGCTTCTCTATGAAACATTCCCTGATTATCATCCTCTACCTCTGCATTAAGTGTTATCCCTATTTAAACTGTGTGCTTAATCACATTAGCACCTGTAGCAAGAACTACATGAATGTAGTTACATTTTTTATCTCAAACACTAAGAAATGCGAAGTTCCTGCAAACAGAATCCATGACTGTTTTATTATGATCCTAGGACAGAGCTCAGTGCCTAGCATGAGGTCAAGTGCTTAGAAAAACATTTCCTGAATTGAAGTTGGGGAAGGTACCACAACATCTGGCATATCTGCCACATCAATGATTTGGAGGTGGGGAGATGAGATTCCTTGAAAAAAAATACTCAGACTTAATTGTTCTTAAAAAAAAAGATGAACAGCATAAAGTGAAAATGCCATGACAGTCTCCTCAATGCTGGAATGAATTCAGTATTATCAGAAAACAGTGATGAACCTGCCATCATTGAGTAAGTAACACCTCTGTAGGTATATGCAAGGAGACATATCTTTTTTTTAAATCATAGTATTTTGCTGCCATGAACACTTAAAGCCCAGGAAGCTCATTTAGAAAAAAAAATTTAAATGTCTGTATGTTTCTGACACTCCTTATTCTATGTTAAATTTATTTGCAATTTTTGAATGATTACATTATTTATTCACTTTAGTATAAGGTTACAAAGTATTCAAAAATGATTCTAATTATTTAGGATAAAAGGAAAGTTCAGTTAAAAAAACTACTATCTAGAGATTTATGGTGACATAAAAACATACATTTACTTCATTTAAGATATAAAGGGTTCCCTACATATACAACACTAATAAGGTTTTCATGAAAGTAACAAGCCTATAAAAACACTGAAATCTTGCAAACTTTCCTGTCATTTATGGAAGACACAAAACACTAATTTACTATCTGTCCTTTTAAATTTTACTCTATTTTTCTAAAACATCCTTGAAACAATAGGGGACACTTTGGAATGAGGGCTGAAATATGTATTTTGGATATACTTTATAGACAGAAGATGTGATCAAGGCAATCATAATCAGAGAATAAAGCAGACAGACTTGAATTTTTATCACAATTGCACACAGAATAAAGCTTGATTAAAGAGTCAGAAGGTAAAGTGCTGCATATACAAAGACAAAATACAGTCTAATAAATACTTCACATGCTTAGGTCATTTCAACTTCATTCTTACATGCAACTTCATGAAAGTCTAATGTAAATAAAATATGTGTTAAATGGCATCTTTCCCCTAGGACAAAACTATTCAAAAACTTTAAAATCTCTAAATCACTACACATTTTTACAATGCCAGAGAAGAAGAGAAAGAGAAATTATTAATTTTTAAAATTACCCAGCAATTCCATTGCATCATCTTCATTATCAATATCTTCTTCTGTTACAGATGGGGTAGGGCTATGGAGAGACTCAAAAGAATCTTGAGAGAGCATTGCTGCCAGAAGTTTCTTATGTTGCTGTTGCTGCTGTTTTAATCCTTTAGTCTTGGGCTCCACCTTTAAGCTGAAGAAATATTTAAATGTTAGTTTTCAATGATGACAACACTATCAATTAGCTGTGGTAAATAAAGAAAATCTGCAACCAAACTTTCATTCAATTTTTTGCTATGCAAAATTATAGTCATATTAGTAAAATTTTTCCCAAGGATGAGGGAAATATAGACTATCTTCTTTCCTAGACATCCTTTGGTACCTCATAAACAATCTTCCAAGTAGGTATTGGTGAGAAACATGGCAAACTGGAACTCCTGCCCCATTTAAGGGAGGAGGTGCTAATCAGCCATGTCATTATTAAAGCCCACTGTTGATGCATTTTTTTCTGATTTTTTTAAAAAGAGGAGGCAGAAAGTCCAGATTATTATGTAAAAATCCCTGATCTACAAACAAATGCATGTCAAGCAAAACACATGTAATGGGGTAACTATTATACTATCACAAGACTATTTTAAAATGAAAACGCTAGTTTCTATAACTGAAATAACTTTCCTCACTATTCCTATCGGGCTGCCTAGATGTGGGGTTAGGATGAGGTAGAAGAAAAGATGAAACCAAAACTGGCAATTAAATGTTTCTCAGTTTCTTTGAGTTTGAAGAGTCTTTGTAAATTTGGAGGAGTTTCTTTGTCATAAAGCCAGGCTCCTTTGGGTAAATTCTCTGTCTTTCATGGTTCCCTCTCCCCCAACTTCTCAAGACAGTATCTGATTGGACAACTTACAAGTCCAAACAACAATCACATATAGTTAAAAAATTGTTCCAAAGTTCATCTTTTCTCTATAATCCAATTTTTTTTTTCATATTATTGCCCAAAGGAAGGAAATGGCAAATGTCTCTTCATGAAAGAAAAACCCATGATGTAGAGGAAATCTCTCCCAGGCAAGATGAAAACATAACCTTTCTAAAGGTATTCAGAAGGACAGCCCATAAGGCAAGTGGGTTACATGCCTGGTCCCCACTGCCACCAGGCCAAAATGTAGAAGGAGTGTGGTAAAAAAACAAAAATAAAGAACCAACCAGATAAATTTCATGGCACAGATCAGAACATTTCAAGTTGTCTTAACAGCCGTACTAGGTTCGACATTGTCTAAGAAGAGGATGGAAACAGCAAAATGACTTTGTATGTCATCAGTGGGCAAAGATCAATCAGTCCCACCCCATTGGTTCACCTGAAAGTTAGGGTGGATATGAAAGAGAAGGTCAGGGGAAAGAGGGGCAGAGAAAAACATTTTGTTTGTCCTGGTTAATGCTAGTTAATAAATGTAGAAGGAATGGTAGAATCAGAAAATCACCATTTCGCAACCACCAACATAGTAACTGTTCAGGCAAGGCCCATCGGTGGATACTAATGCCCTTTGCTGAAAGATAGTTGGGGGGAGATGGACTGTCAAAAATCTCAAGGTGTTTTTAACAGATTACTAACATTTTTAATTGATTTGTTTTGCTTTGTAATAATTACAGATTTACATGAAGTTCTAAGAAATGATACATTGAGATCCTGTGCACCCTCCCTTCCCACAGTTTCCTCCAACAGTATCATATTCTAAAACTACTGTACAATAGTTTTCTGACAACGATACAATTCTCTAATCTTACTCAGATTTCCCATTTTAATTGTACTCATTTGTGTGTGTATGCCTCTGCGTGTGTATTTAGTTCCCGATATTTTTAGTATTTGTGTAGATTTGTGTATCATGTATCCACCACCAGAATCAAGAAACAGAACATTTCAAACACCACAAGGTGCCCTCATTCTACCCTTTTCTGCCACTCCCACCAGACTCCATACCCCTTTTTCCCCCATCCCTAATCTCTGGCAACTACGAGTCTGTTCTCCATTCCTACAATTTTCTCATTTCAAGAATATTATACAAAGGGTATCTATGTAACCTTTTAGTATTTTTTTCAGGCAGTCTAATTACCTAAGGATTCATTCATGCTGTTCCATGTGTCAAGAGTCCGTTCCCTTTCTTTGCTACGGCATGCACGTACTTCAATCTATCTAACCATTCACATATTGAAGGACATAGGGGTTACGTTTTTTGGCTATGAACATTCATATACTTGCTTTTGTGTGAAGATAAGTTTTCATTTACCTGAGACAAGCTTGGTATTTACATGTTTAGTTTTATATAAAAAACTCCCAAACTGTTTTCCAGAGTGACTAGAACCTTTACGTACCTGGAAGTGTCATCAGTTGAACAGAAGGACTGGGGAGGAAGGATGGAGGTTTGAGGAGACAAGACAAGGCATGCAATCGTCATTGAGGAGTGTGGACATGTGAACAGACTGGATGAACCCAGAGTATCTGTGGGCAGGACCAGTGACCTCCTAGAGTTTGGTGGTCATGGATTCATAGTGATACCAGCCGGTGTGGCCATGTGTTCTTCTCTAGCCTGTGCCAGTTCAGCCATGGAATAGTCAGAGTTAGATTTAAATAGGGTAGAGTTTTACCACGTAAGTAAAACAAAGGAAAAGAGAGGTAGGGGAAATAGGGTTATACCCAAAAAATAGATTACAATAATGGGTCCAAGCCAGAAGCTGTATAAGGAGAAAAATGAGGAAAACAAGGTGGATGAGGGGCAAGAAAAACTGAGTGGAACCAGTATATCTAGGTCCCAGTTAAAGTTGGGTACTAGTGGGAACAAACTAGAAAGATAGGAGGTATAGTCAGAGAGTGAAATACCTGAAATTGACACTATGGGTTAGCACTTAATAATAATGAGGCTTAGATATGACAGAGAAGATAAGTGACTAAAGTAGGGTGGAATTCAAGATCAGTGGTGAAGAGCAGACTAAGGAAGGAGAGGCTAGGTTTGGGAAAGAATCACTAATGTGGATACTAACTTCACCAAGATAGGGAGGGGGCTGGGGAATGTGACAATGAGCCAGATGCATGCATTATTTAGGAAAAGAGGAATGACCTGGGATTTGGTAAATGATTGCTATGAGAGGTGGTATAAGATTAGCATGTTTGGAAACAAGAAATACAGAACTGGAGGCTGTTTTAGGGGGAAAGGAGACAGCAAGATCTGCAAGCAGGAAAGGGGAGCAAGGATGACACCTTCCTCTTTTCCAACTCCATAACCTATAGACTACAGAAGTGAAAACTGCACCATTAGAGAGAAAAGAGTACCCTGCTACTGGGAAGCAGGGCTCATAATGCAGACAAGTGGTGACTGAGATGGGGAAAGGTGGGATTAGGGTCCTTCTGACAGCATGTAGGGTCCTGGGCCCCCTCTACTCTGGACTTCGAACCTAAACCTGAATGATAAGGGGATTCTTAGAAGTCCTTCCTGAAGGGAGGTTGCATACAGCACTGAAGTGCATGGAATTTGGAGGAAGACAGACTGGCTCAGCTACTTAATAGTTGTACAATCTTGGGACAGTGACGTAACTACTCTGGGATTTAGTTTCCTCCTTCCTAAATTACAGATAATAATGTTTTCATGAGGACGGAATGAATTAAGAGATATAAAGCACCTGGAGCAGTCACTAAATAGTAATTAATACCATTATGTGTTCAGAGAATACAACAGGCAGCATCCTGGATATCTGTATGCTTCCTTCAGCAGTATCATCCCACAGAGAAGGAAACGGAACCACAAAGAGGCTTTATGAAAAAGAACAACAGTTGATACTTCAATGAGGTGTTAATATACTCCAAAACTCCATTTTACTTTGGTTTAAAAAGATAAATTCTAAACCAGATCAATGGGAAAAGGATGGCTTAAAGTGGCCACCTGCCTCCCTCAGCCTCTCTCTCCAGGTGGAACCTTCCTTCCCGTCCCGATGGCCTGTATTCTGAATTACCATTTGTTCTCTTCCTCCTGACCCCACCCTTCCCTGGGTGCCTGACCCCGCTGCATTGCATTTTATATGCTTGTTTCTGGACACAGATTGGTATTAGTTTTATCTGACCCCATGTGCTTGCTCTGTTTGGTGGAAAAATGGATTATTCCTGGGGGGAGGAGCCAAGATGCTGGAATAGCATGGAAGTTTTTTGTGTGTCTCATGTCCATGAAATACCACCAGACCAACAGTAAACTATCCTACACACCTAGAAAACTGACTGGAGGATTAACACAACAATCTTCACGACCTGAACCACAGAATTCAGCAGGTACGCAGCACAGAGAAGTGAACTTGGGTAGCAGAGTGAGAAAGTGCAGGAAGGGAGGTGCTTTTTTGAGCTGAGAGAGCTCAGTTCAGGCGGGGGGAGGGGCGGAATACGGGAAAAGCACCCCTCCCCAAAAAGCAGCTGGAGAGAAAGTGGAAAATTGGAAACAGCCTCAGGGACCAAACTAAAAAGGGAGAAAGGAGAAAGGAAAGGGTTTAAATTCCATTAAGACTGTAAACAAGGGGAGCGCAAAGGCTGCAACTCCACAGCTCGATACCTGGTGGTGCTCTGGTGGGAGGGGAGAATCCCCAGGAACAGAGTGGGGTCCGGGAGGTTCTCGGGACACACGGGGAGAAGCGGAAGGACATTTGGTAGAGACTGTTGAAGCCACCTGGTCCCAGCAGACCCCAGAAAACAGCCACATTCGCTGGTGCTGGAACAAGGTCCTTAAGGCTGAAGCCTGGTGCCAGATGTGTGTTGTGATTTTCCATTATCCCTGAAATGCTGCTGCTACAGTAACTCGCGAACTCTTCCTGGGGCGGGCTGGCACCTGGCAGTAGTCTCAGGACACCGGCAGCAGCAGGGTCTAGCAAGCGTTCCTGGGTGCAGCCGATATTTGGCCAGTGCTCGGTGAGACCCTCCCGCAGAGGGGCAGAAGGGGTCAAAGCCACAGTCCTTCAGAAGTAAGGGGCCGGGGAAAACAGCCGCATCGGAGACAAAACTCGGGAGAAAGGTACTGCCTGGGGCCTGGTCACAAAGGGTGAAAAAGCGGGAGTAGACGAAAGCTGAAGACAGGACGTGTGCGCGATTGCTGACCCAGGAGGACAGGGTAGCTGGTTGGTGCCATTTTGACGGCTCCCGCACATGCGCATACGCACCTACCAGCGCCGCAACAATCCAGCCCAGCAGGATAGCAGCGCCATCTATCGGAGAGTGGAGCCATTACACTGAGCCCCACCCAACTGGGCCAACTTCCCTCCTCAAGAACACAAGTCTCACCACCAGCTTAGTTTATGGATATCAAGCGCTACGTAGACTGACTTCTAGGGAAAATGAAGTAATTTCAGTCCTACTTCAATCTGTTAGCAGGTCCACCTAATCAATGTTCTTTTTTTTTTTCTCTTTACACTTTTCTTTTTCTTGAATACAGAAAAAGAAAAAACTCATTTTTATTTTCAATTTTTATTAAAAATATTTTTCTTTAATTTTTATTAGTATATTTTTTACTTTTGTGTAAATTTTTTCAAATTCTATTTTACTTCCATCCTTTTATTTTAGTCTACCAAGGTGTATTCACTTTTTCAAATTCTCAAATGATTTTTCTTTTTTCCTTTTTCGTTTCTTTTTCTTGAATACAGAAAAAGAAAAGATTCAAATTTATATTTAATTTTCATTGATTTTCTTTAATTATTTTCTACATCATTCTTTACTTTTGTGTGTATTTTCTCAAATTCTATTTTACTCCCATCATCTCATTTTAGTCTACTTCAGTGTCTTCATTTTTTCAAATTCTCAAACTATTTCCCTTTTTTTCTCCCCCTCCCTTATTTTTTCTCTAATCTGTCAAACCACTTTCAACACCCAGATCAAAACACACCTAGAATCTAGCATCATTTATTCGATTTGTGTGTGTGCATGTGTGTGTGTTTAATTTTTTAATTTTCATATTTTTCTAATTTTTATTTTAGTAATTTTAATTTTTCTACCTCATTAATTCCTTTTCGCCCTTCAAAATGACAAAACAAAGGAATTCACCCCAAAAGAAAGAGCACGAAGAAACGACAGCCAGGGATTTAACCAACACAGATACAAGCAAAATGTCTGAACCAGAATTTAGAATCACGATAACAATACTAGCTGGAGTCGAAAATAGATTAGAATCCCTTTCTAAGAGATAAAAGAAGTAAAAAATAGACAGAATAAAATTAAAAATGTTGTAACTGAGCTGCAATCACGGATGGATGCAGTGGCAGCAAGCACGGATGAGGCAGAACAGAGAATCAGTGATATAGAGGACAAACTTATGGAGAATAATGAAGTGGAAAAAAAGAAGGAGATTAAGGCAAAAGAGCACAGTTTAAGAATTAGAGAAATCAGTGACTCATTAAAAAGGAACAGCATCAGAATCACAGGGGTCCCAGAAGAAGAAGAGAGAGAAATAGGGGTAGAAGGGTTATGTGAGCAAATCATAGCAAAAAACTTTCCTAACCTGGGGAAAGACACTGACATCAAAATCCAGAAAGCACAGAGGACCACCATTAGATTCAACAAAACCAGACCATCAACAAAGCATATCATAGTCAAATTCACAAAATAGGCAAGGAGAGAATCAGGAAAGCAGCAAAGGAAAAAAAGTCCCTAACCTACAAGGGAAGACCTATCCACAGAACTTGGCAGGCCAGAAAGGAGTGGCAGGATATATTCAGTGTGCTGAATCAGAAAAATATGCAACCAAGAATTCTTTATCCAGCAAGGCTGTCATTCAAAATAGGAGACATACAAAGTTTCCCAAACAAACAAAAATTAAAGGAGTTTGTGACCACTAATCCAGCCCTGCAAGAAATTTTAAGGGGGACTTTCTGAGGGGAGAAAAGATGAAAAAAATATATATATATAAATACCAAATGCAACAAAAGATTAGAAAGGACCAGAGAACGCCACCAGAAACTCCAATTCTACAAGCATCATAATGGCAATAAATTCATATCTTTCAGTACTCACTCTAAACGTCAATGGACTCAATGCTCCAATCAAAAGACATAGGGTAACAGAATGGATGAGAAAACAAGATCCATCTATATTCTGTTTACAAGAGACCCACTTTAGACCTAAAGACACCTTTAGATTGAAAATAAGGGGATGGAGAACCATCTATCATGCTAATGGTCAACAAAAGAAAGCCAGAGTAGCCATACTTATATCAGACAATCTAGGCTTTAAAATAAAGACTGTATCAAGAGATGCAGAAGGGCATTATATCATAATCAAAGGGTCTATCCACCAAGAAGACCTAACAATTATAAACATTTATGCACCAAATGTGAGAACACCTAAATATATAAATCAATTAATCACAAACATAAACTCATCGATACTAATACCATAACAGTAGGAGACTTCAACACCCCACTCACAGCAATGGACAGATCATCTAATCAAAAAATCAACAAGGAAACAATGGCTTTGAATGACACATTGGACCAGATGGACTTAACAGATATACTCAGAACATTTCATCCTAAAGCAGCAGAATATATATTCTTCTCCAGTGCACATGGAACGTTCTCCAGAATAGACCATATACTGGGACACAAATCAGGCTGAAGTAAGTACAAAAAGATTGAGATCATACCATCCATATTTTCAGACCACAACGCTATGAAACTCGAAATCAACCATAAGAAAAAATTTGGAAAGGTAACAAATACTTAGAGACTGAAGAACATCCTACTAAATAATGAATGGGCTAACCAAGCAGTTAAAGAGGAAATTAAAAAGTATGTAGAAGTGAATGAAAATGATACCACAACCCAAAACCTCTGGGATGCAGCAAAGGTGGTCCTAAGAGGAAAGTATATAGCAATCCAGGCCTTCCTAAAGAAGGAAGAAAGATCTCAGATACACAACCTAACCTTACACCTTAAAGAGCTGGAAAAAGAACAGCAAATAAAATGCAAAACCAGCAGAAGACAGGAAATCATAAAGATTACAGCAGAAATTAATGCTATCGAAACCAAAAAAAAACAAAACAAAACAAAACAAACAAACAAAAAAAACAGAACAGATCAATGAAACCAGAAGCTGGTTCTCTGAAAGAATTAACAAAATTGATAAACCACTAGCCAGTTTGATCAAAAAGAAAAAGGAAATGACACAAATAAATAAAATCAAGGATGAAAGAAGAGATCACAACCAACACAGCAGAAATAAAAATAATAATAAGAGAATATTATGAGCAATTAAATGCCAATAAAATGGGCAATCTGGAAGAAATGGACAAATTCCTAGAAACATATACACTAACTACCAAAACTGAAACAGGAAGAAATAGAAAATTTGAACAGACCCATGACCAGTAAGGAAATCGAATTAGTAATCAAAATTCTCCCAAAAAACAAGAGTCCAGGGCCAGATGGCTTTCCAGGGGAATTCTACCAAACATTTAAGGAAGAGTTAATACACCTATTCTCTTGAAACTGTTCCAAAAAATAGAAATGGAAGGAAAACTTCCAAACTCTTTCTATGAAGTCAGCATTACCTTGATTCCAAAACCAGACAGAGACCCCACTAAAAAGGAGAACCTAGACCAATTTCCCTGATGAACACGGATGCAAAAATCCTCAACAAGATATTAGTCAACCTGATCCAACAATACATTTAAAAAAATTGTTCACCACGACCAAGTGGGATTTATACCTGGGATACAGGGCTGGTTCAATATCCACAAAACAACGTGATTCATCACAGCAATAAAAGAAAGGACAAGAACCATATGATCCTCTCAACAGATGCAGAGAAAGCATTTGACAAAATACAGCATCCTTCCTTGATGAAAACCCTCAAGAAAGGAGGGACAGAAGGAGCATACCTCGAGATCATAAAAGCCATATATGAACAACCCAATGCTAATATCATCCTCAATGGGGAAAAACTGAGCTTTCCCCCTAAGGTCAGGAACAAGACAGGGATGTCCACTCTTGCCACTGTTATTCAACACAGTATTGGAAGTCTTAGCCTCTGCAATCAGACAACACAAAGAAATCAAAGGCATCCAAATTGGCCAGGAGGAGGTCAAACTTTTACTCATCACAGATGACATGACACTTTATATGGAAAACCCAAAAGATTCCACCAAAAAACTTCTAGAATTGATTCATGAATTCAGCAAAGTTGCAGGATATAAAATCAGTGCACGGAAATCGGTTGCATTCCTATACACCAACAATGAAATGACAGAAAGAGAAATCAAGGAAACGATCCCATTTACAGTTGCACAAAAAAGATAAAATACCTAGGAATAAATCTAACCAAAGAGATGAGAAATCTATACATTGAAAACTATAGAAAGCTTATGAAAGAAATTGAAGAAGACACAAAGAAATGGAAAAAGATTCCATGCTCCTGGATAGCAAGAACAAATATTGTTAATATGTTGACACTACCCAAAGCAATTGACATATTCAATGCAATCCCTATCAAAATAACACCAGCCTTCTTCACAGAGCTAGAACAAATAATCCTAAAATTTGTATGGAACCAGAAAAGATCCTGAATAGCCAAAGCGATCTTGAAAAAAAAACAAAGAAGGAGGCATCACAATCCCAGACTTCAAGCTACACTACAAAGTTGTAATATCAAGACAGTATGGTACTGGCACAAGAACAGACTCTCAGATCAATGGAACAGAATAGAGAACTGAGAAATGGACCCACAAAGCTATGGCCAACTAATCTTTGACAAAGCAGCAAAGAATATCCAATGGAATAAAGACAGTCTCATCAGCAACTTGTGCTGGGAAAACTGGACAGCAACATGCAGAAGAATGAACCTGGACCACTTTCTTACACCATACACAAAAATAAACTCAAAATGGATGAAAGACCTCAATGTAAGACAAGAAGCCATCAAAATCCCTAAGGAAAAAGCAGGCAAAACCCTCTTTGATCTTGCCCGCAACAACTTCTTACTCAACACGTCTCCAGAGGCAAGGGAAACAAAAGCAAAAATGAACTACTGGGACCTCATCAAAATAAAAAGTTTCTGCACAGCAAAGGAAATAATTAGCAAAACTAAAAGGCAACCGACAGAATGGGAGAAGATATTTGCAAATGACATATCAGATAAAGGGTTAGTATCCAAAATCTACAAAGAACTTATCAAACTCAACACCCAAAAAACAAATAGTCCAGTGAAGAAATGGGAAAAAGATATGAATAGACACTTCTCCAAAGAAGACATCCAGATGGCCAACTGACACATAAAAAAATGCTCCACATCACTCATCATCCAGGAAATGCAAATCAAAACCACAATGAGATACCACTTTGCACCTGTCAGAATGGCTAACATTAACAACTCAGGCAACAACAGATGTTGGCGAGGATGTGGAGAAAGAGGATCTCTTTTGCACTGTTGGTGGCAATGCAAGCTGGTGCAGCCACTCTGGAAAACAGTATGGCGGTTCCTCAAAAAACTAAAAAAAGAACTACCCTAAGACCCAGCAATTGCACTACCAGGCACTTATCCAAGGGATACAGGTGTGCTGTTTCAAAGGGACACATGCACCCCCATGTTTATAGCAGCACTATCAACAATAGCCAAAATATGGAGAGAGCCCAAATGTCCATCGATGGATGAATGGATAAAGAAAATGTGGTATATATATACAATGGAGTATAACTCAGCAATCAAAAAGAATGAAATCTTGCCATTTGCAACTACGTGGATGGAACTGGAGGGTATTATGCTAAGTGAAATTAGTCAGAGAAACGTGGATGGAACTGGAGGGTATTATGCTAAGTGAAATTAGTCAGAGAAAGACAAAAATCATATGACTTCACTCATAGGAGGACTTTGAGAGACAAAACAGATGAACATAAGGGAAGGGAAACAAAAATAATATAAAAACGGGGAGGGGGACAAAACAGAAGATGGGGAACAAACTGAGGGTTAAATATGGAGAACAAACTGAGGGTTATGGGAGGGATTGTGGGAAGGGGGATAGGCTAAATGGGTAAGGGGACCTAAGGAATCTACTACTGAAATCATTGTTGCACTATATGCTAACTAATTTGGATGTAAATTTTAAAAAATTAAAAATGAAATTTAAAAAAAAAGATTATTCCTCTCTTAACCTACCTCCTATGCTTCTTTAGTTCACCACTATAGCCTCGCAGGCAGAATCTGTGCCCTTTCTCTTGTCTCTAGGCAGAAATTAAAGAACTCTCTTTGCATTAACGTCCAGGTTGTTGAAGAGATCATAAAAAGTTTCACACTTCATTGTCGCATTTTGGCTTATGCGTAAGAGTTCTGTTTTTTTTTTAATGTTTAGATGTGATGCTTTTAATTTTTTAATGTTTATTTATTTTCGAGAGAGAGACAGAGCACGAGCAGGGGAGGGGCAGAGAAAGAGGGAGATGCAAAATCCGAAGCAGGTTCCAGGTTCGAGCTGCCAGCACAGAGCCCAACATGGGGCTCAAACTCACAAACCATGAGATCATGACCTGAGTCGAAGTCAGAGGCTTAACCAACTGAACCACCCAGGCGCCCCTATGTGAAGTTTTCATAATTACTTTAGCAGACACTAAGTGTTTTATATATATATATATATATATATATATATATATATATATATACACACACACACACACACACACATATACAGGCACTGTGGGTGCTGAGCTGCAGAAATAAAACACATTTCCTTGTCATTCTACTCATCTCAAAGTAAATACCTGTACTTTGAATCTAAGATGTTCTTTTTCATATTGGTCTCACGCAGTATCTAGCACATTACCTTGTGTTAATGCTCAATAAATAATAAATCCCTTTTCCTTTAGACTCCATTTTTAAACACACTAAATAAAGTAAGAATTAATTTAAGCAGATCTATAGGAGTCTTCCTACTTGAGAGATACAAAAATCCAGGAAATATATTGGTAGTGAAACAGGATAAGGAAAAATATGTAGATTGGGCTGTCAAAGATGAGGAACAAAGGGCAGATTATAAATGTGTAATTCCTATTCAACAGCCAACAATGACCAAGATCATTTTCATAAAGGTTGAAGGAAGTGTTTCCTTTAGTCTTATTAAAATACATGGTTTGGTCATGAAGACAGTGCTAGGCTATGAATCCCAGACACTGATTACGTGTTGACTGCCTAGGAAGAGTCCACCTATGAGTCTATGATTCCACAGGTGACTAGTAATGAGTTTCATAAAAGAATAACTTGAGTTAGGATATGTATTTCCTAAAGAAATAAATGAATGAATTCCTAAATAAATGAGAAATAACAAATTTTGAACTTATCAAAATGCCCTATCAACATTCTGTAATAAATGTGTGATTTAGTTATATGCCATTTTGGCTTTCAAAAAGAAATGAGTGAGTCATAAGATACATTTGTTTTAGATATTTTTAAGGCTTCTGTTTTTGATTCCTTTGAAAGATTAATTTTCCATTAATCAACATCCTTTCCGCTTAAAATTTACATTAGAATATCCCTAAATTACTAAGCTTGACTTAGTCTCTGACATATGTATTACACATTTTCTATCATGTCTACAACAGCTAAAATCTGACAATATTAAGGTTATTTCTTTGTTCTTTGACTTCTCATGAAAAAGAGTGTCCTTTGTCCATTTTCTTCCTTCCTATTCTGGTTTATTTTCCATCTTGTCACTTATCACTGCTTGAACGTATGGTACATATTTTTATATTTATTTACTTGTTTATTATTTGTCTCTTGCTGCCAACTGAGGAAGCTCCAAGAGGAAGGGAACATTTTCAGGCTTCATTAACAGAGATCTCACAAGCAATTATGAACTTTAATGAAAAGAAACATTTCTTAATGGAAAGTGAGTTTAGCTTTTTAAAAAATATTTAATATATATTTCTAAATTGTAAGATTTTCTATTCATTTTATGGCATATTTACCGTCTGATAGCAATGTTCACTTAACAAAGTCAATTTACCAGATCTTATAATATGTATTGATATTCTTGTTTTAATAAAGTGATTCAGCTCAGAGGAGTTTCATTAAGCTTTCAAGGCTTGATAAGCCTATTTACAAATGCATATTACGATTTAGCTAGTAATTTTAGGAAATCCATTACCCAGCTATGGCAACGTTTAATTAAAATGGCTTAACATACAATTATATGTTTATTACATTCAACTTTTATTTACATTTGTATTATCAATGTGTGATTATTTTTTAATAGCTCTAAATGTGCAATCAACACATAGGCTTTCCCATTAAATGGTTAGACAAGCCATAACAATTGATGCCAACTGGTAGTATCTAACAATCTCAGAAAGCCTTCAATCATTTCCCAATGCCTTCACCTCTCTCTTTTATGAATCCCTGTTCCTTTTCTTGTTCAGATGTTTTAATTTCTTTCTTAACCTTCCTTAACAGGACCTTTAGAGAATCTAAGAAAGAAAATGCCCATCTGCACATACACAGAACACTTTCCACATAATTTATTTTTTTTAATATTTATTTATTTATTTTGAGAGAGAGAGCACGCATGCAAGCAGGGAAGGGGCAGAAAGAGAGAGGGAGAGAGAGAATCCCAAGCAGGCTTCATGCTGTCAGTGCAGAGCTGGATGCAGGGTTCCATCTCACAAACCATTAGACCATGACCTCAGCCGAAATCAAGAGTCAGACGCTTAACCGACTGAGCCACCCAGGTGCCCCCATTTTCCACATAATTTCATTTAAAAAGACTCACAGGGGTACCTGGGTGGCTCAGTCGGTTATGTGTCTGACTTCAGCTCAGGTCATGATCCCACAGTCTGTGGATTTGAGCCTCACGTCAGGCTCTGTACTGACAGCTCAGAGCCTGGAGTCTGCTTCGGAGTCTGTGTCTCCCTGTCTCTCTTCCCCTCCCATGCTCACGATCTGTCTCTGTCTCTTAACAATAAATAAACATTAATTTTTTTCAAAAATAAAGAGATTCACAGATCTCTTGGGTCCATCAGATACCATGTAGGGGTCATGAACTCCAGGTCAGTAGCTCTTCTCTTATCCTATTAGTTTCTCCATATTGCCCTTATAACTGCCTTCATATTTTCACCAACTTAACCATTCAGATGACAAATGTGTATGCTAAAGTTGCTAACCCCTTCATACAATGTTCTATATGCAGGACCTTAGGAAAAAAATTGGCTATGTACTAAAGATAGAGTGTTATAATAACAGCCACTCAAATAAGAGTTGAGCAATTAACAACAGGAAAAACTGTGATAGGAAGGGGCAAAAAGTTAAGATAGACTATAAACAATCCTTATAAATAAGCTTTATTTAGCAGATATCTACTAACAGCCTTCTATGTGCCTCCTTCACTCACATAACAGATGTCTACTGGCAATGACAATGATCCAGGCCCAGTAGGGGAGAGAAAAATGGAAGAAGTCATCTTTGAAAATTAAATCTCCTACCGAAGTCTATAATATAATTTAGTCTGTTAATGTTTAAGACTGGTAAGTTATACTACAAGTTCATTACTAAAAACAAAAGCTAACACTCTAGTTATAGCCTCTAGAGTCATTAAAAAATTTCCGCCAATCCATTTTTATTCCTCCAAATAAAATCTAATGCTATGTGAATTCCTGGTATAAATTCAAAATCCTGTTTTGTACTAGAAGATAGGAGAGACATAGTTTCCCACCCATAGTTTGTCACTATTTCTTAAGCCAAGTTCAGACACACATGCATTCTTTCTGCTCTGCTGGGGCATCGGGGCAGGATTTCACCTTTCTTCATTTCACAGGTAATACTTCAACTCATAATTTAAAGACAGAGAATAATAAAACTAAACATGACGTTTCATAACAAATATTTGAAAGAGAGCTTCATGGATTGAGTTTTCTGGGTAAGGAATAAGACTAGTATTGAAGGAAAGATTCCCCTTTATTGGGTATTCAAGAGGGAATCAGAGCTCACTGAAGCTGGGAAGAAAATAGAAGCACTAACATTTGCAATAAATAGCTCCGATTATTATTATGACTAAATGAAAGCAAAATGAAAGTTGACATTTCTCTATTTTACATTAAAGATCTGGCAATGAATAAAGATAAAGGTCTAGTGGGTTTCATAAGTCTGGTATTAAAAATAAAATTACCCTCATTGACAGGTGAAATTGATCTGGCATTTCACAAAAGAAGGTAAATGGATTTTTAAAAATGGGTTCCTTCTCCTTATATAGGACTATTTAAATAATTCAAAAGTTATTTCTCATGGAAATAGAATCAATTTTCTATATGCCTTGAAGCACATTAATGAGAATTCTGAATTTCCTTCCTTCTAGTCAAGTGATAAGTCAAAATAAAAAACCCTTGAAAGCTATTACATTGTAGAAAATACAATTTTCTCCTTGAGAAAGAATAGTTATTGGTTGCTGCTAAATTTAATGTAGGAAATACAAAGTTACTGTGGCCATGCTATCAATAGGAAAATCTCTTCTGTGGTGGTCAGCTAGTAGCACCCAAAGAAAGTTTTAGCTCTGTCACATTTTAACTCAGGAGTATTAAAATCTGTTTTCTCAGTCTCGTGTAAGTCTTGCCTCCATAATGCTTTTTCACTCCAACTTCCTAGTGGAAGTTTTCATTTCGGGTTTTACTCACTGCAATTGCTATTAAAAAAAAAAGTTGTTCTGAATGCACTTTTTCTAATAAATATGATCTGGACTACCCAGGTGTCAAAACTACCCTACTGCTACTAGCATATGGAAAGTTAAGGCAAATCTCCCACCACCATTTTGAGTCATCATAGGACTGAGTAAGTGAAATACAGACTTACAAATTTACAAATGATGAATACTTCAAAAATTAAACACAGCAAATGAAAAGAATTGTGTTCAATTAGGGGCACCTGGATGGCTCAGTCAGTTGAGATTCCAACTCTTGGTTTTGGCTCAGGTCATGATCTCAGGGTTTGTGGGTTCGAGCCCCACATTGGGCTCTGCACTGACAGTGCAAAGCCTGCTTGGGATTTTCTCCTTCTCCCTCTCTCTCTGCCCCTCCCCAGCTCGCTCTCTCTCTCTCTCTCTCTCTCTCTCTCTCAAAAAAGAAATAAACATAAAAAAATTTTTTTTAAAGAATTATGTTCAAACATAGTTACCAGCTCCAAACCTAAGTGGCTCTAAACTAAGGTTTTTCTCTTGTATTCTCTTGTATTTAATCTCTTGTATTTCTCTTGTATTGTATTGTAAGTTTCTTGTATTTAATATCTCTTGTATTCTCTTGTATTTCTCTTGTATTCTCTTGTATTTTCTCTTGTATTTTCTCTTCTGCTTTGTGCAGTCTATTGCACATTTAATAATTTTATTTCCCCTAATAACCAACTACATCTCTCTGGTAAATGAGAAGTCCTCCATCTCCAGTTCTTAACAATCAGTCACTCCCTGCCCAGCATTATAGTGGGTCTCGGCTGACAGCCTATGTATTTCAAATTATTTCTCTATTTGGTCTTAGTAGCAAAGAGATGGTGACATTCTTAGATATAAAGAAAAAATCAAAACCAAAATCTAAAAGCAAATCTAGTAAAACTTTAATTTTAAAACAGAGAAATTAACTTTTATCTTATGTGGAACCCAACATAATTTTCTATACAAAATTGCTAAGTTATCGTCAAAATCATGCACCTGGATTTATTTTCCCTTTAGCTTTTAACGACTAACCAAATTCAGAATCCTGGAAAGCATCTCATCTCACCTTCCTGCAGGGCTGGAGCTAGTGTCTTCATTTTCCCATTGTTCATTTTTACTTCTTGGAACTGGGGGCTGTAGCATTTCAGCTGCTAGTGGGTCAGCATCATTCTCTTCTCGACCAATCCATTCTCCAATCACACGGGGTCTCAGAAGAGAAGAATTAAATGCCACTGTTTCCTAAAGAGGAGAAAAGAATATACTGACTCAGATCACTTATTCGTATTAATAGGATGGCAGGGAAATAATTTTGTCTACAGTTTCAACTACTCCCGTAAATCAAAATGTCCTTTTTCTTTCTGAGTTGACTAAAAATTTCCATTTTTATTAGACGACTTATTCTTTGTAATTTGTGCTGACTCCTTTAGGTCACCGTGACAAAGGATCCAGGAATGCAATCTTTTATTTGGAATCAGAAGGCGGCACGTGTGTTCTCAGGAAGGACGAGCTGAGACTAGCATTTGTGACAGAAAGAAAAGTGTGCAGTAAGGCGCACACAGTGAAAGAGCTTAGTGTTGCTGGGAAATGAGAAACATTTCTTAGGAGGAAACTGGGGTGAGGTAAGGGAATAAAGTCAAGAGACGGCAGTGGAAGGATGGATTGTCTCCAACTGTGAAACATTTTGGACTTGGAGCCATCCAGTGTAGGTTAGAAGCAGGGCGATATCAATAACAGGTATGCTAGCTAATCAAAACACGTTAACGTGATCTTTTTTCATAGACTTGGGTATGATGTGGCTCTTTAAATGATACTTAACCATTTAAATCACTTAATATTTTGAAAGGTTCTACTATCAAAATAAATAAATCAATTTTTAAAAAGGGATGCCTGGATAGCTCAGTTAAGATTCCAGATCTTGACTTCAGCTCAGGTCATGCTCTTACAGTTTCTGGGTTGGAGCTCTGGGCAGTCTGTTGTACATATTGTACACTGGCAATGCAGAGCCTGCTTAGGATTCTTTCTCTCTCCCTCTCTGCCCTACTCATGTGCGCTCACTCTCTCTCTCACTCTCTCTTTCTCTCTAAAAATAAATTAATAACCTTTGAAAGGTACTCAAATACTAGATGTGAGTCATTGCTAGAGATATCTCAGTAAGTGAGAAAAAGGCCAGTTAAAAGCAGTGCCTACTCTATGATTTTAGTTTTGTTTTAAAAATTCATATGGGTGTATATCAATGTTTTGTGCTGATCTCAGCCTATCAATAACCAATGTTGTGGTTCTTATTATGATTGCAAGATGCCCTTCATCAATAACCATCAGGAAGCTCAGAAAAATTAAAAGTTTATTGTTTATAAGGCCTGCAAATTACGCAGCACACCTGGGGCCACACTGAGGTCGCAGGTTGACAAGAGAGAGAGAGCTAGCAAGCAGAATGTTGGGGTTCCGTTTTTATTGGGGTTGAGGGTGGAAGCCTAGGGTTTTGTGGGCTCATTCTATATTGGTGAATTTAAAACAGAAGAATGGGAATTTAAAGCACAAGGAGAGAAAAAACAAGAGGCCCAAATGGTCAGTACTTGAAATCAACCAAGATCTCTAACACCAAAGAGCTTCAGTCAGGGGAGGTGGCCTGGCTCTGTATCTAGTCTACTGTGACTAGACAACGTGTTTACTGGAGACAGCCATCTTTGAAGTGGACACTTTGACAATCAAGGTTTAAGTACAGCATTTGCATTACAAAAAGGAAAAATAAAACCAATTGTCAGAGTTTATACTATAATTCATCATTCATACACTAATCCTACTCATTTATTCATTTTCTTATATTTATTAAGACCTACCATGTGCCTGAAACAGCTTGATTTGTTGGGGAAACAATGGTAAGACCAAAATTTTGTGGATTTATCTAAAAATTAGAGGAACTACAGGCAATTTTAGTTTCTTCTTTCGGTGCTTCCTTCCATGTCTTTGCAATATTATGATTAATAGAAACTCATTGCCAAAAGAATGAGTATTAAAAATATCCTGATCTGAGAAACAGGCTTGCATTAAATTATGTTTGCTATAGTTTTTAGTATGACAAAAGTTTTGAATAATTTCTTAAAGATGCAGACCTGGCCTTCTGAGATTTTATAATTCTCCAAAATATTATACAAATATAATACAATAAAAATATGGCATAACAATATACAATGCAATATTAATTAATCTGCAAATATAATACCAAAGGCAACATGTGAAATATGATTAGGACATATTTCATGAATATCCAAGTGATATAAAGGGACAGAAAGTAGTTATATATCTTAATATTGATTCTCTAGCTCACATAAAAATATACCAGATAAATTTTAGTAATTTAACAAATAATCAGAATTCCTTCTGTATTTATGTTCCCACAGTCAGGAAATCAAGGAACTATTATGGTTGTCAACTGTGAAATCACGTAATCAAATTACTGTTTTGAAACTACAAGAAAGGCACATTCAGGTATAACAATTTAATACGATTTGAAGCAAAAGAATTAAAATTAACAGCAATATTGTTAAATTTTAAAACTGTATTGGTTTTTAAAAGCAAGCTGAGGCAAAGTTCTGTTTTAGAATTTTAAAAAATTATAAATACATTCACAGCCTCAGAACCAGTTTTGATCTATGAGTCTGAAATGTTATTTATTTTGTGAATTTCACTTTCTCCAAATGTAAAACAGTGCAGATGCGTATTACAAAACCCACTGTTTCAAATGAATTAGTAGGTAACACAGTTAAACCACAGTTTTCTGTACATATGCTAGATGCGATTATTTAAGGATGTGGACTACGTTAAAACCACTTCTATATTTGTGATATAAATGTGAAACAAAAGGTGAAAAGAACAGCAAGAATGAGCAAGTTGGGGAAGAGTGGATGCTTGGTTGTGAAAATGCGCAGAGTAACAGAACAGAGAATTGATGGGGCAAATTTTGATCCTATGAAGTTTTATTTTATAGATAGAATATTAAAAAGGTTGGATAATTAGTTCAGTGTTATTAACTGCATTTATGTAATGAAGCAGAATTGGGCTTGGAGATTTATCTTATAGGCTCAACAGAGAAGAGTGGGGGCAAGAGAAAGGAGTGGGTTTGGGCACTATCGATGAGAAATGTGAAATAGAATTTAGAGTTGAATGTGATCAAAAGTTGAGAGCTGCAGAGAATTTTCTAGAAATAACTTCCTGGTCGCTTATTGGGAAATTAAATAAAATGATAGATGTCACTGCTGTGGAGAGTAGAGCACTGAGAGAAGGATAAATTGTTTTAACAGTAGCTGAAAGCAGAAATTCGGTGGGAAATAGCTGATGGGCAAAGAAATACAAAGAGCCGCAAAGAAGGTCAGAGGAAGTAGGAAGTTAGCATTTTACAAGTGAAAAAACCAGAACTCTACTTTTCTTATTTATTAGAATGATCAAAGCTCTTTTTATATCTATGCCTTCTTAAAATGTTACATTTATAAAAATTCTTGAATGTAACCTATCTACTTGTAATAGATTAAAATAGCAAATTTTCCTTGGATGTATCACTTATATTTGATTAAGCATAATAAACATAAATTTTTATGAAAGGATTTCAGTGAAGAAAGCAGTTCTTAACACTGCATACAATGTACCACAAATATCACTACATAGCAAGACATTTTAAAATGCACATTAAAAGCAGTACGTTCTTGAAAATATTTTAAGTACATGGTATATAATTTAAATGTCAATTCTAAACAATGTAAATACTAATTATTCCTCAAAAATGTATAAGTACTGGGGCACCTGGGTGGCTCAGTCGGTTAAGCATCCGACTTTGGCTCAGGTCATGATCTCACGGTTTGTGAGTTCAAGCCCCACATCGGGCTCTGTGCTGACAGCTCAGAGCCTGGAGCCTGTTTTGGATTCTGTCTCCCTCTCTCTCTGCCCTTCCCCTGCTCCTGCTCTGTCTGTGTCTTTCAAAAATAAATGAGTGTTAAAAAATTTTTTTTCTAAATGTGTAAGTACATATTCCTTATGTACTTATAGGAAGTCTCTAGAGTTGAGATTCTTAAGCAAGTCTGTTTAAATTTAATAAGAAAAGCATTTATGGCCAAAAATTCACCCAAGATCACAAATTTGCTTAGTATTTCCAATCAGCAGAAAGCTAACCTATCCAAGAAGAAGTTACAGTAAACCAGGCCTACTCTGTCCAAGTAGCCTGCTCCCACTGGCTAATCCACAATGAATCCAACTGCTCTCACCACTGGTTATCAGTACATGTGATCATATTCCACATTATTTGTTTTCTCTCCTTTTTTTAACTTTCTATTTATTTTTTTTAATTACACTGTAATTAATATACAGGGTTATATTCATTTCAGGTATATAATACAATACAGATTCAAAATTTTATACATTACTCAGTGTTCATTATGATAAGTGTACTCTTAATCCCTTCAGCTATTTTGTCCATTCCCCCTCCAACATCCCTTTGGTGACCACTAATTTGTTCTCTATATTTAAGAGTCTTGTTTTTTCTGTCTTTTTTTGTTTGGTTTGTTTCTTAAATTCCACATGAGTGAAAACATATGGTACTTGTGTTTCTGATTCACTTATTTCACTTAGCATTATACCCATAGATCCATCCATGTTGCTGCAAATGGCAAGATTTCATTATTTTTTATGGCTGAGTAATATTACACTATATGTCTATCTATCTATATATACCACATCTTATTGATGGACACTTGGGTTGCTTCCATATTTGGCTACTGTAAATAATGCTGCAGAAAACACAGGGGTGCATATATCTTTCCGAATTAGTGTTTTCATGTTCTTTAGGTAAATATCCAGCAGTGGAATTACTGGGTCATATGGTGATTCTATTTTGAATCTTGAAAAACCTCCATGCTGTTTTCCAAAATGGCTGCACCAGTTTGCATTTTCACCAGCAGTGCACAAGCATTCCTTTTTCTCCACATCCTCCTTGCCAACACTTGTTTCTTGTTTCTGGTTTTAGCCATTCTGACAGGTGCAAGATGGTATCACTGTAGTTTTGATTTACATTTCCATGACGATGAGTGATGTTGAGCATCTTTTCATGCTTCAATCTTCGGCTCATTTTTAATTGGATTATTGGTTTTTTGAACTGTATAACTCTTTTTATATTTTGGATATTAACTCCTCATCAGATATGTTATTTGAAAATATCTTGTATTCAATAGCTTGTCTTCTAGTTTTGATGATTGTCTCCTTTGCTGTACAGAAGCTTTTTATTTCCAAGTAGTCCTGATAGTTTATTTTTGCTTTTATTTCCCTTCCCTCAGGAGACATATCTAGAAAAATGTTACTACACATGATGTCAAAGACATTACTGCCTGAGCTGTCTCCTAGGATCTTTATGGTTTAAAAACTCACATTTAGGTCTTTAATCCATTTTGAGTTTATATTGTGTGTGGTGTAAGAAAGTGGCCCAGTTTCATTCTTTTGCAAGTTGCTGTCCAGCTTTCCCAACATCATTTCTTGACTTTTTCCCATTTAATATTCTTGCCTCTTTTGTCAAAGATTAATTGACCATAGAATCACAGGTTTATTTCTGGGTTCTTTATGCTGTTCTATTGATCTACGTGCCTATTTTGTGCCTTTACTATACTGTTTTGATTACCACAGAATTGTAGTATATCTTGACATTGGGGATTGTGATTACTCCAGTTTTGTTCAAGAATGTTTTGGCTATTTTGTGGTCCCATGAAAATTTTAGGATTATTTGTTATAGCTCTGTGAAAATGTTGTTTGTATTTTGATAGGGATTGCATTAAATCTGTAGATTACTTTGGGTAGTATGAACATTTTAACAATATTTGTTCTTCTAATCCATGAGCAAGAAATATTTCCCATCTTTCTGTGTCCAGTTACTTTCATCAATGTTTTATAGTTTACAAAGTACAGGTCTCCTCACCTCCTTGCTTACATTTATTCCTAGGTCTTTTGTTATTTTTGGTACAATTGTAAATGAGATTGTTTTCCTAATTTCTCTTTCTGCCACTTTGTTATTAGTGTAGTGTTATTAGTCCATAGTGTATAGGAATGCAATGGATTTCTCTATATTGATGTATTCTGTGACCTTACAGAATTCATTTATCAGTTTTAGTAGTTCTTTTGCAGAGGTTTTAGGGTTTTATATATACAGTATCATGTGATCTACAAATAGGGAAAGTTTTACTTCTTCCTTACAAATGTGGATGAGTTATTTATTTACGTATGTATGTATGTATGTATGTATGTATTCATTTTTCATGTCTGATTGCTGTGGGTAGGACTCCCAATACCATGTTGGATAAAAGTGGTGAGAGTGGACATCCTTGTCTTGTTTCTGATTTTAAGGGAAAGCTGTCAGTTGTTCAGAACTGAGTATGAGGTTAGATGTGGGTTTTTCACATATGGCCTTGATTATGTTTAAGTATGCTCCCTCCTAACCTACTTTGTTGAGAATTTTTATCATGAATGGATGTTGTGCCTTCTCAAATATTTTTCTGCATCTATTGAAATGATCACATGATTTTTACCCTTTCTCTTGATATATCACATTGATTGATTTGAAAATATTGAACCACCCTTCTATTCCAGGAACAGATCCCACTTGATCATGGTGAATGATTTTTTTTAACATATTGTTGGATTCAGTTGCTAATATTTTGTTGAGGATTTTTGAATCTATGTGCATCAAGGTTACTGGCCTGTAGTTCTCTTTTTTGTAGCGTCTTTATGTGGTTTTGGTATCAGAATGAAGCTGGCCTCAGAATGAATTAGGAAGCTTTCCTTTCTCTTCTCTTTTAGAGTAATTTGAGAATAACAGATATTAACTCTTCTTTAAATGTTTGGTATAATTCACCTGTGAAACCATTTGGACCCAGACTTTTGTCTGTTGGGAGCTTTTTGATTACTGATACGATTTCATTGCTGGTAATCAGTTCGTTCAAATTTTCTTTCTCTTCCAGATTCAGTTTTGGGAGGTTATATGTTTCTAGGAATTTATCCATTTGTTTTTGGTTGTCCAATTTGTTGGCATATAATTTTTCATAACATTCACTTATAATCTAGGCTGTCAGTTATTGCTTGTCTTTGCATTTATGATTTTAGTTGTCTTATTTTTTTTATGGGTCTAGCTAAAGGTTTATCAATTTTATTGATCTTTTCAAAAAACCAGTTCCTGGTTTCATTGATCTGTTCTACTGTTTTTTGTTCTTTTTTTAGTTTCTTTATTTTATGTCTGCTCTACTCCTTATTATTTCCTTCCTTCTACTGGTTTAGGGTTTTGTTTGTTCTTCTTTTTCCAGCTCTTTTAGGTATAAGGTAATGTTGAGATTTTTTTTGCTTCTTAAACTTCCTTCTTAGAACAGCTCCTGCCGCAGCCCAAAGATTTTGGATCATTGTGTTTTCATTTTCATTTGTCTCCATACATTCTTTATTTCTTGGTTGACCCATTCATTGTTTAGTAGCATTTTATTTAGCCTCCACATACTTGTGGTCTTTCCAGATTTTTTGTGGTTGATTTCTAGTTTCATAGCATTGTGATCAGATGTGATGCATGATGTAATTTCAATCTTTTTGAATTTGTTGAGACTTGTTTTGTGACCTAACATGTAATCTATTCTGGAAAATGTTCCAAGTGAACTTGAAAAGCATGTGTACTCTTCTGTTTTAGGATGTAATGTTCTGAATATATTTATTAGATGCATCTTGTCCAATGTGTCATTCAAAGCCACTGTTTCCTTGCTGATTTTGTTTGGATGTCTATCCACTGATATAAGCAGGATGTTAAAGTCCCCAACTACTATTGTATTACTATCAGTTACTTCATGTTTGTTATTAACTGCTTTATATATTTGGGTGCTTTCATATTGGGTACATAAATATTTATAATTGTTATATCTTCTTGTTGCATTGTTCCCTTTATGATTATATAGTGTCCTTGTCTCTGATTACAGTCTGTTTTAAAGTCTATTTTGTCCGATATAACTACTGTTACCCAGGCTTTCTTTTCACTTCCATTTGCATGATAAATGCTTCTCCATTTCTTCACTTTCAATATGCATGTGTCTTACCTCCGAAATTAGTCTCTTGGAGGCAGCATATAGATTGGTCTTGCTTTTTTGTCCTGATCTTTCATTTGAGACACATCCCTCTGTCTCCTCATTTTGTCTATCTCTCTGTGCCTGTTTTCATGTGTCTGAAGAGTCAGTTACATCTTCTGCTCTTTAAAATAGTGGCCTTATGAAGGAGAGGTCCTGCAGTGCCCTGTAGTACAATGTCTCCTATTTACCAGACCCTGGTGCTTCAGGGATGTCTCCTATGTGTGCTGCATGTGCCTTAATATTGTGGCTGACAGGGTGCCTGGGTGGCTCAGTCAGTTAAGCATCCAACTTTGGCTCAGGTCATGATCTTAGAGTTTGTAAGTTTGAGCCCCACATCAGGCTGTCTGCTGTCAGCACAGAGCCTGCTTCAGATCCTCTGTCTCCCTCTCCCTCTGCTGCTCCCCTGCTTGTGTGCACACTCTCTCTCTCAAAAAATAAACTTAAAAATTTTTTTTTTAATTCTATTGTGGCTGAGCCATTTTTGCCTTCAGTCCTGTCATGTGCAATGGCCTCTTTGCCCTTTGTGAGCAGGGTTTGGTCCCTGTGTTGGTAATGGGCAGTGTGGGGTCACCTTGGGCTTGTGTTTGCCAGAATTGTGGTCACACAGAACTGCAGAGTACTCTCCCTGTGTTATCTCCTGAGAAACTTTTGTTAGTGGGTGGGGCTTGTAGTCAGACCAGAGGTCTACCCCCAGCCCACTGCTGGGGCTGCAGTCAAACTAGTATTTGTGGTTACCTTACCCTCTCCCAGGGGCTAGAGTCATGTTGGAGAGGTGATGGCTCTCGTCAAGGCTATTTGCACACTAACAGGCTTGTGGCACTACTTTGCACGGACTTCTGCCGAGGGTGAACTGGAGAAAGGTGTCCACAGGAGAATGTGAGGGCAGGGCATAGTGTTATTAGCAAGCTAGGTGGAGAGTGTTCTTGCTGGCTCCCATGTATCTAGGCCAGAGAGGGGACAGGGGAAGAGGGAATGGTTCCTACCAGCAACTTTGTTCCTGGAGAAGTCTCCTAAAGATCCCTGCCTCTCCAGCACATGTTCTGAGACTAGCAAATAAATCTCAGGCATTTTGCAAACTGCTGCTTTTATGCTGTACCTCAATAGGGCTGTTAGTTATTCTGTCTCTGTTGGGGTGGGACTCAGTTTCCTATCATCTGTTGTCTCTCCCAGAGCCAAACCCAGTGATTTTTTAAAGTTCCAGGTGTTTAGCGCTACTGATTGTAAGAACTCTCAAAGCCAAGCCCCTCTGATTTCCAAAGCCAAATGTTATGGCTATTCATCTTCCCAGGGTGGGTCCCCCATGCCTGGGGTGCCTGATACAGGATCTGCTCCTTTCCCCTCTCGTGTCTATGGTCTCTCCTCGCCATGGACAATTCTAGGAGTTAGCTTGGTCCTGACCAAGTCTCTACCCTTCCTACCACTTTGGATGTGGCCTCTTCTCTAAGTCCCGTTGTGAAGAGTCTGTTCTTCCAGTTCTCAGGTTGTTCCCTGGGTTACTTACAGTGATGTGGGTATTATCTAGATGTATCTGTGGGATGAGGTGAGCCTAAGATCCTCCTACTCTGCCATCTTCTCCAGAAGTCTGTTTTCCCTTCTTAATAAATCAAGATGCTCATGAAAGGCTGGGATCACATCTTAAATTCCCTTATTTTCCCCATAATAACTAGCATAATTATTTCATAAAATAAGTATAAAATTTGTATTAAGTGAATTTTAAAAATTCATAGAAGGAAAACCAACACAAATGTTGGTAGTATTATGAAGTATCATTATGTCACATCACAAATTATGAAGTATCATTATGTCTAACTAAAAGTCGTATAAATGATTCATGGACAACACTGATTAACATATTTTTAAGCCATTTCAGCATAAAGTCTACAAGATGTGACTGATTTAAAATAATTAAATATTCTGTACAAATTCTCAAGCTTTTGAGTAAATTATTTTAATCCTACCAATTCACAAAAGGAAAATTATGAAACACATAATTACATATTAAATGTTTAATCTAATAGCCATTGTTAAACTAATCCACACATTGAACTTGAATTAGAGTTTAAAGGAAGTAATGTAAGTAGATACTTAAAAGCTTTTTTCCTACTGTCTCTTTTTTAATTTTTTTCCAGCTTTGAGATATAATTGATATATTTTATGTAGGTTTACATTGCATACTGTCAAGATTTGACATACATATATAATGCAAAATGATTACCATAATAAGGTTAACATACTCATCACTTCACATAATTAACATTGTGTGTGTGTGTGTGTGTGTGCGCGCGCGCGCATGTGTGTGTACGTGTGTGGTAAGAACTTTCTTAGCAACTTCCAAGTATACAATATAGTGTTGTAAACCTTAGTCACCATTCTGTGTGTTAGATCCCCAGATCTTCCTCATCTTACAACTGGAAGTCTGTAACCTCTGATCACTTGCAACCATTTCCCCCACCCCCCTCACCTCTGGCAACCACCACTCTATTCTCTCTTTCTATAGGTTAGATTTCATTCTTCTTAATGGCTGAAAAATATTCCATTATATATAAAATCATTTTTCTTTATTCATCTATCAACAGGCACTTAGGCTGTTTTTATGTTTCAGCTGTTGTAAATAATACTGCAGTGAACATGGAAGTTCAGATTTCCCTTTGATATAGGGACTTCATTTCCTTCAGATATATACTCAGAAGTGGGATTGCTGAATCAGCTTCATGTTTAATTTTTTGAGACACCCCCATGCTGCTTTCTATAGTACCCCTATGAATTTACATTCCCACCAACAGTACACAAGGGTTCCCTCTTCTCCCAATTCCTGCCAACACCTGATACCTCCTGTCTTTTTGATGAGAGACATTCTATCAGGTGTAAGGTGATATCTTATTATAGTTTTGAGTTGCATTTCCCTGATGATTAGTAATGTTGAGCATCTTTTCACATAGTTGGCCATTTATCTATCTTCTTTGGAAAAATGTCTGTTCAGGCCCTCTGCCCAATTTTGAAAAATCAGATTATTTGTTTTTTTCTACTACTGAGCTGTGTTTCTTATATATTTTAGATATTAACCCCTTATCAGACATATGACTTACAAATACTTTCTGCCATTCTACAGGTCACCTTTTCAGTCTGATTTTTTTCTTTTTCTGTACAGAAGATTTTTAGTTTGATGTAGTCCCACTTGCTGCTTGCACTTTTTAGGGGCACCTGGGTGGTTCAGTAGGTTAAGTGTCTGACTTTGGCTCAGGTCATGATCTCACAGCTTATGAGTTCGAGCCCCGCATGGGGCTCTGTGCTGACAGCTCAGAGCCTGGAGCCTGCTTCAGATTCTGTGTCTCCCTCTCTCTCTGCCCCTTCCCTGCTTGCACTCTGTCTCTCTTTCTCTCAAAATCTTTTTTAAATGTTTATTTATTTTTGAGAGAAAGAGAAAGCAAGCAGAGGAGGAGCAGAATGAGAGGGAGACAGAGAATCCCCAGCAGGTTCCGCACTGTCAGTGCAGAGCCTGACATGGGGCTCTCGAACTTATGAACTGTGAGATCATGACTTAGGCTGAAATCAAGAGACAAACGCTTAACTAACCGAGCCACCCAGGAAACCTCCCACCCCCCAAAAAAATTTTTTAAAGCACTGCCAATACCAATGTAAATGAGATTTTTCTCCTAGGAGTTTTACAGTTTGAGTAAGGCATTTTGAGTTGATTTTTGTACTTGGTGTGAAATAAGTGTCCAATTTCATTCTTTTATGATTCTATTTATAATTTTTAATATTATAAATGCTTGTATTAAGAAAATTCTTCAAATAAACATTACATAACAAGTAGCCTGAAAAAGAAGAAATTTATCTGAAATTTAGTAGAGAAAGGAAGTAACAAAGAAAGATCAGAAATAAATAAAATAGAGACCAAAATAAACAATAACATAACATTGAAAGTAATGACCAGGTTTTCCAAAAAAAATACACAAAATTGGCAATGATTTAACTACGTTAAAAAAAGAGAGAAGATTCAAAACCAAAATGAGAAATGGAAGAGAAAACAATGCAACAGATACCACAGAAATACAATTTCATTCTTTTGCAAATGAATATCTAATTTTCTCAGCACCTCTTATTAAAGACTATACTTTACCATCGAGCATTCTAGGATCCCTTTTTAAATATTAAATGTCCAAGTATGCATGGTTTATTTCTGGGTTCTTAATTCTGTTCCACTGGTCTATGTTTTATACCAGCACCACAGTATTTTAATTACTCTAGCTTTTTAATACAGTTTGAAATCAGGAATATGATGCCTCCAGTTTTGTTCTTTCTCAAGATTGCTTTGGCTATTTGTGATTCTATACAAATTTTAGGAATGTTTTTTCTATTTATTTCTTGGGGAAATGCCATTGGAATTTTGATAAGGATTGTACTGAACCTATAGATGGTTTTGAGTAGTAGGGAAATTTTAACAATATTCATCCTTCCAATTCATGAACATGGGATATCTTTCCACCTATTTCTGTCTTCTTCAATTTCTTTCATCAAAAAAAGTATACAGGTATTTTACCTGGTGGGTTAAATGTATTCCTATCTATTTTATTGTATTCGATGCTACTGTAAATGGAACTGTTTTATTAATGTTTAGAATAATTCACTGTTAGTATATAGAAATGCAACAGATTTTTGTATGTTGATTTTGTATCCTGTAACTTTACTAAAGTCATTTATTAGGTCTAACAGCTTATTGCTTGAGTCTTAAAGGTTATCTATGCATAAGAATATGTCATCTGCAAACAGAGACAAGTTTACTTCTTCTTGTCCAATCTGGATGCCTTTCATTTCTTATTCTTGCCTAATCGCTCTGGCTAGGACTTCTGGTACTTTGTTGAATAGGAGTGGTGAGAGTGGGCCCTTTAGTCTTGTTCTAGATTTTAGAGAAAAATCTTTCAACCTTTCACTGTTGAGTATGTTAGCTGAGGGTTTTCATATATGTCTTTTATTATCTTGAGTTATATTGCTTCTATATGCAATTTGTTGAAAGTTTTTGTTTTTTACCATGAAAGTATGTAACACTTTGTTAAATGTATTTTTCTGCATTTATTGAGATGATCATGTGATTTTTATCTTTCATTCTATTAATGTGATGTATCATATTTATTGATTTATAAACACTGAACCACCCTTGTATCCCAGAGATAAATCTCACATGATTGTGATCCTGGTATCTGCTACTTTTAATGTGCCATTGAATTCAGTTTGTTAGTACTTTGTTGAGAATTTTTGCATCTATATTCATCAGAGATATTTGTCTGTAGTTTCCTTTTCTTACAGTGTCCCTATCTGGCTTTGGTATCAAGGTAATGCTGGCCTCAGAAAATGAATTTGAAAGTCTTACCTCCTCTTCAGATCTTTGGAAGAGTTTGAGAAAGATAGTGTTAATTCATCAATGAAATCACCTCTTCTCGACTTTTCTGTGTTGGAAGGTTTTTGATGCCTGCTCTAATCTTGTTATTGGTCTGTTCAAATTTCCTGTTTCTTCATGATTCAGTCTTGGTGAGTTATATATTTCTAGGAATTTATCCAGTTGTTTCCTATGTTACCAGTTTGTTGGCACTAATTGTTCATAGTAGTCTCATGATCCTTTGTACTACTGTAGTATTAGTTAATATCGCCTCTTTCATTTATAATTTTATTTATTTGATTCCTCTTTTATCTTGGTTAGTCAAGCTAAAGGTGTCTCAGTTTTGTTTATTTTTTCAACGAACCAACTCTTAGTTTTGTTAATCTTTTCTATCATTGTCCTGTTTTCTATTTCACTTATTTCTGCTCTAGTCTTTATTATTTCCTTTCTTCTGCTAACTTTGTAGCCCTGACTCTTCTTTAGTAATCAGTATAAACTGCTGAAAGCCAGTACATCAGCAACTAGAAGGAGTATTCAAAAAATTCTGCTTTAGCCTTTAATATATTAGCAAACATTTTTCTCAAAAACTATGTAAAACTGAAGTACGTCCGAGTATTTTGACAGATCCCCAATAGCCTGCAGCTCTTGGCTTAGTGATCATGCCTTTACTGTATGGTAGGATGGCACTGATGACCCTTAATCATTAAATGTTTAACCTCATTGTGTCCATGCCCCTTATCATGTGAGTTTAAAGTTTCTTTCTTTTTTTTAATTTTAATTTTAATTTTATTTATTTATTTATCATTTGAGAGAGAGAGCATGTGAGTGTGACAGAGGGGCAGAGGGAGAGAGAGAGAAGCTCAAGCAGGCTCCACGCTCAGCACCGAGTCCAACATGGGGCTCAATCCCACAATCCTGGAATCAGGACCTGAGCTAAAATTAAGAGTTGGACACTTAACCAACTGAGCCACCCAGGCCCCCCTATAGTTTAAAAGTGGGACATATGGGGCCCCTTGGGTGGCTCAGTGGGTTAAGTGTCTGACTCTTGATCTTGGTTCAGGTCATGATCTCACAGTTTGTGAGATCAAGCCCACACTGGGCTCTGGGCTGACAGCATCCCTGCTTGGGATTCTCTCTCTTCCTCTCTCTCTCTCTTCCCCTTCTCCACATGTAAGCACTCTCTTTCTCAAAATAAATAAACTTAAAAAGAATAAAAATAAAAGTGGGACATATTGACCTCTAAATGTGACCTGCTTCAGCCAATGAAACAGACACAAGTTATTGTATGCCTGTTATAAGCCGAGGCCTTAGGAAACCTTACATGTTTCTACTATTTCTGCCATCCCCGTGAAAAAGATATGCGTATGCTAGTCCACTAACCCAAAATGAAGATAAGAAACATTTCTAACAGATCTGAATGACACCAAACAAGTCCACCTTATATTAGCTGACAACAGCCAACCTCTAGACCACATGAGAAACTCCAGTTGAGATCTGTTGAGCCCATCTAGCCAAGATCCAGTGTGGGTCAGCTGAATTCCAGAAAATCAGGAAAAATATTTATTGTTTCAAGCCTCTGAGTTTTGGGGTAAAAGGTTACACAGCTATAGCTAACTGAAACAAACTGATCCTAGAAGTAAAGTACTGCTAAATAAAAACTTAAAACATATGTCATTGGTCTTGGGATATAGTGACAGGTATTGGCTATAAAAATGGTGAGGAGATTATTATAAGAGGCCACAAACACGGGAGGCCAGTGTTATGTGGTGTTAGTCATTTAGTAAAACTATCATCTCTGATAACTTGGTAAGGTAGAAAGTGATGGTAAGGTAGAAAGTTTGAAAATTGGGCAAGAAGCTCTCTAGGAAAAATCATGTAAATATTACCTACTTGCTTCTAGCTGTATACTAAGTTTCCTCAAGAAATAGATGAGTACAAAAAATAACAATTTGCAAGCAAAATTTAGAAAAAAATATTAAGAGTCTGGCTGGGTTTTTTATATCCAGCATTTATTGATACCTCAAGATTTTTAAATTAAGATAATCCTTATACTAATATTAAACCCATGGCCCTGTCAGAAAGACAGAGCTTCAGGTTAAAAAAGAAATCAAAGATGTGGCTACAAGGCCCTTCATTAAGACTTCTAAAAAATTAAGATGGTGCCTATTAAGGATGTTTCACAACACCTGAAATACCACTAATTAAATCTAGAGAGAGGCATGTCCTGAAAGAAAACTGTGGATGTGGTTTTTGGCACAAGAAAGAGAGAGTGATCAGATACAAAGGAAATCCAAAAATTATTTAAGACAGTTGAATTGGCAAAAAGCATCTGAAGTAAAAGGGACTGAGACTACAAGATGTAAACACTCCTTTGGGCCACAATTTTTCTACAGGAAAAGAAGCTGAAAAAAAGTTGCACAAAGGTATCTCTTCCAACACCCTCTTCAGAAGTGGCCAAAGACATTAACGAAAAAGAAAGAAACTCCCACAGGATGAAGCCATGAGCTGTGGCAAATAAAAGATGGAGACTCCCAGGGAACCCAGTTCCCACTCCCACAAAACAGAAGTGGGGCCCAATTAAGGAACACTTCCCAACCCCTTGGATAGGAAGACCTAATGATATGTGCCCATAAGAATCAGTAATTTATAAGGGTTCCTGAGTGGCTCAGTTGGTTGAGCATCTGACTCCTGATTTTGGCTCAGGTCATGATCTCACGGTGGGTGGGTTCAAGCCCCATGTCAGACTCTGCGATGATAGCACGGAGCTTGCTTGGGATTTTTTTCTCTCCCTTTCTCTCTGCCTCTCTCTCTCTCTCTCTCTCTCTCTCTCAAAATAAATTTTCAAAAATTTTAAAAAAGAATCAGTAATTTCTATAAGCTTCTCATTATTTCCCTTTCTAATGGGAATACTTAATGTGGCTACCCCATATCATCTATCACTTAATGGAAAGGAAGAAACAAAACTATCATCAGTCACATATGTTTCCCCATACAGAAAAATCAGGAGGATTCAGAGGCAATTTATAATATATGGGTTTGGTACATTTATGGAATTTAAGATAAAATTAGAAAAATAATTTCCATTTCTATATTCCAGCAAGTCTTAAAATGTAATTTATAAAACAGAGACCATTTATAATAATAGCTAAAAGTACAAGGTATCTAGGAATCAATATAACAAAACTTACATGGCTTTACTGGATATAACTATATGACTTTATCACAAAACATTATAACATTTAATTAAATGGAAATATGTCATGTTCACAATAGGATGACAGAGAAATGTTAACGATGTCAATCCTCTCAAATCAATTTAAAATACAACTCCAAACCAAATGGAATAACAGAAATAAGCAAATAGGCCAACAGAAGAAAAAAGAGGGCCCAGAAACAGGACAAGTGGCAGAAACATGCATACTGATGGACAAATGATGAATTTTTCAATATACAGTTATAGGAAATATATCATCCATGTGGAGGAAAATATGTTCCAACTTCTTACCATATTAAAAAAGTAATTTCAAGTGGATGAAAGACCTGAATGTGAAAAACAGAACTTCTGGGAGAAAATAAAAAAATAATTATTTTCATGATGTCAACTAGGAAAGGATTTCTTAAAACAGTATTACAAGTTAATGTTAAAAATGTCTGTTAATAGAAAGCATTATTTAAAAAGTGATGACAAGCTTCAGACTTAGCGAATATATTTGAGACAATATATAACCAGTAAGAGTTGATGTCCGGAATATATAATAAACCCACAAATCTAAAGAAAAAAATAATGACAATAAAAATGGGCAAAAGAGACAGGCAGGCATTCAATCTTATTGAAAATTATAAAATCACTAATTGAATGTATTAGAAACCATTTTTTTAATTAAAATGTTTGATGACAGCCAGTGTGAGCAAGGATCAGGAACAAAAAGTACTACAAAATGTTGGCGGGAGTGTAAATGATATAACCTTTAGAGAGAAATTCTGCGTTATCTATGAAATGTGAAAAATGCACATGCCACATTGATAGATTCATTCAAGTTCATTTGGTTATTTTTTTCTTCTTTCAGTTCAGATACATTTTCATTCCTCAGTTAACTTCAACATTTCCTATCTCTCTCCTGATTCTTAGCGGATTATGTTGCTTCTTATTTCAATGGGAAAATGAAAGCAATCAGAAGAGAATTTGTTTATCTTTTCATCAAAACCCCACCAGCTACTAGCATTCTTGTCTACAGTCACAAAGAATGAACTGTCATTTCTTTTTTTCTGGCATACAAAAGGTACTCTATATGCACAGTGAATAAAAGAATGACAAAATTAGGTAACATAAGATTCAGTGGCTCATAATACATTATCAAACATTACTAGTCATTAGAATATGTAAGACCACAGTAAGATACTACTTCACACCCATGAGGCTGACTAGAAGCTCAAAGACGAACAAGGACTACCAAGGATACGGAGAAACTGGAACCCTCACACTTGCCGATTGGAATGTAAAATGGTGCTGTCACTGTGAAAAATAGTTTGGCAGTTTCTCAAAGAGTTAGAGGAACATATAATCCAGTGTTCCCATTCCCTACATATACGCCCAAGAGAAATGCAAACACAGGTCCACACAAAAACTTACACGTGAATATTCATAGAAACATTACTCATAATAGCTGAAAAGTGGAAACAACTCAAATGTCTACAAATTGATGAGTGAATAAACAAAATCAGACCTATCCACACAATAGAATATTATTCAGCAACGAAAAGGAATGAAGTACTGATACAAGCTACAACATCACTGAACCTTGAAAACATTACACTCGGTGACAGGAGACAGTCACAAAAGACAACTGTTTGATTGCATTCCCATGACATTTCCAGAATACGCAAATCTATAGAGACAGAAGGTAAATTAATGGTTGTCTAGGGCAGAGGGGCTGGGGGGAGGGATGCAGAATGGGTACAAGGTTTCTTTTGGGATGATGAAAATGTTCTAAACTTAGGTTGTGGTAATATACTTTGAATATCCTAAAAATCCCTAAACTGTACCCCCTTTAAAGGGGAAGATTTTATTATAGGAATTATTATGCCAATAAAGTTGTCAAAATAATACATTAAACCTATTTTAGCTTGTCTTCTTTCATGGTGGAGTACAATATATAGTAGTAAGGGAAAAGCATGAATTTGGAATCAGATGAACAATCAGATGAGCCAGAAGGAAGTATTTATTCTAGCTCCAAGTACTAATTCTGAGACCTTCAACAAAGCACTTAATCATTCTACCTTCAATTTCCTTATCTTTAAAACAGGAAAAATACAACCATTCATTGAACTGGTCCAAAAACTAAATTAAATAACATCAAAAAGGCCTTAGCATGCCTGACAGCCCTAATAAAGGCCAACGTTATCCCTCCTCCTTTCCTCCACTATCTTCTGCACCCTACTATCGGTGACCTAAAACATTTTATTCATTATGGATATTTTCTACAAAAGTAGAAAGAAGAGTAAAATAAACCCATCTGTAGTCTCACACATTTTCATCAATTATCAGCTTATGGGTAAACTCACTTCATCCTTACCTCCATCCACATCCCTTCCACATCACCTCTTTCCTACCCAGATGATTTCCTTTTTTTTTTATTAAAAAAATTTTTTTAACGTTTATTTATTATTGAGAGACAGAGAGACAGAGCATGAGCAGGGGAGGGGCAGAGAGAGGAGGAGACACAGAATCCGAAGCAGGCTCCAGGCTCTGAGCTATCGGCACAGAGCCCGATGTGGGGCTTGAACCCACAAACCCCAAGATCATGACCCGAGCCGAAGTCAGACGCTCAACTCACTGAGCCACCCAGGTGCCCCCCTACCCAGATGATTTCAAAGCAAATCCCATTCACTGTATCATATCATTTGTAAATGGTCAAGTACGTATCTCTAAAAAGTAAGAGCACTTTTGTAAACAAATACCATTATTACTTTTAACAATAAAGTAACAATATCCTTTAATATCAACAAAGTTCATTAGTTTTCAAATTTCCTTGACTGTCTCAGGGAAGCTATCTGTTTGTACAAGTCAGACTCTACACAACATTTAACATGTTGTGACGGACTTTTGTCTCTTTTAATCTCTAGATTTTCCTCCTCTGTCTCATTTTTCTCCTGTAATTTTGTTGTTGGCTGCTGCTGTTCAGAAAACCTCAACTGTTCTTCCTGGGAGTTTTCCACAGTCTGGTTTTCCCCTTTACATCCCTGTGATGTGGCTTGAAATGTCCCTCTGCCCTTTGCAATTTCTGTAAATTAGTAGTTAGTTTTGGATAAAGTTTTTGTTGCTGTTGTTGTTGTTGCTGCCAACACTGCTTCTGAGAGAATGGTTACACAGTAGTCCCCCACCCCTTATCTGTGGGTTAGCTTTCCGTGGCTTCAGTTACCCGCACTCAACTATAGTCCAAAAGCAGTTGATCCTTCAGACACACTGTCAGAAAGCCAATAGTAGACTCACGGTACATCACAACGCCTACATTATTCACCTCACTGTATCTCATCACACAGGCATTTTAACATCTCAAAACCTCACAAGAAGAAGGGTGAGTACAGGTACAATAAGATATTTTGAGAGAGAGAGACCGCATTCATATAACTTTTCTATTTTATTATTATATATTACTGTTAGTCTCTTACTGGGCATAATTTATAAATTAAACTTTATCATAGGTATGTGTGTATAGGAAAAACATAATATATATAGGGTTTAGTACTATCCATGGTTTCTGGTATCCACTGGGGTTTGGAAGGTACTCCCCATGGATAGGAAGGGATGACTGCAGTTCCATCTGGAGGTACATAACGTCCTGTTGATGACGACTCTTTACTGATGTTGGCAGCATTCATGATTATCGCTTAGATCCATTAATTCACTAAAGATTGCCAGATGGTGATTGTCTCATTTTATAATTCATTTGTTGGAATTCTGTTATTTGCTGTAAAACTTCTGTAAAGAGAAACCTGCTCAAATATTTGGTTACCCTGAAGTACAATTTATATAGAAAAGGCAAATTGAATGTTTGATTCTTTCCCCTTTACAGATTTTTGAAAATAATAACTTTGGCCTCCTAACTACTCTTAAGATGATTAATTTTTGGATTAGCATAAAAATGTTTAAATGTTATATATAAATCACTGTAGTTATTATTCTTATTCTTCAAATTTTCTCAACTCTTTCCAGAGGGAAACTGTTTAAAGTCGGTTCGTGATCCATTGTGACACAGCCAAGTGGTCTTTCCCATGTTCTTCTTGCTCTCTGGCATGACAAGATGTTTTAGACTCATTTTGCTTCCAACCCAGAATCAGCCATTATTCCAATTCATTTTAGTGGGAAATATATTTTAAGACTATATTCTGGACACTGGGTATACTCATTATTTTTGAGCCAGTAAGAGTGGACAGATCTAAGAAATATGTATGTCTTAAATATTTTATTTTGACATAATTCAGGCTTATAAAAGTTGAGAAAAGAAAAAAAAAGAATTTCTGTATACTTTTCACCCAGATTACCCAATGTTGTTAATGTAATAATGTCAACGTTGGTGGTTGATATTTTGCTTTATCATTTTCTCTCTCTTTCACATTGATATATAAAATTTCCCCAGAACCACTTGAAGGTAAGTTGCAAATATGATACCCTTTATCCCTAAACACTGCAGAGTGTATTTTCTATAAAGAAGGACATTTTCTTATGCAGCCACAGAATAATTATCAAATGTCAAAGGACATTTTCTTTTTTTTATTTAAAAAAATTTTTTTTCAATGTTTGTTTATTTTTGGGACAGAGAGAGACAGAGCATGAACGGGGGAGGGGCAGAGAGAGAGGGAGACACAGAATCGGAAACAGGCTCCAGGCTCCGAGCCATCAGCCCAGAGCCTGACATGGGGCTCGAACTCACGGACCACGAGATCGTGACCTGGCTGAAGTCAGACGCTTAACCGACTGCGTCACCCAGGCGCCCCTCAAAGGACATTTTCTTATGCAGCTACAGAATAACATTAATACAATACCAATAACCAACTTTGTTTAAATTTCCTCAATTATTTTAATCAAGTTGCTAATGGCAATAAAGAATCCTGGGTCACATATGGGATTCAATTCTCATGTTCTTGTTGTTGCCTAATCTCCTTTAATGTAGAACAGTTTTCAGTATTTGACATTTATGAGCTTCAAGTTTTTTACTTTTTTAAAATTTTTAAATGTTTATTTACTTTTGAGAGAGAGGGGGAGACACAGAATCTGAAGCAGGCTCCAGGCTCTGAGCTGTCAGCACAGAGCCCAATGTGGGGCTCGAACTCACGAACTGTGAGATCATGACCTGTGCCAAAGTCGGAGGCTTAGTTGAGTGAGCCACCCAGGCGCCCCTGACCTTCATGTCTTTTAAAAATATGGGCCAGTTATTTTTTAGGAGGTCCCTCAATTTATGTTTTTCCAATGTTTCCTATGATTATAGTCAAGTCACTCATTTGAGGCAAGAATAACACAGAAGTGATGTATTCCTTTCTTATCAAAAGGCACATGATACTGACTTGTCTTATTGCTAGTGATGTTAACCGTGGCCACTTGGTTAAGGTGGTATCTTTCATGATTCTCCGCTGTAAACCTGCTACTTCTCTCTGGTTAATAATTAAATATCTTCTGGGGAGTAACTCTGAAACTATGCAGATAACCTGTAATTCATCAAAATTTCACGGACTAATTTTAACATCCTTTGCAGGCCCTTCCCTGAATCAATTACTATGATGGTTGCCAACTTGTGATTTTATAATTTCACCATTCCTTCTAAATGTATTTGTTGGTACTCTACTGTGAGAAAGAGCTTCTCCTTCACCTCCATATGTGTATGTATGCATGTAAGTAGGTATATCAGTATGGATTATGAATTATTATTTCATTCAATGAACTATATTACTATCATGATGTTTAGGCTTTAACATTCCTAGAAGGAGCTCCCACAAGTAGGTTCCCATGTCCTTTCGAAATGTTCCATCATTCTTTGATTGCATCTTACTTCCTGACACTAAAAGATATTCCAGACTCAATGCATACTTTCTCCACTGCAGCCCTAGATTCAGCCATTTCTCTAAAGAGCCTTGGTTCCTTTTAATAGAGAATGATATTTAGAAGAAAATACCTGGGCTCTAGGTGTGCTCAGTGCTGGCACAGAGTGAATTTTATTTTTCAAAATAAAAAAAAATACGAATTCTTAACGATACTTCCTCTTCAAAACAGGATTATAAGATTTTTACTTAAATTTATCAGTCCCACATCTGTATTTCCTTTCCTCTATGCCAAAAATTCTGGTTCTTAAGGATATCAACATAATTGCTTCTTTGCTATATCACACAAAGCATAGACAATAATCTCTTTATAATACTACCAACACTATCCATCAATGACACGACTACCAAAAACAATTTAAAGTGTATTGCTGTTCCCTCTGTCCTTAGAGTATACCCCAGTAAAGAACAATCAAATCACTGTGCTAATAATGACTTGTAATAAATTCATCTCAGTGTGTTTATGCCATCAATATGAAGTACAGTTGTCCCGATTTGTTTCACTTTACTTATGATTATTAGAAACTACTGTTTTAAGATTTTATTGTATTTAAATGGTTCCAAGTGCATATATTCAAAATTCTAAGAAATCAGCCCACTATCCCTATCCTCTCCTCTCTATACCTTTCCTTACTCCTAAGTTTCTGTATCTTCCCCTCTCCTAAGGGTAACTTTTACAATTGTGTGTGTGAGTGTGTGAGTGTGTGTGTGTGTGTGTGTGTGTGTGTGTGTCACAGTACGACAGATTTTGCTCTTGTAGTTTTGGCTTTAGTATAATCACATATGTATCTATACTTTCATTACACTTATCAAGATAAATGGTAGCATACTATAAACACATTTCCTCTCCTTGCCTTTTTCATTTAACAATATATCCTGGGAACTACTCTGAAGTCTCTATGGAGACATTCTTTCATTTTTACAGCTACAAAATATTCTGTTGTGTGGATATACTATAATGTATCCAGTATTTTTATTTTAATGGACATTTAATTGTTTTAAATTTTTGCTATTAAAATAGTACAGCAAGGTATAATCACAATGCATAAGTCTTTTCATATTTTTGCCAGTGTGTCTTTGGAATAAATTCATAGAACTAGGATCATTTGATCAAAAAATATTGCACATAAAGTTTTTTAAATATTGAAAAATTTCCCTCCATAGTGTTTGCACACTCCCACCAGTACATTCCCACCTATTTCCTCACAGCCTCACCAACAGAATATTTTTATAAACTTGGGGATTTCTGTAAATTTGATAGGTAAGCAGTGGTGCTTCATTTGCATTTCTCTTACTTTAAATGAAGCCCAGCATCTTTTCATATCATTAAGAGGCAGTTTCATTTATTTTCTGTGAACAATCCATTCATATGGCTCATTTTTAGTGGAATTTAGGCCTTTTGTTCTCTATTTTTAGAAGTGCCCTACAATTAGAGTTACTAAGCTTTGCCTGTAACGTAAACTACAAATATTTTCCTTTGATTGTCATCTTCCACATTTCAGTTTTGAGAGATAGGTTTTTAAGATAAAACATGAACAATCATACTGGCATATTAGGATCATTGCTTGTTATAAATCAAACATATAACCAACATAACCCTTTACTGACAAAAATATGTGATACACATGTAGGTCAGATGTGGGTGGGCAAGAAATTCTGGAACACAGAAGCAACACAAAAGGATCATAACAATATAAGTATGCCCTAAATACCAAAACCATTCTCCAAATAATCACACAGACATGCATACACACATACACAAAGAGTGAAATCCAGATTTGTTTGGAGAGAAATGAATAGAAATGAAAAGTCAACAGCAAAACAAGTCTATCTAGCGAAAAAACACCTTATTTTTAAAGGAGTTAACTTTTCAGTCCTTCCACTGGTATACTTAATGGAGGCAATCATCAAGTGGCTAGAAGGCCCATGGCATATTATGTCTGTACCAGATTTCAATATTACTTATATTCATATAGCCAGTCTGAAATAATAAAAACAAAAACAACAGTCTCTCTTTAAGCTTCCTAACTTCTTAGTGAAGCAACATAACATAGTATTTAAGAAAATGAGTTTTAAAGTTAAATTTGTACTCAGATCTGAATTCCACAGCATATTATCTATATCTGTAAATTTGTACAAGTTACAAACTCTGTGGTCTATGTGTAAATTGTCCTATGTGTAAAATGGACAGAAGAGCTTTCTCATAGGGCTCCTGTGAATATTTGTAAGAAAGTGTACTTAAAGTACCTGACACAGTACCTGGCAAACTATATGCTTGATAAAATACAATCTGTTAGTACCTGCCGAGTTAGTCTTTTGCATGGTCTCATATATATTTAACTTCCATGCTGAAACATTATTTGTGAGCATGAACACTATAACTGGCTACCCTTCTTTCTATATTTCTACCATATTAGAACTAGAGCTCTTGATATAATGAAATAACTCAAAGAAAGGTCCTGATAGTAAGAAATATGGTAAAAGGCTACAATAAATGAAACTGGATTAGAGATTAGTTCTGGCTATTACACAATTATTTCCCAAAGGCTTAGTGCAGGCTTAGCAGATACTGCGAACAAAGAGTTTCTAATAAAAATCGCAATTATTAATTGAGTGATTATTCTGTACCAGGCGCCTGTAATAAGGACTTTACTGGCATAACCTACTGGAGAGACTAAGAGTATAGACTCTGGAGTATAAACAGGCTGAGTTTGAGTTCCAGTTCTTCCATTTACCGTGGGACCAAGGGGGAACATATGAAACTCTAAGAGCTCCTATTTTTTCATTTATTAGACTGGTAAATAATAGTAACTATATCATGAATATGACATCATTGTTAAGAGCATGGGCTCTGAGGTTAATGGTCTGAACTTGTGCCCCACTTCTATTTTGAATTAGTATAACCTCTGGTAAGTTTGATAACCTCTCTGCATTCCAAATTTGTCATTTGTCAAATGGGAATAATAGTCCCTAATTTCACAGGGTATTAGTAAATACTAAATATGATACTGCAGGTAAATAATCTGGAACACTGCCTCGTATGCAGTAAGTTCTCCAAAAATGTTAGAGATTTTTCATCAGGATAAAATGGTGTAATCTATAAGAAATGCTTAGCCCAAGGTCTAGAATAGAGTATGCACTAAATAGTCCATTTTTATTATATCTCTTATAAATAAATCTATTTAAAGATTCAAGGACTAGAAACTCAAGCTATCATTCAATAGGTAACAAAAGTTAGTTAAAGAGAATATACTGATAAGTTGTCTAAAAGATATGCAAACTGTCTACCACCCTAAATAAAATGTATCTTTTACTTAAGCCAGAACACCAGGAAGCCCTGTCCTATACCTCACTATTGAGACTTCCTGTGGAATTGTTGCATCTAAACTTTGCTTTTGCATTATGATATTTGCCTAGATCAGCAGACTTTATTCAGACAACTCCTGTGAAACTAATGATCTTATTTACTGCAAGAATATGTTTTTTAAATTGTGGTAAAACAAATGGTAACATAAAATTTACCATCTTACACCACTTTTAATATGCAATTTAGTAAAGTGTGTTCATGATGCTGTGCAAACCAATGTGGAGTAGACCTCTTTCATCTTGTGAAACTGAAACTTCATACCCAGTGAACAAATCCCATCTTCCACTCCCCCCAGCCCCTGGCAGCTATCACTGTACTTTCTGCCTCTATGAATTTGGTTATTTTAGATACCTCATATAAGTGGAATCACACAGTATTAGGTCTTTCTGTGACTTTTTTTCACTTAGCATAATCTCCTCAAGGTTCATCTGTGTTGTGGCATGTGACAAGATTTCCTTCATTTTACGTATGAATAATATTCCACTGCGTGTGTGTGTGTGTGTGTGTGTGTATGTGTGTGTGTGTTTTGTTTATCTATTCATCCATCAAAAGGCATGTGGTTCTTTCCATCTTTTGGTTATTGTGAATAATGGTATGATGAATATGGGTGTGTAAGTCTCTTTGAGATCCTGCTTTCAATTCTGTTGAATACATACCTAGAAGAAGGATTGTTGGATCATCTGGTAATTTTATCTTTAATGTTTTAGGAACTGTCATACTGTTTTCCATAGTAACTGCACCCTTTTACATCCCCATCAACAGTATGCAAAAATTCCAATTTCTATACAGCCTCACGAACACTTATTATTGTCTGGGGTTTTTCTGATAGTAGCCATACTGAGGGTTTGAGGTGGTATCTCGTGGTTTTGATTTATGTCTAATGATTAGTGATATGGGGGTCTTTTCATATGCTTGGTCATTTGTATATCATCTCTGGAGAAACGTCTATTCACGTTCGTTGCCCATTTAAAATCAGATTATTTGTTTTGTTGTTGAGTTGTAGGAGTTATTTATATATTCTGGATATCAACCTCTTTATCATATACATATGATTTGCAAATATTCCTCATAATCTGGAAGCTATTTTTTGTACCCTGTTGATTATATCCTTTGGTGCACAGATGTATAAAAATGTTTTGAGGATATTATTGATACATTATATGTATGTACTTCATGACAATAAATGGGGGTTATTCTTCTTGAGATTCAGTAGTAGGAATGGTTAGTTTTCCTGTGAACTACTGTTTTTCTCTAATCCTATGGTGATGAGGATACCAAATGACAAAAAGCTCAATTGTGGCTCAACTATGGTGAGGATACTGAGCCTCAAGACTGCATGTTGTGCAGGGGACTCACATTTTTCCTATACTCTGTTCCCTTTGAAATTATTTCTCCAAATATTCCTTTTAAATGTTTTATATTTTATATATTTTAGCAATCTACCTAAAATTATTTTTGAGTGGGAGAGTAATTGATGTTATTTTCAATAGTTACTAAAACCATCACATTTCACAGGGAAGGAAACTAAAGCTCAGCATCTATAAATAACTCTCTGAAGTTCACATAATTAGTAAATGGCAGGAGGAAAGGTTCAATACAAGGTTTACTCTGTGGATTTTTCCAAAATATCAGGCTATTTCGTCAAGCAGTGAACAAAAATTTCCATAATATAGACAAGAAGTATCATTTGTGATGTGGTTGCTATATCCTCTAAGTACTCAGAGGAGGTGACATCACTTTCTGCAAGAGTGATCAGGAAAGGCTGGAGCTTGAAAAATAGAAAAGTTGGAGAGAGGGGAAGGAATGACAATGAGCAAAAATGTGGAAATAAACAAGAATGTGACTTGGAGGTACCATAGTCTAGCTGCCTTACAGTATTCCTTGTTGAGCACAACACAGACTCTGAATAGAGAAAAAGAGGGAAACAAAGCATAAAATATAGATTTGAGTGACAAAATGGAGACTGTTAGAGTGACAAAATGGAGACTGGTGTTAGAAATATGGACTTAATTTGGTAGGTAGCAGGAAGTCATGGAGAATTTTTAGCGGGATTCCCTAAGTAAGTTTCCCTAGAACCAAAGGCTTAAAAAGTGATATATTCATATGTTCTCTGAAGCAAACCTGTAAGACAGTAAAGGAAGCAGAAGACAGGGAAAAAGCTAGGCAAATATATGGGTTTGGGTAAAGTCTACTCACAACCTGATCTCCTAAGGAGCTCTAGAATGTAAATGACAAGTCAGGGTCTTATTTCAGTCCATCACTGGCTGAGAACCCAGGCATCTCTGGGCAAGATGGCTCCTAATGGATTGAAGCAATCCTCAGGAAGAGTGAGCCAATAAGGACCCAACCCTCAGAGTACTCAAAGGACTGGTCACACTGCCCCAGGGAATGGTAACTGAGCAGGCGCCATCCATGTCTACTATATGGCATTTTGAAGGATGAATTGGAATGGTAGCAGACTGAAGAATTAGATACAGATTTGAAAGGTAATATCATCTGAACTTGAATAGTGGCTGTGAGGCAAAATGATAGCTTCCTCAGAACGTCCATATCCTAACCCCCAAACCTTTGAATATCTTACATTACATGGTAAGAGGGACTTAGCATGATTAAAGTTAAAAATGTTAAGATTCAATTACTCAGATTAGCTAGGTGGCCCCAACCTAATCACATGATCCCCCAGAAGCAGGAAGCTTTTTCTGCTACAGTCAAAGATAGATGAGATGTTGCTGGTTTTGAAGAGGCAGGAAAAGGGCCATGTACCAAGAAACAGAGCAGCCTACAGAAGCTGGAAAATGTAAGGAAACATATTTTCTTCAGAAACTCAGGAAGGAATGCAACCCTACAACACCTTGATTTTAGCCTAGGAAGACTTGTGTTGAACTTCTAAACTATAGAACCATTAGATAATAAATATGCATTATTTTAATTTGTTACAGCAGCAATAGAAAACCAATACATTGGCTAAGGAAAGGACAAAACTGATAAATAAGAAGTTGTTAGAATTCCCACAACTAAAAATAAAAGCCTTAAAAATAACATCAGCCTCTGTTATTAGTGTTTCCATTTAAAGTAAAATTAATCATTCAAAACTAACTTTAGAAATTGCAAAAAAAAATCATTTCAATGAAATTATTATTGAATATAATTGGAATATGAGAGTAAAGGAACGGTACTTTATAAAGGTTAAGAAAAACAGATCTTTAGCAAGCCCCCAAAGTTATTAACGAAGATTAAAAGGAAAAAGCTGAATTGATTTTTATCATTACATTTAAGACACAGGTGTCAGGTCAACACAAATTGTAAATAATTCTATTTGGCTTTTTTTATACCTGCCTGAGATTCACATTTTCTTATTGAGAAAAATACAGGACTGTGAGCTTCATGGTCAGCAGAGAACGCTGTGGGGCCAACTCTCTCCTCAACCAAGGCTGCTTTCCAGGCAGGCAAAGGATGGTGTCTGTGGCTCTGGCAGCCTGTGTTTGCCTTTTATTACCTGGTACTCTTAAAACAAATGGGTATGAGAGTGGTAACAATTTCTTTGTACTGGCATCAATATTTTTTAAGTAAAAGCTTATTTATGACAATTGTTGACATCTTCTTGATAAAAATTAAAAATAATAAATGTGCAATGAATTTCAGCAATTTCTATGAAGTCTTCGAAAACAGGAATGTCTGGTAAGTAAAAATTATCAGTCTATACAATTTAGTTAAACAGAAACTCTCTCTCCTAAGAGAGAGGGTTTGGGGTGAAGCTATATCCAGAGCATGATACTAACCAAGTGTCATGGCATCCACTGAGGGCGAGGGTGAAATCTATTTTCAGTTCAAAGAACAATTAGTACATTCTTTAGCTCACCAAAAAAGGTGTAGACACAGCCCCACTGCTAGTCAGAACCCAGAAGAAAGGAAGGATGAGGGTCACGCAGAACCACACAAAGCTAATTTATGACTCACGCAGCCAGGGCTTTGCAGAATGTATTGGAAGGAACAAATGAACCTAGAAATAGAGATGATGGCTTTGTACTTAAAGTGAACGAATAAAGAAGCACGGATTATGTAATTTCTGCAAGTTGTAAGGAAGGTCATGGTGTAAGAGGGAGACCAGCATGGGCCAAAGACAATGATGGACACACAGAGGAAGAAGACTAGAAAAGCAGGACAAATCGAGAAGATCACGTCTGCCACTTTTTCTACTTGCTGTTGTTTAGAGTCAAGGTCTAGTTTTGCATAGAGTTTTTATAGATATAAATTAATTTTTTTATAAATTTATTTATTTTGAGAGAGAGAGAGAAGAGGGTGTGAGCAGGGGAGGGCGCACAGAGAGAGAGAAAGAGAGAATCCCAAACAGGCTTCGCACTCTCAGTGCACAGCCTGATGTGGGGCTTGATCTCACAAACCAGGAGATCATGACCTGAATCGAAATCAAGAGTCAGACGCTCAACCAACTGAGTCACCCAGGCACCTCAATATAAACTAATTTTTAAATATTGCAATAGTCTGTTAACTTAATACTTAAAAGTATATTAATAAATTTTACCTAATATTTAACCAAACAGAAATGTATTCTTATGGTACAAAATTCAAAAGGTCTAATTTTATTTGGAATAGAAGAACTAACTAACTTTATTGCTTTTGTAAAAAAATTATAATTATTACATTATAGTTCATTATTTCAAAAGGTAATGATTTATAGGACCCCATTTTTTGTATAATACTTTCTATCATTTTCTATCTATAACCATCAAATCAACTGCATTCTGTTTAGAGAGATATCTGGACCAACACTCACCAAATATTAATGGCTATTTCTAGGTGCATTTCCCTTTTCCAACTACATATCTGTTGTCAGATTTTTTTTTTCGGCCGAGATAATTTATCATAACACATGAAGTACAGAAACAGATATGAAAATCCAGAAGTTTCCAATTAAGAGATTTTCAAAAAAGTAACAAATGTAATGTTCTCACAAATACCTTGTTTTGGAAAATGAAGTATTTTTCATAAAAAAATGTTATTGTTAATGTAATGGTTTTATCACTGTTTTTTAAATGAAGAACATACATTGAGTTTTTAATCTCTTACATGGTAAGTATTGATAGTTATCATCTACACAAACCAAAGCTTCTTGGGGTCCTCCTCTGTCATTTGTAAGAGTGTAAAGGAGTCCTGAGTCCAAAATAATATGAACTTTTATCCCAATGACTTCTAAATGTATAACTAAATCAAGTTTCTGATGGGTAACAGCTCATATAAAAATATGTTTAATAGACAACTCAAAATAAACAGCCCAAAGAGAACTCCTAATGCTACTGCAATCTGCTTGATTTGTCATTTCCCCAGTCTTTCCAATTTTGGCAAATGGCACTACAGTTGACCTAGTTGCTCATCTTCCAAACCTAGGATTCATCATTGACTGATTTCTTCTATAACTCCTCACATCTGACACATTTACAAGTTCCACTGACAGTACTGTTAAAATATATTCCTAACTATATCACTTCTCACCACCTTCATTCACAGTTATCACCCCAGCTGGGGCACCATATTCTCTTGGCATCTTGGAATTTTAAAACAAAACAAAACAAAAACTTACTGAGTAAGGTGTAGGTACAAAGAGTAGTTCTAGAAAAGTACAAGTGTTTTCTATATAATATCATCATCATATATAGAAAAAAAATTTACATAATATTATGTTTTCTTTTTTTTTTTAGTATAGTGATTTAGTGATTACAGTGATTCAGTTTTCTCTAACCAAATTCTAAAACTCTTGACTCCAAAGAATAGGTGATATATATATATATATATATATATATATATATATACACACACGTCGTGCAATAATTTTCATAAAAGAATCAAAGCATGTCACTGAAAGTTTTAAAAATGTTAGCACCAAATAAATTATATTTGAACACTTTATGTTTCAGAAAGTTTTTCATTTAGACAGTGGGTTAAAATGTAAATTCTACATTTTATTTTCAACTTACCTTATCGAGTTCATCTGAAATTGCAATACCTGGGATTCAAAAGAGATTTATAAAAAAGTTTTAGAAGCAGTTTTAATAACCCAATGTTAGAAACAAAAATAAAAGTTCTATTTGTAAAACTAGCACATTTTCCATTCTATTTTTTCTTGTTATTAGTGCTTCAGAATATTGAGGTACATCTCAACTACATACTCTACTAACAAAAACAAATTAGGAATTTAAGTCAACTATAACAGCATGAACTGCCCAGACAATGCAAATGTGCAACGAAGACAAAACAAGTACCATACCGCTCGCAGATCGTTAAACGCAGAGCAAACATGCAAAGACAGGTGTGGAGATGTTGTCTGTTATAATGACCATCAAGTACAGCTTAGCTTGTTACAATTTTGTTCCTTCTTAAGAATTGATTTAGACTCCTAGAGTGATTCAATATCAAGGCAGAATAGTGGTTGGAGATCATTTATTTTAATTTCCTTATTTTACAGATGAAAACACAGACTATAGAGCGTAAGGAATTTGCCCTCTATTCCCTCAGATGGACAGTTTCTTGAGTCAATGGATAAATGATTCCTCCTCACCAGTTCTCCTTCAAATAATCCACATATTTCTCATTGTATATCTCTAATTTCTATTTACCATTCCTCTAAAATTGGTCTAAATCAGAAATGTAAAAAGTTTTAGTCCTTAATTTATTTGTGATAATAGACTCTGTTAACCCCACTCTCCTTCTTGAAATGCCTCTCTTTTCTATTCTCTTTGTCTTCTTCACAAGAATCCTCTTTTTTGGGGAGGGGGGAGTCCTTCCCTGAAATGCCTAGGGTTCTTTGCTGAGGTGTCTTTTCACTTAATACACTTCCCGTGGTAATCTAACGTATACAACTGACATTTTTATTTCTCTCTATGGTGATGACTAGTGAATCTTTATCACCAGCATAGATCTTCTTCCTGAGCGACTTGCTGAATCCTTGTGGGCATTTCAATTTCAATATGTCAGGCTAAGGACATCCTCCCCCCATTGCCTCACTTCTCCTTTTTTTGAACAATGGTGTGCCTATGGCTGAACATGGGTACTCTGGCCACGTACTATAGCAGGAGTATCTAGCCCTCAGGTTTGGGGCCTAGGGTAAAGGGAAGCTGGTGTCCAATCCCAGTGTGGAATGAGCCAAGAGACAAGGAAAGTTCTCAGGTTTGAAGTCAAAGGAAACACAGAGAAAATAAAAACAGGTTGAAGCCAAAGTTCAGCGACTATAAAGCCCAAGAAAGAATGAGTTGGATTGGAAAAGAGAACCTGAAAACAGTAATAAGAAAATGTCTGAGTATAAATCTCCTCACCCAATCAGGTATAGAATGTCTGTACAGGGTACTTTGTTGGTTTGCTATATATCATCTCTCTCTCTGTGGACCTAATAAATCAATTATACACAAAGTAGAAAAAGATGCCCTACTTCATCTGAGTAAATGGTACGACTCTTCCCCCTGTAGATAAAATGAGAATCACAGGTATATTTGAGACACATTCTCCGTAGCAATACTCTATGAAATTCTTTTTTCATAAGGTTATTGGAAACAGGTCCCAGAATAAAACTCAAACTAGCTAAATAGGAAACTTCATTTGGGAAAGGAATTATGCCTCTAACTGTTCCAAGTGTGTGGTCTCACATATTTTGTTAAAATATCTATTATTATATTTTCCTAACATTTACATATTTTGATGACTTTGCCTAAGAAATTACCTAGACAAACCTCTATTATACGTGTAATTCTTTCCGCTATTACTCATATCAAATTGCGTTAGGGTATTTTTCACTTTACATTATTTTATTTTTAATCAAAGCTTAAACTGATTAAAAGCAGTTGGAAGAATGTTAAAGAAATGTTCCTTTTCAGAAGCATGAAGTCCTAATGAGAACAGTATCTATTGAGGAGCCAGGATTTCCCTCCTAGTTCCTAGAAGAGCATTCACACCTATTCCCTGAGAGGAGACTAACCACTTTGTGGTACATCATTCTCTACTAACAAAAACAAATCAGGAATTTAAGTCAACTACAGCATGAACTGCCTGGACAATGCAAATGTGCAACAAAAACAAAACAAGTAAACATACTGCTTGTAGATCGCTAAGTGCAGAGCAAACATGCAAAGACAGGTGTAGAGACGTTGTCTTTATGTTATAAAGACAATCAAGTACAGCTTAGCCATTTCATTAACTCTAAAATCCATTATATTTTAAGCCATATTTTATAAGTTCACAGAAACTGAGAAGCAGGGGGCACAGAAAATATACAAGAAGAACTATAGTGCGTTGCTACAATCTGTTGCAAGGAAAGAAGGCTCAGGGTTTGACTATGGGTGGGTAGTGGCTGGGATACACGGTCTTCCTAAAACTCAAACTGAAACCTTAAAGGAAACGTTGTCCTATCAGAGTAGCCAAAGAGGCTTGGCTTAGGGTAGCAATGGTGTGCAACTTATAGAAGTGGGCTGCCTGTAAGAAACTGGGGAGAATGAGTTCCTGCAGAACTAAGCTTCTCTTCTGGATAAAGAGACAGGCAAGGGCTCCCACAGCCATGTCAGAGGTGGTTTCCTGATTCTGCTTTAGTGCAAACCTATCTGGATGGAGTCCCTTTGTGTCCTTCAACTTATGGGCATTTCCACTTATTCAAATCTCCAAAGAGGTCTCAGTGGTATCAGAAATTTATGTTAAAACACAGTTCTCACATTACCAAATTTGAGTTCTGCTCTCTCGAGGAAACGACAGCTATCTGCTTTACCAAGATGTTCATCTTCCCAGGTATCAGCTTAGCCCTACGCTTCAAATTCAGTTGTAGTTACAAGAAATGGAAGTAGCAAATTTTCAGAAGTCATTAAAGCTTAGTCAGTGTATTTCATTTCCTAACAGTAGGTCAGAAAATTCTCATGGTATGAAATGGAACTAGGTATTTCTCCAAAATTTTTTCCCTATGGAAAAAAAATCCCAAACTGGCCCAAAATGGCTTGTGAGAACCAATTCTGCACAATTCTTCCTAACTCCTCATTCAGTAATGTCACACTGATAGCCTGAAATTAGCCATGGTGGGAGTATTTACACCCTGGAGATTGGCAAATGCTACAAATAGGGATTATTCTTAGAGTCAGCATCCCAGCACACCACTGAGTATAATGGTGGTTATTGTGTTAAATATATGGTAAATGTTAAATATGGTCAATAGTGTTAAAGCAAATACCTGTGTAAGTATCACACATATCAACAAACAGAACATTACTGATACTCCAGACCTACCCCTGACCATCTGTCAATTAAAACACTCTTTAAGTAGGGGTGCCTGGGTGGCTCAGTCAGTTAAGCGCCTGACTTCGGCTCAGGTAATGATCTCAAGGTTCGCGAGTTCGGGCCCCACGTCGGGCTCTGTGCTGGCAGCTCAGCGCCTGGAGCCTGCTTCTGATTCTGTGTCTCCCTCCCCTCAGCTCCTCCCCTGCTCACACTCTGTCTTCTCTCAAAAATAAATAAAGATTAAAAACATTTTTTAAACACTCTTTAGATAGGCTGCTGACTGCTTTTAGAGCAAAGGGAATTCCTGCTACCAACTGAGGGATTCTATCTTCAGTTTGGTTACTAAAGAACCAAGTTGGAAAACTTTTCTGTAAGGAGCTAAATCGTAAATATTGCAGGATTTTCAAGTTACATGTGGTCTATGTAATATCCTTCTTCTTTTAAACAATGTTTAAAAATGTAAGAAACATGCTTAGCTTATGGGCCACAAAAACAGACCACAGGCTAGATCTGGATCCTTGGTCAGAGTTTGAGGGAGTCTTGCTCTAGAAGCACATGCCAATTTTTATCCTTCATTATTGGCTCCATCAGTCTTCAAAGGACATTTCTAAACCTTAAGAGTTTTCATCAGGCCCCTACCCATCTCCTCACAGTAAAGGACTTTCTCACTATAAAGGACTTCAACTTCTAATATCCTGAAAAATTTGAAACTATCAGATTTAAACTCCTTAGCATCCTCCCCAAGCCATTTACATTGTTCTCTCTAATCGCAGAGGACAATATGTTCTCTCTCCTAAGAAGCCCAATTTCCACACCTGTTTCTTGACTCTGTCCTCATCTACCCTCTCTGGGATTTGCTTCATCTATTATCTTCCTTCTCTGTCCTGAATCTGCAAGTTCTTTCTTTTGGTTTCCTCTGATCACCCTAAAACCCATTACATAAAACCCATTACACCCACACACATATTCTGTTATCTCCCCTCTTCCCTGTCTGTCTCTATCTTTCTTTCTCTCTCTCTCTCATAGACCCATGCACACATGTGCATGAAACTAAAGGAAACCAAACCAAAATAACTCAAAATCCTAACATCCTTGACTTTCCTCCACTATAATGTTCTCTTTCACACCTTTTCTTTTCTCATCAAAACTTTTCAAAGTGTTTATACTCCTTGTATCTCTTCCTTACTGTCCATTAACCCTTCCTTCCCCTACATACTAGCCTCTGCTTCCATTATTCTCTTGAAACGTCTCTATACACATCCTGATCATGTAATCATATGGAACACTTTCTACTACGAAAAGATATCCTATTTTATTTCACTTTATGAAGCCAGTACATCTTAATCACAGAAAAATATAGAAGACATAATACGGGGAAAAAGGAAAACAAGACTCCATTCACAGACAACTAATGATAACAGCTGGTTATGAATTCTTTCAAATAATTTTGTACACAAGTACAGGCATACATATAAATACTGTATGTCTATATAGGCATATATATGATAAAATTAAAACAAAACATACACACTTTTGTTACCTGCTTTTTATTTAAAGCATATCTAACTATATTTTATATTGCTATTTTCTACATCATTTTTAATGGCTATACAGTGTACCGTTGTGTGAATGCACCATGATTTCTTTATCCATTTCTCTAATAATAAAAAATATTTAATTTCCAATTTTTCACTATTATGAGTCTCACAGCAGTGAACGATGGAAGTAGAGCTTGAAGACAGCAGCACACAATTTGGAATATATTTCCATCTTTTTCTTATAAACTTGTCTGCCACTTCAGACACCTCGGTTTCCTGAAATACTTTCCCCCTTTGATTTTTATGAAAACATTCTAGCTTGGTTTTCATTCCACCCTTTCCATTCTTCTCAGCTAAATCACTTGTCTACTTATATCTCAAATGCTGATGGTGTATGTTGGTGGTTGTCTTTGTCTATGCACTGAAGATCCCCTCATCCTTATCCCTAATCAAGTATCTCCAAATAGGCAACTTTTATATGTATGTGCTTGTCTGCTGGGACCAGAGAAGAGCTATCCACAACACCTGGATGTGCCTTCTGTATCTGAAACCGGGGTGTGAAACAATACTCCTCCTTCACACCCAAACCTTATTTGAGGTAGAGACAGCACCCAGTCACCTTGATTATAAACAAAACCAAAACAGAAAACAAATTCTTATTTGAGCTAGAGACAGCACCAGGCACCTTGCTTATAAATAAAACCAAAAACTAAAACAAACACTTTCTTCTCTCTTTATGTGCACCCTTCCTTCATAAGAGCCAAAAACTGTTAGTCATATAATAATCCACATTTTCTTAAGTCCATTCTCTCTTTTCTATCCCGTGGCTTTTTTGGGCTTTTTTCATCTCATCTTTGCCTTGAGGCATGAACCATAATCACTGTCCCAGAGTGATTATTCAAAAGCATGGGATGGCGGTTGCTTACAAGATCCCTGTAACATAGAAGCCGCCACCCCCTGACTCCCCTGCCACCTAGACTTCCTTCTTCATTGCCTTTTTTACTTGCTTTATCCTTTGTGCATCAACAGTATAAATAACTTTCCTCTTACACACATGCCTCCCTCCCCATGATATATCTTCACTCTCCTTTCACCCTAGCTTTACCATTTCATCCTTCTAGACTCCATTCAGATACAGTTTCCATCAGGTTGGCCCTAAGCCCCCTTGTTGGAGGCTCTTTGATGCTCCCATAAGCTCCCGTAAGGTGCCTTTTACAAGGCTTTGAAATCCTGCTTCTCACACCTATCTCTCTTACTAACCAGTGAACTTGAGGTCTGGGTGCACATGTGAGCCATCTTGTACCCCCACAGGCATGTATGAGGACCAGATGAATCCGTTCGGCAATGAATGGATAAATAACTGCTGCGTTATCTGCTTCCTTCTCACTCCCAGGCTGTCATTCTCCAACTCCTCAGGCTGTTTGTCAGGCAAGACTTTCTGGGTATGTTCATGATTAACAAACTAAAAAAGTCATTTGTTATTTTTTTCTTGGCTGAGTCCAGACTGCTATTATCAGTCACGGAACATAAATATCTGTCTTCCGTCCTCTCAGCAGCTGGGTTCTTTTCCGTGGCAAAGTTCCAGCCAGTGTTTCTCATGAACTGCAATCTATAGACTGATGTCTGGATGGACTAAAGATACTCATCCTATTGCTGCTTCAGTTCAGGGAAAAATGCTAAGAGCAGCAAAAGCCTTAGGCTCAGAAAATGCTGGAAGCCCTGCTACCCTGGAAACAGAACTTTGCTAAGGAAAAGATTCTACTGACCAATATCATACAATAGGGAGCTTTTAGTTTGTTATTTACCTACTTACTTACCTATTTATTTTTAAGTGTAACTCCTTCAATAGATAAGCACAAACAGCAAGCAAGTGTGTTCAGAGAAAAATATAGAAGCACAAAAAGGGGGCACCAAATCCAGTCCAGGAAGGACAGCAACAGTAATTCATTTTGGAAGAAATGATATTTAAGCTGAGCCTAGAGAGAGGAATAGGATTTAGCTTGGCTGAAATGGAATCTATAGAGAGAAGTGACGGTGACATTTCAGGGTACAGGGACAACATAAGCAAAAATGTAAAATAGAGGACCTTCAATAAGTGTGAAAAACTCCTGTGTCGCTGGTGCATAAATGGCTAGACGATAAGCCTTGAAAGATGATACAGGAGACCGGGTCAGATCAAGTGGCACATTCTATGAGGTTTTAAGGAAACACTGAATATCTGCAAGAACTTGGTGTCAGGTTTTCACTTTAGATCCATCACACTGATCACAGCAAGGGACTGGAGGAACTGAGAAACAAGAGTGTGGGCAAGACTGGTTGTTCATTCCTCAAGCCATTTCCGTATTTCTCCTGCGCCCACAAGCTAGACTACATTTCCCAGCCTCACAGCTAGTTGTGCAATGTGGTCAGAGGGAATGCACTACACTTTTGCCTCTAGGCTTCAGATCTACTTCTCCCTTCTGCAGGACTGTTGGAGGCCATGTACTGAAGATTGCAGACTAACAGGAGGGAAGTAGTCTGCATCCCTACCACACCACACTGAACTACTTTTTGAGGGGAAAATACTTACGTTGTATTCAGCCACAGAGATTCTGGCCATGAGATTCCCCTAACACAGGTTATGCAATCCAGCCAGCCACTAGCTCAGTAAGGGCAGGGACTGCATCTGTTTTTCTCCATCACGGGGCAGGAATGAAATGAAACAAAACAGAACATGTTAAATGGATAAACCAATGATTTGGTCAGTGATGTTGAGAGTATGAACTAGGGGTAGAGAAGAGAATCAAACCCAAGATAGAGGGAAGATGAGCAAGATTTAGTAATTAATTACTCACGAACAGTTAGGAAGAGAAAGGAATCTGTAAGGTTCCAGTCTGTGAGAACTGGAAAGTGATGGATGGTGCTGTCACCTAAGAAGAAGCATGAGGAAGAAAAGCCATGTTTGAAGAGTGGTGTATGATCTACTTAGACACACTGAGTTTTGTGCGGCAGTGGGATATCCGAATGGAGATAGGCTTCAAACATTTTCCACGAAGTGTAAACAGTCTGGATGGGAAATATACTCAATTAAGTTAGCTGTGTGGGGCTGACCATTGTAACTGTGAGGGAGGATGACAATGGAAACAGAACATTTGAGAGAACAAAGGATGATTTGTGGGAACAGCATTCAAAGTGGCCAGGAAGACAAAGGAGCGCCGGAGTGAAACCTGTAAGAAATGGTGTGAAGGGCATCCGAGAAGATCAAATGAGGGCCTGGGCCCAAAAGCAGATCTGAGAGTCCGAAGACAGACAGAATAATCAATGGTGTTAAAACTACCAGAGCAATTTTGTAAGATGAGGACTGGAAAAGTGTTCATTCAGTTTGACCATCTGGGTTCAACTGGTAACCGCGGTGAGAAAGGTTTCAATAGAATGATAGGTGCAATCACAGAGCCACATTGAGGGGAGAAAGGAGGAGAAACAAGTAGAGATAATGAGTGTTCATCATTTCTTTTGAAAATTTGTATGAAAGAGGAAGAAGAAATTCTGACGTCTTGAGGTAACTCAAACTCAAGAGAAGATTTTTCATGGGTGTTTGTTTTTAACATTAATTACAGCTGTGGTATCCAATGGTAGCCACTCATCATGTGGCTGCTGAATATTCGAAATGTGGCTAGTTCAAACTGAGATGTGACGTGAACTAAAATTCACAACTAATTTTGAAGACCTGGTATGAAAAAAATATCCCAATAATAATTTTAATATGGAATACAAGTTTAATGGATAACTTAGATACACTGGGCTAAATAAAATATTTTATTAAAATTAACTTTACAGGTTTCTTTTTGCTTTATTGTAATGTGCCTGTTTGAAAATATAAAATGTAATGTGGCTCATATTACATTTCTGTTGGGCCATGCTCAGCTGGAGCATGTTACAGGATATTAGGGATAAGCAGTAATACACTTATAATATATGTGGTAGGCAGAATTCTAAGATGGTCCCCAAGGTACACAATTGTGTACTCCTTTCTCTTTGAGTCTGCATGGTGGGACTATAAATATGAATATGAAAGGATATCATTCTCATGATTTGGTTACTAACTGGTTCAGTGAGTAAATCAGAAGAGACATTATCTTGGATGGCCCTGACCTAGTCAAATGAGCCTTTTAAAAGAAGGCCAAGCTTTAGAGAGATGCTCCTCAGTGCATTCAAAGAAGTAGTTGTGAACTACCATTACCAGAAGATCACAAAGCAAGAACCTGAGAATGGCCTGTTTCTAAGAGCAATTCCCGGCCAATAGCCAATGAGCTACAGTCCTTGCTGTTAGTACTACAACAGCAAGGACTAAATTTGGCCAATGACCTGAATGAGCGTAGAAAGAGACCTTGAAGCCTCAGGTGAGATCGCAGCACCAACCAGCACCTTAATTTCAGCTTGCCTAGACGCAGAGTAGAGGACTCAACTAACCTACGCCTGTACTCCCGAGCCACAGAAACTATAAGGTAGTAAATTGGTATTTTTTTAAAGCCACTAAGTTTGTGGTCATCTGTGACACAGTAATAGAAACATAATATCTAATATTTAATTAGCAATTATTATGTATCATAATTAATCATAATTAATGATACATATTGCAATTTTATAGAAAAGGTAATTGAGACACAGAGAAGTTAAGAAATTTTCCCAGCATCATAAAACCAGTATCAGTGGGACTGGAATTAGAAAGAGTTCCACATACAGGAAAGACAAAATGATTAATGGGAATCAGATCTCAGAGGACTGGGAAGGAAATGGGATCAAGATCATGGGTGGAAAGCTTAGCCTTAAACAAGAGGAACAACTCCTCCATTGAGAAGGGCAGGATAGATGTGGATGTATTTTCGTATGCAGATGGGTAGAGGGGAACACATTTTACACATTTTACAATTAAGTTTTTCTATGAAGCTGGAGGCAAGCTAATTGCTAAAACAGTGAGGCAGGGAATAAATATGGGTGTGGAGATTATTGTGTGGGTTTTTCATAGTTGCAGAAGAGTGGAGAAAGGGAGGGACTGACCAAGATAAGTAACAGTGCTGAAAATCAAGAATCTAGATGTAGGGTTCAGCTGGACCCTGCCATTTTTCCTTGGAGCTCTCAGCCTTACTGGTGAAGAACCAAAGACTGCAGCACTTACACCAAGATGGGAACTTCACACAGAGACACAGCAGAAGAATGGAAACAACAGGGAACAAGAATATTGGTGACACAAGCCCATAGTTCAGTATGGGCAGGGGAAGCAAGAAAAAAAGATGAAAAAGAATGAAGTGCAAATATACTGCAGACACTCCAATGTACTGAAGGTCACAATGCAGGAAGAACAAGAGTGAGGATAACAAAGAGCCAGAAAGAATGCAAGCAGGAGGAACCACCATCTGTAAGCCATGAGTACATTTAACTTTGGAATATAAATTATAGATCATTAAAACAAAGACTTGTGAAAACTGGAGAGGTCTTGATGGTAATCTGGGATAAATTACTTCATTTTACAAAAGAGGAAATTTGAGGAAGCAGGTCAAATGATATACTCAAACCTGGGAGGCGCCTGGGTGACTCAGTCAGTTAAGTGCCCAACTCTTGATTTTGGCTCAGGTCATGACCTCACGATCTGTGAGAGATGGATCCCCGCGCCAGGCTCTGTGTTGACAGCACAATGCCCACTTGGGATTCCCAAGAAAAATCAGTATGAATTAACTTTGGGATATATATTTTATTTTCTTTACATCAATACCTATAGAAAAATGCTTATATCTATACTCACATTCATATCCATATCTACATATATATCCACATTAATATCCATATGCATATATAAATATTTATTAAACAGAAGTATGACCAGTCACAAGCAAAGATAAGTAGGCCCCTGTTACGTTGGGGGTCGTTGTAAGTCCATTTTCCCTTCTCTCCATTAAAGAAGAATTACAATGAATAAAGGGATGATAGAAACCGTCTTTTAGAAAACCACAGTAATAACTGTTCTAGGCAAGAGTCACCAACGGATGCTGAAATTACTGGGTGAAAAGTGTGAAAAAGAAACATGATATTTTCGAAGGTTTCATGTATCTTTCCTAAGATATTTATTAACTACAAAAAGGAACAGTATTAACTTTATAATGGTGAAAGCTGGTAGACACCACCTTAACCAACTGACTGAGGTTAGTATCACCAGTAGTAACATGATGGGCCCTAATATAATGCACTGAGAAGGATGCTGCCCTAAGGCCCTTCAATCACAGCCACTAAAAGAAATACATTATTTGGGAATGTGAAGGTCTTGTTTCTTTGCAACTTCCCTATTCAAAAACAATTTTTCTCACTACTTGAAAGTCAGATGGAAACCAACACTTGAAGGAAAAGGCATGAGTCCAGGCTCTTGGATTGTGAAAGTCAGGTTTGAAGAACATTTGGAAATGCGGCAAAAGGAGGGATCCAGGAACCAAAAATCCACTATGCCTACCATATCATGACTATGCAGCATTACAAGACACTGCAAGTTTTTCTAACACATCTACCTTTTAAGGGAATCATAACATAAAGAGAGTCATAGTTATTGACTGACTTTAAGATAAAGCATTACATTGAAAGGTTTGCAAAAAGCCAGGAAAAAAAAGCATGGTACAGTTGTTAGTGAAACAAAATTCCCATTTGCAAACTGAAGAGAATACCTAGTCTTTCCCGTTATTATTTAAATCCTTTCAGGAGAGAGAGAGAGAGAAACTGAGGAAGAGAAAGAGAGAGACAGAGAGAGAATTGAAGCCTGGATAAGCTGACAGCTGCAGAGCTGAGATAATTCTATCATTTTGAGAGATATAAATGATTTTTTGCTGTCAGTCTGAGGTAAACAACAAATACTTCCAAAATATGTCACATCTTTTGGAAAGTACAACTGAAATAAAGCAAACCTTGCCAGAGAGAATTCTATCAGAAACTACAAAAATTAAGAGATCACTAAAAATTTTCAAACTTTCCTATCAACAGCTATGGCACTGGAGAGAGAAAGGTCCACAATAACATGACACTGAATAATCACTTTGACCATGCCTGGAAGAAAAAGTCCATTTCCTATGTCTTAGTAAATAAAACAATGCAAAACAATCATTAGAGATGGGAGATTAGGTTAGAGAAAGAGTTACCAACCTGAAGCTATTATAAAATCAAATAAGAATTAATAACATTCTGCTTCAGGAAGATAAAGAACTAAGCTGGTGATTACATAGTTAAATAATGGGCATACAGACTGCTAAATAAACACCAGTAAACAGTAAAGCTGCATTTCTACTAATTTACACTGGTCATCTCGGGCAAACTAATAACTTAGTAGTTAGTCACATGTTGGGCCGAAGACAGAAAGTTTGTACTAAACCTCAGATATTGAAAATCACAAAAAGTCAGGTCATTCCAAGAAAGCAGCATTTTGTTCCAAAAGAGACTCAAAAACACTTAAAGGGAGAGAAGAGCAATCCCTCCATATGTGAAGACCTGCTCTCTAACCCCACCCCCCACCACTACTGCCACAAAAATTAAAGCCCTCTTAAAATCACCAAGAGAAGCCAAAAGCAATTCTCCATCATATACCTTGAAGCTGAACATTACACCTTATTTCTGGCTGAGCTACTGACTCACCTGATTGCTTCCTTGGCCCTGACTTTGTCCCAAGAATAATGTGCCATATCTGCACCTCTTCTACTCTCCCACCAAGGACTGCCTTCTAGCCATTTTTGTTTCTCCAGATTTCCTTCAAGAATTAAATGAGTCCTGGGGCAGCTGGGGCACCTGGGTTGCTCAGGTGGTTAAGCAAACGACTTCGGCTCAGGTCATGATTTCACAGTTTGTGAGTTCGAGTCGTGCACTGGGCTCTGTACTGACAGCTCAGAGCCTGGAGCCTGCTTCGGATTCTGTGTCTCCCTCTCTCTCTACCCATCTCTGGCTCATGCTCTCTCTGTCTCTCTCAAAAATGAACATTAAAAAAATTTTTTTAAAAAAAAGAATTAGGGGCGCCTGGGTGGCGCAGTCGGTTAAGTGTCCGACTTCGGCCAGGTCACAATCTCGCGGTCCGTGAGTTCAAGCCCCGCGTCAGGCTCTGGGCTGATGGCTTGGAGCCTGTTTCTGATTCTGTGTCTCCCTCTCTCTCTGCCCCTCCCCCGTTCATGCTCTGTCTCTCTCTGTCCCAAAAATAAATAAACGTTGAAAAAAAAATTAAAAAAAAAAAAGAATTAAATGAGTCCCCTGTTATAGCCCTCCAATAGCCTCTGATCACAGGACTCAGAAAAGGCCACACCCAAGTTTTCTTGAGACAGACCATAGCTTGAACCTTGATATTTTTGTCACTCAACTGGGCAACATGTAACTGAAAGGCAATCAAAGTCCTTTATTAAAACGTTTTGGGGGTGCCTAGGTGGCTCAGTCAGTTAAGTGTCTGACTCTTGATTTTGCTCAGATAATGATCTCATGGTTCACGAGATGGAGTCTCGCATCAGGCTGTGCACTGAGAGTGGAGCCTGCTTAGGTTTCTCTCTCTCCCTCTCTCTGCCCCTCTCCAGCGTGCACTCTCCCTCTTTCCCTCAAAATAAAGAAACATTTTTAAAAAAAGGTTTTAGGGGCGCCTGGGTGGTTCAGTTGGTTGAGTGTCCAACTCAATTTTGGCTCAAATCATGATCGCAAGGTCATGGAATCGAGCCCCACATCAGGCTCTGCGCTGAGCATGAAGCCACTTTAAGATTCTCTCTCTCGGGGCGCCTGGGTGGCGCAGTCGGTTAAGCGTCCGACTTCAGCCAGGTCACGATCTCGCGGTCCGTGAGTTTGAGCCCCGCGTTGGGCTCTGGGCTGATGGCTCAGAGCCTGGAGCCTGTTTCCGATTCTGTGTCTCCCTCTCTCTCTGCCCCTCCCCCGTTCATGCTCTGTCTCTCTCTGTCCCAAAAATAAATAAACGTTGAAAAAAAAAAAAGATTCTCTCTCTCTCCTCCTCTGCCCCTTTCCTCTGCTTGTGCTCTCTCTCTCTAAAAACATAAAAATAAAATCAAATAAAAAAGCTTTAGGGACAGGCCAAATGTTTTCCTACAAATTAACAATGATATAACAAGTGTCTATAAGGCAATTAATCATATTTTAAAGAACAAAAATACTATATCTGTGCCATAATTGGGCACATTCTTCAATCATCTTTCTTTTAATTCATGTTTTTAGATAAATTGAGACTGTAAAGAGACACAGGCTCTGTCCAAAGGGGTAAGATTTATACATATTAATATAAACCTTTGGCATATTAATAGAATAAGACTTACTTCATGAACATAATATAGTAATAAGCCAAATTCACTTTATCATTATTTCTTCCAAAGCCAAAGGTAAGGTCTTCTTAAATCACAAGCAGAGAATTTCTACTAATAGCAAATTATAAGATCCTATGCAATGGGAAAAAGACGGTCTCTTCAACAAATGGTGTTGGGAAAACTGGACAGCAGCATGCAAAAGAATGAAAGTGGCCCACTTTCTTACCCCATACACAAATATAAATTCAAAATGGGTTAAAGACCTAAATGTGAGCCCCCAAACCATAAAAACCCTAGAAGACAGTACAGGCAGTAACTTCTCTGGCATCGGCCTTAGCAAAGTTTTTCTAGATAGGTCCCCTGAGGCAAGAGAAACAAAAGCAAAAATAAACTGTTGTTAATACATCAAAATAAAAAGCCTCTGCACAGCAAAGGAAATAATCAACAAAACTAAAAGGCAACCTACAGAATGGGAGAAAATATGTGCAAATGACATACCAAAATATATAAAAAACTTATACAACTAAACCCACTAAAAACAAATAATTGAAAATGGGCAGAAGACAGGAAGAGACATTCCACCAAAGACATCCGGATGGCCAACAAACATATGAAAAGGTGCTCAACATCACTCATCATCAGGGAAATGCAAATCAAAACTACAAGGGGATATCACTTCACACCTGTCAGAATGGCTAAAATAAAAAGTGTAAGAAACAACAAGTGTCGTTGAGGATGTGGAGAAAAAGGAACCCTTGTGTACTGTTGGTGGGAATGCAAACTCGTGTAGCCACTGTGGAAAACAGTATGCAGGTTCCGCCAAAATTAAAAATAGAATTCTGATATGATCCAGTAATCCCACTATTGAGTATTTACCCAAAGAGCACGAAAACACGAATTCAAAAGACATATGAATCCCTATGTTTATTGCTGCATTATTTACTATAGCCAAATTATAGATGTAGCCCAAGTGTCTATCAACAGATGAATGGATAAAGAAGATGTGGTGTGTGTGTGTGTGTGTGTGTGTGTGTGTATACACACACACACACACATATATATATATACATATATATATATATATATATACAATGAAATATTATTCAGTTATAAAAAAGAATGAAATCTTGCCATTTGCAACAACATGGATGGATCTAGAGACTATTTATGCTGAGATAAATTAGTCAGAGAAAGACAAATACCATATGATTTCACTCATATGTGTAATTTAAGAAACAAATGAACAAAGGAAAAAAGAGAGAAACAAACCAAGATATAGATTCTTCTTAATTATAGAGAACAAGCTAATGGTTACCAAGGGGAGGTAGGAGGGGGGCTAAATTAGGTGATGGGGATTGAAAAGTACACATATCATGATGAACACTGAGTAACAGTACTGTTCAATCACTACACTATACACCTGAAACTAATACAACACTGTATGTTAATTATACTGAAATTAAAATTTTAAAAATTAATTCAAAATTTATAAGACCCTGTGATAAGGCAAATTAACTTGTGATGTGGGTTCACTGCACAAAAAATCCAAAAAAGGCTCTAGTGAACTATGAATTAAGAGGTATGAAAAAAACTCAATCTCTATATGTAAAATTATAATACAATAAAATATAATGTGTAAATATATATAATTATATACAATATACAAATGCATATATATTCTATACACATATTATTTCTCCCCAAACATACCAAAGGACAATTTTAATTTTTTTAACTCCCTATGCTGTGCGTTTTATTCCCATGACTTATTCATTCCATAAATGAAAGCCTGTATTTCCCACTCCTCTTCACCCAATTTGCTCATCCCCCCAGGCAATTTTAACTTTGATACAAGTCATGAAGCTAGTACAACTGTGCTATGTAAAGAAACATACAGATTCTAAAATAGAATCCACTAGAATGTGCTAGTATCCTATCTTCTATTTAAGAATTTTTAATATTCCATATGGCAGAAGAAAATTTTAGTAAGATCATAGCATTAGTGGGCTTCTAAAGGGACCTAATTTTAAAATTGAGAGATATTTAAGAACCTGAGGAAGGCAGGAATACTTTGAACCCACTACTACTAAAACCACAAGGTATAAATGTATATCTACATATATAGAAAGCATTTATCAGATCAAAATATTTGATTGCCTATTCTCATGACAGTAATATTTTAAAGTTTTTTACTTGAAATATGTAATTTTAAACTTTCACACCTATCAAAAGGAGACAGACCATGTCTTCCTACTCTGGAGACAAGAGAACCAAGGCTCACTGGAGGTTTAATGATTTACCTGGGGTTATTCATAAGTGGCAGAGCAAAACCTCTAACCTAGGCCTTGGATTACAGAATCATTTTTTTTTTAAATATGTTGCTAGGTTCTGAAAGGATTCTAAGAAGAATCTGCCCCCGTTGCTACCCTGAGAGGTTTAGAGACATCAAAAACTCATGAAATCAAATGGTATGTTTACTAATTAGGATGACATAAAACAATGAGGTTCAAAAGAGAAGAATGAGTAAGACCATTACATGTGCAGCTGACTTGGGTAACAGAGACCTTGTAGAGACTGGAATCAAACAGCAAGGGCAAGAGACAGGTTGGGGTGGAGTGTCTACAGCTCCTCCTACTCTATATGCCAGTCTTCCCAGGAATGTGTGTAAATTACAAGATCAATCCTCATTTCCAATCTCACACACACTATCACAAGCTCTCATGTAATTATAATGAGGATGTTGGAAATGGGTTACTGGAAATTGGAATAAATATTTCTACTTTAATACTGGTTAGGAATTTCAATTATAATCAAGTAAATGAACTTACTTCGAGAAAGATTCTCAAGGGCTTTTCCCAGCTTCTTGCTCTCTTGAAGGATGTGGTTCAATTCATCAAAATCACGACTTTCTGGTTTAATTCGCCAGTTCCACTTAGGATGATCTACTGACCTTGGCACTATGTTTTAAAAAAAATGATTACTCCATAAGCATGCTACATAATGATAAAAACTTACTATTCATCATCATGTGAGAGATTGTGTCAAGATCAATGTACAGAATAAAAATGTTTGTTTTGGATATGGTTTTCTTATGGGCAAACAGAGGGAAGTTACAAAGCTGGGTTTTAAGAAATGTTTTCACTGAACTAGTAAAGGAAAGTATGACAATATTTAAGAAAAAAAGAAAATTCAGGTACTAATTTAAAACCAATAATTTCTATAATTTAGGGAAAATATACAAGCAAAGTATGTTTTATATAATGTTTTAGCAGCTTAAAAAATAATTACTAACTTCTTCATTAGCAATTAGTAAATATTTTTAAGAAATTTTACTATCTTCTGATAAAACAGAAGACTGAACACATCTAGCTTCACTTCCCCCAAATTCTTACTAAAATTAGATTAAAGATTTTTTTGTCAAATAATTAGTTGAACAAGAAGAGAAGACATTATTAGACAAGAGATAGCAAATCTTTTTTGGAAGATGCAAAGCAAACTGAGGAGTGGTAACTGGATTCAGCAAAGTAGAGAATACTGAAATCTAATGCCAAGGAGAGATGCCCAAAAAGGTGAACATTTCATAACAGTTAACACTAAAGCATCAATCAAGGAAGACAAATGCCAAGGTAATAGGATATAAAAACTTGTTTTTCAGATTGGAAGGATCCATTAAATGTCCAGAACAATTCGAGACATCAATTCAATTCAATTCAAGGCAAAATTTTATAACAGGGGCAATAAAGAAAGATCTGAAAAGCTTTCGGAGACAGAAATAGCAAATCAAACTCTCATCAGACTTCTCAATAGCCACTCTTGCCCTAGAAGACACAGGAGAAATTCCTTCATATTTCCAACTGAAAATTACTTCTTAGAGTTTGTGAGGATTCAAACCATTTATCTTCCAATCATTTTTTCAGAAAGTTCGTAGTAGAGATTCTCTAACAAAATGGATAAATAAACCCCAAAGTGGAAAGACTTAGGATTCAGGAAATAGGTGACCCTCCCTAAGAGAAAGGAAAAGAGAATCTTCAGGATAGCAGAGAAGGATGGTCTCAGAAGACAGTTGAGAAAAAGGCTCAAAACCAAGAAGCCAAAATTTGAGCAAGAGGACACAGGGCTGTAAAAGAGAGGTCTCTACTTTTTTTTATGGAATAAAATATAAAATATAAAATATAATAAGATCAAAGTTAGGATTACTTGATGAATTTGATCATACTGAGTATTCAGTACTTTAAGGCAAGGCTTGAGGAAGGATTAGTGAGGAATACACAGAAAACAAAGCAAATACAAAAATAAAACAATTACTAGTTCTAGAAAGAAATTAATAGTTGGACATCTATGTCTCTGTTGGAATAAAGACTAATTAATATACCCATAATAATATCGATGTGGAGTATATATTCAACATTTGAAATATCTGCATGTTTGTATTCGGGGGATGAGGTGGGCCTGAGGTCTGAAGTCACAAAATCTTACAAGGAGGTCAAAAGCTGATGCCTCAAATTTAAAAAGTAAAAGGGAACTGTGCAAGTGACTTGTATGTTTTGATATGTAAACTTGTGTAGCTCTGAAACATCTGAAAGAATTCAAAGTGGCTCCATGTTAGAGGCCTGTAATACTACTTTTCAAACCATGTATATTTTCGTTTTGATTAAAATAAAATGAAATAATTTTTAAAATATTTATATGGTAATGCTACAGCAAAGGTAATCTCAGACTTCTGAAATACTTTTCCTACTACCTTTTAAAAAAGTAATCTGAAATATTTACTATACTAAAAATATACTGACCCTCTGACCCAGTCATCTTATTATGTCTGGTAAATTATCATGAAGAAATGAGAACACCTATACTTATATATGTATGTACAAGGTTGTTTATCAGAAATTGCAAGATATTCATTTATTTCAGTGAAGAGTTTGTGGTGGCACAACTCTGTAAACAATCTAACTGTCCTTCCACAGGGGAATAAATAAATTATGGCACATTCACAGCATGCTACGGCATGTATTCATTAAAAAGCATAACTTAGATCTAAGTTTAACATGAAAATACATCCACAGTATATTCTAAAATAATAAAAACAAATTGCTCAAGAATGTGTATAGTCTAAAACCAGTTTTATAAAGCAAATCAACTCACCCATATTTTATACGCTAGTCTGTACAAAGAAAAGGATATAAAAGATGCAAACTATTTCAAAGGGTATGAAAATATATAAATTATTTTTGAGGAAGTAGAATCTGAGGGGACTAACAGAAGAAAGAAGGATTAACATTTAAAATTTTACTAAGTTTTTTTAATATAAAACTCCTTTATTTCCCTCTACTCTAAAAGATTTAATTTGTTTTTATAGACTATTAAATATAGGGTTACTGTTGCTTTGAATGTGATATAATGCTGTAACAGGCAAGGAAGCTGCTCCAAGCAGCTAACATTTTTAAAAGAATATTATACTCAAAAAGCTCTAAACCAATTAAACATGCTTGAGAATATGAGTGAATAGATATATATAAATAAAGCTCAATGTTACCACTAAAACGAACATGACATTCATTAGGATTAACAGCCAGAATTATCAGATAAAAAGTTAGGCTTCAACTCTTACCTTTTCTTCATTTTGTTAGTAACACATACTTACATTAAGTAACATTTGAATGACAAAATTCCTTACATGATTTGGATTCTGCTGACGGTGGGGAAATATTAGACACAGCGAGGTCACTTTTTGACTTTTTAGGCTTCTTTGCATTTAATTGCCAAGGCTTATCATAGCTTCTGAAATCCCTTCTTGTTCCTTTATGTTCTGTTAAAACAAATGAAATATATATTCGTGTCTGTATACATACACTCAATAATAAGTGTTTTCAAGTTTGATCAAAAACTAAACCATGAAGTAATTAGATATACCTCGCAAAACTTATAGGTCATCTCACATCAAAACTAATGCAAATATTCAAAAATATTTGTTTAAATTTTAGTTTTGAATTTGATATGATTCAATTTGTATATTGATATGATTAAGATCATGCTAAACTTTGAAAGGCTTCTGGAAACACTCTTTGAGACATAGATTACCAATACTTAAAATAACATTCTTTAAATGGGTATTATGGAATAAAGCATTGTATTCTAAAGTAAATAAAAACAACTAAATATTTAAGTAAGTTTTACTCATCTGATTTTACCCTATCCATTATTCACTAAGATACATTAAACCACCAACAGTCACCCACATTTCTTCTCTAGCATCAGTCATTTTTTCCACTTCTCTATTCAAGAAAGTAATTCAGCCAATTTTGTTGAAAGTCACAGCTCCCCTTCAAAGGTGGTCCAAGTCATACCCAATTCCCAAATTAAATGATATTTCCAAGAGTTCACACTTTTTGACATCTTTGCAAAGCATTTCATCTTTTTAGACATACCTATCTTTACGGAATGTTTTTTTTTTTTCCTATTCTCAGGGCACGACATTCTCCTCATCTCCATATCCCCTATGTCACTACTCCTACTCTGTCTCATTCACTGCTTCTCCATCTTCTTTCATCTATGTGATCTTCCTTAGAGTTTAGAGTTTCCTTCTACTCTCTTGTTTAAATATATAAGTTGTCAAATCATCTTAGCTTTATGAATGACTCATCAATATTTCTCTAGCCACCCACTTGTAAATACCAACTAGACATCATGAAACATTATATGGATTCCTCAAATTTATATTTTAAGGTTTTACTAAACTAGTTGTTACCTAATTTTTCCACCTCCAATATGCCATTGAATACCAAAAGAAGCAAAGACATTTTAAAACTCTAGGAACAGAAATACTGGTCTGTGGTCTGTCAGAACACAGATGTATTTCCACAGATATGAATAAGACAAAAGAAAATCAGAAGGAAATTGGAAGATTTCTAGGCATCCATGATACTTCCCCTTACATCTATTTCTGTCATTCAATGAGAATTTGTCTTTCTGTGTACATCCTAGGACCATATCTTCTTTTTTTTTAATATTTATTTAGAGAGCATGAGATGGGGAGGAGCAGAGAGGGAGGGAGAGAGAAAATCCCAAGCAGGCTCCATGCTGAGAAGGAGCTGAAGCTGGGCTCAATCTCACAAATGGTGAGATCATGACCTGAGCCGAAATCAAGAGTCAGACACTTAACCGACTGAGCCACTTAGGCACCGTGGAATGTAATATCTTCTAATACAATATGGCTAAAGGAAAAAGGATCCTGGTCATAAAATACATAATTTTATGATACAAAGAAAAAGGTTAAAAAGAACAAAGGAGGAATGGCACATTAGATTTTGTGGCTTTTTTACTTTTCCACTACAGACAAGGAGAAAAATCCACATTAACATAAATAATCTAATAATGATGCTATTCTTATTTCGTCAGTTGAAAAACAAGATGAAACATAAAGTTACTCATGAGTGTAGCAGAGACCCATAGAATTCAACTGATAATGGAAATTTTAGTAGCAGTCATGATTTGTTCTGTCACTCTAAAATTTTTGAAAAGAAGTAGGGGGACCCGAAGTTCCCTCGTCCCTCAAACAACAGCAGTATTGAAGCCAGAAGACTTGGAATTCTAGGAATCCGTGCTACAGAGTGACAGAAACATCTCCAGAGACTCATGAGGACAACTTGGCAGGCCACAGGTGTGTGATTGTCAATTGGGAGAGACAAAATGGGCAGAGTAGGCATGGAGCGGAGGGATCCCCTTCCGTGGGGAGACAAAAGGAAGAGAAAGAGAGGCTTGGAAGTATAGGATTGTATTTGGACAAAAGAAAAACCATGAACTGAGGAATAGACAAAATGGAGAAAGAACCAATTTCTAACTCATCCCAGGGTTTGGGGCTTTCTCCAGACTGGGGCCTGCTGCCCTGTACACCCACCTGGGAAGGAGGGGAGCCAGCCCGGAGCTTGGTAGTGAGCTCAGAGGCACACTGGGAGAGAGCAGTCCCCTACCCTGAGTGTTGTGAGAAGAAGGTATAGAGACATTCCAAGGACAAAAGACCCTGCAGGCACCAGCCAGTCAGAGATTCTTTGTTGGCTGGCTGGTAGAGTGGCACTACCCCAGAACCAGGGTGGGCAGAATATGACCCTTTAAGACATCAGGGTTTGAATCCCAGCCAAGCACTTGGGTGGCACGGGAGACTGTGGAGTGGGACAAACTGGCCCGCTCACACCCGCGCGGCACTGTGAGGGCAGCCTGAACAGAGTGGTTTGGGACACCCGGTCTGGGGAGAAGAGACTCGGATGTCTCCATTTTTCTACCCATCCCCAACAAGGTGGGGCTTCAGGGAATGGAAAACGGGCCCACAGTAGATGTGGCACCCACTAATACCAAACCACATCCCTCAGTGCCTGATAACTGCATGTCTAACAGAGCAAGATTGACACTGACCGAACCAGAAGGCCCCTCCTCCAGACCAGGGCAGCCACCAGTTCCAAGACACCATCAGATATTGGTCCAGTGGTTTTGCATTTTCTTAATTGATTCTTGGTCAATTCTTATTTTATATATATATATATATTTTCTTCCTTTTCTTCCTCTTATTTCTTCCCTTCTCTATTCTGGTTGTTGCTTGTTTAAGTAGACATTTTTAATCTATTCTTTTTGCATCTCTTCTGTGTTTCTTCTTTATTTTCCTCTCTCTCTCTCTCTCTCTCTCTCTCTCTCTCTCTCTGGATTAAGCTGTATAGTTTCTCTGATTCTCTGCCTGATCATTTATCCTTTTTTTTCCTTCCCCTGTCATTTCTTTCTTTCTATGGGATAAGGCTTCTTCCACCACCATCCCCCTTTTCAAAATTTTTTCCAGAGTTACTTCAATGAACAAATCAAATCACACCTGGTAGAAGGTCTAAACCACCACTATGACTGGGGAGATAAAGCAACCAGAGTCACAACAACAGACAGCATACAACACACTCCAAAAACACCTCCTGAAGGGCCAGGCCTTGGAGAGGGTATGACACCTTTTTAATGCTCACAGTAGTACTCACAGGTGCAGGACACATAACAAGCTATTAAAACATATAAGAGACAGAAAACTCACCAAAATGACAAAATGGAAGAATTCTCCTCAAAAGAAATTCCAGGAAGAAATGACAGCTAGAGAATTGTTCAAAACAGATATAAATAATATATCTGATCAAGAATTTAGAATAATAGCCATAAGATTAATAGCTGGGCTTGAAAAAAGCATAGAAGATAGCAGAGAATCTATTGCTGCAGAGATTAAGGAACTATGAAATAGTCACAACAAATTAAGAAATGTTGTAAATGAGGTGCAAAATAAATGATGCAGTGGCAGCAAGGATGGAGGAAGCAGAAGGGAGAGTAAGTGAAATAGAAGATAAAATTATGGAAAAATGATGAAGCCAAGAAAAAGATAAGAAAATACTAGACCACAAAGGGAGAATTAGAGAACTAAGTGATTCAATGAAATGTAATAATATCTGTATCATAGGAGTTCCAGAAGAAGAAGAAGAAGAAGAGAGAGAAAGGGCAGAAGGTTTGAAATGAACTAATTGAACAAATTACAGCTGAAAACTTCCCCAATCTAGGAAAGGAACCAGACATCCAAACCCAGGAGGCACAGAGAACTCCCTTCAGATTTAACAAGAATAGGTCTTCACCATGGCATATCATAGTGAACCTGGAAAAATACAAAGATAAAGAGAATTCTGAAATCTGCTAGGGACAAACAGGACTTAACCTACACGGGTAGACACATAAGGGTAGTAGAAGACCTGTCCAATGAAACTTGTCAGGCCAAAAGGGAATGGCAGGAAATACTCAATGTACTGAATAGGAAAAATATGCACCAAAAATCCTTTATCCAGCAAGGCTCTCACTCAGAATAGAAGGAGAGATAAAGGCCTTCCCAGACAAACAAAAACTGAAGGAGTTCATGACCACTAAACCAGCCCTGCAAGAGATCCTAAGGGGGACTCTGTGAGTGGATTCTGAAAAGACTACAAAGGGCCAGTGACATCACCACAAGCATAAAACCTACAGATAACACAATGACACTAAATCCATATTTATCAATAACTCTGAATGCAAATGGGCTAAATGCCCCAATCAAAAGACACAGGGTATCAGAATGGATAAAAACAAAACAAAACAAAACAAGATCCATCTATATGCTGTCTACAAGAGACTCATTTTAGACCTGAGGACACCTTCAGACTGAAAGTGAGGGGATGGAAAACCATCTATCATGCTACTAGGAGTCAAAAGAAAGCTGGAGTAGCCATACTTTTTTCAGACAAACTAGATTTTAAACTAAAGGCTGCAATGAGAGATGAAGAAGGGTATTATATCATAATTATGGGGTCTATCAATCAAAAAGAGCTAACAATTGTAAATGTTTATGCCCCCAACTTGAACAAACCCAAATCAATTAATTACAAATATAAGCAGTCCTACTGATAAGAATACAGTAATTGCAGGGGACATTAATACTCCACTTACAACATTGGACAGATCATCTAGGCATAAAATCAATAAATAAACAAGGGCCCTGAATGATACACTGGACCAGATGGACTTGACAGATATATTCAGAGCTTCTCATCCAAAAACAGCAGAATACACATTCTTCTCGAGTGCAGATGGAACATTCTCCAAGAAATCACATACTGGGTCACAAAACAGCCTTCAATAAATACAAAAGAATTGAGATCATACCATGCATATTTTCAAATCACAATGCTATGAAATGTGAACTCAACCACAAGAAAAATTTTGGAAAACCTCCAAATGTATGAAAGTTAAAGGACATCTTACTAAAAAGAATGAATGGGTCAACCAAGAAATTAAAGAAGAAATTAAAAATATATATGGAAACAAATGAAAATGAAAACATGACAGTCCAAGCCCTTTGAGATGCAGCAAAGGCAGTCCTAAGAGGAAAATACATTATTATCCAGGCCTATCTTAAGAAACAAGAAAAATCCCAAATACAAAATTTAACCACATACCTAAAGGAACTAGAAGCAGAACAGCAAAGAAACCCCAAAGCCAACAGAAGATAAATAATAAAGATTAGAGCAGAAATAAACAATATTGAATTCAAAAACAAAACAAAACAAACAAAACAGATCAATGAATCTAAGAGTTTGTTTTTTGAAAAAATAAACAAGGGTGCTAAACCCCTTGCCAACCTTCTCAAAGAGAAAAGAAAGAGAACCCAAATAGATAAAATCACCAATGGAAAGAGGAGAGATCACAATCAATACCACAGAAATACAATTATTAGAGAATACTATGAAAAATTATATGTCAACAAACTGGACAACCTGGAAGAAACGGACAAATTCCTAGACACCCACACAATACGAAAACTCAAGCGGGAAGAAATAGAAAATTTGAATAGACCCATAACCAGAGAAGCAACTGAATCAGTTATCAAAAATCTCCCAACAAATAAGAGTCCAGGGCCAGATGGCTTACCAGGGAGTTCTACCAGACATTTAAAGCAGAGTTAATAGGGGCGCCTGGGTGGCTTGGTCGGTTGGGCGTCCGACTTCGGCTCAGGTCATGATCTCACGGTCCATGAGTTCGAGCCCCGCGTCAGGCTCTGTGCTGACCGCTCAGAGCCTGGAGCCTGTTTCAGATTCTGTGTCTCCCTCTCTCTCTGCCCCTCCCCTGTTCATGCTCTGTCTCTCTCTGTCTCAAAAATAAATAAGCGTTAAAAAAAAATTAAAAAAAATAAAGCAGAGTTAATACCTATCCTTCTCAAGCTGTTCCAACAAGATAGAAATGGAAGGAAAGCTTCCAAACTCATTCTTTTTTTTATGTTTATTTATTTTTGAGAGAGAGACAGAGAGACAGCAGGGAAGAGGCAGAAAGAGAGGGAGACACAGAATCAGAAGCAGGCTCCAGGCTCTAAGCTATTAGCACAGAGCCCAAAGCAGAGCTTGACCTCAGACCATGAGATCATGACCTGAGTTGAAGTCAGGTGCTTAACCAACTGAGCCACCCAGGCACCCCCAGACTCACTCTATGAAGCCAGCATTCCCTTGATTCCCAAACCAGAGACCTCACTAAAAAGGAGAATACAGACCAATATCCCTGATGAACATGGACGCAAAAATTCTCAACAAGATACTAGCAAATTGAATTCAACAGTATATTAAAAGAATTATTCACCATGATCAAATGGGATTCATTCCCGGGCTGCAGGGTTGGTTCAACATTCACAAATCAATCAATTGGATACACAACATTAATAGAAGGATAAGAACCATATGATCCTGTCAATAGATAAAAACAAAGCATTTGACAAAATACAGCATCCTTCTTTAATAAAAACCCTCAAGAAAGTTGGGATAGAAGGAACATACCTCAACATCATAAAAGCCATATATGAAAAGCCCACAGCTAATATCATCCTCAATGGGGAAAAACTGAGAGCTTGCCCCCTGAGATCAGGAACACGACAGGGATGTCCACTCTCACCACTGTTGTGTAACATAGTGTTGGAAATCCTAGCATCAGCAATCAGACAACAAAATGAAATGAAAGGCATCCAAATAGGCAAAGAAAAAGTTAAACTTTCACTTTTTCACAGACAACATGATACTCTACATGGAAAACCTGAAAGACTCCACGAAAAAGCTGCTAGAACTGATACATGAATTCAGCAAAGTCTCAGGATACAAAATTAATGTACAGAAATCAGTTGCATCTCTACACACCAATAATGAAGCAACAGAAAGAGAAATCAAGAAATTGATCCTATTTACAACTGCACTAAGAACCATAAAATGCCTAGGAATAAACCTAACCAAAGATGTAAAAGATATGTATGCTGAAAACTATAAAAAACTTATGAAAGAAATTAAAGAAGACACAAAGAAATGGAAAAATATTCCATGCTCAGGGATTTAAAGAACAAATATTGTTAAAATGTCAATACTATCCAAAGCAATTTACACTTTCAATGCAATCCCAATCAAAATGGCACCAGCATTCTTCTCAAAGCCAGAACAAACAATCCTAAAATCTGTATGGAACCACAAAAGACCCTGAATAGTCAAAATAATGTTGAAAAAAGAGAACCAAAGCAGGAGGCATAATAATCTCAGACTTTAGCCCCTACTACAAAGCTGTAATCATCAAGACAGTATGGTATTGGCACAGAAAGACACATAGACCAATGGAATAAGATAGAGAACCTAGAATTGGACCCACAAATGTATGGCCAACTAATCTTTGACAAAGCAGGAAAGAGTATTCAATGGAACAATCACAGTCTCTTTAGCAAATGGTGCTGGGAGAACTGGACAGCAACATGAAAAAGAATGAAACTGGACCACTTTCTTACACTATACACAAAAATAAATTCAAAATGGATGAAAGAGCTAAATGTGAGATGGGAAACTGTCAAAACCCTAGAGGAGAACACAGGCAACAACCTCTTTGACCTCAGCCACAGCAACTTCTTACTCGACACATCTCCAAAGGCAAGGGAAATAAAAGCAAAAATAAACTATTGGGACCTCACCAAGATAAAAAGTGTCTGCACAGCGAAGGAAACAATCAGCAAAACTAAAAGGCAACTGACAGAATGGGAGAAGATATTTGCAAATGACATATCAGATAAAGGGTTAGTATCCAAAATCTATAGAGATCTTACCAAACTCCACACCTGAAAAACAAAGAATCCAGTGAAGACATGGGCAGAAGACATAAATAGACACTTTTCCAAAGAAGACATCCAGATGAACAACAGACACATGAAAAGATGCTCAACATCACTCATCATCAGGGAAATACAAATCAAAACCACACTGAGATACCACCTCACACTGGTCAAGAGTGGCTAAAATTGACAACTCAGGAAACCACATATGTTGGCAAGGATGTGGAGCAAAGGAAGCCTCTTGCACTGTTGGTAGGAATACAAACTGGTGCAGCTGCTCTGGAAAACAGTGTGGAGGTTCCTCAAAAAATTAAAAATACAATTACCCTATGACCCAGCAATAGCATTACTAGGAATTTATCCAAAGGGTACAGGAGTACCTCTTCATAGGGGCACACGTACCCCAATGTTTACAGCAGCGCTGTCAACAATAGCCAAATTATGGAAAGAGCCCAAATGTCCATCAACTAATGAAAGGATAAAAGAGATATCGTGTATATATACAATGGAATACTACTTGTCAATGAGAAAGAATGAAACCCTGCCATTTGCAACAATGTGGATGGAACTAGAGGGAATTATGCTAATTGAAGTAAGTCAGTCAGAGAAAGACAGATCTCATATATTTTCATTCATATGTGGAACTTGAGAAACTTAACAGAAGATGATGGGGGAAGGGGAAAAAACAGTTTCAAACAGAGAGGGAGGCAAGCCATAAGAAACTCTTAAATACAGAGAACAAACTTTGAGGGGGGCGGGGAGTGGGGGAGAGGGGAAAATGGGTGATGGGCACTGAGGTGGGCACTTGCTAGGATGAGCACTGGGTGTTTATGTAAACAATGAATCACGGGAATCTACTCCTGAAGCCAAGAGCACAGTGTATACACTGTATATTAGCTAACTTGATAATAAATTATACTTTAAAAAAATAAATAAAATCCAGAATTGTGATACCTCCAAAAAATAAATCTTAGAAAAGATTTACTATGAAAAACCTTAAAATTTTAGAATGTGATTAATTTGCCTTTTCAATAAAAATAAAAGAAAATGGATTGTATGAAACAAAAAGAAACGTGAGAGGCAATAGGTTAACCAACCAACCTACAATAAAATATAACTTCAGACAGAAATGGATAAAGAAGATAAGGAAATTCTGACAATAAACCAAAATGCAATAACACGATTTAAATTTGTTTTCAAAGCCAGAAAGAGAAAACTGATACTGCAGAAAATGGACTCAGTGACACAGAGAGCACACTTTGACAAATTTCCCTAGAAGTCGGTCAAAAAAAAAGGCAAATATAATGTGAAATGAAATGGGAGGAATGAAGAACAGTAAAGCAAACTCAATTTACACATAGTTGATTTTCCTGAAGAAAAAATAAAAAACAAATATAACAGAAGCAATATCTAAGTACACAAGAGGAAAATAGTTTTAGGCTGAAGACCTAGATTTGCTGATTGAAAAGATTCACTGAATATAAGATAAAAAAAATTTTTTTTAAGTATTATCTTATTTTTTTTTCAACGTTTATTTATTTTTAGGACAGAGAGAGACAGAGCCTGAACGGGGGAGGGGCAGAGAAAGAGGGAGACACAGAATCGGAAACAGGCCCCAGGCTCCGAGCCATCAGCCCAGAGCCCGACGCGGGGCTCGAACTCCCGGACCGCGAGATCGTGACCTGGCTGAAGTCGGACACTTAACCGACTGCGCCACCCAGGCGCCCCTAAGATAAAAATTTTTAACAAGATAATCATCTAGATATAGACCCAGGAAAACTTGTCAATATAACAGAAAAAAAAAACCATAACTATTTAAGAAAAATAATTAGAATATCGAAAAAGAAATAAAAATAAGGCAGGTTTCAAGTTTCTCCTCAACAATGCTAGATGACAGAGTTTTAGATGATGCTGTGTCCCACATTGCTAGATATAAAGGCAATAAAAGGACAACTTCAGATATTTTCAAAAGGTATTATATACCACTATACCTTGAATATTAACAAATTTTCTTGCTAATTAGAAGATGCACCAGAAGAAAACAATTCAAAACTGTAGTCAAGATGTAAACTGGCATTACTTATTGTCACCTAAATTATAACGTCACCACTTATATTCATATCCAAGAATTATCCTATGCTTTACTTCTCCCTCCTGTCATACTCTTTCTCTCTAAAATTTTTCCTTTTCACCTTCTGGGGCATACATTCCATGGTAAACAAACATTTCTCTATCCTCATGTCTGAAGAGACACCTCACTCTTTCTACAAGAGTGCTCCCTCCTCTGCAGCTTCCTGGAATGGAAGGCTCGTTGTCCCATGTGGTACCCACCAAAGATTGGGTTCTCCTGGCCCAACAATGTTAAGTGGGAAGTCCCTTCTCTTTTGCAGTATATGCTGCCTGCTTACGCTATTCAGCACTCTTCATTGTTACCATCTTTCTGCTCCTGATTACTCCACAGCCCGACTTAAGACCTTGGCACAGTCTCCCTTAACTTTTCAACAACTTGAATGAAACTCTGGCTTCATCTTCTTAATCCTCAGATAAATCATGCATGAAGTCTCATACTTCCTTGTCCTCCCTAACTCTAAAAAGCTTCACTTCCCTAATAATTAAGACACCCCAAAACTAAAGCTACCAACAGGACATTCTCATCATCGGGACTCATTCCACCTGTTTTTTTTTTATCTCAACTATCACAATCCCCTGTCCTTCTACATCTCTCATATTTTCACTGCACCTACACTGCATCAGCCTTCCAAAAGGTCTGATCTGCTTTTTTTGTCTAATTGTTTTCCTATCTTTGCTCACTACCTTCTCATACTAGACCTTGTGCTTCGATCACTTGCATAAATTGCTCCCAAACGTCCTCAATTGCTGTGCTAAACTGTTATTTTGCCCTCCGCCCTTGCCGTACCACAACCACAATTCTCAATCAGTCCCTCCAACTATCTGCCCTGTTTGCTTCCCACTACTTCTGGGCACTGTTGGAGAAATAGCACAACCGTGCTAATGGTTTCTATGTTTAACTCATGTCTTCAACTTCAGAGAAGCCCCAGAACTGCCTCATAGTCTTTTTTTTTTCCTTTTGTCAATTCTTGTTTTCTTCTCCTTGGTGACTTTTCACAATTGGCATCATTCACTCTAATCTCCCCTACCCAATACCTAATCCTGTTGTCCTCAGCAAACAATCTCACTTCTTTTTTTTTTAGTTTTTTAAATTATTATATATTTTTTTAAATTTACATCCAAGTTAGTTAGCATATAGTGCAACAATGATTTTAGAAGTAGATTCCTTAATGCCCCTTACCCATTTAGCCCATCCCCCCTCCCAAAACCCCTCCAGTAACCCTGTTTGTTCTCCATATTTAAGAGTCTTGTATGTTTTGTCCCCCTCCCTGTTCTTATATTATTTTTGCTTCCCTTCCCTTATGTTCATCTGTTTTGTATCTTAAAGTCCTCATATGAGTGAAGTCATATGATATTTGTCTTTCCCTGACTAATTTCGCTTACCATAATATCCTCTAGTTCCATCCATGTAGTTCCAAATGGAAAGATTTCATTCTTTTTGATTGCTAATACTCCCATCAAACAATCTCACTTCTTAATAAAAAGACAAAATTTTAGGCATCAGACGTAATCCCACACTTGCTTCCCCCAGTCCATCTCCTACTTTACCTACAAATTTGACCACAATTTCTTCCACTGCTTATCATAACTTGCATCATACTGAATGCCACTCTGTGAGTCCTGCCTTGACCTGTCCCCAGAGTTTTAGACTCATATCTAACTGCTTGCTGGAAATACCTACTAAAATGCCCCATGGGAAACTCAAAGTGATCAACAGGAAGTGGACTTAATATTGTCCTTCATAAATTTACTCCTGTGTTCCCATCTTGCTTTGTGAAATATGCATGTATGATATTACCCAAGTCAGTAAATTGGGGGTTATAAAAATCTCCTCCCCTCCTTCACCCTCTCCAAGCAGTACTTGTGCTGGTCAGAGTTCTAAGATGACTCCCATTATTTTTGCCCCTGACATTATGCCCTATATAATTCCCTCCTCTTAAGTGTAGTAGATAGGACCTCTGACTTGCTTCAAACCAACAGAATATGGTAAAGATGATAGGATGTCAATGCTATGATTATGCTATATTATATATGCTCAGTAGACTTGAATAAGAGAAAGTCCCTTGCTGATTTTAAGGAAGTCAGCTTCCATGATGTGAAAGCCACATGGCAAAGAACTTATCTAGGAGTTGAGAGCAACCCGGGCTAAAATCCAGCAAGAAAACGGAAACCTCAGTCATACAGCCACAAGTAAATTAATGCTGCCAACAGTCTGAATGAATTTGGAAGCCAGATCTTTCTTATTCCAACCTCCAGATGAGAATGCAACCAGGCCAATATCTTAATTTCCAGCCTTGTGAGGTGAGACAGAGGATCTAGTTGCTCCAGGTATGGACTTCTGATCCACGGAAAGTATGAGATCCTAAATGTGTGATGATTAAAACCGCAGAGTTTAACATACTACTATCTCTCCAGATACTACAATTTATAAATGTGGGCTCATACGACCTCACTGGGCTCGTAAGTTTCATATAGTCTGCCTTTACATGATGAGTGCCAACTTTGCACCTACAAACCAAAGTTCATGCCTATATACCCATGCTACTTAAAATCTAAACCCAAGAAAGTGAGGCCAGGAAAAAGCAAGGATTCTCTTTTATATGCCAAAAGTTCATATCCTAGTTTCCTATATAATGCAGATACTTCTGTATGGATAACTGATACCAGAGAGCTCTACATTTTTCAGAGGATACCCTATTCCCTACCCACTTGAGTGTGGCTTTGAAACATGGTCTCAAGAAGGTACCAGTATGAGAATATAGCCAAAGAAGACCAAAATCCTTTCATGGGATCTCATAGAGCATGAAAAGGATGAGAGAAGTGAAGAAGATGTCATTCCAGGAAAACATGTGGAGTCATATCAAACAGATTTCCATGGGAATTAGGCAAGGAGTTGCCTACTGATGCAACAGGCATAGGGGATTTGGTTTCATAAGTAAATGGCAAACCAACAAGCCAGTACGTAGAAGAAAAAAACTGTCGGACACATTCTATAAGCGAAGATCAAAGTCAAATCTACCCAGTTCTCTCAGTCAGTGCTTATTGGGGAGATGAGGCTATTGCAGACTTGGTAAGGTTGGTTCCCCAACGACCGGAGTAAACGAATCCACGTAAGGGTGAACTTACTACATAAGATAACAATGGGCGCCACGGGAAATAGAGAATAATCATTAGTTTGGACAAAGTGAAAGGTAACTTCGTAAAAATCTTTGTTTACCTTTCTACAGATAAGCTATAAGCCCTGAATTCAAATTCTTTATGAAAAGAAAGAAAAGTTAGTTTGAATTAATATGGAATGAAACCTTTTTGTGCAAATCTGAATCTTCTATTAAAATGGAATATACAGATTCTCATATCTTGAAGCATGATACATAGCATAATATATAACAATATGTTCAAATTCAAGAGTATCTTATGGAAAATTAAATTTTTTTCTTTTTTATTTAAGTATTATTAACATACAGGTTTGTAGTAGTTTCAGGTGTACGATATAATGATTCAACAATTCTATACATTACTTAGTGGTCATCAAGATAAATGTACTCTTGATCCTTTTTATCTTTTTCACCCCTCCCCCCCACCTCCCCTCTGGCAACCACTAGTGTGTTCTCTGTATTTAAGACTCTTTTTTTGTCTTTTTTCATTTGTTCGTTAATTTTGTCTCTTAAATTCCATACATGAGTGAAACTTTAGCATATGGGTTAAGTTACAAATGAATATATGAAACCCTTAGTAACCATTTACATTTATCTTATAATCAGAAAGATTATTGTACATTTTTTAATTAAATGTAACAAAATCAACTGTAAAATATATTTTTTTTACTTACCTGCTATTTCACTTTCTGCCCAGAGAGCTGCAGATCCAGATAAAGTTCTTTGAAGCTGTCCGCGGTTTCCTTGTTTAGACTGAAGATGGTCAATGAGAAATGGGATTGGCTGGTCAGGTGTCTCAGTTATTAATTTGGTCATTAATTCCTGAAAGCAAAATACAGCATATATGTGTATCTAATAATAATTGTGAACACTTACATAGTACTTACTATTGCCAGCACTGCTCTACCTACTTTATATACACCAAATGATTTAATTCTAATGATAATCTTTTCAGGCAGGTACAAGCTATTGTCCTCCTTGTGAGGAAAGTGAAGTACAGAAGAGTAAACTATGTTACACAGCTAACACACACAAAGCCAAGAAATATTTACTTACATTTATTTTTCTTATTCTACTTGGCCAAAGAAATACTACACTGTGATCTAAATTCTTTTAAAACTTATAGCCCAAGGGGCTCCTGGGTGGCTCAGTTGGTTGAGCGTCCGACTTTGGCTCAGGTCATGATGTCCTGGTTTGTTACTTCGAGCCCCGCATCGGGCTGTCTGCTGACAGCTCAGAGCCTGGAGCCTGCTTCTGATTCTGTGTCCCCCTCTCTCTCTTCCCTTCCCCTGCTCGCATTCTGCCTCTCAAAAATAAAGAAACATAATAAAAAACCAATTTTTTAAATTATAGCCCAAGAATTTTAAACTTCAGATTACTATTTTGAGAAATACATTACAAACTAAACTTTTGGTAGACTTCACCATATACCTTATATACAAACGTTATTTTTTCCTTCTTAACCATATCCCAAAATGAAAAAAAAAATTCATTGGAATGAACATTAGAAGCAAGTTAACAAGCCACCGACTCACAGAAACCAAAAAATGTCTTAAACTAGTCTCCAAACAATATTTACTTTTTCCCAAAGCCCTGATGGGTAATCATTCTTCTTTTTTTTAGTGAGTTAAGCAATGGAGATTTCTCTACTTGCTGAAGCAGGCTGTTCCATTTTGGGGTAGCTATAATGATGCCTTAAATTGGGCAGAAAGCTGCCGAAGGGTGATATCTATGCATTGTTTTTTTTCTAGTCAGGAACAGCAAAGAGCAAGCTCCAATTTGTGGTCAATTAAACTGTTCTCATAAGAACAGCTGCCAAGCCACGTGGATATCTTTTGTGCTGTGTAACTAGGTTTGTGAATTTGTATGCACCATTGTACATTCACATCAGTCACGTTTCACCTTGCTAGTTTTAGCCCAGAATTCTAGTCTGTCAATTGTTATTTTCAGTTTAGATTCTGTGAGAAACAGTGGTCTTATGAGTGGGCCAGAAAATCAGATATTAGGAGTACTAACAGAAGGGATACTGGAAATTCCCCATCCCATTGTCTTTTTTTGTTGGTGGCCTATTTCTTCTGCCTTGAATGCTCTTCTCTCAGATGTTCAGGTGCCTGGCTTGTCATCATTTGTCTCTAATGATATCTTCTTAAGAGAAGCTTACCCTAACCCATCTTCAGAAGTCTTTATCACTTCATTATCTTATTTTCTTCCTATCATTTAGCACTCTCCAGAATCATCTCATTTAATATTTGTTCATCTTTTTGTGCCTGCCTCTGCTCATCCTCTACCGCAGAACTGAAAGCATGAGAGTAGAGAGACCTCTACTCTCTCCCTGGAGCCTAGAACTCTACAGAGCTCATAGCTGGTACTGAATGAATGAATAAATGAAAAAATGAATTCTTAGTTTACTGACCCCAGGTGCATAATAGTAATTAAAGTCTCTTTTTGTCCTAGTTAACAACAATTAAAGCATGCATAGATTTCTTAGCTCAGCAGAAAACACTCTTCAAATTTCCTATACAAGAAACTGCTGTCATATCTCTGGGATATTTGTTCACATTGCCAACAATGTAGGAACACACTGATTTACCCGAGTAGAGGCTAAATGGACCTTGTAGATGACAAGATTCCAAGGTGATCTCAGAGACATGGATAAAATAATTCACGGTATCTCAAAAACGTGCAGATTGAACATAGAGTTGGAGCTAAAAAGAGCAAAGGATTTCTACCACAAAAATACTATGTAGCAAAATATTTAACAGACAACTGTGATTTTTTTTTTATATGCTGAAAAAGTAAGCAAGCAACCAGTTGGCACAGGTCTTCTTTATTTCTTTTATTTAAGATCTCTATTATTAATTATAACTAAAGAGGTCATTCCTATACTGTGGTTAAAGCAATGCAGGGTTCATTTAAACCCCAATTATACATCAGTGGAATGTAATTTAAAATATTTTGAGTTCTGCTTCTATAGATGTATCATATTCTATTTAAATACATCATACATTACAAATAATGAAAAAGAAATAGAAGAACCAACTGGATTACTCTTGTCACAGAAGGCCTGGGCACTCAGATAAAGCAAAATCAGGTCAGATAATAAAGCTGTAAAGCCACAGTAATTTCTAATCTGAAACCTCTGAAGATCTCATGCACTCCTTTTTACCTTTCAACTTAGATGGAAAGTTTCTGTGTCTATTTTCCTACTTTTAAAATAAAATAAAGTGTTCCTATATTGTCTTTAGAAGATGGGTCATACAGTCTTAATAAGCCAAGTAATTATTGTTAAATTTTAAAAATATCACTAGTCTCGTAACTAATTTTGGATATCCTTGTATTCCATTAATGAATATATAGTAAAGACACAGGATAAATTTAGTCATAAACAAAATGAAAATAGTTAATGTTTGCAATAGGGTATGTTGAGTACCTTGGCTGGACAATAGCCTGGCTTTAGATTATTGTATTTATAAAAGGAATTATCCTCCCACTCAATCCATGTATCCACCAACAAAGAACAAGAATAATTTTGAGCACTTGAACTGGATAGAAACCTCTCTTCTCAGACCTGAAAATTTAAATCCTTGTATTTGCAAAGATGCTCTGGCAACAAAAAGGTTGATCACCACCATGATCCCCTCCACCCAAGATTTATATACAAAGAGAACAGAGGGGCACACAGATTGAAGAAAAGAGAAAGGAGTCGTGCACCTGATGTCAGGCTGGAGATAGAAACCCGACTGCAGAAAAGTTTCACAAGGATTATTCACACAAGGAAGAAGCTATTCCAGAACAGCAATAGGTGTCAGGTAAGGAGGCTGAACACGAGGAGGAAATGTTCTGTGCTTCCAGCGGGGGTACGGGGGGATGGGGGCTTAGCTACAATTCTTACCATCAGTGCAAGAGCTGTGACATGAAATTCCCTGGGTGCTAGAACCTGACCGAGATGGAAATGCTGCGCCTGGCTGTCCGCACTACACTGGCCACCCTTGAGCCGTGCTGGGTGGCGGCCAAGAGAGCCTGCAGCGCGAGCTCCTACAAGGCAGGCAGGCACACTGCGCTCCCTCGAAGCTTCGCGCTCTACCTCTATGGAGGCCCGGCGCAGGCGCAGATCCAGACACACCCCAGCGCGCACTTTCCGACGAGCTGGCGTCGAGGGCGTACCCACCCGCTGACCCGGGAGCCCTAACCGCATGCGAGCTCCTAGGGGGCAGAGTCCCTGGGTAACTTGACGCCTTTACTGCCTGGGGATGCAATCATCTTCGCAACTGCCCCAAGGAGAGCCACCGACACCGCTTTTTGGGGGGAGGCACCCCAAACCTGTCCCAGGATGCAAGCTTCCTGGAAGGCCGGAAATCAGGGCACATCCTGAAGACTCCTCACCACCACCACCCCGTCCTGTAGCCCCAGAGCTGGCTGCAGGGTGTCAGGATATCCCTGTGTCTCCAGAGCCTCGCCCCTTGCCAGAAACCTACCCCTCCTACCCCGCCCAACAAACATACCGCGAGCCTCCACCCTCAGACCCTATGGGGATGCTGGAACCACACCGTGGAGTTGCTCCCCAGCTCTGAGGACAATGCACCGGGCCCCGACTTCCAGCTCAATGACGAAAGCCCTCCTTAGAGCTCAGGCCGACAGCTCAATGGCTGCCCTGAACTTGGAAAAGATTTGGAGAAGGCATGCCTTCGCCTCTTCTACTAATGGCCTTGCCTGCCACCTTTTCACCCAGGAATCCGGCCTATAGTGTGGGGCGTCCTCCTAATTGCTGCTTCAGAGATTTTCAAGTCTTCCTTTAGCCAAGGATCCCTGGGAAATGTTGGTTGTGGGCACATAAAAATTGAAATAACAATGGAAGTGGTAATAGCACTCCTGCCCTGGAACAAAAACATTTGTGGAAATTTTAGTCTTAAGGACCTGGGGATTAATAAAATATAGGCATTAATTTTGATGTGATCTATTTGCACTCACAGGCTTAGTTAAATTTGAGGCATTCAAGTTACAAACAGAATGTATTAACTGTCACCAATGCAGGATTTCATTCATACTTAACTAATATCAATAATATTACTAATGTAAACGAAATGCAAAAGACACAGGATAAGGTAATGATTACACACCAAAGCTTTGAAGTCAGATGGACACTTTAAGTCATCTTCTACTTATTAGCTGTTTGACTTTGGGTAAGACCATCACTTTAACATTCAATACTTCATCTACTAATTGTAAATGGTAATACATACTACCTAGATCATAGAGTTGCCAAGAGGATTAAATAAAATGATTGCAAAGCATTCATAAAGTGCTTGTGATATATGTAGCCTACACTGATAGGTTGGAAACTGTCTCCCAGAATCTCCTTTATATGATCTGGGTTAAAGTTTCCTAGTGTGAGGAATTCATAGGAGACTTGGGAAATAGGAGAGAGAAGCAGAAGGAATTATTCTCCAGAGTTAAATGCAAGCATATGTGGGGCAGATGAGAGATTCACAGAAGTTTCCCAGCAAGTTTGTAGAAACCACTGCAGACTGGGATCACTCTGGAAGCTCCCAAAGATACTGGAGAACTGCAGCAGCTTCCAGGCGAGCATTTGAGAGCCACGTGCTTCTGTGTTCCAGGCAGAGATCTTCAGGGTCACCGCCTCCTGCCTTTGGTGAAAGCCGCACAACCTTCAGCAGCATTTCCCTGGCCTCTGTGCCCCCCCTTCTAACTCACCATCACACAAACCCTGTAAGACCCAGATACATAGAGTGGCTTCTGTTTTCCTGACTGAACCCTTAATGATCCACCCAAAAGATGTGTTAGCTAATATTTTCACATTTATGATTACTTTGATCTATTTGCATCATAATATTTTATATGTTTATATGTTATTACTACTACTATCATTACCAGTTCTATCACATTTTTATAGCATACATTTTTGATGCTATATATGCATATTGCATCTTTTTATTGGCTTTATTTTTCTGGTTATGAAACTAATAGATGTCCTCTTAATATAGTTTATTATCAACTACAGTCTTTAACTTCATGAATATACTATATATTGAGACAGTCCCCTGCATTAATAGCTGTTTCCTTGTTAATTACAATTTCGTTACTGGTACCAATTCAAATACACTAATTTTAAAAATATACATAGGAAGATAACGTTCTTTTAAAAAATTTTGAAAAACTACAGAACATAGATCATTAAGCAATTACTGGATGCAAACATGTAAAGACAAATGGAATCCAGGGCTATTATAACTAATAATAAGACAACTGTGTACTATATATAACATTATCAAAATTAACGAGCTGGAAAATGAATACTAACGATGACTGTCTCAAAACACTATTTATTTTAATGTCCAAGCAAAATCATGAGTGAGGACGTAGCTCATCACAGAGTCATTATTAAAACTGGAATAGTAATCAGCTAATAGTAGAAATTATTTTAATAAAAGATCATTTCATTTAATGAAAGCTATGGGATCCCTTGGTCAAAAGACAAACAGAAAAGCACATATGTACACACAAACACCAAATTTAACATAACATTACATAATATTTTGTTTATCCATCCATGGGTTTCACTGACTCCAAATTAAGAATCCTTGCTCTGGGTCCCAGAGTATACAGACAGTATGGCATTCTGCCCCAAAATTACTTTACTTAATTACTTCCTTGGGATTAAGTTACATTTTATTTCATTACCCTAACAGGTAAGTACTACTTTTGTTCCTCTTAACCTCAGGAGAAAGTTATAGAGAAACAAATCCATTTCTAAAATCTAGCTTTCTCATTATATAGTCCTTTTGTTAAATCAGTAAATATGCAGGACATTATACTCCATTATGGAGGTGGTGTCAATCAGATATATTTTTTACTCAGCACCCATAAATATTTTAAATATTAATTCTATATGGAACATTATTATATGTAGAATATTATTTTAGTTCGAAACTGTTTTAGGATCTGATGGTTGAATTAAGTCTAAATCTGCACGTTTCAATTTTTTTCTTTTTAATTAGATCTTATTAAAATTTGCATTTGAAATCTCAACCTTTTGAACACCGACTCCACCCCCCTACCCAACTAATGTCATATATAGGCAGGTAATGGACACTGGGCTACCAAAAAATTCATGAGAGAATGTCCACTTAAAATTCAGTTGTCCCAGAAACACTTTTCTGAAACATTTTAAATTGATATCACCATTCCTAGTTGATCAAATCCCATTTGGTTTCCACCCACACCGGAACCCATGCTTTCCTTTCTCTCCTTCATTTTATCTGAATGGAAGTAGAACAAGGAGGTTTTTGTTTCGTTTTGTTTTTTGTTTTGTTTTGTTTTGTTTTGTTTTGTTCCCCTGCCTCGTTACACCTTTAATGCAATGTTATGAGTTTTGCCTTTGGCCAGGAAGAAGTTCCAATGCAGCATCTAGGGATCCATGCACAAGTGAGAAGGGGACAAGCAACTGTTTCATGTTTTTCTGTCAAACCCTTCTATTCATAGAACTCGAATTATCTGCTGGTCATTCAACCTTCTTCTACCTCAGAACCATGCCCACACCTGCCCTAAACTCACTTCCCTCATTCCCAATCAAAAGCAAGATTTCACTGGAACAATGATCTCAAGAGAAAAGGAAGCAAAGTGAATAGCAGTGATTAAACTACCATGTATTGAATCCAATATGTACAAGTGTCAGGTATTTTACGTAATCATTCACTATAAATTAAAGGCTTGTATACAAGATGCACAACCCAACTAGTGTACGTTCACTTTTACAAAGATGTTTGTTAAATCCTTGCGTATTTCTGGTTACCTGCCCCTCATCAACAACCCACCAATGCAAACCAACACACACACACACACACACACACACACACACAATACAGGACTAGGAAAAAGAAAATCTGTATTCCTATTTTAAAAGTCTCTTGTCCCTTTTTAAATATAAGTTAATATACAATTAGGTTTATAATACTCATTTATAATAAGTAATAAAAGGCATCTAATTAGCCTTGTTGTGTATTATGGAATATAATCTAGATAATCTAGGGAAAGTAAAAAGTAAGTTGTTTTATAATCCTTTTCATAATATAGGCAAATAAGTAAATCTAACCAGTGGAACTATCGAATGATGACAAGTGATGAAATATTTTGTCTAATGTCTACTAATCTTTCCTCTAATACACAAGTTTCCTTTCAGATTAAATTATTGAGTATTTAGTATCTACTTTGAGAAAATCTTCATATAAAAGTACAAGCTTATAATTAAATTTCCAGGAAAATATCAAGGTTCCCAGTGAAAAATATTAACATACCACATGGAAATATTTTCAGTACGGGTATTATATTGTTCAACATAAACATCTATCAAAGCAACTTATTTTGTGTTAGGTAGGAATTTCTAGAGTCTCACTTGAAAATACCGCTGTAGGAGTAAAATATAGGGATACTCAGCAGAAATAATAAAGCACTTCCAAACTCAAAGAAATTAATTAAATCAACCCATGATGGAAGTAGCAGATGTATGTATGTACGTACATATGTATGTATGTATGTATGTATGTATGTATGTATGTATGTATATACATATGATAAGAAGAAGGATGTCTCTCAGTTGAGTATGAATTTATTTGTGTTAGCCTTTCATCATTTGTAAAGAATATGTAACGAAAACAGAGTCTTCAGCATGACAGAATAATGAGGAAATTTAATAGTACGTGTCCATTACTTCCTCTTACAACTAATCATCTAAGGAAAGGATGTACACATTTCTGTCTCTATGGCAAGCATAACTTTAAATTGTTGATGGATAGATTGGACTATCATAGGTGAACACTGATACGTAGTTAAGTCCTAACTCTATTCTAGCACCCTAAGAGTCATAAATCAAGTGGCCTATTTCTAGAACTTACATTTTTCTTTCATTAATCTATTTGCCAAACTTCACCATCATTACAATATCTTAATAGCTATACAATAAATTCTGATAGCTTGAGGAAAAATTCATCCGATCTTGTATCACTCACTTTTCTATTTATTTTGTCAAGATTGTTCATTTTTCTCCTTTGGATTAACAAAAATTCATTCAACTTTTCCTCATGCTAATCTGAAAGTCTTACACATCTTTAATATTCTTTTTGTGACTTTCCAGAGATGATAAATTAATACTGACTTAGCCGCATTAAGTCATTGGTCCTTTCCCCTCATCTCAGATTTTGCAAGGAACTTAGAATACTTTGATTCCATTTATCACCCCTGGCATTAGCATACATTTGTATGTATCCACATATTTACTATTTTTATTGCTATATTTCTTCCTTCATCTCCAACCATCCATCTGGGATCATTCTCAGCAACATAAGGAATACCTTTTATTTTAGTAGTGCCAAATTCTGTGGGGTTTTTTTGTACCAGCCATCTTTTTTTTAGACCTAAAGATATTTTCACTGAATCTAACTATATATTGGGATTACTTTCTTTCCATTTTCTCTTGTTTCCATTATTATTTTTGAGAATTCAGCCACATTTCTTTAAAGAAAATGTGAATTTTCTAAGGATGCTTTTAATATTTCCTCTTTTCATTACTTATTTGCAGTTTTTAGGAGTATATTTTGAAATTACTATAAATTCATAGGAAGTTGCAAAGATATGTACAAAAAGGTTCATTCACCCTTCATCCAGCTTGCCACAATGTTAACATCATGCTAAACTATAGTATAATATCAAAACTAGGAAATTGACATTGGTACAATCTGTAGAACTTATTTACATTCCCCAGTTTACATGCATGTGTGTGTGTGTATGTGTGTAGCCCTACACAATCTTACCACATGTGGAGATGGTTAACTGCACCATCATCACAAGACTCCTTCTTGCTATCACTTTATACTCATACCCTCCCACTCCCATGCTCCATACCTAAGCCCTGGCGACCACATTCTATTCTCCATTTCTACAATTCTGTTATTTCACAATGTTATATAAAAGGGATCATGAAGTATATATCCTTTTGAAATTGACTTTTACACTCAACACAATTTCCTTGAGACTCATTCAAGTTATATTGATAAGCACAAGAATAAACAATAGTTTATTCTTTTTTATTGTTGAGTGTTATTTCCAAGATGTGGATATACTATAGTGTGTTTAACCATTCAGTAATAACTATCAATAATCATTGAAGGACATTTGGTTAGTTCCACATTTTAAGTATTATGAATAATGTTACCATGAACATGCATGTATAGGCTTTTGTGTGAACATACATTTTCATTTCTCTGGGACAAATGCTTAAGAATACAATTGTTGGGTTGTAATGCTAAGGTCATTCTTACTTTTAAAAGGAACTTATAAGCCTTTTTTGGAGTATTTTACATTCACACCAGCAATAAATGAGTAATTCTAAACATTCTCATAGGTTTATAATGACCCTCATTGTTGTTTTAATTGCACGGTGGCTGTACCAGTTTACTTCCCACCAACAGTGTAAAAGGGCTCCCTTTTCTTCACATGCTCACTAATACTTAATATCTCTCTTGTCTTTTGACAATAGCCATTCTAGCAGGTGTGAGGTGATATCTCATTATGGGTTTCGTTTGCATTCCCCTGATGGTTAATAACACTGAACATCTTTTTATGTATCCTTTGTCCACTTGTATGTTGTTGGGTTTTTTTGTAAAAATGTCTCTTCAGGTCATCTATTTTTAATCATATTATTATTATTATTTTGCTATTGAGTTGTATGAGTTTCTTATATTGTGGATATTAATTCTTTATCAGCTACCTAGTTTGCAAACATTTTTTCCCATTCCATAGGTTGCCTTTTCATTTTGTTGATTATTTCTTTTGCTGTGCAGAGCTTTTTAGTTTGAAGTAGACCCAATTTTTTATTTTTGCTTTAACTGCTTGTGCTTTTGGTTTTATATACAAAAATTGTTGCCAAGACTGATGTCAAGGAGGTTTTCCTTTGTTTTTCTTCTAGGACTCTTACAACTTCAAACCTTACGATTAAATCTTTAATCCATTTAAGTTAAAGTTTATGAGTGGTGAAAGACAAGGGTCCAATTGTACTCCTTTTCCGTATGAATAACCAGTTTTCCTAACACTATTTATTGAAAAGACTGTCATTTCTCCATTGAGTATTCTTGGCTCCCTTATCAAATATTAGTTAACCATATATGCATGGATTTATTTCTGGGCTCTCTATTCTATTCCATTGATTTACAGTGTCTGTTTTCATGCCAATACTACATTGTTTTGATTTCTATAGCTTTGTAGTCTAATTTAAAATCAGGAATTGTAATACCTACAGCTGTGCTCTTCTTACTCAAGATTGCTTTATCCATTTCGGGTTTCTTGTGGTTTCATGCAAATTGTAGTATTTTTTTTTCTATTTCTGTGAAAAATGACATTGGAATTTTGATAGGGATTGTACTGAATCTATTGAGGTTTTGAATAGTGCAGACATTTTAACAATATTAATTCTTATAATCCATGAATGTGGGATATGTTTCCATTTATTTATGTTTTCTTCAGTTTCTTTCATCCAAGTCTTATAGTTTTCAGTGTACAGATCTTTCACTTGGTTAAGTTATTGCTATATACTTTACGTTAGAGGTATGGTAAAGGAGATTATTTTATTTCTTTTCCCAATAGTTCATTGTTGGTGTATAGAAATGCAACTGATTTTTATATTGATTTGTATCCTGAAATTGTACTGAATTCATTTATTAATTCCAACAGGTTTTTGGTGCAGTTTTTAGGAATTTTTATACATAATATTATGTCATCTGCAAATAGAGACAATTTTACTTCTTTCTTTCTGATTTGGAAGTCTTTTTTTTTTCTTTTTCTTGACTAACTGTTCTAGCTAGGACTTTCAGTACTGTATTCAACAGGAGTGATGAGTGTGGTCACCCTTATCTTGTTCCTGATTTTAGAGAAAAATCAGGAACTGATTTCACCACTGAGTATAATGTTAGCTGTGGAATTGTCATACATAGTCCTTAGTTTATTGTATGTTCCTTCTATACCCCATTTGTTGGAAGTTTTTTACCATGAAAGTTGAATTTCATCAAGTGTTTTTCCTGCCTCTATTGGGAGTATCATGTGATTTTCCCCCCTTCATCTGTTAATGGGGTATATCATGTTTATTGGTCTGCATATGTTAAACCAACCTTGCAACTCAGGGATAAATCCCACTTGATCATGGTTTATAATCTTTCCAATGTGTTGTCAAAATTCAGTTTTCTAGTAATCTGTTGATAATTTTTGCATCTATATTTATCAAGTATATTGGCTTGTGGTTTTCTTATAGGGTCCTTATCTGGGTTTGGTATTAGGGTAATGCTGGCCTCGTAAAATGAGTTTGGGAGTGTTCCCTCCCCTTCAATTTTTGGAAAAGTTTGAGAAGAATTGTCATTAATTCTTTAAAAAAAGTTTTTAATGTTTATTTTTGAGAGAGAGAGAGACAGACAGAGGGACAGAGAGTGAACGGGGGAGGGGTAGAGAGAGAGTGAGACACAGAATCCGAAACAGGCTCCAGGATCCGAGCTGTCAGCACAGAGCCCAACACGGGCTGGAACTCACAAACAGCGAGACTATGACCTGAGACCATGACCTGAGCCGAAGTCGGAGCTTAACTGACTAAGCCACCCAGGCACCCCGGCATTAATTCTTTAAATGTTTGCTAAAAATCACCAGCATCTTCGGGTGCCTGGTGGCTCATTCGGTTGAGCATCCGACTCACTTTCAGTTCCGGTCATGATCTCGTGTTTCGTGGGTTCCAGCCCCACATCAGGCTCTAAGCTGACAGCAGGGAGCCTGCTTGGGTTTCTCTGTCCCTCTCTCTCTGTCCCTCCCCTGCTTGTGCTGTCTCTGTCTCTCTCAAAATAAGTAAATAAACTTTAAAAAAAAATTTTAAACCACCAGCATCTCTTTCATTTGTAATTCTTATTATTGAGTCCTCTCTCTTTTCTTCCCTTGGTTAATCTAGCTAAAGGTTGGTCAATTGTGTTTATCTTTTCAAAAAACCAGCTCTTCATTTCATTGATTTTTTTCTATTGTCTTTCTAATCTCTATTTATTTCTCCTCCAATCTTCATTTCTTCTGCTAACTTTGGGTTTAGTTTGCTCTTTTTTTCCCTAACTTTTGTAGTGTAGGTTGTTTGACATTTTTCTTTTCTCTTAACATAGTCATTTATCATCCCTTCACTTTCAGCCTATGTGTGTTCTTAAAACTAAAGTGATTCTTCCATAAGCACCATATTGTTAGATCTTGTTTTTAATCCATTCAGGCACTCTGTCTTTTGACTGGAGAATTTAGTCCATTTAAATTTGAAGTAATTATAGGTAAGTAAGGATTTATTATTACCATTTCATTAATTGTTTTCTGACTTTTTCTCCTTCCTTCCTTCCTTCCTTCCTTCCTTCCTTCTCTCTTGTTTTTCTTTGTGATTTATTTTGCATAGCAATATAAATTCCTTTCTCTATAGATATCTTATAGACATTACAGTCTACTTTAAGCTGATAACAAGCAACCTTCAATGCATTAAAAAAACTCTATGCTTTTTTTAATAATTTTTTTTTTTAATTTATTTTTGAAGGAGACAGAGAGACAGAGCATGAGCAGGGGAGGAACAGAGAGAGAGGGAGACACAGAATCCAAATCAGGCTCCAGGCTCCAAGCTGTCAGGACAGAGCCCGATGCAGGGCTCGAACCCATGAACTGTGAGATCATGACCTGAGCCAAAGTCGGACGCTTAACTGGCTGAACCACCCAGGTGCCCCAAAAACTCTATGCCTTTAAAAAAAGTCTACACTTTTACTTCACCTCACCCACATTCTATCTTAATGGATGTCACACTTTACACCTTTTCTTCTTTTACTAGAGATAAAGCGTATTTTTCAAATCACCATTATAGTTTTAGGGTATTCTGGATTTGACTATATATTTACTTTTACAAATGAGTTTTACACTTGTATTTGTATTCATATTGTTACTTAGCATCCTTTCATTTCAGCTTGAGGAACTCCCTTTAGCAATTCTTGTAACAATGGTCTAGTGGTGATGAACTCCCTCAGTTTTTGTCTGGAAATGTCTTTACCTCTCCATGTCTAAAGGATAGTTTTGTCAGGTATAGTATTCTTCATTGGAAGGCTTTTTTTTTCCTTTCAGCACTGTGAATACATCATCCTTTCTCTCTTGGCCTGAAAAATTTCTATAGAGAAAGCTGCTGATAGCCTTGTAAGTGTTCACTTGTATGTAATGAGTTATCTCTTGAGGTTTCAAAGTTCTTTTGTATTTGACACTTAACATTTTGATTATAATGTGTCTCAGAGTAATCTGCTTTGGTATGATCTTGCTTGGGATCCTTTGAGCTTCCTATACCTGAGTGTTCATATCTGTCCCAAGATTTGGAAAGTTTTCAACTATTATTTCTTATAACAAGCTTTCTTCCCTTGTCTCCATGATGTGACTATTTGTTCACTTTTTGGTCCTATAATTAATGTAGGCTTTCTTAACTCCTTTTCATTCTTTCTTCTTTTTGTTTCCAGTTCTGTCATTATATTTTTCATCTTCAGGATGTCTGTTTGTTTTTTTTTATGTCCCTTTTTATTAAACTTCTCATATTGTTCATGCACTATTTTCCCATTTTTTTAAGTTGTCTATTTGTGTTCTCTTGCATTTGATTGAGTTTCATTGAAATATTATTTTGAATTTTTTAGTCAAATAACAGATCTCCATTTCACTGGGATAAGCTATTGGAGCTTTATTGGTTTTCTTCAATTGTGTCATATCTGCCCAATTCTTCATGATTCAAGTAGCCTTGCATTGGTGTCTGTTTATCTGAAGGAGCAAACACCTCTTCCAATCTTTAAAGACTGGTTTTGCACTTTCTTACACCATTCACAAAAATAAACTCAAAATGTCTGAAAGACCTGAATGTGAGACAGGAAACCATCAAAACCCTAGAGGAGAAGGCAGGAAAAAAACCTCTCTGACCTCAGCCACAGCAATTTCTTACTTGACACATCTCCAAAGGCAAGGGAATTAAAAGCAAAAATGAACTACTGGGACCTCATCAAGATAAGAAGCTTCTGCACTGCAAAGGAAACAATCAACAAAACTAAAAGGCAACCAACAGAATGGGAAAAGATATTTGCAAATGACATATCGGACAAAGGGCTAGTATCCAAAATCTATAAAGAACTCACCAAACTCCACACCCAAGAAACAAATAATCCAGTGAAGAAATGGGCAGAAGACATGAATAGACACTTTTCAAAGAAGACATCCAGATGGCCAACAGGCACGTGAAAAGATGCTCAACGTTGCTTCTTATCAGGGAAATACAAATCAAAACCACACTGAGATATCACTTTATGCTAGTCAGAGTGGCTAAAATGAACAAATCAGGAGACTACAGATGCTGGAGAGGATGTGGAGAAATGGGAACCCTCTTGCACTGTTGGTGGGAATGCAAACTGGTGCAGCCACTGGAAAACAGTGTGGAGGTTCCTCAAAAAATTAAAAATAGATTTACCCTATGACCCAGCAATAGTACTGCTAGGAATTTACCCAAGGGATACAGGAGTGCTGATGCATAGGGGCACTTGTACCCCAATGTTTATAGCAGCACTTTCAACAATAGCCAAAATATGGAAAGAATCTAAATGTCCATCAGCTGATGAATGGATAAAAAAGTTGTGGTTTATATATACAATGGAATACTTGGCAATGAGAAAGAATGAAATATGGCCTTTTGTAGCAGCATGGATGGAACTCCAGTGTTATGCTAAGTGAAATAAGTCATAGAGAAAGACAGATACCATATGGTTTCACTCTTATGTGGATCCTGAGAAACTTAACCGAAGACCATGGGGGAGGGGAAGGGGCAAAAAAAAAAAAAAAAGATAGAGAGAGGGAAGGAGGCAAACCATAAGAGACTCTTAAAAACTGAGAATAAACTGAAGGTTGATGGGGTGTGGTAGGGAGGGGAAAGTGGGTGATTGGCATTGAGGAGGGCACCTGTTGGGATGAGCACTGGGTGTTGTATGGAAACCAATGTGACAATAAATTTCATATAAAAAATTAAAATAAAAAAATAAATAAAGACTGGTTTTGGCAGGTAAAGACCTTCTCCTGTCAGTTTCCCAGACTGATAAGTTTACTTTCAGAATTTCAGGGTTATCACTGGTTTAAAGCTGTCACCAGGATTGTACTGGGGTCATGTTGGCAGGTTTGTTCTCAGGGGCTTAGGCAGAAATGGGTCTTGTCTGGTCCCTGGGTAAATGGGATCTTTTTCTGGTCCCTGGATAAATGGGACTGCCTCCTATACCTTTCTTGGTAGGATGGTACTGTAGAAAAGGTCTGGCTCAGGGTCCTCAGGTCTGTCTTCAGACAGTGGTTCTATTACCAAGTGTATGGATGGGTGTGTCCTACCAGATTCATAGCAGAGCTCCTGCCAGGTCACTAGATGGGTCCCTAGGTAGGAGGATGAGCCATATATCACGGCTGTGAGGGACCAGAACCAAGCCCCTGTACTGCTTCAGATCCCACAGCCAAGACTAAGGTCTATATACTTAATTCTGAAGATGCAGATAGGTGTGTCTCCTGGAGGTCTCAGGGTATGCTTGATCACTCCCTAACCACAACTGGAAGGACTGGAGTTGAGTAGAGAGCCATTTCAGGATCTTCTGAAGCACAGACATTAGTGATTCATGCCTGATCCCTGTACCAACTGCCAACTGGACTGCTGGCAGATTTTGGTTATGAGGGGGAGGAAGCCAAATATAGGGCCCTTTCAGGATCTTGGAGGGCACAGATGGGAGTAGCTGCTGCTGGGTCCCTATGCCAGAGGACTTTTCACAGCCTGCAGCTGAAATGGATGGGAACCCAGTTACAGGGTCTTCCAAAATCTATAGTCTGATTAAATTTAATAGCCTTATCTCAAGGAGCTCCCAGATCACAACAGAGAGAAGATGAAGCTTGCTCATGGCACACTTCAGCATCTACAGCCAAGACTGAAGTCTGTATGCCTATTACCCAATGCATGGGTAGTGGGTAGGCATGACTCTTCTTGGGTTCCTTGGTGTAAGGTACTGGTGACAGGATTAGAGCCAAATAGGGCTATTGTGAATACTCAGAGAGTACCTAGCTATTTGTAGGTCTGTAGCTGGGACCAGGGTTGGTGAGTCAGCTGCCTGGGTGTGAGCCTGCCTTCACAAAATGGTTCCCTTTGGTCTTGGACCACATCAAAGTTTCACAATCTCCTACCAGGATCCCAAAGCTCCCCCAAGGCATTTTTGTCTATGGATGAATGTCAAATTATTGTTGTTGAGAAGATTGTGAATGGAGGACATCTTATTTATCTGTCTTGCCAACATTACTCCTGTAATGATCCTGTTAGATCATTTTTATGACAGCTGCTTTAAAATGCTTGTCTCTTGACAAGGGAGCTAAGAATACTCAATGGGGGAAAAAGTCTTTTCAGTAAATGGTGCTAGGAAGTAGGATATTCACATGAAAAAATGAAACTGAAGCCATAACTTATACCACTCACAAAAAATAACTCATATGGATTAAAGACTTCTATGTAAGACCTAAGACCATAAAACTCCTAGAATAAAACTAGGAATAAAGCTCCTTCATATCGGTCTTGGAAACATTTTTTTTTATATGACACCTAAAGCATAAGTAACAAACATAACAAACAAAACAGATGAACAAAGGGGAAGGGAAGGAAAAATAAGACAAAAACAGAGAGGGAGGCAAACCATAAGAGACTCTTAAATACAGGGAACAAACTGAGAATTGGTGTGGGGGGGTGTTGAGTTGAGGGATGGGCTAAATGGGTTATAATGGGTTATGGGCCTTAAGGCATGCACTTGTTGGGATGAGCACTTGGTGTTATATAGAAGTGATGACTCAGTAAATTCTACTCTTGAAATCATTATTATACTATATGTTAACTAACTTGGATTTAAAGAAAATTTTTAAAAATGATAAAACAAAAAATAATTACAGTTTGTAAGAATCTTCAAAGGTGAATTATTTTGTTTCTCCACTTCTTAAAGATTTGCAACTGATTTTGAACAAAATGTAACCAAAATTTAGATAACTCATCCACAAAAGGTTCAATGTAATTGTAGAACACTTATGTTGACTTATAAAATGATTCTTCAAAGACTTAAACATTTTGAGAATCCCATGGGGCGGCAGCAAAAAATATCAAGGGTTCACACCCATCCTAAATTGTGTATGGAAAAAAAAAATTTTAATGTAAATACATCAAACTAAAAAGCTTCTGCACAGCAACAGAAACCATTAACAGAGTAAAAAGAAAACCTATGGAATGGAAACAAATATTTGCAAATCATATACTTGATAAGGGGTTAATATCCAAAATATATAAAGAACTCATATAACTCAATAGCAAAAAACCAAATACTTCAATTTAAAAATGGGCAAAAGACTTGAATAGGCATTTCTCCAAAGAAGATGCAAAAAAAAAAGAAAAAAGAAAAAGAAAAAAGTCCAATAAGTACACGAAAAGATGCTCAACAACACCAGTCATTAGGGAAATGCAAATTAAAACCACAATGAGATATCACCTCATGCCTGTTAGAATGGCCATCATCCAAAAGACAAGAGATAACAAATTCTGGCATGGATGTGGAGAAAAGCAAACCCTTGTCACTGTTGGTAGGATGTAAATTGGTACAGCTGCTATAGGAAACAGTATAGAGGATCTTCAAAAAATTAAAAATGGAATTACCATGTGATCCAACAATTCCACTTCTAAAATATATCCAAAGGAAATGAAAACACTAACTTGAAAAGATATCTACACTCCCATGTTCATAGCAGCATTATTTACAATAGCCAAGACAATGGAAACAATCTAAGTGATCATCAATAGATAAATGGATAAAGAAGTTATGGTATGTGTGTGATATGTATACACACACATACCATAACATATATATATATATGCATTCAGTCATAAAGCACATAGAAATCCTATAATTTGCAACAACATGGGTGGCCCATGAAGACATCATGCTAAGTGAAATAAGTCAAAGAAACACAAATACTGTAAGATCTCACTTATATATGAATCTTACCAAAAAAAAAAAAAAACTTACAGAAAAGGAGATCAGAATTGTGGTTACTAGAGGTGGAGGGTGGGGGAAAGGTAAATTGTAGGAAGGTGGTCAAAAGGTACAAACATCCAGTTATAAGATAAATAAATACTAGGGAGGTAATGTACAACACGATTATAGCAAATACCGCTTTATGATATATAGAAAAATTGCCAAGAGAATAAATCCTATGAGTTCTCATCATAAGAAGAATGGTTTCTTTCTCTTTCTTTTTACTGAATCTATAGTAGAAAACGGATGTTAGCTGAATCTATTGTGGTAACCATTTCACAAAATACGTAAATGAAACCATCAAGCTATATGCCTTAAACTTACACAGTGAAGTATGTCAGTTACTTCTCAATAAATCTGGAAAAAAAAAAAAAAACAATCCTTGTCTGGTACTTCCAACATCCAATTCTTCTTGATATTAGCTTCAGTTGATTAATCTTTCCCTCATTCAAATTGTGGCTTTCTTGGTACTTAGTTTGGCAAGTCATTTTGTATACACATATATATATTTATATATAAAATATGTATATTATGTATGTGTGTAGATATGTATGTGTGTAGATATGTACATATCATATATATTATATTACAATTATTATATTTTAAATTATTATAATATATATTATATTATATATACCCTGGATATTCTGTTTAATATGTTAGGAGACTCTTGATTCTACTTACTGATATTCTATCATTTAACAGGTAGTCATCCTGTTTAGGTTTAGTGTGTGCGTTCTGCCCCATTTTTGTGGGCTTTCATTTAAAAGACAACTTAATGTTTGGAGCCCTTGTAATATTTACTCTAGTCTGTTTTGTTCTTCTAATGCTGTTGGCACTCCTGCTCAATCCCTGGTGTTGCAATCAGTAGAAACTAAAATTCTTTCTTAAGCTGATTGGTATCAATGGGTGATCATGGTCAGGGGTTAGGCAAGAAGCTTCTGGCCCTTGTTCTTATTATGCCACTTGGTAGAAAGCACGTGAATAAGAGTGTGGGGGAATGGAACTGCCTACTGGTGTGCCAACTTGTAGAGCCAGGACTGGGTCAGCTTACAGCTTTGCCACTGTGGGAACATCAGATGATTCACTAGCTCTCTGATTGTGCGCAAGGGACTAAAATGGCCTAGAGCTTCGGTGATGCCACTTCTGGCAGATCAAACTGCACACAGGTGCCTCAGCTGTATGGTGGTTTCTGTTGGGGTTTTCTGGTCAACCTCTTAGTGGCCTCTTAGAAAGGATCAAGGCTCTCAGGGCAAAAGTAGCCCCAAACACATGGCTTATTGCCCTGAATGTTCATCTTCTCCTTGATTTTGGCCCAGTCATCGTTCACTAATTTGCTAGCTTTTTGAGGCTCTCAAACAGATGTTTTCTATATTCTGACCAATTATTCCAGGTTTCCTTAGTGGAATGCGTGGTCCAAATTATCTAGTACACCATTACTAAACTCTTTAAGTATTATTTATAAAAATGTGTTCAAGAACAACATATGTTCTTATTCCTTCCTCTTTAAAAAACTTTAATTTGGAAAAAAGTATATGGGAACTCTCTTTACTTACTATTAAAATTTTCTAAAAACCTGTAAGTGCTCTATGAAATCAGGCATTTTTTAGTCTATTAATAAAATAAAGTTTATTACTTTAAAATAATAAAGTCTATTAATTTTTAAAGCTTTAATTAGAAATATTTTAATTAAAAGAATGGCAGTTGGGATCTCCAGAAAGATCTCAGGAATTACTATGTATGCTAAATCTTTATATGAACAGTAGCTTTAATAGCAGTTGCTAAAAACTATGAGCCATTTTTATCAAGAGTGGAACTGCTCCCATATGGTACCTAAATCTTTCCTCCATCCTTCCCTTCTCCCATGTCTTAAGATGTTGGCTCTGGGGAAAGCAATAATGTAATACTTAAGGAACACAAAAGATGAAAGTTTACGAATAACTGTTTTCACAACTGATGTTAACAAATACAGCAAATAATAGATAAAATGTTACTCTAAAATACTCATTCATTCATTTATTCAATAAATATTTACTGATCCACCTGATATGTACCAGTCTCTCTCTGAGATACTTGGAATACAGACATGAACAAAACAGACAAAAATCTCTCTTCTCAGGGAGTTTACATTCTAGTGGTAGGGAGAAGACAATTAATAAATATACAAATTATATAACATATCGATAGGTAATGAGTACTGTGGTGAAAAAAAAAAAGCAGAGAAAGGGGTCAGGTGCACAGGAATGGGAATGTTTTAACAATTTTACCCAGAAAATGTCATAAGTTAATTTGTTTTTAACCAGCTAGGGGAGTTGCTTAAAGATTATTTGCAACCTTAACATTATCGTTCCTACTAGGAACCTAAAGTTTAAAATACCACCTGATATGGCTCAGTCAGTCGAGCGTGTGACTCTTGATTTCAGCTCAGGTCATGATCCCAGGGTCATGGGATCAAGCACCATGTTGGGCTCCACACCAAGTGTGGAGCCTGCTTGAGATTCTCTCTCTCTTTCCCTCTGCCCCTCTTCCCTGCTCTCTCTCTAAAATTTAATTTAACTTAATTTAATTTAATTTAATTTAAAAAAATACCACCCTACAATCACACAGCCTAGTTAAGAATGAAGAAAGAAAATAATCCATCCAATCTACAAGACACAGTCCTAGGTGTTTTAGACATGATTTCTTTTCATGTTCATAACAGTAACCCATGAAGCGGGTATTCTTTTGCTCGTGTTAGAATTAGGAAATTGTGATAGAGAAAATTCAAATGATTTTCCCAATACATATAAAATAATTGCTAAGTCCATTCCTTAAGAATTTTTTTTTAAAAAAGGAAGCATTTTTGAATGTAATCCAGGCTCCATATGTATATAACAGAACAAATAGAGAAGCCATTTCGAGCAGAGTTGGCAGCTGTGGATACCATTTGCTGTAGCATATGCTAAAGAACAACTCTCCTTAATATCACTGCTAAGAGGATAGATGAAGCCGTGTATTTGATGATCAATCTGTGTAAAGTATAAAGTAGATAGATGGAGAATTTCCCGTAGGTAATATTTTAAAATGTATGTTCTGGTAACCACACATCTGATCTCTGTCTGTGAGGGTTTTTTAATTATTAAATTCCACACATTAAGTGAGGTCATACAGTATTTGCCTTTCTCTGTCTGAATTATTTCATGTAGTATGATTACCAGAGGCCAAGGGTGGGGAATTGGGGGAAGGTGGTCCAAAGGTATCAATTTCCAGTTATAAGATAAATAAGTCCAGGGGATATAACGTACAACATGCTGGCTACAGTTAACACTACTGTACAGCACATTTTAAAGCTGCTAAAAGAATAGATCCTGAAAGTTCTCATTATCAAGAAAAAGAAATTTTTGTAACTATGTGAGGTGTTGGACGTTAGCAAAATTTATTGTGTTAATCATTTCACAATATATATGTTATGTCATTATGCTTAAATTTATACAGTTCTGTATGTCAGTTATATCTCAATAAAACTCTAAAAAATCATAGTTATCGCCCTCCAAAAATGTATGGCTCAGTCAAAAGTCTCTAGCTTGGGCAAAAAATATGGATTCATTTTATTAGCTTACAGATTCCAGAACAAGTTGAAAAACCAATCTACGGGAAGTGGAGCGATGAATGCTGGCTTTCAGGAACAACTAGAGGCAGACTCTTGAAGCTCAACACGTGTCTCTCTCCATTTACTTTATCTTTCTTTGTAGCTGGCTTTCTCCACATGTTGGGTAACAATTCCTTCAGCTTCTGAACGCACTGTCCTCTGGGGCTGTAGTGTGTCACATGGCCATATATAGCTAACATAACTTAGCTCCTACACATCAGGTCAACAGACATAAGTGAACTTTGACTCTCTGGGTCTCAAATATATAAAATTTCCAGAGAAGATATGGATATATTGATCAGGTTCTCATGAAGAATATCATAGCCTTTTTACTAGCCATGTGGATGGTGGAAATGGCAGTTTATTAGGAGAGGAAGTGGTGGAAAAGTGATATTTCAGATGTCTACTAAATATAGCTTCAGAGAAGTGACTATCATAATAAGAACCACATGGAATTTAAAAACAAAAGAAAACATAGCCCAGCTCTGATCAGCCCAAAGCAGAGTTAGTTAGGCATAGAAAATGTATGAAGAACATTATGAACACAATTCTAGACAACACACATCCCACTGTATTAAATCATGTGTTTACCAGTGCAACTCTCTGCAGAGTTCAAGAAACGTGTCTTAGACATCTTTGTTTCCCAAGATCAAAGAACAGTTCTTGGCATATTTACTACAAGAAGGAATGGATAAATGAATATATTATGTCATATAAAAACCATTCCCAACAACAGTTTCACCTCTTACAATAATATGCTCTAGATTCTACAGACAGCAAAAGTTCCCTCAATACATCTTTCACTTTCATATCACATATTTATGGTAGTCTCTGAGTCTCAAAATCAATTATACTGATTTGTCCTAGGGCTTTAGGGAACTTACATTCTTTGGAAGAGTAAGATAATAAACAATCATATAAATAAATAAAATAAATATGAATTCTGAAAAGCTCTATGAAAAAAAAAGGCAGAGTAATATATTAGAAAAAAATGGGGGTGGGATATATTACATAGGGTGGTCAAGAAAACCTCTCTGAGGAGGTGATATTTGATCTAAGATTTTAAGGTAAAATTAGAACCAGACATTCCAGGCAGAGAGAACACTAAATGCAAAGTCTCCTGGGCATTGAAAAGCTTGATACATTTTGAAGAGCTGTCAGAATGCCAATAGGGATTGAGTAGCATGTGAGTTGAAGAGGTAGGCAGATGCCAGACCTTTGCAGAGCCTTGTCAGCTAAGGCATAGATTAGTTTAAATGGAGTGCAAAGCCAATGAATGCTGTTAAGGAAGGAAGGAACATTGATTTACCCTTCTAAAGAGCGTTTTCTGGCCACTACGTAAAGATCAAGAGGAGAAGCCAGAAGAATTGTTCACGGACAACTAGACTACTATAGCGGAGGCATAACTGAGGGTGCAAAGCAGTGGCCTGACTTTACACAAATTCTAAAAGTAGAGCTGATCGGAAGAGGTAGTGGGTAAAAGCAGCCTGAGGAATGAATCTCCCAGGTATTGAGCTTCAATGACTCAGCTGTGGTCAGTACCACTCACCATGATATGGAAAAACGAGCCAGGGATGGTTTAGGGGCAGAAGACCAAGAGTGCCAGTTTGATAAAAGGAGCTGTGAAGTAGCGAGACAGATGAGATAGACGGTACTCATAGCAATTTTTAAGTTAATATTTTAATCCTTCCTTTAGAATATCAATGGTATTTATATGTTCAGCAGGTATTTAATAAGCACCCACTATATTTGATTTTTGTTTGTTTGGTTTTATATTTTTAATAGGGATTTGACCTAAACCAATTTATTTTTTTAGTATTTATTTTTGAGAGTGTACAAGTGAGAGAGGGGCAGAGAGAGGGAGAGAGAGGAATGGAAGTGGGCTCTGTGCTGACAGCAGAGTGGGGCTCGAATTCACGAACTGTGAGATCATGACCTGAGCTGAAGTTGGACACTCAACCGACTGAGTCTCCCAGGTGCCCAGTAAGCACCCACTATAAACCGGGCACTGTGTGTTGCAGATTGTCAGTGAACAAAAGAGAAAGGTATCCCTGCTCTATAGTTGCTGCTGTTGGTCTGTAGATTTTCTCTTCAGATCAGATTGCTTCAATTATCCTAGGAAGGTAGGAAACAAGGTCAACAGCAGAAACAGAGCAGGGGAGATGAGGACTGGGAGTTTTGGAAAAAGAGAAACCTGTAAAGTAGGGACCCAGGAGTATATAGGAATGATTGGACTATGACTGTGAGGGCTACCTGGCCACTTGGTATTTGTGGTCACAAACTTAAAACAAGACAAGTTAGTGTTTCCCTCCCACCCATGTTTAGCTGCATAGGTATAGACATGAAAGAGGTAAATGTTGCAGTATTTGGGCAGCTCAGTTGGTTAAGTGTTCAACTCTTGATCTTGGCTCAGGTCATGATCTCACAGTTCATGAGACTGAGCCCTGAACTGGGCTCTGTGCTGACAGTGTGGAGCCTTCTTTCCCTCTCTCTCTCTGGACCTCCCTTGCTCATGCTCCCTCTCTCTCTCAAAATAAATAAATAAACTTTAAAAAAAGAAAGAGGTAAATGTTTAAGAAAGGGTTATGGTTTTGCTAATTAAGTAGGATGAATTGAGAGAGGGGCAAGGCACTTGAGGGTATGTGCAACGGAGCAATTCTAATGACAGGTCCCATTCACAGATTCCAGAATTTAAGCTGAGTAGGAAGCAGACTGAGGACATCAAGTAGGTAAGGGAAAATGAAAACATGGTAGGATCAATGGACTGGATGTCCAGGTGAGGTTAAAGAAAAGTTGGGATTGGAATACTAGAGGCAGTGAATTAGAAGGCTAGAAGGAGATGGTCGGAGAGAAGGATGCTTGAAAGTGAGACTATGGAGAGTCTGAGGTTACTGGTAATGGCAATACGGGTGGTAGAGGCAGGAAGTCAGGTAAAAATAATTGGTTAAAAGTTTAATAAAAACACTAGGATAAGGGAAAGGTCATCTACATGTATGTGAAAACTGTGAAGAATGAATATATGTGTAGTATTAGAAAGAGTGTTAAGGATTAGGAGTTAACACTATTAAGGAATATGGAGAACCACCCAAGGGTCTATGGATAAAAGTAACAATGAGGGGTGGTGGGCAATATATTCTGATAACATGGAGCTGAAAGATAGGACTATATTTTAAATATCTCTTAAATCTAGCAAGTCTGAAACAGTTAAGTACTAATCTTTCCTCTTTATTAGAAATATTTTCTCAGCTGAAAAAAACTATACTACTACTATTAAAATCCAAAACTTTAAAACAATACATTAATATTCAAATTTATGTACTCATTTTAGAAGAAATATTATACCTAATACACGGAACACCAAGTTGACGTAGAAAGAAGCTAACTGATAAGGCATTTACTACTAAATACTAAATCTACATTAAAGCAAAAGTCATGGCATTAGGCATAGACAGACATTCTTATATAAATTAATTTAGCAGCATGCTGACAATCATATATTCCCTATGGTTTATGAAAAGTAAAAAAGTATATTGATGTCATCAGCAATTGCTGATAACACATTTTTAATTTACAGATACCTAATATCCCCATTCACAATGTATGTACTTAACTCTATTTATATTACTTTATATAAGGTTTTGTTTAGTTACATATGTTGTGATAAAAACAGACATCATGTGCTTTAGACTAAAATTCCTTAATGAACAATAAACAGCAATCAATGTCAACAAACACTCAGAGTCCAAGTGAACTCAATGCAGCTGGTAAACCACAAGGTGATTTAGAAAGATTCACAATCATTCAGTAAAATCCATTTTCTGCTAAGGCAATGAATAATCTTGCCAGCTGTTTTCGAGACTGTTTTACATATGAAAATATGTGTATGTTTTACATATGAAAATAGCTGTGTATGCTTGTATACTTTTATTTGACCAAAAACATATTCCTTCAACACCAAATCCAGACCACAAATACTATTTGGAAGCCGTGTGGGTTGACATTTATGCAACAAGTTAAAAACCTGTTGGTTTCTTACATAACATAGTGGAATGATCTTATACATCTTTACATAGACTAGCCCTTCCCTCATGCGCCAAAGTCCTATTAAAGTTACAGAAAAGATATTAAAGAGTGAAAACACATTCTCAAGAGAAAGCAAAAAAGGGTGCCATTAATGGACTAGAAAGTTTGAGAAACTCTGTTAACATGAAGAATGAAGCAAGTAGGGGAAGACTAGTGGTTTCAGCAGAGCAGGAGAGACACTACAGCCCAAGACAGTTCTATTCTTTCCAAGAAGGCTGGAGAGAACATTCAAGCTAACACACAAAACCAAGGCCAAGGGAAAGCCTTTGCTGTGATTCATAAAAGAATGGCATTCTGAGCAACTGGGCTAGTTGGGATTCCATCTCCCTCTTCTAAGAGGTGCTGTTGGCAGCTGGGACTTTTTCCCACATAATGAGGTCAGAGAACTCTTCCCATGCCACCTGTCTGAGAGAGTCTACAGGAATGGTGTTGGACTCCACGAAGCAGCAGAGTAGAACATGAGGTAACACTGGACTCCACATCTCATGAAAAGTGAGGGCCGATGCCTGTGAGTGAGAGACAAGAAAGCATTATACCCCAAACCACGGCCCTCCTTGTTTAGGCAGCTGGCTGTTCCACCTGGCATTATACAAGGAAGCCTGATTGCTGGACCCTCAGACAATCCCCTCTCCCGCCTTCCCAGTCAAGGAAGAGGTCACATAGGGGAATCTAGTCAAGTCTAGAGAAAGGTATCTATAATAAGAAACCCCATTTTCATTCATACATATGAATCAACAACCAGAAATCACCAGAAATTTTAGGAAAAATTGTACAAGTGTATAAACAAAGAGCTCAACTGAGCCAAGAAGAAATAGAGCTATTTCAGGAAATTCAACTGGAAAGAATGTAGCATTTATAAAATAGGAACTCGCTGCCATGAAAAGTTAAAAATCTGAGAAAAATTCAGAGTTCATGGGGTTTAAAATACTGTGGCTAAAATCAAAATGTAAGTGGAAGGACTCAATAAATTAAAGGCAATTTTAGTGACCTAAAGAAAGATTAAGAAATCTAATGATGAGTGAAATAAAAATACAAAAAAGGGGGGGGGGATATATATGAAGAGGTATGGAAGTGAGATATGGAAGTCCCAACAGCCTTTTAAGAAGCTTCAGAAGGATACAGTGATAATGCAAATAAGATGATAAAGAATAAGATACAATAAAATTTCCCCAAGCTGAAGAGATACTCAAAGCATCAGACTGAAAGAGCTCAGAATTAATGAAAAGACCCATAGCTAAAAATATTGTGATGAAATGTAAAAAGCTCATAAATAAAAATAAAATAATAAAAGATGTCAGTGGGGGAAAATGCTATCCATAAAGTAAAAAAATTCTGACTATTACAAACTTCCCATCAGTAGAACTCAATGTTAAAAAATAAAAGGGCAGTACCTTTAAGATCCTTGATTTGGATGAGAGGGGAAAATGACTTTAGATTCTATGAATGTGTTGGGTTATCATCAACTGTAGGGTCAGAGAGGGGGAAGGATACTTTCAGACATGAAATTCTGAGGAGTTTATCTCCCTCACACCCTACATAAAAGAAAGTATAAGAGATATTCTACAAAGATAAAAGGAAAAGAAAAAATATGCATGAATATAAAAATCAGAGGCAGCCAGGTATGCAGAAGTGTGGTAAAATGCTAGAAAGAAAAGTTACATTTAAATATGAATTTGATCTTTTGTAAAGTCTTAAGGGGATAATATTTTAATAAGAGGTTATTTCTTTTTTTAATTTTTATGGACACAGTCACTCTACAAGGCTCTGCAGTCATAGGCAGAGGCAGGGCCTCCACACCCCACTCTCTACCCTCCTCAACACCCTACTTCTGGAACAGCCCTGGCCTTCTGCTCCAGGTTGGCCTTCCTCTCCTTGAGCCACCCAGACCATAACTCCACCAGAAGGAAGATGTCTTAGCAGCCCTTGTGCAGTAGTCCACCCATGAAGCAGTCCTCTGACAACCATCACCCCCAGGAGCTGTGGGGAGAACAGTGTTGTCCCAAGAAGCTGCTGATGCCATGTCAGTGGTTGACTTTCCTTCACCCATAAGGCTCTCAGGTGGACCTGACATGCCTCACATTTCTCTCAACTGGGCCATTGGCAGAGACACACATCTCTCAGTTCACCACCCAGAATGTCACGCCTATGGTCTTCTGTGGAGTCACAAATCTAATACATCTCAACTCCTCTCTATGATTCTGGATCCTTCGACCATTCTATGATAATATGCTACAAGAAGGCTGGAAACCACGCTTCAATTTACTAAGACCAAAGCCACCAGAGGAGTGCCTGGGTGGCTCAGTTGGTTAAGTGTCCAACTTCAGCTCAGGTCATGATCTCACGGTTCAGGAGTTCAAGCCCTGCATCGGGCTCTCTGTTGTCAGTGCAGAGCCACTTTGGATCCTCTGTCCCTGCCCTCCTCAAAAAGAAATATTTAAAAGACAATCTACAGAGTCAAAACACAAACTGACTCAGTTATGTGTAGTAACTCTGAGGCTTCCAAAAGATAGGGTAAGAAAGCACAAAGGGCTAAACAGAACAGCGGCCAGTGGTAAGAAGAATCCGCTATTCAACAGGAGGTGCAACATGACTTGACAGCTATAGGAGTCGCTGTTGGTCTTCAGGTACTCTTACCTCCCAATGGCCTCCCCCGGGGGAGGAATGTACACCACAGAGCTCCTTACTGATATTTGTTGCAGGGCAAATCGGGGTCTTCAAGAAGTAACCTGGCCCTTAGAAGCACTGAACTGCATGGATTTGAAACTCCTGTAATAGTAGAAAACCTCATCGAGGAGGCTCTAATGCCTGATGCTTCTCTGTGACTGGGAGAACAGAAAAAGAAAATGTGGGACCCCTTGTTAAAAATGATTAAGAACTTTAAGTAAACAGTAGCAGAGCATTAAACCAAGAGTGGAGACCTCTGAGCGTGGGGGCCTGTGTGATGGCACAGGTCACAGGCCCACAGAGCCAGCCCTTTCTAAAGCAAAGTTAAGAGATGCTGAGTCAGATACTGCTGTGCTGTAAACTGCTTTTTCAGTAAATTTCCCCAATGCTAAAACTGCATATTTAGCAAAACAATTCAAATATAGAATGAATATCTCAAGAGTACTTGAAACTTTCTCAAACTGCTTTGAAATCATTTCTTTCATAGGGATGTTGGATTATGTAAGTGAATTCCTCTATGCCAGAATAACTCTATTTGGTGATAATACTAAGATTTTCAAAATATTTTTTCAGTATACTATGTTTTGCTTCTGATGATTGTTTGCTTACATATTCTCTCAGGCTTACGTTAATCAACCTCTGACTACACATTTAATATAAATGGGATAGTCTTCACAAATGTTAATCACTGGTTCAACTGTAAGGGAATTTTCATGAGCTTTGTTTAGGCATAACTTTTAGACTTTTAAATTAATTAAGAGGCTCTACAGACCTCTAATAGTTAAAGTGGCTACAGAAAAATCATAGGCTGTAATCTAGTATCTTTGTGTTTCCGAAATCCTCTGTTTCAGGTTTTAAAATTGCATTATTTGTGGTATGTATATTTTGTTTTTTCTTAGAAAAAATGTCATAAATAAAAGAAAAAAATGGACTAAGAGAAACCAGTAAAAAATATAAAATAATAATTCACAGGACAAAAGGAATGGCCTTAAACAGTGCAGTACCATGCAGCAAGGCATTTCAAAAGCAAAAATGTGCATCCCAATCTAGCCAATTTAAAAAGTACAAATAAACAAGGACATTTATTTAAAGCACTATTTAAAATAACAAAGACTGTAAACAATCTAAAAGTCTATTGATAAGATTTTGGCTAAATAAATTACTATTTTAATTTTTGTTTGTTTGACATGGTAAGGCAAACAGAAGTATAAAACACAACACATTACTGACATCAAGGAGCTCATCATTAGTATTTGACCAGTGATACTCAATAGAAATAGGAAGCCCCGTTACAGATGTTCAGAATCTTGAATTATTGGTTGGAGTGTGTGTGTGTGTGTGTGTGTGTGTGTGTGTGTGTGTGTGTGTGTCTGTGTGTGTAGCTGGACTCAGAGAGGGCTGGAAACAAACAGTATATTTTGTTATCTTCGCTCAGTAAAGTTATATTTCCAGGAAAATGCCCATGTTCTGCTCTTTGTTTGTGTCCCTCAGAGTATGACAACATTAATCTTTGGGCACACAAAAACTGTCTACTATGTATTTACACACTGATAGTTACAAAAACCCCTTTGTATGTTTTCCACATACTTGCTATTGAGGGACATTCTGTTACCTGACATGATATGAAAGAATGTGAACTATTGCTAAAATTTTGGTAAATTTTCCCCAAAAGTGCTAAAGTAAGTTGTTTCAAGTTCTGCTCTAGAAAAACCATAGAATTTATGCTATGAAATTTAACAGAATCTTCACATCACTAACACCCTACATAATAGGATTTATTCAGTTGTAGGATTCCTACTGAATTTTCAAAGAAACTGATTCTCCAATAGCTAATATTTACTGTAGTGCATAGCCTTCTCTCTAAGAGCAATATAATTCAAGAAATGAAATCCTGAGCACAAAATTAAATGAAAGGTACCATGACTAATAATGGCCACTAGATGGCAATGGCAGGAATGTCATTATTTTTAGTACTAAGTTATGCACTGAGATAACTGCCTTCACTTAAGATGAGAAATTATGTGCTTACTGTAAAGCACGAGTCCAAAACAAGATAGAATTCATCATTAAATTGGTAGTAAATATCATACATTTAGGAACAAAATTACTTTGCACAATACTTGGCACTTAAAAATAAGGCAATAACTGCCAGGGATGTGTGTTTCTTCCCCCAGAAATAGCATGCCTACCCACTCAATTTCACTACCTATCCCATTATTCTCGAAGAGTCCTCACCCTTACTCCCACAGACAGTCAAATACTAAGCCTGACTGATGACACACTGATGATTGATGACTAGATTTTGAAGAGTAAGAGTATACTTTTACTTTCATCTATTTTTTCACTAACCTGTTCAAAGTTCTTCAACGGTGTGCTATCACCTTCAGAATCAAGCCCAAGCTCCTAATGATGGTTATACTGGCAAGCATGAAGTGATTCCTGCTGAATTCTCTAATTTCATCTCTTTCCACATCTCTCTTCTCAAACACTACACTGAAATAGTTTGCTTCCTTTGCTAAACCTTCTAAAGGTTCCTCTTTCTCTACTTTTTCCATGATCTACATTTTCTTTCCCCATGCCAATCTTACGTGATTAGCCTGATTTGGGGGCTATGATACAGCTTCTATTTGTCACTGCCACCTAGTACTGTTCCATTAAGGTGGGAAAGAAGGTTCAATGCAAACTCCTCCATCCTTCACTGACCTGCTAACATTCTCATGACTTGTGCTACCAAAAATTTTGTGAGATATTCATGAATTTTATTTTGTTTCAAGCTCTATTTCCTGTGACAATAAAGAACTCTGCTGAGAAAAAATGTGTCAATTCTCTACACTTCTTTATTTCATCAAATCAAATCATATAACATAGACAAAATTCCTTGTAATATATGGAATGAGGCTGAGATTATCCCTCATTTTTTGACTGGGCTAGGCTTGACCAACCACCACGAATACCTGAATTCAACTCATGTTACTCACAAATGGCTATTCAGTTGTAGAAAATTTACTACATGCATAGACATATATGTACCTCAGTCTTCAGCATTTCCTTCTCTCACCAGCCCCAAATAATTAGTTTAAAGCATGAGTGAGAACTACAGCACTGTTTTACAAGTGAAATGAAATTTTGGCTAATGGATCAAACAAAATTAAGAAAGTAATGTGTTTCTCTAATATATTCCCTTACAAAACATTTCCAAGGTCAACATTCAATCCTTGGGCTTTTTCCAAAGCTTAGTCTTTATTCCCTGAAGCCAAGAACATGATGTTATCACTTTTCAAAATCATAATAACCTATAAAAGAAAATAGGACTGCAGTTCCTAACACAGCCCTATTCTTCAAACTGAGAACAGATTGAGGATGAACTAGGGTCAATCTCCTTTAAAGTGGATTCTGAACAGCTTTCAGTTTTTATATATTAAATTGGAATATTCCCACATTAAGTATTTTTTTAAAGTAAAGCATAATTGAGGATAGAAAGTATCTGACAAACAAAGCTATTTTCTAATGAAATTTTATCTAATCTTCAAAAACTTTATAAAAAATAATAGTTTTGGCAGAACATTACCTCTTTATAGTTGGGAAAACATACAAAAAGTTACAAAGACTACTCCAGCAACATTCTTATACTCACTCAAAGGTAACATACATTATTTTTGTTGCAGTTTTGTATGATTTTTTTTTACTATAAAAAATAGAACATTGCAAAGGAAAATCAAAATCTCCAATGCACCCAAGTAAATATGAGAAATTAATATATTTCAGAGATGATCCTTTATATCTGAGAAGAAAAATGGACTATTTTATTAATGGTATTGGGACAGTGTCCTTTCTATACATAAATAAAATAAAACTAGATTCCTAACTCAAACCCCATAAAAATAAACTCCAGATCTATTAAATGCTTAAATGAAAAAAGAAAAAAAAACTATTTTAAGAAAATATAATAGAAGATCTTCATGATCTCATGAAAGAAAAGTATTTTGTAGATAAGAAACAAAAATCATGGCAAAAAATTAAAAAATTGATAATTTTGAAATTAGAATTTATATTCTCTTCAGATAATTACCTTCCGCCAACAAAATTATCCAATGTGTTTTGCATGAGTTTAAAGTTATGCAAACCATTCAGTATTTATTAGAGATGTTCATCAATTTTTTTGGTTTTGCCCTTCTGGATGTGATAGGATTACACTTTCCCAGTTCCTTGCATTTTTTGGATGGCCATGTGATTTGCTTGGGACAAGGAAATATGAGTAGAAGTGACTTATGTCACTCTGGGCGTATAAGAACCAGTGCACAATCTATCATCTTCCATCCTTCTGCTGTGGTGACCAGCCATATTTCAGAAAGCGGAAGTTCTTTTTTTTTTATTTTTTAAAAATGTGCACTTATTTTTTGGGGGGGGGAGACAGAGTATGAGCAGGGGAGGGGCCAGAGAGAGAGAGGATGACACAGAATCCGAAGCAGGCTCCAGGCTCTGAGCTGTCAGCATAAAGCCCAAGGTAGGGCTCGAACTCACGAACGGTGAGATCATGACCTGAGCCAAAGTTGGACACTTAACTGACTGAGACACCCAGGTGCCCCAGAAAGTGGAAGCTCTTAAATGAAGATGACAGAGACCAGAATTTCCCACTGACCCAAATGGGCATAGAATGTGAACAAGAAATAAAACTTGCGGCTCAAACTATTGCAATTTGATGGTTGTTTGTTAACTGTCACTTTGATAGTAATGTGGTAGTATCATACTGGACTCTGATAGCAAGTGCCAAACACCCAACTCAAAGTTACTTAAGCAAAGAAAAACAACAATTACTTAACAAGGTCAAACTGTAGAAGAGAAGAGACCTCTTGTAAGATTCACGGTTACCTTTCTCTAATGTTCATCACTGCTTTTCTGGGTACGTTTGCCTAATACTTTTCAACTAGCCTGTTACATGGCCTGGGGAACATGGCCCCCAGCATGTCAGGACAGCCTGAGTGACGAGGTGGTAAAGAAAAGCATTCTCTTTTCCAATATGAATTTGAAAACTTTTGTGACAGGACGCTAGTTGAACCAGATACGGTTCCCATGCTTTTGCAAATTTCAGTGGGACAGTGGCAAGTTTTATCCTTTCTAAGAGAATAAAATCTCCTCCTATGATGTTTATCAGAACTAGGTGAAGTAATGCATGTGAACATTTAGCTCGGAGTAAGGATATTTTAGCTAATATGACAACTGTGTGATAACTAGTTTTATAAGTCAATGTGGCTAGGCCACCGTACTCAGTCATACAGTCTAACACTAATCTAGGTGTTGCTGTAAAAATACTTCACAGATATGGTTTTTATGCACAATCAACTGACTTTAAGTAAAAAGGATTACCCTTGATAATGTGGGCAGGCCCCATCCAATCAACTGAAAGCCTTGAGAGCAAAACTGAAGTTTCCGAGAAACAAATTCTGTCTCCAGCTTACAACACCAACTCCTGTCTGAGTTTCCAGCCTGCTGGCTTGCCCTACAGATTTTAGACTTGCCAGCCTCTACAACTGCATGAGTCAATTCCTTAAAATAAATTCCTATTGGATCTGTTTCTCTGGAGTACCCTGAGTGATACATACTACAAATATACATACTCACAGGTTCAAAACCTTCATCTCCATTCTACAGATTAAAAAATGGAGCTATTAAGTGGTAAAATTTAATTCTACCAGATCTTCTGGCTCCAAAGCCCACGGCCTGGAGGAGATAAACAGGCTGAACATTCAAAACTTGATAAACTTCCTATAGCCAAAGAAAAACAAAAGAAAAATATGACAGGAATGAAAAGATAGCCTCTTCTAGTTTTAAAGAATCTATGAGACACAGTCTCTATTCAAAATCCCCTCTGATTTGTATTAACTTCCACCAGCAGAGAATTTGTATTATCTTAATGCTAGTTATTTCTTCTTGACCCATTTATGGCTTACGTAGAAAGCAAGCAGCTATCACCTTTTAGTTCAAAAAATTTCATAAATTTCATTAGTTAAATTCAGCTAGCCCTCAAACTTTTCTTTTCCAAGGAGAATAAACTCAGTTTATGGTCCTCAATTCATGAACATGGAGCCCAATGTACTAAAATTTTCGGAGATTGGTCCAGGGGACAGACTGGCAGACTCAGAAACAGAACTCCCAATCTTTATCCCTGACCAACTGCATGTCCATTGTATTCTGATTCTTTCTAGTCCCTTCTATAGTAAAAGATGCCACACCAAAAGGGGAAAAAAGATATAACAACAGTGAGAGAAAAGGCAAAACAAACTCAAATTTGAAATAGGATACATAAACCCAGGGTAACGAAGGAGTCACCTCTTCACTAATAGTAATGGTCATGGTGATCACTTCAAAACTAACTGTAGCTCACCAAAATGCTTACTCATATGCCTTAATACATAAGCACCTTATAAAACAGGTTAAAAGAAAAGTGGTCATCACTGGGATTATGTAAGCCTAAAAATAATTTCTATCTTGTCCTTGAAACAAGATTTCACTTCTTATGTGAAAAGTAAATATATATCTCTCCACACAAATTCACCAAGGCTTTGAGAAAATAAATAGAAAAGAAATTGTCAAATCATCTCTTCTATATATCAAAGATAACTTTATTTCTTTTATTCAGTATCACCTTCAGATTTTTAATATATAACCCCTTGAATGAATAAGCCTCCGAGTGCTTGATAATTCTGAGTCCCTAAGCTACAATCAAAAAGAGACTGTCACCTATGCCCTATCTAATACAATTCTTACAAAATAAATTCTTACCTTTAAAGAGGCTCATGTGCTTGTACAACAACATGGGTAACAAGTATACTTAGGTACTGAACGTGTTCGAAATGTTCCTGTAAGTCATCACTGTAATGCATTACAAGAATCTTTTCTTTCCATCGCTCTTGGTCTCTCCTATATATACGTTCTTTGTTTTTAGTTTGCACCTCACATCTAAGGAGCCTTGATAGTATACAAGTCACTTATGGTACCTCATTTAACTCATGGCAACTATGTGAGTTTTAGCATCATCACTACTTCACAGATGTCGAAACTGAGGAGCATGCCCAAGATCATAGATCATGCTTGATCAGTGAATGAAAATTATGCCTCAAATTTTATAATTGCCTCCTTATTATTCTTCTTCCTCAATATGAGCATAATAGTTCACTAACTAATCTACCACGAGGACAACAGTTCACTAATCTACCTCCATTTCCTACAAGGGGGGGTGGGATTTAATAACTCTCTATAGAATAAATGCATACTGAAATGTGGATGTCAAATCTGATTAGCAACAATAAAGTTTCAATTCACTGAATACCTGCTGGGTACCACATCTTGTAATTGGTATTTTACATGCATCCTTTATCAACTGACAATACAAAAAGGTTGCAGTACAGTTCTCAGTAAAAAAAAAAAAAAAAAAAAAAAAAACAAATGTAAAACTTATAACACTCATCTAAAGCCAATTCAGAGCAGTGGTTCTCAAAGTGGGATCCCTTGACCAGCTGCTGCTGCATGCTTAGGAGCTGGAAGGGCAGATTCTTGGGTCTCATTTCATATCTACTGAATCAAAAGTTCTTGACAGTGGGACCTACCACACAGTGTGCTGTAACAAACTCTCCAGATTATTTTCATACATGCTAACATTCTGAGAAAGACTAGACCAGACTAGTGAAATAGCATCCATAGAAGATGGTTTGAAGGATATGAGGACTTTCTACTTCTTTGAATAGTCTATGGCACAACCTATGGCCCTCTGGAGCACTGCTTTGCTGCACTGCATTTTGGCATCAAGCTACTGACCTGTGTCAAGAAAGAATAAGCTAAAAAAACCCACCTTAATAAATACCCATTTGTTCATTGCTCAGTAGATTCAGTATCATAACACCATAATACTTTAGCCTGGTAAAGTACCTGTGGTCAAGAGAGATGGGAGGGGAAGGAATGTAGGTCCCTATTCCCAAGGAGGTGTAAATTTTATTTACATAAAAATGCATACTATAATGACATGAATGATAAATGGTTTCAGGTAACCCATGAGATTACCTGAGAGGAGGGGTGGTTCCAGCTAGCTGAATAGTTGAGGTGATCAGATAAGACTTTTTATGCTCTCTGGAGAGGAAAAAAGCTACCTTAAGACTCCACTGGGCCTCTGGAATGAAAAACAATAAGGCTAGCAAGGTTAATGAAAGAAGTCGCTAAATACAAAATATAAGCAATTGCATTTAATCTTCAAATCCTTTATGCAAGCTTTGTAAAGATTTTTCTCCATGGAATAATGAGTAAGAGAGAAAAAATAAAACAGTAAATTGAACGTCTGTTTATTTAAAAAAAACAAAATTGGTCTTGGGGACAAAAGTCAGAAGCAGTCTTCATCAAATTCACTATTAGAAAAGATCAGTGGAAAATAACCATCAACAATAGAAAGCAACCAAGTATTCCCTGTGACAAACTACTGGGAAATATCCAATTGGTACTAATAAAGAAGTAGCTCCCTACTGGTGGATGCCATTACCCTCCATCAGGGCTCAGCAGAAACACACAGACACCTGGGGGACCCAGCACTGCCTCAATACTGATGACCTAACTTGCTAACAGAGCACCCCAACATACATATTCTGCGGGCACACCCTCTCCAGCCAGGCCTTAGCTCCAGGTTTCTTCCAAGAGTTAACTGAACAACCTGTGCTAACACCACACCTCCCACCACCGGATACCTCCATGGATCCACCCCCTACAACTCTGGCCACCTCAGTCCCAGTAACTGATGTGGACCTTGGTGGTGCCATGTGCCATGTCCCTGCATTTTTCTATAGTTTGTGCTACTGTATCTCTAGTAAACACCTAGTCTGACTCAACTTAATCCCCAGGCAGCCCCAGACAGGCCCACTAACAGCACAGGGAACAAACTCTGCCTGCAATAGGCAAAGAAAGCCATTGCAAACAACCACACTGAGGGCAAACACGGCTCAGCCACAATCACAGAGTGTAGGCAACACACACAGGAGACACTTTTGAAGCATGAGGTTCTGGTAAACAGGAGACATTCCACAGCAGAGTACTACAGGACCTCTTCATCATAAGGTCACTACTTTCTTTTTTATCATTATTGTTAAAACAATTTTTTAATGTTTCAAGCTTTATTTAAATTCTAGTTAGTTAACATATAATGTAATATTAGTTTCAGAAGTAGATTTTAGTGATTCATCACTTACATATAACACCCAATGCTCATCTTAATATCCAAGTGCCCTTCTTAATATCCATCACCCATTTAGTCCATCCCCCTGCCCACCTTCCCTCCATCAACCCTCATTTTGTTCTCTATAGTAAAAGTCTCTTTTATGGTTTGCCTCCCTCTCTTTTTTTTCTTTCCCCTATGTTCATCTGCTTTGTTTCTTAAATTCCACATATGAGCGAAATCATATGGCATTTGTCAGCCAGAAAAAGACAAAGGCCACTACTTTCAACAGCAGATGTAGCTGAGTTTACTAACACCTAGAAACAGACACAAAGAGTTAAGCAAAATTAGGAGACAGAGGAATATGTCCCAAATGAAAGAATGGGACCAAATCACAGCAAAAGATCTAAATGAAATAGAGATAAATAATATGTCTGATAGAAAATTTAAAATAATGGTTAAAAAAGATACTCGCTGACTAAAGAGTGAAGGAACTCAGTGAGAACTTTAACAAAGAAATATAAAAACATAAAAAAGAACCAGAGATTTATTTTATTTATTTGAAGAACTCAATAAATAAAATTGAAAATACACTAAGTGGAATAAATAGTAAACTGGAAGAAACACAAAATGGATCAACAACCTAAAAGAGTAATGGAAAGCACTCAAACTAAACAAGACAGAGAGAAAAAATAAAAATAGACTTAGGGAATTCAGCATTACCATCAAGTGTAGTAAGATTTGAATTCTAGGCATCCCAGAAAAAGAGAGAAAAAAAGGGGGCAGAAAACTTATTTGAAGAAATAATAGCCAAAAACCTCCTGACTCTGAGGAAAGAAACAGACATCCAGATCTGGGAGGCACAGACAGCCCCCAAGGTAGTCTACACCAAGGCACGCTGTAATTAAAAAGGCAAAATGTAGTGATTTAAGAAAGAATTTTAAAAGCAGCAGAGAAAAAATAAAAACGGTTTTATACAGAAACCCCATTAGGCTTTCAGCTGATTTTTCAGCAGAAACTTTGCAGGTCAGAGGGAGTGGCATGATATATTCAAAGCACTTAATGGAAAAAACAAAACAAAAAACAAAAAACAAAAAACCTGTAGCCAAGCATTCTATCCAGAAGAGATAGCACTCTATTCAGAAGAGGAGAGATAAATAGTTTCCCAGACAAACAAGAGTTAAAGGAATTCATCACCACAAAGCCAGCTTTACAAAAAAATGTTAGAAGAGACTCTTTGAGTGGAAAGGAAAGACAATAACCCAAAGTAAGAAAAGTAGCACAAAAGCAGTAAAATTAAGTTATCTGTAAAAACCAGTCAAGAGCTTCACAAAATAAAAGAATGTACAGTACGACACCATATACCTAAAACAGAGGGGGTGGGTAAATATTTAGTGATTTTAGAATGGGTTTAAACTTAAGCGACCATCAACTTAATATAGACTGCTATATGTACATGTTATATATAAACCTAATGGTAATGACAAATCAGAAACAGTAATAGATATGCAAAAAGAGAGAGAGAGAGAGAGAGAGAGAGAGAGAGAGAGAGAGAGAGAAAGGAATCCAAGTATTTCACTAAAGAAAGCCAGCTAACTGTGAGGGAGCAAGAGAAGAAAAGAACAGAGAACTACAAAGATATTACACAAAACAAGTAACAGAATGGCAGTAAGTACATACCTATCAATAATTACTTTAAATATAAAAAGAATAAACACTCTAATCAAAAGATATAGGGTGAAAGAATGAATAAAAACACAAGACCAATCCTATATGCTGCCTACAAGAGATTCATTTCAGACCTAAAGACACATGCAGATTGAAAGAGAAGGGAAGGAAAAGAATTTACCATGCAAATGGAAGTGGAAAGAAAGCTGGAGTAGCAATACTTATATAGGACAAAATAGGCTTTAAAATATAGAGAGTAACAAGAGAAAGAGAAGGACACTACATAATCATAAAGGGTACAATGCAACAAGATGGTCTCACAAATGTAAATATTTATGCACTTCAACATGGGAGAACCCAAATACATAAAACAGAAAATAACAAACATAAATGAAGAAATTGATAGTAATACAACAATAGTAGGGGATTTTAACACCCCATTATATCAATGGAGAGATCGTCCAAACAGCAAAGCAACAAGGAAACAGTGGCTTTGAATTACACATTGGACCAGAGGGATCTAACACATATATTCGGAATATTCCATCCTAAAACAGCAGAATACACGTTCTTCTCAAGTGCACATGGAATGTTCTCCAGACCAGATGACATATTAGGCAACAAGTCTCAACAAATTCAAAAGATTGAAGTCACACTATATATAACTTTTCTGACCACGATGCTATGAAGCTTGAAATCAAAGAAAGAATCTGGAAAGAACACAAACACATGAAGTTAAATAAAATGCTACTGAGCAATGAATGGGTCAACCAAGAAATCAAAGAGAAATAAAAAAATGGAGACAAGTGAAAATGAAAACACAATGATCCAAAATCTTTGGAAAAGCTGTTTTAAGAAGAAAGTTTAAAGCAATACAAGCCTATCTCAAAAAGCAAGAAAAATCTCAAATAAACAACCTAACCTTATACCTAAAGGAGCTAGAAAAAGAACAAGCAGAACCTAAAAACAGAAGGAAGGAAATGAAATAAAGAGTAGAGCAGAAATAAATGAAACAGAAACAAAACAAACAAAAACAAAAAATAATAGATCAATGAAACCAGGAGCTTGTTCTTTGAAAACATCACCCAAACTGATAAACCTTTAGCCAGACTCATGAAGAAAAGAGAGAGAGAGAGAGAGAGAGAGAGAGAGAACTCAAATAAACAAAATCAGAAATAAAAGATTAAAAGCAACAACCAACACAACAGAAAAACAAAATATTATAAGAGAATATTATGAAAAGTTTTATGCCAAAAATTGGACAACTGAGAAGGAATGGGTAAATTCCTGGAAACATATAACCTCCCAAAATTGAAACAAGCAGAAATACAAAATTTGAACAGACCAATTATCAGCAATTAAGTTGTATCAGTAATCAAAAAATTCCTAAACAAAAGTCCAGGACCAGACAACATCACAGGTGAATTCTACCAAACATTTTAGTAAAAGTTATCTATTCTTCTCAAACTCTTCTAAAAATAGAAGGGAAGGAAAGCTTCCAAGTTCATTCTGAAAGGCCAGCATTATCCTGATACCAAAACTAGATAAAGACACTACAAAAAAGATAACTACAGACCAATATCTCTGATGGACATAGATGCAAAAGTCCTCAACAAAATATTAGTAAACCAAATCCAACAATATGTTAAAAAATATTCACCATGACCAAGTGAAATGCATTCCTGGGATGCAAGTATGATTCAATATTTGCAAATCAATGAACATGATACATCATAAGAGAAAGGATAACCATATAATCAATTCAATAGATGCAGAAAAAGCATTTGGTAAAATACAACATGCATCATGATAAAAAAAAAAACACCTCAACAAAGTAAGTATAGAGACCTCAACATAATAAAAGCCATATCAGAAAACCCCACAGCTAACATCATACTCAATGGGGAAAATATGAGAGCTTTTCCCCTAAGGTCAGAAACAAGACGAGCATGTCCACCCTCACCACTTTTATTCAACATAGTACTGGAAGTCCGAACCACAGCAATCATAGATGAAAAGAAAGAAAGAAAGAAAGAAAGAAAGAAAGAAAGAAAGAAAGAAAGAAAGAAAGAAAGAAAGAGAGAGAGAAAGAAAGAGAGGGAAGAAGGAAGGAAGGAAGGAAGGAAGGAAGGAAGGAAGGAAGGAAGGAAGGAGGAAGGAAGGAAGGAAGGAAGGAAGGAAGGAAGGAAGGAAGGAAGGAAGGAAAATGCATCCACATTGGTAAGGAAGAAGTAAAACTTTCACTATTTGTAGATGACATGATACTATATATAAAAAACCCTAAAGCCTTTATCAAAGAACTACTAAAACTGATAAATAAGTTTAGTAAGATCGCAGGATACAAAATCAATACACAGAAATCCATTGCATTTCTATACACTAATAATAAAGCAGCAGAAGGAGAAATTAAGACAGTAATGCCATTTGCAATTGCCCCCAAAAGAATAAACAAGCTACGAATAAACTTAACAAAGGAGCTGAAAGACCTGTACTCTGAAAACTATAAAACATTGATAAAAGAAGTTAAATATGACACAAACAAATGGAAAGTCAGTCCATGCTCATTTAGAACTAATATTGTTAAAATGTCCATAATACCCAAAAGCAGTCTACAAGTTTAATGCAATTCCTATCAAAACACCAACAGCATTTTTCAAAGAACCCAAATTTGGAACAAATAACCCTAAATTTTGCAGGGGACCACAAAAGACCCCAAATAGCCAAAGCAATCTTGAATAAGAAGAAAAAAACTGGAGATATCACCATCTCAGATTGCAAGATATCCTACACAGCTGTAGCAATCAAAACAGTATGATACTGAAAGAAAAACAGATACTAGAGCAACAGAACAGAACAAAGAGCCCAAAAATAAACCCACGGTTATATGGTTTAACAATCTTTGACAAAGGAAGCAAGAATATTCGATAGGAAAAAGAGTCTTTTCAACAAATGGTGCTGGGAAAACTGGATAGGTACATGCAAAACAATAAAACTGGACAACTGTCTTACATTATACACAAAAATAAACTCAAAACGGATTAAGGACCTAAATGTGAGACCTGAAACCATAAAAATTCTAGAAGAGAACAGAGGCACTAATTTATTTGACATCGGCTTTAGCAACATTTTTCTAGCTAGATCTCCTCAGGCAAGAGAAACAAAAGCAAAAATTAACTATTGGTACTACATCAAGATAAAAAGCTTTTGCACAGAAGAAGAAAACCATCAACAAAATGAAAGAAAAGATGACCTACTGAATGGGAGAAGATATTCACAAATGATGTATCTGATAATATCCAAAGTATATAAAGAACTTTCACAACTCAATACACATAAAAGTTTAAATAACCCAATTTAAAAAATGGGCAGAGGACATGAATAGAATTTTTTTTCCAAAGGAGACAAACAGATGGCCAACAGACATATGAAAAGATGCTCAATATCACTATTTATCACTATTTATCAGGAAAATGCAAATCAAAACCACCTGTCAGAATGGCTAGAATCAAAAAAAGAAGTAACGAGTGTTGGCAAGGATGTGGAGGAAACGGAACCCTTGTACACTATTGGTGAGGCTGTAAGTTGATAGAGCCACTGTAGAAAACAGTATGGAGATTTCCCCAAAATTAAAAATAAAACTACTGCATGATCTAATAATTCCACTGTTGGATATTTACCCAAATTAAAAACAACAACAACAACAACAACAACTCAGAGAAATGCACCCTAATGTTTGTTGCAGTATTATTTGCAATAAACAAGATACGGAAACAACCCAAGTGTTCATAGATAGATAAATGAATAAGGATGATGCGGTGTATGTGTGTGTGTGTGTGTGTGTGTGTGTGTGTGTGTGTGTGTGTGTAATGTATATACAATGGAGTATTGCTGAACCAAAAAAAAAAAAAAATGAGATCTTGCCATTTGCAACAATATGGATAGACCTAGAGAGCATTATGTAGGCTAAGTGAAATAACTCAGAGAAAGACAAATACCATATGGTTTCACTTATATGTGGGATTTAAAAAACAAAATATGTGTGGAATCTTAAAAAAAAAAGAAAAAAGCAGAAACAGATCCACAAATACAGAGAACTGATGGTTGCCAAGGGGTGGGGGGGGGGGTAGTGGATGGACAAAAATGGTTAAAGAGAAGTGGGAGAAATAGGCTTCCAGTTATGGAATGAGGAAGTCATGGGGATGAAAGGTACAACATAGGGAATATAGTCAATGTTATTGTAATAGCATCTTATGGCGACAGACGAGCATAGCATAACGTATAGACTTTTTGAATCACTATGCTACTAGTACATAGTACACTAGTACACCTGAAACTAATGTAACATGATGTCAACTATATTTTAATAATTTTTAAAAGACATTATTCTGCCAAAAAAAATTCTATAATTTGACTCTAGACCAATTAATCTTGTCTTCTGGTGATTCCAGAATATATCTAGTCTACTATCTTGAAAATTAAAAATCTCTCTCCTATCTTCAGTCTTTTGGCATTTCTGTGTTTCAGCTTGACAAGGAAGGTATGGGGATTAGCTCCATGGATACTGATATCAAAGTACCTGGGTTGAAATCTTAGTCTCTCCACTTGATTCATGTGTGACCTTAGACAAGTTAACTTCTCTATGCCTCAATACCTTATCACTAAAAAGGAACTAACAAAATTACCGCATAGGGCTATTGTGAGAATCAAATAAGATAATATTCTAGTGCTTAGAACAGTGACTGGCACATAGTAATTGTAGTTAGATGTCAGTTTAGTAATTAAAGAAGGTACACTGTAGTTCTATGACCTCAATTGTTTAAATTCACAAAGATATAACTACTCTGAGCCAAAAGATCTTCAGCTCATTAAAAGCATATTGCATTATTTTTTTCTCATTTCTTGGTCTTCAGCTTCTTCTTAATCAAGAACATCTTGTTTTAAGTGTTTAAAGATAATCCTCTTTGATAGAAAATATATTAGCAAAATAAAATTTGAATTATTCTACTTTCTCCATGTCATCTGTTAAAATTTCACCATCTGCTCCCACCATGAGCTTTGTGCCATCGTATTATTAGAACCTACATTTCCAATCTTTCAAACTATATGCAGATAGAGAACAATGCCTTTGGCTGAGGGGAAATAACAGTTATGTCTACACATAATGGCCGAATCAATTTCCTTGTCAAAGTATTTTTATGTATTTAAACAACCAATTTTAGCCTACTAATCTGATAGTAATCAACAACAGCAGAGGCTAAATTTTGCCTTTATGCAGTAAATTCATACTGGCTTCTACCAAGCATCTTTTTTGATGCAAACAGCAATATATTTGTATTTTGAACACTAAACTGGCAAAAGTCCTTGAATCTGTGTTCTTTTGATCCATTGTTTTTGTTGTGGGTATCTTTTCCCTCTATAATTAAGGACCTATTAAAACTTCAAACAAGAGGGTTAGGAACTCTAAATTGACATTGACTTCAGATGCAAACAAAATTTTTTAAAAGTAGTTTCAGAAAATATATTTGGAACAGGCCAAATTTCCATCTCTAAAGCATTTAGCTTTAGTTCAAGTTATTTTAAAAAGGTGAAACTTTCCCTCTCATTATAACTGCTGAGAAAGGACAGTGTTATTAAGTATCTTCTTCTAAACACAACACATATGTGAATGGCAGACTGCTTAAAATACACCCATAGCTATCCCAATGTCTTGTGTATTGCTTTTAGTGGAAGAGAAATAGTCTTTCCACCCAATTGGAGAGGATGCACAGGTTCATTTAGACTGCTTAATGATACAAACCTGGATTTTTTCATTCAACAAATATTCTCTTGGTACCTCATAACTCTAAGGTACCTCATACCAAGATAATCTCCCAGGCACATGGATGAAAAATATTTATGGAGATAGCCAATGGCCATAGAAAAGAAATGAGCAATTCTTACCACAAGTTAAAGAATCAGGATGGGCTGTAGTGTTGGGTGGGGAAGTTTTTTCCCTTATTTTTTTTTTTTTTACTGAAAGGTGTGCTTTTGTACACTCTACGGCTTGAAGTATAAATCTGGATATGATAACTGAGAAGCTTATTGATCATTTTCACATTGCAAGTGTAGATGTATATATTGGGCTTGAAACCTTAAAGGAACATTTGAGACCCAAATATATTTCCTCCCAGTATACAGTTTGAAGAGGATCTGTATTTTTAGCAGCATAAGTACTACAAATTTCAATGTTAATACTTAAAGGAAAATCTTATGATGGGGAAATGTCTAAACCACACAAGGAAGACACAGATCCTTGAAGCAGCTTGTGAATGATCACGGTCACCATCCCATGGGTCTCAAATAGAAGATGAAGGGATGGAGGGACAGAGGACACGATTTTATGGTTAACAATCTTCCCCAAATTTAGGCAAAATGTTCCCTCCTTTAATATGTTCCGTATAGAACAGTTGAAGTAAGTTCAGAATTTTCAACAAAATTTTGCTAAGACTAGGAAGTAAGAAAACAGATATGAACAAAGTCATGATGATGGCCTTGGATAACTTTACTTTCAAGTGTGTACGGGACCTAGGATGACAGCTACTTCTTCCCTGTCTTGTGCATTTCCAAATGTTTGGCCTGATGCCATCATTCAACTTTGCTACACTTAAGAGCACATAGGAATTCAGTATCTGGTCCACTCTTCTTCTGCTCACTAGAGCCATGCTGTCATTTCCTAGTTCTTGTCTAAGGAGCCTCTTCCTTCCCAGGAGGATGGAGCTGTCAACAAATCTAAGCAGCAAGGATATAAAGTAGACATATCAGAAGACATGATATGAAGTGAAAGTATAAAACTCAGAATTGTCAGCAGACAGAAAGCATTTGACTCCATAGAGGTGGATGAGTTCTAGGACTGAGCCCTGAGAATATAAAACATTTAAAGAGTTGGTAGAGGTAGAAGACTGAGAAGAAATAGCCTAAAAAAACAGGAGGAAAACTGGTGTCTCACGAGCCCAGGGAAGATGGCATCTCACTGTATTAAATAGTGGGAAGCCAGAAAGGAGAAGAAATAGAAATACTTCTGAATCTAAGGCAACAATGCCCAATAAAATATTCTGCAATAAGGGCAATAACCTATGTCCATTGTGTTTAATTCAGTAGCCACATGTTACTGCTGAATTCTTGAAATGCAGCTAGTGAGACCTGAGGACTGAATTTTTAATTTAATTTAAATTACATTTAATTTAATTTAATTTAATTTAATTTAATTTAATTGCCACATGTGGGTGGTGGATGCTAATAAGCAGTGTAAAGAATCTAAGGAGACAGAGGGCAAACTACCCTAGTAGTTAAAAGTATGAGCTTTGATCATCAAAAAAAACCAAGAGATAATAAGTGTTGGTGAGAATGTGGAGAAAAAGAAACCTTTGTGCATTGTTGGTGAAGATATAAACTGATACAGCCATTATGGAAAACAATATGGAGGTTCATTTAAAAATTAAAATTTAAAGCTAGAAATGAAACTATCAGATGATCTAGCAATCCCACTTCCAGGTACATATCCAAAAGAAATGAAAACAGGATCTCAAAGAAACATCTGCATGGCCATGTTCTTTGCAGCATTACTCACAATGGCCAAGATATGGAAACAACCTAAGTGTCCAGCAACAGATGAATGAATAAAGAAAATGTAGTGTGTATACACACAATGGAATATCATTTAGCCATGAGAAAAACAACATTTACAATAACATGGATTAAACTTGAGGCATTGTAGTCAAATAAGTCAGACAAAAAGGGACAAATATTGTATCATCTCACTTATATGCAGAATCTAAAAAGGCCCAACTGATAGAAATAGAGAGTAGAATGGTGGCCACTGGAATAGAGGAGTAAAGAAATGAGGAGATGCTGGTCGAAGAGTATAAACTTCCATTTATAAGAGAAGTAAGTTCCAACATACAGCTTGTGGTTACAGTTAACATACTGTACTATATGCCTGAAACTTGCTAACAGAGTAGATCTTAAATGTTCTCACCATAAAAGAAAAAAGGTACTTATGCGACCTTTTGTAGTTAGAGTATTAGTTAGAGGTGTTAACTAATACTATAGTGGTGATTATGTTGCAATATGTAAGTATACAAAATCAACACTTTGTACATCTTAAATGTCTAAAGTCAGTCATATCTCAATAAAGCTGAAAAAGTCTAACAATGAAAAAAAAATTTTAACTACAGGCTTTGGCTTCAGACATATCCCAGGTTGATATCATCTCCTCTAATTGTACTCTGTATATTTTGGGAAAGTTATGTCAACTCTATAAAGCTAAGATCCTTCACATGCAAACTGGACATGATAAAAACAATAGCATCATTAAAAGCATTAAACAACTCGTGGTTTAAGTGTTGCAGGTTATAGATTTGGTACTTAAAAACTTATGAGATAAATAAATGAAATAATAAGGAAAAATCTGTAATAACAACACATAAGAGGTGAAAGCATAGATATAAAAAATCATCTAAAAAGAGGCTTCCTGGGGCGCCTGGGTGGCTCAGTCGGTTGGGCGTCCGACTTCGGCTCAGGTCTTGATCTCACGGTCCGTGAGTTCGAGCCCCACATCGGGCTCTATGCTGACAGCTCAGAGCCTGGAGCCCATTTCAGATTCTGTGTTTCCCTCTCTCTCTGCCCCTCCCCTGTTCATGCTCTGTCTCTCTCTGTCTCAAAAATAAATAAATGTAAAAAATAAATAAAAGAAAAAAAGAAAAAGAGGCTTCCTTCCGGGGCGCCTGGGTGGCTCAGTCGGTTGAGCATCCGACTTCAGCTCAGGTCATGATCTCATAGCTCCTGAGTTTGAGCTCCACATCGGGCTCTGTGCTGACAGCTCAGAGCCTGGAGCCTGCTTCTGCTTCTGTGTCTCCCTCTTTCTCTGCCCCTAACCCACTCGCATTCTGTCTCTGTCTCTCTCAAAAATAAATAAACATTTAAAAAAAATTAATTAAAAAAAAAAAAGAGGCTTCCTTCCTATATGGCTGCACTTGACGAAGCTAAAAAGAAACAAGTTTGTCCACTGGAAGGGATGATGGACAGTTATGGAAGTATAAAAAGTAGAGTCAAGAGGCAAACACTGGCAGTGCTCATCTAAGCCCCATGGGGTAGGGGGAGGATCTTAATAACTAGTTTGTAAGTATTTATCTTGTTGCAAAAACTAAACCTTCCTTTTGTAAGATTAACGTATGGAACATCTTAGCTTGATGCCAACACATCCAGTTCCTGCTGTTCCAATCAATGTCCCTAAAGAATCTCCTGAGTCTCCATTCATATGGAGAGAAAATTCTGGAAAGTACAGTTTGCCTATTCTCAATCCCAGTAATGAAGATCTCTTACGGAAAAAAAATTGATGAAATATATTAGAATAATAACTTTGTTTTCATAAAGCTTGGTACCCAGACAAACTCTTGGTCATGCCCACCAGTATTGTGGTCCAGGATACATTTCTCAATCTCTTTTTGTAACGTAAATGTGGCAGTCTGCTGTCCTCCCCCAGCCGGTATGTATTTTAGTAAGAGTGAGAGGTTTTGGGGATTTTTTTGGTTTTTTTGGGGGGGGATGTTTGTTTGTTTGGTTTTGGTTTGGTTTTCTTCAGGGCTTGATCACCAATGCTAGTTATTGAGAGCTAGTCTCTGGACTTTCCAAGCTAAGGCTCAGATCTCAATGGCTTCTAAGATGACATTATGTGATGGTTGTCATCTAATAGCAGCAGTTCCCTGCCAGAGATTCCATTATAAATTGTCTTAATAAGAAAAAAATTTAAGTTATTTTGGAAATTATGTGAAACTAGAGGACCACACGGACTGATGGAAGATAATCTTCTCTAGACGGGCAGATAGATAGAAATACCCTTTGGAGTCATGTGGGGGTTAACTCACACAATGGCAAAGAGAATGGCCTCTTGCAGAAGAAAAAGTTCAGTCTATAAATCAAGCATTTTGTATTTAGAGCACATAAAGAGATGCACTGATGGCTCCCCCTCGTTTAGATTACATAATTCCTTGGGTTTTCCTGGGCCTTACACAAAGCAGGCTGGAAAATCCAGGAGTGGATATGTCATTTGCAACTAGTAAGGCATGTGGAGCTTTAAGGATTAAGTACATAAGAAATGCAACTGCATAGCTGACTTATTGAGTGAGTCACAATATCACCTTTTCAGGCCATTGTATTTGTACTGAAGGTAAAGTGAGTGGCTCGGTATCTAGCACATAAGAACTTGGTGACAGGGAGAGAGAGAGAGAGAGAGAGAGTCAGCAACCACAGAGGCTGACGGAAACACGGGAAGACAGAGAACTGCAGGGTGTTGGAGAAAACTCCCTTGAGACCTTGAAACTTCAAGCTTCTAATTCTTTATAGAAACCATTTTCACATGTCATTACAATGTGTCTTCCCAACAAGCCTAGAAAGTGGGAACGGACTGTATTATTATTATTCCTATTTTACAAATAAGGAAATAGAGGCTAAAATATAAAGAAAAGCATAGCCTACAACACTGCTGAGACTGTAACCTGTAAATCTGGAAAACAGTTTGGCAATATATGTAAAATTCCCTAAACTGAGCACAACTTTTTATATAGCAAATATATTAACAAGAATTTACCCTAGGAAGAAAGGGAAGAGAGAGAGAGAGAGAGAGAGAGAGAGAGAGAGAGAGAGAGAGAGAGAGAGAGATTGAGAGAGCGCCCGCAAGCAGGGGAGGGGCAGAAAGAGAGGGAGACACAGAATCCAAAGCAGGCTCCAGGCTCTGACTTGTCTACACAAAGCCCAATGCAGGCCTTGAACCCATGAACCACGAGCTCATGACCTGAGCCAAAGTCAGACATTTAACTGACTGAGCCATCCAGATGCCCTACAAGATATATTTCTAATTGAAATTTTCAAGTTGCCAGTTTGTAGAATATAAATCACTTTTGTTAAATAACATAAGAAAATAACACAAGAAAGAATGGAAAATATGTTAAAATTTTAATGACAGTTACTTCTGATAATGAGGTTATAAAACTTAATTTTGATTATTTTTCAATTCTATTTTTAATCAATGGTATTTAAAATTTTTTTTAAATGGAACACACACATATCATGCTTAAGATACATAATTTGTAACTGCCTATTTTAATTGCCTATTAAAGCTTATAAATGCATGGTTTTTTTTAATTTTTTTGAATTGTTTTTTACATTTATTTATTTTTGAGAGACAGAGAGAGACAAAGCACGAGTGGGAGAGGGGCAGAGATAGGAGACACAGAAACCAAAGCAGACTCCAGGCTCTGAGCTGTCAGCACAGAGGCCGACGCAGGGCTCAAACCCACAAACCGTGAGACCATGACCTGACTGAAGCAGACGCTCAACCGACTGAGTCACCCAGGCGCCCCAGATGCTTTGGTGTTTTAAGCATAGGATATAAATGGTGGAGGTCTTCCAATGATGATGGAATATTCAAAAAGCAACATTTGCAAATTGGAAACTATGGTACTGACTGTACATGAAATTCAGGGATTAAGTGGACTAATTAAGAGTCTGGTTAGTTAACCTATAAATCTTCCCTTTGGAAGATTTAAGCTGAGAGCAGGGTTTTTGAATACAAATTCATAAAGTTTATCATTTCCCCTTCTTATTAAAGAATCGTAAGCCACTCTTCCTCCTTCAGATAATGTGACAAACTAGCCAATCCCATAGAGTCAAATTTCTTATTGTACTCCTTAAAATAGTCAAAAAAATATTTAAGTATTCTTTTATTAATCTGTTCTTCTACTAAATAACTGAAACCCTTCATGCTTTAGTTCATAATTATTGTAGAATTCTTAATTGTAATTCCTTCACCTCAAAGCCTTCTTTTCCCTAAGACAACTTATCTTACTAGCTTTCATCTTTCTGCTTACATTTTATTATCTAATTTATTAATACGGACTCTCAGTTGAAATGTAGCCTGAAGGCATAATTCAACACATAAAAGAAGTTAATGTTTTCCCAAAAGAATTTTCTGAAGTGCATGTGTTATAAATCTTGATTGCCTTGGATTAAGTAATACATATATTTTTCCAAGCTCGGGTTCAACCTGAGTTTCTTTCCAAATTGTCTGCACAAATAAAACATTTGCTGACCTCATCACTGTCCTGTGTGTATCTATTTACCAAGTGGTACAATTGAATTAAGTAGTGTCACATGAACTGGGCTTTTTATGTCAATAAAATATTGACGCATTCAGTAAGCCCCAATTAGAGCCAAGAAATCTGGGGCTTGCATTCATCCAATCTGAAAAACCTATCAACAATTTTGCTGGCTTGACAGCCATGGAGTCAAATACTGATAAAAACACACTATGTTGGAAGTAGGAAATTATCCTAATCAAAATGTCACTTCTAAAAATATTTTAAAAATGACAATACTGTAAACAGAAATTTCCACAGTGACAATTAAACATAATTAAATGCTGGATTTCTCTTCAAGTTTCTCTCATTCTCTACAACTTATTTTTCTGGGCTGAACTCAATTTCTCTTTCAAGTACATCTTGTTCCTGTCAGAGAAAATGCAGCTACTTATTTTTTTTTTAATTTAGCAAGTGAATTTAAAGGCAGATTGAGCCATATTACAAATCTTAATGACCCTGAAGATATTTTCTCTAACCATAAGAGGAGCCTCAGGGGAACATTCAACAAGATAAAGGGTGGATGGTAATACGTATGTGCTCAGGAAGAACAGAAGGGTGTCCTGGATCATTTGTGTCCAAAATAATCATGCGAAATTTTTTATTTTATAAAAAGTGGCCTACACTGCTCAAGTTTATCTTATTCGATTTTTTTTAATGTTTTTACTTATTTATTTATTTTGGGAAAGAGAGAGCAAGCAGGAGAAGGGCAGAAAGGGAGGGGGACAGAGGATCCGAAGTGGGCTCTGTGCTGACAGAACCCAATGAGGGGCTAGAACTCACAAAACGGGAGATCACGACCTACGTCAAAGTGAGGTGTTTAACCGACTGAGTCACCCAGGGGTCCCAATTTTATTTGAAAATTGTTAAGGTTCTTTGTTTTGTTGAGAGACAGAGAGAATGGCAGAGGGGCAGAGAAAGGGGGAGAAAGACCCAAGCAGACTCCGTGCTGTCAGCAAGAAGTCTGATGGCAGGGCTTGAATTCATGAACCTTGAGATCATGATGAGCCGAAATCAAGAGTCGAATGCCTAACCAACTGAGCCATCCAGGTGCTCCATTTTATTTGACTTTTTGGGGGTGCCTGGGTGGCGCAGTCAGTTAAGCGTCCGACTTCAGCCAGGTCACGATCTCGCGGTCCGTGAGTTCGAGCCCCGCATCAGGCTCTGGGCTGATGGCTCGAAGCCTGGAGCCTGTTTCCGATTCTGTGTCTCCCTCTCTCTCTGCCCCTCCCCCGTTCATGCTCTGTCTCTCTCTGTCCCAAAAATAAATAAACGTTGAAAAAAAAACATTTATTTGACTTTTTGTATGTGTTTCTTTGTTTGAACATCAACAGCTTATGGAAGGAATCAGATAATATTGCTAAGAGAAATGAAGGAAAGACCTAAGCAATGGAAGAAAAGAGAACAGGTGAAGGTGCAACTTTGGGACCAAAGTCAGAAAAAAAAAAAGCAAAAGTAGCAACAATGGTTAAAATGACAGCCCAACAGGGGCGCCTGGGTGGCTCAATCTGTCAAGTGACTTCAGATCAGGTCATGACCTCGCATTTCGTGGGTTCAAGCCCCACATCGGGCTCTGTGCGGACAGCTCAGAACCTGGAGCCTGCTTCGGGTTCTGTGTCTCCCTCTCTCTCTCTGCCCCTCTCCAGCTCATGCTCTGTTTCTCTCTCTCAAAAATAAACATTAAAAAAATTTTTTTAGGGGCGCCTGGGTGGCGCAGTCGGTTAAGCGTCCGACTTCAGCCAGGTCACGATCTCGCGGTCCGGGAGTTCGAGCCCCGCGTCAGGCTCTGGGCTGATGGCTCAGAGCCTGGAGCCTGTTTCCGATTCTATGTCTCCCTCTCTCTCTGCCCCTCCCCCGTTCATGCTCTGTCTCTCTCTGTCCCAAAAATAAATAAACGTTGAAAAAAAAAATTAAAAAAAAAAAAAAGGAAAAAAAAATTTTTAATGATAGCCCAACAGATTCTATCCAAGTCAATGCTATCAGGGAGCAGGGGAGGTAGAGGTAGAGGCTGGTAAAGTTCCTGCTTGGTTAGTTTCCCTGTTATGATGTGAAAACGACATTAGACATTTTTCCTTTGTGGTAAAGGGAACAGATGCTTTCTGGAGTTTTGTTCTTAAGAGTGATTTTTGTCACCAGGTACAGGCACGGGATGGACAACTGAAGCAACCCCGGAATGTCCCAGAGATGCAAAGTCTGATTCTCAACTAGCCATGAACAGCTAAAGCCTTCCATCATCTTGTTCTCTCTTCAAACAATGATTAGCTATAGGCTCTTGTTTACAAATTAGTACTAATGTTTAATTAACTTACATAAACACATGTGTTTTATTAATATAAATAAGTGCATGTAAAGTGTGCTTACTTTGTTCACACATCAAGTCTTCTTTCTTTGAAAACCCTAAAGAACTTTAAGACTCATTTAATAATAGGAAATCACATAAGTGTTCAGTACCTCATTGTCCCTTTCATTTCAAAGATAATGCTTTGCTTTTTGAAATTTATAGTGTCAGGTTTCTATTTTTAGTTGGATATTCTTAGTATCATTCTTTATGTATTGATCCAGAGTTCAAACTTTAAAAATAAATGTTCCTCACAACACAGACACCCCAATCTTTCTATTATTTTGCCCTCAACTTACCTATCATATATATCTAATTGTTTAAGATGTTTGCGGTTGCAAGTAATAGAAAACCCAATTCTAACTACTTTAAGTAATAAGTAGGATTGGCTTATGTAGCTATAAAGTCCTCAGCTTGATAGACTTCAAGTTGGTTGACTGATTGAAGGGCTCATTAATCTCACGACGGGTCCAGGAAGAACCTGGTCATTCTGCTTCTCTGCTTTGCTGTCTCTACTGTGGGCTTCATCCTAAAACAGGCTCTCTCCACTACTTAGAAGAATCTTAACCCTCCCCAAAAAACCAAGACATGGAGAAACTTAGAGGACAAGGAATTTATTCTGAAGTCTATTATCATTCAAGCATAGAACCTGGACATAGAATTTACTGACATAGAATCGTCAATAAATATTTGTTGAAAAACAAGTAAATGAATTAACTAGGAAACAAATAGTGTGATTTCAAATCAATGTTATCAGTTCTCTGTCTTAGCACATTCACACATACGGGTTTAAGAAAAACAAAACAAAGCAAAAATTGGCTCGCCAGGACATAGAAAAAAAAACACTAATCACTAAATTACTTTTAAAAATAAGTGGGGGGGGGGGAGAGGGGGGTCAGGTAAATGTTTCCTGAGGATTCACAATTCATACAGCACAGCGTCCAATGAGACTCATGACATTTGATACAATTGTGAGTAGCAGAATCTTAGAAGATTCTTACTGAGATTGTAACTAAAAACCTCTACTTCTTCCACATGCTTTTACTCCTAAGGATAGGCTTACCAACTCCTTACTCTTGCTTCTTGCTTCTGCCTTTCTCATAAGTGGACCTCTATGAGCGTTGCTCGGCTCAGCTTTTAAACTTTTAAACTTTCAAATAAGAAAAAAAAAAGGCGAAAGAAAACAGTACATTCCTGTCTTAGTCTCTTTGGACTTTTTTTTTTTTTTTAATGTAAGCAGGGGAGGGGCAGAGAGAGAGAGGGAGAAAGAGAATCCGAAGCAGGCTCTCGGCTCTCAGCTGTAAGCACAGAGCCCAACGTAGGGCTTGGACTCACGGACTGTGAGATCATGACCTGAGTTGGACGCTTAACTGACTGAGCCACCCAGGTGCTCCCCATCTTTTCCTTTCCTTCCTTCCCTTCCTTCTCCCTCCCTCCTTCCGTCCTTCCTTCCTTCCCACAACAAATATATGCATTGTTCTAGGCCTTGGGGATACAAATGTGAAGAGAAAAAGGACAGGGATCTTGACATTGCCTCATGAAATATTGTGTGTCCTCTACAGCTCAGCACCTAGTACACTTAATGGTATGTTGCAGGCACTGCATAAAGTGTTAAGGGTAGGGTAGATGATGGCTTGATTGATGGAGGGAGATTAGGAGTGTAAGTTCCAGAACCTGATTAAAAACTAGATATGCCTAACTCTAAAGCCCAACCTCTTAACTACTTGGCTATCTTGCTGAATGCATCTACATATTATTTATAATATGTAGTGTCATCAAGTCTAATCATACTTCTGGCACATGCTAATTCCTAGATTACAACAGGCCAAGACATGTGAGTATTTTAGGTAGTCTGTACTTTTTTTTCTAAACAAAATAATACTCTCAGGGACCCACTGTATAACATACACTTCATGAATCAATCTTTCATGATTGAAAGACTACCTTGTCTTAGGTCATCCTATTTGTTTTCTGGGTTTGAAAGACACCAGAATACCAACAGAAGCAGAAAGGAACATAGGAACATCCGATATAATGAGTTTCTATTCTAAAAATGCTTGTGCATGCCCACTATATGGTTGGAGCCATGGTTTCTCCATGGAGTGTACATGACTGTCTGTTAGGGAATGGGAAGAAAATATTAGAACTTCTACTTAGATTTATTTTTATTTCATCTTTTGAAAAGGTCTTTGTTCACATGTGTCTTATTATGTATAATTTTTTAAACAGTTGTATATGCCTATAATTCATCCACACACATAAATGTGGATACATAAAGAAACAACTGTTATGAATAGGTTTGCACAAACAAGTCATGTGGAAACTACTGAGTTAGAACATGATATAGGCAAAGCTCATGTCACAAATTCAATTTCCTGTGTCACCTTACTGCACAAAAATAAAATCTCTTAAAGGTATAAAATTAAGTCCAATTAAGATGTGGATGAGTCATCACAGAACTATCTCTGATAGAGTTAGAAAGCATCTCAAAGAATCTTATTGATGTTGATTCTATAACATCTTTTCCTATATGAAGAGAGAAGAGAAAATGACTTTTTATTGACTTGTTTTACACTAGTCACTAAATCAAAGCATATAGCCTTATTTAATCTTCACAGTAGGCCACTAAGGTAGGAAATATTTACCCTACTTTGTGGTTGATTAAAAGAAAGTTAAGGGAGTTAAGTAATTTCCTGTCACACTTTTAGTAAAAGGGGAAATTGGTATTTGAACAATTTTTAATTGCAAAGACCAAGCATTTTCCCCCAAGGCAAATCCTAGTTTTAGCACTTAGACATGATCTAGGGCGAATTATTTAAACTCTGTTAGCCTTGATCATTTATTTTTTAAAAGATAACGATAAAGATAACTACCTTTAGTTGATTAGTATGTTTCACATATGGATTCTTTGTAGCACTGGGAGAAATATGGCTAATATTTTAGGAGCTACGTGGTGTCCTCAAGGCTTCACTCTGAATCTCAAAGCTCAAGTTGAATAATTACAAAGAAGTTCAAATATTTTTATCTATGTTTGGTGGAGAGCTGGGCCCTCAAACAATGTCCATGTCTGGTCAGTTCTGAACTACAACAAATCCTATCCACTACGAATAATAAAATAGGTTCACATCTGTTGTGCTATAGTCAGAAATGGGAGAAAACTTTCATTTTAAGTTGGATGTCATGAAGAGAGAAGCTGAGCATCAAAGATTAAGAGTTTGCATCTTGTATTTGCTATAGGTTTATTTAACACACCAGAAGACATATAAATATGTTTCAAATATAATCTTCAAATAAAAAATTCTTAAGTATAACTGTACTTTAAGAAAGAGTTATATCATTTTGCTTTTGTTATTAATGTCTGTGGCTGTACTTATTTTAATTCTCTGATATACCAAGACTACTAACTAAAAAATAAACTCCAAAATACATATTTATTTCAAAATGAATGTAGAAAAAAACATATTTTAATTTTTTGGCCATATGCTGCTATAAATGAAATATATTGTGACTTAAGAAAAGGAAATAAATTCTACTAGTAAATTAACCAGTGAAGTAGAACATGGAATGAGACAGTTCCAGCTCTCTCAGAAATTTTGGCTGAAGCACTAAAGCAGAGAACAGTGGATCAAAAGTAAACCATATTGAATACTGTGATGACTAGTTTTATGTGTCAAATTGACTGGGCTAAGAGATGTCCACATAGCTGAAAAGACTATTTCTGAGTGTGTCCATGAGGGTGTCTCCAGGAGAGATCACCATTTGAATCAGTAGGTTCAATAAAGAAGACTGCCCTGACCAAGGTGGATGGCCATCATCCAATCCATTGAGCGACTGAATAGAACAAAAAGCTAGAGAAAGGGGGAATTTGCTCTCTCCCTGCAGCTGGAATATCCACCTTCTCCCAACCTTGGACAATGGTGCTCCCCTGGTTGTATGTTTCTTCCCTTTGTTCCCAAGACTCTCTATATAGCTGCTTCCTGAAATTACTGAATTTGAGTTACCCCAGCTTTTCCCTATTTGTTTTTTCAGTCCTCCAACCCCTATCCTGCCAATTCCCCATAATATATTATCTCTGTTGAAATATGAAATGTGGCTTCTGTTTTCCAACTTGCTCCTAATCAGTACTGAGGATCAAGATCCTTGGAGATGGAACTTTTATGATTTGTTTGGTCATATGCTTGAACCCAGTGAGAATTATAATACTAAAAATATGTGACATGTAGACACATCACACTTTAAAATATTAACATGCATGTTTGTGATAAATTGCCTGGAGAAGGCTTTGTCTTGGGCAACTGAATGGCTGCTACACTTGACAACTATTGTAATAATGGTAAGCATAAGGAATACAAGTAATAACTTTAAGGGGGAATCTGCCTAAACTGACAGCTTACAAAAATAATGGCAAGCTCAGAGCTCTACTCTCAGCTCAACTCACAGAGAACCACAAAGCTTCTCCAGCAGCCATAAAACAATCTCTTATTTCTTAAAGCTCTAGGTGATTTTATGGAAATCATGTCCTTCTTGTTAAGGAGATAGTCTTTCTTTCTTTGGGGCTCTGAGTAACCTCACCTGGGAAGTTGCCTTGCGATGGGATACGTTTCTCATTAAGACTCACCCAACCACCCCTTTGTTTTCCCTTTAGACTGATAACCAGAATCAGCTATCAGCTTCTTCCTGGGAGACAGGTAAAAAGGTTGACCCTGTAGGAGGTAGCTTACACTCTGTAAGATTTCCCTAATTTATTTTGGCAAAAATATGTATAGAAATGAATTCTAAGGATGTTAGATCAGAGCAAATGGAATAAAACACTGGGTTGTGCTGGGTTGATACAGGAGAATCTACACATTACTTATGTAAAGTGTTAGTTTTCATGTTCTAACAGTTTGCTAGGTTGGTTGACTGACACGGGGCCTCAAGAGTCCTGAATTCAGCGAGGTTGAGATGCTACAGTATAGAATGATTCAAAGGAAAGAGTACAAAGACTTAGAAAGATAAGAATAGTGCAGTAAATTTATCACGTGAAAACTGCACATCCACTCACCCCTGACTCTACACTGGGATGAGGACATTCTCTTCACTAAAGAATTAGGAAATACAGGGGCACCTGGGTAGCTAATTTGGTTAAGCGTCTGACTTCAGCTCAAGTCATGATCTCATGGCTTGGGGGTTTGAGCCCTGCATCAGGCTCTGTGCTGACATCTCAGAGCCTGGAGCCTGCTTCAGATTTTGTGTCTCCTTCACTCTCTGCCCGTCCCCTACTCATGCGCTAGCTCTCTCGCTCTCTCTCTCTCTCTCCCCACCCCCCCCGCCCTCAAAAATAAATAAACATTTAAAAAAATTTTTTTAAAGAATTAGGAGATACATCAGGGAGAAGACCAAGAGAATATCCTTGAAAAACTCTGTGTTGGCTGTCTTCTAAAGACCAGGGAAGACAGAGAAAATCCTGCCACTAAGACAGACTCTGCTTTCAACTGGGATGATGGCTTTCTCTGGAAGCCACTCAGGTGGCACTGCCTAACTTCCACAGACAGGACAGACATATTTATGATAATGAGCAACAGAAACCAAATTATAAGCAAAATGTTCTGACCAGCAGTAGTCTTTCATATTGCCTAAAAATTAATCATGGTGTCCCTAGAAGTAGAACAGACAGGCAGCCTACAAAATACAACTCAATCTATACAAAAAGAGAAAGAAACTGGATGTGGAAGGCTGAAACATGACTTGAGTTACCACAATGGAGAGTGTGGCCTCATGAAAATTTAGGGATTTCCCAAGTAGGTGAAGTCTCTGAGGGCCCATTAATCCTTCAAGATTATCCTCTCCAAAGCTGCTGTACCCACACCACCTAGCACTACAAAGGAGCATGCCTTTGATATACTGAACATACTGAATACCTGAATACACTGAACAACCCATTAGGCTGCTAGGATTTGTTAAAACTGACTTATTTATTTGAGAGAGAGAGAGAGACAGTACAAGTGGGGAAGAGGAAGAGAGAGAGGGAGAGAGAGAGAATCTCAAGTAGGCTCTGCACTGTCAGTGCAAAGTCTGATGCAGGGCTTGAACTCATGAACCATGAGGTCATGACCTGGACAGAAATCAAGAGTTGGACACTTAACCAACTGAGCCACCGAGGCACCCCTGGGCTGCTGTTATCGAGTGGGGTCCAGAGCAACATCAGGCCCTTCTGCAGATCCAGCTGTAGTACATGCTGTTTTGGCGCTAAATCCTTATGTCCCAGGAGATCCAGTAATAGTCCAAGTGCTTGGGCCAAGTGGGATGCTGCACTGAGCGGCCAGCAAGCCTGCACAGGAGAAGATGCACAGGTCCCACGAGAATTTTAGTAAAGTCCTATGTGCTTCTCCAGATAGCAGAAGTCTTCTTGGTTTACTACTGGGCCCTAGAAGAACACCTGATTATTGGACATGATCTGAGCTGTCTGTTATGAACTGGGCGTTCTCTGACTACCACACCATAAGATTGGACATTTACAGCAGAAATCCAGAGCACAGTAAGTTACATATGCAGGTAGCTCAGATTCCTTAAATATGTGCTTCTGCTACATTGCCTCTCCCTCAACCTATATGTACATCCTCATGGGGAGTTCATTAGTGATGCATGACTAAGGAGAAAAAAGGAACAAAACAAAACAAAACAAAACAAAACAAAAAACACTTGATACTGGTTTAGACCTGGTCCAGTATGACATACTGGCATAAAATCAAGTGGAATATTAAGGCATTATATGTCCACTAAGAAGTCTTCTAGAAAGAAAGAGAGAAAGGCTCTAAAGCTTTAAGAATATTTACTTACCCTTGTAACTGATCTATTGCCAGAAATAGGGATTCACTGATTTATGGGCAGTGGATAATAGTGTGGCTAGAAGATGTGAAAATAACAGAATTGGAAGATTGGTTTCAAGGCTGTCTAGGGAGAAGTATGTGAAAGAACATCTTTAAATGTGAATAAAAGATTAAGGTACCTGTTACCTGTCTATTTTGTGGGTTGGAATTTAAAAAAAAAATGAATTGAAATAATGAACAACAGCATATATGCTGGCAAAAGTAGTGGCAAGAGAGAAAGCACTCTAAAGCTACTGCATTATTCATGAGGAAGGTAAACATATTACTCATCATGCATCCTACTATTTCTGGGAAAACTGCACACACAATTAAGTCTGAAACTTCCAAAAGTAGAAGAGGAAAGTCATATATATATATATATATATATATATATATATATATATATATATATGAAATTTATTGTCAAATTTGTTTCCATACAATACCCAGTGCTCATCCCAACAGGTGCCCTCCTCCATGCCCATCACCAACTTTCCCCTCCCTCCCACCCCCCATCAACCCTCAGTTTACTCTCAGTTTTTAAGAGTCTCTTATGGTTGGGCTCCCTCCCTCTCTTTTTTCTTTCTTCCCTTCCCCTCCCCCACAGTCTTCTGTTAAGTTTCTCAGGATCCGCATAAAAGTGAAAACATATGGTATCTCTCTTTCTCTGTATGACTTATTTCACTTAGCATAACACTCTCCAGTTCTATCCACGTTGCTACAAAAGGCCATATTTCATTCTTTCTCATTACCGACTAGTATTCCATTGTATATATAAATCACAGTTTCTTTATCCGTTCATCAGTTGATGGACATTCAGGCTTTTTCTATAATTTTGCTATTATTGAAAGCACTGCTATAAACATTGGGGTACAAGTGCCCCTATGCATCTGCATTCCTGTATCCCTTGGATAAATTCCTAGCAGTGCTATTGCTGGGTCGTAGGGTAGATATATTTTTAATTTTTTGAGGAACCTCCACACTGTTTTCCAGAGTGGCTGCACCAGTTTGCATTCCTACCAACAGTGCAAGAGGGTTCCCGTTTCTCCACATCCTCTCCAACATCTATAGTCTCCTGATGTGTTCATTTTGGCCACTCTGACTGGTGTGAAGTGATATCTCAGTGTGGTTTTGATTTGTATTTCCCTGATGAGGCGTGACGTTGAGCATCTTTTCATGAGCCTGTTGGCCATCTGGATGTCTTCTTTAGAGAAGTGCCTATTCATGTCTTCTGCCAATTATTTCACTGGATTATTTGTTTTTTGGGTGTGGAGTTTGGTGAGTTCTTTATAGATTTTGGATAGCCCTTTGTCCGATATGTCATTTGTAAATATATTTTCCCATTCTGTAGGTTGCCTTTTAGTTTTGTTGATTGCTTCCTCTGCAGTGCAGAAGCTTTTTATCTTCATGAGGTCCCAATAGTTCATTTTTGCTTTTAATTCCCTTGCCTTTGGAGATGCATCAAGTAAGAAATTACTGCGGCTGAGGTCAGAGAGGTTTTTTGAAGAGGAAAGTCTTAAATAACATATTAGCAATCCAAACCCAGCAACTGATCAGAATCAATTTCTCCCAGAAATTCAAAACTGATTTAACATTTTAAAATTCCAATAATGTACTTCTTCCAATTAACAGAATAAAGGAGAAAAGTCATATGATAATATCAATATATGAATAAGACCTTTGAATATTAAGTGAAGTCAATATTTTTAAAGTATTCTCTGTGCCCAATGTGGGGCTTGAACTCACAACCCTGAAATCAAGAGTCACATGCTCTTCCAAGTGAGCCAGCCAGGCACTCCAAGTGAACTCAGGTTTTAATTTTAAAAGTTCTAGCAAACTATTAAGAGAAGGGAATTTTTTTAACTTTATAAGTTATCCATTTATTTAAACTCTACTAATGTTGCAATGATCATTCCTCTTAAAATCAGAACCCACTCAAAAAAGTACAAAGTATTACCATTTCTTTTCAACACTGTATTAGAATTCTTAGCCAAAGGAGTAAAGTCCCTCCTCTCCTCAAAAAAGACATAAAGGCTATTGACACTGAAAAGAAACAAAACTGTCATTTTTACTACTTTTCACTAATAATAGCCATCATATCATCATATGATTTTTTAAAAAAGGAAATAAAAGCTATAATAGCTGGAAAAAAGAAACAACACTGTGCTTTTCACAAACAATATGGCTCTTTACATGGAAAATTTCAAAATAATTTAGGGCTAAATAAAAATAAACTAGGATAATTTAGCATGGTTCTCAACACACATTTAAAATCAAAATGATAAATTTCCTTTCATCATAATTAAATCTACTTTCTGGTCCAATCTCAGAATAATCTGGGGTAAAATGTCCTCATTTTCATAGAGTAAGGTGGCATTTGAAACCTTTTGGGAGTAGGACTTCATTGAGCTAGATGACCCTCCAAAAATCACATTTTAAGTATATTAAAATACAGTAGAAAGTAAACTAATACGTATAGACTCTATTGCATCTTAACTGGTCCAGAGAAGATTAAAATGACCAATTTTTCTATCTTAATTTTTCACAAATGAAAACTCTGCTGCATACTTAATAAGATCTTGGTATTAACAAAAAAAAACTTCAAAATCAGACTTAATTTCTACAAACTATACGATTTTTATGAAAAACCTTGATTATTTGGTCAAAATGAGCCATCAAGAAAAAAACCATCCATCTAAGAATCCCAGATGTATACCCCATGTGAGAGAGAAGGCAATCAATTAAACACACAAAAAACGATGCCATTTATTTTAGCTGCATCTTTCTTAGGCTCGCACAGATTGAATGGAGTCACATAATTACGTTTTTACTTTCCACAAATCACAATATTTTTTAAGTTTATTTATTTTGAGAGAGAGGGAGGGAGGGAGAGAGGGAGAGAGAATCCTAAGCAGGCTCCACACTGTCAGCACACAGCCTGATGTGGGGCTCAAACCCATGAACCATGAGTCATGACCTGAGCTGAAGTTGAATGTTTAACCAACTGAGCCACCCAGGCACCCTACAAATCACAATATTTTTAACCACATGGATAACTTAAAGACTCTTTTCTGACAAACAACAGAAAATCCAAATTGGTCCATCTTACACACACACACACACACACACACACACACACACACACACACAAAAGCAGATCCACTGACTTCTGTAATAGACTATAGAGATATTAATTCCTTTTACTTTGTGGATCATCTTTTAATCTTCTGCATATTTTTCATTTATGAAGCTTAGAAGTAGTGGAAAGGTTTAGCCTATCTTGTGATAAAGCAAAGATTATCTTGTGTTTCTGCAAGCCATGCTGTTATTATGCATTTACTCATTCAACAAGTATTTAATTAAATTCTTATGATGCATATACTACAAATTAGATACTTAGGAGGAACATTAAGAAAAAAAAATAAGCCAACAGTATAGTTAGAAAAGCAAACCATAACGAAGAAAGTAGTTAAGTAACCTTGTGGTTAACCACAAAAGTGAGTGGCACAGCCCCTAAGTGCAATAGTTCACAGAAACAGAAAATCTAGGGTAGCTAGAGAAGTCAAAAATATTTAATTAAAGAAACAAAACATGAACTATCCCTTAATGAGTGGTTGATACTCAAACAGGAAAATGTAGATTCTGGGGTATGTGCCCAGATCCTTTCTTCAGAAACAAAAGCTCATTCTGCCAGCTGCCAGGAGTGTTGGCTGTTAGAGGCTCTCACCTAAGATCTTATCCAGATTCGTCCTTCCAGGAAGGCAGCTGCCTCATCCAAGGTCACATTCTTTGGAGGAAGCTTGCTTCTAATCACTAAAGTGCAAAGGAACAGGACCTCTGCACTTGCAAGGCTCTCCCTGTGATCGTCTGAGAGTTCTATTATAACTACTTCACAGTTCGCTTTGTTCCTCCACTCAAACCCACTTCCTTCACTCCCTTCAAGGTGCTGCTCCCATAAGCACGCCACAGTTAACCCTCTGCATGCAAATCTCCACCTCAGAGTCTGTCTCCCAAGGAACCCCATCTAAGACATTATAGCAAACAGAGAAAATATTCGATGTAGAAAGAATATCAAGCAAAGACTTGATATTATATGTACTGGGATAATTGGACAAAGTACCTTGCTCACACTGAAGGCAGTGTGTGGGGAAAATGAGAAGTATGGTTAAGTAGATTTTGGAGGACCCTGAATGCCACCCCAGTTTGGAATTCATCTCATAATTCAATGTTCCAAAACTCTTGCATCTTTAATGACCCTGGACTGTGAATTCATCCTCCTGGATGGATAGACACAGAGCTAAAAGTGACAAAGTACAAGCATGAAAATTCTCTAAAGTTTGATTATCTTTAAAATGTACATGAACCTTGAATATCATCCACAGTTATTAGCATTTGTCATAATGAATACATACTCTTGTTTAAGAAGCATGGCCACAATGAGTAGAGAAACAGTGTGTGTGTGTGTGTGTGTGTGTGTGTGTGTGCGCGCGCGCGCACGCACATGTGTGTTGTGTGCCCACACTTCTCAATGTTTTTTCAACTCTTTAAAAAGGGTTTAAAAAAAAGAAAGGGGTGGGTAAAACATGATAGGTTATATTTGAAAATGTTGACTTATGCCTTTCCACTTGCCCACCTGGCACCATTTCTAATCACCTGGTGCTCATTTGCATGACACCTGCTTCTAGCTTGTCATAACCATCATTTTTGATTTGTCTCCTGAATGAGGGGTTTCCCTTCAACCTCTGCCAATAGGCCCCATTAGGGTTTTAGTTTACAAGAAATCCAGTACTAATATGCAAATATAGTACACATATGGGAGTTAGTAGGGGCCTCAAGGAGATGAAATGATCTAAAACAAATGACTTAATACTAAAAGCAATAGCACAGTAATACAGAGAGCTTGGAAAATCAGAATGGTTGTGGGAGCAAAAACAGCCCCTCCACTGAGCACTTCATATAAAAGCTATAGACCATTCTTATCCATTCTTATCTTTTTGCATATGCTACATAGTTACATACACATACAATCTTGAATTCATATTTTCTACATTTTTAATGGTTCCATATAATATCCTATCTAGAGCAAAGCTTATTTAACCTTTTTAAGGAATATTTGGTAAGAAGAATGAGAATGAATACCTGATTGCAGGAAATGGGCTTACTGTGCATTGTGAAGACATGTCAGAGAACAAGGTTGGCAAAGTCCCTTTCCTTGTGGAGCTTAATTTAAGAGAGGGAGCCAATCTCTAAATAAATAAATGAGAAAAGGCCACACCTGATGAGTGCTGTGTGGAAATAAAACAACGTGGTGTGATAGGGGCTGATGGGAAGCTGCTGAGATTGAGTGGTCTGTGAGGGCCTGTTTAAACCTGAGATCTGAACAGTAGGAGGAGCTGGCCATGTGAGGCATGTGAAGGAAAACCTTTAAGCAGAGAAAACATTGTGTAAAAGCCCTGAGTCTCAAAGCTTGCCTTTTAAGGCAGCTTCATCTCTGCTACTCAAAAGGCTAACCCTGGGAGGCTAATCCTGCAAACATATTCTCACTAAACATCCAGAATGAGCCAAATAAATATTTCTAGAAAGAAAGCCAGCTATAACATGTAACAACAGGAAACAGATGATCCAATACATCCTATGATATGCCCAAATTATCTGGACCAAGATTAGGTCATTCTATGATTTATATAACATATTTATATTCATCCTTATTTCAGAAGGAAGTTAAAGTATTTTCCAAAGAAGTATAGATTATGATCAAATAGCATAAATAAAAAGTAGAGGGAAACATAAAGTAAAACAAGTGAAGACAATGTGGGGAAAAGAAGGGAGATATAAATGCTCACGAGAAAGGAATCTTCATGTGCTACTGGTGGGAATACAAACTGGTGCGGCCACTGTCGAAAACACTATGGAGGTTTCTCAAAAAATTACAAATAGAATTACCTATGACCCAGTAATTCCACTACTGGGTATTTACCCAAAGAAACCAAAAACACTAATCCAAAAAGATATGTGCACCTCAATATTTACTGTAGCATTATTTACAATAGCCATGATTATGGAAGCAACCCAAGTATCTCTCCATAGATGAATGGATAAGGAAGATGTGGTATATATACAATGGAACATTGCTCAGCCATTAAAAAAAAGGATGAAATCTTGCCATTTGCAACAATGTAAATGGATCTAAAGGTTGTAAGGCTAAGCAAAATAACTCAGTCAGAGAAAGACAAATACCATATGACTTCACTCATGTGTGGAATTTTGGAAACAAAACAAATAAATAAAGTAAAAAGAGACAAAAAACCAGATTCTTAAATGCAGAGGACAAACTAGTAGTTGCCAGAGAGGAAGTGGATAGCGGGAGGAGTGAAAGAGATAAAAGATATTAAGAGTACACTTATCTTCATGAGCACTGAGACATGCCTAGAATTGTTGAATCATATTGCATACCTGAAACTACTATAACTCTGTATGTTAATTATATTTCAATTAAAAAAAATGTTCATAATAATGACCTACATTCTGGCTACCACGAGTTTTCCAGAAGCCTATACAAAGAAAAAAAGGAAAGGAATGCTATGAATTACACAATTCAAAATATTCATATACGACTGTTTTTCTTTATTTTTTATTTTATCTTTTATTTAATTCCAGTATAGTTAACATCCAGTGTTACATTAGTTTCAGGTGTATGATATAGTGATTCAACAATTGTATATGTTACTCAGTGCTTATCATGATAAGTGTACTCTTAACCCTCTTCACCTATTTCACCTATCCCCTCACCCATCTCCCCTCTGGTAACCATTTGTTTGTTCTCAATAGTTGAGTCTACCTTTTGGTTTGTCTCTTTTTTGCTTGTTTGCCTTGCTTCCTAAATTCCGCATATGAATGACATCATCTGGTATTTGTCTTTCTCTGACTGACTTATTTCACTTAGTATAATACTCTCTAGATTCATCCATGTTGTTCCGAATGGCGAGCTTTCATTCTTTTTATGGCTAAGTAATATTGCATTATATATACATATATACCACCTTTTTTAATCCATTCATCTTGGGAAGATTCCTTAATTTGACTACTGTAAAGAATTCTGCAACAAACATAGTGGTATCTATATCCTTTCAAATTAGAATTTTCATATTCTTTGGGTAAATACCCAGTCGTGGAACTATTGGATCATATGGTAATTCTATTTTTAATTTTTTGAGGAACCTCCATACTGTTTTCCACATGGCTGAGCTAGTCTGCATTCCCACCAACAGTGCACGAGGGTTCCTTTTTCTTGGCATCCTTGACAACACTTGTTGTTTCTTGTGTTTTTTATTTTAGCCATTCTGAAGGTGTGAGGTTCATAACCTATTTTTGACATTATAAAAGAGAACAGTAGTTCTCATAAGAGGATGCTGTCTAATGCAATGAATATGCCCCTCCACAACATCCTTTAATAGATGACAAAACCGTATTTTCATGGTCTGATTCTTATAATGACTCTCAATAAAGGCTTCTTAAATCACTCACTGCACAGCTCAGTGAAAGTAATTCTTTAGTGGGTCACCCTAAGGCTGAATGGGCACCCAAGTCACTCTTCAACTAAGTTTATCCAAAAATATACTTGTTAATAACTTAAGAACTTGATGTACATGACCTGCATGAATTCTTCACTATTTCTCAAGATTGAACTATTGTCATTGGATTCCCTATCCATCCATAGACTATGGCAGTGACGTGTTGCTAATTGTACACAGACCTCAACATCTTACCTGAATATAAAGAAAGAGGTAGATTTTTAAAATTCTGGAAAACTAAGACTTTAAGGTTCCACATAGCAGAGTATTTGTCATCTGTATATTTTAAGAGTGTTTTTCACATCATTGTTATATCACTAAGAGGAAAGATAATAAGAAATGTTTCAATAAATATTTTTAGTCAGAATAGAATAATATTCTGTGCATAATAAACTGTACCTGGTTTTAATCACCATTTTATATAATGCTAAAATAATTATTATATATCATAAATAAAAAACATAACCAGAAAAAATGAAATCAACAAAACAATACCAGATCCTCTGGAGAGAATCCTAGGAGTAAAATAGCATTAAAATAAAAATAATATCTCAGAAATATACAGCTACAATAAATCTTAATACAATATAGTTCACTTCACACAAATAGATATATTATTTCAATGTGCAGACAAATCAAGTGTACTCTCAATTCAATATAGCTTGTCACTTTTTGATTTCAGATCAATATGTTCAAAAAGCGAAGAAAGAGCAGGAGTTATATACCCCTTTACACTCCAGGCTATACTTCAAAAAGAAAGTTCTCTCTTTTATGTTAAAGGAACAACTTACAACTGAAAACTGCCAGTGTGTTTCATGTAGAACATTACTCAACAATCAGATCATTTAGGTATTTTTAATAATTCATGTTTAGATGTCTTACTGGTGCTAAGAACTCCCAGGAGCAAAAACAACAGAAACTAACAAATCTACCCTTTACCTTATTCAATTTACATACTTGATTCTATGGCAAATTTATTGGAAACCAATCTCTAAATCTGAACTTCAAATATTAATTTCTTACTTCTATTAGTCTATTAATGGAATGTATTGCTACGTATGAAAACGTACCAAACATATAAACAGAAAACCAAGGTAGGCTTCTGTAAAATTTACCAGAATATAATATTTGAGAGTGCCCCAAGTATTATCAGTCTTTTCTAAATATGCAGGAGTTTTTGAGGACAGGAAATATTTTATTTCAATTTATATTTCTTAATACATAATACAGCACCCAATAAATATGTACCAAATGAATGTAAATGACATTCCAAACATCATGTGTCAAAGAACTTAATAGCTGTTGAAAAGATAACAAAGTCATAATGAATTTTAAAGAAAGTGAAATCTCTCATAAACTGCTGAGATATTCCCAGACTCCTAGTGGCAAATGATTATTCATACCCAAACCACACTTTTCAAATTTGATAGGTTGATCCTGATTTTTTTCATTCATAAATGTACTTGACAACTATTCAGTAGAACACCATTTACATACCAGACATTTTCTAGGCAGGATGATACAGTTAAAAAGACTGCCAAAATATCTTCCTATAAGAAATTTATACTCTAGTGGAATAAACAGAATATAAACTGAAATCAAAGGAATAAGTCCAACAAAACAATATCAAATACAATAAGGGATATAAAAAAAATCATGCTACAGAGAGTGACAGGGACATTGGATCTGTGTGTGCTATTTTAGTTGGGAGTGATCCAGGTTGCCTCTCTGAGACAATAAGATATATTCTGGATTGTTTTCTAATTATGTATAATGTCTCCAAATTTAGCCAAAGTAAAGTATACTTTTGTGATACAGCAACAAGCAAGACCTCCCTTTCTCCCACCGCTGAACAAAGAACACACACACACACACACACACACACACACACACACACACACTGGCCTACTCTCCTTTCTAACTGTGCCACAGTGCTTTTTCAGAGATATCAGAGCTACAACCTTAAAAAGCAGATGTTTACTTTGTTGTTTTTTCCACACTTTGAATTAGTTCTAATTTCAGGATACTAGAAGGCCATCCTTCAAAAGCATCTCTCCACAGGGTCTGTCACTGAGTTATTACTATTAATTGAAAAGAGAAGTAGTAGCATCTAATGAGATGGCAGTCAAAATATTGGGTGTCCACCAAGTGCCAGGCACTGGATTGGGTTCTTTAGACTTCGTTTCATCTCATATCGTCCTCATAAAATCCCTCTTAGGTATTGTCTTGCAGATAAGGACATTAATGTTCACAGAGATCATCAAGTGCCCAGGGTCAAGCAGAGAATAAATGGTTGCTAAGCTCGTATCATTTCCCAAGATCACCTGCTTCATCCCATATAACTGTGTCATGCAACTTCCTCCCTTGAAATGCAAATGTGCTGGGGGGCGGGGTATACATTAAGCCTTATACAGTGGTGTGGATTAATTTATCAGGCCCTCTCGTGAAAGCAGATATTAAAAAGGAAAAAATATAGCTGAAAGTGAATTAGATAGTTAAGTACATAATTAAAAGTTATTCACTGTACATAAAGGCTAATTAATGTGATGGGGAATATTTTGTTCTAGGTCTTAAAGGAATAAATATTAAGACACTATTTGCTAGCTGGTTGTGACTTAAATGTATTTTTTTCCATAGAAGGAAAAAAATACACAAGTCTTGTTTGTGTATTGTTTAATTCAACAGATATCAACTCCTTTATTGTCTGTGCTTTATGGTCTGTGCTCCACTAGACACTATAGTGAATGCACAATAAAGAATGAGGCAAGATATTTGTTTCCCACCTTTAAGAACTGAAGATCTACTTTGGATACAAAACATGACAAACACCCATTGTCAGCGGATTACTGATACTCACACACCCTTCACTGTAGAAGAGCCCTCTCTCTAGCTGGACAGATTGTCCTCTATGACTGGAAGGGCACAGAGGAATGACATAAAAAGCATGGGCCCTATTCTAACCAATCACATCAGTCCACTTTTTTAATGTATGCATGTTACCCTATAAAATTCTCTCTCAGCACTGCTTGAGCTGTGTTCCACAAATTGTGATATATCTTCCTTTCCATTGTTTGATGGATTTTTATTTCCCTGAGATTTCTTCTTTGACCAGTAGATTATTTAGAAGTATTCTGTATATTTTCACAGCGTTTTAGAAATTTTCCTGTTTTCTTTCTGTTACCGGTTTCTAGTTTTATTCCATTGTAATGGAGAAAACCTGTCGTATGATTTCAGCTGAGGTTTGTTCTGTGGCTCAGGGAATGGTCTGCCTTTGTATACATTCCGTGTCACTTGAAAAAAAATATGTATTCTGCAGTTGTTGCATTGAGTGGTCTACAAATGTCGACTATATCCTTTGATGTGCATTTGTTCCTCTATAGCATTCCTGATTTTCTGTATAGTTTTTCTTCCAATTGTCAAGAGAAGGGTTTTGAATTTCCTAACTATAGTTGTAGATTTCTCTACTTCTCTGCTTAAGTCTGTCAGTTTCCACTTCAAACACTTTGCAGCTCTGCTGTTGACTGCTATTTTTCTCGGTAGGCTTACCCTTATATTACTGCATAATGGCAGTTCCTGTCTCTAGTAATTTTCTATCCTCTGAAGTCTACTTTATCTGACATTAAAAGATCCACTCCTCCTTTCTTTGGATGTTTGAATCATTTTTTTTTTCTATTCTTTACTTCTAGCCTGCTTGTTTCTTTGTATTTGAAGTGAGTTTCTTAGATACTGCCTACTGGTTGGGTCATATTTTTTTAATCTACTCTGACAATCTCTGTCTTTTAACTGGTATATTTAGACCATTTGCATTTAATTTAATTATTGACATATTATGACTAAAGTTTGCCATGTTATTTTTTTTGTTTTCTATTTGATCTTTGCTTTGTTTTTCTTTTTCCTACTCCTGTGAGTTATATGAACATTTTTTAGAACTCCATTTTATTTATTTTTTAAGTTTATTTATTTATTTTGAGAGGATGTGGAGGCCGATGTGGGACTCAAACTCATGAACTGTGAGATCATGACCTGAGCCAAAATCAAGAGTCAGATAGACACTCAACTGACTAAGCCAGCCTGGTGCCCCGAGAACTCCATTTTAAACTACCAGAGTTTTTGAGGGCATCTTTTTGTATAGCTTTTTAAGTGGTTGCTCTAGGTATGACATTAAAAATGCACAACTTATCAATAGGTGCTGTTGTTTTACCAGTTTAAGTGAACTATAGAAACCTTACCTCCTTTTCTCCCCTTTACTCTTTCCTGCTTATAATACAACTCTCAAATATTTTCTCTACATACATTTAGAACCACATCTGACACTGCCATAATTTTTGCTTCAACCATCAAACATAATTTAGGAAACTCAAAAGGAGAAGGAAAATGTATTATATTTAGTCATATTTTTTTCTCTTTCCATGTTCTTTCTTCTTTCCTAATGTTCTAAAGTTTTTTTTCTTTTATCAATTCCTCTCTGTTTAGAGAACTTCCTTTAGCCAAACTTTTAGAGTAGACCCATTGGTAACAAATTCTCTTGGTTTCCCCTTCATTTCTAAAGGATATTTTCTCTGACTATAAAACTCTAGATTCTTTCTTTCAGCATTTGAAAAATATTGTGCCACTTCTTTCTGACATTCATAGGTTTGATGAGAATCTGGGGCTATTCAAATTGTTTTCCCTGCATAGGTATGGTATTTCATTTCTCTTGCTCCTTTCAAGATATATCTTGACTTTTTTTTCCCCAGAAGTTTAACTATAATGTATCTTGGCATGGATTTCATGGCAGGAATGGCCTCATTACCACTCAGCAATGTTGAAAGTCCTGACTCTTTTTCTAGGCCTCTCCTGACATGACCCAGGTGGGGAGGGAAAGAAATGCCTCATTACTGCCAGGGGTGAGAGAAGCCATGCTTCCCACATGATCGCCACTGACACTGGTCTCAGAATATAGGGGTAAGAGTGGGGCCATAATGTAAATATAAATTAAAACTAAATGAGATATCACACAAACCTATTAGAATGGCTATTATTACAAAGACAGACAACACCAAGTTTTGGCGAGAACGTGGAACAATTGGAATCCTCATACAATGTTGGTTGGAATGTAAAATTGTACATACACTTTTCAAAACTACTGGCTAATGTCTTAAAAAATTAAACATACACCTACCATATGATCCAGCCAATTTATTCCAGGTATTTACCCAAGAGAAACAAATGCATACATCCGTATAGAATACTATTCAGAAACTAAAAGAAATAAATTACTGATACATGACACAAGATGGATGAATTGTAAAATAGTTATATTGAGTGAAAGAAGATATACAGAAAAAAAGCACGCATAGCATAGGATTCCATTTATACAAAACCCTAGAAAAGGAAAACTATTCTATGGTAACAGAAAGGAAACAAGTAATTGCCTGGGGAAGTGGAGAGAATAAAGAAGGGTACAAAGGAAGAATGAACAAAGAGGCATTCTAGACAACAATAAGGAAGGAAGGCATATGAGGAACACGTCCAAACTGAATCCAACTATTTTAAGGCACCTGCCAGGGAATTCCAAATAACATTTCCACTACTTATAATTGACTCTATGTCACTTGACCATAGATAGGTACAAAGGATATACCACCATTCATAATAAAGAAATTCTGTTCATATGGGAGAAACAGTCTCTCTGCCTCAGCACCTTTCCTTGTGTTCCAGCACTCTTATGTATTTATTTTTTAACATTTCTGTTGATATTTCAATAAAAGTTTGGAGGGAGAAGAGGAAAATGCATATGCTTAGTTGACCATGACTGTAAGTATAGCTTTACTCAAAACTATAGCTTAATACTTACTGATTACAATTGTATCTCTAAGTCACAGATACAATTCTTAACTAAGTTCACATAATTTAATGTTTAAAAAAATATCCAATGGGTGAACTACTTGTAAATACTTATTTCCTAGATGGCCTTTTTTATCTTTAATATTTTTTTAATTTTAAAAGAACTTTAAACTTACAGAAAAAGTATATGAAGAGCAGAAATAACTCCATATATACTTTACCTAGAGACCCCATTCAAGTTTTGCAAAACTTTCCTAATAATGTCCTTCCTAGTGAACATATCAGTTCTAGGACCATATTTTGCACTTTGTTGTATTGTCCCATCAGTTTGAGACTTTCCTTGACTGTCATGACTTTATACATTATTGAACACATCAGCAAATCAGAATTTCCCTATCAAAATTATCAGATATTTTCTCATTATTCAGCTCAGGTCATGTGTAATTGGCATAAATATTAAAGAATTAAAGTTGTTTTAGCTGTATACTATCAGGAGCACACAATATTGATTTGTCCCATCACTTGAGTAAAGTTCAGTCTGCCTGGTTTCTTCACTATAAAGTTACTTTTCCCTTTGTAATTAACAACTACTTTGTGGAAAGATACTAGACATTAGGTAAACATCTCATTCCTCCTCCAACTTTCACCCATTAGTTTTTAGCAACAATTAATGTTTATTGCCTCAATTATTGCCTAGTGGTTGCCAAGTAGTAATTCTCTAATTCCATCACCACTTCTACTCTTATTAATTGGCATTCTCCTATAAAGTAAAGCTTTATCTTCTCCCCATAAATTAGATACATTCATGTATCCCAATATATTGTGGTGGAATAAAATACTCCTATTTTATAGTATGATAATCTGTTACTATCATACTTTGAATCTCAAATTGCCCCAGATTTAGTTAACAGGAGTCTCTTCAAGCTTTTGACATGTTCCTATAATTCTTTGACCACTTCCTTATTCCCTGGCATAAAATGGTCCAGGTTTATCTTGTGCTTTCCCAGACTCAAGCCTAGGATCAACCATTTCTCCAAGGATATCTGGTTCCACTTGATGGAGAATGGTATTTAGAACTCAAAATCTGTCACTTGGTGTTCTCATTGCTACTGAGATGTTGCTGTTTTTCAGGCCATCACAGTAGACAGAGTAAGGAAATAAATGTAGGCATATATACTTATGTATATGTTACTACATACAAATCCATATTTAATTCTATTACATTTATATCTATTTCTATTCTTGAAGTTATGAGATACACCAGTACCTCCAATTTCAATCCAACACTGCAGGGTGCATTCTACATTTTCTCCTTTTTGTATTTGTGAATCCTGTCTCTATCAGCAAGAAAACTGGACTGCATTATTTTCAATATATTTACTTATTCTCTCAACAGTCCTCTACCTTATATATAACAAATCTCCTGATCCTACGAGGCCACTGCCTGAGAATCTCCAGGCCAACTTGAGTTCAAGGTTGCAGACATGGCTGGAATATGTAGGGCAGGGGTATCAGGAAAAAACAAGTTGCGCAGTAGTAACTGTATGAATGATGCAAGCTGATTGTTGACCACACATTTGATATGAGTCCACTTCATAACATATATGTCAAGTCAGTTAACACAAATTTAGCCCATGTGAGTAGAGGTACTTTGAACTAAACAGAGAAGGTGATAAAGTGGTTCCATTCTACTTGGAGTGGGTCAGACCACATTTGAAAAAAAAATGTAGTGAATTTGTAGTGAATACACAGAGATTTAAATATTCTATGAAGATTTAATGGGGACCCCATTATCCTGAGTTTTAATAGTTTAGGATTTCACTCTCTTGTAAGCATAATCAGTCCTAAACCAAGATATATGACTGCCCTGAGGACCCTTCCAACCAATAATATTCAAATAATTATTCTGTTTATTTCATAGAAATGGGAGAAACTGAAAAGTATAAACTTCTCTCTGTTGAAAATAAAGAATTTACTATGATGTTCCACATACACAATTTCTTGGGAATGAAGTTTGACTACTTACAACTAGACAAAGTAGATCACTTGATTCCAAAAAGCAGATATATGCCAGTTGATTATTCAATTTCAAAAGTTTTAACTGTCAAGCTCTTCAACTATTAAGCAGTTGGTTGAAGTAAGTCTTGTGTTTGCGCCATGAATCTTGCCTATGTGTGCTACAAAATACCATACTTTGGGGAAAGCCAAACCATTTCATATCTTGCCAGTTAAGTAAGGAGTTACATGTGGAAATCTTTATTAATAGGATTCTAGTTCTAATTTATTGAAGCGATGTCAAGCATTCCTCATAGATTGATGCCTAGGCTATCAGGATACTAGCCTATCCTGAATAAACCAATGAGAATACTAAAAGTATTAAAAATTTCAAGAGTTTGTGGGATATGTCATTATTACCATATTCACTTTACCTCTTTATATTATTTAATTAAAATATCATTACCCAGCTCTAATGCAATGATTTCTAGACATGGTTTTGTAATGCCTCTAAGCACGTTAAATCATATTTAAAGACAATATAAATTTATACCCTTCAATCACGTGGAAACAAGATTAATTTTCATCTAACATAGTTTCACAATACCATAGTGTACATAGCTTTATAAACTTCTCAAATGATAAAATTTAGAAATAAGCAAATAAACTAAGTTAAGAAATAAACTAAGTAACTAAATTAGGTAATTAAGCTGTATAGTTAAAAAAATAACAAGATACAAATATTCTCAACCAGTATATGTTATCTTTGCTTTTTTTTTAAACAATATTCCCGTGCTCTCTTTAAAGTGCTTTACTCCAGTAAGTTTTCTTAAAACACTCCTAACTTAGAAAATCTGTAAAGGGAACACATTTTCAGGTCTTATATATTTTCAAAACTAAAGTAAGCCTATGTCCACCAACTCCAGGGCACAAAAAAATCACAACATAGCACAGATATTAAAACTTAAGAGTCACAAGAGTTTAACTTATGACACCGTTTCTTACAATGTGGTCCGGAAATTCAATATGTAACAATCATTTGTGCCACTTCTTACTAAGTCCAGGTTCCTGGGCTCCTCCTTGATCTCCTGAAGCAGTTCCCATGAGAAGCATTGACCAAAGCCCTGGGGGCTTTGAGAATGCCAGATGAACACTATACATTTTATATTCTCTCTAGCATGAGACAGACGCTACAGGCTAGTGAGATTTTCTAATTTTGTGAAGTATATATAATTCTATTCAAAACTAAGCTCTGTTATGATCAAAATTGTTGCATACAAACCTGCTTTTAGAAGCAGAAACTTAGCTGTTTTCTCCCTTCAATTGTTTAAAGTACATATCAACCCTTAAAAATTACTCACCACTGCAATCCAAGCTAATAGGGATGTAGGTAATATGTCACCCAAAAAAAATCAATAAAATACATAGCATATAATTTTGTCTTTTTTTTTTTTTTTTTTTGGTGAGGAAGTCTTAAGATTTTATGAGACAATTTCGTCTTCACTTAAAATTCATTAATGCAGAACTATCTAGAGGTCTAGTTTTTTTTTAATAAGCACTTGATAAAAATCAAGTTGGATTTATTTCCTAATTATGTAGAAAGTTTACATATATTCCAAACTCTATCATTATCATTTGGAGAGAGTCTCAGCAATTTTAAAATAAATTAACAAATCTATTAAAACAAACAACTCACTTAATCTCCCTGGTAAATTATACTTTATATTCTAGGGGCGTAGAAACACTGTGAAAGTATTTCATGTTTCTTTTAACACAATTAATACACTGTGTCACAAAGTGTTATTATGCTTCCGCTTTTTATACAGATAGATATCGAACTAGGCATGGTCTCTAATCATTAGAATAAAATAAAACAACCTAGTTGCACCAGCAATTCCACATGGACTTCCTCTGCTAACACTTGGGCAGAAACAAGAATCAAGACATGCATTATAGGACTTCATGACTCTATACAACGAGTTTCAGTTGAAACAGTAGCCATAGCTCCCAAGACACTACTACAACGTTAACTTAAAGTTGGGCAGAAAAACTTGAGATCTTGCAAATCTTGGTTATCTGAAACCCATCCTCCCCAGAGAAAAGACCTATCTGATCACATCCCTGTCCACCTCTCCCTTTTTGTGCTAGGGCATTATTTCGCTTCCCCCACCCCTCTCTGCAGTTACTCTCTTCTCCTCAGTACTAGGGAACAACCCCATTCTCTATCTTTTCCCCCTGCCGCGTTACAGCCTTACTCCCACGCCGCGGACACGTAAACCGCCAATAGTGACCACAGCTGCTTTTGGTGGGGGAGGGAGGATCTCGAGCCTCCCACGTCCGTCCGATCGTCTCCCACCCGTGCCCAGCTGGTTGGTGGGACCGGGCTGGGAACGGACCCTGGGCATTCCTCCCCGCGGGAACTAGCATCTGCCCAGCGCGCTGGCTACCGCCGGGACGCTTTGCCAGTGCTCGGTTCAGTCTCTGGTTCTTTTTTCTTGTCCTCCCGCTCTTCCTTTCTCCTCCTGTATTTCTGTCATCGGTTCTTTGATGGCGAGAGAAAGCAGCTCAGAGCTACACGTCTCCTCTCATAAATACGTGTATGCTTTTCCTGAATCTTTCTCCGCCCCTTTCTCACCCTAACACAGGTAGGGTCTGCAATGCACAGGACTCTCCCTTCATCCAGAGATCAATGTCAGCGTCTCAGTTTGACAATTTCACTCAAGGCGCCTTCATCTACCGAAGCCTACTCCTTACCAGTTCAGTTTTCTCCCAGTTAACCATAGTCTCCCCCATTGCTAAGCGCCTCTTCCACCTTTCTGGGTTCTACTACTGCCAAAATTAAAAAAAAAAAAAAAAATCCAACATGCAATACGGTGTAAATTCCAGGAAGAAAGTGTGAGCGTGTAAGACAGTCTAAGTGTGTGCATCTGTGGGTCTCAGCCTGTCCGGGTCCTGTGCATAAGGCTGAGAGATGCAGGACAGTCAGACCGCTCAAACTTCCCCTGCCAGACTGACGCTGGGCCCTCTCCAGCTCACCTGTCCGCGCCCAGGTAACCGGCAAGGTGCCCGCCCGGCCGCGTTCCCGGACCCCCTGGCCCGGGCAGAGCGAATGCCAGCGAACTGGGGCCGCACGGCCACCCCTCCCGCGCATTTGCTCGCGGTCCCTCCTTCCCTCCGGGTGTTCTGAACCCCTTCCCCAGATCCAAACGGGACCGCCCTCCTCCACAGCGCCTTACCTCAAACAGGGGACCGATCTTGTTCTTCTCCAGGTAAGCCTGGATCCGGGATTGTTGATGAGACGCCATGGAGAGACAGAAGGGGCCGCGGAGAGTGCGGGAGAGCGCGCGGCCGTGAGCCTGGGCCAGGGGACAACCTTCCTTTTCCCCCCGGACTGGAGCCGGGACAGGAGCTCCAGAGCCTCGGCTCCCCCGGCGTGGCGGGCACAGCCCCGGCCGCGGGCGTGGGCTGCAGCCCCGGGAGCCGCGAGCGCGTGGGGCGCCGAGAGCCGGAAGCCCGGGCGCGGCGCCGCCAACTCAGTCAACTCCGAGGCGAGGGGAGAACTCATTCATCGCGTTCTCCTCCTGGCGCCCACCCCCGCCGCTCTCCGCAGCGCGCGGCGCCGGGGGAAATTCGAGGCAGAGGTTCCAGGTTCCTCTCTCCTCTGGGCGGCAGCAGCAGCAGCAGCAGCAGCAGCAGCAGCAGCAGGAGCAGGAGTCAGGAGGCGGATGCTTCTCCGCCTGGCGCGGCGCCGGGGGCGCCCTCGGGCGGTGGGGGGCTGCGGGGCTCGAACTCGCGGCAAGCGTGCGTGTGCGTGCGTGTGTGTCCGCGCGCCCGACTGTGTGCGTCCCCTTTCCCCGTGGCAGGAACAAACAGCCCGGGCTTCTCCCCAGGCTGTGCTCGCCCTGCCCGCCGCTCCCTAGCGACAGCGCCGCTCAAAAAGCCAATGGTGAAGGTGCTTCTTTCAAAGTGCACATAAATCTGGTGCTTGTTGGCTACTCTTGGCAGCTACAAACGCTGTTCGAAAAGGATGGTCCCCACCGCCCCTTCGGAGCCTGTCCTCGGCACCTCGTGCTCTGCCTACACTAGCTCAGAATCGGAGAAAGGCAGAGTCATGGGAAGATGCGTGGGTCTGAGGGTTTGCCGCTAAAATGAAGTTGTCTTCCTTTAGAATGTCTGGCTTGGCGCCCATCTATAGGCTGGGAACCCAGATGAAAACTCCCTAAGTGCAGACACCCAAAGGTTGGGAGCCACCCTTTAGCTTTTGGTAGGAATAAGAGATAAAAGCAAGCCAGCCCTCCTTTGCAAATCTGAATTCCTGATTCACGTATAATTATGTGAATTACAATCTACATGTTCTTAATATGTCTGTAGCTACACGCCAGATACTACTCTATTCCACCTAAAGATGCTTCCTCTAGACCCTTCATGAGATCCTCAAATTTAGACAATACCTTTCTTACTATCCAGGGATTTCCCAAGTTGAAGATCTACAGACAGTTCTCCTGAAAAACACATTGATGGGCACCTGGGTGGCTCAGTCGTTAAGTGTCCTATTCTTGATTTTAGCGCAGGTCATGATTTCACCGTTGTGAAATCAAGCCCCGCATCAGGCTCTGCGCTAACAGCATGGGGTCTGCTGGGGATTCCCTGTCTCCCTTTCTATCTCTGCCCTTCTCCTGGTCATGTTCTCTCTCTCTCTCTCTCTCTCTCTCTCTCTCTCTCTCTCTCTCTCTCAAAAATAAACAAACATTGGAAGAAGAAGAAGAGGAGGAGAAAAGAAAAACGCACTGAGGCCTCCAAAGACGATCTCTGTGGCTCCTAAACCATGTCGTGCTGCCAAAATAAAGATTTGTGTTGGTAAATATGAAGGTTTGGAATGAAGGGAATAGTTGCACTTAAAGCAGACTGCAACAGTCTAGACTTAGTTTTCTTTCCGTGTTCTGGATTTCTGTAATTCATAATTTGTTTATTGGTATCGATGTTTTTTTCTTCTGTGTGACTACTTAAGCAGAACTATATATGTGGAAACATGCAATAGTTAAGAGTGGAAGATTCCAGAAGCTACTGTTAATTCCATTTAATAATTCATGTAAGAAATCTGCCAGAACTCTTAAAAGCTTCACCACCACCAATAACTTGAAACAGACAGGATTTGCAGTGAAAAGATCCGCCGGTTATTGCTTTCACAATCAGACTTGGGTGATCTGCCCGGACGAAGTACGTGGAATAGCAGTGACGTGCCTTGGGATCTCATGTGTTTTCCATTATGGATCAAAGGTATACTTATATATTTCCAAGTATGTTCAGGAGAAGTTAAATATACATAGTGAACATCAGCATTTCTATTTGCTAGAAGGTATGGTGTAGAGCCATCTATGATCCAGCTAAAAAGTCCAGTACTTCTGATACCACATACATACATGCTCAGAGCAACTGCAGTTGGGCCTTGAATTGAAAGAAAGACAGAAAGACAGAAAGACAGAAAGACAGAAAGAAAGAAAGAAAGAAAGAAAGAAAGAAAGAAAGAAAGAAAGAAAGAAAGAAAGAAAACAGAAAGAAAAAGAAAGAAAGAAAGAAAAGAAAGAAAGAAAGAAAGAAAGAAAGAAAGAAAGAAAGAAAGAAGACACCCAAAGAAAAGAAAAGAGAAGAAAGCTTTGCTGGCAAAACACTTACATATTAAAGGGAGAATCATGAAGATATATACCTTATGTGTGTTAAAACACTGAACATCTCAAAATTACTTTTTTTATTTTTTATTTTATTTTTAATTTTTTTTTAGCATTTATTTATTTTTGAGACAGAGACAGAGCATGAGCAGGGGAGGGTCAGAGAGAGAGGGAGACACAGAATCTGAAACAGGCTCCAGGCTCTGAGCTGTCAGCCCAGAGCCCGATGCGGGGCTCGAACTCACGGACTGTGAGATCACGACCTGAGCCGAAGTCGGACGCCCAACCGACTGAGCCACCCAGGCGCCCCTCAAAATTACTTTTTTTAAATTAAGGAAATATTTCAGAAGTTTTTCAAGGCCAACCTCACATACTATCTTCTCCTAAAATCATTTCTTGGTTCTTTCCACTGATCCCCAAATCTGACTTCATTATTACAATAAATATTTATTGCACAGACTCTCCATGGCAGACATTACGTGAGAGCTAAGGATTCAAAGATGAAAAGCCTTGTCTTTGCTCTCAGGTGTTTAATCTTGTTGAGGCAATCGGTATATACACAAATAAGACATTTGAATTCATTGTACTAATACAGATATATAAAACATGCTGTACACATACTGATGATGTAAAAATTACCTGTACTGAGATCCTCAAGGAATTCTCCACAAAAGAGATGGTGTTTGAGCAAAATCTTAAAGGAAGACTAAAATTTTTAAGTTTTCAATTTTTAAGTTTTCCAGATGGGATTGGTAGAGTGGGGATGGGGGTAATATTTCAGGCTTTGGTGTTAAAAAAAAAATAGCATATGCAAAAGCACAGAGCACACAACAGGCTGGTGCTTAGAGAAACATAGGGTCTATATGGAAAAATATTGGCATGTGAGGTTAAAAATGTGAGCAGAATTTAGCTCATTGAAAGTCTTAAATGCCTTGGGGCTCCTGGGTGACTCACTCGGTTAAATGTCTGACTTGATCTCAGCTCAGGTCATGATCTTGCGGTTGTGGGATTGAGCCCCACATCAGGCTCTGAGCTGAGTGGGGAGCCTGCTTGGGATTCTCTCTCTCTCTCTCTCTCTCTCTCTCTCTCTCTGCCCCTCCCCTGCTCTCTCTCTCTCAAAAAATAAATAGACATCAAAAAAAGTCTTAAATACTTCGTTAAGAAGTGTAGATTTGCATCTTCTGGGCAATGAGAAGTGACTAAAGAATTTTGAGCAGAGAAGTGTATGGTGAGGTAAAAGTTTTGGAAAGATTGCTGTGGTTACATGATGCATGATCGATTTAAAAAGAATAAAAGGGAGATGGAAAGCCAATTTGGTTTACAGAATCCATTAGCAATCATGAGAGCCAGGCTTAGGGACTGCAGATGCAGGGACAGAGAGAATAAGATGTATTCAAGAAATGTTTAAAGACTAATTTGTTAATGAACTATATGGAAGGATGAGGTTGAAAGAGAGAATCAAAGATGACCCTATGATTTCTGCAATGAAACTAAAAGATTATAAATTACTTGCCCAAGTCACCTTATGATGAGTGGATAGGGTTTGACTCAGTTTTTTCTAACTCCAAAGCCAAGGCTATTTCCATTCTCTACCCTGTATCCTGAAAATTAGTCAAGAGTCTAATTTGCATGTATCAGTATCCCTTAGTGAGAAGGGCTGTATCTCTTGACCTGGCACCTAGTAAGCACTCAATCAATAGCAGTTGAATGAGTGAATTAAATCTTAGTAGATCTATTCAATCCAGCTATATTCTTTCAAGCTAAACTTTGCCTCAAACACATGATATTTATGTTCTTTTTTATTCCATTTAACTGTATGTATATCTTGGTCCCTCTTTTAAATTGCAAACCCTTTAAAATCATGAACTATATCTTAATAATTCTCTTACACTTTGTAGCATGTAACATAGTATTTATTTCATACAGTATGTTATTCATAAATACATATTTAATTAATATCCTATTGCTGTCCATTTAAGATTACCTGAAAAGCACCCATTGTCTTTGACTGAATTTAACAACTTTCTTCTGCACACATAATATGGTACTTTTATGATCCTTTCCTTTTTTTTTTTTTTTTTTTTTAGCTTATGTACAGCATGAAAAGGCCATTTTTGGTGAGACTGATTTGGCCTCATTGTGTTATAGGAGTGCCTGTCAGCATAATTTACAAATATACAGAATCCAGTTTATGGGATGTACTTAAAGCTCTCTTCAAACTCTGTTTGTAAGATACCTTGCACAGCTCCTCAAACAAATGATTTTTTTAAGTTTATTCATGTATTATTTCAGAGAGAAAGAGAGAAAGAGAGCACAAGCAGGGGAAGGGCAGAAAGAGGGAGACACAATCCAAAGCAGGCTCTAGGCTCTGAGCTGTCAGCACAGAGCCCAAAGTGGAACTCAAACCCACAAACAACAAGATCATGACCTGAGCCAAAGTAGCCACCCAGGTGCCCCATTAACGAAATGATTTTTGATGAGACAAGAGAACAATAGTGAAAGCCTGTTGACCTAATTAGGAATTATTAGCAATATAATCCCTTAAAATTAATTAGGTATTAAAATCAGAGAGCAATGTATACAGGTTCCTTGAATTTAGACTACTAACCCTGAAATATATGTGCCCCTTTCCTGTATCGCTTTCACTTTCCACTTTACAACAAACAGGGACAAGTATTTTCACAGAGAATTCAGTGAACCATCCAGGATTTTTATGTTTGAGCTATTGGGTGGAGAGGCTGTGTCAGAGACTGAAATAAAGGGGATTCTGGAAGAGATAAAGCAGAAAAGTGAGAACATGGAATAGTCCCAAGTGACAGACCTCCCTCCCTAACGTATTTAGATTTTCAAGTCTGAATTGTCAAAAATGAATGCTAATTATGGTTTAAACCACCTTTGACGATAGCATAGTGGGCTATTCTATATATGGAAACTTTCAATATATATCTTTCAGGAAACGATTCAGAAGATGCCTGTATATATTTTGATGCTAATGCAAGAGTATTTATTATCATTTCATATAGTATACTTTGTTACAAAGATACTAATTTCGACATAGTGTTAGATTTGTGATTACCACCAGGCCTCATATCTGTGTATGGGTGAAGGGTCATTTAGGTGTCCCTTAACTCTGATTATTTTTTCAGTAGCTCCTCAGGAAAATTTAGAACGTGTTTTCTTGTTTACTTGGGTGGTAGTTCAAGTTCAGTGGAAAGGGAGGGACATGTTTGGGGATCCATTATACATGAATTATTGAGAATACTGACCTTGGAGTTCTAGCATGGGATAGAATCTAGGCTTTGCACTTACTGGGTATGTAATCTTCGCAAGCTACTTAACCTCTCTATCCTCGATATCCTCATTTGTAAACTGAAGATAAATGGTACTGACTTCATCAGTTTATCATGAAGATTACATGAGATAATGCAGGCAGAAATCAGTACAGGTCCAGGCACAGTAAAAGATTCAATAAAGGGTAGTGTTAATATTGTTATTACTGTCATCATGTCATTATCATTATCATCATCATTGTCAATACCTTCAGACTTAGACTTGCGAAATTCGCATCAACTGTGTTAAACCAATTACCTGAAGATGTCCTTGGTAGAGACAGTATCTTGCTAATCAAAGCAGTAAGACAGAGTTAATAGTCCCCTAATTGAAAGGAGGTTTTCTAGATACAAAAAGAGAGCTGTAAGATAAGTATAGAGTATAACATAAAATGATCTAGTCAATGGTATTACTCTGCATAAAGAAATTACATAACAAGGGAAGAAAGTTTTGTACATGAAGTCTGGAAAATGGAAGACAATAGAAATTTTTGGTGATTATCCAAGCCTGTCTCCTAAGACAGAAAGCTATAGGACCCAGCACATATGAGTAATCTGGTCCTTAGGGGAATGAGGGTGGTCACAGAGAGTTAGTTTTCTTCATTTCTACCTGAAATGACTCTCACAACCAATGCAAATGATGAGCACATATAGAGCATCTACTATATACCAGGTATGTTTCAAGCACTTTATCCACTGCCCTAACTCATTTAATTCTCAAAACATTGTCATGAAGTAGGTACTACTATTAGGTCCACTTTTTCTGGTAAGGAAACTGAGGCACACAGAGGTAAGTTAACTTGTACAAGGTAACAGCTAATAAGTAGCAGAGTCCATATTGGAGCCAAGGTAGCTTCTTAAACATCATTTTGCCTCCCAAAGCCTTGACTACCAATGTCCCAGGCTTACCACTTCCTTTTGCTTTGAATTCATTTCAACCAAGAGGTATTTTGACCACGAATTTTACGTCCCTAGTGTGTTTATATGGGAAAGGTGGTAGGTTGGTGGGGGAGATACCGTGGTAAATTTCTGGCCTCACACTAAATTAATACACTGACAAACTGGCTTGTATGTATATGTCTTTCTTGTGAGTTTGAACAGTGAGAATCAATCACACTGGGACTGATTCTGACTGCACTAATGACTTACTGGACCATCAGAATTCAAATATTTCTGCCAGCTTGTGAAGTCTCACCATCCAGCTTTCTCAAGTGACATTCCTCTGTCTTCAATTTCCACATTTAAATGTTGGGTTTTAATATTTAATTTTTAGAGTGTGGCATATTTATAAGCAATTATCATCTAAAGTACTGTTTGTCAATATCTTTTTATCACTTGTTTATATGAATTATATTATGAATCACTCAAAGAAATCTACACAGATCAAACTGTGTAGATAACTTTCATATTAATCATCAATAAACTGTTAACTCTGGCATGCTTTTTGCTTATCATTTCCAAAATGATGCTGTCTTGACTTTTTAATCCCAATTACTGAATGTCTTTGTTAGGAATAAAAAACTAAAACGTCAACGATGAGAAATGTTACAGAATACTGTAGCATGATACTGAATGCATTGAAAAAAAGGAGAAAATATGAGCATCCAAGCAAACAAAAGACGACCTGGTAAGGAGAAACAATTCTACTTAGGCACTCTGGGGAACCAGGCACTCTGCCTAGGGCGGGATGTGCTACGGCTCCAGCCTAGCTATCAAGGAGTAAGTAACATGGGACCTATTTCTCAAACATGCATCTCTGTAAATGCCAGCCAATGCTCAGTCATGCAGCATATCTCAACAACCCCAGCACTAAAGGTTAAAAGTACATTTTAGCAGAATTAGTGGAACTGACCTGGCTTTTACTGCCTACCTGTTTATACTCTCCAACCGTTGTCCCTCATTTTGCCTTCAGGTTTTCTTTCCAGCGTATCTCTTAACTTAGGCAAATGAAAACCCCAATCAGCCTTCAACTCATAACGACTGCCCTGACAAGATCTCCGGCCAGCCCAGACTACCCAGACCCGTTTGAATGTAACCCCTGACTTGTACCTGCTCAGATGGACCGTGAAGTGACCTCTAGAATGACCAACAACAACCTTTGCCTCATTATAATACTAAAATCTCTGCCCAAAGAGGAGCACAGCGTCACTTACATAACATAAAATGCATGTATAGGCATGTTTCCTTAAGACATATGCATGGCCTATGTCTGCCTCTACATAGGATGATAAGGCCCCCTTCCTCAATATTTACCCTAATCCTAAATAAAAAGAGTCGAATCCCCCTTGCCCAAGGAGTCAGGCTGTGGAAGTTATCCCCTGAGATCTCTTCATTGGCTGCAAATAAAGTTTACTTTGTGGGACAACACCTACTGTATCTGTGACTCACCAAGGAACAAACTCACATTGGTTCAGTTACAGAATCACCATTACCTAGAGTGAATTTAAATTAAAAAAAAAAAAAAAAAAGGTGGGATGGCAGTTTTCTACAAAAACACTGTGGATACTATAATGCCCAACAGAAGTCATCAAGTTCTCTCCTTCCAAAGCAAATGTTGGTCCATTTCCTCTGGATAACACCCACCCTCCAATCTTTGGATAGTTTTGGTCCTGAGACGGAATTTTGTGACGTCTAAGGATATGCTAAGCTTCCACAAAGAATCACACTGACTTACTAGATATCTAATACTAAGATTTATGATGAGTTCATGGGGAACAACAGCTAAACTTACTAATTTTGCTTGGAAGTATTAGGAAACCAAAAATTAAATGAATGAATGAAAGAATGAATAGATGAATAATTGAAAGAAAAAAATGAATTTTAAAAAGAAAGAATAAAATGCTGGTAATTCATTAGGTAACCATGAAGCATATCTAATAACCAGGTTGTTGGCCATCTATAATCAAATCCCCTTTCTACATACATAATAATGTCTAATGGATTTTGTTCAACAGAATATTCTTCTAAGTGTCTATAAGGTACTTAAATATAGTGTTTCAATAAGATAGCAGCAATGATTTGCCTTTACATATTTCTTGAGCCTCTCCTCTTCAATTTGCCACTTTCTTTCTTTTGTCTTTTATTATCATTATTTTTTAATCTTAAAGCATGTTGTTCATCTTGCAGCCTAGGTCTGAAACAATTGTCAGTGGTCAGTGAAAACCAATTGACTAGATTTGATAACAAATGTTTTCTGCTACACCTGTTTTTAAAATATATTTTAAGAACCTTTTGTCTGTAAATGCTTGCCATTGACAGTCATATCCCTAGACACATTTTATTATCAAATCATTGCCACTGAACCCAAGATTTCATATGTCTTGGGACACTTATTTCTTACTCTCATCATATACTGAGAGTACTCGCGTACTGTTTTGCTCCAAAAATATTCTCAAAAGAAAAACATTTTCTCTTTTTCATGTCATTATCTTTAATAAAATGGCATCATAGCAAAAACTTGTAGTCTTAATGAAGCAATGACAGAATATTACAGAATTCAAACAGGCAACGAAGATATATGTCCAAGCTTGTACATTTCACTGATGTTAAATGTTAATCTCCCTCCAATAAAAAGTTACAATTAGGTAGTAATGGACTGGGACCTTATGAAATGAAATTTGCAAGACTAAATTTTTCTAATGTGTCCTATCTTCTCCCCAGGATAAATGGTCTCTTTGTTCAGTATTTGAGGTATTATCTACAAGTTTAAGTGTCCTTTGACATTTTTGTTTCCCTCAGAGTGTGCATTTCTCAAAGGTAAACTGTCTTTGGTGTCAAACCTGAAGTTAAACTATGGGTCAACTACTTACTGACAACTGTGTGACCATGATCACCTGTCATTATCACTCTGCATTTTATAGACGAGGAAACCAAGGCCAATAACTGTTGGATAACATATATTAGTTGATGGAAAAGCCAAAATACAAATCTAAGTCTATCTTATTCCAAAGCATGTGTTCTTGCATTTTATTTCTGGGGACCAGTTTCAACTGCAGTTGAATGTTTTGAATACCTGTGAACACCTCAATTATCTCTATTATTTTTGTAATGTTTTTACTTTCAAAGCTTTCTATTTACTTTCTACCTGGAAAACATTCATTAATGTCTTTTAATGTACTTGTAATGCAACTGATCAACTCATATTTTTCAACAACTGGGAGAGGTATGTGATTGAGCATGGTAATACAGTTTTTTGCAGGAACTGTTTTTAGAATAAAAGAGGCAGTATTGGAGAATGTTTAAAAATATGGACTTGGAGTTAGACTTTGCATTATGCATTTTTATTTTCTTTATATTATGGCATTTTGTCATTTTAAAAACCATTCAGGCTGGGGGCACCTGGGTGGCTCTGTCGGTTGAGCGCCTGACTTCAGCTCAGGTCATGATCTCACGGTTTGTGGGTTTGAGCCCTGAGTCTGGCTCTGTGCTGACAGCTAGGAGCCTGAAGTCTGCTTCTCATTCTGTGTCTCCCTCTCTCTCTGCCCCTCCCCTGCTTGTGCTCTGTCTCTGTCTCTCAAAAATAAATAAATGTAAAAAAAAAATTCTCTTTACTGTCCCAAATTTTAAAATATGTCCAAATGTAAAAACAATAAAATAAAATGAATTAAAAAAAAAAAAAAACATTCAGCCTGGGGAGACTGCTCCTCTCAGCCCATTCATTTCTAGATAACAAAGAGCTCAGCCAGGAGCATGCCTTTGATATGCAAACTAACCAATCCAGAGCCTGACCTTCTCAATCTGGCCAGACCTTCCCAAGAGGCAATATTCCTCTGCCTTAACCATCCAAAGGCCAGCTACCAGGCAACTAAGGACCACCCCTGTAATTTCCCCAAGGAAATTATTGAAACTAGCCAGTCCTAAACTGTTTACCCTGTCCTGTCTTGACTTTTCCTTGGAACTCTCAATAAGTGTTCTAGCCTCAGCTTTCCCTTTGATCCTCCTATCTGCCTTCTCACCACCCTGTGGCACCCCCACAGGGCCCTGTGTGGTATGCCACACCTCCAGTCTTGAGGACTTGCGAGTATAATGAACTTTGTTTTCCTGAGCCTCTATGTGTCTGCTCCTGTGGCCGCATCTGACTGACAATCTCATAAAAGAACATAGAACAGACTTCCAAGAATTTGAATCATGGTTTTAGTACATACTTTGTAGATTTTAGGCATCGTCTGCCTCAGACATACCATCAACAATACTAATAAACCTGTACTATAGGGTTGTTGTGAGGCTCCACGAGAATATGTCAAGCACTTAGCACAGCACCTGTCAAGAATAAGTACTGAATAAATATTAACTATATTGTTATTGTTGATTATACTAGAAGATATTTCAGAAATAATCCCTATTTCCTCCTCTTCATTTCCCCCATTTTATTTATTTATTTAAAAAAATTTTAATGTTTATGTATTTTTTAAGAGACAGAGAGACAGAGTGTGAGTGGGGAAGGGGGAGAGAGAGAGAAGGAGGTACAGAATCTGAAACAGGCTCCAGGCTCTGAGCTGTCAGCACAGAGCCTGATGTGAGGCTCGAACCAACCAGCAGTCAGATCATGACCTGAGCCAAGGAGGATGCTTAACTGACTGAGCCACCCAGGTGCCCCTCATTTTCCCCATTTTATTTTAAATTTTTTTTTCAACGTTTTTTATTTATTTTTGGGACAGAGAGAGACAGAGCATGAACGGGGGAGGGGCAGAGAGAGAGGGAGACACAGAATCGGAAACAGGCTCCAGGCTCCGAGCCGTCAGCCCAGAGCCTGACGCCGGGCTCGAACTCACGGACTGAGAGATCGACTGAGAGATCGTGACCTGGCTGAAGTCGGACGTTTAACCGACTGCGCCACCCAGGCGCCCCAACATTTTCCCCATTTTAAAGGTAAGCAATGACTAGCCAAAAAAACTAAACTGACTTTCTCATTAACCTTACCTTTTAGTCTAAAATAGCTCCCCTTTCACCATTCTGCTACTTATGAAAAATTAGGGATTTAAATGATCTATTTTTATTAGTCAGAATTTAATATTTAAATAGATTTCAAATATCAATATTAAAAACAGAAAGGGAAGGAATGCAAAAGAAAAAAACAAGCCCTAAGTTGAAAGTTGTTGTTGACAGTGTAATATATTAAATGACATATATTAAATGACATATATTTATTAAATTTTTATTAAATGACATATATTCATTACCAAACTCAAAGAAAAATTCACATAACATAAGCTGCCTGGGCCTAGTTTAAGACAATATATCCTATTCCCTTGTCATAGGTAAGAAGTACGTAGGTCATTTTATACCTGATATCGATGGATTTGGTTTTTGTTGTACATGAAGTATACAAAAACAACTGACAGAAGTTTAGGGTTTTTCTTAAATGAAGTTTTTCCTCCAGCCAAAATTTTAAGATCCAATTATTTTAAAGCACTCTTGATTCTGTGATAATCCTACATACGTTGATACATATTCTGAAAATAAGCTTTGGGATGCCTGGGTGGCCTAGTTGGTTAAGTGTCAGATTTTGGCTCAGGTCATGATCTCCCAGGTACGTGAGCTCGAGCCCCGCATCGGGCTGTCTGCTGTTAGCACAGAGACTGCTTATGTTCCTCTGTCCCCCTATCTCTCTGCCCCTACCCCCCCACCGTGCACACTTTCTCTCTCTCAAAAATAAATAAACATTAAAAAAATAAATCAACAAAAATAAAAAAGAATAATGTGTATACTTTGATAAGAAACCTCCACAAGCTTTCGTCTGTTAATACCCAAGACCATGTTTCAGGCCCAGACCAGTCGTCCATACTCTTTTTGGTTCCTGTAAGAGGCATGAGAGCCCATTGCTCTCTTCCTTTCATATTGTTAATGGTCACCCCTGCTTTTTCTCCCTTTTAGTTGTTCTCAGTCAATAGCTATAGGACAGTGTTTGATTTTCTCCAACTCACTCCTTCCTTACTGCTTGTAAGAAAAAGACACAAGCTCTTTGATTTTAGTACTTTACCACTAATCATAAGAGAAAAAAAAATCAGAGAGAAACACAGCCTTGAAAAAAAAACCATCTTACCACTTCTGTTCAGCATTGTATTGGAAGTTCTAGTCAGCACAATTAGGCAAGAAATTGAAATAAAAGTTATCCTAATTAGAAAAGGAGTAAAACTATATTTGTAGTTGACAGATCTTAGACATATAGAATCCTAAGGAATCCACTTAAAAAAAAAAAAACTATTGAAACTAAGAAATGAATTTATTAGCTAGGTTGTAAGACTGAAACTCAAAATACAAAAACCAATTCTATTTCAATAAATTTTCAATGAACAACTCAAAAAGGGAATGAACACAACAATTGTATTTATTAGCATAAAAAAAGAATAAAGCACACAAATATATTTAATAAAAGCATAAAACTTATATTCTGAAAACTATAAAACATTGTTTGGAGAAATTAAGAAGACCTAAATAAAGTGAAAGGTATCTTGTGTTCATAGGTTGGAAGACAGCATTGTTAAAATAGTAATACTCCCCAACTGATATACAGATTCAGCAGAATTCTAACCACCTTCTTTGCAAAAATAGGCATGCTGATCCTAAAATCTGTATGGAAATGCAAAGGAACCAGAATAACAAAAAATAATCTTGAAGAAAAAGAGCAAAGTTGGAATTTTGCATACTTTCTGAATTCAAAACTTACTACAAAGCTCTGCAATAATAAAAATGGTGCCATACTAGCATAAGGACAAATATATATATATATATATGTATATATATATATATATACACATATATATATATATACATATATATATATGATGTATATGTATGTGTGTGTATATATATGTGTGTGTATATATATATGTATATGTGTGTGTGTATATATATATGTGTGTATATACATATGTGTGTGTGTGTGTGTGTATATATATATATGTATATGATGTATATGTATATGTGTCTGTATATATATATGTGTGTGTATATATATGTGTGTGTATATATATATGTGTGTGTGTGTGTGTGTGTGTATATATACATATATATACATATATATACACACACACACACATATATATATATATATATATATATATATATATATATATATATATCAATGGAACAAAGTTGAGAGTCCAGAAACAAAGCCTCACATTTATGGTGAATTGATTTTAGACAAGAGTGTCAAGAGAATTCAAAAAGGAAAGAACAGCATTTTCATCAAATGGTGTTGGTACAGACAGCACATGCAAAAGAATGAAGTTGGACTCCTACCACACCACACACAAAAATTAACTCAAAATGGATCAAACACTTAAATGTAACATCTAAAACCATAAAAATAACTATTAATAACTATTACTAGAAATTTAGAAGACAACCCACAGAAAGGGAGAAAATATTTTCAAGTCATATAGCTGATGAAGGACTTGTATCAAGAACTCTTACAACTCAGTAATAAAAAATGACAAGTAGCCCAGTTAAAAAAAAATGATTAAAGGAGCTAGACAGACATTTCTCCAAAGAAGATATACAAATGGCAAATAAACAATGAAGAGGTGACTAACATCATTATCTATTTAGGAATTACAGAGCAAAACCACAAGGAGGTATCACTTACACCCATGAGCATGGCTATACTAAAATCACAAAAATAGATAATAGCAAGTGTTGGCCAAGATGTTGAAAAATTGGAATCCTTGTACACTGCTCGTGTGCATGGAAAAGGGTGCTGCCAATTTACAAAAGTCTGGCACTTAGTTCCTTAAAGGGTTAAATATTGAATTACACTACCCAGCAATTTCACTTTTAGACGTATACTCATGAGAAATGAAAACACATGACCACGCAAAAACTTACACAAGAATGTTCATAGCAGCAATACTCATAATAGCCAAAAAGCTGAAATTATCCAAATGCTCAAATATTCATTACCTGATAAAAGACTAAATAAAAAGTGATATGCCCATACACTATAATATGATTTGGTGATAAAAGTGAATGTAATACTGATATGTGCTACTGCATGGATGAACTTTGAAAACATTTGCCCTAAGTGAAAGAAATCAGTCACAAAACACCACATATTGTATGCTTCTACTGATATGAAGTATCCAAAATAGGCAAATCCATACAAACAAAAAGTAGATTCGTGGTTTCTTAGGGCTTAGAGAAAACAGGAGGCAGTGAGGGAGGGGCAGGGGGAGGGAGGGTTGAGAAGGGGAAAGTAGACGGCAGAAAGAGAGTGGATGTGGGCTTTATCATAGGGGGATGAAAATGTTCTAAAACTTATTGTGCTGATGGTTGTACAACGCTGTGATTATACTAAAAACCATTCAACTGTACACTTTAGACAGGTGAATTGTTTGCTGTGTGAATTATATCTCAATAAAGATGTTATTTTAAGGAATAACAATAATTGTTAAATTTTGTTGGTTCTAAGGTCCTCTTGAACTCCTGTTGTGTTTTTGTTTTCTTAATTGTTTGTGACAGAGAAAAATATTGCTATAAAACAGACACACAGTTGTAAACAGATTCTAAAAAGGTTGCCTTTATTTGGTGAATAGCATGATGGGCTAAAGATGCAAGTTAAAAAAAATGTTTTATGTTTGTTTATTTTTGACAGAGAGACAGAGCATGAGCGGGGGAGGGGCAGAGAGGGAGGGAGACACAGAATCTGAAGCAGGCTCCAGGCTCTGAGCTGTCAGCACAGAGCCCGACGTGGGGCTCGAACTCATAAACCGCAAGATCATGACCCGAGCCGAAGTCAGACGCTCAACCGACTGAGCCACCCAAGTGCCCCTAAAAATGCAAGTTTAAAAGCAGAAGGAAATTACATGACTTTGCCCACATTTGAGACCATGTGCATCTCTGTATGGATTCAGGAAATGAGAGACACTTGGTGAGGCCAGAAAGAGGCAAAGATGTAATGTGGAGAGAAAGCAAAGTTACAGATATATTGAGTTGATTTGAGTTTTGGTGAAATAAATGAGAATATGAAAATATTTCCTATTTGGTAAAGCCACCACTTTATCTTTCTTGTCATGCTGTAGGCCCTGTTTGGAAGGTCTGGTCTGCAAGGTAGATACTGGGCCAAATGGAAGCCAATGACATCTGCAATGCTGGCGTGACTTTCATTTTTAAGAGAAGTCCTTTTTGGTCTCCGACTTGAGGTTAAAAATGACAATTTATTTTTCATCCTTTCTCACTCTCTGCATTTCAGCTCTTAGGTTTAAAGCCACAAATATTCTGCAATTTGTCTTTCTTTTTTACAAAAGTGAAGCTTTTGAGAATTATCCCTGATGATACATGTCTACAGTACATTGATTTTCACTGCTCTGTGCATTCCATTAAACGAATATAGCACAATTCATTTATCCACTCTCCTGTTCCAAGTTTTTACTAATGCAAACAACATTGCAATAAAATTCTCATCCATGTCTGATTTTTCCCATGGTCTAGAGTTTCTCCAGCATATAAACCTAGCAAAGGAATTGCCTTGGTCATAAAGATGCACATATTCAAATACATGGCGCATTGTCACATTGCTCTCTAAAGTGGTTGTATAAATTTATAATTCTTCCCACAACTTTTGAGAGTTCCCTTTGCCTGAATCCTCACTCATACTGAAGGAGTAGCACCATAAAGATGGGGCTCTCAGCCCCAACTCTCTCTCCTTGTACTGGTATTAAATTCAAGCCCCTATATGATCGAATGTGATAAATACCCCATGGCAGACACAATGTTAACTCCGCAGTTCACTGTCCTGATTTTCAGTTCCTTCTTCATTTCTGGCCCAAGGCAATTTCCCTGCCTTTCTTAGCAGTTCAGCCATGCATTTATAAGGATGTTAGTTATAATTTATTGAGCAATTCCTGGTGTTTGTAGCTGGAGGGTTTTCAGGTTATCTGTACTGCCAGACCCTTATATGCCTGACAACATTTTGAGCACCTGAGCAATCTTTAAACTTCAAACTTCCCAGATGTTGGACATCATAAATAAAATAAGTGAAATCAAGTTAGCAACTATGATGAGCAATTCAACTCTCTTCACATGTATTCAGTAGTCACCACACTGCAGCACAGAATAACAATAAACGGTAGGGACTCTACAGATTACCTGGGTTTGATTCCCAACTCTGTTGCTCACTAGCTTTGTGACCTTGGGCAATTTACTTCATCTTTCTGGGCCTCAGTTTCTTCATCTGTAAAGTGAACCTACCCTGTAGAGTTAGTATAATGATCCAATGAGTTAATATTTATAAAAATGCTTAGAACTGTATCTGACACACAGCATGTATCATGTAATCATGTGACAAATAAAAAATGGGATAATAAATATTGGAAATTTTTTTGTATTACCCATGAATATTTAAATAATGATTTTTTTCTTTCAGTCCCCAGCAGGACCATCTGACGATGCCAACATCATAGCTCTTCTTTTTAAGTTTAAAAATGATTCTAGTACTAAATGGTTTTTACCTAAAAGACTCGCTATGCCCCAGAGCTGACAGTGGGGAGCTTGCTTGGGATTCTCTCTCTCCTTCTCTCTCTTTGCTCCTCCCCCACTCATACATTCTCTCTTCCTCTCTCTCTCAAAATAAATAAATAATCATTAAAAAAAAAAAGAATCTCTGTGCCCCAGAATACAAGCAAAATTGTCATTGTCCATTGTGCCCCAGGCACAGGAAAAAAATTACCTGCCTAACCAAGCATTTACATGGGCTGTGAGCAAGGATGTTAAGAGTTGATAGGATGGAGAAGAAAATAAACATGAAGAAGGAGAAAAGAAATGCAGATACATTCTTCTTCCCAACCTGGAACAAGGCCAGAGTGCTGGTGGGTTGGGGGAGAAGGGGGAGGGGGAGGATGACTTTTCCCTCCCCCATGACTCCTCAAGCCCTCCCTGCTTCAGCCACACAACTTCCTGCCTGCTCAGCTCACAGGCCCCTCAGCTTGATTAGGTTCAAAGAGGCAATCTGAGCAAAATACTGCAAAAAGCTGTCTCTCAGTCTAGACAATTTGCATGTCTGAGAGTGTTCCAGCTCTGAGAAACTGTGCCTCAGGGATCTGACCCCACACTAGAATGAAACCTTAAGAAAAAATCCATGTGACACTATCTATTCCACTATTATGTCGGGTGTTGCATATGTTCTTTCATGCCATACACACATCATAATATTTTGTACTAAGCAAATACAAAATACACATCATTTAAATTGCCATAAACTGATTAAGCCTCACCATATAGCCCATACAACAAACCTGGCAAGAACATCCAACAATAACATGGATTTGAATATAACATGACAACCAGTTAGCTTCCGTTCTCTGCAGTGTCCATTCTCCACAAGGCAGGCCCAAATTCACTTCTCTTCTGGAGGGCGGTGATGGGAGGTGATTACCTTATGACCACTATGGGCTTTACCATGCCCAGAAAGCTGTGTATTCTGCTAGTAATAATACATAGTTAATAAAAGACATCGTTTCCTTTTTTCACACCGTAACTCAAAGACTGGAAAAGTTTGTTTGCGATATTGTTTGCAATCCCACATTTTACTGGACTAAACTTTTATTTATTTATTTTAAATGTTTATTTATTTATTTTTGAGAGAGAGGGAGAGCATACACATAAGCAGGCGGAAGGGGCAGAGAGACAGGGAGACACAGAATCTGAAGCAGGCTCTAGGCTCTGAGCTGTCAGTGCAGGGCCTGATGCGGAGCTTGAACCCAGGAACCTTGAGATCATGATCCGAGCGGAAGTCAGATGCTTAACAGACTGAGCCTCCCAGGTGCTCCTACTTGACTAAACTTTTAAACCTCACTTATAGTTTTACAGGGGAGTGGAGGAGTATTACTTTATTTCGAGCATGAAGAGGAAAAAAAATCTCTTACCAAAACAGGTTTAATCTATATGATGGACACATCAATTACTAATTCAATGGTTTTCCTACTACATATCATTCATGATTCAGAAAGAGATGTAAGGTTAACAGACAGTTGATTTCTAAGGTAAAAGAATTTTAATTATTTTTAATTGTTAAGATAAAATAATGTTCTGGTTAATTAAATGGATGGGAGAAATCCTTTCAAATGTATGCATATATCAATCATCCCAATGTACACTTTAAATATAATTGTATCTGCCAACTCAATAAAGGTGGGGGGGAAGGGCCTTGAAATACAGTAGTCCTGTACGTATGTATTTTGACCTAGAGGAATACATTTTTTCAAAAAACAGAGTCATCTGAATGATATAATTCCATATCACTGCATAATAAATTTTATTTTATTATTTATTTACTAAAATGTCAAGTCTGGGGCGCCTGGGTGGCGCAGTCGGTTAAGCGTCCGACTTCAACCAGGTCACGATCTCGCGGTCCGTGAGTTCGAGCCCCGCGTCAGGCTCTGGGCTGATGGCTCGGAGCCTGGAGCCTGTTTCCAATTCTGTGTCTCCCTCTCTCTCTGCCCCTCCCCCGTTCATGCTCTGTCTCTCTCTGTCCCAAAAATAAATAAACGTTGAAAAAAAAATTTTTTTTAATAAATAAATAAATAAATAAATAAATAAAATGTCAAGTCACTTTAGAGCTTATAATGGAAAAAAATTGTCTTCTCCCTTTTTCACCCCCGATCTGTGCTTTCCAGAGGAAAGATATGAAATTCATTTTCTTCTGGCATTTACCATTATATTCCTAATTTATGCCACATATACTAATGTGTGACTCTTTCAATACTAATATCTATTGACTTCATACTATGAAAGATGAGGATTTAGTTTCCTAATACACCCTTTCTCTCTTTATCTAATGTGGTTCTGTACCATGTTAGGTTCATATTCAATTTGACATTAATATTGTCATATAATAATCACAGCTGGACCATGTACTCATTAATGAAGGAAGCATTTCCTTGTGTAACTTTATTTCCCTGACTTCAATCAATGCCTCCTCTTTGCTTAATTCATTTCTTATGTAGCTTCCACTGATTCATGCCTAAACTCCCTCCCATTAGTGTGAATAAAGCTCCCCAGAATGTGTTCATAAACAATAGGTAAATGTGGCTCTTTTGTTTCTTAGAACAATCTTTCCAGAATCCCAAGATCTTCTTTTTCTAACTGGGCAAGTGTGCTTCCTGGTCCTGCTTCCCTGCCGAGGTTCTAGGATTTCCCTGTACCATCATGTGAGGAATTTACTTCACCTGGCTCTCTAGTTAGGTTTTTCTGTTTCCCAAACTCCATATCTTTTCTTTCTTGGTCTACAAATTCAATTTACTCCAACACCCAGTAGGTTCCTGAGAAAGGGTGCACGAAGGTCAATATGTTGCATCTTTTAAAATATTTTATTCTAATCTCACCACTTGACTATTTGACCATAAAATCCTAGATTGGAAATAATTCTCTCAGAATTTGGAAGGCACAATTCCATCATTTCCTGACAACAGCATTGCAGTTGAGAGTCAAATTCCATTTTGGTCCCAGGCTTGTGACAACTTCTTCTGATCCCCTCCTCATCCCATCCCATACCCCAGCCCCTCCCCTGAACTATGCTTAGACATTTTCCAAATCATATCTTTATTCCTAATATTCTGAAATTTCCTGGTAGTGGTAACTTATTTTTCTCTTAGTAACTGTGCTAGGCACTTAGTCTTTCGGTTGAGGAAAGCACATTCTTTTCAACCTGTTATTGGGAATTTTCTTCTGTCATCTCCTCCTCCCTCACCTTCTCCCCCCACGTTTCCTCTTCCTCCTCCTTTAATAATTTCCTTTGTCACATGTTTTCAATTCTCACTGCCTGAAATACCACTGAGTTAATGTTGCCTAATTCTATAATTTTCTTATCTTTGTTCTAGTTTTCCAACTTTGGGGTAGATTTTGGGGGAGTCTTTGGGGGAGATCGCTTCCCGTCCTTCCCATCCTCCTGTTAATTTTGTCTGTATTTAGGAGATAGGATCTACTACTTAAGAGATTTTTGCTATCTGAATACTCATTGTTTATAGCATCTTGTCTTTAATTTTTTAATGCTGTTTTCTCTCTCTTCTTTTACTGAAAGAAAATAAATTTTCTTTTAATCTGGCTTATTGGTCCCATACTTCATCTATCAGTACATTTGCTACTATTTAAAAATGGAAATGTCCTATACTGACAGTAAAGTGTGCAATTCCTTTGATGAATCCAGTCCTCTATTTTAGTTCTCTGTATTAATCTGAATAACAGATGCCTATTTTAATTTACAAGGCAGATGGCAAACTTTCCCATAGATCTTGTGAGATTTCACCTTGTCATGGACTTTGTGTTTTAAGGTTGAGGTAATGAAAACTTGAGCAACAAAATAGTCAAGCTACACAAGCAATGAGCTATGGCCTCAGATGCTCTCATTATATCCTCTCCCTTTCCTTTAGGCCAGGGTAGCTTTCTACCTGGCCAATGGAAAACAGCAACTGCTGTAAAACCTGAAAATAAATAGTTCTAAACCCAAATCCCAGAGCATTTTAGTAGGCTTTTCTATGGGCATTTTTGAAGCATTTTAAGGAAAGTACTAAACACCCAGCTCCCTCTTCAGAACAGATCCAAAGAAAAGCTCTGCTCCTTCATATGCTTTTGTTCAATTCCATCACATTCCATTCACATCTTCTGCTAACCAGGGTGAAGAGCCTTAGGCCGGTTTAAATAGCACAAACTGCACTTTTGTTAATACTATTTTTCTCTCAGTGTAAGTTCTCGATGCTGACATTTCCAGTGTTGGGAAGTACAAATACTGTTAAACATCCTCCTTCTTTTCATTGCCAGACAATTCCTCTTTCTCTATCTTCTCCTGAAGGATAATCAACAGCTAGAGATAGATGTTTCAGAACATAAACTACTGCATGAAGACCCTCTATGCTCACCCAGACAGTATGTGCCTTCTGCCACACATGTCACTTCAGAGATAATGCCCTGGTAGAGAGCATTTCTTGTCCTGAGTAAGTAGTATAGCCCTGCCTGTCTCAGGTCTACAGATACAGCTTATCTCTGGAGGCAAGCTGGATAAAGATCAGTTTCTCTTCTTGAAGGCTATCCTTTTTCCAAATGGCATATCTGTTACAATAATATCCACAGAGCCAGTTCTCAGGGGGAATTGCAGATATCCCATTGAACAGCTCTTGGTCAATAAAGAAGAGATATTATTGGCGGCCCTATTCACAGCCAATGTATTGTTATCACCGGCAATATAACCATTAAACCATTCTGTAGCCCCCTCTATTGGTATTGCCTCTGTTCCATACATCCCTTCAACTATTAAATGAGTAGGTTGAGGACACAGAGACTGAGCATCCCATAGGTGAGAGTAGATCTGAATTGTAGCTCCAAAATGTGAGCTGTTTCTTTGGTGGACACTCTCTTCTGTCAATGCAATGCCTACAAAGATTTGGTTATCATGGATATTCAAGAATCTCCACCTCAAAGTTGGTCATGTCAGCTTTCTACTTCAATTAATCCTGAACAGCACACCTAGAATTTCTTGCAGCCTGATTTGAGGTACAGCAGTGTTTCTCTCCTGCCCTATTGCATATGACTCTAAACTTTAACACTTGAGGATCAGTTTCTCCTTCTGAGCTTTCATCAGTCTTATCTTTGCAAGATGCCAAGCCATTACCTACTAATGTTGGTATCTTTTTGATAGCTGAATTTTCATAATAGTCTAAGGTATGTGAATCTAAGCTAGTGTTCTCGAATTCTTTTAACATCTTTGTCATCTGTTTTGTCTCCTCATCCATTATCAATCTTACCTTTACTTGAATTCTGATTTGTCTTTTTATGTATTTTTTTCCTTGAAACTGGTGTTAATTTTCCATATTTTTAAAGGGTCTGAGCATGGGAGCTTCCAGCCAATTCTTCAAAACCCTTTAACACTTCTTCTTTTGTTTCTTTGAACTGGTAATCTTCAAACTCATGAACAACCACAAATAAGTGATCAACTGATCTCAGACAATAAGCCTGAGCCAGACTTTCACTGAAATGTCAGAATATACCTCACTTCATTTCTGCAGAGTTTGTACGATGAGCTCAGTTTCTCTCTCATTTCATCTGCAGCCATTTGTTCAAAACCAGTAGGTTCGGTGGCTCCACTAGTGACTTGGAGATGCTTAGACTCACTTCTGAGGCCAGTTTCTTTCATGAAGGTTCACATCCAAGAAGCGGTTAGTGGTTTCTTGAACTTCGGACATGTTGGCAGTTCTTCTAAGATCTATCTATAACATCGTCTTGACCGCCAGAACAGACTCTTTCAGCTCCAGCACCCCACAGGCATACCCCAATGCTATGTTTTCTCTTCTCTCTCAAGATTTTGGGTATAGGACTTTTTTCAAGAAATTTATTAGCAAAATGTTGAAACACATACAAAAATTGAAAGAATTTTAGAGTGAATGCCAATATACCCATCATCCAGATTCTAGTGTCAACATTTTACTATACCTGCTTTTTTGCATATTTATTCCTACATTGATACATTGCATGCTTTTATGCATTTTAAGATAACTTGTAGATAAGTGTATGTCCCCCTAAGTACTTCAGCATTTCTGTCATTAACTAGAGTTCAATATTATTTTTCTTTTCACGTAAAAGTTACATACAATGTAATGCACAGATTTTTCCGAGTTCTAAAAGTGCAAATCCTTGTATAACCCAAAGCCCATCAGTATAGAACATCACTATCCCTCCAGAAAGATCATTCGAGTCCCTTCCAATTACCAATACAAATTCCACTCCAAGAAAAACACTGTTCAAATTTTCTTCCATCATTGATTGATTGGGCTGTTTTAAAACTTCATAAAAATAAAATAATATAGTATGTACAATTTGTGTCTGGCTTCTTTTGCTAAACATAATGTTTTTGAGATTTAGTCATAGTGTTGCCTGACAATAGTTGATTCATTTCATTGCTGAGTAGTATTCCACCGTATGAATAAACGCATTCTCCTATTTTAGGATCTCTGGGATATTTTCCATTTTGGACCATTATGAATAAAGCTAATTTGAATATTTTTATACAAGCCTCTTTATGTGCATTTATGTTTTTATTTCTCCTAAGTAAATGAATACCTAGAGATGGAATTGCTGGATCATAGGTTCATGTATATTTAGTTTTATAAGAAAATACTAGATCTTTTGCCACAATAGCTGTCATATTTGACATTCCCAACAAAAATGTATTAGATTTCCAGTTGCTACACATCCTTACTAAAATTTGGTTCTGATAATCTTTCTAATATTAATCATTTCATTCTGATGTGTGTGTAGTGGTATGTCTATGTAGTCTTAATTTGCATTACCCACATGACCAATAATGTTGACCACAGTTTCACATGCCTGTTTCATATGCTTGTTAATGTGTCTATTCAATTCAAGCTATTTTTTTTATTATTGAATTGTAGGAGCTCTTTATATATTTCTATCCCAGTCCCTTATCAGATACATGTTTCACAATATATATTTTCTTCAGATCTGTGGCAGGCCTCTTCAGTTTATTAATGCCTTTTGTTAAGTAGTTTTTAATTCTGGTAAGTCAAACTTTTCAATTTTTTTCTATTATGGTGATTGTTCTACATTTCAGAATTTTGCTTTTCAAAAATCACAAAGATATTACCCTATGTTTCCCCTTAAAAGCTTTCTGGCTTAGGGGCACCTGGGTGGCTCTGTCGGTCGAGCACCGGACTTTGGCTCAGGTCATGATCTCACAGTTCATGGGTTTGAGCCCAGCGACAGGCTCTGTGCTGACAGCTCGGAGCCTGGAACCTGCTTCTGATTCTGTGTCTCCCTCTCTCTGCCCCTCCCCTGCTCACGTTCTGTCTCTCTCTGTCTCTTAAAAATAAATAAATGTAAAAAAAATATTTTTTAAGCTTTCTGGCTTTATGCTTCATTTTTATCTAATTCAGAATTTTTTTTACATTTTCTTTGGTGACTTCTTCACTAAAGAAATAAGAGGGGCTTCATTTTTATCCAATTCAGAATTTTTTACATTTTCTTTGGTGATTTCTTCACTAAAGAAATAAGAGGGGTTTTCTATAACTTCAGTGGTTTTCCGAGAAGTCATGTTATTGATTTCCAATTTAATTCTGTTATACTCAGAAAACATATCCTGTGTGCTTTCAATCCTTTCAAATGTACTTAAGACTTGTTGGAAGGGACAGCATATGATCTAGCTCAGTGAACGTATCAGGTGCCCTTGAATATATATTATGAAACTAGTTGTTGAGCCCAGTGTTCTAAATGTAAATGATACCTAAATATCATTTAGGTCAAGATGGTTGATAGTTTGTTCAACTCCATCTATGTCTTTATTGATTTTCTTTGTTCTATCAATTGCTAAAAGATAGTGTTAAAAAAGTTCGACAATGATTATAGAATTATTTTTCCCCTTGATTCTGTCATTATTATCTCATGAATTTTGAAGGTGTTATGAGAGAAAAAAAAATTTATGAATATTATGTCTTTCTGAAGAACTGACTCTTTTGGCATTGTGAAAAGTCTCTCTTTATTTCCAGTGCTCTTTATTTCTTCCTGAAGATTGAATTTCAGTGTGGTGTCATTTCCCTTTAGCCTGAAGAATTTCCATTAGCATCCCTCAAAGGGCATGTCTGCTGGTGATAAATTCTCTTTTCCTTACTTACAATTGCCTTTATTTAGCCTTCTTCATTTTTGCTGGATATAGAATTTTGAGTTGTCAGATTTTTTTTCTGCTCTTTCAGAACTCTAAATATGTGTTTTGCTATCTTGTTCGTATATAAAGAATGTGTTGTTTTCTCTGGATGCTTTCAAGATTTTCTCTCTGTATCTGATATTCAGTATTTTATTATGATGAGTCAAAGGTCAGTTTTATTTTGAATTTTCCCGTTTTTCAAAAGCAGCCTACTGAGGTATAATTGACATACAGTAAATCGGGGCATACTCTAGTGTACGTTTGGGGATACATTTTGACATGCATACTCCAGAAACCATCACACAATCAAAACAATGAACATGTCTGTTACCCAAGAAAGTTTCCTTCTGCCTGTGTAATTTATCCCACCTTCATCCCATTCATGGAGCCACTGATCTCCCTCCTGACACTCTACATTGCTTCGTATTTCCTAGAATTTTTTTATACTCTTTTGTCTAGCTCTTTCAGTAGCATAACTATGTCGAGATTCATATGCTATGGTGTGTATCAAGAGTTCAGTGCTTGCATTGCTGAGTAGTAATCTACTATAATGATATGCTTTATATTTATCCATTCACTTATTAATAGGCATTCACATTCTTTCAATTTGGGGACCATTACAAATAAAGTTGTCATGAACATTCATGCACAATCTTTTCATCTGCCTTGGGTAAATACCTAGGACTAGGATGGCTAGGTCACACGGAGGTGTGTTTAGCTTTTTTTTAAATGTTTACTTATTTTTGAGAGAGTGCAACAGAAGAGGGGCAGAGAGAAAGGGGAACAGAGGATCTAAAGTGGGCTCTGTGTTGACAGCAGACAGCCCTATGTAGGGTTCGAACTGACAACAATGAGATCATGACCTGAGCCGAAGTCAGATGCTCAACCGACTGAGCCACCCAGGCACACTTTTTAAAAAATTTCTAAACTATTGGTATTTTCCAAACAGGTTTTATATGTCACATTCTGACCAGAAGTCATTGAGAAGTCCATTTGCTCCATATCCTTATCAACATTTGATTTGGTAGGTCTTTTCTTATTTAATAATAATAAAAGAACCTAATGCTATAGTACTAAAAAAAGAACCTAATGGTATAAAACACTTGTTTTAAAAAATGGATTCCAGTTCACACATTGTTTCCTAAGCCACTTTTTTCCCTTAATACTGAATCATGAGTTTTTGAAGTCATTAAAAACTCTCCTACAATGTCTTAACTTCAGTGGCTATAAAGGTTTTCATCATATGGCAATGCCATACTTCATTTCATGTCTGCTATCTATTGTTGGACTGTTAGATTCTTTCTAGGTTTCCACTTTTTAAAAAATCTGGTGAGGTAAAATACATATAGCATGAAATGTACCATTTTAATCATTTTTATCTGCACGATTTAGTGTTAAGTACATTCACATTGTTGTATACTCAATGTCCAGAACTTTTTCATCTTGCAAAACTAAAACCCTATGCCCATTAATTAACAACTCCATTTCCTCCTCCCCTCAGCCCCTGGCAACCACCATACCATTTGCTGATTTGTTGTTGTTGTTGTTATGAATCATGCTTTTGGGATTATATCTAAAAGATATTTACCTAACTCAAGATTACAAAGATTTTCTCATAAGTTTTTTTCCTTGAATTTTGTAGTGTTTGATTTTACATTTAGGTCTATGATCTATTTTGAGTTAATTTTTCAATATGGCAGAAGGATATGGATAAAAAGTCATTTTTATGTGTGGATATCCACCTGTTCCATCAGCATGTTGAAAGATGATCTTTTCTCCACTGAATTGTTTTTGCATCTTTCTAGAAGTAAGTTATTCAATTATGTATGGATATATTTCTGGACTCTTCAATCTATTCCTTTGATCTCTTTGCCAGTACCATACTGTCTTGATTACTGTAGCTTTATAATAAGCATTAAATCAAGAAGCATTAATCCTCCAATTTTCCTCTTTTTCAAATTTATTTTTGCTATTTTAGGTACTCACATTCCTTATGGATTTTGGAGTCAATCTGTCAATTTATGCAAAATAATCTGCTGGGGTTTTGATTGGGATTGCACTGAATCTGCAAGCAAATTCAGGAAAAATTGACATCTTAATAATATGGAGTCTTCTGAGTCTTCTGGCCATGAATACAGCATATCTCTCCATGTGTTTTGGTCTTCCTTAATTTCTCACAGCAACATCTTTTTCCTTTTCAGAGTATAACTCAGAGGTAAGGTCAGACACCATTCATGGTTCTGTGTGAGTATCGGACACTGTTCCCTCTAAACCCTTTCTGATCATTTCTTTGGCCTCACATAGTTTCCTCACCACATACATGCACCTATCAGTTCTCTGCTCACCCTAAAGAGGACCCTGTGCAATCTCCAGGAATGTCTCTCTGTAACACTTTCCTCTTTAATATTCTGTCCTACAAACTCAAAGTCTTTTGTTCTCACACTCTGAGCTCTGTCTCATCAACTCAGAGAGATTGGGCCTAACTGGGTTCCGTTTCCCTCAGTGTAGCCCAGAAACTCTCTTAAGGCAGTAAGCTGGAGCAAACATAGTACTAACCTCATTTCCTATCACTAGGCATCATTGTCCTTTATTGTCTGATGTCCAGTGTCTTGAAAAGTGTTGCATGTGTCTTGTTTAATTTTTTTTTGTTATTGCTTTTCATAGGAGAGTAAATCTGGTCTGTATTATTCCATATTGGCCAGAAGTGGAAGTCACAGCCATTATTTTTCCTCTATGCTTTTATCTCCTATACTCTGTTTCCTTCTGGGACTCAATTACACATGTATATTAGACATTTTCCTATTGTCTCACAGTTTCCTGAGGTGCTCATCCTATGTTCTCCTCTCTGTTTCTCTTACTTTTTCAGATTAGACAAATTCTATTGATTTATCTGCAAGGTTACTTGCCTTTTCTTCTGCCACGTCCATTTTGCTAAATCCAGTCACTGAATTTTAGCTTCAAATATTAAATTTCAAAATCCAGAATTTTCATTTAAATTTATATCTCTGCTGATAATTTCTATTTTTTCACTTGTGATGAGTACATTTTCCTTTACCTTATTCAGCATAGCTGTAAAATCCATTTTAAAATCCTGTCTGCTATTTCCAACAGCTGGGACATTTGGGGTTCGGTCTTTAGAGAATGGGTAATATTTTCCTGTTCTTCTTTGCTGAGTAATTCTGTATTGTAGCCTCACATCATGAATTCTATAATTTAGGAACTCTGGTTTCTGCTTTATTCCTTCAAAATGGTTGAACTTTGTTTTGATTAACTTGGCTGGTCTCCTACTGAACTCAATGCTGTTTGGAGTCTGTTACCCATTTACATGGATAAGGTTCAGCCAGGAATTTTCTGCAAAGCTTAAACACAAAATTAGAGGATCCCCCTCCCTTTCTCTCACCTTTTCAGGATTGCCTCCAAGACTCTCCTTTGTCTCAGGTAGCTCTGAACTTTGTTCTCATTTATTCAGGACAGAAAAAGTACATGTTTTCTCTCAGGATCTTAGCCACTCAATGTGGTGCCAACTTCAGGCTGTTCTTAGGCTAAAAGCCATTTTAAAACAGAGGGGTCCCTTCTTCAGGGTGCCCACTTCCTTCCAGAATCTTTTTGCTTTCATTCACTCATTAGTTAGTGATACAGTTGTTTCTCATATTTTGTCAGTGGAAAGGAAATGGTGCCCCCAGTAATTTATTTTTGAAGTTTCCTACTGTTCTCTAACTTCCCTCTTTTCTTCTAAGAATTCTTCCATTATTCGTTTGGGTCCCTTTCTTTCACATTAGAACTGTTCTTCGTCTCTTGTTTTAATGTTTACTTACTTATTTTGAGAGAGTGAGAGAGCAGGGGAGGGGCAGAGACAGAGAGAGACAGAGAATCCCAACCAGTCTCTGCACTGTCAGTGTGGAGCCCCTTGCAGGGCTTGATCCCCATGAGATCATAACCTGAGCTGAAACCAAGAATTGGACACTTAACCAATTGAGCCACCCACATGCCCCAACATTAAAACTGTACTTAACTAACCATTAGTTGCACTTTCTTTTTTAACAGTGACACGCTAAAAGGCAGATTAAAATTTTTTTAATGTTTATTTTTGAGAGAGACAGAGCTCCAGTGGGGGAGGGGCAGGGAGTGAAGGAGACCCAGAATCCAAAGCAGGCTCTGAGCTGTGAGCTGTCAGCACAGAGCCCGACATGGAGCTTGAATTCACGGACCATGAGATCATGACCTGAGCTGAAGTCAGACGCTTAACTGACTGAGCCACCCAGTTCCCCACTAAAAGGCAGATTAGAAGATCCACACTGGTGGCTGGCTGTACTTCCCTAAAGGTAACTTTGTCAAGATTTTTTCATTATTTTGATGATGGACCAACAAATGTGCATATCTACGTGTCTTTCCTTTGGGGCTGGTCAGTGATATAGTCAAATATCTTAGAAATCATTTTCATTCTGAAAATACATTAATCAGGTGGTAGTCAATCATACAGACATAGATTTTTAAAAACTCTTTCTTCAAATATAATATACTTTATAATATAATATACTTGGACTCTCTTGTGCTTTTTTCAGTGAACACTTGCCTAATGCTGAATTAAATATTTCAGTTTACATAGGAAAAAAAACCAGGCAAGCAGAACTCCCTCAAATCTTAAAAGTTTGGCTTAAGTGCTGGATGATGGCATCATATTCCAATCACCCCTTATTTTCATTAGGAATTTTATTTCATCTCCAGCAGGAGAGGCTTTGTCACAAGCATTCTATGTTACAACCAACCGAAAGTATTTATATTCTTTCAAACAGAATTTACTCTCTCACGCTTTCACGACTTTCATGACAGAGAGTACACTCTCTTCCTCAAATGTTCCTTTTCTCTCTCTGTTTGGTTGCAGAACTGGTACTTTCCGTCAATATCCAGTATAGTGATCTCTTCTGTGAGACCTCTGGACTTTTCCAGAATGTACATTCTGACTTCTTCATCCCTTTTATACCTAACTGAAACAGCACATCTGCCTCTACTAAAATACTTATTAATTTCTGTTTTAATAACTTTGTTTATATGTCTCCCCTACTAGTTTATAACTCCATGTGGTCAACAACTCACATGATTTAATGAAATCATCTTACCAACTAACAGCATCTCCACTAATGACCAAAGAGGTCCGCAATACTGAATCACATTTAATATTGTCCTGTGGCAAGAATCAATTTACCCCAGATGAGAACTTATTCTTTTATTATGGAATAGCATTTAGTTAAAAAATACATGCACACATACACACACACACATGTGGCCATGTGTGTATGCATATGTGTGTCATTATCAGTATTTTAGAAAAGTATTACCTAGAGCTATTTTATATTCCAGTATTTTAAATTCTAACCCATGAAAACTTAGAGCCTCATTCTGCAAACTCAAATGTGTGCATTACAGGTAGCACAGAGTCTGTTGCCCTTTTATCTACTATGATTTCTATGGTGAAATTTAATATAAGAGAGATGATTGTTTCTGTAGTGAATTTGCAATATGTTTCCATTTTGAAATATTGAATATTGTGTATTCATGTGTGCAGGTGTCAGCTGGATAAATTTATAGGACAGCTTTTTTAAGTATTATAGATTTTACACAATAGACATGGAATCACTGCTTATAAAATAATCTGCGGAAGCTTATGTTTCAATTGTAAGTGACAAACCCCAGACCTGGTATATAGAGTGGGCCCTGAGCAGCACTTTTTCCAGATCTTCGTGTTACTAAACTGTTTTCAGGAGGGCCCAGCAGCTGTTCTGTGAATCTACTGAGGAATTAGGAAAAAATATTCTCCAAGTTAATTTAGCTTAAAATTCTGTAGCTTTTGAGGATCGTGAATAGACGCAATACCTCATATCATATCAAGACATGTGACATGATAAAGAAAACAATGCTTACAGATGTAATAAGATTACATTAAGCAGCAACTTTAGACATGCTGGAAATAAACAAAAGTGAAATGATAAAGGAATCTTTCTTCACTTTAAATGTATCTAGTACATTTCATAACACTCGAATGAAATACTTCTCTGAAAATAAGTGTGCCACTAATTTTTTGAGAATTCTTACAAATTTCCTCACCCCATGTGAAGAAAATGAACATTTAAAACCACAAGAATGTTTACCTAACCAGATGGAATCCGGAGAATCAAAGAAACAGGAAAAAATGATTAAAACATGATCAAAACAACTATAACATGCTAAAGTTTTGTATTGGTGAACATATGCAGATATAGTAAGTGGGTAGCTATCAGGAGGCAGGATTGGGGGCAGGGCGTTGACCGAGTCCTTGATTGCAACCCCCTTGAGACGGAATGCGCTGGCTGTGCACCAGAGTCTAGTGTGGGGAGGGCAGTTTTCTCTCATAAAGTGTCTCAGGTAAGGGCTTTGCAGCCACCTATGGTGGGACCTGGAAGATCACATATAAAACTTTGGCCTGAAGCTGGATTCCCCAAATGCCAATCTAAATAACTGGTACTAAGTTAAAATGTTCTCTTCTAAGGAATAGATCAGCCTGACCTTCTCTTTGAAAAAAAAAATTCAAGGTAGGTTGAGTGATTCAATAAGTTATACAGATCAGTTTATAGCCTTGTAGTCAATATTGAACTAAGTAGATCATTGCCGTATTTTGAGATATTTAATTTTAAATTTTAATTCACGTCTATTTATTTGAATATTAAAATAATAATAACCCCACACAGAAATAGTCAACTGATCTCTGACAAAGATGCAAAAGTAATTCAATGGAAAAAGAATAGTCTTTTCAATAATTGGTGCTGGTACAATTCCACATCCATAAAAAAAATTAAAAAAAAAAAACCCTAGACAAAGATCTTATACCTGTCATGGAAATTGACTCAAAATGGATTATAGACCTAAATACCAAATTTACAAATATAAAACTTCTAGAAGAAAACATAGGAGAAAAACCAACAGAACCTAGTGGATTAGTTTGCTAGGGCTGCCGAAGCAAAATACCACAGATCAGGTGGCTTAAATGACAGAAATTTATTTATTTACTTATTTGCTTATTTTCTCATAGTTCTGGAAGCTGAAAGTCCAGGAACAGGTGTTGGTAGGTTTGGACTCGCCTGAAGCCTCTCCTTTTGGGGAGCAGATGGCTGTGGTCTTCTCTTTGTGTGCATGTATCCCTAGTGTCTCTTCCTCTTCTTATGAAGACAGCAGTCATAGCAGAGTAAGGCTCCAGCCTAATATCCAAAAAAAGCCTGACAATACCAATTGCTGATGAGGATGCAGAGCAATAGGAGCTCTTATTAATTCCTGCTGAGAATGCAAAATGATACAGCCACTTTGAAGACCATTTGGCAGCTTCTTTCCAAGCTAAACACAGTCTTTCCTTATGATCCAGCAATTGTACTCCTAGGTATTTACCCAACTGATTTGAAAACTTATGTCCACACAAAAATCTTCATCCAAATGTTTATAGAATCTTTATTCACATTTGCCAAAAACTAGAAGTAATTAAACTGTTCTTCAATCAATTCAACGGAATACTATTTAATGATTAAAAGTGATGTGCTATGAAGCACAAAAAGACTTGGATGAATCTTAAATACATATTGCGCAGTTTAAAAAGCCAGTACAAAAAGGTTATATGCTTTATGATCTCAATTATATGATATTCTGGAAAAGTCAAAACTATAGAGACAGTAAACACATCAGTGGTTGGGTTTGGATGGGGGCTGTGGAGGGTTGAAGAGATGAAGCACAGATTTATTTAAGGCAGTGAAACTATTCTTTATGATATATAATGGTGGGCATATCATGCTGTATGTTTGTCAAAACCTATTAGAACTTTACAGCCCAAAGAACACACCTTACTATATGCAGTTTAGAAAATGATTTAGGCAGTTCAGAGATCTCACAATGAAATGTAGATGATGACAAAATAATCTAACGGAAATGTTAAATTAATTAAACAAGGAGGCCACTAAACCGAGGTGGCTTTAACGTCTTAGGAGCCCATGTAAGCAAGCCCAAATCTAAGCCTGAAATGCCTCAAGGTTCAGGAATCAAAACCTAAGGACAACCAATCACAAACAGCCACTGGGCTTTCCCAAATAAGGCAACTGCTTAAGCTACAGGCAATCAAATCATTTCCTTGCTTTGCTTCCACCTCATTTCTCTTTTTATTTTTTAAAGTTTATTTATTTATTTTGAGGGAGGGAGAGAGAGAGAGAGAGAGAGAGAGAGAGAGAGAGAGAGCTAGCATGTGTGAGGGAGCAGGGGAGGGGCAGAGAGCGAAGGAGAGAGAGAGAATCCCCAAGCAGGCTCTGCACTGCCAGCACAGACCTGGATGCAGGGTTCAAATCCATGAACCCTGAGATCATGACCTGAGCTGAAACCGAGAGGCAGACCCTTAACCAACTGAGACACCCAGGCGCCCCTGCTTCCACCTCATCTCTATACAAGCATTTCCCTGGCTCCTGTTGGAGGAGCACTTTCAACCACTTCCAACCATTTCTAGTTTGGCAGTACCCAATTCAAGTGGATTTTGCTCAAATAAACTCTTAAGATGTTTAATATACCTCAGTCTAACAGTTCTACAATGTATGAAACAAACTCACTGGGGATTGAAATGTATGAAACAAGTCAGATAACCTGAGTAAGTTTGAAAATCAATAGTCTGAAAGATCAAAGGCAAAGGGACCTCCACAAAAGCACTGTACTCTAGTTAACAAAGTTATTTCCTACAGGGATGCAAATTATCAATTGTGAAACCTGAGTAGACTCTCCAACAGACACTTCACCAAGGAGGATATGTGGGAGGCAGTTCAACCCACAGTGATGTTCATCATCACTAGCCATAAGGGAAATGCACCACACCACACACATTAGAATTGCCCAAATTAAAGTTACTCACCAAACCAAAGGCTGGTGAGAATGTTCCAGTTCCAGTTCCAGTCCCAAAGCAACTGGAACACGCCTATGTTGTTGGTGGGAATGCAAAATAATACAACCATCCTGGAAAACTATTTTCTATGAGGTTAAACATAGACTTACCCATATACCAGCATTCTCTCTTGGATATTTACCCTAGAAGAATCAAACGTTATGCCCACACACAAACCTATATTCAAGTATTTATAGTAGCTCTATTACAATTGCCAAAATCTGGAAACAGCCTGAATATCCTTATTGGATGAATCAATAAACAAACTGTAGCCCATTGGTACACTGGGATACTACTCTGCAATAAAAAGAATGGAATTTTTATTTGATTTAATTTTCATTAGTGTAAATTGAACCTTAAAAACTGACATTTGATTCAGTTATTGAAAAATTTTAAGCTATCTTTGGAACAACCTAGGTAGGTGACTATTCTTTTTCAACTGTGAATGTTATAAAATTGAAATACAGGGGCACCTGGGTGGCTCAGTCGGTTAAGCGTCCATCTCTTCATTTCAGCTCAAGTGATGATCTCACAGCTTTGAGGGTTCAAGCCCCACATCGGGCTCTGTGCTGGCAACATGGGCCCTGCTTTGGATTTTCTCTCTCTCTCTGCCCCTCCTCCACTTACGCTGTCTCTGTCTCTCCCAAAATAAATAAACTTAAAAAATTAAAAAATAAAATTGAGGGGCACCTGGGTGGCGCAGTCAGTTAAGCGTCCGACTTCAGCCAGGTCACGATCTCGCGGTCCGTGAGTTCGAGCCCCGCGTCGGGCTCTGGGCTGATGGCTCAGAGCCTGGAGCCTGTTTCCGATTCTGTGTCTCCCTCTCTCTCTGCCCCTTCCCCATTCATGCTCTGTCTCTCTCTGTCCCAAAAATAAATAAACGTTGAAAAAAATAATAATAAAATAAAATAAAAAATAAAATTGAAATACAGATGAAATACATCTGATAAAATTTAACTTTCAAATCAAGATGTGTTGTACATGTAATATTATAACTGGATTTTGAACACTCAGTCCAATTCAAGAATATAAAATACATTACTCATTTTATGTGGATTACATTTTAACATGATTAAGATTTGGGGTTTGTTTAGTTAAATACAAATATGATTAAATTTAAAAAGTAACAACGACATGAAGAGCCGCGTAAGTTTTCAGGTGGTGCATATAAGGACGCAGGAAAGGATGAACCAAAAGTGGAAAATCACAGAATGCTGAAGAGCTTTGGGAAGATACAGGAGATAAGAGAAGGATTTAAAAGGGAAGACGATTGCAATTAGCCCACCACAATGACATCGGTGCTGAACTGATTAATTTAGACTCTGAGGTTCCACTCACCCAGTGTTAAACTAATTTTTCTTTTAACAAATTGGCCTATGGAGATCATTGAGATTAGCATCTTTTAAAGTTAATGAAGGGGAGGCTTCTAAATGTTTCGGTGTGCTCCTTCAATAAATTGCAATGTTCCTTCAGAGGGAGAAGTTGAATTAGTTAGGAGGTGATGAATTAACATTTTAAAGGTGTAAAACCAATTCTCAAGGTCAACGCTTTGTGTTATGTTAGTGGGTCAAATTTTGCCAATGTAAGAGAAGGGAATTTAGGTTGCTGTAAGACTTCATATCATATATGCATTTTCATCATTGGCAGGCATCTCTTTATCTTTTTATTTTCCTAGAAGGAAGGCTTTTCGCAATTGGGTGGAGTAAACACAATAGTGTGGTCTGGTCTTAGAATCTCTTCCTGTCTGTGGCTTAAGCCAGAATGGCATTCTGATACCTCATTTATTGTTACATACATTCTTTGTCAGTAGACACAGTGTATAAGATGAGATTCGAGGCTCCGATCAAATTTTAAAATGTGTGTTTTTGTTTCTCCATAATAATAATAATATTTCCTTTAGATACATGTTTTTTAATCAGCAATTAAATCTCCCTCACTTTTCCAGATTCTGATAGAAGACAGTCTGGGTCCCAGTAAATAATGCTGAGAAAACATAAGGAGAGAAGAGAGGCAAGTAGTGGATTTAGTACTTATTAGCCTTTTCTTTTGTATAACTAAATAATGGCTCTGACTCCCTGTTTTCATCAATGCTTCCCAGATCAGGACAGGGTGGAGGAAGGCTGTAGGACACATGAAGGAATCTTCATATGATTTATTTATGCACATGTAAGGTGACCCTCTCGCTCTTCTGATTACTCATGCCATATAAAAAATTTACTAGTTGTTTTTATTTCCTCCTATAGAAAAGATTTAACCAAACACACAGGCTCCAAGAAAAATACGGTCAAGATATACCTTGTTTTTCTTTCCATTTTTTAATATCAATCAGTGATAGGTTTCATTTGATTTTATGAGAATATTTAAACATTGCTATAATGCATGAAGTTATTTCTACATTTTGTTGTCATTATTACATTTTAATGCTATGTATTAAAAGTTAATGGTTCATTTAGTTTTAACTAAACTAAAAATTATGTGGAACTAGTTAACCGAATAATAATGAAAGGGAAGGTGACACAAAAATATACTCAGATATTTTTGTTTTATTGTTATTATTTTTTGAAGCAAAAAAGAGCCCTGTATATTTAGACATGAGTTTTAAAAAATGAACCATTAGACTCTTTGATATCCAGACTCGAAACTACTTTTTTTTAAATCAATTAATTTATTTTTGAGAGAGAGAGAAAGAGAGTGTGTGGGAGGGGCAGAGAGAGGGAGACAGAGAATCCCAAGCAGGCTGTGTCAGCAGCCCAGAGCCCAATATGGGGCTCAAATTCCAGAACTGTGATGTCATGACCTGAGCCGGAATCAAGAGCCAGTCACTAACTTAACTGACTGAGCCATCCAGATGCCCCTGGACTTCAAACTACTTTTAAAAACTCCTTGTCCTGGGCGCCTGGTGGCTCAGTCAGTTAAGTGTTCCATTCTTGACCTCAGCTCAGTTCATGTCTGATTGTTCTTGAGTTTGAGCCCCACATCAGGCCCTGTGCTGGCGGCACAGATCCTGCTTGGGATTCTCTCTCTCTTTCTCTGCCCCTCCCCTGCTCATGTGAGCTTGCTCTCTCTCAGTCTTTCTAAATAAATAAATAAGTAAGCTTAAATATTCCTTGCCCTATTCTTCCAATAAGCCAGATGGTTCTGCTTCTTATTCTCTAGAACTCACCCCTTGGCACTATTACTCAAATAATTTCCCCCACTTAAATATTCTCTCCCGTCCCCACCTCCTTGAAATCTACAAATTTTTGAAGCACTGATCCGCTCCAGGGGCACCTCTCCCAGCCACCCAACAATCTCTCCCTCTCCTAGATCTGCATCCACGGGTCATACTCAGCACACAATGGTGCCACACACCAGCCAGCATCCATTCTGATTGATCATAGCTATATTTTTTTATTCACTGGAAATTATGCTGTATCAATTTTTAACTTTTAACATTTTATTTCTGCTGCCCATTATTAATTCAATGAATATTCACTGACCCTCTGCTCTAGACACTGAGGATAAATAGTGCATAAAAATCAACTCAGTGTTTCCTCTCATGGAGCTTATATTCTAGCAGGCTTTCATTCACATATTTGACCACATTATGATTCTTTTTTTTTTTACTGCTTTTATTATCTTTATTTTTTTAATTTTTTAAGATTTTATTTTATTTTTATTTTTTTAAATTTTAATATGAAATTTATTGTCAAATTGGTTTCCATACAACACCCAGTGCTCATCGCAACAGGTGCCCTCCTCAATGCCCATCACCCACTTTCCCCTCCCTCCCACTCCCTATCAACCCTCAGTTTATTCTCAGTTTTTAAGAGTCTCTATGGATTGGCTCCCTCCCTCTCTTTTTTTTCCTTCTCCTCCCCCATGGTCTTCTGTTAAGTTTCTTAGGATCCACATAAGAGTGGAAACATATGGTATCTGTCTTTCTCTGTGTGACTTATTTCACTTAGCATAACACTCTCTAGTTCCATCCACATTGCTACAAAGGGCCATATTTCATTCTTTCTCATTGCCAAGTAGTATTCCATTGTGTATATAAATCACAATTTCTTTATCCATTCATCAGTTGATGGACATTTAGGCTCTTTCCATAATTTGGCTATTGTTGAGAGTGCTCCTATAAACACTGGGATACAAGTGCCCCTATGCATCAGTACTCCTGTATCCCTTGGGTAAATTCCTAGCAGTGCTATTTCTGGGTCATAAGGTAAACCTATCATATTTTGATTCTAATAATATGTCTTGGTAGTTATATTTTTACAGGTATAGATCTTACGTCTGTAACTATATTTCAAACACTTCTAGGATTATCTCAATCATTGTGTCCAATGTAATGCCCAGAATAGAGCTTACAAGAGTCAAAGAAAACTGGAAGAATCTTTGGAGACCCATTAAAAAAAAAGTTTAATTACAGAATAGAAAATTAACAAGGAGAGAAAGTGCCAAGCCTAAAGTCACATGGTGAAACATTCTAAGCAAGTTCTTATTTATTTAATAAACGTGAAGAAATCTCTAGTTTAAACTCTCACTCTCATGAGAGTCTTTGCATCATTTGCTGGTTTACATTTTTCATGTCCTCAGTAGTTTATTGGGTAACAGGTTTTCAGAGACATATTTTCAATGAATCTCTCTATTTTTACAGATGGGAAAATGAGCCAGAAGACAATTTAACAATTTGATTTGTTCAAGAACATATCAGCTGAATATAGACAAGCAACAGCAATAGCAGCAAAAATATATCTAAACTGTAACTCGGTGTTTTACAAGGCAGTGAGCAGAGGCATAACTTGCACTGATGAAGAACAGAAGCAAACTTGATTAATCAGAACACAGAGCGATGAAACAAAATAGGGTGCAAAAACAGACACACTCACAGAAAGCCACCTAATTTGGAAACATAACACTCATAAATTTTAAAATTCATGCTGTTAGTCAGTTAGAACTTCTAGCCCAGATAAGATGGCATAGATTTCATTTTTCTCTGCTCCTCCTGACTTAGTACAATTATAAACCCCAGAAAGAATACAATAGGCAGCCAAAGGAGAACTCTGAAAGGTGGCAAGAGGAAGGAGAACTGGTTTGGGACCCCCACGACTGGAGGAATAACACAATGGCCTCATCCCATAATTAACAGAAGAAAGTCACCTAAGCCTGGTGTTTCCTGATACCCAGTCTAGCAACAGAAGGAACAGCTCAGGTAAGTTCATTGATCCTCCTGAATCTAAGAGGTGTTCCACCAACATCACTAGACAGAAACAAAAACTGAGAGCCTGGACAATTTAAGTGGCCAGGGAAAGGTTTTTTTTTTTTTTTTTTTTTTTTTTTTTAAATTTTTTTTTTTTTTTTCAACGTTTATTTATTTTTGGGACAGAGAGAGACAGAGCATGAACGGGGGAGGGGCAGAGAGAGAGGGAGACACAGAATCGGAAACAGACTCCAGGCTCTGAGCCATCATCAGCCCAGAGCCCGACGCGGGGCTTGAACTCACGGACCGCGAGATCGTGACCTGGCTGAAGTCGGACGCTTAACCGACTGCGCCACCCAGGCGCCCCCAGGGAAAGGTTTTAAATCACAAATGTACCAGCTGTAGGAAATCAACCAAAAACCTTAGTGACATGGCGACTTTTTTTTTTTTTTGACCTCACATGGTCATGATTCTTCTCACTGTATAACAGAAATACATTATTTTATTGGAGGTTATAGAGATGAGTATTCCACTTGTTTCCATATTTTGAGGTCTCTTTCACCCTTTTTTTTAATTTGGGGATCTCTCTCTACAATATGTCACAGTATTTGAAAGCTAATGACTGAAATGACCAATGACTGCTTAGCAGTGAAGTTTATCCCCACTCTCACAGGGTACTTCTATGTGGAAACCTGCCAACATGACCAGCGAATATTGGATTGTGCTTGTGTTGACTATTGTGTTTCCAACATAATTATTTTTTGGAATTGATTTGTAGCACCACTAGGAAATGCTGGCATAGAACTCCAAATTTGTTGTTGAGCCTACATTAAACTTTAATGAATATAATAGAGGGAAATTGGCCCTGTGGTTTAAGAGAATAGCCGGAATCAAAATTTGTGACTTTGTGCTCTTCCAGTGAATATATGAAACTAAAAGTTTCAAAATTTTGTTGCTGGCATGTAAATTTCTCTTAATTTTAAAATACTTGTCCCTATATAACATTTTTCTGTAATAACATAAATTGTATGCTTCTGTTTTACCTAAGTAATCCTAGAATTGGGAATTCATGGAAGTTTTTGTTCCCATGGATTGTTCCTATGCTTAGAGCCAAAAGGAAGAAATAAATGAAGGAAAAAAAGAGCTAGATCCTAGTGGAGAACACTTATGCACATGAATGTAGTTAAGTGATTTACCTTTGAATCTTCTATTCATTAAGTTTCCTCTGAAAGCCATACCTGATATTTTCCCATTTAGTTAGGTTAATATCAAGTCATAATGTAATATTATCCTTCATTATCCATATGGTTAACTCTTTTAGTCAAAACTATCAAGATGATATGAACAAAATTCCTTTAGTTAAAACAGTATCATGTCAGGCAAAAGCCATTTTCCCCAAAGATCAGATTTGAGAAAATAGAGCAGAGGTGAGGCAATTTGGTGTTATCAAATATTTTAGATGCTAGATTCCAGATCCAAATTACCAGTCTTACTTTCTGCATTACACATGTTATAAAGGTAAGGGTGAAAATAATTCAGCTTATCAGTTCTGATGAGACAGGAGATAAAAGGGTTAAGAATAATTAAAACAGAAACAATAATAGTAATGAAAATTACAGTTTACTGACAACTTATGAGACCTTGCCTTTCATTAAACATTTTACATGTTTAAGTAATTATGAACCTTATAATGTAAGTGATATGTTAATCCTCAGTTTACAGATATGTTGAAACTAAACCTTAAAGAACATACTCAAGAACACACAGCTGTTAAGTGGCAATGTTGGGTCTTGACCTCAGAACCATCTAGCCTTGGAGGACATAGTGATATTCAATATGTTATTCTGCCTTCCCAGTAATGAAGCTGTAATGATTGATAACTTGATAGCTTTATCTACATTATTCATTCAACACTTCCTATTTGCCAGTCAGTAAGCATTATGTTTATCTAAATCTAGAGAAGGTACAATTTCAAGAATCTGCTGTTGAACAGAGCAAATAGTAGCTATGTAAATATAATAAGAATTAGAAACATATCAACAAGAGGTGCCTGGGTGACTCAGTTGGTTAAGCCTCTGACTTTGGCTCAGGTCACGATCTCGCTGTTTGTGAGCTTGAGCCTGGCATCAGGCTCTCTGCTGTCCACACAGAGCCTGCTTCAGATCCTCTGTCTCCCCACCTCTCACCCCTTCCCTCTCTCTCTCTCTCTCTGTCTCTGTCTCTCTTTCTCAAGAATAGACAAACATTTAAATTAAAAAAATAAACACATCAACAAAAGAAAATGACAATTTAAATTAAAAGGAGACATATGAACTTGAATTACAATTCCAGTATCAGTTGTGATTTATTTCTGGTTTTCTGGTAAATTTAAAAGGTCTAGGTCTCCCCTAAAAGTTTGACAAAGCGTTTTAGGATTAGTTGCTTGGCTTTGGTACTATCTTGGGATTACCAAATTTAGGGAGCTGACTTATGCTAACTAGACCCTCAAGGACTAGAAGTCTATTTTAGCCACTCTGACTGGCATGAGGTGATATCTCAGTGTGATTTTGATTTGTATTTCCCTGATGAGGAGTGACGTTGAGCACCTTTTCATGTGCCTGTTGGCCATCTGGATGTCTTCTTTAGAGAAGCTCAAGGACTAGAAGTCTAAATCACAACTGTAGCTTTTAATTTATATAGAAAATTTTAATTGCCAAAAAATAAGAATTTTCATTCCTGATTGTCATTTTTTCTCTCTGATGAAACATTATATTTGAGGCCAAATGTGGTAAGTTTAATCCTGGAGCCCAGGCAGAGAGAGTCACTGCTCTGATTTGAGTCTTTGGTTGTATTGTACTCCACCAGATGCACCCTATATGCCACAGAAGAAAGCCAGACTTTGCGTGAGCTTGTCAAAATATTCCACTCACCCTGCTGAGACACAGAAAAAAAGTGCCATTTGTTTCACCTCAAAGTTGGCTAACTAACTTCTGATTGAGATAGTCTTTCTAAAACTATGCTAATACTCTTCATAAGGTAGTTGAGTACTGGTTAGGTAGCCTTTAACCTCATCAGATGTGATGTTACTATTTTATAATAATTAGTTGTAATACTCCCTTTATAATCATAAAACACATAGAAAAATAAAGCCAAATTCTGTCCATACTTTAAAATAAATACTTGCTTTAATATATAGTACATTAATAGAAAATTAAGGTACAGTAAGACCAACAGATCAGGAGACAATTGTGACTGAAGAGTTTGTTACTCATAGTTTCCAAGAGGAGGGGGCATACAATGTCATGGAGGGCCACACAGGGAGCATCAGTGTTGATCAGGAGGCAGAGCAAAGTGGAGGGTGGGGAACGATGGGAAAGAGCCTTTACTGTTATTTCCACAGGAAAGAAAAGGTGAGGCAGGGTAAGCAGACTTAGGACTGGCTAGTTTGAATAATTTCAGCAGACTCCTGAGCACAGGGGCTCCCCTAGTTGTCTGGTACCTGGTCCTGGGGTGATTAGAGCAGATGGATAGTGACCTGAAGTGGGAGAGCCTATAAAGGAGATGGTTGGGGTGTAGGCTCTGGATTGGCTGGTTTGTATTTGAAAAGCATGCCTTCAGGCAAAGTGTTTACTATCTCTAGTGATTGGCTAAGCCAGAGAGGGGCAATCCCAGTAGGGTCAGCAAGACCCTCTGTCTTAGAATATAGAAAATGGAAAGACACAGTTGGTACAACATTGTTCCCTAAATATTAAAAGAACTTGATTTATACTATGTATTTCAATATACAGATGCTCAGGCATGACTACACTAGAAGATGTAATGAAGTGATCAGATCTTTGCATGAATACATAGAATCACTATGAGAATGGCATAAGAGCAGACTGATGCTGGTGGGGGTTTTCATATATTACTTCTTTGTATAGGTTTATTTATTTATTTTTTTGAGATTAGAATATCCTAATTAGCATTGTAACCAGGGGACTACCTTCCCCAAAATTCTCAGAAAAAAAAATTTGCATGGTAATGACCTTTCCTGAGATTTCAGTATATATTCAATAATAAAGCGTTCAAAAACATTTTGAGTCTCTGTGTAAAACCGAATTGGATTCTAGGCTTAGCTAATTATAGCTTGTCTTCTATGTTTATGCCAACAGAGACATGGAAAGTAATGTCCAACATAAGAAAATTCTTGGTTTTTCTCACACATGGCACTGCCTAGCATTCCTAGCACCAGCCCATTAGACACAGTGGTAGAGTCAGTTCTGGATTGTGACATACTCCTAAAAACACCTGTCCTGCAATTAAAAAACCACAGGGTTTATGGCAGGGGAAAATGGAGTTAGAGGCAAAACACTCAAAAATTTTGTCAGCAATGTGTTAAAAAAGACATATTGAAACCTAATAAAAATGGTAGCAAAATTTTAAATGTGTTCAATGTTAGTAAGTATATACATTCTAGGGTAAATATGGCACTTAACCTTGCAAAAGACCTGGAGTTTGCTTGGGGAAGTGAGGGTGGGAAGGGCTTTAGCCCTCAAGTTATTATGAAGTGATCAAAGGAAGGTTTTCTGAAAATGGGGTGGGGGAGGGTTTGTAATATCAAATGTGGATGAGTATGACTCATTGTCCTCCTGTTGGTGATCTCTCTCAGCCTTACTTCCCCGGGGCATGTCCTTTTCCTTTGAAATGTAGATCTTTTGGAGCATGTGTTTATATTAGATACCTACTTCATCAAAATTGAAATTTTGATTCAATAGCGTAACCTTAGTCTTCAATTAATGTCCGCCTCGCTGCTGGACATTTTTTTTCAGCTTTCCCATCTGCATTGGGAGCTTCACTTGGTGGCTGAAGATGTTGGAAATAGTAGTGATGTTGGAAACCACTAAACCTTGTGGAGGCCACTTTCAGGAAAACAGGCTTGAGCAACGGAATGTAGAAAGGGCCCACAGTGCCCACCTGGCTAAATACAGACAGGCCCATCGGGTGACCCACCTCAAAATATCCACAGGCCCGGACTGACCAATGGGGTACTTACAACCAGGCACGGTTACCAAAAAAGGGAAAATTCCATATGTTGCTATTACCTCCTCACCTTCCCTCCTTAGAAGCAGCCCCCTCCCACTAGCTCCTGGCAGACAGCCTCTCTTCTGCTGTCCTGCCTGCCACTCCTTTGCGGCATATTCAATAAACTCCCATCTCCTTTGTTCTGGCTTAAGTGAATTCCTTTACCTCCCACACCTCCGGCTCCTACCTCATCATCGCCCCACATCTGGGGCCTCCATCCAACCAAGATATACCCCATTTAGACACCACAAACCTGATACTACTAGCACCAAAAGGATCCTTAGAAGGATTGGATGATTTCCATTAGGATCCTCCAGTGCTTTCTCTTTTCTAAGCACTACTTGGTGTTTTGAGCCAGAATTCTTAAATAGATTTGGGATGTGGCATAAGTGTTTTGTTTTGTTTCAGATATAAAATTTCACAAATACAAAAGAATAATAAAACATAACTTTGTAGGATAACACACACCAAGGGCTGAGATAGCTTGAAGAAAGACAGAGAGTGTTGTGGGGTGGAAATCGTTTCCCTTCTTCCCTTCTAGGTTCTTTGGCTAGTCTAATAAATAAATTGACATAAGCCAGATCAACAGGAGAAAAACAAATTTCATAAGTACAAGAGCCCCATAAAGATACGAGACTCTGAGGCACCTGAGTGGCTCAGTGGGTTGAGCATCCAACTTCAGCTAAGGTCATGATGTCATGGTTTGTGAGTTCGAGCCCCACATTGGGCTGGCTGCTGTCAGTGCAGAGACCACTACGGATCCTCTGTCCCCACCCCCCAACCCCCCCCTCCCCCCGTCCCTTACCCACTTGTGCTCTCTCAAAAATAAACAAAACAGGGGCGCCTGGGTGGCGCAGTCGGTTAAGCGTCTGACTTCAGCCAGGTCACAATCTCGCGGTCCGTGAGTTCGAGCCCCACGTCAGGCTCTGGGCTGATGGCTCGGAGCCTGGAGCCTGTTTCCGATTCTGTGTCTCCCTCTCTCTCTGCCCCTCCCCCGTTCATGCTCTGTCTCTCTCTGTCCCAAAAATAAATCAACGTTGAAAAAAAAAATTAAAAAAAAAATTAAAAAAAAATAAACAAAACATTTTAAAAAATACGAGACTCCCCAGCAGTCAGGTATTGAGGTTTATATACCATCCTGAGCTAAGTGGAAGGAGGTAGGTGTCTGAGGCTTCAAAAGGGAGGGAGACAATTCATAGGAAAATGAAAAGAGCAAATGTTTTGTAAGCAAAAGTTTGCCTTGCCATACAGATAAGTCTTTGTGGATATAAAAGTTATCTCTCCTAATAGCTCTCCTCCTGGAACAGACCACCTATCTAAATTCTTTTAGGCATTTAATGGCATTTTAGGCTTTTAATGGGGAGGTAAAAAGCTCTTCCTTAGTCTGATGGGCACTGATAGTCTTTAGCTCAAAATAACACACAGGCAAAGTGGCACATTCGGGGGGGGGTGTATTCTGCTTCCCCCAGTGAGTGGCGTATTTTGTGTATTCTCACACAGTTGGGCTCATCTCGGCCCAGTTTTCTGCATTCACCTTAGTGTTTCCTATGGATGAAATTTTGCAAAAAGCAAACTCAAAATTTGCATTATACTCAGTTTGTTCCCTGATATATTAATTGTCTTGGAACAAATTCATGGGTTCAAAACAAGCATTATAGCAGAAGTGACTGCATGCTCAGTCATTGCTATAACAAAAAACATCCCACAAATGTTTTCAACGTCCCTCTGGGAATGAGAACCACTGTTGTATTTCTTCGTTACTCTGGTTGGGGAAGTGTTCTCTCTAGATAGAGTCTTTTTGTCATGCTGATGTCATGTATTAGTTTAACTCTTAAAATACTCTTTATACTGCTCTCACAGCTGCTGACACATACCAAGTTATCACACAAAAAAAGGGAAACTTTAACTCAATTGTGAAAGACCAGAGAAACCTAAACAATGAAGAAGGGATGAGTGAAGAAGTAAGCATTTTGCAGGCAGCCTGACCAAAGGCCCTAAGCCATGATTTTTTTGAGCAGAGAGTAGCAAGGAGTTGAACTGGTTAGAATACGGACTGTATTGAGGGAGTGGAAGGGAAGGACTCTGGAAATTCTTTGCTATGCTAATAAGTTTGGACTTGATTCTTGGGTGATCACCAACCATCAAGACTTACAGGCTGAAGGAATGCTCCACATGCATTTGGAAAGATTAGCTGCAGGGACAGACTGAGGCCATTCCTGCAAAGATGGTGAGATGATACCCTCCATCTATTGCAACCATCAGAAAAGGTTCTCAAAAAAACCGCAAAGTATAAACTTGAGCCAAGGCAAGCGTGTGTTTTTGAAGGAAATTATGGGAAAAAAAATAATCACTGCTCTTTTTTCAGCAACTACTATATGCCAGGCAGCATCTCGTGCCCTCCAGCATTTTGTTTTTAAATCCTCATAACATCCATATGAATTTGATCTCATTTGATCATAGTTTTACCTCTGTTTTATACAGATGAAAAGACTGACAGCGCAGTTTAATTAATTTGCCAAAAATGATGCAGTTAGAAAGTGGCAGATCAAGGATTGGGCCCATGACCTGTGACCGCCCCCCCCAGAGCCTTCTCCTTAATCATTACCTTGCACTGCTTTTTTTTTTTTTTTTTTTTTTTTAAACAGCGGCAGCTTCAGAGGGAGTATGTTCTAGGAAGAGAAGGGCTACATAAACAGGATCTTCCTATGTGTCGAACTGGTCCAACTAGTTTATGCCAATTCTGGCAACGCCATTACTAACAGTGAACGTTTTTACTCTCAAAAGCGCCCCAGTTATGGCAAAAGAAAGCAAATGAAGAGAAACTGTCATAAGGTTCTTGTATCATTCAGGAATTGGTACCGGTATTTACTTAAGGTACAGTGCAGTAAGTCAAGGATGCATCTTGAAATGTATATTCAACTACTGAAAGCACAAAAAAGTAGTACTAAAATTCAACAGTAGAGAAAAAAGGATAATAATTAAAAACTACCCGATTAATCCAAAAGAGGTCAGGAAAAGAAAAATAAACAACATCAACTTAAGAACAGATGGAACTAGTAGAAAACAAATAGCCAGAAAATAGAATTAAACCAACTATATCAATACTTTTTAAAAAATGATTATTTATTTTGAGAGAGAGACCATAAGTGGAGGAGGGGCAGAGAGAGAGAGAGAGAGAGAGAATCCCAAGCAGACTCTGTGCTGTCAGCACAGAGCCCGACACAGGGCTCAAACCCACAAACGGTGAGATCATGACCTGAGCTGAAATTAAGAGTTGGATGCTCAACTGACTGAGCCACCCAGGCACCACACTACATCAATACTTAAAGTGTAAGTAGATTAAACACTCAAAAGACACAAATTATTACGCTGGATAAAAAGAATTAAAACAAGATTCAACTTGCACTTTAAATATACACCTTAAATATAAAGAAAATGGGTTAAAAGTAAGCACCAAACTACTGGCATAAGAATGAGTGAAAAGGGAACTTGAGGAAATGGTGATGTCCTGAAAAGACAGCTCTGAGGAATGAGAGAGGGAGTTTGGTGGAAGAAAAAAATAGGAGATTTACTTAATGTTGAAGACCAGTTTGAACTTGCAGCTCACAGATTTTCAGAACTCACGTCTCCAATAAAAAGCCAATTCAAAAATGCTACACTACAGAAAAAGTTAAAGATGCAAAGTTAAATTACGACATAATGAAAAGATTTTTGCTTAAAATCCAGGACTGGTAACTCAGGCTTCTAATATAGGTGCCATGCTCCCCAATAGTATGTTACTCAAACACTTCACAATTAATTTGAATGAGAACCATTTCTGATCACATCATCACACATGCAATTATAACTGTTCTAAATGAAACCACCTCACAAGAAAACATACCATGGCCAGTTTACTCAATCTAGTTTTACAACAGCCACATCATTAAACACATAAAACGAGTTTCCAGTTGCTTAATAATAAGGAATTTATGCTTTCCTAGAGATAAAGCATTATCTGGGTTGATAATTAGTTTCTCAACATTCCTTACATAAACAATCAAAGCTAACTGAATTATAGTTCAGAGAATATTTCAGTCCCAACAGCATTTTAAAACCTTTCAGTTAAAGGCATTAAAAATTTCATAGCTTGTAAATATAAGTTGCTAGAATTTATCCACAGAGTATATATTAATTAAACGATCACAATTACAGGGATTTTTATGTTGGTTGGAGGGAATAACATTATGTTTTCTAAAAGCTTTCCATTCTTCAGTTCAAGTCAGAAGTCAGAGAGCTAGATCATTTCTGTGAGTTCAGATATGTGTCACATGGAGCATATTACAAAAAGAATATCTTACAAAATATCTGCATGTCGGATATTCTGTGTGTGTTACCGACTGAACACCCTGACCCACCATCAGTTAAACTTGGGCTTCATACTAAAAGTTGACCTTAACCTATGCTTTGGGCCTAGGATAAAAAGATAGAAAACACTCCTTCACTCTGAAGCATTTAAGAATATAGCTTCTTTTTTATGTTTGAAAATGACTATTGATAGACGAATCAGAAGAATAGCTGTAAGCACTGTTGGTACACAGAAATCATCTTCTGATTTGTGGCCATTTGTACTTAGCAACTCTCTTTTTGATTTGTGACAATTTATAGAGCTATAGCTATTACTATTTGCACAATGTGCACTTCTCAGTGCTAAACTATGTACATTGATTTCCGACTCTATAGTTTAAAATTATCCCCCCGAAGTTGCTCTCCAGGAGCTCACAGCTTGATTTGGAAGTCTTCACAGAGGCAAAAGTTGAAGCTTTATGCACAGCAAGATTACTGACGAAGTCATTTCAAAAAAGAGGTTGTTCCACAGTGCCCTATCCCATGGAAATCAGAAACAACAAAGACTGAGAAAGGTTGCAGATGGAGGGGTCTAGGATGCTAGTGTTCACCTTGGAAAAGGGGGTGCCAGATTGCCATGGTGATATGGGATCCTCTCTTAGCATCCTGGGTGGGGCTTCATTTTGGTTCAGTGCTGGTACTGTGCTCTGTGTCCTAGAATTTTCCTGAAGGTCTTTGTGTTCTTTGTAATTTGATTCCTAGCTCAGAGCAACACTGAGCATTTTATAAACTGAATAAGAGCAATTTGTGGTTGCTCTTCACCCTCTTGCTGAGGACAGAAAGACAGCACATCACCGCAAATCGACCAGGCTGAAGGAGAGTAATATCAGGCTGAACCGACAAAAAGAACGCCCTTCACCCCAATGCTGTGAATGAAACAAAGCAAAACTAAAACTAAACATAATTTCAAAATAATCACGTTCCACTTGGCTTATATCTTTATATGAAAATCAAATAGCATTTCTTTTGGTTGAGCTTAGGGACAAAAGATATTGTGTGAGTTTAACAACAACACTCATATTCAAATTAACATATATATATATATATATATATATATATATATATATATATATACAATAGTAAAATCCATTTTCGGCCAAGAATGCCTAAGGAAAGATTCTTAGTTATGGTATCATTTGATTTTGAATTTGGTAAATGTATACTTAAATTTTTTTAAATGTTTATTTATTTTTGAGAGAGAGAGAGCGAGCATGAGTGGGGGAGGGTGGAGAGAGAGGGAGACACAGAATCCAAAGCAACAAACAAAACCAAACAAAAACATACTTCCATTTTTCTAAATATCTGCTTGGATGTGAAACTGAGCAGAAAACTACAGGTAGAATATATAAATCATTGAATTATCACAATTACCTAGTAATTTTAATAAAGTTGACATTCCCTTAACTACTTCTGAAAATTCTATCTACTTTTCTGAGTAAAGAAATAATTATTTTTTTGGAGATGTAGTCCCCTGAAAGATTAACTTTATTTGCATATCATAGGAGATGTTAAGAACTAGATACCCTTTGCAAAGCATGATGGCAAAGACCCATGCCTGTTCAGCTGCTCTAACAACAAATACTTGTATAATACTTTATGTTTCTAAGCACTTTCTGTCAAGTCATGTAATCCCTATATTAATCCTATGGCTGTTTCCTTCTAAAGGTGAACAAATGAAGCCTCAAGAACTCACTCACATTTACAAAGCCACAAAATAGAAGAATTGAGATTTGGATTCAGGTTTTTCCACTGACTTTAGTGTTCTTCAGGTGAAACTACAGTTATTTGTGATAGAGATTCTTTAATAAATCTCAAATCTGTATTATAGGGCAGATGTCAATTCTGAATTATGTGCTTTATAAAATGGACAGAAATGCTCTTAAAATCATATACATTAACAGTGAATGATGTAACATCTTATAGTCAAATTTGAATGGACAAATGCCAGTTATTAGTCTTGAACCCTGGATAAAAAAATGGTTTTTCCTGTCATTATTTTGGATACTGCCATTAAGGCTAGAGAATTATCGCATTTATAAATTCCATGCTACACGAAGCAGTTAGTTAGGCTCTTCTGTATAAGCAGATAACTGGGACATGATGTGATGGATCTTATGTGTATGAAGCATTAAAAGAATATTGATGCAGAAACAAAACATTTTATGTGCAGATGAGAGGGAAGAAAGTTCTGGGAAATGCATGAACTTGGTCCACACTCCCCAAAATAAACAATAAAGCTACAAAGGGGCAGAATCTGTAGTTGCTGATCCTTTCTTTATTCTGTCCAAGGTTTCTGAAGGCAAAAATAAAATACTTCAGTATGCTGCTACCAAATTTTAAAAATTTATTTATTTTGAGAGAGACTGAGTGAGGGAGTGGGGGAGGGGCAGAGAAAGAGGGTGAATCTCAAGCCCCCTGGGGGGCTCAAACTCATGAACCATGAGATCATGACCTGAGCCAAAATCAAGAGTTGGACGTTTAAGCGACTGAGCCACCCAGGCGCCCCTGTTGCCAATTTTTTTTTCTTTTCAAAAATTTTTATTTATTGATTGATTGATTTAATATAATTTATTACCAAATTGGCTTACTTACAACACCCAGTGCTCATCCCAACAGATGCTTTCCTCAATGCCCATCACCCATTTTCCTCTCCCCATCCATCCTCAGTTTGTTCTCTGTATTTAAGAGTCTCTTGTGGTTTGCCTCCCACCCTCTCTGTAACTATTTTTTCCCCTTCCCTTCCCCCATGGTCTTGCGTTAAGTTTCTCAAGATCCACATGTGAGTGAAAACATATGATATCTGTCCTTCTCTGGCTGACTTATTTCAATCAGCATAATACCTTTTATCTTCCAGTTCCATTCATGTTGCTGCAAATGGCATGATGTTATTCTTTCTCATTGCCAAGTAGTATTCCATTGTATATGTAAACCACATCTTCTTTATCCATTTGTCAGTTGATAGACATTTAGGCTCCTTCCATAATTTGCTGCCAAAACTTTTTTTTTTTAATTTTTTTTTAATGTTTATTTATTTTTGAGATGGAGAGAGACAGAACATGAATGGGGGAGGGTCAGAGAGAGGGAGACACAGAATCCAAAACAGGCTCCAGGCTGTCAGCACAGTGCCCGACGCGGGGCCCGAACCCACAGACTGCAAGATCGTGACCTGAGCCGAAGTCAGCCGCTCAACCGACTGAGCCACCCAGGCGCCCCATGCTGCCAAAACTTTTTAAAAGAAGTCTGAGAAACAAATTTTATGCAAAATAATATCCACAAAATATTTCAAATGAAAAAGACCTGGGCTCTGTTGCCCAACCCTTCCTTCTTCAAACTGCTCTCCTTGGGAAGGAACAAAGAAAATAAACTCTATTTTAGAGCTATACATCTTTAGGCTTCCCTACCTATTTCTGCTAGAATAGAATTTGGTATCACTTCTTTGAGACAGGTGGTTATTTGCTCCTGGCCATAGAAATTACATTTCAATCCAAACCAGTTACTACTAATGATGTCTTTACGTATTTTAAGTATGTATGCATTTATTCTCATTTTTCCATTCACCTAGGAAACATAAAATATCCCACAGGCCAAATGTTATAATAAAAATAGAACTGTATTGTGGTTTCCCAAAATTATTAGAGACAGGGGCGGGGGGTGAAGGGATGGGGAGGAGAGAAAGTGGTCTCTTGAAACTTGTAGTTATACTTCTTAAGAGTGAAAATCTAAAGTGGTCAGAGTTGGATTGAACTAGTCTCAAAGGATCTCCAGTATTGTTTTGGAAATAAGGAGAATGAAAACTTGCCTGTGGTTCAGTGCCCACAACATTTTCAACACCACAGTGAACATGCATCTATCAAGGCACCATCTGTGAGCAACATAACCATCCACAGAGGTGCCAATCCAATGGCAGGAGGCTGCCTCTGGCCTCCTGCAGCCTTGCCTTCCTGGGGGACGGCCAGCTCCCTGGACCACATCCTCTAAGTAACCTGGAACTTAGTTTTCATTTCCCTATGAAGCAGGACATGTTTTTCATTGATTTCAGTTCCAAAACCAAATGGTGCTTGATAAACTATTATAAATGGCAGGGGCGTGGGGGGGGGGGGGGACAGTGGGGGGGAGAAGAACGGTTACTTTTAAGTGTGGTAAAGAATTATATAGGCTAGAAAGAAGTGGGAATGGAGTTTATGGGCAGAGAAATCTTTGAAAGCTTAAATGGGGTCAAAATCTATGAAAAGTGAATGGAAGAGACTCCATCCCCAAGGGCAAAAGCTGCACAGAGAGAGGTGGAGAAATGACAGCAATGATGAGAAAATGAAACTAGGATACCATTTTGCTCACAACATCAGAAACTGGCAAGGGCTTCATGTGGCGTCTTAAAGTATTGGAGAGACACGGCTGAAATCAGTTAGAAACTGCACAGCTGTGGGTCTCAGTTGTGGGGATCAGAGCCCGTGACGATATGGACAGTAAATAGGAATGCTGAAAAAACAGAGTGGAAAGCTGGCTCTCGCCTCAGGCACCCCAAATGACGTCAAAATAAATCACAAAACCAAAAATGTGGTGGCAAGGGGAGGGGGAAATAGAGGAAATACTACATATACTTTGTTGACTTAATATTCAATTGTGTATTATATTGATTATTCTTTCTAGATTTCTATGCTGATGGCATTTGATACCTGTGTATTTGATACCTGTGACATACTTACCACCTGGTCATAGTGCAATATCATAAAATTTAGAGTCTTGGCTTTTGGCTCAAAACCAGAAGGGGAGCATTTGGCCAAACAGGTAAAAGATGAAAAGTTTCCTAGAGTATATTTCACAATTACTGGATGTGGTTTTAAGAATTATGAAAAAATAGATTAATCAGAAATCTTTCATATCTAACCAGTTGTCGATGTATGCCAATTCTACTAAGAAGATAAATTTCCTTATTTTCCCTTCTTTTCCATTTCTATATTTATTTCCCTGAGTCAGCCTTTGACTATTTCTCTCTAGAATTATTGCCTTTAACCGAGCAACCTCGGCCTGAAATTGAGCTCACTATACTTTGATGCCAGATGAGCATTTCTGAAAGTGTCTACCTTAAGAGCAGCCCTATGTCACTATACAACATGCAGTGTGTCCAATAAAACAAAAACTAGACCCATTCATACAAACAAGCTGATGATTGCCAGAGGGGAAGGGTGAGGGTTGGGCAAAATAGGTAATGGGGAGAGGGAAATACAGGCTTCCTGTTAAAAAATAAGTAAGTCATGGGGATTAAAGGTATACTACAGGAAGTATAGTCAATAGTATTGTAACAGTGTTGTAGGGTAACAAATGGTAGCTACACTTGTGGTGAGGGTAGCACCATGTATACAGGGATTGAATCACTATGTTGTAGACTTAAAACTAATGTAACATTGTATGTCAACTCGACTTCAAAAAAATTTTTTTTTTAATTTTTGTATAGAAAAAATGAAAAATAAAAAAGCAAGTTGCTTTTCAGTCTTCTTACAGTAAATGAGCTTGCTAGACTGGACTTGATAAGTTCAAATTGACCTTGTTCATTGCCACATTCCTGGTGCTCATTTTTGAACCCTCACTAGCCTTGGTCTCTCCTTTTGGCTTGCACCTCACCCTTTGGATTTGATTACAGATTTTGCTTTTCCAGGTTTGACCCCCAGCACTCCCTAGTAGAGCTCCCAGATATCTCAGCAAGAAAGCCTGGTGTGGGGTTGTGGGAGAACTTTTGAAGAGCTACCGCATGCGTTCTGCCTTCTCAGCTGCTATAGTTTGCTTCCTGATCTCTTCAATCCATGTGGCTGTGGGAAGCACAGATTATCATAGTAATAATGAGTCTTGAGGTAAATGCAAATAATTCCAATGTTCTACAAAACTTCATTTACGTCTTGGGCAATTATCTATTTGTAATTTGTACAAACTTGGGCACATAGGATTATTACTTTGTTTTCATACTCTGTGTCCAGAAAATCTTAAATGTAAAATATGTATGATGAATTGGAAGTACTATGGTGTCATCTGATTTATGAGAAGCCACTTGGAAATTAATTAAATATCAATACATTGCTGTGGGCTAAATAAAACATACAATTTACATATCTAAATATACAAAATTTATAATTTTATTAATATATTACACATATAAATATGTGTAAAATATGTAATTATAATTGTCTGTAATATGTAATAAAATAATAAATATCCTATCTTTTGATTTCTTTTACAAATTCAGAGAGTAACCTTTCCTATTTTCATTGCTTAAGTTCTTATTGCATGGGGCTATTTTTATAAATGAAGTGGGGAAAGAAGAGGAAAGGTTGCAACTGCAAATTCATATAACTCAATTAATACAAAGAGTTCTCCCCCCCCCCCCCCACCATGGGGGCTTGCAGTGCTGCTGCACTGGGTGTTTTATGTACATCTGGCATTTATTCTTCAGAAGTACCACTAGGTGTTCCATAGGCCTCCGTTTCTCAGTGGGAGAAGTTAACAGTTAATTTTCCCAAGTTTAGGAAGCTTAGTAAAGAAAAGAAGAGACATTCAAACCTTCTAAATGCAAATCCCATGCTCTTATCCAATGGTCTATCTTTATTTGTTTGCATAATTATTTTTAAGGGTAAACTTGGAAAGAAATTTTATAATAGCTGAGCTCAGCTCATCATAAAAGAGATTAAGTGAAGATGGTGCTTTATTGGATTTAAATGACCTCTTTCCATAGTAATAAACTGTGGTAAAACTCCTGATACATAACCGTAGGATTTTTTTACTGGAAAAAGTATTTCATGATTACAGCTTCATGGAGCAAAGAATCTTGGATAAAGCCAGACTGTAGAAAAGATTTGTCTCCAAAAAGCACATCAACCCTAGTGCATATCTTAGCTTTGGGGCCTGGAGTACACATGCCTGAGATCCCTGAAGACCTGAAAATAAATAGCACTGTAAGAGGCAGTAGGAAAAGGAAAATGTATTAAATAAAGTTTTATGTCAAGCATCAAATGGTCTGATTGAACTACGTTTGAATTTGTGTAGTCAAAACGCTAGCTTCAGTGGATCTTAACACATCAACCTTGCTGAGAGTTGATAGGAGTTAGAACTAATTTTTCAAGTTCCTAAGTTAACTGACATTTTAAAAACAGAGACTTGAGTAATGCATCAGAAGTAAACTGAGGTTAGCACATAATATTCTGTGTTTGCGGAGTTTCCCATTTGAGTTCTCATTCACATTATTTAAAAAACTGGTAAGTAAAGATGTGCAGTCTAGGAAGGAAACATTGGCAGTGTTTTCTTTTTTCAAATTACCTACATAGAGGAAATTTCTCTAATTACCCAAGTAGAGGAAATAGACTTTATTTGCATCTGGAAGAACTAGGTTAAAATGATTAAGAATAAGGGGAAGGAAGTGTATAAATTAAATATAGGAAAATTTCTGTATGAAATAAAGCATGTTTAACTTTATATATATGAAGTATATTTAACACATTTCCATGGAAATGTTTTAAAATGGGTCAGAATTTTGGCTGCCATAATTTTTTTGCACAAAATTGAAACTTTGGAAGGCAGATATCCATTCTATTTGTTGATCGAGGACCTCTCCTGACCCACACCCTCATTTCACTTCACTAAGATGTTCTAGTTTTTCTAGTGAAAGCCCATCTTAAAGGCAGTGACAGGTGGGGGCAGGGAGACGCAAGTCAGCTACCTTACAAGATGGAGGAGCACAGAGAAGTGGTGACTTCTCCCTTCAGTGTTTTCCTTGAGCCTTTCCTCTCTCAGTTTACACTTAAAAAGAGAGAGAGAACATAAAGCTCTCTGCATACTTTTATTCTTGTTTGAAAAAATAAACTTCATACAGCCAAAATATGAATTGAAATTTAAAAGCTACAGATAGTCCCAGAAAAGGGAAAGTGAACTTTATTCTGACATCAACTATTGGACTTTTATGATCACATCTTTTTCCCACCAATCTTTTACTACTTAAAATATTGGTGGAATAATACTGGTACCTGTGCAGATTGCCTTAAATGACTAAGTCAGAAAGAAAAGCTACCATCGAGACATAGAATTACAAACTCATCTTCTTGCATTATAAAAGCCAAGAAAAAAATCACTTCTCATAAAGAAAACCTGACCTATGTTCCCAGTCTGTTATGTATATTATTAATATCAGATGCCAATGTCCTCTAGAGGGTAACAATTGGTTGCTATTTGCATCTTTAATATTTAGCCTTTATATTGCACATTCAGCTTTCATTAGATTCCAAAGTCAATTTTGATTTAAGTTTTTTCAGGTTTGCCCTTCCTTTCTTTCTTGAAATGTCAGCTAGGACATTTGTTTGGTTTGCTGAGCTCTGATGGATTTTACGCCGAGTGGAAAACCCATCCTAAGGATGCTTCAAAGAGATGTGTCTTGATGACCCTACTGATGTATATGTTGAAGACAACACGCATGTGTCCTCATCTGATTCAGGACATGGCTCACATTTGCTGTTCACCCCCAGCCTTTTCAGATTGCTCTTGAAAGCATATAGGAGGACAGGTAAAACATGTCTGCTTTAGGCTTCACTTTCCAGAGGAGGGATGAACTTGCTCCTCTTTTGCTCCATAACCTGTCATTGACATTCACGTACTGACTAACAAGTAATCCTCCAAGGGCTTTGCCCTCAAGTGGCTTCCATTCTCGATGTGTCCACAGCCATGATTGGGTTGGTCCATGATTCACTTGTCCTGTTGCATCACACCCAGTTAGTAATCAAAGGAAGCTACACTTGGAAATGCTGAAGGAAATCTTGCCCAAAGTGCCAGGACTCTGGTTCCTGCATTTATGACTTTCCATGGCTAGAGGAAGTCTTAGTGTCCTGTGTGAGCAAGAAGCTGCAAGACAATGTAGCTTCCCTTTCTGCACTCCAAGTTTCCCCTTTTTACCATTGATGGGTCAATTTTGCTTCCATCCTAGCTCTATGCTGAGCACAGAGGCCAGTCCTGAATTCTAACTGGGATAAGCCTGTGAACCCCAACTGCTTTAGCTAATGCCAACACTCACCCTGCCTAGTAATCTGTAAATAAGATGCCACTCTTATTCCCCATAAGCCTGTTGTGTCTTCACAGAAGAACTCTGAGTGAGGTCATGGTGGCTCGGCCCAGGCTATGCTACCTTTTCAACTAGGGCAGCTGATCTTTTAAGATCTTTTAAGGAAGTCAGCCACAGGGCAGAGATTGTTGTCTGGCCTCAGGCATAACTGAGTGCTCTTGGCCTGCATCAGCGGGAAACATCTTTTCATCCAAGCTCTAGCAAGAGTTTTAACATCAGCTCAAGACCTTTATCCCTGCCGCCGCTCCCTAGTGTCCTAAGTCCAAGCCTTCCCACTTCTGAATTCTCATCCTCAGCCTTGAGTTCCCAAACCCATCTTTGTTCTTGCTTGTTAGTTCATGTTCAGGACATCCTGATCATGTCTGTTTCTTTCCATTGTGCCCACCTTACACCTTTAACCTCTTGGTCCCATACTCACACCAAAATCCCACCACTAGTATAATCTAACTCTTCTTCAATCCACTGCCTCACCTCACCTCTCCTCCTCTACACGTGGTCATCCTGGAGCACATGGCTGTATTCCTCACACTCTATCACTCCTCAACAGTCTCTTGTTCCTCATCCCCCAGGGCTTTTAGGTTGATGATTGCAGGTGTTACTGGGATTTACTTCCCTTTTGTTTCCAGGTTGGATAAAAATTACCCACATTCTTGGAAAATGTTGGCATTAGGGCTTGAAGTTTTGACCCCGCTCTTATTCTCATTATTGTTCTGGATGACTTAAATATCCATGTGAACATTCAGTCAAAATCATGGCCTCTTAGTTTATTTTTTTCCATTTCTTTCAGCCCCTACTCCCGTGACTATACCTTAAACCTCCCATCCCCCTTTCTGACATTTTACATTTCAGTATCCTACTCCCTCACCACTTTCACTGCTGTCTCCCCTCACTCCTGATGCATTCTTCATCCATACTGAGACTGTCAGTTCCCTTTCCCCCATTGGGTCAGCAGCCCTTTGACTTTCTATCATTTTTTTTATCTTGCCTACACCCCTTCTTACAACTGTCATTCTTTTTTTGTCTGTCAAACTTTAGCCTTGGATGAATTCAACCAATAGCCCTTTTTCATTATATACTCCAACTGGTTAATCTTGATACAGAAACTCACAACTTAAAATTTATAGCCTCCTACCTCTGGGTTTTCATCAAGCATTGAACATATAATCAGAAACTGTTTTACCACACAAGTTCCACCTATTATTTTTTAAAATTATCTAATTTTATTAAAATTTGGCTGAGCTTAAATGAATAGATTGCTGTTAATGTTCTATTTGTTCATTTTCACAAATACTGTTTGTGGGAGCTTTTATTATTTATTTATTTGTTTGTTTGTTTAAAAAGTTTATTTATTTATTTTGAGAGACAGAGAGACAGTGTGTGCATGTAAGTGGGGGATGGTCAGAGAGAGAGAGGGAGAAAGAAAGAATCCCAAGCAGGCTCTGCAGTGCAGAGCCCAACGTATGGCTCAAACTCATGAGCCGTGAGATCATGACCTGAGCTGAAGTTGGATGCTTAACCAACTGAGCTCCCCAGGTACCCCACGTTTGTGAGACCTTTTAAACTATAAGTTTACTTTTGTGTTTAACAATGAAGAGGCGCTTTGCTATATCTGGTATAATATTGCAACTTCAATTGCTTAGAGTGTCAGTGACTCATTTATATTTGCTACTGAACACATGGTGCATAATCTGATAACAGGATTTATTTTTTTCATTCTTTAAATGTTTATTTATTTAGTTTGCTAGAGAGAGAGAGCACAAATAAGGGAGGGGGAGGGACAGAGAGAAGGAAAGAGAGAATCCCAAGCAGGCTTCACACCAAGTGCAGAGCCAGATTAGGGCTTGATCCCATGACTAGGAGATTATGCCCTGAGCTGAAACCACAAGTTGGACGCTTAACTGACTGAGCCATCCAGGCACCCCCGATAACAGAATTTAGACCTAAAGGGTTAGAGAAGACAGGTACTTCACTCCCTAGAACAGTCTTCCAAGTAGTACCTAGCTGACATCAATGCAACCTTTAGGTTTCATCTTAAATATGACATCTTCAAAGACTGTCCCACTCAAGACTGGATTAGATGTTCTTGCCATATGCTTTTCTAACATAGTTGTTAAATAGTCTCTCTTCCCCAAAAGATTATAAGTTCCCCTAAAGAAATGCTGCCTACCATATTCACCATTGTATCTTATACTTAGGATAGTGTCTGGGACATATTAAGTGTTTAATAAATATTTGCTGAATAAAGAAACTGTATGGTCCCAATCTGCATGTTCAATGTGTTCTCTACCTGTCCTTCCTGTTCTTGCCAAACTAGACCACTTGTTATTCCTCTAAAGGCTCCAAATTTCCCAACTTTCATACCTATAGACTTGTTTCCCCAGAACGCAAACCCAATATAACTGATTTCCATTATGTATCCTTCATTGTCTATTTCTAATTCTACCTTCTCTAGGAAGCATTTGTCTTCTCATCCCATTTGGGATTCCTGAACATTAGATCACTTTCTTTTATATAGTGTTAGAACCAGAAGCTACCTTATATTTGATTTGATCCAACTCTCTGATTCAACGTGAGAAAACAGGGCTCCAAATCATGTAGCGCATCCCCCAGGGTGACTCTACTCAGTGGAGGACCTGAGCCTACAAGGCAAGTCTCCTGTGTTCTTTCTCCTGGACAATGCCACCTTCCTAAGGTAGATGGCCAACTTCACCATTTCCAGCTGTGAATTCTAACTCACCTGATGGATGTATGGATATGCTAGTAAATATAAATGATCACAGTAGGGATACTTAGAACTTCAAATTACTGTCAAACTTTCAATAAGGAATTGCTTATGCTTTCTCTCTCTCTCCATATACATATAAATATAAATATGAATATATATATTTTGATAAATTAGGGCATTCGTGTATCAGATGTTTACAGTGAAATACATCTGTATTAATGATTATAATATTTGAAGACATTTCTTACTGTCCTGCAACTTGGATATATTCACCCTGATTCTAGATTTTTTTTTTTTTTTTTGTAAAGCACTTTAAAGCTGATTACATCATGGTGACATTAATCTCCAAAGAGAAGCTTTTTTCTAAACTAAACTACAGCTTTTATGGTAGAAGCATTTAATAAAGGCTGAAGAGGCATTTCTACAGCAGTATGTTTTCTCCATGACCCCCACAGTACTTTCCAAGTCCCCATTACTACCTTGCTGCCTGCTCTATTTTTTAACTTGTTAACATACCTCGTTGTTCATGTGCCATTATTAGCAAAGATTGATTCAGAGCCCCTTACAAAAGGGAACATAATGACAAGAGTCAAGGCAGCGTTGTTCTACCAGAGCCTTACTGTTTATATTTTCTGAACATCTTAGCATAAATCCTGTCTGCTTTTCCTTATCAACTTACATCTAGCAAAATCATACTCATCTTTCAAGCCCCAGCCAAGTTCACAACTGACTCAGAAAAATTCCTACTCAGATCGGTCCACCGTGACTGCTCCATCTGCTGCATCGTAGGAGATGGATGGACCCTTGCACTAGGAACAGCATGAATAAGCATAGATATTTTGAGGTTGGTGGAACTTGCTTTTGCTGCTACCTATTGTGCTGAAACTTAACTATGTGGAGAAAATAGAGGAAATATTGCTAATGCTGTACAACTAGAGTTCTAAGATGGGGATGGCTGACAGTCTAGACATTGCTGATAAACAAGAAGTTAGAACTTAGCTGATATTAAATGAAAGTCTGGGCTAAGAAGACTTAAAATTTGGATTTCCTGAAAACACCCCTCATATACAAATAAGTAAGAATACAACTTACTCTCCCAGAAGTTGAAAAGGGCAATGAAATTATCATGGAAAAGGGAAAATGGATGTATTAGAGCAAAGTAGCATGTATTAAATGCTACTATGTGCCAAGAATTAAGTCATTTATGTCATTTATTCAGTGTCTGGTTAAGAGGTAGACTTGGCCGAAGTATCTGGTTAGTTGGTAGTAGAGAGTGCTGGCTGACAGTTCTTGTCAAATGCATTTATGTATGTTTGTTCTTTCCACTATACCACAGTGTCTGCATGAAGATGCAAAATAGACCATTTTCCCAAGGAACCAACATGGGCAATATGGGAACTATGTTGGTAATGGGCAAGGCTTTCATTGTGTGTCTGGCCCTGACCAAGTAGAACTGTGTCTTAGTCCATTTAGGCTGCTTTAACAAAATACCATAGAATGGGTGGCTTAGAAATAGCAGAAATTTATTTCTCACATTTCTGGAGGCTGAGATGTCCAAGATCAAGGAGCCAACAGATTCATTGTCTGGGAAGGCCTGCTTCCTGGCTCATAGATGGCCTTCTTCCTGCTGCGTCCTCACATGGCAGACAGATGAAGGAAATTTCTGAGGTCTCTTTTAGGAGTGCACTAACCCCATTCATGAAGGCTCCACCCTCACGACCTCATCAACTCCCAAAGGCCCTCCCTCTAAATCCTGGGAATTAAGTTTCAACATAAGAACTTTGGAGAGATGCATTCAGTCTACAGCAAACTGCCATGATACAAACCCAAGGGCTGGACAGAGAGGAAAAAGCTGGGAGAATTTCACAAGCTGAGAATAAAAATAAAAATTGTAATGAGTTTTTGCTACTGATTTATAATCCCAATACTATTATTAAAATAATGTAAGTGTAAATGGAAATTAAAATTTAATTCTAATAGTAAATATAAAGTTTGGGAATTAAAAGTTATTACATGAAATACCGAGACTATGTACAAGATATACAGCTTTATTTGATGTGATTACAGCTCTGAAAAGCCTGAAGTTTTTATATAAAATATTGGTTTAGGACAAATGGGCACGGAGAAAATTTTACAAATATAAGGCTATCAGGACCATATAGTAGGTTATTAAATTCATCTTCCAGCCTTGGGATAGGACTTCATTTAAATTCATCCCAATAAACATTTTTTCTTCAGAGTCTCTAAAAGGACAGAAAGTCTCTATCTTCCTTTAGCAAAGTGTTGGGTATATTTGATAAAGGCTTAGAAATGAAACATTTTTTATCATTTGGACAATAATTGACTTTTGGGGCAGGTATTCTCAATACCCACAATATTTTGTTACTTGCTATGCATCTTTAGCATTTTTTAATTCTCTACCATCTGGTTTGCTTTGCCCACTGTATGGTGCAGTCAGCCCTTGATGGCTTTCCACACCCTACCCCACCCAGAAGCACACAGTGATGATGTTGCCCGATGTAGCCTTGACCAGTGCCAGAGCCGATCCAGATGCATATGAGGGGTCTGGGATTGTAAGAACACCCTGTGCCCTAACATGTGTCTTCAGTGCGTCTAAGCTGGGCCCTAGATCTAGCAGGAACACCAAACTCTAGCCCTCTCTCCTGTCTCTTTTGGCTGCTAAGTTTAGCATGGTATTCATTTCCTGGTGCTGCTGTACAAATTGGTGGTTTAAAGCAACAGAAATTTTTCACTCACAGATCTGGAGGACAGAAGCCTGAAACCAAGGAGTTGGCAGGGGTGTGCTTCCTCCAAAGGCTCTAAAGGAGAGTCCTTCCTTGCCACTTCTAGCTTCTGGTGCCCCTCCCCCCTCCCCAAGTTCCCTGGCTGCCTTGTCTCACATATCCTTCTGGTTTTATCTTACAAGGACATGGATCATGGATTTAGGGTCCACCCACAAAATTCAGGATGATCTCATCTTAAGATCCTTAACTTAATTACACTTTAAAAGATCCTTCTTACAACTATAGATGCTGGAGAGGATGTGGAGAAACAGGAATCCTCTTGCACTGTTGGTGGGAATGCAAACTGGTGCAGCCGCTCTGGAAAACAGTGTCGAGTTTCCTCAAAAAATTAAAAATAGACCTACCCTATGACCCAGCAGTAGCACTGCTAGGAATTTATCCAAGGGATACAGGAGTACTGATGCATAGGGCCACTTGTACCCCAATGTTTATAGCAGCACTCTCAACAATAGCCAAATTATGGAAAGAGCCTAAATGTCCATCAACTGATGAATGGATAAAGAAATTGTGATTTATATACACAATGGAGTACTACGTGGCAATGAGAAAGAATGAAATATGGCCCTTTGTAGCAACGTGGATGGAACTGGAGAGTGTGATGCTAAGTGAAATAAGCCATACAGAGAAAGACAGATACCCTATGTGTTCACTCTTATGTGGATCCTGAGAAACTTAACAGAAACCCATGGGGGAGGGGAAGGAAAAAAAAAAGAGGTTAGAGTGGGAGGAGCCAAAGCATAAGAGACTCTTAAAAACTGAGAGCAAACTGAGGGCTGATGGGGGGGTGGGAGGGAGGGGAGGGTGGGTGATGGGTATTGAGGAGGGCACCTGTTGGGATGAGCACTGGGTGTTGTATGGAAACCAATTTGACAATAAATTTCATATATTCAACAAAATAAAAAATAAAAATAAATAAAAGATCCTTCTTATAGGGGTGCCCAGGTAGCTCAGTTGGTTAAGCGTCGGACTTCAGCTCAGGTCATGATCTCATGGCTTGTGAGTTTGAACCCCGTGTCAGGTTCTTTGCGACAGCTCAGAGACTGGAGGCTACTTTGGATTCTGTCTTTCTCTCTCTCTCTCCCCCTCCCCACTCATGCTCTGTCTCAAAAATAAGTAAACACTAAAAAAAAAAAAAAAAAAAAAAGATCCTTTCTACAAATAAGGTTGCTTTTCCAGGTTCCAGGGGTTAGTACATGGACATATCTCTTGGGGGCCAGTACTCATCCCACAATAAAGACCTTGTTTCAGTTGTGACTGGATCTTGTTTCTTCTACCTTCAGCATCCAGATAATATTTCTAGAACTTCACACTGATTGCTTCCCACCCTCCTCCACTACAAGTTTTCTTCCACCCAGAAACTCCATTCCCATGTTCTATCTATCCAATCAGACACTTAAGCACCCCTGGGGTTGGGTGAGGCAGCAACCCTGTAAGGGCTTTGGAAACAGAGGGTCTGGATTCAAATCCAGATTTCACCACTGCCTTCCTTCCTTCCATCATTCATTGATTCATCCATAAATATTTACACCTCCTCACTACCAGGTAGTATCCTAGGCAAAGAAGATAGAGCATTATAGGAAGAGTCTTCTTTGAGGTTATATTGAAAGGGGAAGACAAGCTACAAACAAATAAATTCAACACATAATATAATGCCAGGTACTGACAAGTGTTCTGAAGAACAATAGAGCAAGGTAAGGAAGGGCACAGTGAGCTGTGCCTACGAAGCAGAATTTCAGATGGGGTTATCAGGGAAGGCTTCCCCTAGGAGGTAATATTTGAGCAGAGATTTGAGCCGAGTGCCAGACTGAACTGTGAGAATATCTGAAGAAGAGCTTTCCTAGAAGAGAGAACAACAATGATGCCCTGGGGCAAGAAGGGCCTTGGTGGGTTTGGTGCTTTTGAAAACAAGCAAGAAGAGCCATTAGGACACCCAGGGTCTTAGCAGCTTATTTGCAATAGCCAAAAGGTGGAAGCAACCCAAGTGTCCATCAACAGATAAATGAAGAGGTAAAACATGGCAGATACATACAATGGAATATTATTCAGCCCTAAAAAGGAAGGAATTTCCATCACATGCTACATCTTGAGGGCATTGTCCTAGGTGAAATAAACCAGTCATGAAAAAAACAATACTGTATGATTCCACTTACAGGGGGTACCTCGAGTCATCAAATTCAGAGAAACAGGGGAGTAATGGTTGCCAGGGGCTGGGGAGGGGGAAAGGGGAGTTAGTGTCTAATGGGTGCAGACTTTCGGTTTTATACGAATTCCGAGGATCGGTTGCACAACGGTGTGAATGTGCTCAACACTTTTGAACGGTACACTTAAAGATGGTTACGATGGTAAATTTTATATGTGTATTTTAAATACAATTTGGGCACATGGGTGGCTTAGTCGGTTGAGTGTCCAACTTCAACTCAGGTCATGATCTCATGGTCCGTAAGTTCAAGTCCCAACTTGGGCTTTCTGCTGTCTGTGCAGAGCCTGCGTTAGATCCTCTGTTCCCTTCTCTCTGCCCCTCCCCTGCTTGTGTGCGTTCTCTCTCTCTCAAAAATAAATAAACATTAAAAAAATACAATTTTAATAAGATTTTTAAAAAGACTAGTTTTTAAACCTCTGTAAACCTCACCTGCTTCACCTGTAAAATGAAGAGAAGAAAAGGTCTGCCATAAGTTTGGTGTGAGAAGGAAACAGGATCATCCATGTAAAATACCTCAACATTCTCGGACCTGTAAGATCTGCTCCTCACAAGCCACCTGTCCTGGTGATCACAGTTATCGTTGCTCTTGCTCTTATCAAACCAGCAGCGATTCTCTGGGCCGCTGTCTCTTTACCAGGCTTTATAGTGTTAAAGCACTTACCACTCTGTGGTGTTGTCTTCGCTGTTGAGGAGTTTACTCTCGCAGTTGCCATCTCCCTCACGGGAGCAAGAATTCCTGTTTTCACTGATCCCGGTAGCCCCCCATCCTGGCACAGTGAAGTGCATAGCATGGCACGATAATAGGCATCACTTGAATAAACACATTATTTCTGTTATCGTGTTGTCATTATTACGCGACAGATGTTTTGCCTTAGGCTGGTATATCCTAAATGATAACATAATCTGATGATAAAATTATCTGCAATGACTCCTAGGTCCAGCCCACCCTGCTGAATCAGAACCCCCAGGTGCAGTGTCCTGGGCCCTGCTACTCAAAATGTGGTGACTGCTCCAGAGAGCTTGCTAGAAACGCAGCATCAGGACCCACTCAGAGCCACTGAATGAGAATCTGAGTGTAACAAGATTCCCAGCAGATTCATACGCACGTTAAAGCTGAAGAAGTGCTGGTTTAAGCTATACTGTCTCAGAGTTTCGAGACCAGGCAGGTCACCAGAATTACTTAGTAAAACTGGGGTGACGCCCGGGAAAAGGTTCATTTTATGTCTTCTATGAGTGAGTCTCAGGGTCAGCCAGATTTAGGAACCACCACTTGATGCCTATTCTGCAGATACAGACAAACCTATTACATGATTTAAAGAGTGAATGCATCCTTGCCCTCTTGGAGAAAATTCATCCAGTTCTCTGCCCAAAGCTGTGAGCATGTTAGCAACATACTAATCAACCAACTAACTAAAAGTACCTAACCAGTATAGCCAGTTATGGGCTCTGAAGAGCAGTAGATGATACCGGTGAGCTGGGGTGGCCCCTAAGTAGGAAACTTCAAACAGCTGAAAATGAGTCTCTACCTAGGACCATTACAAAATGGTTTGGGGGGCAATCTGACCATCCAATAGAACTTTACTGTCAGCTTTTCGGATATTCTAAAAAGAAACTTACTCCTGTCCCTCTCATACCCCCATCCCTGCTTAGAAATAGATTTAAGTATTATTCAGGTATGGCGAGGCCAACAGATCGGGAGATGATTACCATTGAAACCATATTTCGTTACTCACAATTCCCAAGAGGAGGGTGCATGCCAGGCCACAGGGGGTCACATGGGGAAGCGCCGGGGATAGTTAGGAGGCAGAGGAAGAGGAGGAAAAATGGGGGCAGGACTTTATTGTGGTTTTTGTGGGACAAACAGGCAAAGTAGGATCAGCAGATTTAGGAATGGCTAGCTGAAATAATTTCAGCGGGCTCTGGGCTGTAGGGCTGTCCCTGGTTGTCTGGTACCTGGCCTGGGAAATGATTAGAGCAGGGAGGTAGTAGCCCAGAGTGTGAGATCCTGCTATAGCAGGTGGTTGGGGAGGTGGGGTCTGGATTGGTTGGTTGACATTTGAAAAGCACACTAGCTGGTGAGCAAGGACATGGGTAACCTTGTGAAGGGCAGTTCCTCCAGAGTCAGGTAGGCCCCAGATGTCAAAACATCAGAACACAGAAAATAAAAGCCAGGGTTAATACTACCTGCTGGGCTCCTCACAGTGATCAGAAACATTTAGTCTGTCAACCATGGAATTAGTCTTGTCAGGGCGCCTGGTGGCTCAGTTGGTTGAGCATCTGACTCTTGATTTTGACTCGGGTCATAATCTCACGTTTTGTGAGGTTGAGCCCCGTGTTGGGCTCTGAGAGGACAGAGCAGAGACTTGCTTGGGATTCTCTCTCTCCCTCTCTGACTGCCCCTCCCCAACTCTTCCTCTCTTAAATAAATAAATAAACATTAAAAAAAGAAAGAATTAGCACTGCCTTATATGTAGAAAATCCCCCAATATATTTCCTTTCTCTCTGACATTTTCCATTGTCTCTATATTTAACATAATAATAATTACAATTTTGGAACCGGAGATGTGATTCAACTTTTAACATTTAAATGGTGTTAACTCCCAGAAGCATTGGCAGGAGTTGCAATCAAGCTTCCTCTTCTTCAGTTTTCTCAAACAACTGACTTTTTTCGACCATTCCCTTAACTAATGTCCATATAAATGCTAATAGAAGATATTTCAGATAACTTTTCACTCTGCTTCTTCCCTAGAGCTGAGTTTGGCATCATTTGCTATCTGTCGCCCTGGGCTCAGGCAGTTGATAACTCTGTTCAGTGATCTCATAGACTTTGATGAAATGGTCCTGGGAAAAATGAAACTTAATAACAGTCTTTTCCCTTTTCTCCTCTGGTTGAAGAATAAAGTGACAGTGGGTTAAAGGCACTCCAAAAGATGCTTGAAATGTATCCTAGAGGCGTGAGAAAAGCTGCAGGCAATGCCTCTTACATGTCTTTGTGATTTATACCGTCAGATGTGAAAACACTATGTAATGGCTTTCCATCCTCTTTCACTTGGAGTGCACAAGATACATTTCTTTATGGATTTCAGTTTTAAAGTTAAAATTCAAGACCACTGACACTTATTAGCTTATGATTACAAACCTAGTAATAATCATCTAGTACTTCTACTTCTGATTTTTTATTCTATCCCAAAAGCAATGGTCAGGGAGAAGCTCAGAATTAAATACTCCACCCACTGTTTAGATCTGAATTCAAAATAGTGTGTCAGAAACCTTCTTAAATCTGTTTACTTTTTAAGAATACTTTCACTCTGTGGGCAATAATGTGTGTAATTTAAGTATAAAAGTCTGCATCGTTTAGATAGCCTTATTGGCATTTTCAACATTCAGAGGATGTCTGAAACAAAATATGGAGTTCAGGTGTCTCACATCCATGAAATATAGCCAGATCAACACTAAACCATCCTGCACACCTAGAAAACTGATTGGAGGGCGAACACAACAATCTGCACAACCTGAACCACAGAACTCTTGCAGGTAGACGGCGCAGAGAGGTAAACTGGGGGAGAGAAAAGCTGCAAAGGGCAGGGAGCTGTTTTTGCTTGCTTGTGGACAGAGGATGGAGACGGGGGATGGGGGGGTGGGGAATACGGTTAAAGCATTCCTCCCAAAAGAGCTAGAGAGAAAGTGAAAAAGTGGAAACAGCCGCAGAGACTGAACTAAAAAGGGAGAAAGGAGAAAGGAGAGGGTTTAAATTCCATTAAGACTCCATAAACAGGGGGAGGGCAGAATCTGAAACGCCGCAGCTCGATACCTGGCAGTGCTCTGGTGAGAAGGGCGAATCCCCAGGAGCAGAGTGGGGTCCGGGAGTCTTTGGGCCAGGCAGGGAGAGGCGGTTCACTGCTGGGAGAACCTCTGGTAGACGCTGTGTGGCTCCCCACAACAGACCAAGGCCCCAGTGGACCCGGGAGAACAACCACATTCGCCGGTGCTGGAACAAGGTCGTTAAGGGTGAAGCCTGGTGCCAGATGTATGTTGTGATTTTCCAAAATCCCTGAAATGTTGCTGCTACACGATCGCATGGACTTTTTCTGGGGCAGGCTGGCGCCCAGCTGCAGTCTCTGGGTGTCGGCAGCAGCACGGTCTCACCAACGTTCCTGGGTGTGGCCGGCACTCAGCCAATGCTCAGGGAGACCCTCCTGCAGAGGGGCGGAAGGGGTCAAAGCCATAGTCCCTCAGAAATAAGGGGTCGGGAAAAACGGCCGCATCTGAGACAAAACTCAGGAAGGAGGTGCTTCCTGAGGCTTGGTCACGGACAGTATAAAAGTGGGGAGTAGATGGAAGCCGAAGACAAAGAATGGGTGGGAGATTGCTGGTGGGGAAGAACACAGTTCCGACACTAGAAACGGGGTAGGTGGGCGACGCCATTTTTCACTGCTCCTGTGCATGTGCATGCGCACCTACAAGCGCCACAACAATCCACCTCAGTAGGCTAGCAGCGCCATCTAGTGGAGAATGGAGCCATTACACTAAGCGCCAACCTTGCTCTTCAGAAACACAAATCTCTCTGACTGCTTAGTTGACGGACTCAAAGCACTTCTTAGTTTGACTTCTAGAGGAAAACAAATAATTTCAATCGTATTTTAGTATGTTCTCTGGTCCATCTATTCAATTTTCTGTTTTTTTTCTTTTTTGTTTCTTTTTTTTTTGAATACACAAAGAGAAAAAATTTATTTCTATCTTCAATTTTTATTAAAACTATTTTTCTTTAATTTTTTTCTACTTTATTTATTACTTTTGTGTAAATTTTTTCAAGTTCTATTTTATTCCATCATTTCATTTTATTGTTTCAGTGTATTCATTTTTTTTTGAAATTTCAAATGATTTCCTTTTAATTTTTCATTCCCTTTTTTTTCTGTAATCTATCAAGCCCCTTTCAACACCCAGATCAAAACACACCTAGGATCTAGCATCATTTATTTAATTTTTGTGTGTGTGTCTCTTGTTAATTTTTTTATTTAAAAATTTTTTCTACCTCATTAATTACTTTTCTCCCTTCAAAATGACAAAAGGAAGGAGTTCACCCCAAAAGAAAGAGCACAAAGAAATGACAGCCAGGGACTTAATCAACACAGATACAAGCAAGATGTCTGAACCAGAATTTAGAATCATGATAATAAGAATACTAGCTGGAGTCGGAAATAGATTAGAATCCCTTTCTGCGGAGATAAAAGAAGTAAAAGCTAGTCAGGATGCAATAAAAAATGCTATAACTAAGCTGCAATCTCGAATGGTGGCCACGGCGGCAGGGATGGATGAGGCAGAACAGAGAATCAGTGATAGAGAGGACAAACTTATGGAGAATAATGAAGCAGGGAAAAAGAGGGAGACTAAGGCAAAAGAGCTTGATTTAAGAATTAATCAGTGACTCATTAAAAAGTAAAAACATCAGAATCATAGGGGTCCCAGATGATGAAGATAGACAAAAAGGGGTAGAAGGGTGATGAGAGCAAATCATAGTGGAAAACTTTCCTAACCTGGGGAAAGACACAGACATCAAAATCCAAGAAGCACAGAGGACTCCCATTAGATTCAACAAGAACCAACCATCAACAAGGCATATATAGTCAAATTCAAAAAATACTCCGGAAAGGAAAGAATCATGAAAGCAGCAAGGGAAAAAGAAATCCTTAACCTACAAGGGAAGACAGATCAGATTTGCAGCACACCTATCCACAGAAACTTGGCAGGCCAGAAAGGAGTGGCAGGATATATTCAATGTGCTGAACCAGAAAAATATGTAGCCAAGAATTCTTTATCCACCAAGGCTGTCATTCAAAATAGAAGGAGAGATTAAAGGTTTCCCAAACAAAAATCAAAGGAGTTTGTGACCCCTAAATCAGCCCTGCAAGAAATTTTAAGGACTCTCTGAGGGGGGAAAAGATGAAAAAAATAAATAACTAAATAAAACCCAAAGCAATAAAGACTAAAAGGACCAGAGAACACCACCAGAAACTCCAACCCTACAAGCAACATAATGGCAGTAAATTCATCTTTCAGTACTCACTCTAAAGGTCAATGTACTAAATGCTCCAATCAAAAGTTGTATTGTAACATAACGGATAAGAAAACAAGATCCATTCATATGCTGTTTACAAGAGACCCACTTTAGACCTAAAGACACCTTCAGATTGAAAGTAAGGGGATGGAGAACCATGTATCATGCTAATTGTTGACAAAAGAAAGCCAGAGTAGCCATACATATATCAGACAATCTAGACTTTAAAATAAAGACTGTATCAAGAGATGCAGAAAGGCATTATATCATAATTAAGGGGTCTATCCACCAAGACCTAACAATTGTAAACATTTATGCTCCAAATTTGAAGGCAACAAAATATATAATTCAATTAATCACAAACATAAAGAAACTCATTGATAATAATACCATCATATTAGGGGTCTTCAACACCCCACTTACAGCACTGGACAGAGCTTCTAAACAGAAAATCAACAAGGAAACTGGCTTTGAATGACACACTGGCCCAGATGGACTTAACATTTCATCCTAAAGCAGCAGAATATACATTCTTCTCTAGTGCACATGGAATGTTCTCCAGAACAGACCACATACTAGGACATAATTCAGCCCTCAACAAGTACAAAAAGATTGAGATCATACCATGCATATTTTCAGACCATAACGCTATGAAACTCGACATCAACCACAAGAAAAAAAATTGGGAAAGGTAACAAACACTTGGAGACTAAAGAACATCCTACTAAAGAATGAATAGGCTAACCAGGAAGGTAAAGAGGAAATTAAAAAGTACATGGAAGCCAATGAAAACGATAACACCATAGCCCCAAACCTCTGGGACTCAGCAAAGGTGGTCATGAGAGGAAAGTATATAGCAATCCAGGCCTTCCTAAAGAAGGAAGAAAGGTCTCAGATACACAACCTAAACTTACACCTAAAAGAGCTGGAAAAAGAACAGCAAATAAAACCCAAAAACAGCAGAAGACAGGAAGTAATAAAGATTACAGCAGAAATTAATGCTATTGAAACCAAAAAAACCAGTAGAACAGATCAATGAAACCAGAAGTTGGTTCGTTGAAAGAATTGACAAAATTGATAAACCACTAGCCAGTTTGATCAAAAAGAAAAAGGAAAGGACCCAAATAAATAAAATCAAGAATGAAAGAAGAGAGATCACAACCAACACAGCAGAAATAAAAATAATAATAAGAGAATATTATGAGCAATTATATGCCAATAAAATGGGCAATGTGGAAGAAATGGACAAATTCCTAGAAACATATACACTACCAAAACTGAAACAGGAAGAAATAGAAATTTTGAGTAAGGAAATCGAATTAGTAATCAAAATCTCCCCAAAAAACAAGAGTCCAGGGCCAGATGGCTTTCCAGGGGAATTCTACCAAACATTTGAGGAAGAGTTAACACCTATTCTCTTGAAACTGTTCCAAAAAATAGAAATGGAAGGAAAACTTCCAAACTCTTTCTATGAAGCTAGCATTACCTTGATTCCAAAACCAGACAGAGACCCCACTAAAAAGGAGAACTCTAGACCAATTTCCCTGATGAACATGCATGCAAAATCCTCAACAAGATATTAGCCAACTGGATCTAACAATACACTAAAAAATTATTCACCACAACCAAGTGGGATATATACCTGGGATGCAGGGCTGGTTCAATATCTGCAAAACAATCAATGTGATTCATCACATCTATAAAAGAAAAGGACAAGGACCATATGATCCTCTCAATAGATGCAGAGAAAGCATTTGACAAAATACAGCATCCTTTCCTGATAAAAACCCTCAAGAAGGTAGGGATAGAAGGAGCATACCTTGAGATCATAAAAGCCATATATGAACGACCCAACGCTAATATCATTCTCAATGGGGAAAAACTGAGAGCTTTCCCCCTAAGGTCAGGAAAAAGACAGGGATGTCCGCTCTCACCATTGTTATTCATCATAGTATTGGAATTCTTAGCCTCAGCAATCAGACAACACAAAGAAATAAAAGGCATTCAAATCGGTCAGGAGGAGGTCAAACTTTCATTCTTCACAGATGACATGATACTCTAAATGGAAAACCCAAAAGATTCCATCAAAAAACTGCTAGAACTGATCCATGAATTCAGCAAAGTTGCAGGATATAAAATCGATGCACAGAAATCTGTTGCATTCCTATACACCAACAATGAAGCAAGAGAAAGAGAAATCAAGGAATCGATCCCATTTACAATTGCACCATAACCCATAAAATACCTAAGAATAAATCTAACCAAAGAGGTGAAAAATTTATACACTGAAAACTATAGAAAGCTTATGAAATAAATTGAAGAAAACACACAAAAAAAATGGAAAAAGATTCCACGCTCCTGGATAGGAAGAACAAATATTGTTAAAATGTCAATACTACCCAAAGCAATTTACATATTCAATACATTACCTATCAAAATAACACCAGCATTCTTCAGAGCTAGAACAAATAATCCTAAAATTTGTATGGAACCAGAAAAGACCCCAAATAGCCAAAGCAATCTTGAAAACGAAAACCAAAGCAGGAGGCATCACAATCCCAGACTTCAAGCTATACTACAAAGCTGTAATCATCAAGACAGTATGGTACTGGCACAAGAACAGACACTCAGATCAATGGAACTGAATACAGAACCCTGAAATGGACCCACAAATGTATGGTCAACTAGCCTTCGACAAAGCAGGAAAGAATATCCAGTGGAATAAAGACAGTCTCTTCAACAAATGGTGCTGGGAAAACTGGACAGCGACATGCAGAAAAAGGAACCTGGACCACTTTCTTATACCATACACAAAAATAAACTCAAAATGGATGAAAGACCTAAATGTAAGACATGAAGCCATCAAGATCCTTAAGGAGAAAGCAGGCAAAAACCTCTTTGACCTCTGCTGCATCAACTTCTTACTCAACACGTCTCCAGAGGCAAGGAAAACAAAAGCAAAAATGAACTACTGGGACCTCATCAAAATAAAAAGCTTCTGCACAGTGAAGGAAACAATCAGCAAAACTAAAAGGCAACTGACAGAATGGGAGAAGATATTTGCAAACGACATATCAGATAAAAGGTTAGTATCCAAAATCTATAAAGAACTTCTCAAAGTCAACACCCAAAAAACAAATAATTCAGTGAAGAAATGGGCAAAAGACACGAATAGACACTTCTCCAAAGAAGACATCCATCCAGAAGGCCAAATGACACATGAAAAAAATGCTCAACATCACTCATCATCCGGGAAATACAAATCAAAACCACAACGAAATACCACCTCACACCTGTCAGAATGGCTAACATTAACAACTCAGGCAACATCAGATGTTGGTGAGGCTGAGGAGAAAGAGGATCTCTTTTGGAATGCTGGTGGGAGTGCAAGCTGGTGCAGCCACTTTGGAAAACAGTATGGAGGTTCCTCAAAAACTTAAAAATAGAACTACCCTATGACCCAGCAATTGCACTACTAGGTATTTATCCAATGGATAAGAGGTATGTTGCTTTGAAGGGGACATGCACCCCAATGTTCATAGCAGTGCTATCGACAATAGCTAAATTATGGAAAGAGCCCAAATGTTTATCGACTGACAAATGGATAAAGAAGATATGGTATATTCAATGGAATATTATTTGACAATCAAAAAGAATGAAATCTTGCCATTTGCAACTATGTGGATGGAACTAGAGGGTATTATGCTAAGCGAAATCACTCAGAGAAAGACAAATATCATGTGACTTCACTCCTACGAGGACTTTAAGACACAGAACACAAGGGAATGGAAGCAAAAATAATATAAAAACAGGGAGGGGACAAAACATAAGAGACTCTTAAATATGGAAAACAAACAGAGGGTTACTGGAATAGTTGTGGGAGGGGGGATGGGCTAAATTGGTAAGGGGCATTAAAGAATCTACTCCTGAAATCATCGTTGGACTATATGCTAACTTGGATGTAAATTAAAAAAAAAAAAATAAAACAAACAAACAAAGAAAAAAAGAAGCATCATATGGTCCCACAATCCCACTGCTGGGTATATATATCCAAAGGAATTGAAAGTAGGATCTCAAATAGATATTTGCATACCTGTGTTCAGAGAAGCACTATTCACAATAACCAAGAGGTAGAAGTAACCCAAATGTCCAATAGATAAGTGAATAAAAAAAAATTGGTGTGTGTGTGTGTGTATAAAAAACAAACAAACAAAACAAAACAAAACCAAAATATGGAGTTCGTGTTTGGATCATCAATCTGTCAAATATGCATTGTGACCCCCTAAACCCATTTTCCTAAATAACATGGTCTCTACAAAGGTTAACATCACATTGGAAACTTACAGTTGAGTAATATATCTCTAAGGGTCAAAGCCAAATAAAAGTCAACACATGTGTATTTACATACCCTTACTGTGAAAACCATTTTACCTAATAGCTACATAGAAAAAAAACTAATCATTTTCATTCTTAATAGAGAAATAATTCTCCATTAATCCCTTGCTTACAAGTGAAAAAACAAAAACCCACTTTACACTGCCTCTTATTCAAACTATATAGCTCCAGCTCTCTCCTTTTCCTTCCCTATCAATTTTATAGAAAAAATTATTTATAGTTTGTTCGTTTTCCTCATCTGCTCAACATATAATTTATCATATGTAACTTTGCTTTTAGACCAAGTATCTCTTTTAAAGATAACCACTACTACTTTCCTGTTCTAGCTTTAAAAGATCAGGAAATTCACAGAACTGGAAATACACTGATAAACATGTCAATGCAAGATAAAGCAAGCAATTAAGATTGGCACATGAATACTCTAGTACTCCTCTGGCCATCTGTTGTTTGTGCCTGCCCAGAATCCATTTCTGCTTCTGGTAATATCACTCTGATTTTTCCTTTGGGAATCCTCTGACAACTCTTCCTTTTAAGCAAGAGAGGACAATGTAATTCTTGCCAATGAGAGTACAGCATCTGCCTGGCTCTAGTGATTGGTTTAAGGGAAGTCACATGACTCTGACCAGACCAATCAGAAGCAAGCACGAATTTTGCTGCAACTTTTGGTAAGTTCTCTTCCACTGGTATCGGTAAACTGAATTAAAAGCTCAGTGATGTTGGTGGCCAACTTGCTATCATTAAGGCAGAGCTGGTCTGAGAAGGGCAAAAACAAACAAAAGCAAAATGAAGAGATGAAAAAAATATCTGAGTGACATAATTTTAATCCTAATGACTGGTCCTGCTCCAAAGATCCACCTACATTTACATTTGCTTCACCCTTTTTTTAAAAAATTAAACTGTTTATTTATTTTGAGAGAGGGAGAGAGACAGAGCGGCAAGAGCAGAGAGAAAGGGAATCCCAAGCAGGTTCCCTGCTGTCAGCGCAGAGCCTGATGCAGGCTCCATCTCACCGACAGCGAGATCAACCTGAACTGAAATCAACCAACTGAGCCACCCAGGTGTCCCTGCCTCATCCTTTCTATGTTTTGTTTTGGTGTTAAAGGCAGTCAGACTTTGGTTCTATCACTTATACTGAAGGAAATGGACTAACAGGTATCATCTATTGTTGGTAGTGGTGCCAGACAGTAGGCACTCTGTTGGGATTATTAATTGCTATAATTAAAAAAAATTTTTTTTATCTTACAAAAAAGCTCATAAAATGTCTGCAACTAAAAACAAAGAAAAGGCAAAGAAATAAAAGTAACTCAACGGCCAAATGGCCTTTTTACCTCTCATTTTACTTACGATCCCTGAATCATTTGACAATTCCTTCTTTGAACTCTATTTTCTTGACTTCCATAACCACCCAGTTGCTTGAAATCTCCTCTCAACCACTTCAAATGGTTCTTCTGGATTTAATCCACAGCATCTTTTCTTTTGTTTAAATTTTAGTGTGACAGAATTTTACCCTCAGCTGTCCAGTCCCTAGACCCTTATTATGAAGATCAGTTGTCCAAGTTAGAAACTCTGGCGACATCCTTAATTCTTCCTTTAATGTACTTCCCCACATTCTATGCATTAACAAATCTTGTTAATTTACCCCTTAAATATTTCTCAAAATTCCCTCTCTTCTCTGTAAATCTCTGATATTATTTTAAGAATCCCATCACTTCTCCTTTAGACCATGATTCTCAAACCCAAGCATGCAAAAAGAATCACCCATAAAGCTTATTAAAAATGAAATCCCTGAGCATAATCCTTCAAGAGAGTCTGATGAACGTGGCCTGAGAATCCCACTTTGAGAAACACTATTTCAATCATTGCAACAGCCTTCTAACTGCACTGTTGTATATATAACCATTCTGATCGTTTCATTTGTTTACCTGCTTGAAAACTTCCAAAGGTTCACCACTGCCCACAAGATAAACTACAAACTCTTTAACATGGCATATCATGCTTTCAAATAGCAGCTAAACCCTCTGATCTCATCTCTCTCTTCCCCAGTCAAGCCTTCAGTCTGAAGAAAACAATCTCTCCAGAGTAAGACTTTCCTCCTACTTTTATCTTAGTTCAATTTCATAAAGACACTTACTAGTCTATTTTCTAGTGAACATTAGGGAGTGCTTCCAGGTGTCAGACTCAGTGTTAAATTCTTAACCTACGTTAGCTCATTTAATTCACGCTACTGCCCTGTGAAGTAAGTGGTATTATTACTACAATTTTACAGCTCTGGGAATCGGAGGGTCAAAGAAGTAACCTGTCCATGGTCACAGAGCTATTAAAGGCTGAAGGGGGCCTCTAAATCAGAGTACTAGATTGCCACACATCTAAAATATGAGCTCCTCAAGGGCCCCTGAACAGTGGACAGGGTACTCAATCCCAATACTAAGCCTTCCACACCGTGGGTGCTGAATGTGAGCAACTGACTTTCTGACTAAATGAATGCTGGGAGGAAGAATAAAAGGAAATCATGTTTATTAGCCTCTATCTCAAAATGTGGTTTCATTTTCAGGAAGACATTTTCCTTACTAATAAAGCTACCTTTAAAACTACCATTGGAAAGTCATCTAAAATGCATTCCAAATTTTTAATAGAAATTTTTATTAAGATAATTGTAGATTCACATGCAGTTTTGAGCAATAATTCAGAGAAATCTGACATTTGTCAAGTTTCCTTGAAAAGTAACATCTTGAAAAAAATAGCACAGGGGTGTCTGGATGGCTCAGTGGTTTAAGCGTCGGACTCTTGATTTTGGCTCAGGTCATGATCTCACGGTTTCTTTAGTTTGAGCCCCACATCAGGTTCTGTGTGCTGACCTCTCAGAGCCTGCTTGGAATTCTCTGTCTCCTTCTCTCTCTGCCCCTCCCCCACTAGCTCTGTCTCAAAAGAAAAAAAAAAAGAAAGCAATAGTACAGTTTAATAATTGGGTTATCAACCTGAATACTGTTAAATGGGAGAATGCTCCACCATCACAAAGATCACTCTTTGCCTTTGAATAGCCACACACACTTCCTTCCTGTCCATTTGCCTCTAATCTGTTCTCCGGAATTTTCTACAATTTTGCCCTTTTAAGAATGCTATGTAAATGGAATCATACGGTATGAAACATTTTGCAACTATTTGCAGAGTTCTTTACATGTTCTAAGACACTGATTTGTCAGATATGTAGTTTGCAACTATTTTCTCCCAATCTGTAACCTGTTTTTTCACTGTCTTCACAGAAATCTTAAAATAGAAAAACACTTTGAATTTCGATAAGGTCTCATTTATCAACTTTTTCTTTTATGGATCATGTGTTTTGTGTCATGACCAAGAGCTCTATATAGACCTAGATCCTGAAAATTTTCTTTTATATTTTTCTCTAAAATCTTTGCAATTTTATGTTTATATTTAAATCTATGATCTTTTCTGAGTTAATTTTTGTCTGAGGCATAATATCGAGTTCAAGAATCATTTTTATGCCTCTGATGTCCAATTGTCCCAGCACCACTGGGTGAAAAGTCTATCATTCTTCCATTGAATTGCTTTGGCAACTTTGTAAAAAATGTGAATCTATGATTATCTTGAAATAATTTGAATTAAAAACGCTTGTTTGGAGGTGATAAAAATGTTTTGGAATTAGACAGATGTGACAGCTACAAAGTACTGTGAATGTGCTAAATGCCAGTGAACTGTATACTTTATAATGGTTGATTTGATGTTATGTGAATTTCACTTCAATTTTATTATTTTTTATTAAAAAAATTTTTAACATTTATTTATTATGATTGAGAGGCAGAGAGAGACAGAGCATGACCATGGGAGGGGCAGAGAGAGAGGGAGACCCAGAATCCAAAGCAGGCTCCAGCCTTTGAGCTGTCAGCACAGAGCACCATGTGGAGCTTGGACCCACAAACAGTGAGATACCTGAGCTGACTCAGACAATTAACCGACTGAGCCACCCAGGTGCCCCTCACTTCAGTTTTAAAAACTGGGGAAAACAAAGCTTATCCTAGCTTACTTTCCAACTATAATATTTTACACAATTCAAACAAGTTTTTCAAAGAGTATATAAAAGCCTCCTTTCACATAATCATTGAACGTATTTTCTCTGTGTTTGGTTAGTTTCCAGGTCCCTCATTGCTAAAATTAGGGAACATCCTAATGTCTGAACTCTGAGGTAAACATTGTTAACAGTGAGTCAACATGTGGGCAGTTAGAGCGGCAGTAGTCTTTAGTGGACCTAATATTTCCTGGCAATCAATCCTTGCATGTCCTTACTCATTCTTTGACCATCTTTTATACCCTCACTTGTCTTTATCCTTCTGAACTAAGGTGACCTAAACCGAACACTCTATTATATCATGTGGTGATCACTGCCTTTTTTCTCTGAGCTCACAGCCCTGGAATAACATATTTTATCACTTTTCTGGCAAGGAGTTCATATATCTCTCCTAAATAAAAGCAACATAGTGAGACAAGGGCGGAATGTCTACAAACTTGCTAAATTTCTAGACAGTCTTATGCTGAAACTTCCTCTCGTGTATCCTCTTTAATTAATAGTGAAGGGGTCCACATTTACATCAGGAAAATTCCTCATCCCAAGGAATCTTGGAGATGGTTTGGGTGTTCACATTATCAAGACCTACCTTCAAAAAACCAGTGAGATGTTTGTATTAATGCATTCAAATCATGTTCAAATGACTAATCAATGTCAGTCCATGAAACCCTACACTTAGCATATTTTAAAACATGTTTTGTGAAGAGAAAATTCATCTTTTACTTTCAAGTCATCTAACTCAAGACACCCTGGACACAGCCGTCGGAAATTACAAATTTAGTTCAGAAAACATGGCACACTGGAGCCAAGGATTAACACAATAGTGTCCTCTACTCCAACATCTGATCATATTACAGGGCTGACGTGGTTAGAACGGAGAAGACATTTGTAACCCTGTATGAAATAAGCTCTTCTTTGCCCCCTAATATCCTGAACATAGATCAAATGAAAGAGAAAAAAACTTTATATAACAACCTGCTTCTAATCCGAATCCACTGTTATTATTTATGTCAATATTTGTCCTTTCTTCCTTTAAGCCTTGATGGTACTCTGGGGCTACATTATCTCCTATTAATGTATTCACCTTTTTTCCTCTTCATGTTACCATGAAATTTCTAGAATAGTTTTACCATATCGCACTTTACTGAATATATGTGTCCCAAGGAAATCTCAACAAATCTTTTATGAAATATGTCCTACCCTCTAGTAAGTTTGGAAAACATAGCATTACACCTCTCTCCTCTAAAGTCATGATTAAAAGGTACATTAAAAGGTGAGAGAAATCCTATGATGAAAACGCCTGTTTAATTCTGTGTTTCTTAACCTTATTTTGACCACAAAATACTTTGTGTATGTCTCAACAGCATCTCTAGAACACCAATATCTGAAATGCTGTTCTAAAACAAATAGGCTGTGCTTGCTGGTTCCATTTTCTTATGACTGTGTTAAGTTTTGCAAACTTGGGGAACACCAGCGATCTCCAAAAAAGGAAAATCTAGTTATTGATTTTTGTTTCCTTCAATGATTATTTTTTTTTACTTTTCTGAGGTTACCTATGCAGTCAACAACATACATATTTTTCAAATTCCTCACCGGGATTCCATACACACACACACACACACACACACACATATATATTTTACATAGGTTCCACACTCACCGTGGGGCCCAAACTCCCAACCCTGAGATCAAGAGTTCCATGTTTTACTGACTAAGCCAGCCAGGTGCCCCTGTAATTCTCTATCATTGTTATAAAATAGATATACCAAATTCTTTTAACTGTAGAATTTGGGAATTATATGCATTTGTAACACCCTCAGCAACTAGGACAGGGGCTTGTACATAGTATGTACTGAATAAATCTTGGAAGATTGGCTACTTAATTCTAGAAATAGCACAAGTCTTGTATCTCTATGAAGCCCTCCTATGCTGTGGCCCATATTAAACTTCTTTTCCTGTCCTCTTCTGGTAAATGACTGCCTCTATAACTTACGTTGGCTCATATTTGTAGATTTGTTCATATGTGTATCAAGTTTCTCCTATGGAGCTTGTGAGCTCCTAAGGGGTAAAAATCTGTGTTTCCATGGATTTTTGTCTCCCAAACAGGTAAAAACATAATTCGTTTACTAAATTTAAACGGAAAGTAGCTAAAATGGTCATACTACATTTTACTTTATTATTGACACTAATAACACAATGCTACTATTCTAGTCTTCCACACAAAATTAGATGATATGAAATACATAAGACACTGGTCATTTTAACCATTCACAAAATATTGAATGATTGAAACTATGTTACATGTATCTTTTACAAAGGAAAAATTGACTCTTACAATAATACACTCAGGTGAAATATATCATTGCATTTTGGAGGTTATACAATGTTAAATATGAATATATTCAAAAGAATTCCTGTTTATAGAACAAATTTGATATTTTACTATTTAAAACAGTAAAATACTTTACTATTTAAAATAATGAAATGTAAATTATATTCAAATACATAAAGCAACTATCAACTGAATACTTATAAAAATATTTTTTAAGCAAAAGCTATGATCTACTCATTTACTTGGCAGTTACAAAAATACATATTCATCTGAAACTCTAATAAATTTGCTTGCGGCATTAGATATTCAAATTTAAATGTATATTTTCTAAAGCATTTTACCAACTTAGTACTCTTGAATTCTTACAGTATATATACCTATAAGGTATTAGAATAGGTTTGAATTACAAATAATGTCATCTCACGTAAAAGACACAAGTGTCCATTAACACAAAAGAGATAATGTGAAAGTTTTCAAACCAAACACATCCCACACAAAAAAAAAGGCCCACTGGCTGTGCCTTATACAAAGTGAATTCTCAAACATATTTGTGGAATGAGTACACGGATGACATTTATTCTGTTATCTGCACTCGAAAGTATCCAAAGCTTTCTATTTCTGGTAGAAATATCATTTGAAAATTCAATAATTTTATTCTTAACCAGCTACTTCTTCTGGATGGCAAAGTCAGGTAAATTGACTCCAGATCGAGTAGAAAACTACTGTCAGTGGTCCAAAGATGGCCTACCAGGCATGTTTCCTGTGTATTTCGACAAACCTGATGCCTATAGAACAAATATTCAATATATTGAACAACCCCGTATTTCATATCTTCATCCAAAACAAGACATGGGAATCTAAGTCACTTCTATAATGTATTATCATAAAAACAAAAAGCAAATATATATGTATATAAAAATGTATACAGAGATACAGGTATCTCTACATCTATCTTCATAGACTTCAGATGTCTCTTCTCAGTGAGAGAAGCAGGCTATCCTGAGTGAAGTAGGCCAAGTGTCTATGGGACAACAGCTAGGGCATGCACAGGCCATACTTGTACAGTCTTCCATGCATGCAATGTGGCCATATGAATGCTGAGATCATTGTTAAAGGCAAAGGCTCGAAGTAGTAAAAAAAAAAATTTTAAAGCAAAGACTAACTGTAATGACAATTACAGAATTGCAGCACCTAGGAAGACTGTGACCACTATATGTTAAAGGAATTAGCCTGGGCCCATTTTTGGCCCAGATTCCTCTCATGACTTTTCCCCACCTCTTTTGTCTCATGTAGGGTGAATTTTTTCTGAGGCTTATCATTAAAACCTCAAAACTCTGATAGAGTACAGAATATTTTTATTAATTGGAGTTTAGATTATTCGAAACTATTTCAAAAGCTTTTGCCTTTATACTTAAGCAGAACAACTGACTATTCATTCAGCAAATTCAACACAAACACAAGTATATACAAACACGTTAATGAATAACTACCACTGGCTTTGGGGAAGTATAATTTACTATGTTAATCCACTTAAAAATAAGTCTTTAAGAATCAAACACAGTTTCCAAAAATTCAGAAGCAATTTAGTCACATACCAAACATTAGTTTCAATATTAGTAAATACCACTAGTGAAAAAAATCTAAATATGTCCTTTAAAGTAAAATGTAAAGTAAAATGACTTAAAGTATTGATATCTATTTTAAACTTCAGTATTATTTTTTTTAATACAAGTGAGTAAAAATACGCCCTGTAATCTGTCTTAACTCATGCTACCTGGGAAAAGATCTATATGAACTAATGAAGGAATACTTTAGTACTTTACAGACAAATGCATTATTGTCAAATATATAGAGTAACTAACTCTCAACTAAAAGCTTCCATGTCACTAAATATTATTTTTTCTATAAAATGTATGTGTCCAGAGGGTTGAAAATAGTTTCTTTTCTTTGTTTTTGGGTTTTTTTTTTTTTTTTTTACAGATTTTATTTTTTAATCTCTGCACCCAACGTGGGTCTTGAACTCACAACCCTGAGATCAAGAGTCACATGTTCCACTGACTGAGCCAGCCAGGTGCCCCAAATAGTTTATTTTATTTTTTTTAATTAGTTAATATGTCCCTCAGGATTTTGTTTTTAACTATTTATTTTCTTGGTTTTTATAGTTAGTACCAACATTAATTTCATTTCATTCTGAACTTAGTTAACTATCATAAAATTTAAATCAATAGAGTCAGAATCAGTATCATTGTAATCTCGTATATATTATAGTGTCATAAGATATTAGCCTAATTTTAAATTAAACATTGTTACTACAAGAAGAGTGACCACTGAATGCATAGGGAAGCTAGGTCACTGGAAGAATATGATTTAAAGAGACAGAAAATAGGGGCGCCTGGGTGGCTCAGTCAGTCAAGCATTTGACTTCGGCTCAGATCATGATCTCATGGTTTGGGATCGAGCCCCGTGTCAGCCTCTGCCCTGACAGCACAGAGACTGCTTGGGACTCTCTCTCCCTGTATCTCTGCCCCTCTCCTGATTGCTCTCCCTTTCACTTTCTCTCAAAACAAATAAATAAACCTTAAAAAAAAAAGAGAGAGAGACAGAACATAGTGTGAGACTCCTACGATTAGAATATTAGTTCATAAAATAAAGCTTACCTCCTAAATTCAACTTTATATATCCAATAGAAGTAAAGCTAGTACAGGAATTCTTCTTTGCTTCTTTGTTTCTTGTTAAACAATAACGGAAATAGATGGAAAATTCTAGTCTCTTCAAATTGCTCATTCTGTTAACATTATATTAAGTTTTGTTATATTTTATATTAGATAACTTTATAAGATATCATGGAATATTTAAGATGTATTGACTATGGATTACTAGTTAGCAATTATTTTTGACTTAGATCCCACGTTAAGAATCAAAATTTCTATGCATGACCTTCCCCTTTAGGTGAAGAGAAGCAAATGTCCAAACTCAGAACTTGGAAGAACTGTTGGTAGGGCTTTAGCAACATTTCAAGGAGTTCTAGAGGAGTATGTGGGCATTTAGGTAAGTAAATTCATTCTAAAAACTCATGGCCAGTTAAGTGTCCAGTGTCATGTGGAGGCACATTATGATATTGAAAAATCATCTTTATCCATTCATTCATTGGACATTTTCTTTTTTACTGCTACCACTGTTTTGGAATCGTAGTCAAATTTTATATGGTATACTTTTCCAGAATTTCAAAACATACCTAAAATTGTTACCTTCAATTATGAGGAATCTATTTTTTCAGATTGCAACAGCACTGCGTCACCTCAAAATGTGTATCCAGAATGGTAAAATGCCTAGGAAATCTTATGATTTTCACATATTAAAGACATTTTATATGTTTCCATTCATTTTTTACTCAATATAAAATGTATAACTTAATGGCAACACATGTCACAACTTTACTAACAAATAATGGGTAATATTACAACAGTTCTTATGTGAATATGGAGAAGCAGCGTAATGCATTAAGAAGGCAGACTTCCTGGATTTAAATCCTACTTTTGTCACTTGTCAGTCCTGTGGTCTTGGCCGAGTCACTGGGCCCTTCTTTGCTTCAGTTCCTCAACTGTGAAATGGGGATGATGAAAAGACACCATCCCAGTCTTTGTGAGGATTAGTGAAACAATAACAACAAATAGGGATAAAGCACTTGGAGGTACCGCCTGCCACATAGTAACTACTTAAATGTTAGCTACAATTTTTATTGTAATAAAAAATGACAGGGACTGATGAGAATAGAAATCATTACTAACTTTGGAGCATTCAAGAAGTACCAAGCACTCTGAAGGTTGGTACACTTACACTACATTTAACCTTTAAAATATTAAGCACATCCTACTATACAGAGAATAGACCCTTAAAAATATGCTATTTTATACATACTATAATTGCAGATAATTTCCTCCATGAAACATAGCAAAGTATGACTGAAGTGCTGAAGTGACCCCTTCATCCTTCTAATGAGAAATAAGGCTTCTAGGATGGCGACTAGAAAACAGTAAAGACAATATGAAAAATACTTGATAGTTGATCAGTTTTGCTCACTCATTAGCCACAGTGAAAGTAATCAATTTTTCAGTACAGGGAAATCGCAAAATACTAATGTCATGGACCTTCAGGATCAGTTGATAATAATATCAAGAATGTTAAATCCCTGAAAGTTAAGATATACTTAATATAGGTATTTGTGTTAAGGTAATATCTTCATTAAATTCAAAGTGTTCTACGTTTCCTTTGAAAACTTTGAGTTTATCTCTTATTATATATAAGGACTTATTGCAAAAATTTTAAGTGCTTCTGTGCCAAAGAACAATTTTTATCAGCTTGACCAGTGTATGAATAACTGGTATATGTATAACACAGAATTTTTGTTATTCAATACACAACTGATGGCAGTGAAGATTTTTAATGATCATCTGAAAATCATTATCAAATTTCATAAATTAAAATGTAATAATCATCTGTATATACCTTAGTTATGAAAAGCATTTCACATACTAAATTAGTCCAAATCCATATACTCATCACAATCACAGGAAGGGCATTTTAACTGTTTTGAAAATTATAGATTCAAAATCAATATTACTGTATTCATTACACTAAAAAACAATATTATTTAATCAACATAGAAATGATAAAAATGACGTGTATTTTGGGATGAAAATAGAATACACCTTGTTCTTCCATACATTATCAAGGTCTCTAATAGTCCTTGTACAGTTCAACAAATAATGCTTTATTTTCACTGTTGTACACATACCTTGATAGAAAAATATTCAGCACGGTGTATTCTCTTCAGAGTCTCACATCTCATATGGAAGTCTTAATAAAAGTAAGAATTTTAGGTATCTTTCTGAGTTAAAATTTGACTTTTTAAATGGACTTAAATTTCCTCCTTTACCCCACTCTCCCCTCCTGTACCTCCCTGATCTCCACCCCTCTCCACCCCCTGGCCACCTGTGGCACAGCACCAGTACACATGGCCCTAGGAAGCCATGCCATTTCAGAGATCAATGACAGCACCCACTTGCTGGAACTGTCCATGAGCACAAAGCAGTGCTTCCCACCACAAGCAGTGGGAAGAAAGTCTTGGTAGAAGCCTCATTCAGCTCTCTTCTCTGTTACTGAGAAATAAACCCATAGGAAAAAGAGTCAAGCATGCTCTTCACCATTCACAAATCATACTTTCTCTGATGCAGGTAGGGGACCGAATGCCTACAATAACACCCAGTCTATGTGGTCTGTAACATTTCTGTATGATGATTTGAAAAGTGTGTCCATCTTTCTTCAGTGAAAGACTTCTTCAAGTGGAAATATCCATTATCACATGATTCCATTCAGAGAAGATGAAAACAAACACAATGAAATAATTCTAACTAATGGGAGAGGAGGCACAATGGTTCATTGTTTACCTGTTTTTTTTCCATAAATTCCAAGGACAAAATTTACCCTAAAAATGAATAGTTAGTGTCAATACATAGACAGATTAGTTTGTGAAGCTACAGATGGTCTGAGTGATCTCTCATCCATTTCCGGCACAAGTATCCACGTGCAAGAAGAACATTGGTTATTTACTCCATGGGGAAGGAGCTAGAGAAAAAAATTTCATTTATTTATCTTGAATGAAGAATGTTTAGCCAGCACGTCTTTTGTCTAGTGTTCAGAAGCTTCTGCTTGCCTGGTTCCTTGGGGATTCTCCTCATTCTTCTCCAACAGGGGGAGGCGGCTCGCACAGCTTGTACAGCCTAGGAAAGGCAGGGAAGAGTGTGACAGCAGCCTGGCGTATTGCCATTACCTGAGATGTTTCTACTGGTACAAAAAATATATTGACAATAAGTTCCTGGTTCAGGAGCCATGATCATATTGCCTATTTTACTAAAAATTACTTATGAATTAGCAAACTCCAAAACTTCAGTTCTAGTTTTCAGAAAACACCAATGTCTCTGTATAAGTGGAGACGACTACTGATTACGCAATGTCATCTTTCCCACACCAGCTGCTTCTGCTCCAGTGCTGCCTGCCCTGACTGTTCACCTTGCTGGCAGCAAAACTGATTCTCTGAGTTCTAGGAGATGATACTATAGTGATAATTACCATCTTGTCTATCATGACTAATTTGTAGCAAAACAGCACCTTCTCATAGGGGTCTACTGGTTTCCTGACTAGTTTTCGAAATTTGTTTCATCCTGTACCATGTCTTGGGTGCAGTCAGTTACGAATAGGCTGATGTGGCAGAGTCCTGAGGCCTGAATCTCAAAGGCACAATTATCCGGTGTTTCCTCGGGAATATCTGCCCATCTCCGCCCACTGTTCCATTCATCTGCCAGCAGAATCAAGTGGAGATTCAAGTGGCTCAAGGAATCTACTTGAACTAGTGGAGATGCCAAGAAGGGCTCCCTCTTGACACCCCAGGTCTGGGTGTCTTGAGGCAAAACTCGGGGGACTGAATTAGGATTGTACAAGCTCCAGAGCTCCACATTCTCCAGAATATCCTAACTCCAGAACCAAATTAAGGGGAACGTAATATCTGCCAAGACAGGGACACCTGGGGGGCTCAGTCGGTTCAGCCCCTGACTCTTGGTTTCGGCTCAGGTCATGATCTCACAGTTGGTGGGTTCCAGCCCCATGCCGGGATCTGCACTGACCTCACAGAGCCTGCTTGGACTTCTCTCCCTCCCTCTCTCTCTGCCTGTCTTTTCTCTCTCTCTCTCTCTCTCTCAATATTTAAATAAAATAGCTGCAAGACAGCCACAGTGACCAGACAGGGCACACCCATTATTAAAAGCACAGTCTGAGAGAAGATCAGCTGACTGAGGTGGCTAGATGTTAGACTACATATACTCACAGTCCTAATAGCTCCATGGCCATGCTGGCCCTACTTGAGAGCCTCATCCGTGATCTAAAAATATTAAGTACAGGGGTGCCTGGGTGGCTCAGTCGGTTAAGTGTGCAACTTCGGCTCAGGTCATAATCTCTCAGTTTGTGAGTTCGAGCCCTGCATTGGGCTCTGTGCTGACAGCTCAGAGCCTGGAGCCTACTTTGGATTCTGTCTGTCTCTCTCTCTCTCTCTCTCTCTCTCTCTCTGCTCCTCCCCTGGCAAGCTTGTGCGCACTCTCTCTCTCTGTCTCAAAGATAAACATTAAAAAAATAAAAAAAAACACCCTAAAATATAACATTAAGTACAGGTTTCAACTTTGCTCCTTTTCAAAAGTACTCCAAACTCAGGGATAGGGGTAGCATGGTGATTCCCTTCTTATACAAATTAAATTGAACACAGTTTACAGGAGTTGTTGACAAACTTAGCAAATTATGTTTCCTTCTCCTTCAACATTTAATCCCATGCTAATTCTAAATCAAAGGGGAAAAGAATGACAAAGTTTGAATATTGAGTTAGAAACCTAGTTAACAACATAAACTTTCCCAGTCTGGAAACACACAGGAAAAGGTTACTGCCTTTGGAGATTATTCAAGTCTGAAAGGTGCTTAATGCTCTTCATGTAATCTCCATGGAAGAAAATGAATACTGAAATAAGGACATCTCACATCAGAAAAGCTTATTTCATCTTTCCCAGAGAAAAGAATACATTAAATTGAGCTGATATAGTTCAAAGCTGCCTTTGCGGTAAAAAACTACAGTTTTGCTTCAAAATGCATTCCCAGTGCCGGAATAATGGAATGATCGGAAAGTTCTTTTCCTCTTTAATTTTGATCCTTTCATTTTCCTTACAGCACTGCCTAATGAAGGCAAAGACAGTGGCCTTACTCAGGTAGAACACAAACAGTAAGCTGGGTAGCAAATGTCGTACCCCGTGAGATCTGGGCTGAGCCATCACATTCCATTACCTTGCACTGCACGTTTCCACATAATGGAACTAATGCCACTGTGTAGGCAAGTCTTTGAAATGTCTGCCTTGCAAATTGGCAAAAGGCTACTCCGTGTGATCACCTAATGAAATAATAGCTCTGGATACTGCAGAACTGGGCAGATTCAGCTTCTGTGAGGCTTCTTGGAAGTGACTCAGGGTTATTTGAGTTCAGACACATTTGTAATGGAAATCGTGGGGCTTTGGGAATTTAGAACAGGCAGATAGAGTTGGGAAGTAAAATGTAATAGTTAAGAGTTGGGCTTTTACCTTGCACTGAGGCATTTGTTTTTTTGTCAGCTAAATTGTTAGGTAACAGAAGGCCTTGGTTTGCCCAACACCTTGGGGCCCTTGTCATAGTTTCATTCCACCCATGCACCCTAGTGTCCCTGCATGAAAAGGTTTGTTCCTGGCTCTACTTTCTTCTTTTCCTGTTTGGGCTCAGGCAGCCATCTTGGAGCTGGTATTTCCAGCCCAAATCCAAATCTGCTGAGAGTAAAACTTTGAAACTTCAACCTACAGATCATGCCCTTCGTCCTTCTACATGGCAAAAGAGACATTTTCAAGGCTACAGTGTCAATAATAATCTGTCCCAAGGCAATTCTCCCCATCTTAAAGATGAGAAAACTGTCTCAGAGAAAATAAGTAATCTGACTAAATAAGGTCATCAAGCAGGAGCTGGGACTCAAAATCATGTTTTTCACGTGTAACCACTTCAGTATGCTGCTTCACAATTAAACAAATAAAATAAATCAGGCTATCGTAGCACAATAGTTCCCAGGTTTTGTGATCTAATAGAAAATAAGACCAGTGTACCTTTATATCTGAAAGGTAATATTTGGTTCGTGATGAAGATAAGTTGATTAATCTGAAGATCCAATGTATGAAAGTTAGGAGGAAGAACACTGTATTGCCCACAAAGCCATCTCCATTTGGGTGTCCCATTGATCCTTAGTCCCAATGTCACCAACATGAGCTCACCCTCCTTTCCCTACACGTGCTTATTTTTCTTAGTGACTGGAACCATCTGCCCATTGTCGTCCAACCCAAATATTTGGTGTCATCCTAGAATATTCTTCTTCTAGCAAATTGTTCTTAAATTTGTTGTCTCTGGGACAGGAACCCTGGTGCCCAGCTGGGCGGGATCCCACCCCTCACACAGTGCTTCTTATATTATACCTTTCCTTCCAGTTATGTTTTCTCATCTCATCTCTTTAACTGAAAGGTCCTTGAGGGATGGTTCTATTTCCATCTCATGTTTCTACCCTCCATGAAGCAGAGCAGGGTGCTTTGCATTTCTTAAGTCCTCCATAAATATTTATAGAGTGAGTGAAAGAATAAATAGGATTAAATTAAAAATTACTTTAGATTTCTCTTTGGGGATTATTATTCTCTTATAAAAATGTCAACTTTACAGCTGGCACATTTTATTGTGTTTCAGTTCAAGAGTTTTAAAACACAATACAATAAAGAAAAAAGTGAGTCCATCGGTTTCTTTTCTTGTATTCCGCTTGCGTATTGGTTTATTGATCAGGATGCTGAAGTCTTATCTTAACCCTTCTGTTTATTAGTGTTTATAAGCTCTAGCTATGAAGACCTTGCTAAACCATTATCTTGTTTTCTTATTGGAACTTTAACACTTCACTGGGTCCGTTATCACAATATACCACGTCGGCTCACGGTGCCAGAGAGAGAATGCCTATGTGACATGACTCCTTTAGGAACAGTCTTTCCAACTTAATCAACTATGAAAGATAACATTAACAAGACTTGAGGATTAAATAAGTTAGGAGCCAGCACTAAAAATAAACACAATTAGAACATGAGTGCTCCATCCATTTTCAGGGGGAAAATATGTTTTCCCTTGTGAAAGTACTTCTACTGCCCACAGAGTTTTTTAGGATGAAATATAACTTCATAAATGCTGCTGTCATCATTCTCACTCTGGTAACTGCTTTGTAAATAGAAAACGAAAGTGTCTTGTCTGTGACAGTGCCTGGAGGAGTCTCCTTTTTGTTAAAATGCCAACATATAAAAACAATCAAATGTAAAAGAGATTATTTAATTTTGCCCCACTTCAAGATAGATGGCTGCTTACCTTATTGTCTGTCACCAGGGAAATGAAATTAACATTTCTTTGATGGCTGTCTCCATGTTCACTTATTCTAAAGGTGAATTAGAGTCCTTTCTTTTTTTTAAGTTAAAAAAAAATTTAAATTTCTGACAGACAGAGAACATGAGCAGGAAAGGGGCAGAGAGAGAGAAGGAGGGAGGATCGGAAGCGGGCTCTGTACTGAGAGCAGTGAGCTCAATGCGGGGCTTGAACCCATGAACTGTGAGATCATGACCTGAGCTGAAGTCAGACGCTCAACCAACTGAGCCATCCAGGTGCCCCTAGAGTCTTTTCTTGTTATGATATGTGAACTGTGAATATTTGATATGATCACAAACAAAAAGCTCATTCATTCATTTGTTCATTCGCACGTTCTTGAAATCAGTTCAGCTATTCAATGTCTACTGTACAGCACTATGATCAGCCAGGAATAAAATCCAAAAAACATATTCTCTGCCTCCAGAGAATCCACATTCAGGTTGGGTGAGGAGACATGGAACAATATACTGTAACACAGAGCTATAAAAGAGCTATAAAAGACCAATACACAAGATGCTAAGGGAGCACAAAGAGGAAGAAAACTCAGCCAAGACTTCAAAGAGAAGAGGGCATTGAGAAAAGGACACAAAGGGTTTTGTGGGTAAGTAGGAGTTTTCCATACAGACACAGATGGGAAAAGCAATCATGCCAGAGGGAACAGCATGTCAGGCAGAGAAAAATAAATGAAAATGGCATTTTGGTAGTTCGGTACACTTGGGTTACAAATATTAGTAGTACCTGTGTGGACTTTTGTCTTTGAATTCATGATGGAACTTGGAAAACAGAATAATGTCAAGACTTCTACCCGCTACCTCTAAGTTTGCTTCCCTTAAAATTTCATGAATTCAGAGACCACTTATGACTAGTCACATTTAGCCACAGAGTGTTTACGAGGCCAATTTCCATGATTATATTCAGTACTTCACTAGGCATGTACTGTGGCAGGTGCATTAGATGTAAGTGACACTGCCTTGGAAGTGGCGGTAAGCCCTTTGGGAAAGAGCAGACCTGGGGAGTCACTTACCTTGGAGCAGACTGTGGGGTTCTGTCTCTGATTCCCAAATTCTTTGCTGTGTTCTGAACTCTTGCTCCCTGAGAGAAGTAGGGAAAATCATTTTTAGCTCTACATTGTATTAGTAATTATTTAGCATACCATGAACATTTGAGTGTAGAATATTTATTCCAACAATGTATATAACATCAAGAGAGATGAGGTGAAGCAGAAGAGAAAAATTATCATCTGAGCATTTTCAAAACTAATGCTTTAAGTATCAAAATATGCTGACATATTTTTCCAAAGGGTTGATATTTATTTCAATAGCTACCTAAATCATTCAAAATAAACTTAAATCACAGCTTCCTGTTCACTATCTCATCTATGTCTTTATTCCTAGAAGCAAGCAATACTTTAGATGTTGAAAATAAGAAACGAGAAGGCTACAGATATGTGCTGTGTCCTCACTTTTGTGGAACAGAAAATCACAGTTCTATCGCACTCACAAACCTGTTTTATCCTTAGCTGAATAATCAGCTATTTTAAACTTCATAGTATTTATCAAGAAAATATTTTCTTAAATAGTTCTAAAGCAATTCTGGACAAGGCATGTGCGTGTGGATCTCTGAAATGTAAGAATTCTGCCCCAAACTTTATAGTACAAAGGCAATGCACTTTAGCAATGAAAAAGTCTTCACAACTTGTCAAGTTCATGAATGAAGCTATAAGCATTGTTCAGTTCCTAATGGGAATTAGTTACTACATAGAACTAAACACCAGGGTTTGGGACTGAGAACAGTTGAAGGAGAGTGGTTTTAAAGAAACTCTAGGGCATCTCAGTGGCTTGGTTAAGTTTCTGACTGGTTTCAGCTCAGGTCACGATCTCACGGTTTGGGAGTTTGAGCCCCGTGTTGAGCTCTGTGTTGATGGTACAGAGCCTGCTTGGGATTCTCTGCCTCTCTCTGCCCCTCCCCTGTTTGTGCTCTCTCTCTCGAAATAAATAAATAAACTTAAAAAATAAAATAAAGAAATACAAAATCTCTGAAACTCTCTTTCTTGCTACCAAATTCTGAACTACGGGAAGGGAAGGGAAGAAAGAAAAGGAGAAAAGGAAGAAAGGAAAACAAAAGAATATATCCTCTGAAGATGGACCAAATAAAGGAAAGCAAATAGGGAAAAGGGGTGGGGGTGGCAAAAAGACAGATGGGAAGGAATTTAGGAATTATAATTAAGCAGTTAAAAAATAACTCATTTTGGAGTAGTTTTAGACTTAGAGAAAAGTTGCAACACCAGAACAGAAAGTTCACATACTTAACTCAGCTATGTAAACTCTGTCTAATGTAAACTCTGTCACCCTTCACTTGACCAGAGTATGATGGTCAAAACCAGGGAATCAATGTTCATATAATGCTGTAAGTCTTAATCAAATTTCACCATTTCCCCCTTGTGTCCTGATTCTATTCCAGGATCCAACCCAGGATCCCATACTACATTTTGTTTTCTTGTCCCCTTGGTCCTCTGATCCATGGCATTTCCTTGGATTTGATTTGTCTTTTATGACCTTAATACTTTTGATAAGCACTGGTCACTATTTTGGAGAATATTTCTCAGTTTGGGTTTGTCAGCTGTTTCCTCACGATCAGATAGAAGACATGCATTTTGGACAAGAGTGATTTTGTGCCTCCTCGGTGCATGAGACCACTGATGTTGACCATCACCATATCACATGACTTCTCTACATCTTATCGGTGATAGTAACTGTCATCACTCGGTTCAAGCAGTGTCTGCCAGATTTTTCCATTGTAAAGTTACTTCTTTTCTTTTTGTAGTTAATAATTATGTTGTGGAGATTAACCACTTCTCCAAGCACTGTGGCTCTTTTCAATGGAGAATTATATTTGGAACCCAAGATCTGGACACTGGGTATGCTCACTGCTACTATTGGCATGTAACTGCTTCTAGGTCGTCTGAGTAGACAGAGCTATTTAACTAATGGCAAACATACTCAAACATCTATATTTATTTCTAAATGCGTGCGCGTGCGTGCGTGCGTGTGTGTGTGTATCCATCAGTTCAAATTGCTACCTCTGATCCCAATCCACACCACAGGATTTGTTCTTGATTATAGCCTTCTCCCTTTCCCTATTTGTTACTTCCTTTTCTGACAGTAAGAAACTTTATTCTCATTACTTACAATATATTTACTTATCTCTTCAAACCTAGTATACACATAAGCTAGTTTTAGAAATTCTAAATCATATCCCTGTGAGAAATAGATTTACTAGGCTATAGTGTTTGTGTATAATTACTTTTGTCTTTAGTCTCATAATATTCCACTGAGTAGTCTGTAGAAAGGCTTTTGCTTTCTTCAAAGGTTGCAAATCACACTGATGTTCATCATGCTGAATACAACTGTTGGTGTATTCCATGGTGAATTGAACTATATAATTCTTCATATACTCAACATGCCAGGTACTTGCACTTTTCCACCCTTGTTTACGTTGTTTCCTCTACCCAAGGACCTCCTCTCTCCTCTTCCCTACCTGTCCACTCCCATTTATCCTCCCAGGCTCAAATCAAATATCATCTTGGCTAATAACTAATCGGTCATTCACTATATCAGGTATTGTTTTAAGTGCATTGAGTATATCCTCGTAACACTACGAGGCAAGTACTATTAAAATCTTTGTTTTAATAATGAGGAAACTAAGTAACAGAGAGACTTAGAATCTTGTCCCAAATGATACAGATGGTAAACACTGGAGTTAGGATTCAAACTGAGGTTGCTTGGCTCAAGAATCTATGCTTTTAAATCACTATCATGGTATCACTTTCTGCATGAAGCCTTTTTCTGGTTATCCTAGTTAGAACTATTGAACACACGCCATTTAGCATTTACTCTCTGCTAGGTACTATTCTGGAAACCTATGCCCACCAAAACAAACTATACTCAGTGTCCCAGCCACTGACAGGCTCACAGTTTACTCACTTATTTATTCCCTGTCTTATGTCCGAAAACACTGAGGTTGTATACCACTTGTCTATTGGTACCTGTATGATGATGATCTGCCTATGTATGGCCACCATAAGATGAGGGAAGAATCACATCTTCTTCAGCCTTTGTTACTGTGCCCAGTATAATGTCCTGATATTGTAGGTAAGGAGACAGAACTCTCTGAAATTCCAGTTTTATTTAAAAAAATTGAGGCGGTCTTCCACCCAATAATACGTGGAATGTATAATTTGTAGGATAGAAAACTTTGTTTCTAATGGAAATGAAAGCTTCTCCCTCAAACGTTTATTAATCAGATCGTTGGTTATGTAAAAGTGCTGCCTAGGATTATTATACTCATTATCAAAAAAATTAGAAGGGGCATAGTACCCTTCCCTCTATCTTTCAGCTTCCCTTCTAACTAACCAGAGCATTAAACAAGTCTATGAAAAATGGATATACAAAGCTGTACATGAAAACCATACAATAAATCATGCTGAAGCGCTTCTCCTTAAAAAAGAAACTAAAGATCTTAGAAAATATTACTCATTAATCTGGCAAACATCTCAACCATTCAGTCTCTGGAAAGTTGAGTCTAAATGTTTGAGAAACAAAAGGAACAGGAAAGTCAGATCTTTGATCCCCATTTGTGTTCTAACTACTTAGATCACAGGTAGGTAAGAGTTGGCTTGCAGACTGGATCCCAGCCACTAATTCCACTGCCTGTAACAGTTGGACACTGGAGAGAGGATGGGCAGCAGATGGAATGCTGCGAAAATCCCCCTGTACACCAGTTTAACCCACTTTCTCTAAAGAGAGGGCCCCAGGCTCTCTGATCTTCCATACAGAAGTCAGAAATCAGTTCTTTGTTTCAGATCCACCTGGAAATGCCATATTTGCAGCAGAGAAACCAGTAACAAAGGAGGGTAGCTACCTATTCTAAATATATTTATTTAAAAAAATAGAAGGAAGAAGTGATGAATACTGAAAAACTGCAGTTTAGAAATTTTATAAGAAGCTTCATAACTTTTCAGTTTCCTTAAGTTACATTTTATAAATATATAATAATACATATAATAATATATGTAAATATAGCATGTATATTGTATTTCAAAAAGGTTTGCACTGGTTAAATAAGTCACTAAGGCTTACATAATACGGTTTTTACTTTCCCCCCTGTAATTTATAGATGTCCGTTCTCACGTGTAAGAACTTAAACGTTTTTGATTACTGAAGTCCATATAGTAAGAATGTATATCTAGTGAATTCATCATTACTCCTGTACTAGATTATTCTAAAACAGGTTAATAACCAGTCTCTTAGTCTTGCCATAAACCATAATTTCGAGATGGCCCCTCCAAGTCTTCATTCAAACTTATTCTAACAGTAACAGAGTGAAACAGAATGCTTAGTGTCTTTCTGTACTTTGGGCATCCCAAACCCAACCCTGAAATGAATAATCACAAGTTTACTTTGGTCTACTTTTTAAAACCAAATTTGTATTATATCCATCCAAAAAATCCTTCCAAAATCTGCTGGCATTTGCATCTGTAGTTGCCCTTTTCTAGCTGAACCATACTGTGTCCTGTGCTTCTTGTGGATTTAACCTTTACTTAGCAAATCCCTGTTAGACCTCGTCAGATCTTGGTTTTCAGTCTCCAGCTCCAGGGTGCCCACCTCGAAGCTCCAATGTATATCCATTCATTGTACTTTATTCCTGAATTACAGACCCCAAACCGGTGCTGGTATCACTTATGACTGCTTCCATGGATTTTTTTTTTTTTTTTACATTCTGTAGTATATCTTGGAAGCAAACCCACAGAGATTAATTAGTATGTTTGCGTAAGAGTTATACACTAAGTCTTTAGTAAACAAATAAGTTTTAACTACAAAAGCATATCTTAAAAACTAAATCACTTACTATCATTGGGCAGTTCAAACCAAGTCAGCAAGAATAAATATTTGTTAAATCAATTTTCTGTGGTTACCCTGAGAAACTGTGGCAGAATAAAACACAAAATTGATATTTTCCAACTCTTGTCTTTCTAATAAGTTGTGTCTTTTCTATTATATAAGGCACATTTTCCTAATAATAAATTGGAGGTTAATGCATTTTTGTTACCTTTTAAAAGAATTTTAAGCGTTAGAAACCAAACTATCACATTAAAATACCATTGGGTAATGTAGCAAAAGCTCATTCTCTTTATGAGAGTTTATTCCCACCTATAAATACTTCAGTGACCTAATGACATGCCAAAGACTACTCTTCATCCTCTGAAGGAAAATTTGAGATACGTGCTTTTATCTTCAGAATAATGCACCAAATTCTTAGCATGGCTTGGACTTCACTTTGAGAGCTCCAGGAGCAAGAAGGGCCTTCAATTCTTTCCTCTTCTTCCTTGCCCCCACGCTCTTCCTCAATTCTATTTCCAGAGCCTTACTAAATCACCTGCAATGCCCAGAAAATGCCATGTAGCCTTTGCCCTTGCTCCTTACATAAGCCTCAAATCCACTCCTGTCCATTACACTTGGCCAACCCCTTTCCTCCTTCTGGTTATCTCTTACACATCCTTTTTTCCAGGTTGGCTTGGTTTCTTGGAGGATCCTCATATAGATGTCTGTATTGCCTTCGTCCCTGGGAGTGTTTCTTGTCCACATTTACTCTCTGAGCCTGAAAAAGTGTCCCCCACATCCAGGCACTAATCAAACACCTGATAAATGCTGACTAATCCTCATTAAACCTGATAAATCCTGATTAAAAGGAACCTTCAAATCCAGGTGCCGTAGGGGCACCTGGGTGGCTCTGTCGGTTGGGCCTCCGGCTTCAGCTCAGGTCATGATCTCACAGTTTGTGAGTTCAAGCCCCGAGTTGGGCTCAGTGCTGACAGCTTGGAGCCTGAAGCCTGCTTCGGATTCTGTGTCTCACTCTCTCTTTGCTCCTCCTCCTCTCTCTCTCTTTCTCTCTCTCAAAAATAAATACACATGGAAAATGTAAAAAAAAAAAAACCAGGTCCTGTAAAACAATCCCTAAACTGTGTGTGACTTACCTGCTTCCGCATCACATCTGTAGCCTGCATGATGTAGCGAGGAGGCAGTCCATGGCTTCTGGCCAGAATGATGGCCTGCTCCAGTGTCACGCTCAGGGTGCACCTGTGTGCAAAGGCAAAAGCAAGTCAAATGCCACCAGTTCCCATTAAGGACTTCAAAACGCTTTGGGTTACTAATGAAGGGCAACAGAATATGCTAGCCCAAAATCTGCCTCCTCAGAGAGTTACTCATTTTTCCTTGGGTATCTTCCATGTATACATAAGGTACACACGTTAATAAACTGTTTTTCTCTCATTAATATTTTATTATAGGGGTCTCAGCTAAGAACTCAGAAGGATAGAAGGAAAATTATTTTTCTTCCCCTAATGTCAAAATCAAAACCGCCAGCCAAAATGGGAACAACTGGACAATGAACCATTGATTTTTCTACATAGAACACCTACTTAAAAATAGATTATAGGGGTGCCTGGGTGGCTCTGTCGGTTGAGCATCTAACTTCGGATCGGGTCATGATCTCATGGTTCGTGAGTTTGAGTCCCACATCAGACTCTCTGCTGTCAGGGCAGAGCCCGCTTGGGATCTTCTGTCTCCCTCTCTTTCTGCCCCTCCCCTACTCATGTGAATGCGCTCTCTCTCTCTCTCTCTCAAAATTAAACATTAAAAACAAGTAAATAAATAAATAAATGAAAATTAATAAAATAAAAATAAAAACAGATCAGAGAGCTACATGACTGGAGTCCTAAGTATTTAAATTTAACAAACTCATAATGAACTGCATTTATGAGTTTATATACCTAAAGTTAAAAAAATTATAATAAAATCTAATTATCAGACATTATTCCTTACTGATATTCCATGTAACTTAAAAGAAATGACTTCCTAATATTTTTCATTCATGTCTACATATGATAGTTAATAGATTTATACTAATTTATGCCAAAAGGCTTAGAAAAGTAAACAGTGAAATTAATATTCACTAAGATCAGAGTTGATTTTTTTTTAAAGTATGTTTCTTGGACCCAATATAAGAGATTGTAAAATTTTCAAAAGGAACTTATAATTAGTTAGTCAGGAATGTGATGCCCAGAGCAACCGGGAGAAAATTCAGAATCCAGCCCCTGATTTCAGTAATTGCTGTGCCTTTCTCCTTGTCCTTTGTCCTTTGCCTTCCCTTTTAAGGAATTCCTTTTATGTCCTTTCACGTTTTTCTCTTTGGCAGCTCTGAGAACCTACGCATATTTGTTAACATTTTCAGGTGCTGGTCTCTGAATTTTCGTAAAATTCATGAGCAGATTTTCTTTCACTGCACTTTTCAATTCATGGATATTTGGATGGTCTTTTTTCCATTTTTGCATTTACATTCCTGTATTTTGTTGGTTTTTTTTTTACACGTGTATTTTTCTAGATCTGTTCAGTGTTTCCTCACAAATGAAAGGTCTACTATGCAATCGCTTCTCTGTGAGGAATATCTAGCTCACTTATCTCTGGTTAAGAGACTGAACTATAGAAATCCAAAACATCTGCTAGATTTTGATACTGATGAATTAATAAAAAGAAGAGTAAGGGGCTTAAAACATTACTGCTGACATTTTAGAAAGAACCAGATGAGGGGCGCCTGGGTGGTGCAGTCGGTTAAGCGTCCGACTTCAGCCAGGTCACGATCTCGCGGTCCGTGAGTTCGAGCCCCGCGTCAGGCTCTGGGCTGATGGCTCGGAGCCTGGAGCCTGTTTCCGATTCTGTGTCTCCCTCTCTCTCTGCCCCTCCCCCGTTCATGCTCTGTCTCTCTCTGTCCCAAAAATAAATAAAAAACGTTGAAAAAAAAACTTAAAAAAAAAAAGAACCTGATGAGTTACTGCCTTATTTTTTTTTTTAATATATGAAATTTATTGACAAATTGGTTTCCATACAACACCCAGTGCTCATCCCAAAAGGTGCCCTCCTCAATACCCATCACCCACCCTCTCCTCCCTCCCACCCCCCATCAACCCTCAGTTTGTTCTCAGTTTTTAATAGTCTCTTATGCTTTGGCTCTCTCCCACTCTAACCTCTTTTTTTTTTTTTCTTCCCCTCCCCCATAACTGCCTTATTATACACGATTGGATTCTAAGGAGAAACATGTTAAGTTTCATTGGCTGTTAAATGACCTCTTTACACAGCATTAATAACATATTCAGATGGGCTAAAGTTTTACAATTAGCTTTTGGTAGTATGTTCACAAACATTTAGTGTATGAGTCTGATAATAATATGTAGTTGCAGTTGTATATGCTGTCACATGCTGTAGAACAGCATACGCCCACGAAAGCCAAGAAGTTTAGTTGACAGTTCACGCTTAAAAAAAAAAAATCAATTTTTTACAAAGCATTTAATTGTCGGCTTATTTGACAGGCCATAACCTTTTCCACCTCCTTAAGGTCTCCTCTACTCCAATTTTAAGTCCTTATTGATTCCAACATTTTAATCAATAACACTCATTATACTAGCTGAATGACACTAAAAGAAATCTTTATCTTCTTCTAATCAAACTTAAATATGTCTGTTCTTTTAGATAAAACATGACTTGCCTTCCTCTATTTATAACAAACACTTTCTCGTTGTGAAGGATTTTTAACAAGCAGCCTATAATTTTTATACATTTTCTTAATCTTTTTAAACCGATTTATTTCTCCCTAGTTCAAGTTGTAATAAACAGTACTACAGCAGCAAATTATCTGCTAGAGACTTTGAAAATCTCCCGATCAACCAATGTGGTCCAGTAATATGCTCTCGGAGAGGGTACCTTCAGGTGTCACCTTTTTAGAATCAATCACACACACATCATCTAACAGAAAAATCTACCTTAAAATGGTACATATATTTTCTTTCACTAGCATATCAAAACCAGATGGCTTTGTCTATCTAATCCGTCTTTTCATACTAACCACTGTGTATGTTCCAATTAGGTCCCGAGATTAATTTGAAATTTTAAAAAACCGAAACACTTAAAAAGATACAACCAGGTCCCTGTGGGAAGTATTGCCTGTGTTTGACTCACAGTTGATTTGTCCAGTGGGAGCCTACTTTTTCTATCATGGCATCACAGGATTCCATCCTCCTGAATTAAGCATGTGGAAGAAAGCTCAGCAGTAAGCCCACAACTTTGTTGTTAATATACCAAAATTTGCGTCCTAGCTTTTTCTCTTCTCTCAGCTATCAGTATCTGAATGTCAAGTGGAAAAATTCAGCATTTGCAAGAAGACTTCTGCTTCTAGCATTCTTGGGAAGATTCTAGATCCAGAAATGGCACATGGTTTTGCAACGGTACATAAAGGTATATACTCAGTCAGGTTTGACAAGAGATCATTTGGTTTTATAGGCACTTTGTTGATTACCAGTGAGACAGCTTTGCTAACCCTGGACAAGAGAATGAAGACAGCATACCAAAGGCTGGGAAGCCTAAGCAAATTCGTTCAGGACAAGAGTTCTTATCTGACCCACCAGTTTCCTTTCTAGCACTATAACTGTTTTCATATTAGACAGTTAAATTAAAACTTAAATCTATAGTTCTACTCCATCCTGGAAATCATGGGCCTTCAGTTTTCAGGTCTTTCTAGTTGTAGTATCATTTTTAAATTTTAGACAACTCTTCCCTGGGAGTCACAAAAATAAAAAAAAAAAATAAAGATCACAGAGTAGAATTTGTCCTTGATAAAAAGGCAAATATAACATAGACACTGAGGAAAGTTGTTCCATAATTTTAGTAGGAAGACATTCCAATAATAGCTCTGCTTAGGGCACACTCCTGAGAAAATGTACTTGACAGGGCTATAAAATTATGCAGAAATTGTGAATTTCCCCACAGAAAGAAAAGGGAAAGGGTCAGTATATCCGTGCTTGTAATGAATAAATCTTCTTGACATATTTTGTATTAAGAATAGATCCTACATCACATCAGAGATATAGTAGAGTTTTAATATGATAAATGTAACCTGTAGTTAATGGGTCCAATTTAATTTGAAAGGCACTCTGATTTAACAATGTTATGGGGAGAGTCACAAAGGAGTAACTTTTGTTCATTCATTCACTCAACAAATATTTTTTGAGTGTCTACTTTGTACCCACAAGTACCATTAGGTGCTGGAGGAAGCTGATTTACTAACAAGCTAAAAAAGGTTGAAAGTCAGGGTCCCTTACTTATATGGATCCCTAGCAAATTGTTCACATAGTCACATGCTTTTATAAGTTTGCAAAAGCAAAAGGTTGGTTATTTTATTTATTTATTTATTTATTTATTTATTTATTTATTTATTTATTTATTTATTTATTTTGAGGGAGAGAGAGTGTGGGTACGCACAAGCCAGGGAGGCAGAGAGAGACAGAGAGAGGAAGAGAGAGAATCTGAAGAAGGCTCTGCACTGTGAGCAGAGCCAAGAGTGGGGCTCGATCCCATGAACTGTAAGATCATGACCTGAGCTGAAATGAAGAGTTGGATGCTCAACCGACTGAGCCACCCAGATGCCCTGTCTGAAGCAAAATGTTTTAATCGCAAATAGTTATGACTGCTGACCTAATTATGTCTGTCCCAACTTCCCTTGGGAAGTAGACTTAGGACACACTTAGGCTAGGCTGACTGGAACCTATGTACATGACTTGCACTTCAGTTTTAGTTAGGCTACTGTAGTCTTATACATATACATATACTATGTATATGACTTGCACTTCAGTTTTAGTTAGGCTACTGTAGTCTTCTCGTGTAGAAATGGATCCCAGAGTATTTGTACTGTCCATTGTGCAACTCACTTACCTACTGTTGAAAAGGAGGGGCAGGGCTCAAGGTTGTAATGCAATATTCATACCCTGAGGCACCCGGTGTTGTGTGTGGTGTTGGAAAAACCAGGCTAGAAATGTACAGAGCCAGAAGCTAGTCTGTGGAATATTCTTCCAAACGTTATGGTTCATATGCTAAAGAACCTTATAAGGGTTTTCATATTCAACAACAATTTAAAAATGTGTAAGAGATTTAGCAATAATGTTGAAATTAAAAGGTTTTTCTAATCAATATATTTTTAAAAACTTGTTCAGCTATGCTAGAGATAGAACAAAATTATTTTCCTATTCTCTCTGTAGATTATATTACAAAATTATTATAATTTGAAGAGGCAGTCAAAGAGTATGTTCCCAAAAACTGTGGAGGGAAGAATTATAGAGGTGGGTCAGGCAATAAAGTAAAAAAAAGGCAGTCTTTTGTTTTTCAGATTTTATAATGCTTGTGGTATTTGCCAGCATTTTAAATCTTGTAAATTTTTTTGCATTCCAAATAAATAAATATTAAGTTTCACTTCTATTTCATTTTGTAATTTTTCTATTCTTTTTTCTTAAATAGGGCACTTAACTTCAGACCCTAAAATCTTTATCCACTTCAGTGTGCTGGGGATGCAACAGCAAACAAAAAAAGTACCATCGTTTTTGATGATTAAACTTCAAGGGGAGGAAAAAAGAAAATAAAGAAGCGAATAGAGGATATCAGGTGGTGATAAGTTATCCAGAAAAGTGAAAATTTTTAAGGGAATAGAAACTGAATAGGGTGAAACAGCAGAGAAAAGTGCTGCTATTGGGAAGACCATTTCAGGGAGAGCAAGTGCAAAGGCCCTGAGGTTAATGCATTTTCTGTCTGCTTAAGAGCAAGTGTGAAGCTTGATGTGCAGGGTCACACAGAGAGGAGGAGATGAAGTTAGAGAAGTAGTCTGGGCCCGCAAGATGCATGGCCTTGAGGATCAGAGTTTAGGAGTAAGTGAGGCCCTTATTTCCTTGGTTGATATGAAAAAAAAAAATCCAACATTTACATTATATGATGTAAGATAACAATTTGTGAAGCAAATTACCAAAATAATTTACTAAGCATCTGTCCTTAATATGCTATCAATACTGTACTCAAAAGATCTTCAGTTGCTTTCCAGGCAATATTTGCAAAAGCAAACTCTTCATCCTGATGCTTAAGGATTTCTACCAATTGCTCCAATTGCTCTCCCATTTTCTGCTCCATCTTCCCAGCACTCCAGCTATTCCATCCTGCCCCTCTACCCAGAACTTCTTTCTGCTTGGTCAACATTTGGTAGCACTGCACAAAGCTCTCCCCGCATAAGGAATGTTTGTCCACTTTTGGAGTGTCTTTCAAAATGTCACAAAACCTTTCTGAATACAGAATAGCAGTTGACAACATGGGCGTCATAACCAGGGGTACTGGATGTCTTTGTAGGTCTCCGGCCAGGTTACTTCAACTCTCTCAGCCTCAATTTTCTCATCTGTGAAATGATAAAAGCCGGCATAGTGGCCTCATAAACTGCCCTAAGAACTACCTTAAGCGACACTTAGCCACGCCTGTGGTAATGCTATTTCCACCCCACTTCGCTACTGCACTCACACTGTAAGTCTGTCTATATGAATTCATTATGAGCCACACATCACTTGGAAAATTTGAGGAATGTGAGCTTTCATAAATCCCATTTCCCAAACCCCATTATATTTTAACTACTTACAAGACCTCTTTCTACTTATTTTTATTTATTTAAAAAAATTTTTTAACGTTTATTTATTTTTGAGACAGAGAGAGACAGAGCATGAACGGGGGAGGGGCAGAGAGAGGGAGACACAGAATCGGAAACAGGCTCCAGGCTCTGAGCCATCAGCCCAGAGCCTGACACGGGGCTCGAACTCCCGGACCACGAGATCGTGACCTGGCTGAAGTAGGACACCCAACCGACTGAGCCACCCAGGCGCCCCTCTACTTACTTTTAAATGCTGGTCATTGAAATAACCCTGTGGTTAATTTTTTTTAATTTAGAATTTTACTAATTTTATAAAATTATGATGTGATATCATTATGATAAATTCATGAAGCGAATGACAAACTTCCACCATTATCTCTTTTACAAATTGGGGCTTGGTAGAAATAGACTTCACCCGACTGTAATTTGCACTTGCTCCTATGTTTCTTTGGGATTTTTATTTCATGTGTTTGTCCCAACGATTCTGGACATCAGGTACCAATTTTATGTTGTATGTCAAAATGCAGAGGGAAAGGTCAGAAAAAGCATGTGACACAGTCTTCCAGTTGCCAGTCCATTTTGTAGATGGTAGGGGCACAACACGATCAGCGTCCAAACCTCTGCCTCAACTAAGTCTCCTGAAGAGACAAAGCTTATTTTCCTAAATGGGCTTAAATGCGATATATTGTTTTTTAACTCTTTATTTTTTTAAGCTTTTACTTATCTTGGGGGGGGGAGGGGCAGAGAGAGAGAGTGGGGGAGGGTCAGCCTGGAGCCTGACACGGGGCTCTGTCTCACAAACCGTGAGATCATGACCTGAGCCAAAATCAAGAGTCGGAGGCTTGACCTCCTGAGCCACCCAGGCGCCCCTCAACCATTTATTAAATCATACTGTATTACACTATATTTAGTTCACTTTGTAAGACTTCAAATCTTGAAACAACTTATGTTAGTCCTTTAAAAAAAACCTGTTAATGTTTCTCCTTAAGATGATTCGTGACACTTCTATAATAAATTAGATAAAAGATTCTCAAAACCCAAGGATCTTCTACATATTTGGTCATTTACCATGATCCCAGACAAAAATGGCCTCATAAAGGCCATCAGTTTTACTCCCAATTACCTTTTAAAACCTCCCAAGCTTGAATGCTTTATTTAATGTTGATTCAAACTGCACTGAACAAGGAAGCCAATCTCCCAAGGGTTGAAATGCATTAAATTGAACACTTGGGGACAGGCGTCACCCCTTTTGGGCCACAAGGGTTATGCAATGACTCACTGGGAAACTGAAGTGAGAAACCAGAACCATGTGAGGTTTATGGCTTTCAGCTCTGTTGTCCAACAGTGGATTTATTTGCTGACTCTTAGCTCACAGTCAGGAATCTGATCATTATGATGCTCTCTCTTGGGGGTGACCCCAACCTTCCCTATTACTAGTGGAGAAGGGTCATTCAGATTCTGACACAAATAAAATACAAGCAACACTAATGTGATGAAGAGCTCTGGATTTGCAGTCACGACAATTTGCCATAAACTACCACGATGTAGACGATGAAGTGAAAAACATTACAACGGGAAATGCAAGGGTCAGTGTGTTTTTATTTCCCCATATTTTTAAAACTGAGGCCAAACATTACTTTGAAAATTTCTATTGTACTCCTCAATAGTGTTACATACTTAATTATAACTGAAAACTACCCCCATACAAAACCCACCAGAGTCACTGGATTTAGAGATTCACATTGTGACTTCAAAAGCTACTTGCACAGTGATTTTACCTATTTTGTGCAAAAGTAATAGAATTGAGGCATTTGGATAACTGTGTTATCTTTTTTTGTGCTCACGCAGTATAATTAGCCGAATAATTTCTTGTTAGAAAAACAGGATGGGGGCACCCGGGTGGCTCAGTTGGTTAAACATCCGACTTCATCTCAGGTCATGATCTCACGGTTTGTTAGTTTGAACCCCGCGTTGAGCTCTGTGCTGACAGCCCAGAGCCTGGAACCTGCCTCAGATTCTGTGTCTCCCTCCTTCTCTGCCCCTCCCCTGCTCATGCTCTGTCTCTCTCTCACTCTCTCTCAAAGATAAATAAACATTTAAAAAAAGAAAGAAAGAAAGAAGAAATAAATATTTAACAATTCTGAAATCAGTGAGTTTTGTCCCAATGTAGAATTCTACATAATAATCAGAGTCTGATTTTGTTCTCTTAGCTTGGGACTTCCAGGTGTATTGCCTCATTTTCACCCTCCTTTATAAATATGATGCTGCCTTTAGTCTTGGAGACAAGAGGGAGAAAATTCCCTTGGCGCAAATGCATCACTCAGAGTCGATCTATAAGGACATCCTAAGGAACCTATTATTTTGATAATATTCTTCACATGAGTTATAGGGCTTTCTTACAGTTATAGGAATGTCTATTTAGAGTATTACAGATTTAGATGTTAAAACGTGAAATAATTTCCCCCTTTTCTATAAATGTCTTCTTTTGTTCTCCTTTAATTAAAAGCCAGGCCCATTATCCTTGTTCAAGGGACTGTCACAAACAAGTTATTAGGACTCTAATCAGCTGTGGTTTTCCGTGATACTTCACTAAGCTGACTACCTGGGCAGCATTCGAAATGTGCAGAGAAATAATGACTATTTCAATCCCCAGAGAACAAAGGAGGTGAAATAAGCTGGAGCAGCAGCAGCCACTTCTGCTATTTGCACACCACTCTTTTATACACAGAAGCTTTTTATGACAGATGGAAGGTTCTGCGACTGCCTGATTTGATGCACTCCACGGCATCATCTGAACTTCTGTCCCGGGCAGCCTGAGGCAGATTAGTTTCAACAATCTTTGAACTAAAGATACATTTCTCCTTGTTGGAAAAAATACAAACGATTCTGCTCAGTTTCCAAGTGTTTTTAGCTCTTCTTTGTGCTTTTTTCATGTTCCCATCTTATTCAGCGGTCACAAAACAAGCAGTGGTAGGAAATAGATGAGTTAGAGGTTCTCTCATGATATCGGCCCTGATAAGAAAGCGGTTTGGAGCCAAAACATAAGAGACTCTTAAAAACTGAGAACAAACTGAGGGTTGATGGGGGGTGGGAGGGTGAGGAGGGTGGGTGATGGGTATTGAGGAGGGCACCTGTTGGGATGAGCACTGGGTGTTGTATGGAAACCAACTTGACAACAAATTTCATATTAAAAAAAAGAAAGCACTTAGAAGAAATAAGACGTAGAAATGATCTAATTCCTTAAAGTATTATTATGAAATTACATTTTAGTATCTTTAATGTTCCCATTTTCATAAAACCTTCCCAGATTGTGGGTTAATATTAAAATCACCACTTCCCTAAAATGTTTGTCTAGTTATCTGTCATTTGCCCACTGTTTCACCTCCGGACTGAGAAATGTTACAAGCCCCCAAGCCATCAAACTAAACTCATTCATTATAAGGGATGAATGGACTGTGCAGTTCCACATGTTAACATACCTAACTCTAGTACCTTTCGTGCTTATTTAATTTCCTATTTCTTACTGTGTCATAAATCTCTCCTCTTTAGGTACGCTGCTAATATCTCTTGCCTATTTTGGTGCAACCTCACTCTGACTCTCCTAGTCTTGCCTCTTCCCACTGTTTTTGCCCCATAGCAAAGGTGATCATTTAAAAATGCAGATGAAAAGTGCAAAACATCAAATGGCTTCCCACTTCTTAACGTGCAATACAAAATGTTCACAATACGGTCCCTGGTTTTCCTTCTTCATTCTTCCACTCTACTGTGTACAGTTCTCTGAAATCACTACCTCTTTTGTTTCTCATGTGCAGCTCCCTCACGTATGGGATCTCATAATGCTTGTTTAAGGTCACACATCATACCTCTCATCATGCTGTATCATACTTGTGTGAAAGGTGTAGGGTTAAAGAACACAGGCATTGCAGGTGAACTTCCTGAGTTGGATCTTGGATTTTGTTAATAACTATGTGAACTTGGGCAAGTTGCTGAAGCTCCTGAAACTCTTTTTCCTCATCTGTAAATTGAGTTCAATGATAAATGCACCTCAGCGTGTTGTTCCCAGGATTACGTGAAATAATTCACATTTAGTACTTAGCACAGGGGATAGCATGTAGTATATTCTTAACAAATGTTGGCAATTTTCACTGATATTAATACTGTTGCCACTACCACCATCACTAGGCTGGACTGGTGTCTGAACTGACTGTAGCCTTCCTAGACCTTACACACTTCCCAGGACTCAGTAAGCATTCCGTATACACTTACTGAAAAAACTGACCTGAATTCTTAATGTGTGCCAAAGGTCTTATATGTACACTCCTAAAAGATTCATTTCTCTATATTCTGCATTTGTTCCATGTATTGTATGTGTTGTATGCCATCTATGTCTTTGTTCAGGAAGTGATCACTGATAAAATATATTTGATGAAGTAATAAACGCATTATAAGGACAATAAATACTGGTAAAAATACAATCAGATTTCCTTCCTTGTGGCTTATAAATGGCATATGGCTTTTCTTTCTTCAACAATGGCTTGTACTTTCTGTTCTCTGGGTTTAATCACTGTTCACACCAGGTCTTCTGATTAACAACTCTGGTTGAGTTTTGGTAATATTTGGAAAATATATATCATAATATTTTGATTAATTGTTCTTATATTAATTCATTAACTAGCAATTATTCCCTCATCACAATTGTCCAGTTATCATTTGCCAATATTTTCTGGGTTCCGAGGAAAACATTTGAAACCCTAACAAAATCCGTTCTTTCACTGTCAACATGACATGTTATATATTCTTCCTCTCTATTGCACTTTGAAAGTGGTAAACCTATTCCTTGAGACATTTCCTTTAAAAAGTCAATCCTCTGACCATCTTTCTCCTATTGTCATGACTAAAGTATACTCATGCTTCATAGTATGGCTGCCTGGCTTCCAATGTGGGTCCCTTGTCAAGATCTCAGATTGTAAGAGCTGTGACCCTCTTACCTCTCTGGTTTGGGAGAGCACGGTGCAGGCCACACAACAGTGCTCCGTCCTTTCTTTTTCCCTTCAATGAATGCATGAATAAACAAGGGTCGGCATCTGATTCTTTTCAAGTCCTAAACATCTGTGTCTATTCTAACCCATACTCTTGGTTTTTGAGGCCAGGAAAGAAAACTTCCTGTCCTTGATTTCAAGGGGATTCTGTGCTGCTGCTCTTGAGTGACTTTCTACAAGCTACCAAAGGAGGATTCTAAAAATAAGCTCTAATAGGGCCCAGTGTTTTGTGTATTCTATTTCTCACAGTTCAGAGGAGTTAACTCTTGTAGTTTTCATACCCCTCTTTCATCCTATCATGACTCATTACTGTGATTTTTTTTCTAGTTTTGTTGACATATAATTGGCATATAACATTCTGCAAGTTGAAGGTGTATAACATGTTCATTTATACATTTATATGTTACAAAATGATTACCACCATAGGGTTAGCTAACACCTGCACTGCCCCACAAAATTGCCATTTCTTTTTTTTCCAAAATGTTTATTTCTTTACTTTTGAGAGAGAGAGAGCACACGTGAGCAAGTGCAAGTAGGGGAGGGGCAGAGAGACAGAGAAACAGAGACAGAGAGAGAGGAAGAGAGAATCCTAACCAGGCTCCACGCTGTCAGCACACAGACTGATGTGGGGCTGGAACCCATGAACTGTGAGAACCATCACCTGAGCCAAAATTAAGAGTCGGATGCTTAACCAACTGAGCCACCCAGGTGCCCCACCATTTCTTTTTTTGTGGTGAGAACATTTAAAATCTACTTCACATCTAACTATAATGTTTGAAATAGTTCTTGCAAGGTCTCCCCTATTTTAGTAGGCATGATCTAGTTATTTAAAATTTGTTTAATGTTTATTTATTTTTCAGAGAGAGAGAATGCTAGTAGGGGAGGGGCAGAAGACACAGTGTGAGCAGAGGAGGGGCAGAGAGGCAGAGACAGACTCTGAAGCAGGCTCCAGGTCCTAAGCTGTCAGCAAAGAGTTGGACGTGGGACTCAAACCCACGAACCCCGAGATCATGACCTGAGCTGAAGTCGGACACTTAACCAAATGAGCCGCCCAGGCGCCCCTGATCTAGTTATGTTATTTAATTTATTTATTTATTTATTTATTTATTTATTTATTTATTTATTTATTTTGTATTTAATATTTTTTAACATTTTTATTCATTTTTTGAGAGAGAGAGAGAGAGAGAGAGAGAGAGAGAGGGTATGAGTGGGGAGAGAGACAGAGAGAGAAGGAGACACAGAGTCCGAAGCAGGCTCCAGGTTCTGAGATGTCAGCACAGAGCCGGACGCAAGGCTTGAACCCATGAACTGTGAGATCATGAGCCAAAGTCGGACACTTAACTGACTGAGCCACCCAGGCACCCCCTCAGTGATGTATTTTAAGCAGAAGAGTTACATGAGTAGATTTCTAATCTAGAAAAGATTAATCTGAAAAATGAGACAAAACAAACGTACTGCCTTGGAAGCGGGTGTGGAAAACAGAGGAATGACAAGACTGGATGGAAAGACCAGGAGCTTTGCTGCAGCAGTCCACATGTGGGGAGGGGGCTGGTGGGGTGGGAAAGGGGATCCAACAAAAGGCGATGCAAACAAGGATGGAACAGAATGGGTGAATTCAGGAAATAGTGCTCAATTTTTGATCTAGTTATTTTAAAACAGATACATTTCATATTTCTAATTCTGCAATGGGAAGGTGGATTCACTATCAGAAACACAGATTAAGATAGAAGAAACTCAGTGTTCACCAATGCCAGGTCTTGCGGTAGATGCTTTCACATACATTGCTCATTGATTCCTTCTGCTATCTTTTTCAGAAAGAAATTATTATTCCCACTTCACCAATAAGTCTCTGAGAGACCAGGTGATGTAATCACGGTCACACAGTGAATAAGTAATAGGATTCAAAACCAGTTTTTTTGGATTCAAAGTCCAGGGCACTTTCCATGTTACCAAAATCACATCACGTGGATTACTGCATTTAGAAAGCTCCAGCTCCCCACATCCATAATTCAACAATCACGATCTTGGTCTCAACATTTATACTTTAAATGCATTGTGTTGGTAGAGATTAATTTAGCCAGCCCACACTACTTACTATGAATGTAGACCCCATCATACAAAAATGCATTCACGATTAAAGAGGATCTAGATTTGAAGCACGCTAAGGAAATACATCAACTGTAAAGCAATCAACTAGCAAAAATAAACTGAAGGGAGATGGCAGTCCTTCTCTACTACAGATTCGTACTTTTCTACATAAAACGCACCGTTCTGTGTAAAGCTGTTCCTTCCCGCAGTGATCTCATTTATTCTGGCTTCTAATTACTTTTAACTACTGAGCACAGAGCACTACTGTGAAAAGTCTATTGACAACCAGGATGAAGCACCTGAATGAAGCAACTAATCGTTTAACGTGGTTTCTTTCCCCTGCTCCCTTTTATTACCTTGCACTGAGGAAGAATTGTACACCTGAGGGCTAATGCAGTACGTTAAACACTGATCAATTCCCAGTTGGCTGCTACAGTTCCACCCAGGCAGCCTCTGAAAAATTAATATGGAAAGGCCCGCTGCTAACCTATGAATCTTTCCCACTTTGGTCACCCTTAGCAAAGTGTTTGTGACAAATGAAAAGCTTGAGAAAACTGCCACAAGTCAACAGGGGTTTCCAAAACCTAACACCTATGTCCTTGTTCCCCTGAAGAGAGAAGGCGTTTTTTGAAATGAAACACATAAATAACATTTACGTCAAAAAAGGGCAAACCGATTTTTGTTTTCAATACTACAGGATTCACTCATCTTATATATGCATGTATAATACTACACATTTACACTCTCCCTTTAAGAAAATGTGAATGGCAGTCCGATAATAGCTCTAATCCAAAAGCCAGTACTCTCTCAGGCAAATTTCCAGTGTGTTTTATAGGGATACCCTCTGGATGTCTATCGATGCTTTCAAAATTACTGTGTGACTCTGGTCAAACAGAGAGGACTGATGAAATCTTCCCATGACCATACTGGGCTCCTGTGTGTCACAGTCTGAGAGCCGAAAGACAAGGGGTTAATGAGCATTTGAAAAGAAGGCAAAGAGACGGCAGGCAGAGGGGCGAACGGTGGAAAACAACCGAACAGAATGCAGAAGTGATGGGCAACAGCTAGAGCGAGATCCTGGCAGCAGAAGCACAGCCAAATTGAATACTCCACGAACTCCATATATCTTAAGGCAAAAAAGCAATCAAGTCTAAGGGGCACATTTTCAGCGCTGCACAGGGAATTAGCCATGAAAGTCCCATTAAAGATAATGGGACTTTCTATTGCAACTTTCAATACATTTTCTCAAAGTTCTCAGCATGTATCTTTAAGCCTAGGCTTAAAAATCAACTGCCAGGCAAAACAGTCCATATCCTTCATACCTTTCCAGTCAAGCCTGTTAAGGTGTGTTTTTCTTTGATGTGGTTTTTCACCGCTGAGGTTAGTACAGAGGCAATTGTGGGGATGGGGAATGAGCGCTTAGGCACGTAAGGTTGTATTTGCTATGCTAAAAATGTGTATGAATATGAAACATCTGTGTGTAAGTTACGACCTTAATTACCATAGCCACCAGGGTTGAATCTGCTTTTCTGCATTTTAGATTTTCAGCCCAGACTCTTTCGCCAATTTATCTCATTTCTGTTTTGTTTTGGGGATTTGACTGAGTACGTCAGGTACCTTTCCCAGCTGCCCAAAGTTCTTCAAGGCTACCTCCCTATTCCCATCTTCTCTACTTTGCTATCTGCCTTTTGTCCCGATTCCAGAGATTCTTGGAGGACATCAACACTTCAGGGTGTGGTGTTCAGCTTGTGATTTTCAGCTCTCTCCCCAATTCTTTGACACTGTACCATAATAACTGTTTCCTCTTTGATCTGTTTACCCAGGACACTGAATAGAGCTTTGTTTCAGTATTTTTCATACCTTTCTAGTAGATCCTTCAGTGTTTTATTCTGAGGCTCCTCCTATGTCGCTCCTCTGATTCAGGGCTCACAGAGGATGGGGAGGTGGAGAACTGGGGAATATTAACACTCCAAATGTGTTCCCAAGTGATCATTTCTCATTGTTTGTGATTGGCGACTGATTACTCTCTTCTCATACCTCTGTGCTTTTTCCTGGAATACCCATTCCCTGTTCCTAATACCTGAAGTATATTCCCAGAAAATTCTTAGTAATGTTTTAAACCTAACTCAACTGTATCTATGTGAAGCCTTCTCTGATGTGATATCCTTCTCCAATCTTCCTGTACTCACGAATCACCCCACCTCTGTTTTTCCATAGCCTCTTTGCCATCTGTGTATGTATATACCCATTTACGTTATATCTGTTTTTTATTAAAAATTTTTTTTTTATTTTAGAGAGAAAGAGCATGTGAGCAGGGGAGGGGGCAGATGGACAGAAAGAGAGATTATCTCAAGCAGGACTCGATCTCATGACCCTGAGATCATGACCTGAGCCAAAATCAAGAGTCAGATGCTTAACCAACTGAGTCACCCAGGCGCCTCTATGTTGTATCTCTTTACACACACACACACACACACACACACACACACACACACACCCCTTTAGTTCTTGGTAACTACAAATCTGTCAAAGAACATCCCCATATAAGATACCATGGACATCAAGGGGCGCCTGGGTGGCGCAGTCGGTTAAGCGTCCGACTTCAGCCAGGTCACGATCTCGCGGTCCCTGAGTTCGAGCCCCGCGTCGGGCTCTGGGCTGATGGCTCAGAGCCTGGAGCCTGTTTCCGATTCTGTGTCTCCCTCTCTCTGACCCTTCCCCGTTCATGCTCTGTCTCTCTCTGTCCCAAAAATAAATAAACGTTGAAAAAAAAATTAAAAAAAAAAGATACTATGGACATCTAAAACTCAACACATAACAGTCCTTCTCCATAATCCCCTAAAAAAAATATGTATATTTTCCCCATGGCAGCCCCCTCCACGCTACTTCCCAAACTGGATGGCTCCAATCATAAAGCTCTCCCCCCGCTGCCCCCCCCCCCCGGGCTCTATTTCTCACCAAACTTCTAGTTTTGCTATTTCCATTTCGTACCATTCACATCTACCCTTTCCCTTCCACCCTCTGTGTTAATACCTTAATTTGGGGGTCTCCTCATCTCTTCCTGTACATTGTGAATTCCTAGGTGTCTCTCTACCTCCATTCTCATTCTATCACAGATCATGAGAGCCATCTTAAAAAAATACATCTAATCAGATTCTTCTTTTTTTAAGTTCAGTTTTATTTATTTTGAGAGAGAGAGAAAGAGAGAACAATCGGGGTAGGGGCAGAGAGAGAGGGAGACAGAATCCCAAGCAGGCTCCGCACTGTCAACGCAGATCTTGATGCAGGGCTCGAACTCACGAACCGCAAGATCATGACCTGAGCCAAAGTCAAGAGTCAGGCGCTTAACTGACTGAGCCAGTCAGGCTGAAAACCCTTCACTGGCTGCGTGGGAGGAGGGAGTCCCAAATCCTTAACTTAGCAGTTAGACCTTCCATTCTCCAATGCCCATCTCTCTTCTGACCTCATCTCTCTGCCACGCTTCCTTCTCTCTTCATTGCCAGGAAGCAGGGAACTCTTTATGGTGACTGTCTCCAGGTAGGGTGCTATTTCACACCTCAGTGTTGTATTTTCATCTGATTGCATTCCACAGAACCATTCTTCATTTCCATCACCTGCCAACCACTATCATGCTTCAAAACCTAAAACAGGTGTTACATACACCCTTCCTGCTTAACAGGATTGCAATCTAACACCTCTGTCTTCTTCCAGACTATCTCAAATGACCTACTACCAATTTAAGATTAGCATCATAAAGGCAGAAATTGCCACTTCCTTCTGTCAACCTTTCTCCATGTCACCTGCCCTTCTGCTCTAGGTTCATACAGAAGAGACACCCATATTTCTTCCCTCCTCTGGAGGGATAGAAAATTTGGCTTATGACATTTATGAGAGTGGTTAGAAAATCACTAACCATGAAGCCTTCAGGAACACATCCCAGAAAGTGGCATTTGATTTTGCTTTTAATAGAATTTTGCAGGTTTAGGAAAAACAATAACTTCATTTTATTAAAATAAAACTTGAAGAATCCTGCCCTTTTGATGTTTTTATAGTAGATTCTGTATTTATCATTTTTAAATAGCTACATACAAATAAAATTTTGTAACACAAATACTTAAATTTTAATAATATGGTCAGTTAGTGAAACTGGGTTTGGCAAATACTAATGAAATGTAACTAATAATTATGTATTCAGAGTATTTTTATTGGGATGCCTAGCTGGCTCAGTCGGTACAGCATGTGACTCTTGATCTTGGGGTTGTGAGTTCAAGCCCCGTGTTCGGTGTAGAGCTTATTATTAAAAATAATTTTAAAAACTACTCTTCTAGATTATTTTTTATTAAGATATGTTTAATGTATTGTGATTACTGAGACTTTTCCAATTTTAATGATGAAAGGCAATCATGCATAAGCTCTCGCTTTTTTATGTACTGAAAGTAAGGCCTGTCTGGTCAACATCATGTGATAACTGGAGGTCAGAACTAGAAACCACCGCAATAACTCACCCTCATAATTACTGTCTTCTTCTTTCAGAGTAATCTAATTTGAAGAAAACAATGGACATTTTAAAATTACAGAATAATTTAATATTATCTATCTATTGTTCATAGATAGTGAAAGAAAAGTAAAAGAATGAAACTTCTGTCATGTTTGAAATGTTTGATTTCTCATAGTTTTAAGAAAAAATACCTATATTATTTACCTGGTTTTAAAAATTAGGGTGAATTGTGGAGTTTTATTTGCCTATTTTACAATTCCACATAATTTGAAATTCTCGATTTGCTTCCCCTCCCCAAGTTTTACTGAGGTATAATTGAAAATTAAAAATTAATTAAAAATTAAGGTATATAGTTTGATTTTATATATTTATATACACACATTTTGAAGTATTCATCACAATCAAGTTGATTAACCTATCTATCAACCCCCACAGTTAAACATTTTCTTTTTCTTTCTTTCTTTCTTTCTTTCTTTCTTTCTTTCTTTCTTTCTTTCTTTCTTTCTCTTTCTCTTTCTCTTTCTCTTTCTCTTTCTCTTTCTCTTCCTTCTTTTCTTTTTTTGGTGGTGAAACCAATTAAGATCTACCTTCCTGGCAAATGTCCAAGTATACAAACAGCATTGTTAACTACAGTCACACTGTTGCATATTAGATCTCCAGAACTAACTAAAACTTAGTATAATTGAAACTTTGTATCCCTTGACCAATGTCTCCCCATTTTCTCTTCCTGCCAGCCCATGGTAACCACCTTTCTATTCTCTGCCCTTAGAAGTTTGGCAGAGTTATTAAGATTTATACTTCTATCCTATCATGAGTAGGATATACTTTGTCTTTCTCCCAGAGCCCCATTATAATAGAATTTTATTTTTTCTCTTCTAAGGATTATAGCACAATTTTAAATTTTCACATTTGTTTTTGTTTCATTGTTTTGATTCATTGATTTTATTAGATTTCAAACAAATGAGAACAGTTGCATCGATATAATCAAATTATATCAAGGAATAATAACCATATTATTATTAGAAAATAATGTCAAATAAAAATAATCATAACTGCAGCAAAATTTAATGGCAATTTTAAATGTCATTTCTGTCCTTGCTACTACTGCCCTTATATAAAAGTAATTTTTAGAATTTTAGAATTTTCTGTTGGGAAAGTAAGGTATTCTGAGATCATGAGCTAGCAGAAATGTTTCTTGTGTTCTATGTAGCTGTCTTTCTGGAGATTTGAAAATCAAGTATTCCCACTAATCTTGTTATTCAATCTCTCAAGTCATTTTTGAATAAATGATAAAGGGATATATTTGAAACCTTCATTTGCTTAGTATGGTAATTTATTTTTTCTGTCTCATACATAGAATCTAACTTACATATGGAAATCCCCAGAGTAAATCTACTCCTCTTACTTGATGTTTTTAGTGCGCAATGGAAAACGATGCAGCTTTATCATCCGCCCTATTAGGACTCTGATTACCTATGTCAGGTTACCTTGAATGATCCACTTTTATAAGATTCTGCCTTCCTCTAGCTGGGCCTATTTGTCAATTTGTCCTTTAATGTCACGGTTATGACAGAATAAAATAGTGCTAACACAGTCCTTCAAAGTTCAAACAAAAGTGGTTTCTAAAATTGCTAATTGATAGGTACCTGAAGACGTTTTTTTAAATTGTTTATATGAACCAAGAGTCATTACATGTTCGTCTACATTTTTTAAAAAAACTGTTCCATTACCCAGACTAGTAATACATAGTTATCTTCAGTGTTTTTATTTTTTTATCTCCTGGCTTTCCTTTTTTTTTTTTTTTTTTTAAGTAGGGTCCATGACCAGTGTGGAGCCCAATGTGGAACCTGAACTGAGCTCAAGAGTGGGATGCTTAACTTCCTGAACCACCCAGGTGCCCCCTGGCTTTCGTTTCCCTAACAAATGTTTATAATCATACTTTGGGTCCTATACCATGGTCACATTATAGATTATATAAGCGCTTGTCAGGGAAGGGGGAAGAGAGAGAGGGCTGACTTTGAAGATTCAAACACCACTGGTATTACCGTCAAATGTGAAAATGTCTTGATTTCCAAATAACCAACTAAGGAACACATCTTGAGAATAAACCCCTCTTAAGTTAGAAGATTCAAATACATATGGTCTTTTATTTCCTAAAACTTTATATAGGTTAAAACTAACTTCTACAATGTACTAAAAAAAAAAGAAGTTTACCACCATAATACATAGATGGTAGCCAGCTTGATGTTTTTCAATATGTTTTTAAATAACAAAAACAGGTGGGCCTTTGCCACAGACTATTTCCTTCTTATACCTATGCAGGGTTCTAACCAGAACACAAGACATTGACTGATGCTGGATGCCAGTGAATCTCTGATGCATTGAGCCCCTCTTGGTCGTGCTGCTCACAGCCTCCAATCAATGAGTGAACCCGAGGTTTGTTACTTAAAAATGCAAGCCCTTCGGGAGCCCAAGTAGCTCAGTTGGTTAAGTGTCTGACTCCTGGTTTCAGCTCAGGTCATGATCTCACGGTTTAGGTGTTCGAGCTCCGTGTCAGGCTCTGTGCTGACAGCATGGAGCCTGCTTGGGATTCTCCCTCTCTTTCCCTCTCCTTCTACTCCTCCCCCACTTGCATGCACACTCTGTCTCTCAAAATAAAAAAAAAAAAAATTAAAGAAATCTTTAAAAAAAAATGCAAGGTTTTGTTTCCTGTAAGAGACTCATCCTCACAACAAAGCGTGAAGATAAAACGTAATTTATGTGTACAGATCTCCAAGGTTTGGGCTCAAAGGGGAGTTAGACATGAGGCCTGTGCTCAAATCACGCACTTTCCTGCAGGGCCATACCAGGGTTCTGACACCACTGAAAACCAATTATTAAAAAATACTGAGACTAAGCGGACAAAAACTCTTTGGAACAAGTCCTTAGAGGGAAAAACTGTGATCCCAGATTTCCTGCCCTCATTAGAAATTTCTTTGACAAATCGTTTCAGGTAGCCTCTGGAAATTTCCACCCACTTGTTCCCACCGGCAAGGCAAGCAGAAGCTAATGTAGTGGGAAGAAAATGACACCTTTGTTTTTGGATACAGTAAGACTCATGATTCAGGTTTTATAACATTTGCAGCACACTGATTTATACTGGTTCAAGAAAAACAGTTGGCTATTAAGTGGGGGCTGTGAGGGGGGATAAAGAACCACAACAAAATGAAACATTGCATTTAATGGAAAGATGCTGCAGTAAGAAACAGAGGGGAAATTCAGGTCCCCTGTAGCATGCTTTTGGATTGCCTGCAACAGCTGACTGGTATGAGTACAAAAGAGGACATTAAAAGTCATAGGGCCGATTCAATACTGTAAAAATGTTCAATGTGGCAAAAAACAATTTGCCTATAAAGTAGATATATAGACAGTCTTTGTATGAATCTTTGTAGAAAAGGAAATTCAAAAAATACTCAATTCACATGTTTGTATTTGTTAATCAAAGAAGTATAAACTGAGGCACTACTGAAATATCCTTGCATATCTAGCAGAGAAGCACAGTAGATAATTGGATTCGATCTCTCCCAAGACCAGGAAGAGGTCAAAGTGCCACACAACTATCTAACCTTCTGGCTGTGTTATACACAAGCACGTTCCTTTTGAGAACTTAATAATATATTGACCACATAGGTTTAAACTTGCCACAGTAATTCCATCCGGAGGATGTTTTTGTTTTCTTTTAACGTACTGGGAGATCAAATTGAAATCTGAACAGCTACATAATGAAAGAAGCCTCCCTCTAGGCATTATGCGCAATAGACGAGAAGATAAACCACTCAACTAATGGTTTAGTAAACTCTGGGATAGCAACTGGCTGGACTAACTACGTGACAAATAAAAGTGATAATGAAAAAGTCTATGCATACATTTTGAAGACACAGATACAGTTGTTATGAGCATAAAGCAGATTGTTAAGCTGTATGGACCAATACAACTATGTTCCAATTGTGTGTTGCGAGATGGAAGTTGCAACGGATGAATGCAAAGTGAAAATGAAAAAAGGCTGATCAGGATAGGAAATTATAAAAGATTTTCACTTATGAAACTACCTTTTAACATCAGTCGATATTGATTAAAAGGCAAACACCTGCTTTTAAGAAGAGACAGTGCTATTCTCTCACCATTCAGTAGCAATGAAGAAAACTGACATGAGTGAATAGTTAAGAGTGTGGGCAGGGAAGTTCATCAGTAGAATTGTAATACACACAAAGGATTACCCTAGCGAAAAGAATTTAATAAAAACAAAGCCAGGCTAAATGCTATGAGAAGATTTTAATAATTCATTCTGAATTCTCTTCCCGCTAATCTCGCATTCACTGTTGAATGCAGCTCTGCCATCCGATTCAGGTTGGCATTAAAACATCTAGACATTAATGCTAATTAAATCTGCCTTTTCATTCTGAAAACCTACATTCTTCTCTTTAATATCAAACATATGCAGTACAATTCAAGTATAATTCAATACTCTAAAAAGACTTTAGATTCTTTTACTATTTGGTAAATAAAATCAGGAAACTGACTATCTGATGTGGATACCATCTTGTTGTGCATTTCTCATCTCGATTTTAGAAGTCAATGATAAAAAATAGTTGGTGCAACATTTATTCTGCTTCACATTGTGGACTTCTCCTGTTTGTCAGAACCTGAAGGTAAACTTCCATGTTTAATGTTGAGTGCAGGTGTGGGTGTGCTTCGGTTTCTCTCTAGCCATTTGAATTATAATACTAAAGAATTAATTTAAGAACAGTCTTTATGTGAGATTTCCAAATCTAATATAAATTAGTACATTTTATTGTCATGAAAAGTGTAAGCATAGCCTTCAGTGAAAGATTAAAAGATAATGTTAAACTCCCATTTTATTCTGCATAATAGGAAAATAAAGCTGTACCATTTTCAAATAGTTTCAACTTTAAATCAGCATTTGTCATGGGGTATTTTTGCCTACACCTCAGGAAATGTCTCTGAAATGAACTAACTAAAGCTACATCTATTTTGAATAGTAGAAATGGAAAAAGTCAAACCACTTTGAAAGTGCAGTGTTACTTGTGGTCCTAACACCCCAATCAATGAATATGATACTTATAAAACAGTTATGGGATATCAATCTATGTCTCCCATGTAACAATAGTCAAATTTTAAAACTGCTCACAGGATAGCAGAGAGAATAATTTGGACAACCTGGTCATAATTCTAGGATTAAGTGCAGATTTAACTGAATTAACTTTCAGTAAATTAATGAGATGGTAACATAGGCTTGTAGTTTCAAAGTCTGAGGTGTCCCCTTTGGGGTCATAGTGTATCAAGTTCTCAGACAACTACGTATGACCTTGCACCAGGGTAACATAAGAACATCAATAACCAAGGTGGTGATGCTTTGTTGAGCCCACCATGGTCTCTGTGCAGTTTCTTGAACACATTATGCACACTCCCACGTGAGCTCTCACATTTGCATTGTTGCTCCCTAGGAGCGAATGCTCTTTCTTGGAGATATTTGCATAAATCATTCCTTCATTCCATACAAATCTTTGACGAAATCCCTTGTTGGATGGGACTACTCGTCCTTCCCATCCTGTCACACCTTCTACCTCTCTGACTCCTGTCTTTTTTCTATTTATTCCATCTACCCCATTACATATTTGTTTGCTTAATCATCGGTTTCCCCCCAACACAATGCACACTACTTGAGAGCAGAAACTTTAATTTTTCAATGCTAGATCCCCAGCAGCTCGAGCAGTGCTGGCACATAATTGGTGCTCAGTGCATATTTATCGAGTGAATGAATAATGAATACATAAATGAATGAATGAATAAATGGGAACAGAAGGAGTGAACATGAGTTGATCAGAAGGGAGAGATCACTTTGCTGCTAGTAAACAAATTATGAAGTAATATTTTATTCATTTGGTTGCAGATGATATTTTCAATTAAGCTTATTAAAGCTTGCAATAGAGCACAAAGTACACAGCCATTCAAATAAAGGAGGAAATTCTGTGTATTCTGTCAACCACGGAACATAATGCTCCTTTCAGAGAAAAAAGGTCTTGCCATACATCATAAGAAAGAATACACTGTGTAGACTTGAAAACTAGAATTTCAGGTACACCAAACTGAAATGGAATTTCACAGATGAGAACCTGCTGTCTCAGATCATCTTTCTCCCACTTTCTACCCTTCATCTGGACCCACCAGAACCTAGTTCAAATATCACCTTCTCTGGAAAGGTCTACCCATCTCAAAGATCTGTTTTCTTTCTGAATCTTAGTTTTTAGCTGTAACTTTCCTAGGCCATTTACATTTTCTTGCAATGTAGGTTTGTTATTTTTGTAATTTTTTCTTATGCTCTCTTATGATATCTTATTATTTTTTTGTCATTAGCTGTTCATGCTGTATTTATGTTTCTAACATGAGCATCACCACTTTATGACATAACACTGCAGTCCTTTGCATACATGAAGTACCAGGTATATCTGACTAAACAATACCACCATCTTCAAAATCCAACTGGCCCAGTTCTAAGAAGAAGCTATGATGGGTGACAGGACACTATTTGCCCACTCAGATTACAATGAGGACTAAATTCTGCTTTATTTTTACTTTTACCACGTGGTTTCACCTCCTTGTGAAGATGGTGAGATGAGAGAGGAGGAGTACATGGTTATGGAGAAGGACTTGACATGGGGTCCTCCACCCACATTTTGCAGCTGATACAGCTATATGAGATCATCAACCCACCTTGGCTGCCCCAGACTGAGCACAGTTGCCTAAGACAAACTACTGGAACTGGACCCATCTAAAATCTTCCCTTCCATTTTCAGGAACGCATATTGTATGGGCTCCTGGACTTAATTTTGCCCAAAGTAGGAAGACAGTAGTAACCCCAAGGCAGCGCCTACCTCACAACAACTGGGTACAGAAACCCAAACCACTGAAGAGTAGAATGTCCATCAACTGTAGTGAAAAAAGTTTTGGTTAGCTAGTGGCCCGCTCCTACCAGGCAAGTTCCTACAGTGAACAAAATCGGTGCACAACTTTGTACCTAAAGTATAAATCTCATAATATAAACACAAGGGTGATGAGCATCTGGGCAGATATGATATAGTGATATAAATATGGGATTGCATTCATGTATATGAATAAACAGTCACTGAAAATATCACTAAAGCCAGAAAAACTGTGTAACAATGACCTGATTTCCTAAATCTTATTCCAAATACATCTGAGTCCTCTGCATGTTTCCAGTTATAATTTCACGTAACCGAAATAGAAATAAGAACCTACGAACGAACTTCAGTATGAGAGCCGCAGGCAGGGCGGGGTGGTTCACGTACCTGTGCACGCCACTGTTGCACATGATGATGTGGCAGGCCCCCAGCCTGTTGCACAGCTCCGAGGACACGGACAGCAGACCGACCCCGGAGGCGCTGCAAGCTGTGTTTGCACAGGCGGCCGTGCGCTTGGATCTGATAAACGAGGCTACCAGTCGATAAAGTTCATCCAAAGCATTGAGAGGCCTCATTAGCTGCAGAAAAAAAAAAAAAGTCATGGGCATAAAGACCAGCACATTTAGTAGGAAGAAATGCTTTTAGATGGCATGTGATTCATAGTTGTTATAACTTTTAATGAATAGTCTAAAATATTTTCATTGTGGCAGTAACAGAGCTGGAGACTACAAATATGTATAATTTGTTTAAGAACAAATTGTTGAAGACAACAGCAGAAAATTTTTTAAAAAGCGTGGTGTGTAAATGGCAAAGCATCAATAAATGCAATCATCTATTTTTACCTTATCTACATAGGCAGCTTTGGATGTGGAGTTAGGTGGTGAATTTGACTTGTCCAAGTAGAACGCCCTGTAAGAATCCAAAGAATAAATGATCATTTATTGTTAGAAAAATTAAAATGCATGAAGGTATGCAAGTTTCGCTGACTTCCTGCTAAAGACAAATGAATAAATAAGTGTTGAAACTATGATGGGTAGGATGGCAAAAAAAGTCCATAGTCTTCCATTCAGAAAAAATGACTGAAGCCACCACCACCAGCTCCATTACGTATCGTACGGCCTCAGAGAGATTACTTAATTTGTGTGTGCTTCCATCTCCTCTTCTGTAATTTAGGGATAACATTAGCTTCTACTTCACAAGCCTGCTTAGAAGATTAAATAAGTGAATGCAAATAAAATGCTTAGAACAGTACATAGCACAGAGTAAGTGCTCATTAACATGTTCAATACTTCAATAATTAATATTATTACAAAAGCTGAAGAAATGTGTTTTCTTGTGACTACTGGAGAACATTATCTAATTTTCACTTACTGATCAAGATTATAAAAGCAATACTCAAACCATAATTTTAAACAGAATAGTGAGTTGAATTCTTTCACCCACTAACTATGCTCAAATTGGGAGTTAGACCCTCTTTGAGGATACACTTGTTCTTTATGTCACCAGAATGCAATATGGCAACAAGTATTCTAATACATGAAGTTGAATCCTAGTGGCCTGCAATAATTAAGCTCAATTTCCAAAGAATTATTGCTGCGTTTGCTCAGCTCTTGGCTCAATACTAAACTGAAGTTGTAAGGAAATGACCCATGAAGACAGGATACATTTAAGCTATAGTTAATCTACTATCTATTTTTGATGAGGTGGAATTATTTTCAAGATTTGAGCGCTTAATATTGACATACCAAAATAAGTTCCATAGTATTAGAATGATTGTCCAACAAGATACTGAAATAAAACTCATTAGAGTGATGTTGTGGAGCACCTTTTAGAACTTCAAAATACTGGCAGATTATTATCAAATGCATGAGTTGTAGTGGGAAAAATCAGTGAGAGAGAACTTAATGACCAGAGTCCCACAATGCACACATGTGCATGCAGACACAGACACAGCACACGCACACACACACATACACAGCCATTCCAATGACCACTGTAGCTAGCAGTGACGTTTATTTTTGTCTTTTAAAGATAAAGTAGCATGCATTAATCAAGTTTTATACTTTAAACTACAAAACGTTAAGAATAACTTCCAAAATGAAAATTATGCTCATTCATACTGTGAATTAGTTTATTCATCTCTCACATACAAATCCAAACAATAACAAAAATTTTAAAACAGTTCCAGATCCAAACTTAGTTGTTATTCATTATAATTCACTTTGAACTCCTAGGAGATTTCCACATACCATCTTGGAACAAAGATGGTGCCTCAAAGCTGGAACGCAAAAAGATACCTTGATCAGATGTTCCCATGCCTTTCCCCAAGTGTGCTTGGTGGAAAAAGCAATATGGTGGAAAAGAGTACACGACTCCACGGAAAATTACTGCCTCAGCCTAAATCCCACAGCTACCTGTTGCTCCTGAGCACATGATGCTGCCAGGAGTATGGGGACTCCAGTGACCCCATTCAGTGTTTGCATCCAATGCTGAATTATGGTGGCATGAACCACTGCAAACAGGAACATCCATCAAGGGCCAAGCAAATACAGTTCCATTTAGCTGGTTGAGTCAATATCTACTAACAGCATTGGATCAATAGCAAAATCAAATGTATGGAGATATTTTTAAATTTTCTACATTTTCCCCAGTATCAGAAAGAGATAACAATAATATAAGAGTATTGCTGGTATGAGAAGAGGTAACGAGTTTGATTTGTGTGAGGTCCAAAACCACGCAATGGGGATGGAGTTAGGGTAGACTGAATGAGCAACTGAGAGAGGTCAGAGGGGCAGACTCTGTAGGGCTTTATAGACCCTGATAAAGACTTTGAGTTTCAATTGGCCTCATTACCAGAAGATTGGCTATTTATAAACCTTATTGTCGTGCATAAACATTCATGTTCTCCTGAAAGTTCTGAGTATCCTTTCATTGCAATTACACAGGTACATATGTAGGCTAATACTATAAAACCCATGTATGCACCACCATGCTTTAACAGATCCTGGTACTTGGAACTTTTGCTTCACCTTTTATTTTTTTTTTTAATTTTTTTTTTCTTCAACGTTTATTTATTTTTGGGACAGAGAGAGACAGAGCATGAACGGGGAGGGGCAGAGAGAGAGGGAGACACAGAATCGGAAACAGGCTCCAGGCTCCGAGCCATCAGCCCAGAGCCTGACGCGGGGCTCGAACTCACGGACCGCGAGATCGTGACCTGGCTGAAGTCAGACGCTTAACCGACTGCGCCACCCAGGCACCCCGTGCTTCACCTTTTAAAGAAATAAAATATTACAGATACGGGTGAGCCCCTGTTGCTCACCCTTCTCCAGTCCCACTCTTTTTCCAAACTCTCCCTCCCCAAGGTAAACACTACCCAGAAGCTGGCATTTACCACTTTCATGCTTTATGAAGTCACCAACACACTTGGCCCAAGTGGAGGTACCAAAGAATATCTGTGATCATTCTTCCACATCCTTGTTCACACTGATGTTATTAAAATTTCAACCTTTGGCATTTTTATTTTCAATTTGCATGTATTTGCTGGCCATTTATAGTCTTCTTTTATTGCATGTTGGTATTTCCTTCCTTTGTGTAGTCTTACTTTTTTTTTTTAACACAGAAATTAGTTATTACTTTTTCTAGGCTTGTTTCATCAAAAATATTCAGTTTTTTTAAATGTTTATTTATTTTTGAGAGAGAGAGAGGGAGAGAGAGAGAAAGAGAGAGAGAGAGAGGCAGAGAGAGGAAGACACAGAATCTGAAGCAGGCTCCAGGCTCTATGCTATCAGCATAGAGTTTGACCCGCAGCTCGAACTCATGAGCCGTGAGATCGTGACCTAAGCTGAAGTCGGATGCTTAACTGACCGAGTCATCCAGATGCCCCCCAAAATATTAAGTTTTAAAAGCTGGATATTCTATTAATATGTTTGATCAGTGTGTCAGTGGTATATGTTGTCATTAAATTCTAGAATCCAAATTACAGTACACTTCCCCCCTCAATACTGCTCTTGGTGTCTGCTCTCAATCTAGTTTTCTTTGCTTTGGGGCTAGTCTATACATTTTTTTCTGATTGGTTCAGATTTTTTTTTCAACCTGGATGTTCTAAAGTTTTACCACAAAGTGTTTAGGCAGTGATTTATTGTTACTTTTCCAGATAAGGTTCTCAGAGTGTCCTTTCAACTTGAGGAGTCTTGTCTTCAATTCTAAAATAATCTAAGCTATTATTTCTTCATGTAATCTGATGTGTTCTCTTTCTCTCTCTCTCTCTCTCTACACACACACACACACACACACACACACACACACACACACACACACACTTTAAAAATCTTATTGTTCCCATTACTGCATTTTAGGTGATTTCCTAAGTACGGTCTTCCAAATGAAAAATTCTGTCATTTTCAAGTCTAGAGATTATCCTTTCTACTGGGAATTTTATTTCAATGACTATCTTCCACTTCCAAGATTTCTGTCTATCCTTATTTCATTCTTACCACTAACAGGTAAACTCCCTACGAGAATATAAATTCTCTATGTGGATATGGATTTTACTTTGGTTCAGGGGCACCTGGGTGGCTCAGGCAATTAAATGTCCCACTCTTGATTTTGATGCACATCATGATCTCAAGGCTCCTGGGCTCAAGCCTTGCATCAGACTCTGTGCTGATAGCGTGGAGCCTGCTTGGTATTCTCTCTCTCTGCCCCTCCCCCACCTGTGTGCGCGGATGCACACATGTGCTCTCGCTCTCTCTCTCTCTCGCCACCCCCCTCAAAATAAATAAATAAATGGGGGTACGTGGGTGGCTCGGTTTAAGCACCTAACTCTTGATTTTGGCACAGGTCATGATCTCATGGTTTGTGAGATCGAGCCCCTCATTGGGTTCTGTGCTGACAGTTTGGAGCTTGCTTGGGATTCTCTCTCTCCCTCTTTCTCTGCTCCTCCCCTACTCTAAATAAATAAATAAATAAATAAGTAAGTAAATAACATAAACAAACTTATTTGGTTCATTCCTGTATCTCTGGCACCCATAAGACTCTATGGAACATAGTATGATCTTAATAAGTATTTGTAAATAAATAGATAACTGAACTATTTTGATTTCAGGGTTTTATACCTTTTTTTATGGATGGCAATGCTTTGTTTATATTTTGAGAATTAAAAATATGTTTTCCTAGCCTGTTTCAATATTTTAATTTCTTCTAGTCAAATTTATTTTCGACGGTCAAATTCATTGGCTCTTTCCTAGTGTTAGGATTTGTGCTTTGGAATTTTGTTTTGCAAGTGCATTTGAAGTGGGAAGATTTTTTAGTTTCATTTAATTTTTTGATACAGCTCCATCCCCTGTCATTATCCTTCTCTTACAACTCATTTTGTACCCAGAACCACCCAGGTACGATCACTTTCATGCTGGCAATGTGAGTATTACCTTGTGCTGACATCTGGATTATTTCCGGTCACATCATTGAACCAGTGAGTGACCTGGTTCAATTCCCAGTTTACCAGCTGTGTCACGTTCTCCTTGCCATCATAAGCCTCTCCTGGCATCAAAAACTATAGTCTCAGGTAGTGGGCAGATTTCTGACCCTTGCTCAGCAGCAAACGAGTCCTTCTCTATGTCCTGGTTTCAGACTGCAAGAATGGCTCTGGCTCTCCATCTAGTGTAGAACGACTTTAACCTCTCATAACCCTGAAGAATTTGTACTGCTCCCCCCACAACCCCCTCAGAGGCCAGCAAGCCAGAGGCCTCAGCACAGCTTACAACTCCTCATCACTTACATTTTCCTTTGATTTGTGGGCCACTGACATGATAAATTATGAGCTCAGCTGTGACTTTTACATTCTGACTTTGTATTTTATCTAGCATTGCTACATGCTTGGAATAAGGTGGTACTTTAATGCCAGAACCCAGAGATACCTTGACCAGATGTCCTCATGCCTTTCCTCAAGTGTGCTTAGTAGAGAAAGTAATGCAGTTAAAAAGAGTACACAAGTTCAGGACAAATTATTTAGCCTTCCAGGGTCTCAAGTACCTCATTTTTACAACACATATTAAAAATTTCTAACATTTATATAGCATAATGTTGAATATTAATCAATACATAAATACTCAGTACTGTGGTAACCAAAGAGGACTCAAGAGTAATAACTATTATTCAAGTGCACAGTGGGAGGCATCTCCTGGAGCATTAAAAAAATCTTTTTTTAGTGTTTATTTATTTTTGAGAGGGACAGAGACAGAGTGTGAGCTGAGGAAGGGGCAGGGAGAGGGAGACAGAATCTGAAGCAGGCTCCAGGCTCTGAGCTCTCAGCACAGAGCCCGATGTGGGGCTCACACTCACAAGCTGACCTGAGCCAAAGTTGGACATTTAACCAAGTGAGCCACCCAGGCACCCCTCTTGGAGCATTTTTAAGGCACAACAAGGAAGAAAAGTAAGGCCAGAACTTCCTGCTTTTCCTGAAGGTCATCTAAAATATTTTCTGATACTTATAAAATGTGAAAATTCAGGTAGGTACTTGGAATTATAGAATTCCATGATCAGGATACAAATAGAGGTTCAAGTCTAAACAGAAAAGAACCTTTCTTTTAAAAAAAATTTTAATGTCTTATTTATCATTGAGAAAGAGACAGAGACAGAGACAGAGTGTGAGCTGGGGAGGAGCAGAGAGAGAGGGAGACACAGAATCTGAGGCAGGTTCCAGCCTTTGAGCTGTCAGCGCAGAGACCAATGTGGGGCTTGAACCCACGAACTGTGAGATCATGACCTGAGCTGAAGTTGGCCACTTAACCAACTGAGCCTATCTTTAGGTTAAAAAAAGATTATCATTTAAATGGCTCAATCAGGTACCTTCGTTGTAGATACTTCAGCTCCTCTGTACCTTGAACCATTTGGGAAAGAAACTATCCTGTAGAGGCAGTCCACAGATCATTAATACAAACTATGGAAAGCTTTACTACAGAAACGTCCACTACAGCTGGCCACACGGAACGCTCTTCCTACTTTTGGAAACAGATGTTCCGCCAAAAAAAAAAAAAAAAAAGTTTGTCACTGGGTCAGCCAGTTAAGAGCAGGAATATGTGGATTCTAATTCATTTGGCAGAAACCTTAAATTTTTCAATGGAGCAAAATCCTTAACAACAACAAAAACATATTCTATGAAGACAGGCAGTAGAAAAATAACTTTTATAGATTTAGAATGCATAAATGCCTGCACCAAGTGAAAGTTTATTCAGAAACAATCTCATCTTTTTCAAGTTGCTATAAAGGAGAACAAAAACAGATAAAGCATCTAATGATATAACTCCACCCTTGAAAATACTCTTAGAAGGTAAATGCCTCCTACAAATGTAGAATTAAATGTATTTACTGATCCAGACTTGTACGAACAGTTAATATTTGTTAATCGAACATTAAAGAAAGCAAGAAATCATTTTAAAATAAATTTATGTGCTGATGAAGTCTAGAGTAAATAACTATGAAATATAGCCACTTTGTTACTTGTATGAAATTTACATAGCCAACAGTGATTTTAATTCAATCGATTGTTATGATAAAAATTTCAACTTGAGGCTACAACTAATTTTAGATATTCCCCATCAGAAAAAAAGTGTGTTCAGCCAGATATTTTACCATCCCTAAGATTTACAGGTATTCACAGAACTTCAGTATTTTTGAGAATATGACAAACTGTTCACAGGAAATAAATTTCTAATGCACTTCCGTTAATTATGCAAGTCTTACAATGCCCCTTAATCAAAATTTATGAGCAAGTTAATGGTAAAATTGGATTAATGCCCAAACTGACCATAGTTTATTACGCTTCTGAGTTTAGTAAGAATGAAGTCATGGTCCTTTGTCTTGTATAGCAAATCTTATTAAGACCATTTTGAAAGTGGTGCTTGCAACCTTATACAGGCTGGATAGTAAGTTTCCTTTCATGCTGGCACACATCAGACTTCGTTGTCAACTTTGTAGATTAACTCTGCCATATAAAATTGATACATTATAATATTTTTTTCATTTAGTCCCTATAGAATCAAATACCAATGAAAAGGGTGATAATGTCGTAAGTTACACTATATAGTGGTATAAATGTATACAAATCAAATATCTACAGTGAAACTAATTTTAGGCATTTATCTCATACGATCTAATAGGGGAGACAGGTACACAGATATCTATAATGCAATGTAGAATGGACAGGTAAGTTAAAAGGTGAAACAAAGTTATTGGGATATATCCATATGAGGAAGAAGCAAGGCCATATAAATAAGGATATGGCATAAGAGTTGCACTCTGTATATGAATGGGATTCTGGACAGGTTAAAACAGGAAAGCATTTCAAAGGAGGAAACACACCATGAAGAGCAGAACAGATATAGAAGTGGATGGCGCCAATCAGGCTGGAGAGCAGGTTCATGTAGAGTAGGGAGAGAGAATGTTGTGCAAGTAGGCAGGACCCATACTGGGAGGAAATTAAATGGCAAGCGAAAGAATTGTAAGTCATTTGTTAAACCGTGGAGGGAAGCACTACACAGCACACGCTTAACTACTGGTAAAAAAGTAAAAATAAATGAAAAAAATACATGACACTTGAGATATGAACATTTAGGGAATCTGGAGCTGCAACAGATCCTAGAAATGGAAACAACGGTTTAGCATTCAAAATAGGACCATGCACTTATTGTGATGAGCACTGGGTGTTGTATGTAAGTGATGAGTAACTAAATTCTGTTCCTAAAACTAATATGACACTATATGTTAACTAAATGGAATTTAAATAAAAACTTGAAACAAACAAAATAAGACCATGGTAATGAAAACAGGGAATTGATGTTGGCCACAAGAGAAAGAAAATGAATTTGGGGCATGCTTAGATGTTATGTAGAGTTATGCAAGTTAATATACTAATATAAAAATTAGGAAAGTGCTTTCTCAAATGGGTAAAGAATTAGGACATAGCCCTACAGGGTCTGGCTGGTGGTTCAATGATGGTCAGTTTTCTCTTTGTGTGAAAAAAACGAAAACAGCAACAGCTGGATGTAAAATATTTAAACCTATTAAGTTTGTCATAAGCAATACACAAAGGTTAAATCAATGACAAAAGTGACATTCTTCTCATCTGGCACCATTTCCATCCCCCCCCCCCACTTTTTCTGGGCATGTTGGAGAATATTCAATTTCCAAGAGATTAAGGCATAAGAGCCAGTGCCGCTTTATAAATAAGGAGGAATAGCTACGGTATTCAGCTCAGCTCTCTGTAGTATTGTTTCTTCTCCAGATCATTGCTTATGAGATCATTCTTTATTTATAATAATTTATGAAAATTTCTCACTTGGCCAGGCTCATCTATACTTCTTGTAATATCATGTCCTCTCTTAAAATATTCTAAACTGTATATGGTAGCTTTTGGATTTTAGCAGTTACTCTGCATTTTGAAAAGGAACTATAACAATATTTGCTCAATTATGGGTATTAGTCATAGGCATGGTTAGATATATCAATATTACAATAGCTCAGCAGTTGACTACAGCTGTGACTGGGTGTCCAATGAGTATTACTGTTAAGCTGCATTTGTCTACCATAGCACTTAAATTAGGAAAAAAATTCTACAGAAAATATTACTGAAAGACACTGATTTCTTGTATGAATGAAAAATCACCAGGTAGGTTCAACCTGTGCCCACATATGGGTAAAAAAATATAGGATAAGTAGAGTGGGAGAACGTTAATTTGTACCTCTATCCTATCCACCTTTCATGGTCACAAGCATTAGCCCTGACTTTTCTGAAAGGTGGTTTACTAAAAGTTACATGAAGAGAAATCCTGAATAATGAGATAAATTTGGATTCTCCTGGATAAATCTGTCTTCTGCCTTGTCAAAAATGGAACACCTAAGGTTACAGTCCTTATAGAACTGCCTGGTATCAATTAACAGCTTCATTTCTACTTGAGTGTTGGAAAAAAAAAATCCTGGAAGGCTAACAAAAAAGTCTATGTGACCACACAGGGCAAGACCTTCCCATGTTAAAAAAAGGATTTCTCTGAGACTTCTCTGATGCTCTGAAAAGAGAATTATGGTAGTGGAGATATCCCCGCCAGTCTTTACTGTTGTTGATAACTTCCTATCACTCTTTTCCTTTCCTTACTTCTTTACTCCATTCTGATTTTTGTTCCTCCTTACAGGAGTCTTCTAGGGGGGGCCAATTCGTTCTCACACCTGCAACACATATATATCACCACAGGCACTCCTACTATTAATATATGCGCATATGTATATATTTTCCAATGGCAACACCATGCTCTGCTACTACAGAACATTATCTTTGTGGAAATGAGACAGAAAAAGCAAATCCTAAAAAACAGGCCTTTCCAAGAATAAAGTTTAGAAGAATAGAACCATATTAGAAAAAAACATCTCGTACACCCAGGAAAAACAGTAAAGTCAAGTAATATTTCTATTTTTAAACTAATTCTGTTTAATTTGGTAACAATTAAGTCTCAAGAAAGTTTGGCACCTTCATATTGAAGCATAATTTTTAGGTTTAAAATCATAAGTCTATTTAGGTTTAAAGCCATAAAAGGCTCAACTAACATTAAGTTGACAGATCAGCTTCCCCTCCTCCATATCCTTCTCTATATTCCTTATATGACTCCAGTCGGCCTTCAAAATTACCTTTCTAAAGCAGAGACGAACATTTCATTACCCTGCTTAAAGTAATTCAGATTTCCCTGGTACCCAAAGTCTACAATTTGGGCTTTCAAGGACTCTCCTAACAATCTACCAAGACTTCCCTTCCCATCTCTTATTGCCCTCTTTGTCCTGCCATGTTCATGCTGGATTCCCCCAACACACCAGCCACCCACAGGAAATTTTTCTCTCGTATTCTTCTTCTTCTCTCATATGATTCCATGCCTAGAATCCCCTCTCACTCGTCTGCTTGAAAATTCTGCTGATCTTTCAAAACCCTGCTCAAATATGACATCTTCTTGAGAACCTCCCAACTGAAACAAATTTATCTCATTATATGAGACCAGAGTCACACTCATTCTGTCATCTTTGCTAAACTGCATACTCTCAGGAGACAGAGAATCCCTTCATCAGTTGATGGACATTTGGGCTCTTTCCATAATTTGGCTATTGTTGATAATGCTGCTATAAACATTGGCATGCATGTGCCCCTTCAAATTAGTGTTTTTGTATCCTTTGGGTAAATACCTACTAGTGCAATTGCTAGATCACAGGGGAGTTCTATTTTTAACTGTCTGAGGAACCTCCATACTGTTTTCCAGAGTGACCGCACCAGTTTGCATTCCCACCGATAGTGTAACTATTCTTACATCCTTCTTAATTAACATCCTCGCCAACACGTGTTTCCTGTGTTGTTGATTTTAGCCATTCTGACTGGTGTGAGGTGATGTCTCATTGTAGCTTTGATCTGTATTTCCCTGATGAGTGATGTTGAGTATCTTTTTAAAAAAAGTTTTTTAAATTTATTTTGAGATAGTGAGAGAGCATGTGCACGAGTGGGGGAGGGGCCAAGGGGGAGAGGTAGGGGGGAGAGAGAGATTGAGAGAGAGAGCGAGCATATCCCACTCGAGCGCCACGATATCAGAGGAGCCTGACCCTGGACTCAATCCTATGAATGGTGAGACCAAGACCTGAGCCAAAATCAGGAGTCCGATGCTTGACAGACCATCTCTTCCCTCACCCAAACGCTCCTCACCATCTTTTCATGTGTCTATTGGCCATTTGTATGTCTTCTTTGGAAAAATGTCTATTCATGTCTTCTGCCCATTTCTTAACTAGATTACTTGTTTTTTGGGTGTTGAGTTTTATAATGTGGAATTTAAGAAACAAAACAAACGAGCATGGAGGGAAGAGAGGAAAACCAAGAAATAGATTTTTAACTATAGAGAACAAAGTGATGGTTACCACAGGGGAAGTAGGTGGGGAGATGGGTTAAATAAGTGATGGGGATTAAGGAGGGCACTCCTGATGAACACCGGGTGTTGTATGTAAGTGTTGAATAGCACTAAATTCTACACCTGAAACTAATATTACACTGTACGTTAACTAACTTGAGAAAAAAAAATTTAATCCCATAACCTAAGACAGTGCCTAACACAAAGCCTGCATCTCATACATGAACTTTATTTCATTCCAGCTATAAAGGAGTTGGGAGTTACCATACTATTTAAATAGCCAAATATATATGTGACTTAATAGAAGAAAATAAATATATTAAATATCTTAATTTTAAAAATAGATAAAATAATTATTATGCACATTTTAAGAAGGATTCTTGGCAGGAAAGTTTCTTTTTAAGCTCATAAATACTAGGCTACATCTCAATTAACACTGAAGTACAAGACTTAAAGAAAAGTATTTAACGCTCATTGGAACTTAGAGGAAGGGTGTTTAACAATCCCTCTTCAGAAGGTGAGAGAAACTATGATCAAGAGAAAGACATTCACAGGTAGCTTTTATACTTTTACACTAGAACCTATAAGAAAAAGCTGTGCTTACCTTTATTTTGTAAAAATCAAGGCCTTTAGTATAGTACTTAACATAGGCATTCGCTCAGTGTTAGCTAACATCATAATAATTATTCATTCTTTAAAATTTTTAAATAAAAATTATACACTTAAGACATATGCTATGATGATCTGATATACATATACATAATGAAATGATTACTACATTCAAGGTAATTAACATATCTCCTCAGTTGCCATTTTTGTGTGTGTGATGAATGCATCTAAAATTTACTCTTAGCATATTTTCATTGTTCAAGACAGTATTATGAAGTACAGACACATGCCCATACATCTCTTCGCTTATTTGTCCTAAATAATAGCAAATTTGTACCTTCTGACCAATATCTTACAGTTTGCCCTGCCCTCTCCCCAACCCCGTCCTCTGTAACTGATCTACTCTGTTTAATTTCAATTAGTAAAACTCCTTCCTCTTCCCCTTCTCCTCCTTCCAGATTCCACACATAAGTGAGACATATTGCAATTCTCTTTGACCTATTTCACTTAGCATAATGTCCTCCAGTTCATCCCATTCTGTTCTGGCCTGCAAGGTCTCTGCTGAGAAATCCACTGATTGCCTTATGGGGGGTTCTCTTGTATGTGAGGAACATTTTTTCTCTTGCTGTTTTAAAACTTTTCTTTGTCTTGGATTTTAGACAATTTAGTCGTTATGTGTCTAGGAGAAGATCTTTTGGGGTTGAAAATTTGGGGGGACCTATAAACTTCATAACCTTGGATGTCCAAATGTCTCCCCAGATTTGGGAAGTTCTCAGCAATCATGTCTTTAGAAAAACTTTCTGTCCGGGGCGCCTGGGTGGCGCAGTCGGTTGGGCGTCCGACTTCAGCCAGGTCACGATCTCGCGGTCCGTGAGTTCGAGCCCCGCGTCGGGCTCTGGGCTGATGGCTCGGAGCCTGGAGCCTGTTTCCGGTTCTGTGTCTCCCTCTCTCTCTGCCCCTCCCCCGTTCATGCTCTGTCTCTCTCTGTCCCAGAAATAGATAAATGTTGAAAAAAAAAAATTAAAAAAAAAAAAGAAAAACTTTCTGTCCTTTTCTCCATCTCTTTTTCTTCTGGAATCACTAGTAACAGCAGGTTGTGTCTTTTAATGCTATCTCATAATTCATGTAGGCTCTCTTCACTCTTTTTTTTTTTTTTTTTTTTTTTGGTTCCTCTAACTGGATAATTTCAAATATCCTGTCTTTGAGCACAGATTTTTTTCTTCTGCTTGGTTGAATCTGCTGTTGGAGCCCCGTATTAAATCCCACAGTTTATTCATTGTATTCTTCAAGTCTAGGATTTTTTTAACGGTTTGTATCTCTTTTTTGAACATCTTATTTTGTTCATGCATTGTTTTCCTAATTTCATTTAGTTGTCTGTGTTTCCTTGTATTGTGGTTCACGGAATTTCCTTAAGAGAACTAGTAGGAATTCTTTGTCCAACATTTTATAGATCTCCATCATTTAGGGTCAGTTTTATTAGTTTATTAGTTTACTAATAAAGTCTGCTATTATTAAAGCTTTATTAGTTTACTTTGGTGGTGCCATTCTTCCCTGACTATTCACGACCCCTATGGTCTTGTGTTGGTGTCTGTGCATTTGAAGATGTAGGTAACTCTTTCAGTCTTCATGGACTGGCTCCACCAGGGAAAACTTTTTACCAGCTAGTCAATCCAGAGATTCTGGGGTTGAGAGGAGGTATCTGGTGAAGTCTATAACAGGTCTGATACCTTGGTCAGTAGGTGGATAGGCTTTGTGCTTGGGTCCTCAGGGACTGGTTTGGTTCCTGGTTCCACAGGAGCCAACCTGGAGTCTGGGGTTATAGGGGTTGACCAGGCACTGATGTAGGTAGGCCTGATTCTGGGGTCTATGGTGAAGTTGGGTGCTCACTGCACTCTTCTTTCCCCATGGGGAGTGTGTTTCTCTTCACGCTGGACTAGTCAGGGTAATAGGAGTAATGTGAAACTGTCATTCTTACCATCGTCAATGCATATTTTCTTATTTCCATGCTCCACCCAGGTGCTATAATCCCTTACACATAATCTTTTGCTCCCGTGAAGAAGATATTTATGTTCACGGATAGTCGTTCAAATTAATGTTTCTGTAAGTGGAGGAACACTGGAAACTGCAATACTGTCATCTTGCTGGCATCACTATTATTTATTCTTTAAGACCCATCTTCAGTATCACCTCCTGTCTCAGTCTCCCGAAGTATCTTCAGAACCAGAGGCTCTTCCATTTCCCTATCACCTGGTACATTCCTTTACATCAGTATCCACTGTTCTGTAGGGCAAGGATTTGTTTACATGTTTCTTTCCCCCCAATCTATAAGCACCTTGAAGACAAAGACAATGTACAGGTTATCTTTATTATTCGATTAACTTATAACACAGTTGTAACACACACAACTGTGAGTATTCAATATATTTTAGCAGAATAAATAAACTTAAGTTTCCTAAATTAAATTTCCTAAATTCATGGACAAATGACAGCTCTAGACCATTTCCAAGGAGAATGTGCCTTCTTTCAAAAAAAAAAAAAGCTGTGTCAAAAAGAATTGGAAACCATCCATCATGAATGGTAGCTATTGGTCAATAAAAAAATTGCCAACCATAATAAATGTCCTCAGTCACAAAATATACATACACTCTCACTATTTTGCTTTTGAACCTTACTTATAATTGGAAAGAGATAACTGTATGAAAAGGACCAATGAGGTCACCGCCCTATCTTAAACGTTCCAAGTGCTTAATTAAAATCAGCTAAAGCAGTGTGGAACTGTCACTGTCTTCTAAGACATTAAGGCAGACAACTATTCAGAAATGAGTCTCATCTTATAAATAACTGTAGACATCTGCTTCAGAGGGAAGGGCAGGGAAAATTTAATAGAACTAGAAATATGGATATAAAGAAATTAGAAAGATGTCATTAGCAGAATATGGTAAGTCAAAATGCATTAACTAATTAAAGCTCCCTTGGGACTGTCTTTTGGTAATTTCATTCTTCAGATGAGCAAACAGATCAAAAGTAAGTTTTAAAGCACTATTTGGAATTGAATATAACCTCCATGAGGGGAGGGACTACATCATATTTCACTTATGCCCTCCACCAACCTAAAACACTGCCGGACTCAAAGCAGTTGCTCAGTAAAAATTTGTTAAATGAAGCAGTAAATACAGAATTTAAGGGTAAATGAGAATAAGTATTGATTAACAAGGAATAATATCATGCACTACTGAGTCCTTCCCACAAAGGATAAGTTTGATCAAATTTCATTCTTAACTGGATGAACTAATGAGAAGTAAATAAATTTGCACTGACTCTGTATCTTTTAGATACTGTCTGATAATCTCCCTCCTCTTCCATTTAAATTTCTCCCAAAGAAGTCTAATTTGCTAATCCCACTTCCAAATCTTCAACCCACTCCCCCCGGCAGATTGCAGCCAGACCTCCATGCACCACCCTCCTCAAACCATCCTCCCTAATGACGTCTATGCCAATCACTCTACACTGGTCAAATCCAGTGGACATTTCCCAGGCATTGTTTTCTGAATCTCTTCTTACATACAGTGCTCTCGGTCACCCTCACCTTTTCCAATTCTCTATCCACTAGGTCTTCTGAATGGGCCAGGTGCTTTGTTTGTTTTCACACACTCACTTACGCTAGCCTCTTCTGCTTCCCCCATGGGCTTCTCTTTCTTACCTACTCCACCAGAATCTGTTTTCTCTTCCATCTCACCATTCTTGCTCTGAACACTCTCCTGGGTCATCTTTTCTCGTCTAAGAGACCTCAAATCAGCACACTTCTAAACTCCCAATTTGTGTATTTGTTCATTTGTTCAATAAACAAATAAAAAGTTGGTACTGTGGATAGAAGGGTAAAAAGAAGACAATTATTCACCTGCAAAGAACCTATGTTTGAAAGAGGACAATAAACAGGTAATTACAGTCCAGTGTGCTAAGTGACCTAAAAAGTTTTAGCACATTAGTCAGCATTAGGACAAAGGGAATTAAGGGTTTTAAGGCATAAGGAGAATCTTAAGAGTGCAAAAAAAAAAAAAGAGTAGTCTATTGAGATCATGGAACTTAAGTCTGTAAAAAGCTATTTAATCCTCTGGAGACGGGGGAAGGCATGAAAAATGGCAGTTGGGAGATTACTGAGAAGATCTAAACAGTAGTTGAATGAATGAATGAATAAATGAAAGAAAAATAAAGGGATAGAAAAAAGAAAAGAAAAGAGGGTAAAGAAGGAAAGGAGGAGATAGAGAAGCAGACAAAGGACAGAGGGAAGGGAGGGAGGGAGAGAGAGACAGAGAGAGAGAGAGACAGAGAGGGCCTTATCCCTTATTTGTCATGGATCTGCTATGCTGTATTAGAAGAGAAGGGGTAAATGATATGAAACTTAAAGACTTATTATTCATAAACTACTGGAAATCTCCCTAAACCTCCTGAAATCCTTGTGGCAATAAGGGACTTGAGAGTAAAAAACAGAACAAAACAAAATACTAATCCTACACTTGGTTTTCTGGACATAAGAATGTGTTATCAATACTTTCATTCAATTACTTCAACAAATATTCTTTGAACACTTTGGGCATAAATCAATGTTCCATGCTTTAGGGATACAGTCATTAACAAGTTCCCTCAGGGAACTGCATTCTGGTATGCATTACGTGTAACCTTGACTTTCTTTCCCTGTTACGGGTCTGAAGAAACTGACTCCAGCAAGCTTTCTGTGTGGGAAAACAGAAACTCCTAATGCCAGCTCTTCCTACATCTGCTTCTCTACTATAGTGCGGACCTGTCCCCATCTTGTTTTCAATGACATTTCTTCACCCAGACACAAGGCAAGCTTGCTCTCCCTCCTTCAGAATCTGCCCTCAGCTCACTTTCCAGTTCTCAACCTTGCTTAGGGAGCTTTTGAAAGGCAAAAGCTATATCCTACACTAGTAATTATTTTAAATCCCAGCCTATGTACTCTAGCTCAGTGCCACTCAAAATGTGGTCTGCAGACTTAAGAATCTGTCAGCAAAAATTTAGAAATTGTATAGCAAGTTACATTGTCTCAACACCCAAAGCATTCAAGAGCATTTGTTATATTGACTAGGTTACAGACCAGTGCAGTAAGTCACATGTGCTGTGAGTCACACAACAGTCATGCACAGTATGGCCACACAGCAATAACTGCCATTTGAAGGTTAGGTTGTCAACTATGAACCCAAAGTGTATAAAAATTGAAAACAAATGCAGGAATTTGTTTTTATTCAAAACTTGTCATCTCTATGGTTATTATAATTATTAATCAAAATGATGGTTTAACAGTAAATCAGAAAAATAAAATTGGTAATATTTATCCATAATTTACAGATGATACAGACAATACAATTTCATTGGATTTTTGTTAAGAAATTCCTCTTAAATCTTGTCTTCTCTTTCCATCAGCATATCTCTGCGAGATTGGTTTTCTTCTACTGTGTGAGTATTAAAACAGGCAAAGAAAGAGTTTAGGTGTACATCTTCCCCTGCAAACTACACTGACATTCCAACCTAGATTAGTTACTAAGCAAGAAACTAGTTCATTTCTCACATTAAAAGCTTTAAATATCAGTATATGCAGTGTTGTTCAAAGTATACATAAAGACATTGAATATGGGGAAATCACAATTTCACTCATAAATTTTATTTTTGATTGCAGAATAACAAGAATGGCTTTACCAGCAAGCCTTTACTACTTGCCTAAAGAATCTGGTAGCATTCAAGATTGTAGTAAGGCAGAGCTGAATGCCATACTTTCCATTTAGTTTTTAATTACGCAGCGTATAAAAAGTTCCTGCTTCTATTACTATCATTGAAGGTGTTTAGAAGTGTTCTGCCATCTTGTCCACACCAGAACTGGGCAGCCATCTTTTCTGCCTTTGGGTTCAATCCAGGACTGGAAGCACAGGAGAGGCTATACATCCTTCTGGATAGTTTTCCATCATTGCCTCTTATCCTCTTAGTTTTCTGGGGTGAAATCTAATACAGTTACCTGATTTATTCTCAGGAGTATTTCTGTGCACAAATAAGGCTCTTCTGGCTCCATTGTGCATAGCTATTTTAGGCAAGTTCCCTCTCTGTCTCACTGGGAGACAGTTTCCTTCCTCCCACATTGGGCGGTAAGGTCAGCTGCCCCAACACAAGAGGACCTTGGAGAAACCAATGGGTTTCCTACAGATATGATATTTGTTACTCTTTACATTAAGCAAATAATGAAGACTGTACAAACCTCCTCTCAGGTAATACAACAGCTGATGAAGCATCACTATCTCCAGTGGATAAAGAAGGAAATCAAGGCTCAGAGTTATTAAGAATTTGCTGTAAGTCATACAACTAGTCAAGGGAAGAGGGAGGATTGGAATCCAGGTTTAACTGACTCTCCATCCTCTGGTATATTAATGAAAAAGACAATTCCAAGATCAGTAGCCCTCTGTTTCTTCTTATTCATATTAGTGCAGAAATTCCATATTTACTTAAACTAACCAAAATTCTTTGTCCAATGGCCCAAGTGTCACTTAGTCTCTTAAGAATATTTCTGTTTTTGGGGTGCCTGCATGGCTCAGTCGGTTAAGTGTCCAACTCTTGATTTTGGCTCAGGACATGATCTCATGGTTCCTGAGATCAAGCCCTGAGTTGGACTCTGCACTGACAGCACAGAGCCTACTTGGGATTCTTTCTCTCCCCCTCTCTCTGCTCCTCACATGCACAAAATAAATAAATAAACATTAAAAAATATTTCTGGGGCACCTGGGTGGCTCAGTTGGTTAAGTGTCTGACTTTGGCTCAGGTCATGAACTCATGGTTTGTGAGTTTCAGCCTCATGTCGGGCTCTGTGCTGACAGCTCAGAGTCTGGACCCTGCTTTGGATTCTGTGTTTCCCTCTCTCTTCCTGTTCCTCCCCCACTCGTACTCGGTCTCTCTTTCTGTCTCTCTCAAAGATAAAGACTTAAAAAAAATTTTTTTTAAAGAATATTTGTTTTTTTCTCATTTGGCTTATAGGAAATGCAATGAATGTCATTAGATCTAAAGACACTAGATCTTAAGACTTCCATTGTGTTTTCTGAATGTGTCTAATTTTATATCTGAGTTCACTGATATCTCAAGTAGGTGAAGTTCAAAGTTTATACAAACTGAAGTATATCTAAGAAGCTGCTAACTTATTAATGTATACACAATTGTATGAAATATGCTATGAAAGGAACAAAACTATAGGCGTTTAATTTTGCATAACTAGTCTTAATCTGAATAGACAAATGAAAATATCCTCAGTTAGTATTATTCTACTAAAATATTTTATCTTTAATTATAATGTATCATTATTATAATTATATAATTTTAATTATATATTCTTATGTATAATATTACATAATATATATTTCAAGACTTTACTTTAGAATTTGATGCAAAGAACATGGCTGATAATGCATTTTTATGGCTTTTAAAATGTATGCATGCAGATGAATTCTCCTTCCTTGACAGTATGTAATATTTGACAAGGTGCATTCATTACAAGGGCAAAACTACATTAGTGAGTTTGATTCTCTAGAGATACTTCCTTTCGTTTTCAAGTAGCAATAAGATTCAACTATTTTAGTCCCTTTTGCCTTTTTCTTCCCTTCTGGTCTTTGTCATATCTTCTTTTCTAGTCCTACAGCTATGGACACATCCCTTTGCAGAGAAAACAAACCAGAATGCTCCTTGTCACTTCAAAATTCTCCCTTTTTTTTCCAAAGAAGATTTCACATGTTTGTGTTGTAGTTAACTCTTTAATTGTAAGTAATTAAACTCGCATTAAATCATTTCCTGAAGCCACACACATTAATACTGAGATCATTTGCTACCTCGGAGAATCAATGGAGCACTGTAACAAAAGCATACTCTTTGGAGCTGGAAATATCTAGTTTGAGCCTTTGCCCCTCATTGCCAGTTGCCTGACTTTGAGCAGTTCAATGTATGTATGGTACTATCACCTGGGAAATCTCAAGCATTAGTTTGCTTTTAACCATCTACTTCTATGTGAGTGCCTCCAGCCTAGTGGATAGAGAGCTTCTTGAATGTCAATCCTCCATATGAAATCCAAATCAATTTAGTATGTTGCCACTTTCAATCCTGAAGAAGCTTCTCCTCTTGTTTCCTCACTATATCAACTAATGATCCAGGTGTCCAATCCAGTGTATCTCCAACCCCCCATATGTATTCGGTGAGGAAAACCTTTTACTTACTTTCCACATATTTCTAAAATCTATGCCTTCCTCTCCATCTCCATTTTTATCTTCTTAGGGTTAATATCATTTGCCAGAACTATTTTAGTAGCTTTTTAACCAAGCTTTCTGATTCTAATCTTATTCTCACCCCTAATTTATCTTCAATGGTACCACCAAGGTGCTCAGTTTCAAATGCAACCCCTCAGTGGCTCCCCCCTGTGCTGCTTAGAACTCACAAGCATCCCAATTACATGCTTAAGCTTAAGCTCTTCAGCTGGCATCTCTGGTCCCCCTCCTGACCACGCCTCCTGTCTCTTTTCAGCCTTGCCTGCTGTATTGCCCCATTATGGTTCTGCAATATCTCTATTCATAATGGTCCCTCTCACTGAGAAAGCTTCCCTCCCCTCCTTCACCTGGTTCAGGAGCCGTCCTGTGTCAGAACTACCCCATCCTGAGCTCCTTAGTCTCTTCTACGTGCTCCTAGTCTGTGTTTCTGGGCATCCTGTTCCCTCCCCCATGGTTTTAGTAGGGTATTTCAAAATAGCCTATTTACCACATTCACTCTTCCTCTCCTTTCAGATTCTCAAGAGCATACTGTCTGGTTTATCCCTGTATTCTTAATGCTATACACATTCCTGCACTTGCGTATAAGTGCACGATAAATACTACTGAACCATTAAGAATATTCTCAAAACAGAATGGGAGTGGCTAGGAAGACCCGTTCAACGCCGACATTACAGTCCATGCCATTCTCCAAATATTCTGTTGAAGTCATCATGATGTCAGTCAGGAACCCACCACCATTTATATTCTGCGTCCTGATTTGGTTGCCCCAAATTTTCACACATACAAACACTTGTTAGTCATCTATTAATAGGTACCTTATCAGCAATGATAAAAGAAAAAGACAAAGTGAAAAGGAGAAACAGATACATAATGCATTATGTGATAAGTGTTAACTAACTCAGGGGAGGTGGGAAGACCTCTTGCAGGGGTGAATTTTGAGGTGTGCCAGGAAAGATGGATAGGAAATGGCCAAAGCAATTTAGTAAATTAGAGTCATTCTGGCTGAAATTAGCAAAAACCAAGCAAAAATATATTCGGTTTTCTTCCTGAATGACCAACAGAATGTCACAAACTATAGAAGATAAAATTCTATAGAAGGTAGAATTTTGCCCTCAGTTGAAGTTGGGTGGTCCATGTAACTAGACAGCTAATTTTACAAACATAATGTTCTATTCTTCACACAAATCATGATCTCCTTAAATCCACACTAATTCATTTTAAGTCATGATTATGTCTTCTGAATGAAAAGCTCTAGGCCCACACTAAACGTCCTGACTGCTGTAGGGACAAAGCTTTGAATGGGTAACTTACATTCAATCATTCACTACCTTATGGTACATCCACCAAGCAAAAGAAGTATGAAATGTCAGCAAAAAGGAAATGAACAAAAGCAATAGGAAACAAATCACTGAAAGAGCTTGACTAGAATGCCTTGAATATAATTTTTAAAGACTGTCCTTGTGATGAGCTAGAAATGTCAGCAGGGTTAAAAATAAAAATCAATCTTGCTTCCATAAGCACTGACAAATTTTTCCTCACAGAGTATATTTCCCTAACTGATTCTTCAGGGTACGCTGATTTTCTTTGCGACATTTTCAATTCTCACTTATTCCGAAGGAAATTCTGAGCAAAAGGAAAAGGAACTTTGATCTTCCCTTTGCTTTGATGAAAACAATAGCTTTTTCTTTTTCTTTTTTTTTTTTTAACTTTGAGATAGAATTCTCTTCAAAGATTTTGGAGGACCATGGGGGAAGGGAAGGGGAAAAATAGTTTCAAACAGAGACAGAGGTAACATAAGAGATTCTTGAATGAGGAGAACAAACTTAGGGTTGATGGGGTGGCAGGGAAGGGGGGAAATGGGTGATGGGCATTGAGGAGGGCACTTGTTGTGATGAGCACTGGGTGTTGTATGTAAGCGATGAATTACGGGAATCTACCCCCAAAACCAAAAGCACACCATATACACTGTATGTTAGCTAACTTGGCAATAAATTAAAAAATTAAATAGTAATAATAATAATAAAATATTTTTAAAAGATGATTTTAAAGATGATCTGCTTCTACTTGTCATCCAAAATATCTATTCATCCTTGATAAATATTATCGCAATGAAGGACTTATAAAAATGTGAAAACACATAGTTAATTCTAATCTCATTTGCTGCCCTTATCAAAAAATTGCATTAAAAATTCCCTTAACATAACATAAAAATAATTAGATGTAATTACAACTTCTCAAGAACAATGAACTCATCTGAATACAGACAAGAATAAGTACAGTCCAGATAAATTAAAAACTACATGCATAAATATATATTCAGCCGTATCACATTCTCAGAAGGTACTGACGGCAAAGTTTAATAGAATTACAGTATTTTTCAAATAAAGAAGAGATGATATGTTGTTCTCAAAAGTGTCATTGTAATTTCAACTTATCTGTTCTTGTCCCATGTGAAATTTATGAACCTTGGCTATGCTGATGAGTTTCTTGAGAGAAGTCTCCAACAGAGTCAGCATCTGTACCCTTCAAATGGCCCTACATTTTTTGGATATAAAAAGAAGTAGACTGGAGACTGGAATAAATTCAATAAAATGCTAATTGTACAAAAATAGAAGACCATTATATTGTAGTTAACCTGATTTCCAATTCAATTCAACTATTTTTACGGTGCTTACTATGTACCAAGCACAGTGGAGAACTAAGACCTCGTTGCCCTCATATGTATTGAGCAAGGCAGGTAAATAACCCTCAAGTCAAAATAAAACAAATGAAATCAAAGAAGTTGTTAAGTTTTAAAAAAGAAAGTGATTAATTTCAGCTAAGGCTATAACTGAAGGCTTCCTGCAGGAAGATAAATTTCAGATGGGTCTTAAATAATTATACTCTTTCAACACATGGAAACTGAGCTGAAGCGTGCCCTGGGCGACAGCTGGCTTAAAAGAAATTGAGGAAGAACTGTTAGTGAAGGAAGTACAGAAGGGATTCTTTTCACACAACTGTCTCACACCCCTCTCCCTCTTGAATTCCAGCCTCCATACACTATATAATTTCTGCCTCCCCCTTCAGGATTTTTACACATGCTATTCCCTCTGCTAGGAAATACCCCTTCTGCACACCTTTATCTCTCATTTCCTGCCCACTAAACACTGCAAGTCCAACTCCTCCTTCAGATCTCTGCATAAATGTCACTTCCTCAAATCATTCATTCCTGAAACCTTCAACCATCTTCCCATCCAATTAAGATTGATTCCCTTCTTACACACTTGCATAGCACCTTACACATTCCCTACAAAGTTTTTTACATATTTCTATAAATTGTTAGTAAAATTTTTGTTTCATGTTTATCATAACCCACAGGCAAAATTTTCCTGGAAGGCTGCAATCTTGTCTACTATGATTCCCCCAATGTGAAGCGCTGTCCCTGGTACTTGGTGGGCATACTGGATTTGTCGAATAAAAATCCAGCAGTTTCTTTAGATTTACACTGTATGAGAATCTGGCACTTAAGTATAACTTATATTCTGTACATGTTAAATCCTGTATACATGTCATATATAGAAAAGGAGTCTAGAAAATGCTTAAGTCATATAAATGAATTCAATTTTTTTGTAGACTTAGATGTTTTCTCCTGCTATTGAAGAATCACTTCTAATATGAAACAAAATTTACAGCCTGGAAACTGTATTCATAATCTGAAAATAGAAAAAAATTGAATATACACATCTAGTTTACAGCTTGTCTTAGAGAAACAGAAATATAGTTGCATCTAAAATATTAAAAAATGAAATTTGGTTGAAGAACAGAATGAAAAGCAAATATGTAACTGCCACAGAGGAGATAAATATTCATCTGGAATATTTCCAGTTAATCGAAAAAGAAATCACATCACCTAATAACTCTAGAAGCTGCAGCTTTATAAAGAAAAACAATTGTAGGACAAAGGCATTATTTAAATTCTATTCAGTGTTTTCTCTGTCTCTCTTGCTCTCCCTCCTCTCTCTCTTACTGTCTCTCTCAGATTTTATTAAATCCATACTCCTGTTGATTTAAGGTAGCTTTCACAGTTCTATTGATAGAACAACCAAAATATTCCATTTCAAGCCTGGATATACTGTTGGCTATCTAAACAAGGACTAGGAAATAGTGTTTTATGGGTTGAAGGCTCTGAGGGAAGAAAGAAATAGGAATTAGGGTATGTCCTTATAAGCACAGATGGGGTGTAAAGGCTTAGGTCCCAATGTTCTCTATTTTCTTAGGCTGTTTGATAGCTGTACTTAAAGACATAAAATGGCAGTGAGTCCATGCCACCCTTCATATCTATCTTATGCCAGGAGAACATATTCACTGACATTTTTCTTCCTCAGAGGTAGAGAGAAATGACACATTTCGTGGAGGTGCTATCATGGGAATACACAAACACATACATACTTCTGGCCGGGCATTTCTCAGTTGAAAAAATTGGTCAAAATATATGGCATTGAGATTGGTATTCGCATAGCATTTTTTCTCAACAAAAATAAGATATCCATTTTCCTTCTTTCTGCCTGTTATATAAACTACATTTTGGCTTAAAAAAAACTTGCTTTCTTTAAAGAAAATTCTTTATCCACAGAGGTATACCTTAAGAGAATATATGCTTTAAAATTTTTTCTTGCCTTATTTCTCTAAAGAGATGAATTTACATTTAGATATCCAAGATTATAAGCCCTAAAAAAATTCAGTCTAAAGCTATCACTTCACAAACATAATACATGATCTCAATAACTAATATACAACATGCTTCCTTTTATTTTTGTTATATTTTACTGTTGACTTTATACTGAAAATAGTATTTAAAAAATAATTATCTAGACCCCTCAAACTGAAAGGAGTACTTAAATACACAAAATATTGTTCACATTTACATTACACTTTGTCTCACTGGTCACCAAGCAGTGTGGTATTTTTTGCCAATAAGCAGGATACATCAAAATGAAAGGGTTTGGTAATGATAAATTACAATTATGTAGGGCAGGAAAAAATGACGCTAATGGGAAAGATGGCTCATGGCCAGAGGGAATAAAAAGAAAAGCCTGAGGTAGAAGACAGAGAATAAAATAGCATGAGGATGTTGAAGGTAGGAAGGAAGATTGCCCTTCCTCCTAAATTTCTTGATTAGAATTTCAGAGTCAAACACTTTACATGCTATTATTTATTTCTTTTTTTTTATTCTCCAAATTTTTATTTAAATTCCAGTTAGTTAACATACAGTGTAATACTAGTTTCAGGTGTGCAAGTTAGTGATTCAGCACTTCCATACAATACCCAGTGCTCATCCATTGTAAGTGCTCTCCTTATTATCTATCACCTGTTTAACCCATCTTACAGCCACCTCCCCTTCAGTAACCCTCAGTTTGTTCTCTATAGTTAAGAGTCTTGGTTTGCCTCTCTTTCCCCTGCCCCATGTTCATTTGCTTTGTTTCTTAAATTCTACATGTAAATGAAATCATATGGTACTTGTCTTTCTCTGATTGACTTAGTTAGCTGAGCATAATGTTCTCTAGCTCCATCCACATCATTGCAAATGACAAGATTTCTTTCTTTCTGACGGCTGAGTAATATCCCATTGTAAATACATATACCACAACTTTATCCATTCATCAGTCGATGGACATTTGGGCTCTTTCCATAATTTGGCTCTTGTTGGTAATGATGCTATCTACATCAGGGTGCACGTACCCCTTTGGATCAGTCTTTTTGTAGCCTTTGGATACATACCTAGTAGTGCAATTACTGAATCTCAGAGTAGTTCCATTTTAAACTTTTTGAGTAACCTCCATACTGTTTTCCAGACTGGTTGCATCAGTTTGCCTTCTCAACAAAAGTGTAAGAGGCTTCCCCTTTCTCCACATCCTTGCCAACACCTGTTGTTTCTTGTGTTGTTAATTTTAGCCATCTGATTAGTGGGAGGTGGTATCTCATTGTGGTTTTGATTTGTATTTCCCTGATGATGAGTAATGTTAAGCATCTTTTCATGTGTCTGTTGGCCATCTGGATGTCTTCTTTGGAAAAATGTCTATTCATGTCTTCTCATTTTTTAAGGGGATTATTTGGGCTTTTTTTGGGTGTGAGTTTTATAAATTCTTTCATACATTTTTTATAAATATTTTGTACACTAACCCTTTTCAGATGTCATTTGCAAATATCTTCTCCCATTCCACAAGTTGCCTCAGTGGGCTTGAGAAAATCATAGAAGACATCAGGGAGACGTTACATGGTATTATTTCCTAATAATCAGGTTGAAATCAGTCAAGAACTTTGTCTGACTTGGCATTGGAGGGTATATTTTAGACACAGCTATTAGACATTTCTGCTGGCTCTACCTTGTTCATAGGGGGTAACAGCTAAATCAGGGTGTTTTTAGGCAACCAGCGTCAGGGTTATCACGCATATGGCAAAGACCCCCCCAGGTGCATTGGCTGATCTGTATTCCTACAGAAACTGGAACAAGAAGGGTCAGAGCAGCCTGCTGGTAATGAATTACTGCCTCATGGGAGCTTCAACCATTTTGGATATTATTTGCAATAGAAATATGAGATACAAATGGACAACAGTCACTAAATAAAAACTTTCCAAAGACTCCTGGATTGTACTTACAATAAAATCTACACAAATATCTCTCAATATACATCATCCTTTTTTTTAATATTTATTTTTAAGAGACAGAGAGAGAGAGAGTGAGCACAAGAGCATGGGGGAAGGGGCAGAGACAGGGGGAGACAGAGGATCCAAAGCAGGCTCCATGCTCTCAGCGCAGAGTCTGATGTGGGGCTCAAACTGATGAACTGTGAGACCATGACCTGAGCTGAGGTTGGATGCTTAATTGACTGAGCCACCCAGGCACCCTCATGCATCATCCTTCTTAATGACTAGAATCTTCCTGGCCTTCTTTGTCTTCCTCAAACATGATAAGCTAATTCTCATGATTTATGTACATCAGTTCACAGTTTTGAGAAAGACCTTCCCCCCAATTTTGGCAAGGCTGTCTCCTTTTGATTCAGTCTTCTGTTCAACTACCACCTAATAATTAAGTCATCCCTAACTACCTCCTCTACATGACCGACCTCCTAGTATGGCAACTTGTTTTAGTTGCCATAGTTTAGTTCTTCATTGAACTGTTCACTATCTCCAATAATTTGTTTATGGATTCACTTGTTCATTTTCTGTTTTTTTCAATTTCATGAAAAGGGAAACTTCATGGACACTGAATGAATGAACAGCTGATGGTACAAACTCAGAGCAATTGGGGGCACTTGATAGTAACTGACACCAAAACTTAGTAACAGAGAATTCATTTTCAGCATATTATGTTCACTCCAGTCACTAAGCCAGCCTAACACAGAACTCTGTATAGTATAGTATAGTATAGTATAGACTCTAAATTAGAGAAAAAAAGTCTGTGATTTAAATTTTGATTTTACTACTTATTATCTGGGTAAACTTGTATAAGTTTCCCTTAACATGGAAATGATAATATGGAACTTACCAGTTTTGTTAAATAATCCACATAACTCACCTAGAGTTGTGACCGACTCAATATGTTCTTAAAAATTGGTAGGTATTATGGCTATCATCATCTTTTAAGTAGTAAATTTTTGCACCTGTTCTTTGTTGTTCTAGAGACTATAACTAGAATGAAATCCATTATTCCCTCTTGTCCAGCATCCTTACTTTGTTCCTTTTGTGACAGCCGATTGGTGTGGACTTCTGTGATGCTGAGCCCGCCCAAGAATGAGCACGTGACTTGGGTCTGGCCAATGAATGCCTCCTCGGGTCTTTTGGTGGAACTCTCTGTGGAGGAGTAACGGGGGCGGACACATTCTCTTCTTTGACTGCAACACCGGTCTGCAGTGACCATCTTTACCCAAATGTGTAACAACAATGAAGCCCACACAGAGGAAAAAAGTACTAAGAGACAGGGAAAGAAAGCCCCCCCACCCCCACCCGGCTGAAGACCATATCCTTGGATCTAGCTGTGCCTAACGCAGCCAGCGCCACATGCCTTGAATATACCTGTTACATATGCCAATGCATTATTTTGTTTACACCAGTTTGAGTTTGGTTTCTGAAACTTGTAATCTAAAGAATGCTTTCTAAAAAAAACACTAGTTCATTTATTTATGTTTGTTGGTTTGTTGTAAGGTTAAGGAGTAAAAAAAAAGGCCTTTTCTGAGGTCTAATTAGCAAATAAACAAAGTAACATCAAGAATGATATGGTTTTCAGTGAAAGTGTTAAAAAGGCTCTGGGTTATAATGAACTAGAGACACCTGAGGGTTATTTTTCTACAAAGGAGTAACAGCCCCTTTAAAGAAATGGTCAACGTTGGTCTGTAGCCCCCCAAACCAAAAAAAGATTGCCCAAGAATAGTTTCAGAGTATTCATGGTTACAAAGTAACAGGAAAAATTAAGGAAGAAATTAACAGCCTTATTCAAGAAATAGGCAGGAAGAGAAGGCATTACTGGAAGTAAAGAGGAAAATAATTGTCTTCCTGTGCAAAGGAAATCTAATATGCAACAAATAGGATATATAGCAGCTAATTACTGACAAGAGCACCAATTAGTCCTGAGGGGTTTGTGCTTTTGAAAATGTTTTCTCTAGAAAAGATACATGAAAAAGTTTTATGTGAAGAGGATAGCATGCATAATACACATGTTGTTTATCTTCATAAAAAATCTTAAACATCAGGTACCTGTTATATGTGAGTATCCATTATAATTCTGGTTAAAAAAACAAAGATCCACAGGGGCATGAATGTTAGGTGACATCCCCACTTCTCTCTGGCTTGTTGTATCTAAATAATTTCATGCAACTCAACATACATTTTGGAGAACTTCTTATGCAAAATACTTTGACAGACACCATGGGAAACACCAAGATAAATGTATCCCTCATCTTTTTTTTTATTATTTATTTTTGAGAGAAAGAAAGAGAGATAGAGAGAGACAGAACACTAGTGCACAGGGGGGCGGCAGACAGAGAAGGAGACACAGAATCCCAAGCAGGCTCCAGGATCTAAGCTGTCAGCACAGAGCCCAAAGCAGGTTTAAACTCACGAACCAATGACATCATGACCTGAGCCCCAGATGCTCAACTGACTGAGCTGCCCAGGAGCCCCAGTGTATCCCTCATCTTGAAGAGCTAATCATAAAATAAAGATGAGAGATCTATACACATAACGGTATCATCAGGGAGAAAAACGGAATTCCATAGTAGTCATAAATAAAGTAAAATGAAAGACTGGCAGAGTGGTTGGACATTTATTTAGCCAAGGGCAGTGCTTCTGAAATTTGAGTGTGTGTGAGAATTACCTGCAAGGCTTATTATAACCCAGACTGCTGGGTCTACCTAAGATTTTTTTTTTTTTAACAAGTTTGCAGATGGCACTGACATTGCTGGCCTGGGGGTCATCCTTTGAGACCTCTGGAATCTAGGACACCTGGGGGCTCAGTCAGTTGAGCATCTGGCTCTTGGTTTCAGCTCAGGTCATGATCTCATGGTTCGTGGGTTTGAGCCCCACATCGAGCTCCATGCTGAAGGTGTGGAGCCTGCTTGGGATTCCCTCTCTCCCTACCTCTCTCCCCCTCTCAAAATAAATAAATAAACTTAAGGAAAAAAAGTAGTATAAAATATGTTTTATAAACAGAACTCTGGGATCTAGGGAATTGCTTTTCAATTCCAGCTGCACATCAGAAACTCCTAGGAGACTTCTAGACAGTCTAATGCCCAGGCCTCATCCTAGCCCAATAATAAAAGAAAAATATTTTATTAAGAAGAGCATACTAGAGCCGGACATTGAATCATTGGAATAGTAGCTTTTAAGCAGCTGGAGATGGAAGACCAGACGCTAGGTGGATGGTGAAAAGTCATGGAGCAAGGAGACTACGGTGCATGATCGGATATAAGGAGAGTACAGCATGGCTGGAGCACAGGCGGAGAAAAGAAATCTCAGGTCAAGTCATGAAAGATCTTGATTGCCAGTGTAAGGAGGTTGTGAGTCCTTTTGGGGACAATAAGAAATCACCAAATCTTTTGAGCAAGAAGAGTGACACAGTAAGATAGATAACTTAAAATTATTATCTGGAAGCAAAATCCTGAGATTAAAACAACATGGGGTCTTAGAGACAGGTGATTGGTCATATTGACCAAGACTGGGCAGTGTTACTCAGTGGACACACCATTTAAGAATTTAAGATGAACTTTTTTCTTTGTTTTTTTCTTGTGAAAGGAGTCAGTACATTATATGTCTTTGAGAAATAGTGACCTAGATGAGAGAGTAAAGTGGGGGCAGTCCAAGAGACATTTCTGTCAGACTCATCAGGATCTCCAACTATATTTTAGGAAGGAAGAGAAAATGAGAAGTCAAAAAGATACTGGGGGTTTTGAGGTTGAGAGCTTCAGAAGTGATTAACGTGACGGAAGAAAAGTAAAGAACCTACGGAAAGGGATTGTGTGAGGCAGGGGAAGAAAGGGAAAGCATCTGTGGTGAAAGAGCCTACCCTTCGTTCATATGACGAGAACGAATACCTCTTCCTGTCAGGAATTTTAGGAATTAATTTATCTTCATAGTCTTGCCATATTGTGGACAAAACCAAAAAAATGTTATAATAGTTATAATGGAAGACGAAATAAAATATAATATAAAAACGATTTCTGAATCAATAAGGCTTAAGGTAGAACAAGAGTATTTTTTCTCTTAAAAATAAAAGCTGTAATCCGTAAGTAATTTAAAAAGATAATCTCTTCGCAGAATAATTCATCAGGTAAGAGGGAGTTATATATGCTAATAATTTGTTGAAAATTAAAGTTTGAATTGTAACACATTTCCCTTTCACTTACTGTGACTAATCTTCCCTGCCATTGGTTATTTTGCCAGTAACACTATTTTTAGAGGGGGGAAAACAGCAAAATCGAAACATTAATATATGTATTTGAAAGTAGATATTTTTCCAATACCAGGTACATGCTGTGACATAGCTTCTGTGTTAACCACATTCTTCTCTCACTGTCAGGATGCCAGGTGTTTAATGGTACATAAAGGAGCCTATTTTATTCGCCCTTAATTCACTGAAACCTCCTAGGGGACACCACTATAAAATATCAATGCTTTTTTCCCTCCCTGCTAATGATCTAATAAATATTTAATTTTTGATCTTCTTCAGCAATTAAGACAATAGCATGAAAATTTTCAAACACTGTTTTTCGATTTTATTTTCAAAAAGTGTACTTGTTAGAATATTTGAAATATTAAACCTTAAATAAAAAGACATCATATCAGAAGGAGTATCATCATCAATCATTTAATAACGAGTATGTCAAGACCTCTACTGCTCTGCTCTTGTCAAAATACAAACACTTACCTTCTTACTTTAAAAAAAAAACTGAAAAATTACATACCTGAGTTTCTGGTTATATTGTTTGACTTTTTCCAATGAGGCTGCATTTATCTGGGCTTGAAATTCTTCCACCGAAACATTGTCTCTATAATAATACCCTTCCATGCTCTCCAGTGCTGTGTAAACAAGTAAATTACTTTTTAACGTGATTTTATAACTCAGTTTCTCCACATTTACTTTAATCTTACTGATTATTAGTAAATGTATTTAAAACACTGAATATGACCACACATGCAAGAAACTATCTTTCACCAGTCAAAAACTGAATGAAAATCATTCTTCTGCTCTAAAAATAAATATCAAACATTTGGTGATTATATCTAAGTTGGCAAAGATAATTTGTAATTTAAATTGTCTTCTACTTTTAAAACATTTTATATACATTCTTTGTGAAGCTAAACTCAAACTTCACATATTTATATATATAAGCACACAAATGTATATATATATATGTACATACACACATATACCTATGTACATTGCATATATACGTGCATATGTATGAGAGGCAGAACTGTGTATTAACATACATAAGAGTAAAAAATGTTGAAACTGCTGCTCTCCGTGTCTATTCACATTCTCTTGTAGTTGCAGTTAAATCATGAAATATTAGTGTAATAAATCAGAAGCATAGATAATCTTAGAATACTAGCTTTACTACAATGCTTAATTTAGTTAATAAACATAAACATATAACTTTCCATTAATTTTAAACATCTTTTGGTTAATATGGATTTATTTCTTAACTAACATTTTTGGTTAGGTATTTCTTTTTTTAATACTTATTTATTCATTTTTGAGAGAGAGACACAGAGAGAGAGAGAGAGAGACAGAGAGAGAGAGAGAGAGAGAGAGAGAGAGAGAGAGAACGCATGCGCGCACGCACTAGTGGGGGAGGGGCAGAGAAAGACCGAGGGAGACCCAGAATCCAAAGCAGGCTCCAGGCTCTGAGCTGTCAGCACAGAGCCCATGTGGGGCTCAAACTCACCAACCATGAGATCATAACCTGAGCCGAAGTCGAACGCTTAACCGACTGAGCCACCCAGGCGCCTCAAGTATTTCTTTTTCCTTTAAACTTTATGTGATGGCACTTTTAACCTTTTGCAGAAGAAATGAATCACAAGGAAGTGCCTAGAAATACAACATCTCCTACAGAGAGGTTGCCAGCAACAGGAATGGCAATGGATCCAATTTGGAAATTTAAATGATTTCTCCTTGAGATTATTGCCACTGATAAACCTCAGTTTTCAGCAGACTGTGTCAAAATTGATAAAAAATTAATCTTTCAAACTGCTAAATGCAATAGCTTCTAAATTAAATAATACATTTCTCCAAATTGACAGAAACTTATCACCATTTTGGGGACGAAAATAGGAAACTCATTATTAACTTTTTTTAATGGTTCATGCTTTTATTTAAATTCCAGTTAGCTAAGATATAGAGTAATATTAGTTTCAGGAGTAGTTAGTGATTCATCATTTACATATAATACCCAGTGCCAACCCCAGCAAGTTCATTGCTAATTTTTGCTGTGCTGCTTTCTCAACTAGTCAGATTTCCACAGCACTGAAGAAACAACAAACCTTTAGAGTATTGCTCAATTTGAAATTAAAAAAAAATGGCATTATTGGCCTATAATTGAGAAAAACACTTATGGAAAATTAGTGAGAATGCTGACTACATTTGCTTCAGTAACATGATATCAAATTTGGGAGCTTGTTTCAAGGATTGCGTGTTTTTTTTCCTTACGAGTTCTGCATTAATTAGAATATTTGCAAGTGGTTCAGCAAGCTTCTGGTCCTGAATACACACAAGAAAGAAAAGGAAGCCTTCCCGATAAAACAATCCTCACATAAATGCCATGTTCACTTCCATTAATGAGATGTTATTTGTGAGAGGCAAATATTCAGAGGATTCAGTCATCCTTCAATGTGAATTCCTCTTATTAGTTGGAGAGCTAATAATGAAAATCTTTGCATTGAAGTAAAACCACCACTTCCACTCCTTAGCAGCTGTGTGACCTCAAGCATGTTAATTAAAATCCAAGATCCTCAGGTTCCTCATTTGTGAAATGGAAAATAAGAGTACTTACTAACTATGATTCTTGGGAAATAAATAAATGAAATAATAGTATTAAGAGAACCCATGACTATTCTTTTCATTTACTCACTGTGTTTTATATATTAGGCAACATGCCCAATGCCCACAGGCATTATCTAATTCAATTTCCAGGAGATATAGATTATGCATGAGTGTGCTTAGCCAAACAGGAAGTTTTGGGAACTAAGAGGAGGGTCCATGCAAGGACACTTCAATTTGTGATTTAAGATCAGAAAGACTGGAAAGGGTACGGTAGGGAGGAGCAACACGGAAAGTAGCGGTTGGGGGTGGGGTGGGATGAATAAGAAAACACCTGGGGTCTAATTTTTACAAACGTCATTTTTTCTTGGTTTTTTTAGCAATTTTTTGTAAAGTTTATTTATTATTTTGAGAGAAAAAGAGAGCAAGCACGTGTGTACAAGTGGGGAGGGACAGAGAGAGAGAGAGAGAGAGAGAGAGAGAGAGAGAGAGAGAGAATGAATCCCAAGCAGGCTCCACACTGTCATCATAGAGCTCTATGAAGGGCTTGAACTCACAAACCATGAGATTATGACCTAGCTGAAGTCAAGAGTCGGACACTTAACAAGCTGAGCCACCCAGGTGCCCCTAGGAAGTTCTGAATGGCTCAGTTTTGGCCAGAATGTCCAGTCCTACTCTAAAATCTTATTGCCATCTAAAAACAAACTGGCATTTTTATGACATTCCTTGGCAATATTTCCAAATTAACAACAGATAAAATTAACAATTACATAGAACTTTTTTAAAAATGGGGAAAATGTATGACAATTTTGCCGAGTCTCAGCAAAATGTTATGGCAGATGTGTGGGGTTGTGAGGAAATGAACAATGACAAAAGAGGAGTTCTATATTTAAAAACTAAACTGTATAGCAAAGAAGAGGAAGGAGAAAAACATTCTCAATTTTAGATGAATACCTTGGTTATTTATTGTTATAAATACAAGAAAATGAGATAATGTTTTGCCAAATTCAATTTCTACACTCAGCAAAAGTATGTTAAATACATAATAATGTCCAAATTTCCAAGTTTGGCCTCTTCTCAGCATTTGCTTGTCTAGTTTCCTTAATTCTCATCTAAACAACAATATATTTCTTAGCAGTAGTATTGACATATTTGGTTGAATAAATATTTAATAGCATTTAATTAAAAGCAGTATTGAAAATATGAGTTTCTTTGTTTGCTTGTTTTCCTTCTACCCCTTCCGAATTTGAGGAAGCAAATCATCCCATCAAACTTAGGTGGTCAGGAAAATGGAAAAAAATTATTCTAAGACTGAAAATGAACTGAATTTCTACTCACTCAAAATACCTTTCAAGGCTTTTCCAAGAAAGGGACTGACCAGGAAAAATACAGAATATCTGAAGAACAATTTTAAGAATTGTTTCAACAAACTAACACTCTTTCCTGACAGCATGATGACACTTCAGTGGTTAACTAATACACGACATATGCACCGGCCCCAGTTGGTCAGAATTCTTCAGAACTGGTCACAGTTTTCATGAGGAAAGCAAGTTTTATCAATCCTATTGAGACCAGCATGTGGTTGTACTGCCCTTTATTTTTTTAAATTTTTTATTATTATTCTTTTAAATATATGAAATTTATTGTCAAATTGGTTTCCTGTACTGCCCTTTAAAGAGGGGTGAGCTCACATGTTTACAGACCGATTCTAACATTTAGGAAATCTTAATTCTGGGAACTGTTCCTTCATTTATAACACTACCAGGTATTTATCCAAAGGTTACAAAAATACAGATTTGGAGGGGTACATGAAGCCCAAATGTCCACTCACTGATGAATGGATAAAAAAGATGCAGTGTGTGTGTCTATACATATATATATACATAATATACACATATTATGAAATACTACTCAGTCATCAAAAAGAAAGAAATCTTGCTATTTGCAACAACGTGGATGGAGCTAGAGTGTATTATGCTCAGTGAATAAATCAGTTAGACAAATACCATATGATTTTACTCCCATGTTGGAGGAGAGGGGAAGACAGGGCAACAAACCACGACAGACTTGTAAACATAGAGACAAACTGAGGGTTGATGGAGAGAGGTGGGTGGGGGGATGGGCTAGATAGGTGATGGGTATTAAGGAGGGCAGTTGTTGTGATGACCACTGGGTGTTGTGTGTAAGTGATGAATCACTGAATTCTACTCCTGAAACCAGTGTTGCACTCACTGTATGTCAACTAACTAGAATTTAATTAAAAATTTGGGGAAAAAGTTATTCAATGTTTCAATTTTAAATACTGTATAAAACCCACAGAGAATACAAAGGGATTCATCTTTTAAAGGACCCAGAGTAGGGTTTTGCAAACACTCTAAAAAAAATACTCGAATGAAGGCAGCTTAGAAAAATGACAATATTTGTAACAAAATGTTCCCTTTTGTTTAAAAGAGAAATGCTGGGGGTGCCTGGGTGGCTCAAGTCGGTTAAGCATCTGACTTCGGTTCAGGTCATGATCTTGCAGTTTGTGGGTTAGACCCCCCACGTCGGGCTCTGTGTTGAGAGCACGGAGCCTGGAGCCTTCTTTGGACTCTTGTGTCTATTTCTCTCTATGCTCCTCCCCTGCTCACACTCAGTCTCTCCCTCTCTCTCTCAAAAATAAATAAAAACATTATAAAAGAGAAAACACTATATACTGGAATATTTTTTAAATTTTTAAAAAAATAGAAGAGAAAATCCTCAAGTTTCTGGTTGATTTTAATTATTCTCTGAGAACAGAAGGACACCCTATAAAGAAGTAAAAGTCAGCATTTACAGTTTGTGGTGCCAGCCTTTTTCATAAGGGCTGAAAAACAAATATACACAAGAGTGTTTGTGGAGAAAGGACTGGCATGGCATGTCCTAGTGTAAGGAAAACCACCATAAGAGACCCAGAAAACAAGTACTTATCACTACTTTACAAAGAAGAGATGCCATATTCTAGGGCACAGTATAACTAACATCAAAGACCTTTATGTGATGCCATGTCCCTAGTACATAGGATACATGGGTCTGGGAACCAAGAGTGGAAGTAGAAAGGTCCCTGCTTAGCATCTATTGAGGGTTTAACTGTGTCCTCCAAAAAAGATAAAACAAAAGCCCTAACCCCTGGTGGTTGCAAATGTGACCCTAATTTTTATACAGGGTTTTTGTAGATATCATCTACTTAAAATGATGTCATACTGGATTAGGGTGGCCCAAATCCAACGACTCCTGTTCTTATAAGTGTCCACCTTATTGGGACAGAGACCCAGAGACTGACACACTGAGGGAAGAAGGTTGTGTGAAGACGAAGGCAGAGGCTGTAATTCTTGCGTCACAAGCCAAGGCATGCCATGGACTTCTGACAGTCAGCAGAAGCTAAAAGTTAAGGAAGGATTCTTCCTTAGAGTCTTCCAAGGGAGCATGGCCTTCGGGCATCTTGATTTCATACTTTTAGCCTCCAAAACGATGACAGAATAAATTTCTGTCGTTTTAAGCCACAGAGTTTGTGGTAATTTGTTACGGCAGTGCTGAGAAACTAATACAACATCAGTCCCAGTGCGTCACTTAAGGATGTGTGCTTCCCATCCCTGAAACTTTGGCTCCATGGGTTTAAAAGGTCCTGATCCCCAAAGTAGCCCACTTTCCCTAGAAGACAAGGCAGGGGTCCCACTGAACATCAGCTACGGTTACCACCTGAGCACTGTAGGCCCCTGGTGCCAAGGCATCCAAGGAAGAGAGACCACCATCTTGGCAAGGCTGGTCGACTCTGATCATCTTAATTGTGGGGAAATAGGTTCTACTTATATAAATGGGTTAGAAAAAAAACAGTGTGGAAAGCCGCCACCATGGGGTGAAAGTGCCTCAGGTGAGCTATCGAGATATTGTACTGGGATCACGAGCAACTTGTTGTATCACCTGCAGGAACTTACTTTCCATCTGATGCCCGTATACCTTGATCACAAACGCCACTTGCCCCCTAGACTCTTTGCTTCTTACACACACAAGTTAATGATAACTGTCTGATTGTTTTCTCCACCTTCACCACGTGTGTAAGATCTTATTTTCTTCACTTTCACCATGTGTGTACGACCTTATGCACTCAATAAATACGGAGAGGAAACCCCTGTTTGGGGTTCTTGTCTCCTCCTGGACATTAGCCTCTCTCATATTCAATTTTGCATCTGCTCTCTGGCCGGACAAGAGAGAACTCCAGACTCATAGTCTGCAACACATAAGGAAGTAGGGCTATTGCTATATAATGAGGGCAGGAAGGAACATGTTTGGCACCCAGTAATCCACTTGGGTCCCTCTTGGTACTTCCATGTCTAAATTTGACGGTAAATGGACAAATGCAGCAACCCTGGCCTGAGGAGGGCAGAATGAACAGGAGGGTCAGGCCCCCCAGGGATGGAAGTCTTAGTCATGCCACTGGGACCAGAAGGTTGAGGCTGAGGGCAAGGATGATCCACGATGGATACAGAAGAGGGAAAATAGGCATCTTTGGTAGCCCCAAGACCAGCTGCAGCAGCAGGGGTTATTTCTCATCCCATTACCATGCTTCTTCCCCAGGAAGGGAGCCCATCAGAGTCACAAAGGAGACACTCCTACTCTTGACCCAAATGGATCTGAGGGTACAGGGTGGACCATGGCAGGTCGCTCACTCAGATTCCCTTTCAGAAAGGATGGGCTTGTTGCCTAGCTGTTGCGGTTGCCAGAAGACAGCCCTCAGCCATTAGCTCTTTAGGGAATCTTCAGTCTTTGCTGAAGAAAACTGTCCCACCGAAATCATTATCTCCTAGAGGCAGCCTGCCTCCTCATGACTTAACAATGCAGAAGTGAAAAGGCCCTACCCCATCGCCCGGTCTCCCCATATCTAGAAATGTGGAACCTTTGTGAAATGGATCAATCTAATTAAGCTAAGATTAACTGGATAATTGCACAGTGCTTCATAATCTACGTTGACCTGTGCTTCCTCACTTCCGGTGGACTTTAGAATCACCTTAAAGGGGTGCCTGGGTGGCTCAGTCGATTAAGCGTCCGACTCTTGGTTTTGGCTCTCAAGTCATGATCTCATGGTTTCGTGGGTTCAGGCCCCGTGTCGGGCTCTGCAATGACAGTGTGGAGCCTGCTTGGGATTTTCTCTCCCTCTCTCTCTCTGCCCCTACCCCATTCATGCTGTCTCAGTATCTCTCAAAATAAGTAAATAAACTTAAAAAGAAAAAAAAAGAATCACTGGTAAAAATTCTAAAATATCCTGGTGTCTGGGCCTTATGTCCCAGAGATTCTGACTTAATCAGTTTGGTGTGGAACCAAGATTGGGTATTTTCTAAAACCTCCCCAAGGTGATTAAAGTACAGCCAGTATTGAAGAAACAGCAAGCAAATAAGCCAACGGGAAAAGGGCAGAGGAAGTGACCCTGAATATCTATCCTCCTTACTCCCATTTTCACCAAGTTTATAGTCACTTGCTTTATCTCATCAAGAGCTTGGGGATCCCTCCAGGGTTAATTCCCTGGCCTGTAGGAAGTACTTAGAGAAGACTGCTTTTGTGTGATCTTTTCCTTCTAGCATTTTGCTTATGCTCTGTGCTGACTTTCCTGTTTGGCTGTTTCTGTGATCTTTATCTTGTAAATCTGTATCACTTGTTTTGTCTGCCTCGATTGCTATTCTCCTGCAGGTCTCCCCTTGAGTGATACATGTTCTTTAAAGTGTATCCTGCTTCCTTCTGACACTAGAATTCCTGATCTCATAGCTGGTCCCATCTCTGCAGCGAGCCCCATCAGTCAGTGTGCCCTCCTTCGCCAAAAGGTCTATTCAGGCAAGAAAAATGAGAAGAAAGCAGTATGTTTGCTTCCTGTTCTAAGTATATGGTACAACAGACAACTTTACAAGGGCTGACAGAAATAATTTTCCCAGGAGGTTTTCAAATTCGTCTCATTTTTCTAATTTTCGTATTTGCTAGCAAAGACCAATAATGTACATATGTACACCTAAAGCTAAAACCCTTTGAATAAACTTCCATCTCCGGAATAGACACCATTTGGAATCTCTTCATTTACCACCACTTTCAATTACCAGATGGTAATCTCTATTCAAGCTGGTGTTGAATTTCCTGGGCTTCTCTCAATCTGATGAAAATAGTCAGAGCGACTAATAATGAATCCTCATGGGAGTTTTAGAAGTGCAGAGGAACTTCGGCAGCCCCTTTAAATAAGCAGCCTTATCACTGACACTGTTCTAATGAGACAAGCTGTTTTCCAGTCTTCTTTACCTATCTGTGACCTCAACTGCAATAGTATTTCCACTGTTGCTTTTTCATAGTTCATTGCTGTGTAAATATTAAAACCTAATGTTAGCTAGTGTTCCGTTACATTTTAAAAAGCAATACTCTATTCACTGAACTAGTATGTATTTAGGGATTTTTTTTTTAAATTAGACTTAGCCATAATTATAAAAGAGAGGTTACTTGGAAAATACTCTTCCTTTTCCTATGAACATTTGCTGTTGGGTATGAATATTCAGCTATTTATGGCTGGTGTGTCACAAATGTAATAATTTTTTTAGAAAAGATGCAAAATGCCATCTGTCATCTCAGTCATGATTTCAAAGGCAGAATTTTTAAAAAGAGGAGTAAAGGAAAGGAAGTGAAGAACCTTTAATAACTGTAAACTCTGTTTAAATCCTATAAAAGTTAACCTCCTTCTTTGTCTTCTAAAACTGTGTAATGGCATTTAACATATTTTAGGCTAAACTATCCTCCCAAGGTAGCTCCAAAGGTCTATTTCTGCTCAGTTTCTTTTTATTCCCCCATTCCTTTCCATTACAGACTCTTGTATTGTCTATATGGACCCTATCACAGTCCTCCAAAAAAAAAAAAAAAAATGAAAATACCTTCTAATAAACTCCTAAGATCTCTGCACTGACAATTTCCTCTGCTTAAATGTACTCTTACCAAGTATCTGAGGCAGTCATTGTTTTTAAACTATGGCAATCAAAGGAAGGGCAATCTATCTTTTAGAATTACAATAATATGCATATGGTACAAGAATTTTCACTTGGCCGTAGATTTTTATTTCATTTGCCTGTCTGTTCTTCAGTTACAGAGATTAATTTTATTTCTCTACTGTTCTCATTTTTTATTAGAATATAAAAATTCCACAGCAAAACTGATGCAGTTCTTGAAAACTCAATAGAAGAAAAAAATGAAATCCTCCATGGACCTGCTCAGAGAAATTGATATAATCTTGTGACCACAGCATGAGTTAAAAAAAAAAAAATCATAGACTAGAAGAAACTACACTAGAATAATCTGGACTTCTGATCAGTTTGGGGCTGCATTTGTGCCTCTGGAAATAAAAAAGATCCAGGATCTTTCCTTGGAAACCAGTTCACTGAAAGACTCTTACTCATGTTAACCTTAATTTCTTCTATTGCAGTTAAAAAAACTCATTGTTCATTTGCCAAAACAATTTTTTTTATTTATAAAAGGAATATATTTTTACTCAGGGTAAAAACTCAAAGAATAAAAAATCATCATCAATTTAATCACCCAATGATATCAAAAACATTTTATATACATTTGATTATATACACACTTGGATTACATAATTGAGAATGGAATATAATTTTTTTGTAACTTGCATGTGTACATTGCCAATCTTTTTCTAGCTCATAAAAAAATTTTAACCACATAATTTTAATGGCTCTACCATAATTTATTTGAGCCAAATTAATTTATCTGTATTATTTAAACCACTCATGTCTTGTTTCTCCGTTATAAATACTGTTGCAGTCCTATTTGGTAAATATTTAAAACTAATGTTATTCTTTCCTTAATAAACATTCGCAGAAGTAAATACATTACCTAGGTACTGTGAAGGAATTTTTGAATTAATAGAAAAAACAACTATGATGGCTACAATTACATGTATTTTTAAAAATAAAGATAACATAATTTAAGTACATGTATTAAAAAAAGTAGTTTACCTTGTGCAAAAAGAACAGGATGAATTTTAAATCCTCCTCCATTTTTCAAACGTTGAGGCAGCTGTTCAAAATGATAACTATCAATGTAGAAGTAAACTTTCAGAGCCTGCCGACTTCCTTCCGCTTGATATGTAAGAGGAACATCTAAAATGACATTTAATATTACATTATTTCCAAAAGTCAGGTTATGTTATAAAGTGTATTTGTTAACTTTTTAAAAAATCTTGAAAATTACTAGAAACTAATATAAATATATGCATATTATATATAATGTATTATACTCATACAATATACTTGACATATATGTCGAGTTCAGGTTAGGCAAACTTACAGCGCTCTTCAGTGAAAGTATTAAATCAGATTCTTATTAGCTAAAGCAACAGATTTATTACTGTACTGTATATAAAATTCTACAATAGGAAACTTCGTTACACTTTGACACACCAGATGTCTCACTTAACTAAATGAGAAGTTTAGTTACACATGGTTTGGAATCAGAATCTCCCAGGGCAGCTGCCTCATTCATATTTTAGTCAAAATGAGTCCTTGGGGTACAATTCTTAAGTAGCGTACAAGAGATTGGGTACAGAGCAACCATTATCAAAATTCGCATGGGTTTTGCAAGTTCCATTCCCTGAGCACCAGATCAAAAACATATTACCTCTGTTGATGCCCTACAGTCATTAGAAATTATCTGTCCAAATTCTTTTAGTTTTGTCAAAGATCTTAAGTTTAATTACTCAAAAACAAAAGCAAAATAAAAAACCAAACCCAAAAAACAACCAACTTGAAAAGCTAAAATGATGCAGGAGTATTTCATAATGCTATCATAAATACTTCTCATTTTATGTTACTTATCCAAGACAAATAACTTTCATTTCATTTAAAAAGAATGTAAAATCTTCCTAAGAAGCTAGAATAGTCATATTAACCAAGTTAAAAATTAAGGCAAAAATATAGTAGAAATTTTAATACAAGTTCTTGCTCAATATTTGTTAGTTCTAACCTACTTCTTGAATAAAATTATGTATAAAAGTAGAGTTCAAGGTTAAATCCATTATGGAAGAGAGATTCCAGGTTTCTCATTAAATGTAGGTAATTATGCATATCAATAGCAGAGGTATTGCATTAACATCTACAAGTCTCTTTTATGCCATATAATAATGGTTATTTTATTTTTCTTTCTATATTTTTAGAGTTTCTTTAACTTTATTTATTTTGAGAGAGTGAGAGAGAAAGGGAGCAGGGGAGGGGCAGAGAGACAGGGAGAGAGAGAGAATCTTAAGCAGGCTTCATGCTATGCTGTCAGCGCAGAGCCTGATGCAGGGCTTTGACCTGAGCGAAGATCAAGAGTTGGACTCTTACTGAGCCACCTAGGAGCCCCTTTCTATATGCTTATGGGAGGTATAAAGGATTTGAGTTTAGAAAAGAGAAGACATTTCTCAGTTGAAGAGTTGGAAATTAACTGGATTTGAATGATTGGGAAACTCCGTTTTTTCCTTAGCTCTATAATAGAAAAAGGATGCACAGACACTATAGAAAATGTATATATACTAAGTATATACTAAGTATTTGTATTTTCTAGTTTCCCTTTACATACAATGTCTTTCATTTGTATTTCAATTTTTAAAACTCCATTTGTTTAGTCTTTGGCACCAAATGTTTTTGAAAGAAAGATAGTAACGCAGCAGTTGGAGTTCCATTATAGGACAAATAAACATGCTATCCTAGGAAGAAAGAAAGTGAAAATGACTGAAAATTATCAAGTATATTAAATTTAAAATGAAGTTAAAGCTAAGAGTGAAAGAATGACCTTCTCTCGAAGTAATTGGTATGTAAAAGCACATAGTAATGTGGAGCTGAAATTGCTGCCTTTTATTTGTGGAAATTTATCTACTATGAAAAAAAATCGAAGATTAGGACTATGTAACAATTAAAGGCTACAAAAAAATTATTGCACGAAGAAAAGGTCTCTCCTACGGTATTTATTCCAGAGAGGAATTCCAACCGTGGCATCCCATCCCGGTAAACTTGGCCCTCCATCACTGAACAGGCCCATGAATTTGAAGGTAAGTCTCCAAGAAGTTGTTAGTTCCCTTTGCCTGAATTGCTCTTCCTTGACCCTCTGCAGGGCTGGGTCTTTATCACCCTTTGGATTTCAGCTTAAAAGCTATTTCTGCTGAGAGCCCTTCCTTGTTGATTCCTTAAAGAGCCACCTTACCCTCATTCTTTATGCACTGCTTATTTCCTGCATAGGATTTATCATGGCCCTAATCATCTTTGTAGTTGATTCCTTCTTTGTTTTTTCCCAAGTAGGCTGTGAGCTCCATAAAGATAGGGATGGTGTCTGTCCTATTCACCACGGCATCCACGGTTACAGGTGCAATGCCTGGCTCATATAGAAAAAGTGAAAGCTCAAAAATATCCATTCTGCCAATCATTATGGTAAAATTACCTGTATCACCATTGAAAGGGGGGAAGATTTGCTATCATTATATTTTTATTCTCCAAAAACATGAAGATTTTCCATAAAATATATTTAATTTTATACAACCTAATCATTTAGCTCACTTATTCCTTCTTCACTAATTACCTAACATGACATAGAAAGGATCTCGTACTTTCCCTATACTACAGTGGGTTACAATGTCCATCTATTCCTTTCTATCTCTCACTAGTTTCTAAGCTTCATGCCCATGGGATCTTTGTTTTATTTAGTCACTATTGTATCTCGGGAATTTAGTTCAGCAGTTAGCATGGTGTATATACCTAGTATTTCTTAAAGAAAAATAAAATATCTTCAATCCAGACATTTGAGTTCAACTTGCTTGCAAGCCCTATTTTTTCAGAATCTCATTATTCTTTAATGCAAAAATATGACTACAAATAACGCTAAACATAGCTCTTTAAAAAGAATGCAGAGTAATAAAGTGAGGAGGATGGGTTCAAATATTTGCTGAATACTACCACAAGCCTTGTAATGTTAGGGACTTTCTTTTTTTTTGTTTTTCAATTTTTTGAATGTTTATTTATTTTTAAGAGAGAGAGAGAGAGAGAGCACAAGCAAGGAAGGCACATAGAGAGAGGGAGACAGAATCCAAAGCAGGTCCCAGGCTCTGAGCTGTCAGCACAGAACACAATGTGGGGCTTGAACCCACAGGCCACAAAATCATGACCTGAGCCAAAGTCAGCCACTTAACCAACTGAGCCCCCAGGCACCCCTTTTTTTAAATTTTTGTTTTTTTCATTAAATTTCTTTTTAATGTTCATTTGTTTTTAAGAGAGAGAGAGAGAGAGAGAGAGAGAGAGAGAGAGAGAGAATGTGCAAGGCTAGGGACTTGCAAATACATTATCTTATTTAAGGCTCATGACCCCATGAGTGAGGGAAAGCTGGTACTCCCATGTTTGTGGATAAGAGTCGCACAAGTTTGGAACTCAAGTTTGTTATCTTCAAAGCACTGTTCTCTTGGGGCGCCTGGGTGGTGCAGTCGGTTAAGCGTCTGACTTCAGCCAGGTCACGATCTCGCGGTCTGTGAGTTCGAGCCCCGCATCAGGCTCTGGGCTGATGGCTCAGAGCCTGGAGCCTGCTTCCGATTCTGTGTCTCCCTCTCTCTCTGCCCCTCCTCCGTTCATGCTCGCTCTCTCTCTCTCTCTCTCTCTCTCTGTCCCAAAAATAAATAAAAAGTTGAAAAAAAAATTAAAAAAAAAAGCACTGTTCTCTTTATAACTTCATGTTTCCTCCCCTCTGTGCTCAGTCCTTCCCTCAAAGACAAGCAGCCAAACTAGTCTTCACTACAGTGATGCAAATTAATTTGTCCATCTGACTCGTCTGTTTCTAACCTTACAGAAAGATCAAATCACATGCAATTAATAATAAAGCTCTAGCTTCCTTATACCACTTAAATAAGATGTGATGACACTGGGTATTAAAAAAATTCTCTTCTTTCCTGAATATACTTAGGTATGTTCCTACCATCACTGTTAATGACTTACTTGGAATATCTATTAGTGTAGCATTGGAACTGACCTTGCCCTAGGGACCTGTTTTCAGAAGTTGGGGTTATGCTTTGGGGACATTCATAAAAATATATATGAATTATATGAATGTTTATATTTGTCACAGATATGTACACATTTACATGCTAATATTACTTATGTGGTCTTAATTATCTCTAATATTTATCCTAGTTTTCAATGTGCTAAAGTTAAACCTCTCATGGTGGCTATGCAATAAGTAACTGTTTTATCAAGCTTATAACACGGGTCCCCTGCCTGCTTGTTCAACAGACCATTCACCAGTAATGTCGTATTTGAACCATGGAAAACAGTACTCCTGTGAGCTTATGGCCCCTAAAGCAAAATTTCAAAGAAAAAAAAAAACAGGGTATGTTGTGAAAATAAGAGTTTCTCTGCCTTTGGCAAAATCATACCCACATGACTAAAGTAAATGAAAATATATTCTATTTTATACGTGCCCACAGAAGACCATACAATTTTTTCAAGTAATAATATCCTAATCAATTAATCCCCTTCACCAAGTTCTCCCTTGAATATAATCCAAATCCTTAACATTGTAATTCATGTTCTCATTCTCTCTCATTTATCAGTGAGGATGAAACTTTAATAAAATTCTGTTCTCTCTACCTTCATAATTTAATACATTCAGAATCAACCACTTGTATCATCTCCACAGCTACCCCCAAGGTCAAGTCCCCATCATCTTTCAACCTGGGTCACTGAAGTAGCTTCCTCACTGGTTTGCTTCTGTCCTTGTCCCCAGTAATGCTTTATTCAACACTGCAATCAGAGGCAGCTTTCAGTAGGTAAGCCAGCTCAGGTCATTCCTCTGACCCATGGCTTAATTAGAAACGCGAGGTTCTTTCAATGGTCTGGTATAAGCCTCTTCACGTATATTTTCTATCACTTCCACAGTTGGTTATTATTATTTATTTTACCCTAAATATAATATTTTATATAAAACAATTTGAACTATATATCAAATATAATATCAAAGTTATGCCATATGTTTTTGTTTGATGTCAAAAAAATTCTATGAAACACCTATGAGACATTTAACTACTTACTTGCAACCAGTGGTTCCTCTTCTGATGGTTTAAAGTAAAAAGAAACTTTTTCCAAATCAAATAGCGCAACCAGTGTATCTTCTAACATGGCTTGTTCATCTGTCTAGAAAGAAAGAAAATAGTACAAAATATGATTGGATTGCAAAGGATAGAACATCACATCACATCACATCACATCACATCACAACACATTACATCACATCACATCACATCACATCACATCACATCACATCACATCACACTGTATCACATCTCCAGACCAAAACTAGCTTCATTTGTGTTTTATTTACATGCAAACCAAATTATCAACACTTATCTAAGAATTTACTGTCCACAATGAAATTAACAAATCCCTCAAAGTTACAAGTCTCTTTAATAGTTTTATATTTTTCCTTTTCCATATTACCTAAATGGTTCTACACAATCTTTCAGTCTATTTTGTAGCTATATTCAAACTGTGTTGATTTTTATTATTTACAAACAAATGTGTAAATAATACAATAAGCATGCTATCTGTCTCCAAACTTCTATAATCTTAAAAATGTAACAGCTAAAAGGCAAGAATATTATTTTATTAAAAAGCCACAGTACACAGTTTCCATCCTGTTTTACAATAAGATAGCCGATGCATTATTCATTTTGCAACCTTGCAGAGCTGTGATGAAAGCAATTTGCATGTATGCAGTGATTTTTCTTCCAAAGAGCTTGGGTACAAGAATCGTTTCTATCTCACTTGCCTTTATGGGGCCTTAATCTAGAGTCTTGTGACTACGAAATCTGATTTGTTTTTATCATTCCTTTCATTCTAAGAACATATTATTTCACATTGAAGCAGGTAAGGCCCAGCCACAGTAACAAGTTCTGTGCATGTCTCAGCAATATTATCTTTCTAGTATTTAATTCTGGCCTTCCTATTAGCAGTTTTGTGCATGACCTAGAGTCTTTTATTAATTTCCTCCTGAAAGAATAATTAGCCTTATCATACACAGATTATCTTTTAAAGGTAACATTTGTTTCTTTAATGATCCTTTTAAATAATGATTTTAACAAGATTTACACACGCTTTTAAAAGTTGCTGTAAGCATACAGCCATTTTGGGGAGGGGGCAGCATGAGTAGAGGGTGAAGCAGATACTAAAGAATGTCCCTTGTGTGAAAAAGAATCACTAAATCAAACTCCAGATCCCAAAGATGTATAGCATCCAAAGCAAAAAGTTAAGAGAATCATCACCTTTGCACTTTGGCTTGGTACTTAATACCGTGTATGGTACACAGTAAGTGCTGGATAAATGCTTATTTTAGTAAACTTATTTTTTAAAGTCTTTTGAAGCAGCAAAAGTATGCCATGAACCTGGAATTGGAAGGATAGGGCTGAAGAATCAGCATCTTCTTAACTGAGAAGAATACACACAAGGAAGAAGTGTCCCAAACAGGCAGGCCTCTGATTGCTATAGTGCAAGTCCTGATGCTCCAGCAGATGTGGCTAAAGTGATATGCAAGTGACCATGGACTGTGCTCAGAGCTCAGGGACACACAGACTGCCAGTGCTGGCACCTCCCATAGAACCTTCCACATTGCTAGGAGGCTTGTATGTGCTTGTTACAGAGACAAAAAACATGGGTTTCTTTGACTTTTTATAAAGCAACCTTTGCATTTTTTAAATCAATTCTATAATGTTAAGGGTTTCAAAAGACTAAGGAAAAAAAACAGTTTTCTTGAGATATAATTCACATCCTATAAAAGTCCCCCATTTAAAGTGTATAAGCTTAGGGGTTTTTAGTGTACTCAGAGTTGTGTAACTACCACCATAGTCTAATTTTAGAATATTTGCACCACCCCACAAAGAAACTCAGTACCCATTAGCATTCACTCCCCATATCCCTTCTTCCAGTCCTTAGCTCTAGGCAACCATTAGCCTACTTTCAGTCTCCGAAATTTGCCTATTGCACATATTACATAATAATGGACTCAAATAATATATATCTTTTACAGCTATAATCACTTAGCATAATGTTTTCAACCTCCATCCATGTTGCAGCCTGAGAATATCTGTACACAAGTTTTTGTGTAAATATAAGTTTTCATTTTTCTTTGTGTAAATATAAGTTTTCATTTTTCTTGTATATTATATAGGAGTAGAATTTCTGGGTAATATGGGAATTCTATGTTTAACATTTTGAAGAAGTGCTAAATAGTTTTCCAAAATGGCTGCACTGACTTCAGTGTCCATCAACAACAAATGGATAAGGAAGATATGATGTATCTCTCTCTCTCTCTCTCTCTCTCTCTCTCTCTCTCTCTCTCTCTCACACACACACACACACACACACACACACACACACACACACACAAATATTACTCGGCCATAAAAAAGGTGAGATGTTGTCATTTGGGACAACATGGATGGGCCTACATTACAGTGATATGTGGAATCTAAAAAACAAAACAAATGAATAAACAAACAAAAGACAAATCAGGCCTATAAATACCACAACAAACTGATGGCTGCCAGAGGGAAGGGGGTGGTGGGATGGGCAAAATAGATAAAGGGAAGTAAAAGATACAGGCTTCCAGTTGTGGAATGAATAAATCATGGGAATAAAAGGCACAGCATAGGGAGTATAGTCAATAGTACTGTAATAGTGTTGTATGGTGACAGATGGTAGCCTTGTGGTGAGGGTAGCAGAACACATACAGAGGTTGAATCATTATGCTGTACACCTGAAACTAATGTAACATTGTGTGTCAACTATATTCAAATAAAAAATATATGGAAAAAATTGTAAAAACGGCCACACTATTTTACATTCCCACCAGCAATGTATGAGGGTTACAATTTCTCCTTACCGACACTTGTGATTGTCTTTTGGATTACAGTTATCCACATCTCAATGTGTCCCAGTATCTTATTGTAGTTTTGAGCTGCATTTCCCCAATGGCTAATGATGTCGATCATCTTTTCATGTGTTTTCTGGCCATTTTATATCTTCTTCCAAGAAACACCTATTCAAATCCTTTGTGTGCTTTTTTAATCGAGTTGCCTTTTTATTAAGTGTTAAGAATTCATTGTAGAGTCTTGGGACACCTGGTGGCTCAACTGGTTGAGCGTCCAACTTTTGGTCTCAGCCAAGGTCATGATCTCATAGTTGTGAGTTTGATCCCGCACTGGGCTCTGTACTGACAGCTGTGGAGCCTGCTTGGGATTCTGTCTCTTCTTCCCTGCCCCTCCCCTGTTTTTGTTCTCTCTCTCAATCTCAAAATAAATTTAAGAAATTAAAAAATAAAGAATTCTTTCTAGAGTCTGGATATGTCACTTATCAGGTATATAAGTTCAAATATTTTCTCCCATTCTTTGGGATTTGGAACAAAATTAAGTTTAAAGTAAAAGTACCAGCACTTGATTAAACAACGGCAGTTTTAAAATAAGAGTAGAATATGGGGCGCCTGGGTGGCTCAGTCGGTTGGGCAGCCGACTTCGGCTCAGGTCATGATCTCGCGGTCTGTGAGTTCGAGCCCCACGTCGGGCTCTGTGCTGACCTGCTCAGAGCCTGGAGCCTGTTTCGGATTCTGTGTTTCCCTCTCTCTCTGACCCTCCCCCGTTCATGCTCTGTCTCAAAAATAAATAAATGTTAAAAAAAAAATTAAAAAAAAAAAGAGTAGAATAGAAATGAAGCCTCATTCATTCACCCATCTAACAAACACTTAATGTGTTAGGAAGTGGGTTTCCTTTCTTACATCATTTCTATTTGATAGGAAATAATTAATATTTATTTTGTTTGTAAACATTTCCAAAAGTGCCTTATTTCAAAATTTTCATCAGTTAAATCTTTCTGAGTTTTATTAGCAATCAAATAAGAAATCGGTCACCCACATGGAGCACATAGAATCTTTTCAAAAGAACCTAATTTTGTTTCTCTGCAGTACACTGAAGCAGACTTCCTTACCTTATCATTCTAGAACCTTTTATGACTGCGCAGTATTGCAATTACCTCCCTCTCTTCATTATCATTAAAGAAAAACATTTTGATATATAAACTCACATATATTTGTTTAATAGGTGACAAAGTATCTCATATTTAAAATCACAATTCTATTTGATGAGCACCTTCAGCTTATATGTAAGAGTGAAATATTTGTCTTTTTGAACATCATGACAACTATCAGAACCACAGAAAGTATATGTTAAAAGACTACTTTGATTTATCAAACATTTTGTGATGCTTTCTTCATGTGCACTGCGGGAAACTGATACATAAATATGGACTATTCTACAATAATTAAGGCAGTGTTCTTACATTTAACAGGACAAACATGCGTGCAAAGGAAGGAAATAAAATCATTTAACATACACAAATTTTAAACAGATTGTCAGATAGTAAGGCATGAAAGTTGTCAGATCTTGTCTATCAAGCAGGCTCCAGAATATCAATGTCAGTGGGAGCTTGGCTTTCATGGCACTTCTGGATTGGAAATAAGGACCCACAGCATAAAGACCCTCTCTCCTCTGATGATCTTTCTCCGTCACTGCTTAGGGATATAGGAATTAGTAACAGATGGAGGCTTTCTCAGCTTTCAGCAGCCTGAGAATACGTAAAATCAGGAAAGAAGAAATACCTTCTACATAGTTACTAAAACCATATTTGCCCATGGAAAAATGAATTCTTTTAAAGTAGCTGACTGCCTGCTAATATATAATGAATAACCACTTATTTGGGAATGGGTTACAAGGTATGTTATGGTTGTCATAGGCAGTGGGAGACACTGTGATTCCTTACCAAGTTTGGTGACAGGAGCGACTGAAAGTGAAAAAGAACACCTGCATTCGCTATCTGGTCCAGCCACCTTCTGCTGGCCTCCCCGGTGTCCATCTCATTGTCTTTGCTGTTGTCAAACATCTGGTTTAAGGCTGCCATAAGTTGCTCAGAGAAGGCACAGACTGTGGCCACAAGACTCTGGCAGAAAACCATGTCTCTTCGGAGCTGTGTCTCACTGTCTGTAACCCAGGAGAACATAAAGACAGTTTTGAAAAATGCCACAGGTAAATAAAACCAATTCATTAAGCATTTATATTTGCTGTTATTTCATCCTTTCACTATACTCAAACCATGTGGAAAATGTGAATCTGAACTCTACTAATGAGCATACACTTTAGCAAATATGCTAAACACCAAAAAAATTTAAAAACCATTAAAATAACTTTCGGGGCGCCTGGGTGGCGCAGTCGGTTAAGCGTCCGACTTCAGCCAGGTTACAATCTCGCGGTCCGTGAGTTCGAGCCCCGCGTCAGGCTCTGATGGCTCAGAGCCTGGAGCCTGTTTCCGATTCTGTGTCTCCCTCTCTCTCTGCCCCTCCCCCGTTCATGCTCTGTCTCTCTCTGTCCCAAAAATAAATAAACGTTGAAAAAAAAATTTAAAAACCATTAAAATAACTTTGGTTAATTGATATTGTGACTTTATTTTGCAATCATTGAATTGTTCTACAAAACCCAAGGGAAAAAAGACTTTATTTATTGATGTGTTTTTTTTTTCTGATGGAACATGATTTGTTTGTTTCATGATACTTCCTAAAGGAAATTCAAAGTTCAATTTTTCAGTTTGTGCTGGCAAATGAAATACACTATTAATACTAAATTTTTTAAGTGATCTAATAAACTTACTCTAATTTTGTTAACATGATACGCACATGGGGAAAAGAGTGTTGATATCTGATTGTTTATAACAATAAGCAAATCTGGATCTCTTAGATTCACCTAAGGAAACTTCAGGAGTCGTAAACATGTCCAGTTTATAAATTCTTATATTTCTTTGAAATAAGTAATGTATTTACAGTTTTAACATATGCTGCTTTTCACCAGGATTCTTATTATGCAACTGGTTGGATTTTTGATGGACCCACACTGAAGGTATGTCTACCCTGTGAATTGCCACTCTTGGGCCACCATTTTTTCCAAGTGGAAACAAGCTTGCCTCTGAGAACCTGATCACAGGGATTCACTTCTTTGGGTGTTTGGATACATACAAACTCCATGAACTATATAAATATAAGCCATAAATTCTGTGCACTGAAAAATCGCTTATACTAGAAGAACAATAAAAGTGAAAATACTCATTTTCTTAAAAATGTACTGAATATTTCAAGGGCTCAGAATTTTGTGAAATGAAGAAGCATTGTCAGTATTAGTGTAAAACATAGGTATAAATGTAGCCATTATATAATGAGTCCTTGCTTTTTTGATTAAAAGGCATGATTTTTAAGTTGTTTAACAAGAACACTGATCATATGTTTTTAATAACCATCAAAGGCATGTGAACACATAATGTAACTGCTATGTATTACCTAGTTTCACTATTAGTAAAAGCTACTCTTAAAAAAATTATGAGAAAAAGGATTGGGTATTTAAAATATTTAATTTTATAATGAAAATATCCACTTATTATGTTGAACTATACAAACTTGCTGCTATACTAGGTCAAAATGGTTGAATATGGCAATTCCATATGGTTCAACTTTTTAACTTAACAACATGTGTTAGACATTTCCCTTAAGCAATTATATACCATGTGTCTCATTCAAATAGATGGAAAAGAGGGTTTTACAGGTAACTGTGAAATAGCCAAACTGGGAAAAAACTGTCCAAGCCTCAATTAAGAAAAAAGCAAAACACTTCTGTTTTCTTGTTGTGCACAATTTTAAAAGTGTTGTGCACTTTTAAACAAAGTGTAGACATTCAGCAACTATTTACTGAATTAATAAATGAAAATGCTGAACCAGTAGAGCAACTAAGAAACCAATTAAGTGAAATGAAAATGCATGAGCTCATTCTCTGACTTCTTGAAATGCCTGGATTTAGTTTAACCTAAAAGGATAATTCAGATGGTTTGGGAGCCAAAACGTGTAGCTGCGGTACGGGGTTCAAGACAGAAACTACATAAAATTGCCCTGTATCTTTCTTGTACATTCTTGCTTTGCTTTTCTGTTGTCCTATAGTAAAGCAGAAAATCTGGGAAATTAAAAAAAATACTAGTAATTTTAGCAGGAATACTCTCACCTATAACCTGAGAATAATTTCACAATAAAAACTGAATCGGAAAGAAATGCTTTATATGAAGAATGGAAAGCTAAGGTCTAGAGAAGGAAGGATCCAGTTCCACTGAGAACTTTAGAAGCGATCACAAGGGTTAATAACTTTGCCATTAGTAGAAATAATTATCTTCAAATTGCTTTTGGGAAGCAATGCTCAAATTTCTTCCCATTTTTTAACCTTAGAAAGAATACTCAGATGTTTATTCTACACTCCACTACTATATTGTATATGCATTTAAAGTCAAATAAAATTTTCATTCAACCTCATTACCATATCAGATAATGATCACACAAAGTTGTATCTGTTCATTAATTCAAACTTTTCACACTGAATACACCACAGGAATTAAACATGGCACCAATCACTGGGGGTATGAAGACATCCAAGTTGAGGCCTCGGCCATGTCTGTGCTCACAGTAGAGTCACAGAAGTTGATATGCAAGATGCCCTTGGACCACCAGCCATTTAAATTTCAAACCAACATATTTTTAAATAAAAAATATTTTAGACATGTTTACTACTTCGTGAGGTGATTTTCAGTTGTACTTTCCTATTTTCAAAAGAGTAAATGACTTGTTTGCATACACTTCAATATGCACATCATATTGAGATTTTCAAATAACTTTTACACATTATCGCTTCCCGGTGAGTAACAAAGGTAGAAAACTCAGAGTGGCAGAAAGGAGTCTTTACGATCTATCTATCCTCAAGATAGGTTGACATCTTATAAATGCATTACTTCCCTCCATTCATCTCTACACCAGCAACAATCTTCACAGGCTTGTTGTGAGAATACGATAAATCAATGTATCTGAAAGCAGCCAGGACCCTGGCTGTACAGACCTCTCCTCTTTGAGCCACACACTACTGCTCAGGTTCCTCAAATGCTAAATGCTCTTACAGCTCACGCCTTGGGGCCTTCTGGCTGCAGACACTTTCTCATCCTTTCCATTAGCAAACTTTAAGTCATCTTTAAGAGTCAACTCCTTGAACTACTGAAACCCATTGAACTTAGGAAATATTACCTCCCCTGGTGAAATTTCCCCTCTCCTTCAGGAAGTATCCTGCACTTCTTGATCTGCCACCACAGGCTCGGGGGCATCCCTGTACTAGACGGCTAATTACTTAGCGGTGTGAGAGTCTGTTTACACGTTTGGGTTCCCCAAGAGACCATCAAGACCAGCAGAAGTGGCATATAATGTGAATTATGCTCATGGACCTAGAGACATATAATCTGACTTCATCTACCCATTCCATCCATTTTAAACCATATAATCCTAGGTATCAGATTCCTACATATAATATGAGGCATTTCTACTTCTTAGACCTACAATAAAGATAAATGAGATAAAGCACTTATCAAAGTGAAATTGCACAGCATGATTATTGTGATTCTTCTTTTCTCCAGCATCTAGCAGGGTCCCTGGCACTGAGTGGAGCTCAGTTCTATTGCTAAATAGGGAAGGAACCACACGATGAACAAAGACACCAAAATAAGCAAACTCCCAGCAAAAATGAACAGGTCTTTTCTTGTAATTACGCAGCTGTTCAAAATTCACAAGTGTCCATCCTTCCCCAAAACTATTCTCATTCCTCATTTTTATCAATAAGAATTACAGCAAAAACAACAACAGCTGCTTCTAGCTTCTAGCAAAAGAAGAAAGGCACGGAGAGTTGTTTTTTTGGTGACAGTTTGTTTACTGTTTTTGCAGAATAAGAATTCTCTTGTAGTGGGAATACATTCAAAACAAATGGATGTTTTACTTATCAAAGGCTTCCGTTTCATTCCAGGATTTAAGCACCTACTTAAATTCACCTTCTACAAACATGTTTTAAAATAGTAACACTTAATTTACTCTCCACTGTTTAAAAAGCTCAAATTCCATAGCTGGTCTAAAAAAGAATGACATGGTTTCTAGACACACAAGTAATCCTAGTCATTATTCTGAGACTGTAGGGAAAAGAAAAAAAAAAGTAACAACAAAGAAATAAAAGAGAGATGAGAGAGACAGAGAGAAAGAGACAGAGAGAAAGAGAAAGTAATAAAAGTGAGCTAAAAACAATATTTAGCAGGGGCGACTGGTGGCTCAGTCGGTTAAGCATCCGACTTCAGCTCAGGTCATGATCTCATAGTCCGTAGGTTCGAGCCCCACGTCGGGCTCTGTGCTGACAGCTCAGAGCCTGCAGCCTGCTTCAGATTCTGTGTTTCCCTCTCTCTGCCCCTCCCCTGTCTCTGTCTCTAAAATAAATTTAAAAAAAAACAAAAAAAAAAACCAGTATTTAGCAAACACCATCTACTCTGCAGCTGTGGAGAGCATAATTCTGCAACCGACAACACGGAGTAATCTGGCTGCATTCTGATGCTACCCTATATATGAGGGAAAAGAAGAGTGAGTAAATAAAGTAGGAAAAAGGAGAATGATGATGGGAATAGAAAAATAAAATTGAAATCAAAATAAGGATCTATAAGAACAGCCATTTAAATACTAATGAACAAAGCAATGTGTTCCAGGACTACTTCTGGAATTGGCATAACTAAGTTTGAGTTTCCTCTGCCACTTACTCTTAATGCATTTACTCAATAAGGCATCTAATCTTCCAGATACTCAAAAATATGTGTTGAATGAATACATTTACCAGTTATTATTAATTAGCCTGAATGTTAATTTTTTTTCCACATTTAAAACTATGGAAAAATAATATTCTCACAGAGTGATTGTGAGGACCCAAGGAAATCCATAAGTATGAGGTATATCAACTGTGTGGTTATTAGAAAAACTAAAAAAAAGTAAGATATTTTGTTATTATTATTATTCAGTCAAAAAAACAAGACAACCCTTCTTTAATTAAAGCAAAAATCAGCCAACAAACAAAAAAAGCCCTCTGGTTAACTTGACTCATTCATTCACTTATAATTTAAATTTTCCAGGTATGATAGATTGTAAAAGACCTCTCCTTCTAAGTACAGTCCACTTCTCCACCCCTTGAATCTAGCCCAACTACCTCTTTGTTCATAAACCAAAGTTAGACCAGTTTCACAATAAATGCCATGTACACAATTAACTTTACCAAAACCTGCTTCCTTCCTCCTTTTTAATTATATTCTGTGTCTGTGTGTGTGTATGTATGTATATATATATATATATATATATATATATATATATACATACATACACACACACATATATGTGTGTGTGTGTGTGAGTATATATATATATATATATATATATACATATATATATATATGTACATATATATGTGAGAGAGAGAGAGAGAGAGAGAAATGGGGAAAGAGAAGGAGAGAGGGGGAGGGGGAGAGGAAGAGGGAGAGGAAGAGAGGGAGAGAAAAGGAGATTTGTATTTTATTTTTCTCCTTTTTTTAAATTTAAATTGTATTTAGTTAACATATAGTACAACATTGGTTTTAGGAGTAGAATTCAGTGATTCATCACTTACATAATACCCAACGTTCATCCCAAGTGCCCTCCTTAATACCCCTCACCCATCTAGCCCATCCCCCACCCACCTCCCTCCATCAACCCTGTTTGTTCTCTTTCATTAAGAGTCTCCTGTGGTTTGCTTCCCTCTCGTCTCTCCTCCCCCCCCCCCCCCCGCCGCTTCCCATATGTTCATCTGTTTTGTTTCTTAAATTCCACATATGAGTGAAATCATACGGTATTTGTATTTGTCTTTCTCTGATTGACTTATTTCTCTCAGCAAAGTACTTACTGTCTCCATCCACATCATTGCAAATGGCAAGATTTCATTCTTTTGGAAGGCTGAGTAACCATCCATGGTGTATATATACTACATCCTCTTTATCCATTCATCAGTCAATGGACAGACAGTTGGGCTCTCTCCATAGTTTGGCTACTGTTGATAATGCTGCTATAAACACCTGGGTGCATGTACCACCTAGAATCTGTATTTTTGTATCCTTTGGGTAAACACCTAATAGCACAATTGCTGGATTGTATGGTAGCTCTATTTTTAGTTAAATATATATTTATATACATTTCCATGTTTGTACTATAACTGAAGATGAGAATGTTTTGTGTTTTCATTAAAACTAAGTATTTTTTAAAAATCTTTGCAAGGCTTTAGAGTAAGTATGGATCATATTTCCATCTAATCTGTTAAAGGCATTGCTGTGATATCATGACACTTCTAAGGTCTCAGGCTACAATAATTTCAAATAATAAAAATAATGAGAAATATTACCTGAATATTCAAGAAGAGCCAGGAGTATCCTACACTTCACCTCTGCAGAAAAAGAAAGCATAGCAGTTAGTTGTTCAGTCTTTTTTTTGCCATTGACACCACATTTTAACTGTGTAGTAAAAATTAGCACAACCTAACTCCATTAGATAATACAAATCCCATTTACTTGACATGCTATTCTTCCTATCTGCCTATATAAATTCTATCCATTTCTCAAGATGCTAAAATCCTTCCAGTTCCAAATTAAATTAGTCTGTGAAACACCCTTCAAATTCTGCTTCATCCTTTGTAAGTCACCCTTAGCTGCTGTAGTTTCCATGGTGTTCTCTAAACTCCTACAGCTATTGTGGTCTTGATCAATAAACTCTCAAATGGCATTTTTTCTTAGTTAAACTTTTTTTTTTCAACGTTTATTTATTTTTGGGACAGAGAGAGACAGAGCATGAACGGGGGAGGGGCAGAGAGAGAGGGAGACACAGAATCGGAAACAGGCTCCAGGCTCTGAGCCATCAGCCCAGAGCCCGACGCGGGGCTCGAACTCACGGACCGCGAGATCGTGACCTGGCCGAAGTCGGACGCTTAACCGACTGCGCCACCCAGGCGCCCCAATTAGTTACTTAAACTTTTAAATATCCTATATGCATTTATAAACTTTATCTATAAATATACATATTTTATTATACATTATATATTAGAATTATAAATTAATTACACAGATTATACTTGTAAGTTATATAATGTACATCTATATAATCTCTCTCTATATAGACTTCCTTTCCTATCTGTATAGACTGTCCTAAAGTGCAGAACAATACTAAATATTTCCAAATACTCTTTTTCAGAACACATCTCCAAACGAGGGCAATCACAAATGTTCAATAAATGATGTGTATTAACTTCACACTCATTGCCTTACTTCTAATTAGTAAACAGTTAACTTGCAATAAGGAAATATGAAAATATTCAAAGCTTCTTTATGTGCTAAAAATTACGGGAAATAAAAGGTTAGGTTGCATCCTATTCCAGACAGGTTCACAATAGAGTCAGAGTGACAAAGTTACCTGATAAGAAATGTAGGAAATACTTGAGAGGAGTTACATTTTACAAAGAAGATAATAACACGAGAATTTCAGAGGCAGGAAAGTACGAGAAACAGTCAGAAGAACCATCTGTTACAGTCATCCCCTCTTATCTATGTGGGATATGGACTAAGACCCCCAGTGGGTGCCTGAAACCATGGATAGTGCTGAACCCTATATATACGATGTTTTTTCCTGTACATACCTATTTATTACAAAGTTTAATTTACAAATTAGGCACAGTAAGAGATTAACAAGAACTAATAATAAAATAGAACAATTATAATAATCTATTAAGTTATGTGAATATGGTCTCTCTCGCTCTCAAAATATCTTACTGTACTGTGTTCAACCTTCCTCTTGTGATGATGTGAGGTGATAAAATGCCTACATGATGAGATGAAGTAGACATTGTGACGTAGAGTCAAGCTACTACTAACCTTCTGATGATAAGTCAGAAAGACGATCTTCTGCTTCTTGACTGTGGTTGACTAAGGGTTAATGAAACCAAGGAAAGTGTACCAGCTTTGTGGTATTCAGAAAATTGCTAAAGTACACTTAACCCCTGAATAACAAAAGTTTGAACTGCATGGGTCCACTCATATGTGGATTTTTTCAATAACTACAGTACAGTATTGTAAGTGGATTTTCTCGTCTTCATGATTTTCTTAACGTTTTCTTTCCTCAGGCTTACTTTATTTTAAGAATACAGTATATGATATATATATCACACAAAATATATATTAACTGAATATTTATGTTATCAGTAAGGTTTCTGGTCAGCAGTAAGCTATTAGTAGTTAGGTTTGATGGCGGGGTGGGGGGAGTCAAATGCAGATTTTTGACTGTGTAGGAAATCAGAGCCCCTAATCCTCATGCTGTTCAATGGCCAACCATACTTTGACTTTCAACGTGCTCATTCATAAGTGATGATAACACCTATCTTATCTATTTCAGGAGCCTGTGTAAAAAAATAAAAAGGGATATATATAAAAAGCTTTGGAAAATTATTTAAAGAACCGTGTACCTGTGAAGCATTATTGTTATTATAATCTGGATCTAGCTAAAGTTGTATAGAATTCTAAGTGAGTCCTGAAATGTTTTTAAACATTTTTGAAAGTCACATTGTCAAGGGAGTAGGTACATAGCCTAAGAATGGGAAAGAGTGCTAGCAAGAGAATACAGTAAAGAATGAATACCAAATTTCCAACAATCTAGCATAGAAAAGACTTTATTATATAATTTAGAGACTGAGATTGGGATATAGTTAGATAGCCCCACTGAAAAATGGCTTCCACCATCAGGCTGATGAGTTTAGACTTATCTAACAAAAATCACTGTAAGGTTCCGGGGCAGGGTACCAGATTATTAACATGATATTTTAGGAAGATGAATATAGTATATAGTAATATATAAACCAGAAAAGATGGAGACAGGGGAATCACCAGAAAACTATTCTAATTACTGAGGTAAGGAGAAAAAGGGGGAAATGGAGACTTATGATTTAAAAAAAGGAGAAGAAGCTCTTTAGTTTATTTGGGACAACAGCAGAGAAAAAAATGGGGAAAAAAGTAAGTTGTTGAAAAAATGATAGATTTTGAGAAAAGTACAATTTTTGTAGGGAGCAAGAGGTGCAAATGTGTTCACTAATAAACATTTGAATTTAAGGTGATGATGGGTCCAATTTTACCACTAATCTCCATGTGTGTTTTTTTCACCCCATACCACCAAACAATTATTCAACACTCTCGGGGTATCCTACAATTTGACTCAGTTCTGGCATTATCGACCTAAAGACAGCATCAGATCTCACAGGGCAAAAGCTCAGTCCCACAAGACTGCCTGCCCCCCCCCCAACACACTTCAGGTGCCACCTGTCAACAGGTGTCACCTGTGTTTCTGACTAACTAGCTACAGACTGGAGATTCCAACCACTCCTTCCTTAAGTTTGATCAATTTGCTAACAGAACCCAGAGAAACATCTAAATCACCAGTTTATTATAAAAGGATAGAACTCAGGAGAAGCCAGAAGGAAGAGATGCCCTGGGAAAGGAAGGCATGGGGAAATGGTGCGGAGCTTCCATGCTCTCTCAATGCACCACTCTTCTAGAACCCACCTGGACGCTCTTCGAATCCCATCCTTTGGGGATCTTATGGAGGCTTCATTACATAGGCATGATTGATTAAATCATTAGTTACTGTTGACTGAACTAAATCCCCAGGCCCTCTCCCCTGGGTGGGGAGGGGGGTGGAATTTGTAAAGTTCCAACCCCCTAATCACAGGGTTGGCTTCCTTGCAACCAGCCCCCATCAGTAGAGGTTTTCCAAAAGTCACCTCACTGACAGAACAAAAGACACCTTTATTGTTCTCCTCACAAGAAATTCCAAGAGTTTTAGAAAATCTGCCAGGGACGGGGTCAAAGACCAGTTACATATTTCTTATTGTAAATCACAATATCACAGTGGGCTAATCAAGCAAAAGTATCTTCAGTTGGCTGATAATTTGAGACATAATTCAGTGTAGCGTTTAAGCAGGAGACAGGCATCAACTTTGTGACACTACACAATGAATCTATCCACCATTTAGTTTACTGTTTTTTCTGCTCTCTTCTACCCTCAGTTTAGCAGGCTATGAATGGATGAATGACACAGTGTGATGTAGTTTAGGAATGACACTGTAACAGTGTTTCCTATATAAAGATCATATAATTGTTACGTGTTTATATCATCTTTGGTATACACTTGATAGGATATTTTGAAATCAGAGATGAATGAATGATGAGGTTCAGAACCCACTATCCCAAAATATGACAATTTATCATACTGAAAATTTAACATGAAGGAATTTGAGGAACAGCAGATGTACAGAGGACTCTCTGCTTCTCCCCTGAAGCAGGTCATAAAACCTTCATGCGAGAAGTGCCTTCTCAATCCCAGAGGAAAAGAACATCCTTATCTCAGAACATGAAGGGATACTGAGAGGAAGAGGCCTTGCTAAGTTTCCCCCAGTTTATTACCCTTTGTTCATACCCTTTTGTCCTATTCCATTTTCCCAAAATTTTCTACCCTTCATCAAACTTAGTTAAAAACCACTCAGGTTTAACAATGAAGACTCAGGTCTTCATTTCCTTACAAAGGCTCCCATGTCATGTAAAAGATACTAAATAAATGTATATGCTTCTCATTTGTTTTTTTGTCTGACTAATTTATAGGATCCCAGCCAGAGAACCTAGAAGGCTAGAAAGAAAAAGATTACCTTTTTCCTCCCTTACAGGAACATCAGAATGGGGTTATCCCAGCTACTTATATAAACCATGAAATGCTGGCAAGCTGACATTATGTTGAATTTCTAGCCAAGACTTAACCCTTCATTAAATAATCCCCTAGATAAAGACACATGGGAAATAGAAAATTACTTTTAAGTTGAATAGGATGAATTCATGATAAACTGGTGAGGACTTAAGATGAAAAGTAATATTTTTAATTAATTATTTATTTATTTTAGAGAGAAAGAGAGAGAGAGAGCAAGCAGGGGAGAGGGGCCGAGGGAGAGAAAGAGAATCTTAAGCAGGCTCCATGTGCTCAGCAAAGAGCCTGACGCAGGACTTGATCCCACGGTCTTGGAACCATGAATTGGACACTCAACTGACTGAGCCACTCAGGTGCCCCCAAAATGTAAGGTTTTTTAAATGAGTATCACTAAAAATTAAGCTTTTTATATTGCATTAGAAAGTGTTTAAATGTTAAAGATAAAGCTCCTCAAAAAACAAAAGGTTTAATGATTTCTCTGTTCTTGATACTGCATTTAGTCTAAAAACAATTATCAGATGGGAAAAACCCTCAAAGATGATGAGAACAAGTGCATTTACAACTTCTATGAGTGTTATGATACTGGCATTTATTCCTCAAAAAAAATTACCTTTTACTCAGTAAAATATATGTTTAAATTCTTTTAAACCTGGAAGCTTTTATTTATTTTTAAAAAAAAATTTTTTTTTCAACGTTTATTTATTTTTGGGACAGAGAGAGACAGAGCATGAACGGGGGAGGGGCAGAGAGAGAGGGAGACACAGAATCGGAAACAGGCTCCAGGCTCTGAGCCATCAGCCCAGAGCCCGATGCGGGGCTCGAACTCACGGACCGCGAGATCGTGACCTGGCTGAAGTCGGACGCTTAACTGACTGCGCCACCCAGGCGCCCCATAAACCTGGAAGCTTTTAAAAAATATATTTATCATTTTTGTTATTATTTTGGGGGTTTTAAATTCAGACTTTTCATTAAATATGATGTTATGTGTAACAAGTAGCCATTATATTTAGCTATAAACTAATAATATAGCCAAGAAATCCAGCTGTCAAAAACAAGAGATTTCATCACAAGAGATTTATATGGAGTTCTCCATATCTATACAACCTTTTCCTTCTACTGATCGGTAATCAATATCTAAGATGTTATATTTGAGTACATTTCTAGGTGGAAAACTTAGTAATCCCAGAACACACACACATCTCTGTCATTTGGTAAATGAAGAAACTGAGGCCCAAGAGTTATGTCACAGGCTTAGACTCTATCTGGTTAAGAGCTCTCTTTTGTCGGCAAAGTATACAACTCTCTCTACCTCACCCTAAAACAAATGGTAGTGACTGGGGTTATGTTGTTATTCTGCTGAATACTATTTACCGTATCCAAATGACTGAGGGATAAAAATTTAAATGCAGGCATATACTTATTTACTCTAGAGGTTTCTCAACCTCAGCCCTATTGACATTTTGGGCCAAATAATTCTTTGTTGTGAGGGACAGTGTTGTATACCACACAACATTTAGAAGCATGTCTGGCCTCTACGCACTAGATGCCAGTACCACACTCACAATCGTGACAACCAAAAAAAATATCTCCAGACATTTCCAACCACTGGTCTAATGTTGGGAAGACACCCACTGAATCAGGCATTTAAAAAAATCAAACATATTTCTCATTTCATTTTATTTCACTATAATCATTTTGGAAACCCTCAGAATTTCCTACATAATACTCTAGCCCTAAACAACATGAAATGAGACTCACTAGAATCATCTTGAAGTGTTACATCTCCAACTGTAGGCAGTACCAATTATAGGATGTTGAGTAAGCAATGTTATGGTAGCTAATAACAATAAACTTGGACAAACATGTCCAAAAAGGAAACTTGAAAACCAGTGATAAAACCTATGTTACTATTTTGATTCTCATGGATTCACAATTAAATTTTTAGACTTCCCATAAAACTTAGCTTCATGACTTTTGTGAATCTTTTAGAAATTTTTCTGATATTGTTTCATATTATAAAATATGAAACTCTCCCCATGTTCCACTTTTCTTCTTAAGTATGAGCCCTTATTCTATTTACTGAAAATATTCTTCATGATTCATTCTACATTGTTTAGATCCTTGGAGCATAAGGCTCTATAATTCTATTCCTTTTTCCTTCCTCCTACTTCACCCTTTCCAGTTCTTTTATGTTCCTCATAACATGAAATACTGCAAAAAGTAATCAGGGCACTACTGAGTTTTGGGGGTTTAAATGATTATTGCTAATGCTATACAATGTTCTTTGCTTTTCATCCTGACCTTCAACAAATTTTCTGATGTTCTGAGCAAGATTCCGGACACTGCTGGGAAGATTCCAAGGGTCTTGCTTGATGTGAAGCCTTAACCTTTTTGGACAACTCAGCTTTGGTTCCATTTCCTGCTGAAATTCTAAATAAACGCAGAAAAGCTCTTATAAGTTTCAACCATTTACCAAACAGTTAATAAACCAGTAAGCTTCAGAATTCTCTTTCATTCCTGCCATCCTGGATTATTAGCATGGTGGTAATTTCTCTAGTTACATTACAGGAGAAAATTGGTTAAACCTAAAAAAAAAAAAGTCAAACCTTATAATTATTTTCTTACAAATGTTTAAACCAAGGGAACAGTTTAGATTAAAAATTCTGTTTTCAATGTCCAAAACTAGAGGTCAGAAAGTGGTGGCTCTAGATCCTGGTCTGTTTGGCTGTTCTGTTTGCCAACACACATTCCAGAAACCCCTTCCCCCACCAATGGGCTATAACCAAGTAGGCATTTATGCTGGTTTCAGCAAAAGCAGTGCAACATCTCTTCAATTATCTCATTTCTATTCATTCTAGTCCCTATAAGAAGTGAACATTTTAAACTTTCAAAGAAACTAAAAGGTCCTGTACCAACATTTTTATATATATTCAAAAATAACTAAACTGAATTAATATTAAGGAGATTTTGAAGCATGAGCAGCCATTTTCTTCTTAAACTATGCTTTTGCTTCATGACTATATTATTTCCCACTTGTGTTTCCCAATTGCTTCTAATAATGATTTTTTTAAACCTTACCTTGTAATCCTTGCCCTGGTGTGAGGTACTTGGTTTGCTCAAAGGCCCTTACAACAGCTTGCCCTTTTAGGAGATTGGTAATCGAATCCACCTATCATAACAGCAGAGATTTCTGAAAGTTACATACTTCTCATAATATATAGTATACATTTCCAAGAGTAACTCTTGTAAAACAGCTTTCTCTTAGAGCCACAATTATTTTTGAAATCTCAGGATGCTTGCAAAAATCCACCTTTGAATAAAATATTGGAATAAACTCACAGATAATACTTGCAATATTTCCTACCACACCATATATTAATATAAAGTATAAATATATTTTATATGTTTACTTTACAAAGAGAGATTTCTAGAGTTATTTTAAAAAACCCTAAAAGTCATCATAATCCTTCTCAAAGCAGTAAAAGCTTCTACATTATCGATTTTGGTTATGGATATATATATAGATATATATATCTATATAGATAGATATATAGATATATAGATATATAGATATAGATATATCTATCTATGTAGATAGATATATAGATATAGATATAGATATAGATATAGATATAGATATATAGATATAGATATAGATATAGATATAGATATAGATATAGATATAGATATAGATATATATTATTGCAAAACACCCGGGGCACCTGGGTGGCTCAGTTGGTTAAGCATCTGACTCTTGATTTTGGCTCAGGTCATGATCTCACAGTTCATGAGACTGAACCCCATGTTGGGCCTAGCGCTGACAGCATGGAGCCTGCTTGAGATTCTCTCTCACTCTGCCCCTCCCTTGCTCTCTCTCTCTCCTTCTCTCTCAAATAAATAAACATTTAAACAAATTTTAAAAATGCAAAACACCAACACAAGCACTACAACAACCTTGTGCTCCTTAAAATTAGGAATAAAGTTAAGCAAGAAATGTCATGAAGAATTCTGAAAATAAATTAAAAAATACTAAAAGAATAATCCCTGTGTTTATAACTGTAATGTTTCCAAGAACCATAAAATACTTGATAGTCACAACAATCCTTTAGGTTGGTTGGCTGCAGAATCTTTATTCCCATTTTAAATTGTGGAAATTGAGGTACAGGGGGCAGAGGAACAGATTGAGGCCTTTCCATTTTTATTCCAAGTTCTTTTTACTCTGTCTACAGAAGGGACTCCTGACAGTTTGGCCTGTGGAAAAAAAGAAAAAATCATACCTGGCTGAAAAGATGCTCGAGACAACTATGTATCTTGTCCTGTTTATCGTGAGAAATGCGAACACTGAGGGGAAGCTCATCACCTGGATATAAAGATAAGTCTTATGTTTAACATGCTAAAATATTTTAATATAAATAAAATAAGAAAATAATCTTTCGACATGAGCTCTTATTCCATCAAGTTCTTATATTCAGATAAGAGTCCCAAAAGACTCAATAGCAGTTAGAGTATCAGATGAATGCTCTTTGAAATGCAGGTGGAAACAGAGTGCCTCACAGGAACAAACACTGTATATCCCATGTCAACGATTCTTTCAAATGGTGCAGTTATCTAATGGTTACATAGTTGAAATAAACTGCCTATTTCAAAATTAAGATGTGTCCTAACTGGGCGCCAGGTCTTTGTTCTTACCACACTCCAACTAAGCTATTTGCAGGATATTTCTAACTCTCAGTGTTTTCCTCACCATTGGTCTCCCCGCCACCCACCTCCAAGGCCAGTTCAGGAGCATCTACTGTCTCAGAAGTCCTCGGTTTCAAAGCCCGTCCCACCTTCTCCCACAATCAACGCCTAACGTTTTAGCTCAACCCGTTGCCAGGGACCCTCGCATCCTTCACAGTACCACGAAACTTCCCAAGATACACATTCAGGTCAGAATGCATTTGTTTGTCTCATCTCTTTTTAATTCACTCTGTTTACCATGGGCCCGCGACGCTAACTTTATCGAACACGTGCGACTGAAACGCAGGACGAGCGACAGCCAAGAATGCCTGACAGACGGTGAAAACGCAAGCCGATCCAAGGACTCCAGCCCTTAAAAGTACCCCCCAGAGGCCGAGCGTGGCCAAGTGCGGCCGGACGCACCTGAGTCCATCTCGTCGCTGTGGAGGTACGAGCTGCACTGGCTGCTGCAGATGCTGGTGAAGGACGCGATAGAGTTCCTGTTGCTGTTGCAGTCGCTGGAAAGAAGGAGGCACATGTCACTTTCGGGGCACATCTGCCAGCTCTTACTAGAGAAACTCATGCCGTCACAGTTCTACTTACTGATGGGTCTAACAGAAAATTACGAGAAAGAGAAATTTTGTTCTACTTACTGACAGGTCTAACAGAAAATTACAAGAAAGAGAAATTTTGTTCTACTTACTGATAGGTCTAACAGAAAATTACGAGAAAGAGAAATTTTGTTCAACTCGCGTTTTATCTTACGTTGAAAAAAAAAAAATCTCCAATGCAGTCATACTTCAAGATGTCTTATGCCGCGTAAGCTACTCCTGAATGAACTTTTTTAAATGGGAAGTTAGAAAACGAGGAGTCCAGCTGCACCTCAAACTCTTCATAATCTATTTGACGCTATGTGTCTGTAGTTAATTTGCTGATAGAGACAAGGTCCTGTTTCCTGATCTCTGCCTTTCCACTCTTTCTGGGAGCTTTAAATTCTAACTCATCAATTGCACCCTGAGCTAACCCCAGAGAGGACCCACCCCTTGTCCCCACCTCAGAGCTCAGCACGGGCTGCCACACCCGGGAAGTGCTCGGTAATCACTGTCCCGGGAAAGAGTGATTAAAAGGTTGGTGTGTGAATATGGACACGTTACAGATTTCAGGAAAGAGTCCACGAGGCAAAATATATTTTTCCTCTCAGAACTGGTAAAAAGGACTTATTTAACTTTAAATTTACATTCAAAATTTCTATTTTAGCCTAGAGGGAGACTTTGAGGGTAATTTCAATTATCTGATAACTAGAAATTGAGGTAAGAAAGTATTTTCAGATCTGTAATTTCCCACTGGAGAACCACCACAGGTTCCTATTAAACAGCCTACTGGTATCCTTTGAAGCGAAAAGTGAATGAAATGGTAAAAGTGGTTAATCTCTGTTCTATATTATTAAATCCCTAGGAATAATTAACTCTTACATATTCATTAAAATCCTTTTCACGTAAAAATTGGGACAGTACACTGGCTGAGAGAGAAACTGTGAGCCAGACCACCTGGTTTCCCAGGCAAATTATATAACTCATCTGGACTCAGCTTCCTTACACTTAAAATGGAGTTAATATGAGAATGTGCCACATCAGGCCGTGGTGGGAATTATGTGAAATCATCTTGTTTCCCCATGTGTCTGGTGAAAATGTTTTTAATGTTAGCTGTTAGTTTGTGCTAAACATCTCTGAGGAGAATAGCTTTAGTAATACTTACTTAGTATTTTTTCATTGTAAACCACTGCATAATATATAACAGCAAATAAGAGTTTTTGTCTTCGATTAAGGCAAGTAAGGTAGGGGATGCTGAAGCGGCACATGTGGCACATGTGGTGGGTTAGGACAGCTGTCAGTGAGGTGTCAGGTGACACAAAGATTGAAAGAATAAGCAACTCCAGTTAAGGAAGTTCACTGTAGGAGCCATGTTGGAGTCTGGTAGGAAGACAGACTTTGGAGGGTTGGTTGTGTCTCTCCCTAAAATTCACAGCTGGAAGTCTAACACTCCATACCCAGGAATATGATCTTATTTGGAGGAGGGTTTTCACAGATATAATTAAGTTAAAATTAAGGTGGGTCCTAATCCAGTATGACTGGTGTCCTTAGAAGAAGGGGAAATGTGGACACACACAAAGACATAGGGAAAAGACGGCCATCTACAGCCAAGGAATGAGGCCTCGACCTGATCCTTCTTCCACAGACCTCCATAGACCCCCATAGAAGAGAAGGCCCCGCTGACACCTTGATCACAGACTTCCGGCCCCAGAACTGTCAGATAATAAATAAATAAACCTCTTCTGTTTAAGCCATCCAGTCCTTGGTACTTTGGTACAGCAGTCCTACCTACCAAGATTATGCAGAAAGCGTGCAAGGAAGGAAAAAATACACAAAGCTGGTCATGGAGGTGAGCAGGTGAAATTAGTCCAATTAGCTTGGAATTTAGAATATAACAAGCAAGGGGAGAAATACAACAAGAAGAACTCCTTTTCACTATCCAACAGTCCAATAATCAGAAACAGATATTTGGAAAAAAAAAAGTTAACATAGGCTCAATTGGCTTATTTGCTATACATATTACATACTCTGTAACAAAACGAGTCCCCCAAGTTAGGTCCACAGACCTGGAGAAAAAAAATGCTTTTTCCAAATTACTAAGATTATGAAAAACGAATAATTGAAAGATTATGTGGAATCCTTATGCTTTCTCTAGGGTGGGTAACAGCCAGCGGTTATTTTGTGAGGGTAATAAATAAAAACGACAAAAAGTTTTTTCAAGATCTTTGTGGAAAATACGGAATCATATTTGACTGTGTTGATGAGATGAGTTCAAGGAATTAATGAATTACCTGTAAGAGTCTCTGTTGCTGATGGTGTCATGACCTGAATCTTCCTGCTCATCTCCCGCCATATTAAAACAGACTCGTTTGCTATTTCTTTCTCCCTTCTCGTTGTCACTGTCTGTTGGTCCTGTGCACTCTGATGTCTTACGTTCTAATTTAGGAGAATATGTTATGGAAGACAGAAGGCTGCAATGTGATATTAAAAAAAAATAAGTGCATGTTTTCAAACTGGCTGCTACGGATAACCTCCTTACTTGTTGAATATGATAGGCTTACAAATACTTCTAAGCTGTTTGTTTCACATAAAATAAGTATTTGGTTGCATAAAAAAATGATCACACGGGGTGCCTGGGTGGCTCAGTTGGTTAAGTGTCTGATTCTTGATTTCAGCTCAGGTCATGATCTCAGTTTGTGAGACTGAGCCCCACATGGGGCCCATACTGACAGCATGAAAGCTGCTTAGGATTCGCTCTCCCAACTTCCCTGCCCTTCCCTGTGCGTGTGTGCAAGTGCACGCTCTCGCTCTCTCTCTCTCTCTCTCTCTCTCTCTCTCTCTCAAATAGATATATATTTTTTAAAAGTTCATACGAAGTTCACTTTTTCTTCTCACAATAATGGAAACAGCACACAATTTAGACTAGAAAACTATGTTCAAATCCCAGTTCTGCCACTCACTAGTTTTGTTACCACAGAAAAACTAGGATAGTTCTCTCTGACATCCACAATATGGGGAAAATAAGAACTCGCCCAAATGAAATGAGAATATGTTCCTGTACATAATGCGTGTCACCTCTCTCCCCTAGCCATTATCACCACTATCACTGCCACCTGAAAATACCTGGAAAACTTTACAGTGCTACCCAAATATTAAAATAAACACTAAATGTGCTTAAATATCCTCACTGGCTTTCCCTCAGATATGAAAAACCCATCTATCCATCTACCCCTGCCTTGGGCTTCTCCCAGGCTTTCTCTCTTTTGACAGAGAGAATATCGTGTGGTCAATCCTTTCAAACTGTTTATACAAGTGATAATGTCATAAGACATTAAACAGAGTCACACACAATATAAGGATAGGAGGCAGCAGGGGCTACCCCATATCATCCACACTCTAGTCACGATGATGCATCACGAATCTACCCAAATGAAAAGTTCTCCCACTTGGCTCAAGACTAACAACACAACCTTGAGCCAAGTGGGAGATGCCAGATTCTGAACTGGCATCATACTTGATGTGCACTTTGAGTAGCACGGATTCCATCACTCCAGACTTGAATGTTTGCCTGTAAAAAGTTTCTGTTAGTACTCACTCAAAATTATGAAAACATGGAATCAATCTGTTATCAAACAAAATGCTGTAAAACTTGCAAAATGAAGTGAACCATATCTTATGAAAGGGCTCCTGCATGGCTTCTGCAGCCAACAATCATCTTCTCGCCAAGTAGTGATAGCATTCTGTTCTAATCAACAGCACAAATGTACAGATCTTCACGCTTATCTTTCCATAGCAAGGTCATGGCTGTTTTATTTCAAGACTATGAGAATGTCTTATACTTTCCATGGATAACCCACAGTGCCATGCACTGAGTAAATACTTAAGAGAATTCGCTAATTACTTAATTAGACGTTATCTATTGTACCATGCATTGTTATTGATGCTGTGCATACAGCAGTTTACAAAACAAAGCCCCTGTCCTCCTGGAGCTTGGGTTCTACTGGGAAGAAACTAACTATAAACAAGTAAACTATATAGTGTATCGCATGGTGACAAATGTTAAGAAGGAAAATAAAGAAGGGGAAGAAGCTGGAGCTGCAACTTTAAATAGTGTAGTCAGGGAAGGTCTCACTGGGATATGACATTTGAATAATATTTTGGCATTTTATAGGTTTTAGATACCAGTGAAAATCAGGGGGCTGGGTTACATTGCTCAATGTAGGCACTGTGAAGCTATAAATTATTTTAAACAGAGTTTTCTTATTTGCAAAGATACTTTTATGTCTTGGAAGACAGATGTGTATTTATTCACTCCTTCTACCCAAAAGCTTAAAACATTAGATTAACTCCAATTACCCAAAGCCTATACTGCACAGACAGATGAACTCTGAATACTAAAGAGGAAGGAGATGCAGGAGTTCTCATTTTGCAAAGAGTACTCTGTGCTTTATGTATCTTTTAAATTAAAAGTCATGGGGCTGAGCATACTCATTTTTTTTCAAAGTCATATGAATTATATCCACATATTTGCTCTTCATTTTAAACAGCTGCAATGATGCCTGCACTGACCCTGTGGGAACAAATGTTGGGCTAACAAACAAATGACAGAAAACCTGTGTTTCTGACACCACGTCTTTGCATAAAATTTCTAGATTCTTAAACTAATAACGCATAAAGCTTTAATATTTGTGCATATGGAAATAGTTTGCTTTTGCTCATATACAATATTAAGCTACCTAGTACAGGTCCATTAATTCTAAGTTAAAGTCTCAAGCAGGCCAATCTCCTTCTCACACCCTTGATGAATAAAGATTTTTGTATATACTATCTGGCATCAACCTGTGTGTTTTTCTGTTAAACTGAGACTTAAATATCATCATCTTTATCATTTTGATCAGACCTAACATTTGTTGAGCTCTTATGCCAGTCACCATGCTAAGAACTTAATAGGTATTAAATTCATTCAATCCTAAAACTCCTTTATGAAGTAGGTATTACTATGATGATGATGATGATGATCCTCATTTTAGAGATGGGGTGAGTAAGACACATTCTTATATACATATACTGTGCAAATTAAGAAGCACATCCCCTCCCTGCATATCATTTATACATGCTGGAGGGAGGAAGGGGGTCATTAGTGTTGATCACCACATCCCAGTCCTCTTGGACACATGACTAGGTGGCCTCCCCTACCCTATGATGGTAAGAACGACCACGTAACTTGTTTCCACCAGTATGGTGTAAGTGGAGGTGCCAGGAGTCCCTTTTAGGTGCCGGTCGCTAAGCCAGTGTGCAGCCTACCTCATTCCCTCTTGCTGGTGTGACAATCAGAGTCACTCCTACTGATGGGGGCTCTGTCAGTCTGAACTCTGAGTGAGGTCAACGTGGAGTGGAAACCCTGTGACCCAGATGAGCATGGAGAGAAAGCCTCTCGCTTTAAGTTCGTGGGGCTTTAGAGTTTTGTTAGCATCAGAAAAAAAAAACAGTTGTGTAGAAAGGCAGATATCTGGAAGAATGACATATGTGACTGGGATACAGGAGTATCTACTTTATCCTGGGGAAGCTGATCTCCACAGATCGGCCTTTAGCCTGACACTTGAGTGCCTAGAAGGCTAGCTGCAGACCTCAGGAGCAGTGCTAACAAGGCAGAGGTTTGTCATGTTCCAGGATCAGAAAAAAGGCTAGAGCAGCTGGAACTCGGGGAAATGGGTTTGGACAGGCTGACAGGGGCAGGCTGTGGAGGGCAACACAGGCCACAGTGATGTAGTTGATATTATGTTAATGGCATTGCAATGCGATTAAACGGTTTTAAGCAAGGAACTGGCATGATTTAGGTTTATAGATCCTTCTGGCATCTGCTGAACGTAGAATGCATGAGAGGGACATAGCTGGAAACTCCCACAGTGGACACTAGTGAGGAGACAATGGTGACCCAGTCTAAGATGATGGAGTGGATACATTCTGAGGTATAACTGACTGAACTTGACAAGGTACTGCAGGCTAAGTGGGAGGAAAGAGAAGAATCAAAGGTAATACCCACATTCTGGCTTGCAGAACTGCAGACGTGGGGAATACCTGAGAAGAGGGAAGACTCTCATGTGGAAGGAGTCAAAGTAGGTTTAGTACCAGCAAATCTAGAATTCAGTTTTGGAAACATACTGAAGTTAGAGATTTAATGTGATATGTTCCCGTGTTTCATAACCCACATTACAGAGGGACTGAGGGAATAAAATCAAACAGTGTGTATACTAATACAACTGTGCCTGGCACCTAAGCCCCTACAATACACGTTAGAGCTCATGAAGCTATGCCCTCTTTTCATACATTTAAGAGCAAAATGCTTGGGAAAACCTCAAAGATAATTCCACTGTCGGCCCTACCATGCCTACCTGCAAGCCCAGCTCATTAAGGGTCCCACAATGCCATTTGTTGACCATTCAGTCTGGGGCTTTTGCACCTGTAAAAATGCAGTCTGTTCTCAGCTTTCCTATCTTCACTAGCCCTCAGTACTCTTTATTCATTCCTTCCCTGACAGAATACACAAACCCTGCATCTTAAAGTCCCGACGATGGTTTAGATTATCCACAGATTATCCTTTACTTAGGTTTCATACCTACGTGTCATTAGTCAGAAAATAGCCCATGCAATGGCCAAAGTATTTCGTTTCAATGAGACAGGAATCACAGAATTTTGAGTAAGTTCATAACGTTACCTTATTTCATGTTTATAGACAACAAATATGTCTCTAGTTCCATCTCTGGATCTGACTGAAGTAGGAACATTTAGTGGGACGTCTATGCGTTGAAGAAAATTTTATTTCTAGAAGGGTTCCCAAGTGGCAGGGGAAGCAGACAAGCTCAGTACCAGGCCCTTTCACAGGAATGAATGATTTCCAGAAAGGCCAGCAATGAGGTGTTATGAGGCAATTCCTCTTAAAACTTGGCAAAGTATCAGAGATCTGCTTCTCCACTCTGCAGAGGCATCTCTGTCTGACCAAGAATAATTACTACATGGTGAGAAAATTGTTGGGTAACTAGCTTTTCAAATCATTTGTCAAGCTCGACTGCACTGCAGTATCTCTGAATGGGGCAACAGGGACTCCAGGCAGTTGGACAACTGCACTGTTTTAAAATGATTATGCTGCACATTGAATTACATGGAACATATTTATATTTAGAATTAAATTATATGGTGCACACAGAGAAGACCAGGGAAGTTTCTCAAATCACTTACTCATTTCATGTCATTTTCCTAATAAACACGCACAGTAAGGTAAAGGGTTTTAGAGTGGGAAAATCTTAAGAAAAACAGTAAAAATAAGTAATTATTTTCAGTAGTTTTGGCTAATAAAAATAGCCTAACTTCTTTCTTCAATGAGTGCTTTAAATATAAAGCATTTTAAGCCAGGTAAAGGGAACCCTTTGGCTCTAACCACTTTCTTAAAAATGTATCTACATTAGCTAAAGTTAAAAAAAAAAAGTCAGTAAATTAACAAAGACAGATGAAGTCTGGACAACTGCCAGGAAGTGCTGAGTAGTCAATGCATTAGAGGCCTCGTCTCCAAGGTAGTGTTCGCGTAGGCACATCAATACTCCTGCCATTGGTAAAGGACTCATCTGAAAAGCAGGAATAATCACTCTTGGACTAACCGGCAGTATGGAATCGGTCCAGATGTTCTCCTAAAATCCCTCTGAGAGCTAGGATTCGTGATTCAGTGCCACAATTTATTGCTTTATTAACAAAGATTCTTACTCTGTGCACTTCCTAAATACTTTAAGGGGGAAAAACTGGTTTCTAAAATACAACATATCATATAATAAAATTCCATTTATTAAATAAAACAAAATACAATGCCCTAAGATATTACCTTATGTGTCACATGAGTGATTCTCACACAATCTAAAGTATGATACCATTCCCTAAAAAGAACCACCCACTCTCTTAGCAACCCCAAACTATTTAATTCATCTGTAAATGGGACAGTCACAATATAATACACCAATGCTATACGTAGTTTTGAAAACTAGTGTATTAGACACAAGAAGGCAGCATTTCCAGTCTAAATTAACTCATAAAAATGTCAGAACAAAGCAGCATAGTAAATAGTAACTATCTAAAGATAACCTTAGAAATATGATGCATCTCATATGGTGATCCTTATCTCTAAATTTCAAAGATATAAGAGATCATGTCAATTAAGATTGTACTAGTATAATGTCCAATAACCAAAAAAAGGCTTAGAATAAGTTCTAAATATTTTATGTCAAAACTGAATTATCCAAGGAAGTGTGGGATAATGTGTGTGGAGATTAAACAATACACACTCAATAGCAATCTTAATCTATAACCTTATAAAGAGAGTACAATAAGAAGGGGATAATGTGTCTACACCATTTTCAGAATTCTACCAACTTCAGATATACTCAGCAATTTCAACTCCTTGAAAGATGAGCAAGTATGATGTTAAGCACTGCCTGATGACTTTTTGTATTAATTTTTATAATTTTCATCACAAACTTGTAATGTGTTATTATTCTTCATCCTGTTTAACACATGACTAACCAAGCTATCACAAAGCTCATGTCGTTTTGACCATACAGAGTTGTCTTGACTACCTGTGAAGCATCATCACAAAGCGAGACGTGGCAAACCATCCCACAGAGTTGAGGCAATTGTCCAACTGTCAAATTTTAAAATAAGAATCGGAGTTGACCTCTTTGGAAACGTTTTTTTTTAACTTTTTTAACGTTTATTTATTTTTTGAGAGAGAGACAGAGTGTGAGGGAGGGAGGGAGGGGCAAAGAGAGGGAGACAGAGAATCCAAAGCAGACTCCAGTCTCTCAGCTGTCAGCACAGAGTCTGACACAGGGCTGGAACTCACGAAATGCAAGATCATGACCTGAGCTGAAGTTGGACACTTAACCGATTGAGCCACCCAAGCACCCCTGGAAAAGTTTTAATTAACTACCTCTGTTTCTCTGTTCTTGGTAAAAATTTCCAAATGACCGGCATAGCTATTTGAGTTAGTGCTTAGTAAACCATTAATTCAATCAGAAGGAAAAAAAAAAAAAGGTTGCTGGTCATTGGTCCTATGGATACATAATTTTGCATTTACTTATTTAACAGGCATGTTAAAGATGTTATATTTTACATTTTTCCATACACATCTATTGAGTGCATATATATCAAATACCGTGTTCTGTTCCATAAAGCATACAAGGAGATCCCTATACCTAGTTGGTACTCTTTCAATCATATTTTTCAATTTACTATTTGCACATTGAGATTTATTTAGTGTCTTCTAGAAGACAGAATTTTGTTCATCTCTTCTCTGGTATTAAATGCTTCCTTAAAATATATATCTATATATTTAGCATGTTATATCATTTTTAAGGTATTGGAATAAAGAGGATCTATGTGATTTACACATACACACATACACACACACACACACTCGTACATTTCTAAAAATGAAAGAGAATGATGGATGTTCAAAAAAGTCACATTTTCTATAGCTATTTTATTAGGCACAGTTAAAAGTACAGTAAATAAAATACTTACTCATCAATTTGACAAACACACATCTCCACCTCTTTCAGTGCAGTCTGAAGTTTGCCCAACAGTTTCTGATAAATATCTTGAGTTTCTAGGTCTTCCTCTTTTAACAAATATCGGAGCCCATGTCCATCCTGCTGTCCCAGAGACAGACCTGAAGGGGCTGCCATTGTTGTGATTGTGTGTTGAATGTACACCATAGGGCTCAGTTTCCCTGAGGAGTTAACATTATTGCAGAACAATATTTATGACCTTTGACTTACAGTAACGATCCAATGCAATTCATTCTAGACACCCAAGCTAACATAAAATAAAATGCCAATCCGATGCTGAATTTAATTCAGGAATTAAAGATTCTGGAAGTTGTGATTAAAATATGATTCGATCTCATACCCTATTGTGACGGTGTGGAGTGGCCCTGGGCTGAAGCAGCTCCTCCTGTATTTTTCTCACAGTTATGGGGCCACTTCAGACTCGTCGTTTTCACAGCAGGATAAGCTGTGTCTATCATACACGTGAGGAAGGCAAGAACAGCCACTCTTCTTAGAGAAAAAATAATAAAAATGAATAACTCCATTTTCATTTGATAAATGCTTATGTATAATTATCCAAATGAAAATAGAGAGGATTCCTGTCTTTATCAAATTCAGACTTGTTTGCACACAGAGGAATCTATCACATTTCAGGGATGCTGGAATAGTTAATAATTGCCTAAAGTACTTTTCATGATTTAAGAAAATCTCAAAAGCTAACATACCTTGCTCAGATTTATTTTCTTTATCAAGAGAATTATGCTTCCTACTATCCAGCTGAACACCGAATGCACTCCCCAGAGAGGTTGATGTTTTGGGATAGGAAACTTCCATTATGTTGACATGGCAGTTGGTAGGGCAGAAATCACTGCTGTGTAATGGGGAAATTTTAGATTTGGCCTGTTTAAAGGTGGGCCAGGCTCTATTCTTCAGTACCCGTGAAAACTGTAAATTAAAGAATAAATAAAAAGCAGTTGAACACAAAGCAACAGCTCAAACACTTCACTTCCATCATATGTAACAAAATATTAAAAAATTAAATCATATCAAGTGGAATTAGTGAAAATTTTACGTTGTTGGAAACAAAGTCATTATTTTAAAACCCGCACATTCATAATAAAGCAAAACAATATTGGCAACAAATGCATAGGATTCTTTTGAAACTCTGATTACAAGTTAGATGCGAAGAGAGTTTTTTTTTTAAGTTTATTTATTTATTTAGAGAGAGACAGAGACAGTGTGAGCAGGGAAGGGGCAGAGAGAGAATCCCAAGCAGGCTCCACACCATCAACACAGAGCCCAATGTGGGGCTCAAACTCATGAAACTGTGAGATCATGACCTGAGCTGAAACCAAGAGTCAGATGTTTCACTGACTGAGCCACCCAGGTGCCCCTAAAAGAAATAAATTTTAAGTGACCAATCCCACTTACTAGGAGTCAGATCCACAGACTGCTAGCAGCTGAGAATCCGACAGAGAAATCATATTGGAATCCAAGGATATGCAGACAGGAACACAATATTTAAAGTGAGGCAAAGCGGCAGAAGAGGACAGCTGTCAGGTGAAGAGTGGATTATTCCAAACATTGTCAGAAAGCCAGTCCAAACCTGAGTCTCAGAACAGGTGAGACAGCAGGTGTGGTGGTGTTGACCCAGAAGGTCGGGACAACAGGCAGAAACAACTATACTTCCCATATCTCCTGCTAAGAACTGCTGAGCACCTGGGTCAGGATCAGCCTGAAGACTGGTATGGACTCTGCTTTTATGCCACTGAATAAAGTGACACTCAAGGGATCTGCATGACTTCCAAGAACAGCCACTCCACAACTTCGAACCTTGTAATTCAAATCCATCTAATTCTTGCCATGGTCTATACAGCCACCCAAAGTCTGATCTGCACCTAGGTTATCATCTCAAGCTCTCCTCCCCTTGCTCCCTGGGCTCCTTGTTGCCTTCACCCAGGCCTTCTTACATACCATCTACTCATTCTAGGTCTTTGTACAGACTGTTTGGAGTGCTGTGCCCAGAGTGTTCTTCTTCCTTCATTGCCAAACTTCTATGCATTTTCAAGTTCTATAAAATCAGCAGGCCTACCATGAGCCTTCATCTAGGTCCAACTTCCTTGGCTAGGTTATAGCACATTGTAACCCTCCTTACAATTATGAATAATCTTCTTATCTCTATCTCAGTGGGTGGTAAATTCTATGAGGGTTATACCTATGTCTGTCTTGTGCACCTCATGGACTTGAACTGGATTATACTTTCAAAATCAAAGGACCGAGAGCCACCGGTTATGTATGTTTTAGTTACACTTAGGTTATTTATAACTTATGTAATGGTGGGCAAGTCACTGTCCTTTTACCATTCCTAGTAAAATAAAGAATATGGATAAAATAATCTCTGTGCTCTCTTCTTGCTTGAAAACAATAAGCAGATCCTATTTATTTATACTACTAGTGAGTAGTAATTTGGGCACTGAAAGATTAAAAATTAAGACTAACACTGGTTACCATGCAACTTTTCTAGGTTAAATTAAAAAATAAAGACATAACACCAAAAATCACAACTTACAAGCTCATCATCAGAATATGAACTATTTTATCTACATATTAAACTGTGCTTTCAAATCACATGTCTGAAGCTATGTAGCTCAGCAAAGTATAAGCACACAGTAGCAATTAAAATGGAAGTGGACTGAAATGCAGAAAACTGCCAACAAAATTAGTAACAAATTTGATAATAATGGTATAGTGATAATATCCTAACCACTAAAAGAGTGGAAGTAATTTAGAAAATTAACGTTCTATCCCCTCACTTTACTAATAAAAAACTGTGACCTGAAGCCTTATCTGGGAAAGACCTCAAATTGGGAAAGACGCAAACTTGGAGTGAGAAGGTCTTTTCTGTTGCAGTCACGGGATAAGGCCCCACGGTACACACAAAGGCACAGAAATCAATTTTATCGTGGCACAGCATCGACCATAGATAGATAGATATGCTTCTTTTGCCTTCTTTCACTTTAACCTTTTACCTACTTATTGAGAAATATAAAGAGAAGCATCTATTCCAGACTCGCACTAAATGCTGGAGACACAGCCCTTGCCCTCATGGAGTTCATGGTCTAGTAGGGGACACAGGTGAAAATAATATAATATTCTTATATGTAACATATTATTACAAGTATATGTAATGTACATGTATAAATATATGTACAACTATATGCATCTATAACAATTATATAATAAATATGATAGCCAGGACAATTAGAAATTTGGTAAGTGCTAGGAAGGAAGTGAACAGAGCAATGGGCTGTGGTGTTACTAGAGCGATCAGGCAGGGGATGCTGCCTTTCTAGTGCAACCAGTTTCCTATAACTTTGCAACATGCACCGCAGTACAAACACCCGTGGACACAGTCTGTTTCTTCTCCCCATACACTCAGGAGGGGTGTGCAACCATGCCCAAATGGCTGGAACTCTTTCAAAGAGTGTCAGAGAGGAAACTTCTTTGCTTAAGGCCTCTCTCAGAGAAGAAAGAGGCTTATGAAAGCAGTGATGTCTTCCATCCAAGGGTGTCCCTAGGAAAGGGGGAGGTGCAGGAGGCACCCCACAGTCATGGGTCCTAGAAATGTGCTAAATACATAAAAAATGTACTCCTAGAGGGCATGCCCTAATATTTAATTGTGACACCTTCCTGTAACACACCTAAAGCGAGGAAGGCACAGTTCCTGTGACTGTAGAACACGCACGGGAATGTGTTCTAGCCTGGCCACACGGTGGTAAGTGGTCCTGCCAACATGAACCTGGCATCTTGTTTGGAAACATCAAAAAGAACACTGAACTCGTTAATCTGCTTTGGAGGAGCGCACCAAGAAAGACAAAAAAAAGTGCTATTTTCCATAAACAAAAATTGAAATTTTGCAATAAAGAAATGTACAGGGTTTGGGGGAAAGTGAGCTGGGATGGACAGCATTTTAGGCCTCTCATGGATAGTGTAGCCCACTTATCCCCACCTTTATTCATCCATCCAACAATTACACATCGAGGATTTTCTAAATCAGGCTCCATTCTAGGCAAGTTGGGAAACATCAGTGAATGAAACAGATTTCTGCCTTCTGGGAGGTTATGTTCTAGTGAAGGGAGAGGCCAACAATAAACATAACAAGTCAATTACACCATGCTAGAACATGATAAGTATACCTGAAAACAAAATGGAGCTGGGAAAGAGGGTTGGGAATTTCAGAGGTGAGGTGAAGAATGCCCTGCCAATCGTAATCTGGGTGGTCAGGGCAGGCCTCAGTGAGAATCTGGCATTTAAGAAAAATCTTGAAGGAAGGAAGAGTTAGGAATGTGGGTATTAGGAAGAGAAGGCTGCCTGGCAGGGTGAACATTCAATGCAGAAGCCCCAAGGAAAGTGTGTTCCATGTCAGGAAGACTGGTGTGGTCAGAGCACACAGGGAAAGGGGAAGGGAAAGGTGACAGACAGGAATGGGGAGATCATGGGTAGAAGGAGCGTGCAGCTCAAACAGGAGCTCACAGGCCTTTGGAAAGATTTAGTTCTTACTGTGATTGAGATCCACAGCCCCTCAGAACAAACACACCGTCAGTGGGCAAGGGTGGAAGCAGGAAGACCACTCTTGGGAGAGTCAACATTGGCTCACCCTAGGCTGTCAGCAATCACAGCGGTGAGAAAAGGCTGCATGTGGTGAAGGTAGAGCCCAGAGAATGGTATGTGAGAACGAGGAGTAAAGAATGTATGCGAGGTTTTAAGACTGAGCAATGCGGGAGGATGGGTCTCATTCTGAGGTGGAGAAAACAGCAAATATGACAAACTGGAGGGGCAGGACCAGGACTGTAGTTTGGACATGTCAAGTCTGAGGTATCTGTTAGACTCAAATGGAGAGGTCAGACGGCAAGACTGAATGTGATCACTGGGGGATGGAGAGCAGAGAGAGAGAGAGTGGGGGAACAAATCCCAAGTTCTGCAGCATGAAGAGATCAGAGAAAAAAGGATGAACAAACGTGGGACACTCACTGTGACTGAGCCACCCAGAAAAGACAAAAACAGATACACAGTCAACTGCATTGATGCTACTAAAACAAGGAATAAGATGATGACAGTAAATGAACTTTGGCAAAATCAAATCATCATCAATCAATGACCTTAAAAAGAGCCATTTCAGGGGCACCTGGGTGGCTCAGTCAGTTGAGCATCTGACTCTTGATTTAGGCTCAGGTCATGGTCCCAGGATCGTGGAATCAAGCCCTGTGTCAGGCTCCATACTGGGCATGGAGCCTGCTTGAAATTCTTTCTCTCTCTCTCTCTCTCTCTCTCTCAGCATCTCTCCCACTTGGGTGCTCTCTCTTTTTTTTTTAAAAAAAAAAAAAAAGAGCCACTTTAGTTACATGGAGGGTACTTGAGCCCATCTTGAGTGTGTTGAGAATGTCAAGTGAGTGAGACAACAGGTATATACAGCAAGTATAGGTAGTTGTTTTACAGGACAGAGTTCAAGAAATGAAACAGTAGGTAGGGAAAAGTCTGGGGGTCAAGGGAAATATTGACTTTTTAAATCTGGATGATATTAAAGTGTATTTGTATATTGATAAGAATAAGTAATTCTTGGAAATGGAACTTCAGGTTTCTAATGCACTGGTAGTTAATTCACGAATTATTAACCGTGACAATACATTAAAATCCAATTATACTCACTTGACAAAAAGTGAAAAAACATATAAAGGTAGGCTACTATTTTGAAGATAATGTCCCATTTCAATTAAGTGTAAAACCCTATTGGCATAGTTATAAAAATTCTGTATCAGAGGAAGGGGACATGAGGAAGTTTTTACCACAAATTTTCCAGACCCATATATCAATCAGTTTGAGGATTTTGTGGCATTAATAACTAAAGGCACTTGGAATATTTAAAGTAAGACTTTGGATTCCTACATGCAATATTTTTGTGTAAACAGAAACTATCTCTTGAAAGCTCATTAAATATTTATATGGAGGAAACATCCCTAATACACAGAATAAACCCAATTATGGAATTACTCTACAACAGAGAAAGAATCTAGAATTAAAAAGGGTCCCAAGGACAATTTAGGATAAGAATGTTTCTCCAAACAGTGCATAGTTTTATGTCTGGATCACCCACACATCCTGCCCCAAGGAGATTAAATGCCTGCTTAGGATTCACTCTCCAGTAAGGTCTGAAACTTGTCTCATACATGTGCTAAAAAACATCTGTGGCCTGTACAGCTGGGCAGAAAATCAATTATGATTGGGGAAGCCTGGCTATAGAAACTGCAGAAATCAACTTGTTTCTATTTTTAAAACCTAAAACTTTAGTAGTCAAAATAAAGGAAAACCAGCCTCTTTGAAATTTTAGTTTCTATGGATACATTTTATTTTACAAAAAAAGAGGGGTGTTTGAAGCCTTCATCTGGAGGAAAAATATGCTACTAAAAATAGCTTCAAAGTAAATACATGAAAATTAAAAATATACATTCACAAATGCTATAGTTTCTGTTGACATGCATCTGATACATAAATGGAGCTAACCTTATGTAACCTAGAAAGGCTATTATTGTGTTAGGTATCTAAATTTTGTTCAAATTAAAAATATTCTTGAAATATTTTCATGCTAACCTTGCTTGTCTATCTAGTGAGAAAGGCAGTCAATTATTCTAAATGTGTTTATGGTCAATAAGGGAGGCTGAAAAGGATACCTTTGAAGGTGTTTAAATTCTAGTTGAATATAATTTTCTCTTTACTTCTAAAATTAAAAAGAAAAATAAATGAGACAGCATTCCATAGGACTGGACCTAGTCTGCCACTTCCAGCTAAGTGACCTTAAGCAAATTCTTAATCTCCTGGAGAAAGAAGCAGATGGTAGGATTCTTCAGTACATACAGCTATTTCGAGGCTCAAACAACAATAATGTACATAGAAGAGCCTCCCACAATTCAGTGATGTTATTTTTATCATCGAAAATCACTGCCCATTAGCCTGTCCATCTCTGGTTTCAAAGCTTTCTGGGCCGTCAGTTACTTCTGAGAAAGTGTAAGAAAATTTTTACTCGGCAGGTTCATGTTTTTGAGAATCCCCAACATTTTGGGAAAAACCCTGTTCCTTTTATGGTTCTAATCCTACTTCCAACATAACACTCTCCAGTTTATCACAAACCATATTTTTGTTAAAAAACAAGGTATAACACCTTCTTCATCCACCATAACCAATCCATCATAGAGCTATATATATTTTACCTGCTATGTATCGCTTGGATTGATCCTTTTCTCTCTATCCCCAAAGCTTCTACATGAGACCAAGTCACCATCAACGCGTACTTCTTACAAACAAATCTGATTATTATGCCACTCTAAAACATCACTGGAAAACTCAGATTTTGTCAGTTTTCCTTTTAATGGTATCTAACTCCAATCCGTTCTAGTGTAGGCAACATGCCAATTCTTCATCAATAAAATCAATCTCATTTCTACATCGTGGCCTTCACTTACAATATCTCGCTTTACTTGAGTGCCATCTCTACTCCTCTTCACTCTGAGAAATCTTTCCAACTTACAGCAGCTAACATCTGCTGACTATTCAATCCACAAAGATTTCTCCTTTACTGAACTGCCACTGCCGTAGTAATCAGACCCATACTGTTTAGCTGTGTAGTGAAATTTAGCAGTGGAATTTGAACGATATATATGCTGTGTAGTACAGTGTCAAATTGCAGGTAAACAAACAAAAACAGATTTATAATAAAAGGAAGCAAGGTTCAAATGCCACAGCTGTGTTCAGTTGCATGCCTTTGGGCAAGTTACTTGACCACTCTGAGCCTCAGCCACTTTTCAGTGAAATAGATAATGTGTCTCAAGTCACTGTGTGGATAAAATTATACAACATATGCAAACTGTAAAATATCTATGCAATGCCTGATATGACAGCAGATTGCTATAAACTGATGTGTGCTGCGTAACTCCAGGGAGCAGCATCATAGAGAAGAGGGTATGGGGTGCCAACACATTCACCCAGTCATCGTGGCACCTCCTAATAGGTTAAGTAGTCACTATTATTATTACTTACTTCAGGTATTTTGACCCGCCTTCCATATAGATTTTAGGTGTGGGAGGGAAGCCATCCTCAAGCAATTACTGCCTACATAACAGGTATGCATTTAGTAAACGTTTACCTGTTCTTCCCGCCCCAACCTGAAATAAATTTGCTTTTGTGAAGCTGAGTTTTTGACGCATGCCATTGGCTTTCAATAAAGAGTGTATGAAAAATATCTGCACATAAAACAAACTGCCGCTTCTTTTTCAGGGATATGTTTACAGATACTGCCCTGACATTTCCTGGTGTCGCCTCTTTGAAATTCAGCGTGAGAGATTTCTTTTAGAACTTAGTCTAAGAAAAGCTTTGCTTCTCTTAAGAAACATGTATAAATTATAGGGATGCTGATAAATATGTGGTAGACTGTATTTATTTATTTATTTTGTTTTGGTTATCAGGAAACTGCAGGTGAAATATAATATTCCACTTTAGCAACTAACTAGCTTTAGCACTTGCTGACCTTATCACCTTTTTGGTGGTCTATACCATTTATTGTAATATAACTTTACCTATAAATGTATCTGCTAATTTTCTGCCAATATCCATTCTCTCTTTCTTCTTTTATTAATAAAATTCTCTGAGTTTTATTTGGGCACATGGATGTCCAGTTTGAGACAATATTTCTCAGTCTGCTTTCACTAAATGACTAATTGCATGCGAACAGGAGTGATGTGTACAACTTCCAGGTCGTGGCCTCAACAGGAAACTCTTTGCTCTCCACTTCTTTTCTGTCCTGAGGGGCTATAACTTAGACATAGTGCTGATCAGCCAACCTTGACCTTGTGGAAGAGGGCAATGTCTTAGGGGAGACAGCAAAACTATAGAAGCAGCCCTAGAAGATTGTCAATCCAGTCCCCACTGGACTCCCAGCCCGTTGAACCGTTGAACCTTCATGTGAGTGGAAAATCAACTTTCAGTTTTAAGCCCATGTTATCTTGGTCCTTCTTACAGCAGCTGAATCAATACCCTATCTAATATATCCTCATCCTGATGTTTTGTTTTTACTCACATAGTTTACTTTTTTCATGTATATTTTTTAAGATATTTCTACTGCTTTTGTTTTTTTGTATGAATGGAGAGAAGTAGGAAGAAAATTAAAAAAAAAACAACAGAAAGAGAAATGACCCCCAAACACTGACAAGTTTGACAACTAGAATCTGTCTCAACGCCTATCATACTTTATACAGATCCATTTCTGAAAGAGAATGATTCTCTTTTCAAAATGTGTTCAAAAGGGAATGCTAATTTGCATTTGTTTCGACCTTTTAAATTTTACCTCAAACACTGTCCTATCTTAGAGAGAAAGGAGAAATAAAAAGAATCTTCTGCTCTTCAGCAACAACAAAGCATTCATGGAATCTTTCCTGAAATCAAATAGGCGAACTGAGCTCAACAATCATGGAAAGAGAATTAACAGATGTGACAATTAAGCAGTAATCTTGAATATCATTTTTCTTCATGTGAATGGATTTATAAAAAATCAAAATAGCAACCCATATTCAACTTCACAAGATAAACATTTAGGGAAGTCCTAAAGAAAAATATGGTGATCCTGCTTCCCCATGTCCCACTCTACCTGAGGTAACCAGTGTTCAAGTATTCATTTCTACATTTCCCTATTCTCATATAGCCCTATCTGGACATACATGCGTTTATCTTTTACTTAATATATCAGGAGTATAAAACATATAGATTAACTCACATTCAGAAACACTGAGATAAATGATATTTCCTCGGATGGCTGTGCCAAATTTTAAACAACCAGCCTCATTTTGAGGGAAATAATTTAATTAGCTAGTCTACTGACAAAAATAGAAAAAAAAAACTTACTGTAGGATATATTTTGGACATCAACTTCTAATTCTATCTCTAAATTATATCAAATCCATCGAACTTTCTCTGTCTCCCCATCTTCACCACAGGCCAACCTATCATCATCACTCACTGGGACTATTCCAAGAGCTTTCTCCTCATATCTATGCCTCATCTCTTCCTAGCAATCCATTCCTACAGAGGAGGCAGCGCCATCTCTTAAAAACCTAAATCAGATGAAGCCACACACGTTTAAAAGCTTCCAACTCTTCTTGTTGATGTGCGAAGAAAATCCAAACTCCTTCCAAAGTTCCAAAAGGTAAAAAGCTTCCAGAGCGCTTCTTCCTGGTCCCTGTCTGAGCCTCCAACCTTATGACTTGGCCATATTCCCCCTGACACCCTGGCTGCTTTTTTTTTCCCCCACTTTGGAGCCCCAGGTGAACTTTATTTACTTCTTTGCTGCTTACCCCTCTCAAATATAAATACCCCGAGAGGGAAGATGTTCTCTCCTTTGCTGCCATATTCCTGGCACCAAGAACAGTGCTTGGCATATAAAATGTGCTCAATAAATATGTCAAATAAATGTACAAATCAGTCAATTTCAAACAGACTATGTTCTGTGTACTTTCTGATTGAGAGCTCTCTTCCCTCTGTTGAGATAAAAAGAAAAGAACTATTGACTTCATAATTTCATGGCCTGGATTTACATCCCAACTCTATCTTTTGCTAGCAAGTAATTGAATTCTTTAGTCCTCAGTTGTATGTCGAAAATGTGGAATAATGACCTAGCTTTCAGGTTTGCAAAGATCAAATGAGGTTAATGGATGTAAAGGCATTTTAAAAACTCTAAACTCTAAAATATTACATAAATAAAAAAATAAAAAGGTTATATAAATGTTATTATTTCAATAACCTGGTACACAAATAAGTAATGAAAATATCAATAAGTGAATTAAATTGGACATTTAAATTATTTAAATAATATATACATGTCAAATAAGGAAACAGAAGTTTTACCTTTTTATAACTGGATATTCTCTGACATATGTGCTCAATTTTTTCACTGCAAAAGGCACTGAATTTATTATGAAGGTCAGTAGGAATCACTTCATTTAAAGAGTTAAGGCTGGTGCAGTTTTGCACAAAATGATCATCACTTTTAGCCAGGGCTTCAAGAATCTGTAGTAATACACGCACACACACACAAGTAAAGAAAACCTTCAAAATTAGCCAAATACAATCTTCACGAGTGTAGAACACAAAGTGACATTCCCCAGCACACTTCTTTTCACTGCCTGGGATTTCTATGTTCAGTAAAACTCTCACCGCGAAGTGATGGACTTGTGTGTTTGCCCCTCGTGTTTTGCCTTCTGCTGGCTATAAAAGGTTACCTGAGGGAAGTGAGTGGACTTCAAAGACTGCCTGCTGGACAAATCAGTATGCTCTGATGTGGGAACACATTGCCTATATTTCAGTCAGTTACTCAGAACTTTTTTTTCCCCTCAATTTGGTAGTAGAACAACAAAAACTAAGGAAAACCTATAGAATGGCATCCTTACTTTCTACTGGGAGCCCAGTATAGAGAATGCAGACAACAAATGTTTGCTGAAGAAATGAATACATGAGAAGAAATTCTCTTACTAACATAAAATCAATGTCAGTTGCGGTATCTGAGCACCCAGCTGATAAACACATCAGATAAAAGCGTCCATGTGATATTTTAATTAGTAAATCCTTTTGAACATTTGAATCAATTGTAAGGAAGCATTTGTGTGTGTTTGTGTGTGTACCTACCACTGATCACTGGGAATTTCCAAAGAATGGAGAATTATGTGTCATATTTATGATTGTTCAAAGATTGCAAGGGTTGATTGCACCCTTACCTGACATTTTCATAATACTGTACGAGACAATGTATAGATTCTATGTTTATTTGAGCTCCCTCACAGGAAGCTCCACTTCCCTGTCTTGCAGAATACAGAGTGTGAGTTTTTGGTTTAATCACTACTCTAGAAAGTAGAGCTCAATTTATCATTAGCTGTGTGATCTTGGTTCAATTTCTTAATTTCTTTGATACTCTTTTCTTCAAATATGAAATACAAGTATTTTCAGTACTTATACAGTTGTCATATATAAAATAATCCATGTAACTTCGCAAATTTGAAATAGCTAGAAAGTGGATAAAATAGTGATAATAACCTGGGTCCAAACTTACATGGATTGCCTTAATAATATAACATATTTGGGCAGAGGTGGCATTTTGAACATACAGATGCTATATCGAAAGATAGAGTGGTACAATGTCATCAGAATAACACAATTGTTTTGGAAGCTGACTTTCAGAATATAAAACAAAAAACATAAAATAAGTATTTTTGAAACAGTGCATTTGGATTTCTACATTATTTTCTGCCACTAAAATTTTAAAAAATACATACTATTAATGCTAAATCTATCTCAGCTACACACACACACACATAATGAAACAAGAAGTGACATGTGAATAAATAAAAGTAGTGAAGCTATATGTCATATTTCTTACTTGTAATACCTGAATCCTCACAAGGTGATATAAAAGCAGATGCAGGGGTGCCTTGGGGGCTCAGTTGGTTAAGCATCCGACTCTTGATTTTGGCTCAGGTCACAATCTGACATTTGTGGGATTGAGCCCCATGTCAGGTTCTGCACTAACCTTAGTATTCTCTCTCTCTCAAAATAAATAAACATTTAAATAAATAAATACAGATGAAATACTAAAACTCAGACCTGGGGAGTATCCAATAAGAATTTTATTTTTTCACCTGGTGAAAGGATCATGAAAAGCAAGCACAGGGCCATCTTTCCCTAACCACATGTTTCATCCATTTGGATGAAAACTCTCTTACTCCCTATCTTGCTTTAGCCTAAAGACTAAGGGTGATATCCTTCCCAATTAAGAATCACATAAATGTCTGAAGATCTATTCATAAATGGATCACTGAGCTTTGTGAAATCATATGAAATAAACATGAGACTTGGAGAATTTGAAATTTCTTATAATACATTTCATGACTTCAAATACTTTTCAGAGGATTATCTACATTTAAAAAAGCACCACCTGTCATGAAAACCATCTGAAAGGTATTCATGATACTGAATCAACAGATGTAGCAAACTTGCTAAATGTAGAGAAGCCTTTGCCAAATCAACTAACATTTTCCTGGGCAAGAGTCCCATCTAACATAACACTGTACTCCAAAAGAGATCAATAAAAAAAGAAGATTGTATGCATACTGAGTAATGGGGGGGAAACAGAAAAGAAAGTTGAATGAGCTGACAGCTGAAGCATACACAGCTGTTTACGTTTTGGGAAGTGGGGGTGGGGGAGAGTTTCAGTTACTTTATTTAGAACAAAATCCCTTGTTTTCCCAGGATCACTCATACCTTGGCAGTGAGGCTGAAGAAACCTTTGGGCTCAATCATCTTCTCCACCACATTGCACTTTATCCCGGCTGTGCTGTCATACTCATACACAACACCATATTCCAGGTGGACGTTATCCACAGTCAGGCTCACGTGCTCCTTCTTCCCATCGATGATGGCCATGGTGTTAAACTTGTCAATCACCTCTGGAACAAGGACAGTTTTCATTCAGCAAATTCAGGAAGGGTTTTGTTAGTCTCTTCAAGTAATTTGAGTGTCTCTGAATAATGTTTAAAGATTTCTTTAAAGAATGGATAAATCTAATATTGTTAACATTTCTGAAACAAGAGCACTTAAAAAACATATGTTTGAATGATCCAAATCTCACCATTCCAACATGACTAGTCTTTGCACATCCATTTTGATCTATCAACCATATGTATGCCTATTTATACCAATATAAACATTATATATACAATTTTATAATTTTTATTAAAAGCATGCATGACTTAAAGTCAGGGTTCCTAAAACTGCCTCAAACATTGAACAAATACTTGTTCAGAGGAGGAAAAACTACACAAAGCCATACGGAAGAAGCAGAAAGGAGATGCACTAATCATTTATTTCAGCAGAGAGGATCCCTGAATTTTCCCAAACACCATCTTCTGCAGATAGCTCATAGAGAAAATTTGTCATTGTTTGCTATAATAACATTTTCATCTGGAATGTCTTCCTACAGGTTTTTGGCCTACAATCAATCCGCTGATATAAAAACACAAAAATCTGAAGCAAGAAACCACTGAGAAACCTAACAACAAATATTAAGTTAGCAAAAACAGAATATTAGTTAGATAAAAACAGTTAAGTCCTAGGATGGTAGAAACAGTAATACACAAAGGCAGAATAATGGTTTATCTTAAAATAATTGAGTCCCAGAATAGCTAGAAACCAATTATCAGAGCATCTCACCAACCCTTTCACTGTGGCACCAACGACGATGAGCAAAAATCAACTAACTCTAAATGAGGAATAAAGGGCTCAAGATAATGTCCTGAGATTTGTCCTAGTTTAAGTAAATAAGAAAGTTACTGTGTCATAACAATCTTGGTGCTCCAATGTGGTTGAAATATTTCTGATACTGTTCATGATCTGAGTGGTTCCTTCCAGGAGTGGAGGGAACACAGCTTTCCCTAAGTTGACCACCCCCGTATGATCAGTACAGGGGATTATGTAACTATGCTGGTTGGAAGAAACTAACAGTACAATAAAAATGTCCAACGATACCTACCAATAATATAAATGGAAAGATATCATGAAACTTTAAGAGAGGATTCAAAGACTTCTGTGAAAAAAGTGTTGAAACAATAATTCAAGGTATTTGTCAAATGCAAACATAAATTTAATTGCTTCCATCCCTTTACCCTTGGCGAAGAAGCCACTGAATCCAACAATCTGTATCTGGTTTGTTTCACTGAGAGAACAGAAACAATAGGAGTCCTTATCAAAAGATCTTTCTCTTTCTCTAATAATGTTTTCACGTTATTAGTTTGCCTCAGTACCATTAATGTTAGAATATAGTAAAAGTTACTTGAATCAAGAAAGCATTTTCAAAGGGACTATAGACCTTCTTTCTAAACTAGGACTTCAAATTTTTGCATGCATACAGATCCCATCTTGTCAAAATGGAGACTGTGATTCAGTAGATGGGTGGGGGTGGGATTCTGCATCTCTCCAGGTGCTGCTGCTGCTGCTGGTCTGTGAACCACACTGGATTAGGAAGGTCTACACAACATTTAAACTCAAAACAAGAAAAAGCATTTTAACCTGGGTTTGAATCCTCATCCTACCACTTACTGGCTTGGGCAAGTCCCTTAGGCTAAGGGTTGGGTTAAAATAAGGATATGACAATAACACTTTTTTGAGAGTTTCCTTTTTAATGCCTTTATGAGATAATCCATGTAAAACACTTAATAAAGTGCCAAACAAAGTGTAGTAGCTATGACGTGTTAGTGACTATTATTACTTATATATTTCACATAATATCTATTTGGAGATTATGACTTAAGAAAGTGGCTTGAACATACAAGATTTTCAATAATTGGGACAAGGCACAGGCACATTAAAAAACAATACTACTGTAAGCAAATAAGGAGTGATGTGGGAAACAAAAGCAAATTAAATATTATACTTCCTTACTGTCTACAGCCTATTGACAAGTCCTTGGAATAGGCAGTGACCTTCCTCTGGCTCAGCTGCCTCAATGATGACACTTTGCTAAGGGCAAAGGGAATCTTAGCCTGACCCCCCACAGGATCCTGGAAGTCTACTTTAACATATAAAATTCCTTTGAGAAGGAACATACTTAAAGACCATAAAAGCCATTTATGAAAAGCTCACAGCTAACATCATCCTCAATGGGGAAAAACTGAGAGCTTTTTCCCTGAGATCAGGAACATGACAGTGATGCCCACTCTCACTGCTGTTGTTTAACATAGCGTTGGAAGTTCTGGCATCAGCAATCAGACAACAAAAGGAAATCAAAGGCATCAAAATTGGCAAAGATGAAGTCAAGCTTTCACTTTTTGCAGATGACATGATATTATACATGGAAAATCCGATAGACTCCACCAAAAGTCTGCTAGAACTGATACAGGAATTCAGCAAAGTTGCAGGATACAAAATCAATGTACAGAAATCAGTTGCATTCTTATACACTAATAATGAAGCAACAGAAAGACAAATAAAGAAACTGACCCCATTCACAATTGCACCAAGAAGCATAAAATACCTAGGAATAAATCTAACCAAAGATGTAAAAGATCTGTATGCTGAAAACTATAGAAAGCTTATGAAGGAAATTGAAGAAGATTTAAAGAAATGGAAAAACATTCCATGCTCATGGATTGGAAGAATAAATACTGTCAAAATGTCAATACTACCCAAAGCTATCTACACATTCAATGCAATCCCAATCAAAATTGCACCAGCATTCTTCTCGAAACTACAACAAGCAATCCTAAAATTCATATGGAACCACAAAAGGCCCCGAATAGCCAAAGTAATTTTGAAGAAGACCAAAGCAGGAGCATCACAATCCCAGACTTTAGCCTCTACTACAAAGCTGTAATCATCAATACAGCATGGTATTGGCACAAAAACAGACACATAGACCAATGGAATAGAATAGAAACCCCAGAACTAGACCCACAAACGTATGGCCAACTCATCTTTGACAAAGCAGGAAAGAACATCCAATGGAAAAAAGACACTCTCTTTAACAAATGGTGCTGGGAAAACTGGACAGCAACATGCAGAAGATTGAAACTAGACCACTTTCGGGGGTGCCTGGGTGGCGCAGTCGGTTAAGCGTCCGACTTCAACCAGGTCACGATCTTGCGGTCCGTGAGTTCGAGCCCCACATCAGGCTCTGGGCTGATGGCTCAGAGCCTGGAGCCTGTTTCCGATTCTGTGTCTCCCTCTCTCTCTGCCCCTCCCCCGTTCATGCTCTGTCTCTCTCTGTCCCAAAAATAAATAAAACGTTGAAAAAAAAAATTAAAAAAAAAAAAAAAAAAAGAAACTAGACCACTTTCTTACACCATTCACAAAAATAAACTCAAAGTGGATAAAGGACCTGAATGTGAGACAGGAAACCATCAAAACCCTAGAGGAGAAAGCAGGAGAAGACCTCTCTGACCTCAGCCGTAGCAATTTCTTACTCAACACATCCCCAAAGGCAAGGGAATTAAAAGCAAAAATGAACTACTGGGACCTTATGAAGGTAAAAAGCTTCTGCACAGCAAAGGAAACAACCAACAAAACTAAAAGGCAACCAACATAATGGGAAAACATATTTGCAAATGACATATCGGACAAAGGGCTAGTATCCAAAATCTATAAAGAGCTCACCGAACTCCACACCCGAAAAACAAATAACCCAGTGAAGAAATGGGCAGAAAACATGAATAGACACTTCTCTAAAGAAGACATCCAGATGGCAAACAGGCACATGAAAAGATGCTCAACGGCGCTCCTTATCAGGGAAATACAAATCAAAACCACACTCAGATATCACCTCATGCCAGTCAGAGTGGCCAAAATGAACAAATCAGGAGACTATAGATGCTGGAGAGGATGTGGAGAAACGGGAACCCTCTTGCACTGTTGGTGGGAATGCAAATTGGTGCAGCCACTCTGGAAAACAGTGTGGAGGTTCCTCAGAAAATTAAAAATAGACCTACCCTATGACCCAGCAATAGCACTGCTAGGAATTTATCCAAGGGATAAATCCAAGGAGTACTGATGCATAGGGGCACTTGTACCCCAATGTTTATAGCAGCACTCTCAACAATAGCCAAATTATGGAAAGAGCCTAAATGTCCATCAACTGATGAATGGATAAAGAAATTGTGGTTTATACACACAATGGAGTACTACGTGGTAATAAGAAAGAATGAAATATGGCCCTTGTAGCAACATGGATGGAAGTGGAAAGTGTTATGCTAAGTGAAATAAGCCATACAGAGAAAGACAGATACCATATGTGTTCACTCTTATGTGGATCCTGAGAAACTTAACAGAAACCCATGGGGGAGGGGAAGGGAAAAAAAAAAGAGGTTAGAGTGGGAGAGAGCCAAAGCATAAGAGACTCTTAAAAACTGAGAAGAAACTGAGGGTTGATGGGGGGGTGAGAGGGAGGGGAGGATGGGTGATGGGTATTGAGGAGGGCACCTTTTGGGATGAGCACTGGGTGTTGTATGGAAACCAATTTGACAATAAATTTCATATATTGAAATAAATAAATGAATAAATAAATAAATAAATAAATAAGCAAAATAAATAAATAAATAAATAAATAAATAAATAAATAAATAAATAAATAAATAACTTCCTTTGGAAGTTTCTTTTATCTTTACCCTCCTCCCGCCCAAGATACAGGTTAGCAATCATATTCCAAGCTTATGGCCCCACTGATATACGTCCGAAGGGTCTCATGACTGAATTTTTCCTGAATGGTAAATAAATGACCTTTTCCTAAGAGCAGCTAGCCCCTCAAGGCCCTGGAAACCATGTTTCCAAAATACCTCAGAGACGTAAGCTATCCCTAAGCCCTTCCCAAACTGAAGGTATATATAATCACTCTTCACAGTCACAGTGCAGCTCTTTCTGTTCATGGGTCCTGTCTCCATGCTTTAGTAAAACCACCTTTTTGCACTGAAGACGTCTCAAGAATTCTTTCTTGGCCATCAGTAGCGAATCCTGACACTTTAAACCATTATCAAGGAGGAAAAGAAGGAACCCACCTTCTACTTTGCAGTCAAATGCATCCCCTACTTCATCTCCTGGGGGTTTAGAGTTAGCCTTTTGAAGGTCTTCTTGAGCACTCTCAATGCTATTATAAACCCATTGTATGGAGTCTTGCTGGAATTAGGAGGGGAAAAGAAACCTTAGAAATATTAGTGCTTCTTAAAAGGTATATCCATTTCATAAATCTGCTTTAGGAGGATTGACAATCTTACTTATTCTTCTAGTTTTTTTAAAGATAACCAAATTTGAAAGAGAAAGAAAATCAACATACGAGACTAATAAAAAGTCAATGGCAATTATATTGCTTAGCAAACTAATTTTTTAGGATTGAAATTTTATCTTCCAAAGATGTTTCTGAGTTTTGTTTCAATTTATTTATTTTGAGAGAGGGAGCATGCAAGCAAGCGTGGGAGGGGCAGAGACAGAGAGCAAGAGAATCCCAAGCAGGCTCCGTGCTGTCAGGGTGCAGGCTGACTCAAGACTTGAACCCACGAACTGTGAGACCATGACCTGAGCCAAAATCAAGAGCTGGATGCTCAACTGACTGAGCCAAGCAAGCATCCCTTCCAAAGATGTTTGTAAATAAGATGTATATCCCAAGTGTCTTACTTAAAATGCCTCAAGTATATCTTAAAGTAAATTTTAAATTCCATTTTTAAATAAATAAATGTTAGATGGACAGTTTTCTGAAGAATCAATCATTTATCAGGATATAAACCATTTAAATGCTCTCCTACCACCTGTATTTTGATCCAATTAATGTTTTTTTGAATCAAACCAATAAGAAAGTTGAAAGAACATCTTTCACTTCATTGCGTTCCCAAGTGATGTAACTATATTTTTACCCTTCCATATCATAACTCATCCTATTTTTAATTAAAATAGCAGTTGCAGTCTTATCTAGATAAATGAGAGAGAGGAAATGGCTACCAAGTAAATGCTTTCAGCTTTCCATCACTTGAAAGTTTATTCCTTTCTTAGGTAAGATGATAAATTGAATTGCACTACTGAAGTGCGCTACAATTTCCATTCTCCATTTTTGCATGTATAAACTTCACAACTGTGTTTAATTATTATATTGCTATACATTGTTACAATGCTAGTTAACATTTGATCATTCAAATACATCTTGGTAGCTTGTTGTGGTCCCTAAGGAACCACACACTCTGGTATCCACACCTTGGTGTAGCTCCTTCCCACACTGACCTGAGGCTTGGTCATGGGATCTGATTTTTCCAAGCATGATGTAAATACAGTTGATCGCTTATATTATCCCCTCTTGAAATCCAGACGCCATGCAGGAAGGACAATCTGCTAGACTGGAAAAGGGGGCCATGTGGAGGAGCTCTGGAGTGGAAGGCCATGAGGAGGGGAGGTGCAGAGCCCAGCTGTTCCATGCAAAACTTTGCTATATCAGTGCCTTCACAGGAGCCAACACTCAGTCACCCCGCAGAATCAAGAGAAATAATCAATCACTGTTGTTTTAAGCCAATAAGTTTTGGAACAGCCTGTTTTGTGGCAATGGATATGGGATACAGCATGTTACTCACTGAGTGAATTTTTCTGTTTATTGCTTTTCTTAATCATGTTACTAACCAACTTCTCTCTAGGAAGACTGTCAAGGAAAATGAAAAGGAATGAAACTCAAATCAGTTTGGCTACTTGTTAAAATTCTGACTGAAGGGGAAAGGTTTGATCATTTCAGAAGTGTCTTTTTAAAAAATTCATTCAATGATATAGTTCAATAAATATTTGTTAAACTATTGCCAACCAGAATAACCTATGAATCTATGCGTGAATTCCAATTTGCTACGCTAGTTTGACCTTATTAACAAGCAAGATTGAGGAGCTCAGTTTCTTGTAGGTTCAGCATTTTATAGGCTGTCAGTCCTGGCCTATGAGAAAATAACCACTGCTCTTTCTGGTTTGGACAAAAGTCATATTCTCAAATCTGGAAGAGTACCTGACTGCGTATGGCAGAAAAAATACAAAGCCTCTCCTCTAAAGTTGCTTTTGCATTTAGTTGATTAATTTGAGAGAATTTTCTCTTATAGCCCAATATTCACTTGTACCTCACGGGATAAGCTTTGCTTATAAATTTGGATTCTAATTTTATTTTTCTATGGCACTTAAAATTTAATCAGAGGATAGTGGTTAGAATTTTAAGCAATGACAAGTACATTTTGGTATTTTCTTTAAAGAGCTAAATCCAGTAACTTAAATAAATATATACAAAACTCAATCACAGACCCTAAAAAAATCTTCACAGACACACAAGGACCATTACATATTCTATAGTAATAGCAAGGGTCAAAAAAACAAATCAAACCTTTGGATTTCAATGTGATAAACATTTAGGTATCTGAAAACTCATATCATAATGCAAATGAAAACACCCCAGAGCACTTGTTAAACAGGTGATAATACTGAAACAATAAAATGCAATCATTTAAGCAGAATTGATCATGATTAATTATGCAGATAAAACAATCATCATGAGATTTACAATGATGTGCTTAAATGTGAACCTAAAAGTAGAAACCATCCTGTGTCCTCCCCTGGGCTTTCTCTGCAAGTTTGCAGCGAGACCCAGATAAGCCAAAGGGCAGCTTACCTTCACTGGTCTCCTGTATTTCCTGCAGGCTGTGACATGTGCAATGACACTGGCATGTGTCTCCTTGCTGACATTGATACCATTTACTTTGATAATACACTGTCCAGGGTGAAGACCAGCGGCTGCAGCCACAGTCCCTTCAAATAAAAATGAGAAAATGGCCAAAAAATAACTTTAGGAATGAGATTCATTTTTATCACATATACAATATGGAAAGTCATTTTAAAACATAATAAGAGATCTAGCTAGTATGTTCTTGATAAACTTGGTTCTGATAGTAATACCTTCTCAAAATTTTTCTACTTTTAATTTGGCCATTCAAACAGTGACTAACAGAATATTCTCTCATACCCCTGAGAATTAGTTTGAAGGAATACTTTAGATATTTTTTCACATTTTTTTAAGTTTACTTATTTATTTGAGAGGACAGAAACAGCATGAATGGGGGAAGGGCAGAGAGGGAGAGATAATCCCAAGCAGGCTCCGTGCTGCCAACGCAGAGCCCGATGCTCAAACTCATGAAACCGAGAGATCATGGCCAGAGCTGAAAGCAAGAGTTGGACGCTTAACCAACTGAACCACCCAGACACCCCTGAAGGGATATTTTAAAGTGACCTTTACAATGCTAATCAGTTATTTTCCCTTTCAAATGTCTCATCAGTCTTAATATTCTACGTATACAAATATAAAAGCAAAATGAGAAAGCCAGAAATGTATGCCCTATTTACCTTTCTTTACTCTATAAAAATCTCTAAATATTAGAAAAGTATTCACTTTCATTTATTTTTCTCAGTAACATTTATTGCAAGGACATTTTTGAAATTTGTAATAGTTTATAAATTTCAGTCTTATTTCTTTTTATTTTTTTAAATTCAACTATAATTAACACATAGCATTATATTGGTTTCAGGTGTAAAATATAATTATTCATCAATTCTATATTCACTTTCATTTTTAAAAATGCGAACAGTTAAAAGAAATTCTTTAAAAAAATCAGCCAGTTAGCAACTACCATTGACTGGCTTTGCTAAGTAAAATAAGCATTCAGAATATCTACAAAGGGTCAAGGAACCACAGAATTTGTGGAGAATAAAATTAATCAGGTAACATCAACTGTCCATTTATTTGCATAGATATAGACTTAAATATGGAAGTGGCATATTGCTCCAGTGAGTTAAAATTTTCAGAAACTTTCAATTATTATTATATGATGTTCTGAGTCGATCAACACTTATGCAGCACCATTAATAAATACAATGAATATAATTAATACAAATGATTACAAAATTTATGTTAGAAGAGCCTCTCTTTGTAAGCAATTTCTCCCATGAAGGAATTATTAAACATTTTAGAGAACATAATTTATATTCAAGAAGACAGTATGTATTTTTCTTCTCATTAACATTCACTCCCAGAAATACTAAGTGGTTTTTCTGGATTAAAGTAGGTCTTGGAGGGAAAAGAGACACTCCCCATTGAGAAAATAGCCTAAAAAAAGGCACTGAGTCGAGAAACAACCTGGACATTTGGGAGCATGTGAGCAGTTGGTATGAGCTTAAAATGGGAGTGTGGGTGAAGACTCTGGAGAGTCAAGAGGAGCCAGGTTTCGAAGTGCCTGCATACTTTATGTGAACACCTAACAGCCTCAACCTTACTATCTATGCACGAGGAAAAGCATTTGAGAATTTTAAGCAGAGAAGTGACATGACCCCCAGAACCAAGGATGAATCATTGGAACATAAGTCAAAAATCAAAATCACAACAAGCATCTACTGCAATGTTCCAGGCTAGAACTAAAGTAGCATTTGTTACAAAAGGGGAGAATGAGATCACGTATTTGATGTCTCATGATGGAGTTCATGAAGAGGCTACAGTCCCTAGGATCACTCCTCTGCTTTTGGACTCAGTGCTGAGTAAATAGAGTCATTTCAATAAAGAGAATACAGAAGGCAAAGCAAGTTCAGAGAATAGATGGAAAGTTCACTTGGAAATAATACTGAGTTGTAAGGTGCCAAAGGGGCATTTAGGCAAGAGTTTTAATCAATAATTAAATCTAGGGGTGCCTGGGTAGCTCAGTTGTTTAAGCATCTGGCTTCGGCTCAGGTCATGATCTCACCACCCCTGAGTTCGAGCCGGGTGTCAGACTCTGTGCTGACAGCTCAGAGTCCGGAGCCTGCTGTCTGATTCTGTGTCTTCCCCTTTTTCTGCCCCTCCCCTACTCGAGCTCTGTGTCTCTCTCTCTCTCTCAAAAATAAATAAACATTAAAAAGTAAGTAAAGAAAGAAAGAAAGAAAGAAATCTAGACTATGGAACTCAGGAAAGAGATCTAAGCTGGAGATAGAGATTTAAAAATCTCCAGGAACAGGATCAATAAGATTTCTTACAGAGAACAAGAAGGTAGAGAAGAAAAGAGGGAGCCAACAGTTAAGCGGTTGACAGATGAAGGGAGCTGGCAGAGGAGAAAAATCTGACAAGTGCCAACTTAGAAATCAGGAGATGAACATTTTCAGCAAACAGGAGTAGTCAGTTTAAACAAATGCCACAGAAAAGCTCAATTAATATGAAGGTTATCAATGTCTACCGTACGTTCCAGTCAAGTCCATGATAACTCTATAAGACAGACTTTGGGGACATGGGTGGAAGATGAGGAGAGATGTCTACAGCAATGGGCTAAAACTAAAATAGGAAGTGAAGAAGCACAGCTGAAAACACAGACTAGCACTTCAGGAAGTTAGGTCATGACAAAATAGAAGTTATTAGAGCATTATTCTAGGGCTGAGCTTATCAATCTTGGGTGTGCATACAAATCATCTGAGGGTATTGTTAAAATGTAGATTCTGACTCAGTATGTCCTGCGTGGGTCCTAAGATTCCACATTTCTTTTTTTCTTTTTTAAAGTTTATTTATTTATTTTGACAGAGGCGGGGGGGGGGGGGGGGGAGGTGAGGCAGAGAGAGAGGGAGAGAAAGAATCCCACACAGCCACACTGCCAGTGTGGAGCCCGACACAGGGCTTGAACCCACGGATTATGAGATCATGATCAAAGCTAAAACCAAGAGTTGGATACTCAATTGGTGCCCCGATTTTTAAGAGTTTTTTTTTAATATTGTTTTAGGAACATATTACCATTGAGCTAATCAAGTAAAAATATTATTGAGAAACTTCGTAACAACATGAGCATGCATGTTTTGAATATATTTTTGTTTAGCAAGCAATATCCATACACTCTAAAAAGCTGTTTTTACAGGATGGATTTCTCACCTCTTCCTACTGCATGTACAACCGATGGGCCATATCCTCGGATCTGGAATCCAAGTCCCTCAGCTGAATCTGGGATCTTCACTGTCCTAAAATCAATCAGAAAACAAGGTGAGAAGACTTTCACATGCCACACAATTGGTTAAAACAATAGTGTCCATTCCTTTATTCATTCTTTCAATAAATATGTATTGAAGGTCTACTGTGTAAAAGACACTGACTGGGCTAGAAACCAGGAGACAAAAAGGGTGCATGCTCACAAAGGCACACAGCAGCCAAGCACGAAAGACTTCCTCAACTGAGCACAGTCATTTGCATGGTGGTGAATAAGGAACAGGCTCTGGGGTCAGAAAAAACTAGCTCTGAATCCTCATTTAAGTCACTAGATAGTTGAATAACTTGCATGAACGCCTTCACTTCTCCGAGCCTGAGTTTCCACAAAAAGATGATGGTAAAACTTACTTTGCAGGGTGTCAGTGGAGATTAAAAGAGAAATCTTTGTTAACTGCCCTGCACCATGCTATGAACTAGTAGTCACTTCAATAAAATGGAAGCTTCTCTCCTTAGTTTACTGTTATAAAGAAGACAGTGCACTGTGACACTTCTTTGTTAAAAGTAATAAAAGAAACACAGAATTAATACATTTCTACCCGTTGGGAACTTCATCAAAGAACAACAACAAAAAGCTAGTTAAAAAGATGTGTCAAACATTACACCAAAGTAATTTAAGAATGTGATTAACTTTAGCATTTACTCAGTGAAATTTTGAAAGAAGAGTACATCAAAAGGAAAACCTGAATAACAAAAGAAATATTTTCAACGAATCCCCACGGAAAAGAAGATGAAGGAAAGGAGAAGAGGAGTAAACTGTTAGGACAACCAGTGAGGGATATCCAGTTTGGTACTAAGAAGTGAGCTACTCCACAGAAGGAAGCCAGAGATCAGAGAGCAACAATGAAAAGCAGAGAACATGAGATAAGGCAGAACATCATAACAATAAAAATGAGTATCGTAAATTGCAGTCCAGAGCAAAGACAAATGAATACAATGCAATAAATTTTGATGGATAGCCCTTATGCCCAAGAAATAAAATTGTTTTCCGAAAGATGATGAATTAATCATGCAATAAATGTCGGCAGCCCTTCAAGGGCATGTTAGACATAGTCTGAAGTTACATACAGTGGAACTTACTTAGAGCTTATAAAATAGCCACTGGAGCAGTTTGGGCAACACTGTGCCTAGAACACTTGAGAAAGCCACAAACGTACAGCATTTATGCCTCATGGCAGAGCCTGGTACTGCTATCTTAAATATAACCTAGGCAGGCACACCAGCATCAGTGATAGAAATGTGAACTGTCTATTCTAGGAAAACTTGAAAGTATTATTATGAATTAGATTATATACTAAGAAGTGATCTGTGCATTGCTGGAGTATAGGTCAAAGAACTGATTTAACCTTTATCCTTAATTATATACTTTTTGGTGTAAAAGGCTCTATGCACTTCCCTGAATAGCAAGCACTTTGTTACTAGTATCTTTCAAGAAAAAAAAAGACACATGAAAATGGAAGATAACTAAGGAAAAAAAAAAGGAATAAATACATTTTCTAAGCGTGAAACAAAAACATAGAAGTAGCCCATGCTTTTATATATTATGAATGAGATTTCACTTTTGCTGAAATGACCTAGAGCTTTCAGGCCATGGTGAGTTATTATTGCTTTTGGATTGTGAGGAATTCATAACAGTCTCTCAGTTCTTTCTGAGCAAGGTCTTCTATCCTTCTAATATTGCTAGGGAAGGTTGACTCTAATCTTCAAGATTATTATATATTTCTTTAAAACTTTTGTACAAAACACTATGAAATGCATTTTGGTCTTATTCTGGGACTCTCTTCATAAAATGATCTTTGGAAAATACGCTTCCCTGCTGTGACCACTATATTGTCTATTAAAGGAAGAATTAAATTCATACAAAAGGAACATTCTGTTTCTTGGAGGAAGTAAGTGCACTAAATAATCTGCTACAAACCTTTTGGAAAAACTCTTTGATGCTATCAAGTGTAAAATACAGCTAGATTCAAAGCAAGACTTCATTTGTATTTACCTCTCATATTTTTGCCTTTTCTACCCCCAGACTGGAGACTACATCAAGTGTAAGTAGCTATTGTAAGAAAATATGACAGAATGATTTATAGGAATCTTATATTAGCATAAAGACATAAAGGAAAAGCAATCGATTTCAAGCAAATTAAAAGTAAAAGATAAAAGATGAATATCCTTAAAATAGTTTTGAAACAAAATATAAGATAGGCTCCTGAAGTAATAAATAAGCAGTGAAAAAAAATGAAATGAGAGAATAGGTAAGCATCACAGATAACATCACTGGAGTACACACTATGTGCTGAACAGATAACTAAGTTCTTTATTAACCTAAATTTATTTAATGTTCTTAGCATCTTCATGACATAGGTACTCATCTCCATTTTTTTAATGGATGGATGGGGGTGTTGAAGCAACACAATAAGCAAGCAAGTTGTGGAAGAGAAGCTTGAACCTGGACCAGAAATACTGGGTTCCAGATACTGTATGACAAACACTGAAGGAAGAAGTCAGAGGACACAGGTTCCAATGCTGCTCATCTAGTGGCTAGTACTGGGAGTGACGATTTGCCCCTATCTACTTAGTCTGAAAGTTGAGGGCCTCTGAAGTGATCTGACTGCTGAAATGTCTAGGACCAGTGAATCAGTAGTTGCAGGGTTAAATCAGGGGGTAGTAGGGCCATGGGGAGGACCTTTATGTTTTCTAAAGACTGTTTTGGACTATTACTCTGTTATACCCTTCTAGTCTGCCCTTTTCCTTTTAAGCATCCTCAAAGTGTCCACAGGTAAGCAACTAGGTGAGCCTTATCCCAGACAGGGCTGGATAAAGGGGGAGTAATAGATCAAAATTAGGTTTAGAGAGAAGACATTGTTATGGTTATTCTCTGCCCTCCAGCCCAAAGTCTTCCTAAATTAGTAATTTTAATGAGTCATCTCACTCTTTCCTTGGTAAGTTTTAGCAGCAACCTGGCTGACTTAATGCTACAGAATCTAGCTCATTGCATCACATTTCAACTCCTAAGATAAAGAGTGCTGCCAGCTATTGCTGAATATATATATATATATATATATATATATATATATATATATATATATTAAGGCAGGGAAGAATACTATACTATACATACTAAGAATATTTTCTTAAGCAGTTAAAATAAACCTTTTGTTTTTAAAGTGGTAATCTTCATTTACCTGAAAATTAATGAAGTTGTTTATCACTATTAACGAATGATATAATTACATTTTAAACAGTCATTTTGATATAATCATAGTACTTTAAATAGACATGATACTTAGACCTTGATATGCATTATATTAATTACTTGGTTAAACAAATCATGGAAATGTGACACAGGAACACTAGACCAGAAGTGATTTGTAGAAGAAAAGCCAACATCTTCCAAGAATATACATAATACCCTATTAATTTTAAAAACAGATTATAAGGGCGCCTGGGTAGCTCAGTTGGTTAGGCGACTGACTTCGGCTCAGGTCATGATCTCGCAGTTTTGAGCTCGAGCCCCGCATCAGGCTCTGTGCTGACAGCTCAGAGCCTGGAGCCTACTTCAGTTTCTGTTCACCCCCTCTCTCTCCCCCTCCCCTGCTCACACTCTGTGTCTCTATGTCTCTCAATAATAATAAATAAAAGTTAAAAAAAATTTAAAACAGATTATAAAGCACAATCCCATTTTATAAACATAGGATTGTGTAAATCTGCATCAGTACTTAGAAAAATCAACTGTCTGAATTTCAAAAAATAACAATGGTTATTTATGGGTAATATGATTATAAGAAACATGTCTTTATTTAGAAAACTCTATCCTCTAAATTTGCTATAATCAACATGATTTTTTTCTAATCATAGGTAGATGGATAGACCTTTTTTTTTAAAGAATGGACATATTACTAAGTACAAGTGCACACACACAAGTGTATTTCACCAACTTCACCATTTCTTATAAACATTTAATGATAAATGGTATCAACCAACTCATAGACCTGAAATTCTTAGAGCTGAACATGGGGAATGCAGTTCTTTATTATCAATTGTTCTACTAATTTTCTTCACTTATAATCAAAGTCAGCCCAACCCAGACCAGGAAAATTTGGGCCACAAAAATAAAGCATTATTTCCACTGAAACTACCTGATTTGAGTAGCAAGCATTAGTATTATAAGCAAAGCAGTTTTTCCCAACATTTAAATACCAGTATTAGTGATGCTGGTAAGGTTTAAATGTTCTAAGCAACAAGATACTTAATTCTTGACGTGTACTTAAATTTTCTATTTTATTCATTTTTGTATAATTTTTTTAAAAATCCCACATGAATCATACAACTTACTCCCTTGGCTTTGTGCTCACAAGAACTCTTAGTGGCTTTCTGCTGTTTAAGCATGATTTCAGGAAGCAGTCCACTTCATTGAAAGGTCTCATAAAAACTAGGTCACCATTAATAGCAAAAATCTTTTTCCCAACTTCCATGCCAGCCATCTAAGAGAGAAATAGCAAAAAAAAAAAAAATTATATTTTAATAAGGAATCTATTTTTTTCACAGAATTAGAAACTGAAAAGACCCAGAACATACAGATTTTTGACATTTTAACACACCTGCAATGTTTTTATACAACTTCACACAACAGAACTGTGGGAGAGATAACACACTTATCATTCTCTTTGACATAGTTTTAAATTTGATCACCCATTTGTACTGAAACCCACCCCCTTTCTTCTATGTTTTAACTTTGTACTCCTCCTGTGACCCTCTTTCTATTGTATCTTATAGTTCTTTTTCTTATTTCATCCTTTAAACTACAATCAAACACTAGGTTAATTTTTTTTACTGTGTTTTCTTTTTATATCCAATTAACTCAGAGAGGTTCAACCTCTATGTGGCCGTCAATGACAACCAAATATGCATCACCAGCATGATATAGCATAAGTATCTTCAGGGCAGGAGAGGAATGGCCTGGAACTCAACAAAAAGAGCTCCAAAAAGCACAGATTGCCCGAGGCTGAAAAGATGACAAGGAAGACATTATCTCTCCAACCAGGCCACCATTCTTAACCAGTTCTACTGCTTATAAACTACATGCTGCTTTGATTATCAGCTAAATGATGAAAACCTGGCAGAGGATATTTAATGAATGGCATAGACAGATGAAGCTGTGCCCTAAGAACACCCTCAGAAAATGTCTGGGAAAAACATTTCTTCTCATAGAAAATTACTAAAAATAGTCATTTGTTGGCCAAGCCCACCAAGTATGAGTTGACCAGAGTTATTTTGTTTGAAATTAATGTGGTGTACATAAAACATTGTCTTGCATGAGTCTGTGTTTTGGTAAAAGACAGAAACCTTGGGCATTAGCAGATAGGAGGATGGATGGCAGTTTACTACCAACTTTAAATAGATTCAAAGTTTAAAGCCATGTTTCATTCATTCTCACAGGCTTTATTTAAGATTTTATATTTAGACATTTTCTTGAGGATTAAGGCATTGTACAAGCCAGGCAGCAAGGTGGGAATATTTTAAATCAGATATATTTAGGATATAACACTCCCAGTAGGTTCCATGAGGACAGGAAATTTTATCTTTTGTTCACTGCTGTATTCCCAGAGACTAGAACACTGCCTAGCATATAATAGGTACTAAATAAATCATTCTGAATGAATGAATAAATGATCAGGAGATTCCTTTGTTTAAAAGGCTGGTGAGGTGAGAGAACATCAATCAGCATTAACCTAATGAGAAAAGAAGTCGAAGCATGTGCTTTACTGATGAAAGTCATATTTATGAGTCAAAAGTGACAGGTAAAGAAAAGACCTAGCCCTTGATCTAGTGGAAGAGTTATCTGACATACATAATACAGCCCCACTGGATGCAGTCTCCACAGCATTCCAAGCTAAAAAGATGCACAGGGAAGTCCCAGGGTCATGGAATGAGCCCAGCAGCCTCCTAGGATGTCATGAAGTTCATAGCTATAGATCCTTACAAAATCTCCATCCAGGTTTCTTTGAGTGCATGGACTCTGTCACAAATCCCAAGAGCATCTCGTAGAACTTCAGAATAAGATCATTCAGTAACACTATTTTCAACAAAGATACTTAAAAGCTGATTTCAACTTGTTTGGAACTTCTATATTTTTTAAATAAAAATGCTAATTTACATTACCTCAGCATTAGACCCCTTTTCTACCAACTTTATTATTGGAACTTTATTTTTGTCTTCTAACCCAAAACCATAGCTGCCTTCATTGGATTTAATCTGAAATGCAAAATATTAACATTATTCATAAAGCAACTACAAAAACAGGTACAAATTAAACAGAATAAAAGAAGAAAATTTATATAGCATGTTAACTTACCAATAATGATTTGGCTATAACATTTTCCACTACTTTTAAATCATGTTTCATAAGTCGGTGCTTCATATTTGATCCTTCCATTTCCTCATCCGCAAAAAAACGAAAAAGTAGGGGTTCATCTTTGAATTCACTTTTCTCAAGGACTACAAAAAACAGATCCAAATTGTTCCAATTAATCCAAAAACCAAAATTATTTTCCACACTCATAGACATTCAGTGAACAAGTTACATTCACAAAGATCCATGTGATACTGTTCTATTTCTACACCTTCAAGCTGATGTTTCCTTTAAGTTACTATTAGCTAAGGATTTTGAATTTTTGAGTATTTTTTCAATGTCGAATTTTTTGTACTTACCCGTCTGTCACTTTCCAGATTAAAATCCAAATTTAAATAAAAGATTATATTGAATCAAAATATGTACGCAATCCAAATCTAGAAATCTACAGTGTTTTGAATTTGTAGTGAACATTTGGAATATGTTTTTAATATCCTGAACAATTATGGGAAAATTCAAATGGGTAAATGTTACTCTTATGTGTGTGAGCAATTCCCACTGTGGTCACTTTTGTTCCAACACTTCAAACCAGAATTGTATCTTCTGGGTGAAATGTGATTTTAGTTTCCACTAATTCTTAGTTCTTTTCTGTTTAAAAACATTTTTCTCAAATATTCTTATTTCAATAAAGGTCAGTTTTTTTCCCTTTTATCTGAATGTTCATATTTCCACCCAAAGTCCCTAAGATTCCTGGCATGCCCTGAGGATACAGGGTTTATGTTTTGTTAACCTTTTTAAAAATAAGGCTAGGGGCACCCAGCTCTGTCGGTTGGGCATCCCACTTTGGCTCAAGTCATGATCTCTTGGCTCTGGAGTTTGAGCCCCATGTCGGCCTCTGTGCTGGCAGCTCTCAGCCTGGAGCCTGCTTCGGATTCTGTCTTCCTCCCTCTCTCTCTGCCCTTAACCCCACTCGTGCTCTGTCTCTGTCTCTCTGCCTCTCTCTCTCTCTCTCAAAAATAAACATTAAAAATTTTTTTAAAAAGGCTAAATATTGATAGAATTTATATTCAGTGAGATCCTGACAGCTGGCAAAATGTTTTAAAAGAGGAATCTTCTCTATTTCTATTTATCTATCCTTAATACTTTGAAGCGCACTTGTTGGAACAGCGGGATTCATTGAACCAGGAAGCTAAAGAGAAGGTAATGGTCCCATGGCACTGTAGAAAGTTTGTCTTTATGATGAAACAGACCTCCAGGTCTGGGATTGATTCTGGGTGTAACATTGGGAGAATTGCTTCCACTCTTTGTTTTTTTAAAATGTTTATTTATTTTGAGAGACAACGTAGGGGAGAGGCAAAGAGAGAAAGAGAGACAATTCCAAACAGGCTCCATGCTGTCAGTACAGAGCCCGATGCAAGGCTCGATCTCACAAACTGTGAGAGCATAACCTGAGTCGAAATCAAGAGTTGCTGCTGAACTTACTGAGCCACCCAGGAGCCCCTGAGAAGTTACTTAAACTTTTGAACCATAGTTTCCTCATCAGTAAAATGAGGGCAATAAAACCTTCTTCATAATGTACAGAACTAAAATGAAGTAATAAGTGTGATTACATTGCCATATAGAAAGCAATACAAAATGACTGCTATTTCGGGGCACCTGGGTGGTTCAGTTCCTGTCTCCCCCTCTTTCTCTGCCCCTCCCCTGTTCCGTCTCAAAATAAATATACATTTTAAAAAATGATAGCTATTTTATTTCATTATTTTTTACAGAGTTCTACATAATAACTGTTGACTGGATGATGTATGTATTGATCTTTGAATGGAAGATTGGCTGCCAAATGAAGCTATCAACCGCAAATTAAAAAGTGACACAAGTCACAGTTGACAATACAAATGAGAATACACTTGAGATCAAGTTAGGTCTTGACTATGTGATCTAAGCACTTTCCCAAAATGTACATGGTATTTTGCTCCTGCTGTTTTCCTCCATCAAACAGTCTGTCTAACAGGAGTGAGGAAGACACCAGCAAGGCCAGGCAGCAGTCAAATTGGTTGTGCTTTACCAACATAGACTTTTGTAGAGAAAACTTTTGTTTTTAACTCAGTATTTTTTAAATTCAATATTTTAAAATATGTAGATAAAATTACTGCTCCTCGATGCTTTAAAGAGAAAAACAATTAGAATATTTGAAGGTTTTCAGCTTGACACTATAGTTTCAAGTCCTTATAATAATGTTATTTTCCTCATTCAATAGTTTGTTCTTCATGGACTGGTATTTCTCTTTCACAACTCATACAGTGTTCTAGAGATAGTGGGATATAATGCAATTCCCAAATGAATGTATGCTAACCAAAGATGCTCTCAACATCACTGAAACTTTTGCTATCCTTCCTTCTTAGTAAAAAAGGTGATAACATTCTGAAAGTAACTGACAAACAGGCAGAAGTGTTATCCAGTATCTGTTTATAAACATATAAAAGCAGTGAAAAAGATTGTTTGGGTTTGTGGAATCTGTAAGATGGTATGAACAGAGAGGGAAAACTAAGTCTCATTATTTTTATAAATTTAGGGGGAATGAAGTCATCAAACAAGAAAGAAAATCTTTAATTACTACACAAAATGAAACAGATTTTTTCTAGAGATTTAGAATTTTAGCCTCTGAGATCATTTTAAAAGCATTTTTTCGGGGTGCCTGGGTGGCTCAGCTGTTTAAGTGTCCAACTCTTGATTTCAGCTCAGGTCATAACCTCATAGTTGGTGGGGTCAAGCCCCACGTCGGGCTGTGCACTGACAGTGAGGAGCCTGCTTGGGTTTCTCTCTCTCCTCTCCCCTCTCCCCACTCACACACTTGTTCTCTCTCTCTCAAATAAATAAACATTTAAAACAAATAAATGAAAGATTTTTTTCTAAAAAGAACAATAATTACCCACCATATAGGTTCTCATTTAGTCATTAAAAAAATTTTTTTAGGGGGCGCCTGGGTGGCTCAGTCGGTTAAGCGTCCTACTTCGGCTCAGGTCATGATCTCACGGTTCGTGAGTTCAAGCCCCGTGTTGGGCTCTGTGCCATCAGCTCAGAGCCTGGAGCTTGTTTCAGATTCTGTGCCTCCCTCTCTCTCTCTCTGACCCTCCCCCGTTCATGCTCTGTCTCTGTCTCAAAAATAAATATACGTTAAAAAAATTTTTTTAATGTTTATTTTGGGGAGAGAGAGACAGAGAGACAGAGACACAGAGTGTGAGCTGGGGAGAGGCAGAGAGGGAGACACAGAAGCCGAAGCAGGCTCCAGGCTTTGAGCTGTCAGCACAGAGCCTGACACAGGGCTGGAACTCACAAACTGTGAGGTCATGACCTGAGTCAAAGCCCAATGCTTAACCAACTGAGCCACCCAGGTGTCCCTTATTTAATTATTTAAAAATATACTGGCATTGAAAAGAACTACAAGTCTGATCTAAAATTATTTCATTTTTTAAAAAAAGCTATTTTTAAAAAAAATAAAACTTCTAGTTGAAGCTTTTGCTTTTCTGGAATCAGTCTAGAAAAACAGAAGGGAAGTCATGGCAACTGGTAGATAATAGTAACTAGATGTAACAATGGCACCAATGGTGAAATTGAATGCAGATGTGGTGATCCAGCATGGACAAGTGGCAAGACTCACACAGTTTTGCTGATTCATCTTGAAATGCCTTAATACTGAGATACTCCCAGGGTCCTAACAAAAACAAAACAGTGAAATACATCTGTAAGCTCCTAGGATAAAAATCCCTTACCGTGGTGCATAAATCCATTGTCACAGAGTCCGACGCCAAATATCATTGCCTCTTCTCTGGTACGGCAATCCCCCTGTTAACCACATAAAAATATACCACAACTTAATAGGCAACTAAAGGCTTTGTTCTGTATTTAACTCATTTGACATTCCAGCATGACACTGACAAAGCCATTCATTTATTACACCATACATTACTTTTGTAAGCCCAGAATGTACCTAATTGCTATATATCTATATAGATTTACAGATAGATATATTTATCCACTTGATTATGAAAATACCTTTTTTTTGACATTAAGTGAAAAGCAAAGATTTAATATTTCCACATTAATTTATTTCCACATTTATTAAACCACAGTGTTTAAATATGAAAATATATGTTAACTTAAATTTATTGCTACTACAAATGATCCCTTTCTCTTATTTTTTCAATCTGGTACACCAACTGTGCAGCCAGAAAATAACCAAATACTGAAAACACACTAAATAAAATTAATGAAAAATCATTGTGCATGATCTGTGCTGTCACTTTCCTGGCCTTGTTCTTTAAGGACACCTAGAGAAATCAACTACTGTCAGATGACTTGTAAGACACTGAAAGTAGGTTGTCTGGCTGAGCCTATACGTGCAAGCTTCTCTGTCACTATCCTGCAGAGAAAATAATCAGATCATACAACTGAAGCAATAAAGAAAGCCCAATACATATGTTTTTATCTCATATATGTTTTTATCTAGAAAACTTCTGGTTTATTCATATTAAGTATGTAATTCATATTAAGAATATATTCATATATACGAATACGTGTGTGTGTGTGTGTGTGTGTGTGTGTGTGTGTATGTATAAACCTTACAGTTGTAAGTTTTGTGGTTATAAAGTGCTGTCTCATCTTATTTCTTCCTAGTCAGGTTGGCCCCTTACTGTTGCCTGAACTCTGTGCTTATTTTCATCCTTGCTTTTACGCTTCTAATCATTCACCTACAATGCATGTTTCGTATGTTTTGTCCACTCATTTGTTTTAAAGTATCTGTTGTTAGTCCTAACAAGTTATTCTAATATCCCTGTGCCTGTTTCTCTGTTAGATAATAATTCCAGTAAGTAGTAATAAACACTTGTGAAAATAAAATCCAGAGAGTTTAAGTGACCTGTCCAACTTTGCAAAACTATGTATCAGCAGAACCATCATCAGATGCTAGGTTACCGAAGTCCCAGTCCGTTGTCCCAATTTCTACTACATATAATTTCTAAAGACATTATTGTAACAGACCCTTAAGAAAATCTGAAGAAAAAAAATAATTGCAACCTGGTCCAGCTTTTGAGCAGCTTATTCTATTCTTCTAATGCTCACACTTGAAAAGTAAAAAAAAAAAAAAAAAAAGAAAAAAAAGCCAAAAAGAGAAATATTGTTTGCTCATTGATCTCCATGGAGTCAGAACTTTATTTATTAAGCACCAAATTTTGCTTCAAAACAAAACAACTTTCTTCAGTTTTCTCACAGAGTCAACATATAGTACAAGTTCATGGGAATTCTATGAGATTATAATTTCTATGTGAAACCCTAATTCTGATACCAAGTACAGAACCAATTCCAATGACATGTATTGACCACAATGTTATAAAAGGCTCTGACTCTAGTAAGCCCACTGGATATGTGAATTAGTTTTTATCTAAAGGTAATTGTTTGGTTTAATCTAAAATCTTAACTTCAAAATAGAATACACACTTGCATGAAAGTTCAGTGTATATGAATAGGTACACTTCAGTGATACTCAAATTACATTTAGTTTTCTTGATGGATCTCAGTTGACATTTTAAAAATAGGAACATCTTCCTCTTGAGAAACCATATAACATAAAAATCAAGTTTGAAGACTCTGAAGTCAGATTACCTAGATTCAACTCTTAACTCGGCTTCATATTAGCTGTATACACTTGGCCAATGTATCTCACTGCATCCCATCTGGGATTAAAAAAAAGTTCCTAAACCATCTCAAAGTTTAAAGCAGCAGTGAAAGTAACTCAGCAACTTCTATTTATCTATTTACCTGTGCAATTAACCAGTCTATCAGTTTGTTGGCCATGACTACAGATTTGTAGGTTCTTAAATGGTAGTCTTTATCTCTACAAAGGAAACAGAAGCCAAAACCATTAAGCAAGAGGACAAGTAAGCGCAGGAAAACATTTCATTTAATATCAGTGTGCAACAGAAGATTCAATACAATCTGAATCTATTGTCCAAATTATGTGCAAATAAGAGAGGTTTACAAGGTATATACAACACTTGAAAACTCCTCCATTAGCTCATATCAGAAGAGACCCACAATGATATCAAAGCAGGACATTTCTTCTTTGACATTTTCTTATATACCAAGTAGATTATTACTGTTTTATTAACTGATAATAACATAGCTAGAAATATAATATCTCATTAATAAAAGAATAACAAAATAGAACTTCTTCCCTTAAAACAAGATAGACTCTACACACACACACACACACACACACACACACACACACAAGTCCTCAAAATGTAGAGAATAAAGCAACCCTTTTATTCCTGAATTCTCCAGGAAGGCTGGATTTGCACCGGAAGATTATTCGTTCGGCTCTGCTGCAGTGGCAGATAGCAAGGCTGTCCTGAGGTAAACATGCTGAGAACCCTGTCATTCATTTTGTCTGATCAGAGCACGGACAAGTGACACCACATCCCCAGGGAACCAAGGGAACCAGCCGACTGTACATCAGCCTATCCTTTCAGTAGACTTCTCAGATCTGAGAAATCACTCAAAGTTAAGTTAGATACCAACAAAGTGCTCCTGATCAGAATGGGGCCCCAAGGGCAGAAATCTATAATTCATTCATTTTGCAGGGCTGGATCAAAGGGAAAATGACAGTCTTTTCAAAATGTCAAAAGATCCGAACCTCAAACAACTTGAAGTGATAAATAATTACTAGCTCTGTTCACAGTTCTTCAGCCCCTGTCAGCAATTTACAATTAATACTTACCTCATTTTATCCACTTTCATAAAAAAAAAAGTCCCTCAAATATGGTTGAAATTTCTGAGATTTTAGTAATAAAAACACTAGGTTAGCCAGTAATCACAGCAGATTCTTTTTTAAAAAAAATCCTTTTAGGGGCGCTTGGGTGGCTCAGTCGATTAAGCATGGAACTTCAGCTCAGGTCACGATCTCGCGGTTTGTGACTTCCAGCCCCACATCAGATCCTCTGCCTCCCCTCGCTGTCTGCCCCTCCCCACACATAAGCCCACACGCTGTCTCAAAAATAAATAAACACTAAAAAACTCTTTTAAAATCTATCTCCATGTTTCTGATACCTCAGTACCCATTTCATTTTGGTTTCCATAAGCATCAATAAGAAGGAAAAAGGCACTCGGTCTATTACAAACCACATGTGGACCTGTGAATTCTTCACCCAAGCAATTTTTCTTTTTGTAAGCAGAGTTCACACATATTAAAAGCATGACTATCATACATTCCATCCGTTGTATGGCTTTTTTTCCCTATAAATTCTCCCTTGACAACTCATAAACAATTGTCATTTCTAGCCAAAGAATAATTCCTTCATATCAGCTCGTACGGAAGGTAACCTTCTTGATAAGAAGTCCCCTACGGCTAAGAGATCTTTTCAGAGTACATTTTCTCACATACAAAATGTACCTAGGTACACAGGTGACATGAAAAATGTAACCACTATTGCTTTTTATTAGTTTAGCAGGAAAACAAATTTAAGTAGCCAATTAGTACTGAGTGAAGTAACCATCTTTTAGTACTAAGTTATCCAAAATAATTGCAGGGTGTCTGCTAGAAACCTAGCAGAGAATCCATAAATATGGGTTCGTTTTCACTTCTTTTCACTTCACAAAACTTGTTTGTGAACATGAACAGGGCACTTTCAGAAGTGATGGGCAAGATTCTGTTTCTTCCTCCAGGATCTGCACCATGTTCTCTATAAAACATTAGTGGGCATTCCATTACACATAAACAGCAACTTCTGAATTTTATTGTTTTTTAAGCTCTGAGTTTCTTTGGAATTGGAAACCAGAATGAAAAACAGAAACATGGCACATCAAACATTTGGATTCCATAGCCACGAACTGAAAAGCCTCTTCATTCATTGTGGAAATAATACATCCATTTTTTTTGTTCTATGTGAATATTAAGTTTCAGTTAATAAACTCTGAATGATATCTGCCCATTGGAAATTAGTGTAACATTACACTACATTCTTTAAGTGTATATGTTACAAAAATACAATAATACTCCTGAACATTTTTATTAGTAACAATAAAAAACTCAGCTTTCTGCTGTCTTTTTAAAGACATAAACTGAAAATTAATTATGATTCCACTACAAAAAGACAGGCATATCTCTTCAGGAGGAAAATCATGGTTGAGAACAAAATTATAAAATTTTACTTATTAACTCCAAAATAATTTTTAATTTTCAAGTACAAAATCTTTTTTTGGATAAAAAAGTATTAGAAGGAAATATTATGAAAATACACATCCAAGTTTCGATTATACAATTTAATGAAAAAAAAAACCAATATACAGTAATCATAGTATTTCCAAATCCTCTCCCAGTCAACTATTACTTACTAAATATTAACTCTGGATTATTTCATTATCAAACCTGTAGTTTAGTATGAATTAATGGCAAATAATTTTAGAAATCAGAATAAAAAGAATGGAAGAAACTGCATAAATAGAGCCTCAGAAAATTTAGGAATATTTTAAGATAAGTTATTACTTAAAATAATCTTTAAAAGTAAACTTTTCACTTATGGAAGAAAAACAAAATAAGCCAAGAGGTTCCAACTGAAGGATATTTACCTAATATGTAACATAAATATTTCCCTGTAAGTTGTCCAAAAGTTAGAAATCAGACTCACCTTATCACTGGAGTAAACAGACTATGGAGACGGCAATATAATCTCACTCCCTATTATAAAATAAAGATATGTCAAAAACAAGGAAAATCACTCAAAGACAGACCAATGAAATTGTAAGACAAATAAATCCACCGTAAACATTCTGGAATCACTATATAATCTCTACCAATTTGAAAGTTATTCAACTATTATACTACATCAGAAAAATAATATAACTGAAACAATAAAAAGGGTTTTTAAAACTATTTTTCTTAAAATGTAAAATTTACAGACATAAGTAGAAAATAAATCTATGTAGCAATACCTCATACTACACATTCATTATATGTCAATATAAATTTTGTCAAGTGTGCAAACAAAACTGTCACATAAATTTTATATATTTACATTATTTTTTAACTTATTCAAGTATAATGGCCACTTGTTACTACATGTGACATTGTTTTCAATGTATACGATCTTCTGAGTAATGCAATTTCATTACTTCCATTTAGAACTACAGAAGAGAACAAAAAAAGTGAACCCTAAAACTCTTTAAACAGCAAGAAGAATTGAGAGGCTTGCTTACCTATGCCATTTTCTATGGCATAAGAATTCTTTTAAGTCTCTCAAAAGCATTTCATCCTGGTAAAGTATGACATGAATTCTGCTATTGATAAAAGGTTCTGGGAGAGGATGTTACCTTTGAAATCACATCCTGCATCTCATTTCTTGGATAAAATGTTCCATCATCATAGCGAAATCTATATAACATCTGTTCTGGCTTGAATTGATGCTTATCAGTAACTAAGAACATAGAAACAATATATTAAAATACTGACAATATAAAAAGTGGCAAATACAAACAAATTTATAAAATACAAATTCCCAAACATTGAAACTTGGAGTTTTACTAAAAACTTTTGTTTTCCTAACACAGTAATACTATTTCAGTAAGATTCATGATAAGATTTTGTTATATGATACATTTATAGTTTCCATATAATGATTTAGGAAATAGAGTTTAGCAACATTCAACTAGCATAGTATGCTGCACGTGTATAGTGTATTATTTTATTTATATAAATATACAAAGCTGTATTTTCTATTTCTCCACAATGCCACAAAGTCAAGCAAAAAGGGCCCTTTAAAGAGCGGATAATCTAATTCGTGGGTTATAATTCAATTCTGAGTCCTAGAAGTGAATTTTAGTATTTATCTGTTTTACCCCACAGCAAACAGGCCAAGACCACACATACACCAATCTTGACCATTTATCCTGTGTTTGGAACTCTGGAGTAGATTATATAATTTCAATATGTAACTTATTCCAAAATTTCAACAGTTTTCTTGAGCTGAGAAATGCTATTCTTACATGTCATTTATTTTTTTTTACTCAGCAGAAACGAGAACGGTCATCCTTCACTTTCATCCTTGAGATAAGACTTTCATATTCATAAAGATTCCTATTTAACTTCCTTTCAAGTTTTCTTCTTTTTAGGAGAAATTATTTTACACACAGTCTAACAAAGACTTTCTTTGGGAAAGAAAAAACCTCAAATTAAACCTCAAAGAGTTTATATTTAAATGTTTTATTTACAGGGAATGCAACATTTGCAGAAGAGATAATTTGCTGCAACAAGCTCTGTTTTCACGATTAGATGGAAGACTTTGACCTTTATTTTTGTTAAAAATGTTGAAGGGGGAGAAAAAGTTGTCAGAATTAATTTCCATGAACTACATTTGGTGAATCCAGAAGAAAGCCGAACGACTTATCTCTCTCTCTCTCTCTCTCTCTCTCTCTCTCTCTCTCTCTCTCACACACACACACACACACACACACACACACACACACACACGTGAAGTTTCAGCTATTTTACCCCAACCTATCCCAACTATGTGCATGGCTTGCAGCCATCAGATCGACACAGGACTCCTGCCAAAGAAAGAAAGACAACACAGCCTTTTGGCATCTTTTTTTCCAGATCAAGCCAAAAAGAAAAAAGCATGTGTGAAAGAAAAATAATATTGAGAGACATATTTTGAAATCTTATGGCTTGTTTCAAGACCAGTTATTTATTTCTTCTCAGCAATCTACCTCTTCTCATTTTTATCTCCTAAGATTCATTGAAATAAATGATTGTCTTGATATTTCAAAATTCAAGGAAACATTGGGCCCAAATGTCTCCTGCCACAATAAAAGAAGTGGTGGTTTAAAATTTCTATTCAAAATGGAGTGCTTTGTTGTATGGCAAACTCTTGTGACCTTGACAACTCATCTTGGGTTAATTTGCAACTCTTAGCTGTTGCCTTAAAGAAAACAGTGAATAGTTTTGCACTCAACTGCACTCCCCCAACTTCTTGAACATGGAAAATGGGTTTATGAGTTCTTGAGAGTTCAAGTTTCTTATGGGGAAGGTTGCTTAATGCCATCTTTTAAACAACTATGCGATACAGTGATATTACTAGGGATACTCTAGTAAATGTTTAACAACTGGCTTTCTTGATGGTGGGAGAGAAGAAGTGTTGATTTGTAGTATTCACTAATTTCTGTGGTATTAAATAATCCCACACTGGTCAATTTCAAACTACCATAATAAAGTCACTGAACACAGAGTTAGACGAGCAGTGATACATTATTATTTACGATTTCCATCACACAGAAATAATAGATTTTAAATAACACCAACAATAACAGATAGAAGAAAAATAACACCAAGAACATAGAAAACATAGTACAACAATTAAGAAATGATGAGTTTTAATAACATATGAACTTCAGGGTGCCTGGGTGGCTCACTCGGTTAAACATCCAAGTTCGGCTCAGGTCACGATCTTGGAGTCCGTGGGCTTAAGCCCCACATCAGGCTCTGTGCTGACAGTTCATAGCCTGGAACCTGCTTCGGATTCTGTGTCTTCCTCTCTCTCTGCCCCTCCCCTGTTTGTGCTCTGCCCGCCCCCCCTCAAAAATAAACACTAAAAGATTTTTTAAATAATTTATGAACTTCGTTTCTAATACAATTTATGTACTATTTATTTAATTTTTAATAACAGCTGTGCCTCACAACGAGCTTGTAAATTTTTAAGAAATTTAATTACCAGCTCTCTTAAGTTTGTACAAGCCAACTTCACACACCACCGGATATAATGAATGAGGTCTCTGAATTCTTGCTTAAGCATTTATAATGTAAATAGTAGACTCAGACAAGAAAGTATTATCGGCATATCATACAGAAAGCATATGCTGCCTCAACCCAATAATTCCTGGTATAGCTGGGCTTTGCTTTTATGAAGTTCTCAACAATATAAGCAATGTGAATGATGGCAATAACAGTCAACTCTTTTTGCATGCTCTCTTTAAAACAGATGGTCCATTCAACTTTATTTTAGGAACTCTATTTCCACTAGAATGCAGCTGGAACCACATACCAATAAAACTAGCACGTATGGCTCATATTTCTCCATTCTAATAAAATTACTAATGTGAAATCGCATAATATATTCTCTTACCCCTAGTTGTGGGGGGGGGGGACTGTACAGGTTAATTTCGGACACTTAAAAAGGGTGATTACTTTTAGCAACAAAAATTCTGTATGCCAAATCTAACATCACCACTGACCAAATCCTGGTAACAATAATAGTACAGGCCACTAAAATCAAACTGCGACAAACAATTCTTATAATTTCAAACTTTGCATTTGAAATTTCAAAATAAATTTTAATCCAGAATTTATCTCCTTCTTCCTTTTCAAAATGGTATTGGAGAAAAGTGGTGTCTGAGTTGGGGGATAAGTTGATTAGGACTGAAATTCTCTCATTCTGATATCCCTTATAAAAAATCTTATGTTCTTGATGTTTTTTCTCATTAGAGGGAAGCAATTAAAAATATTGTGAGAGGGGCTCTTGGGTGGCTCAGTCGGTAAGCCTCCAACTCTTGATTTCAGCTCAGGTGACAAACTCATGGATCGTTGAGTTTCAGCCTGCATCGGGCTCCATGTTGACAGTGTGGAGCCTCCTTGGGATTCTCTCTCTCACCTACTTTCTCTGCCCCAACCTTGATTGCTCTCTCTCTCTCTCTCTCTTTCTCTCTCCCTTTCTCAAAATAAAAAAAACTTAAAAAAATATTGTGAGAAGCATTTTAACAGAATAAATAAGGGTGGTTCCCTCTCTATGGAACTCTGTAATTCCTTCAAGAGCTTCCAGCAGTTTTGAACTGAAGAATAGATAAGACACAAAAAGACTGTTCATAAAGATATTTAATAAATATTATTTCAACTCTACTTTGTACTAACTTACAATTAACATGAACATGTTTGAGTAGTTGTTCATGACTTCAGGCAAAGTAATAACAGCTTTGTCATTGTAAAGTCAGTAAAATTCCACCCCTAAGAGTTATATCTTCAATTTCCAGAACCCAATGCACTATGCAAATAAGTAACTAATTATCATACAATTCCTAGATCACCTTTGATAAAAGAGGAAAGCAAGAGTGGAAGGATGGCTTGAAAATAACCTAATAGCTCCTTTCAAAGGACATCCTCTCCCCACACCTTAACTCCTTCCGGCTTTGCAAATAAAATCTGTAACATACTTTAATCTATCATAAAATACCTCATAGTCAAAACAGGAAAACATGACAAAATTAGTGTGTAACTCTAAAATATAGTAATAATCTGGGGCACCTGGGTGGCTCAGTCAGTTAAGTTTCTGACTCTTAATTTCAGCTCAGGTCATTATTTCACAGTTGGGCTCTGTCCTGAGTGTGGAGCCTATTTAAGATTTTCTCTCTCCCTCTGCTCCTCCCCTGCTCCAAATAAATAAATAAATAAATAAATAAATAAATAAATAAATAAATAGTAATAATCCCATAGAAGTAAAAAAATGTGGCATTTTTTAAAGTCTTTTAAACAAATTTAAATAGCAACATCAATTGTCGATAACTTTAAGATCTTTTTTCTCTTATTTCTAGTTCATAATGGTTTGAAGTCACTCAGATTAACAACTTAAATTAACAATCATGAAAACCTCCGCTGAAATGGAAATTTTGAAAGTTATTTTTATGACTATTACCTGCTGACATCATCATAAAACACTGACAAGTTTATATAATGATTACTCTGTCTTTAATATAATTCCATAGATCTTATATTGATCTGGGAGCTATGCCTCAGTGGCAGAAATTGGATCAGTTTAACAAATTGGTTTAGCTTTTGTCTTTCCTGAGCATGCAGCTACACTACATTTCTAAGTTTCTCTTGCAAGAAGTAAGGAGTGGCCACATAACTGAGTTACACCCAAGGAAATGCACACAAAAGGCACAATGGAAAGTGTACAGGCCCATTTAAAACAAACAAAACAAAACTCCACCACTCCTTCAAGGCAACCTTTAAGAGCCTTGCACTGAAGATCAGTGAGCCTCTATCAAACACCAAAACCCTGTGTGGGGGAGAACACCCAACCTCATCTACCAAAGACTGAACTTTACCTGAGTGACAAAGTAGCTTCTAGAATGTAAGCCACTAGATTGAAACTTATTTGTTACAGCATCTAGTGTTAACCAATACTTTTCCTTCTCAGTGCTCTCTGCAAAACAAAAAAAGTTAATTTTCCCATCCTATTAGATTTCTGCCTTTCTGAAAGGAAATAGGTCAACAGCTGGATTGTCTGGTGAAGAGGATAAAAGGATAGGCTTAAAAAAACTACTAGACCATAAGAAATAAAGGTCATTAGTTCATGTTTACATACCTTAGAGCACCTAGCAGAGTATCTTACATGCAGAATGAAGGAAAGAGTTGGTAAGGAAAAAAATAAACAAAGGTGATCATAAACAGATTTTCCCTTCTTTGTTCTATTGGTAATACATAGTCCCTGGAAGTACGCGGTCTAAATGAGAAAGGAATCTCCTGATTTCTGAAGGTCAATGATTGTATGCAAAACCTCTCTACATTCCACCTACTTGAGCTTCAATCGACGAAAGGACAAAACAAACACATTCCCTTCTTGACCCAAATATACACTCGGACGTGGGCTTTGATGAAAGGAAAAAGCAGCAGCAGAGGAAAGTCATGTAGCTCAACACTTTTTGATATTTACTTATAAGTTTTTGAATGATGCTTTTTTAGCATACTAGATGCTAAAGGGTGATTTCACAGTGTCAAAGAATCAAGTACAAAATCATATATAATTTATTGGTATTATCTGTTTACTCAAAATATAATTATTCATTGATTCATTTACTGAGCAAATATTTATTGAGCATCTACATGTGATGGGCACTCCAGGCATTTACTATATATTAACTAACAAGACTCCTGTTCTTATGGTACTTATATTGTGATTGGTGACTAGAGTAGGTATGGGAGACAAAGAGAGAAGTGATAAATAAATAAAATAACATCATAATTTTAGCGAGTGATAAGTTCATGAAGAAAATTTCAAAAATTAAAAATGCAGTTTATTGGAATAATGGGATGAGTCAGAATGTCATTGAAGACCTGAGTCATGAATACTGAGACTTTTATCATTTCATTTTCTGCTGTATCTCTAGCACCTAGAAAGGTCCCTGGCATATATTAGGAACTAATAAATAATTGTTGAATGAGAATGGCAAGAACAAAGTTCCTAAATACACAGTCATCTTGGAGTGTTCAAGGGAGAGACAGAAAGCTGCAGTGGCCACAGTGTAATGAGTTAGATATAATACCATGTGCTGACTCACAGAGGAAGTCAGGGGCCCTATCATGTGGGGCCTTATGGGCCATGGTAAGAGATCTAGACCACGGTAAGAGGTTCTGGACTTCTCTTTGAGTTTAATGGGACTCCAGTAGATGATTATAAGTAGGAGGATGCCTTGATCTTACATCTGTTTTAAAAGGTCTCTTCAGCTGTTATCTGAAGAGGAGTACCATAGGGATGGTGGACGAAAGTGGAAGCCAGGAAAGAGAAGATGGTGCTCGGGAGGAAGGTGGGATTCTGGAAGGGAGAGAAGTGGTCTGGTTCGGGACCTATTTTGGTGGTAGAGTTCACAGGGTTTGAGGGCATGAGGGATAAAAAGGAATTCCAGATGGTTTCTATCTGGATAGATGGTGGCACATTACATCGGTGGCACCCAGTGCGGTGGGGAAAAACTGGGAGAATCTAGCTCATTTTCACCCCACTCTAATTAAAAACAAAAATGAACACTGAAATACCTTAGCTCAATAGCCGTATTTATTCACAATTACCTCTTTTTCTCTTCTCCCACATTTTGCATTAGAAATTCTTCAAGCTTGGGGTGCCTGGGTGGCTCAGTCAGTGAAGCGTCTGACTTTAGCGCAGGTCATGATCTCACAATTCGAGTTTGAGCCCCGCTTCGGGCTCTGTGCTGACAAAGAGGATCAGATGTGCCAACCTTTCTCACCACATCCTCCCTCCATATATTCATCCATGAAGTATACTCTCTTGCCATGTGACATTCTGTGCTAGTTCCTGAAGAGGCCACCATAAACTTTTTCACTCCCATGCCTGAGCACCTATACCATTCCTCAGGGTGGGACATCCTTCTGTCCTTCTGTCCCTGTGAGAGTTCTACTCTCTACATTGTGCAACCTTAATGCCCTTTCCCTCATGAAGCAGTCCCAAATACTCCAGTGAGAACCTGCCATTCCTTCCTCCACACTCCCGCACTTACCTGTATTTCTAATTCTTGCCTGTGTTGTAGTCGTTCGTGTTAAAGTTAGCAAATATATCACCATACCCCATACTCCCTGAAATGTAGTTCTGTATTTATTAGTCACTCAAATATGTTATTAAAAACACATAAGCATCCTATAATGTGGTGATTTGCCCTACATTAAACTGATTAATGAAATCATGCAATCTGTGGATAAACAGAATTTAGTTTTTAATATTTTATAATTAATAATTTCATAAAAGAATTACCATGGTGGATGATTCCATTTTCTAACAATGCTTGTCCTAAATGAACCCCTTCCTCAGGCCTGTGAATCTCTCCAATTTCCAACAGCCATGACACAAATTCACTGCAATAGAAATCCAGTGAAAAAGTTAATTTTTTCCTCTGAAAGTCTATTTGTACCATGCTTTCATCAAGCAGCTATGGAAGGAGTCTCAAATATAAAAAAATATTTGCAGTGCATTTCAGCATGCAATTTTTTCACATATGCAAAGCCCAAAATTATTTAAATTTTACTCTATTCTAGGAAACAAATGTCCATAGCTTACCTAAACTATACTTAATAACTATTCAACTTACTGAGACCTCTAATAAACACAAATGGAAAATTTTAGAGTAGTTTTAACTATAAAGAGAATATAAGAGACCCTAAAGATATCCAACAGACAGAATAATAATGATTTAATATATAAGAAACAGACTGTCTGGAATGTGGCTTTTCAGGCACAGAGAACCAGTGTGTTTGAAACTCCAAGAAGGCAAACTAAAAACTAAAAACTAAAAACTAAAAATAAAAAAATCATATCCCATATGGTGGACAGAATTCTAAACATGTCCTCTTACCCCCCACCCCCATCAAGAATCCCATTCCTTGGGGCGCCTGGGTGTCTCAGTTGGTTAAATGTACGACTTCGGCTCATGTCATGATCTCTTGGTTTGCGAGTTTGAGACCCACGTCCGGCTCTGTGCTGACAGCTAAAAGCATGGAGCCTGCTTAGGATTCTGTATCTCCTTCTCTCTCTGCCTCTCCCCTGCTCGCTCGCTCCTTCTCTCTCAAAAATAAACATTAAAAAAAAAAAAAAAGAGGGGCGCCTGGGTGGCGCAGTCGGTTAAGCGTCCGACTTCAACCAGGTCACGATCTCGCGGTCCCTGAGTTCGAGCCCCGCGTCAGGCTCTGGGCTGATGGCTCGGAGCCTGAAGCCTGTTTCCGATTCTGTGTCTCCCTCTCTCTCTGTCCCTCCCCCGTTCATGCTCTGTCTCTCTCTGTCCCAAAAATAAACAAACGTTGAAAAAAAAAATTAAAAAAAAAAAAAAAAAAAAGAATCCCATCCCTTGGTTTTGTAATCAAATCCTAATCTAGGTAGTGCTGTGAATGGATTTTGTGTATGAAATTTAAATCCCAAGTCAGCTCACTCTCTAACTGAGAGAGTGGTCCTGGCCAACAGTCAGCACAGAAATAGGACTTATACTTAAAGCCACAGAGGACTGAATTCTGTGGACTGAAGTTGCCAGCAAATTCAATGTGCTTGGAAGTGAATTTGTCCTCAGAGCCTTAAGATAAGGGCCAGCCTCAGCCCAGCCCACAACCTTGATTTTGGCTTTGTGAGACCCTAAGCAGGCAACCCAGTATTGCTCACCTGGACTTCTTTCTGACCTAGAGAATTATGAGCTAATGAATGGCAGTTTTTTCAAGCCACTAGGTGTGTGTTAACTTATTTTGCAGCAATATAAAATTAATACACACCAAAAGCCATAGGAAAGTCTTACTATACTGTTTTCAAATGTTAAAATTATCTAGTAAATTCACTGTTGTATCTAAAACTGTCATCCAAAAGGAATACTCCAGCACAAAACAATCCATCAGAACTGTCCACCGCATACATCTGCTGTGGCTGTGAAGGACAGAGAGGATCACAGCTCACATCTGTCACCATTTTGGGGTGGGAAGAGGAGCCCCAGATATCACAGATAAGTAGGATGATGCTTTGCAATACAGGAGAGCACCAGGTGGGTCATGGTAATTGTTATGGCCGTGTGGTATCATTAGAAGAACATTAGATACAGAAACGTTTTATGATAAAATATTTTATGGTGCTCATGTTATAAAAACCTAACATTTGAACTCTTACATAAAGTCACAGATACATTTTAGAATGGTTTTAATTTTGCACAGAGGTCAGAGAAGCCAAGCTATGGAAAATGTTGAAAATTACTTTTCCATTTATTTCAAAACCAAAAGCAATGCATATGGCTACAGTCAAATAACTGAGGGACATGAAATTCTAAAAATGGGTATCTAGACTAAAAAGTACATTTTAAGGCAGAAGAAGTTGTTAAAATGCTTTTAATTCTTTTATTAAATAGGAGCCATCCAAAAGAAAGTTTAAACAGAAGTGAAACTTCAGTTTTGTCCTCAATAGCACAAAAATAGTAAGAATATCATCCCCATAGCACTGTCACAGGATTAAATGAGCTGATAAATGATAAAGGCCACAGTGCCTGGCACATTTTGAGCGCTTATTAAATGTCAGTGGCTGACAGGTGAGTTGTGCTGTTTGGTATGTAGCTAAAGCATCATTTTGTTCTGATGTCAGCAGATTCCTGAATGTGTCAAAAAATCAGGAAAAGAGCACTTTTTAAGTATTTCTATAAATTAGGAGCATAGGATAAAAAAAGAGAAGGGGTACGAAAGGAAGTTAATGGGTGGCTTTACTGTGGGACTTATTCAAATCACAAGGAGATCCCGTTAACGCTCTGCAAAAGGATCGTAATCCAGTCAAAAACAATCTCCACCTTGGGCTGTAACACAGAGGTAGCGTGCTGTTGTGGAAAAAGCCACAATGAACACAGCTAAAATTTACTGTGTCTCTCCTATGTACCAGGCGCTCTGGAGAAGGCTTACAACCAATCATTGCGACTAACATGCATTATGGTCAGGGTAAAGGGTTAACAAAACCCTGCTCTTTCAATTAGGAAAACATGACCCTGGATTAACTTTCTAGCTGTTTCCTAGAACCTGATGAAGGCAGGGCATCAGCTGTGTTGCCAGGCAGCATTCTTATGGTAAAAATGACCCCTGACGGGTAAATGGAATATTAATAAATACCTGGTGAGAAGCCATAGCTTGAAGTGACACTCTTATAAGTAGGCATGTCCCTATGAGAAGTGGGAAGTAATGCCTAAAAGGTTATAATAAGAAATAGTGTCTCTGTGGGGCACCTGGGTTGGCAGGCTGAGTGTCCGACTTCTGCAGTTCCTGAGTTCAAGCCTCACGTCAGACTTGCTGCTGTCAGTGCAGAGCCTGCTTCAGATCCTCTGTGCCCGTCTCTACCACTCCCCCTGCTGGCACTCTCTCAAAAATACATAAACATTAAAAAAAGAAGAAAGAAAGACAGAAAGAGAGAGAGAGAGAGAGAGAGAGAGAGAGAGAGAGAGAGAGAGAGAGAGGAGGGAGGGAGGGAGGGAGGGAGGGAGGGAGGGAGGGAGGAAGGAAGGAAGGAAGGAAGGAAGGAAGGAAGGAAGGAAGGAAGGAAGGAAGGAGTGTCTTCTTTGCAGCATTGAGGTTTCCAAGCGCAGGTGGGCTCACATCTGCTCTTTCTCTTGCACAAAAGCTGTCACCTGGGGGCCTACCGATGATAGCCACACTAGCTTGCTGGCAGTTGGGTGGTCTGCTGTGAGGACCATGCTCACTGGAGAAGACACCCCATGCTGCCCTGCAGGCCAGGGTTTCCTGGCTTATATTCTTCTCACGGGGTTGGGAGCTGGCGTGACCCATGGCTATTTTGTTGTGTCTACATAATTAATCAAGAAGGCATTCTGGTATGTATTGCAAGTAAGCACTACAATCATCTCCATTTTTAGAGAGGAAAAGGAAGTTTAAACTTCCCAAATCTCTCAACTAGCCAGAGATAGGAGCAGATTTGCATTGAGACAGTCTGATGGTGAGGTCTGGGCTTTGAACTACTTTTAGAGAGTTGACACTGGCATTTACTAGCTATATGAATGTGAGCACGGTACGCTCCCTGATGGCTGGGTTTTGAGTCTTTAAAAAATATAAAGATTTTACCTCTTAAGTATGTATTTGAGGATTAGAAATAACGTATAGGAAGAAGCCAGCATAGGGCCTGGCCTAAGCAGCGGTACCTGAAGGCAGCCGCCCTTCCCTTCAGTCCTGCAGGCTGAACCCAGCAGGGATTCCCACATACAGCTGTCTGGAGAAACCAAAGGACACACAGCCAATCTATGTGAAAAGCTCAGGTGACTTCCCCGCCTGTTGCTCTGTGCCAGGCTCACTGCATGACCTACTTTTCCAGACTCCTCATCGATAGGCCTTCACGCTGAGCCCAGCTGTCAAAGTTTTGAATTAATTGCCAGCTTAGGCTGTGTGTCTTCACTTCTCCAGTCTTCTCTGACTCGTAGGCCCTGTACTCACATCCTTGCCAGACTCTGTCCCCTATAGGTAAACCCGCCTGCCTGCCAGCCCCTGCCTGATCCCAACCTCTGCTTCGCCCTTGGAACACAGTACATCCAAAACTGTTGAAGTCATAGATGAATGGATAGATGTCTTGAGTTTTGTATGATTTCTGGCCCTAGATCCATTCCTTCACCCCCCTACGGTCCAGGAAATGTTGATAGCAAAGAAATATTCAAAAATGCTTAGAGAAATATTTGTTAAAGAAAAACAAATCATTAAGAGAAAGTTAACATGTGAGATAGTGGAAACATGAAAGAAATACATGCACCTAGACTACCAACCTTACCTTCCAAGGAAGCATTTAGGGAACGTGGTCAGTTTTCTTTTCCTGTCTTTGATCAGATTTCCTTGTTTGCACATCATCTTATAAAGTTTCTCACCCTGTTCGGAGATCATTACCCAGGTGTCTTGCTCCATTCCTAATTTTAAACCTATCAGAAATGAAACAAAGGACAGGTACTGAAAGTCTCCTCACTCACTCATGCCTTCATTAAACAAACATTTAATTCACGTCTACCACATGCAGGGGATTGCAGACACAGAGCTCCATACGCTAGGGCCCTGATTTTCAAGAAGCTCTTGGGATACCAAGGAGACAGTCAAGACAGGATCTCGAGGGCCATATAGCACCTTGTGTAAACTGTGCCCAAAGGCACATGGTTTGTCCACTGGAGGAAGAGCAGCTGTACCTCAAGCTCCCTGCACCCCTTCTGCAGAATTAGATCGGCACAAGTGGACCGGCTGGCCCTGGAAACAGCCTTAAAGGAGAAACTGTGATACAGTAAAGGCATAATCAGAGGATCTTGCCTCTACACAGAAACATTAAGAAAGGTTTCACAGAAGACCAATGTTTAAAAGCAGAGGGGTGAACGGTATTTCCAGAGAGAAAGAGAGAGAGTTAACAAGAGCTACCTGAGGTGAAGCAGCACAGGGGCACAGCTCCATGTCCTACATGAGAGGACAGGACACACTGGCGGGTTAGTTAGGGACCTTGCTCAACTGCAGTTTCCATATACTTCATCCCTGAGGTATCAGGGAAGCATGTAAGGGTTTCCACCAGAGGGAGGGGTAAAGCAGGGCAGGACAGGACAGAAAGTTTTGTTGCTTCAGAAACAAAGCTCAGATGACAATACAGGAACAAAGTGAAGGAGGCAGGGTTTAAAAAGAGGGAGACCATTAGGAGGAAGCCTCGAAAATTCAGGCAAGTTGAACCCTGAAGACAATAGCAGGGGCTACAGGGCAAAGGGAATGATGCTGAGACATATCTAGGGAGCAGTACTGATAGGATACAGCAAAGGGTTAAATGCAGGCACGATGGAGATAAGAGAGATCAGGATGCCTTCTAGGCTTTTGACCTGAGAGCCTGGAACTGGGGAGTGGGGGGTTAGACGCATTTCTGAAAAAGGGATTCAGGTAAGGAGGCGTCCAATACTGTGCATATTGAATTTGGACGTTCAGGTAGAGTCCAGGAGCCAGCAGAACACATGCGTATGAAGCTCAGGAGAGATGGACGAAGTGGCAGTGTAGATGTTGATGTGGATCTGGTGGGAACAGGTAACCCAGGCAAGGACCTATCTTAAAGGAGAGCGGTGTCAAAGCTGAAAGCCTGAGAACGCCCACAATCTGGGACGTTTGGACGGGACTGACAAACTGTTGCAGAAGAAGAAATACTTGAATTATTTTTAGTTTTCTGGCTACAAATTTTCTTATGAAAATCTTCTTTTTACAATGGAGGGGCAATTACCACTTGTCAGTAATAGGGAATACTCCATCAAGAATAGAGCCTGTTCACATAAACTAATTTATACAACATGCTTATTTGCTTGCTTTTCTTTCTTTCTCTCTCCTTTCCTTTCTCCCTTCCTTTTTCACCTTAGGTTTATCTGTATGCACAGCCATTCTGAAAAAATAAATAAAGGTTCAACTTGATGAAAAATTTATTTTACCTTTTAAATGACTTGCTATGCTATTTGAATTGACTGCTGGATTCAACAAAACTGAAAGAATCAGCTATTCGGTATTCATAATCTGTGTTTTAAATTTTTCTACCTAGTTCTCCATCCAAGATCAATCAAAGGAGTTAAGTATTTGAAAATGCTTTGGAAATGCTCATATAAATGTGTGCTATGAATATTTTAATCGAAATAGGAGCTTTGTATGTTCTTCAAGGAAAAATTTCTGAAGATCGAAGAAAGGGTTCTTTGTGCTTCAAAATTTCATCAGCAATGGGATATTTTATTCCTAAGTCTCTGGGAAAAGGAATACATACTGTCTTGTTTCTTATCCATTTTGGGTAAAGAAATTAGTAGTAACACAAGCATTTCTATTTCTTAGCTGAATTAAAGAAATGTGCGTAATTGCAGATAAACGTCACACAATTGAATACTGCCAGATCAAGTGCCTTTTGCGAATCTTGCTAAAAACGTGAAGCAATTTTGAACCAGGCCTCCCTCTTCATGTGAACAAACTCCTTAATGACTTGCATTATAGTCAACGACATTGTAAAAAGTTAATGTGTATCCCAAGTGATTTATTCTATAATTAGGACACTAACATATTTGGTGTAGAGATTTTCACTGTACTGTTACATATATAGAGAACAACTGTTGGAGGCCCTACAACACTGCCTTATACTATGGAAGTTTGTCTCTTACAGGAAAACTCTGAGATGATGCTTTAGAAATGGCGAGAATAAGGTGCAAAGAAAATTTAACAACTTTTAAAGCAAACGAAACTATTTGCTGTAGACTGAATGTTTGCATGCCTCCCAAATTCATATGTTCAAACCTGACATCTAATTGTGCTGGTGTTAGGAGGTAAGGTGTTTGGGAAGTGATTAGGTCATGAGAGTGGAGTCCTCATGAATGAGATTAATGGCCTTATCGACAAGACCCCAGAGAGATCTCTTGCCCTGCTGTTATGTGAGGACACAGTGAAGAGATGGCCATCTAGGAACTGGAAAATTGCTCTTACCAGACTCCAAATCTTGGGCTCCTAGCCTCCAGAACTGTGAGTTATAAATTTCTGTTGTTTATAAGCCACCTAGTCTGTGGTATCCGTCATAGCAGCCTCAACAGACTAACATAATATTTAAAAGACACTGCTGGCTACAATATAATTATTTCACTAACTATACAAGGTTTTTCTTTTCTTTCAGTGATAATATTAGAAGTATCCATAAGGTATTTTAGCATGGGTCTTACCTCACTTGGAAAATCCAGGTGAACATCACACACCTTTTTACTTTCTCATAATTTCTGCCCATTGTCTGCTTTCTTGCTAAGGTAGAATCTTCACAAAAGTGTAATAGTGGCCAATTCATACACCCACCTTTTCTCCGTTCTCTTTCTTTCAAAATAGCTTCAAACCATTCGTGCTTCTCTTCAGGTGTTTTTGCCATGCACACGAACCATTTATTTTTTGCTGTGTTATGTATTTTCCATCCATTGATAACAATGTGTCCACTACTATGGAAATCAGCTGGAAATTAATGGGGGCAAAGGTGAACAACAAATATAATATATAAATTATATCAACACAAACATTCAATTCACAAAAGTTCCAACACCATTGGTTCTTAAAAGTATCTTCACTTTAAATGTGTGAAATGAAGAACATAAAAATAAAAAATCAAATCTTTGTATATTAAATGCAGTTAGTGCTCAGGAATAAAACACTTCTAACTCTTAATATTAATATATTACATGAAATTAAACATCTGGAGTATTAACATTCCTTTCCTCTATGTCCAAAAATATTGTTAAAGTTCCTAAAGCAATAAAAGAAGAACGTGTAAAAGAATTTTCATCTCAATAATCAAATATCCAAGGTGTCAGATTCATTTTGCCTTTCTAATACTCATTTGAAATATTATTCTAGCTTTCAAAAGCAAAGTATATCCCCACTGAACAATTTTCAGCTGTTTCATGAACCACACAGGAAGAATCAGAACAAATCAATGGAACATACCAAGAGCACATTTACCTAATCTTTAATAAATGGAAAGGTACAAATAAATGTCAATCCATTATCCTTGCTCATGAAAACCTGAAAGATGTGCACTCTTTAAAACCACATCATTCCATATAGGAAGAAGAAATTTTTCTTTGAGTATGAATTCACATTGTCTTTTTTTAGGTCTCCCCATCATTTTGGCTACACTGTCATGCTAGATTTGAAAATGTCAACAGGAAACCCTCTACGGCAGTTCTGCCTAATAGCAGGTAGGGAATAGTGATGTTACTTGTATCCAGCATTTACTGGCATGACAGTCTGCAAAGCAAAGATTTCAAAATGAAAAAACATATGACAAAGGCCTGAGTCAGCACCTGCACCAATTTAAAGTGACACTTTTCATTCATCTCCCTGACAGTCACTAAATAGTAATGGTGGGTGGACAGGAGGTGAGACACAAAACGTTAAAGGTGGTTTAGAGAAATAATTTTGTGGCACTGTACTTGTTTTTTGTTTCTTTGTTTTTTCTCAAATGGCCTTATTTTATTTGGTGAGTTCTGAGTAGAGGCAGACATGATGCCCGTAGTCTTTTTAGCTCCAAAATCACTACAAGGTATCTGCGACCAGATTGACTATTCCAAAAATGCATTCTCAAATGATTCTGTATATTGAGGGTCTTTAAAAAGTCCAACTTATAGTGGGGCGCCTGGGTGGCCCAGTCAGTTAAGCTTCAGCTCAGGTCATGGTCTCGCGATTTGAATTCGAGCCCCACATCTGGTTCGTCACTGACAGTGCAGAGCCTGTTTGGAATTCTCTCTCTTTCCCTCTGTCTCTCTGCCCCACCCCTGCTTGCACTCTCTTTCTCTCTCAAAATAAATAATAAATTTAAAAAAATTCCAAGTTATACTTGAGCCAGGAAAGAATTATGTTAGATATTACTCTATAATATTATATATGTTATAATATATATAATATATATACGATATGTGTGTGTGTGCCATAATCCTGTTAATAATAACAATTTCTGATAAAATAAGGATTCAAATGGCAGAAGATTTCCCTCATCAGGAAATTGCCATATGTTTTATTTTTATTTTATTATGTTTGTTTATTTTGAGAGAGGGAGAGAGAAAGAGAGAGGGAGAGAGAGAGAGAGAGAGAGAGAGAGAGAGAGAGAGAGCAGGGGAGGCGCAGAGAGAGAGGGAAACACAGAATCCAAAGCAAGTTCCAGGCTCTGAGCTATCAGTGCAGAGCCCCACGAGGGGTTTGAATCCCTAAGCCGTGAAATTATGATCTGGGCTGAAGTTGGATGCTCAACCAACTGAGCCATCCAGGCGCCCTGCCATCTGTTTTGAAAAGGAATTTGTGTACTTTTCTTCTTATCTTTACATATTTAGTTCATGTTCATATCCTATATAAAGTAGCAGAACTTTTTTTTTTAATTTTTTTTTCAACGTTTATTTATTTTTTTGGGGACAGAGAGAGACAGAGCATGAACGGGGGAGGGGCAGAGAGAGAGGGAGACACAGAATCGGAAACAGGCTCCAGGCTCTGAGCCATCAGCCCAGAGCCCGACGCGGGGCTCGAACTCACGGACCGCAAGATCGTGACCTGGCTGAAGTCGGACGCTTAACCGACTGCACCACCCAGGCGCCCCAGTAGCAGAACTTTTTAATATATGTCAGATAAATATCAATGGAATTAGTAAGGAAGTAAAAATTATTAGTTCATAATTATACCATAATCCCTTGTTACTACTTATAAAAATAACCAACTGAGAAAATATGATAAATTGGTGGGAAAAAAAATCAAGTTGCACATGTCCACATAGACCCCCCTCCCCGCATGGGTCACTTTACAGGGCCAATATCACAAACAAGCATAAGCTTTTCACACTCTCCCTTCTTCCACAATCAGACTGAGATCAGCTAAGAGAACCCAGCACTGCAGCCTAAAAGACCCCACATTCCCACTAATGATATTACCCTTTACCCACACCCCAGGTAAAGAAAATCACCATAGCCACATGTAACCTGTAGTAATAAAATATTGGGCTTACTTTAAAAGGAACATGGTGTATTCTTTCCACAGAACACAGAGGAACACAAGTTCATCTACCAGGGTGATGCTTCTGACCCTGCACACCACGTGCCCTGGGACAGACACCTCTGCAACCTGGGTGTTCCTTCCTTCCCTCCCTCGACTATTTGAGTCTGGCACTGCTCTCTTCACACCCTGCTGACTCTTCCTTCAACATTTTTCATCAGGCCATTCCTTACTTCAAAAGCCTTTGTTAGCTCCCCAATGAATCAGGGGAAAACACAGAGGATTGCTTTAGCGCTTCTCTTTAAACTGACCCCTATCAAACAATGCCATTTTCCAATGTGTTCCCCTGTGGCCCTGCCACTGTTTGCTGCTTTCCTCCTCCTTGTGCTGTGACTTCTCACCTGTTCTCTAGGCTGAGGCTCTCATCAAGCCACCAGCCCTGCTCTCTGCCTCAGCAACTCTTTCTTCTCTTTAAAGTGTACCCGCATCTTCCATGAAGCCTTGCCTAAGCACTACAATCTGTGCATTCAAACTTCCCTTGGAAAATGTATGGCTGAACTCAAAACCAGACAGGTCAGCACATGACTGCATGTGGCTACTGTTTCATGTACAGAAAGCAAGACTGTTAATTGACTGTAAAATCTACTATGTCAAATGATAGGTACATCTCTGTTCCAATATAATATTTTGAAAGAATAGCTTATGTCACCTAATAAATTAAAATGAAAGGATAATGTCACTTTTTAAAGTTTATGTGCTAACTACTTTCTACCACACTAATTTTAAAAATCATAAATAATTTTAGGGGCGCCTGGGTGGTGCAGTCGGTTAAGTGTCCGACTTCAGCCAGGTCACGATCTCGCGGTCCGTGAGTTCGAGCCCCGCGTCGGGCTCTGGGCTGATGGCTCAGAGCCTGGAGCCTGTTTCCGATTCTGTGTCTCCCTCTCTCTCTGCCCCTCCCCCGTTCATGCTCTGTCTGTCTCTGTCCCAAAAATAAATAAACGTTGAAAAAAAATTTTTTTTTTTAAAAATCATAAATAATTTTAAACATATATACAAATATGTGAGTACATATATATGTATATACATACATATGTATCAAAATGTAGTATAAATATCATAATGATATCAGTTACCAAATTATCAGTGTTATAAAAAATAAGCAATTGATTCTCATTTATTTCAAAAGAAATATATGATGTATTTAGTGATATATAAATGGCTTCATAATTTCAATCACAGCACATTTCTCAATAACTTCTTTTTTTTTATAATTTTAAAAAATATTTATTTATTTTTGAGAGAGAGAGAGAGAGAAACAGACTGCAAGCGGGGAGGGGGGAGGGACAGAGAGAGAGGGAGACACAGAATCCAAAGCAGGTTCCAGGCTCTGAGCTGTCAGCACACAGCCTGAAGTGGGGCTCGAACTCACAAACCGCGAGATCATGATCTGAGCTGAAGTCAGCATTCAATCAACTGAGCCACCCAGGCACCCCTCAATAACTTCACTCTAAAAAATAAATTTGAATTGAACTTATTTATAAAGAACAGCCACATAAAGATCATGGAAAAGCCTAGCAGTGCTTTTCCTTAGTAGAAATTTAAAAATATTGTTTTTACTGAAAGAACATTAATGGCAAGTGCAGGAATTTTCACTTATATTTATATCTAAAATATAATTCTATAGGAAGTGTTAAAAAGGAATGGAAAATTGTCATTCATTAAGTGTAGAATATCCAAATTCAAGTCTCCAGGCACTGATGTTTTTCCAAAAAGAGAAAAATCCAAGGGGCAGCCGAGAACAACTCACTAATTACTTTGAAGCTATACAGTTTGCAAATTCCTCACTCTTAATCCAGCATAGTTTTACATAATGAGATGAGGTTTTGCTAAAACTGATACTACTATAACTCTCAGTGGAAATGCTGATATCCTTTCAATAGCATGAGTTTTAATGAGATGGAAGCTAGCCAAGTACCATATACTCAGGTTATGAAACAGAAGAAACTGCCAGAAAATATTATTCAAAACATCAAGAAACTGATGTCTAAACAATGTATTTAACTCTTATTCTGGTGATCAACAGTGTGAATGCATAAATTTTTAAGAGAAATTTTAAAAATTAAAAACTGAGAACAAACTGAGGGTTGATGGGGGATGGGAGGGAGGGGAGGTGGGTGATGGGAATTGAGGAGGGCACCTGTTGGGATGAGCACTGGGTGTTGTATGGAAACCAATTTGACAATAAATTTCATATTAAAAAAATTATAATTTACTTACATTATGAATATTTAATGTTGAAAAAATTAGTTTTTGGAATAAATCTTTGATTTTATCAAATAATAGAAGAAAATTTTCTGGCATCCAAAATAGCATTAGCCATTATTTATGGCAAAAAGTTAAAAATTTAAAAAAAAAAAAAAAGAGGTTCGAGGGATGCCTAGGTGGCTCAGTTGGTTAAGTATCTAACTCTTGATTTCAGGTCAGGTCATGATCTCACGATTCATGAGTTCAAGCCCCGCACCAGGCTGCACGCTGACAGGACGGAGCCTGCTTGGGATCCTCTCTGTCTCTCTCCCTGCCCTGCTTGAGAACTTTCTCTCTCAAAATAAATAAATAAATAAACTTTAAAAAAAAGAGAGTCTAACTGATTTTTCCTTTTGAAACTAAAAATAGCTCCCCTGACCTTTTTTTTTAATTCTCAAGAACACTCCTTTAAATTAATAACATATTGAAAATGTAAGTGTATCAGGAAAGAACCCTTATAGTCTTAGTCTTTTCAACATTGTAAAGTTATCCTACTTTTTAATTAAGAATGTATTCAATTCAGGTTACACAACAATAAATATGGCTGATAAGGTAACTATGGTTTATCTATTTGACTATTAAGCAACAATAAATACTATGTTATGTGGCGATAAGACATGAAGATAAAGATGACTATAATTCACACAATGATTTTATTTAATTGAAAAAAGGATATAAAACTAGAGTTCATGTTTTTAAACATTTTTGAAAATCTATGCATAAAAAGAAAAATTGAAGTATTAAAATTCTCATTTACTTCTCTTTATATTTTCAACTTTTTGTTATTTTCAAATTTATTTTTTTTAAGTTTATTTATTCAGAGAGAGAGAGTGCGTGAGAGAGCAGCGGAAGGGCAGACACCGAGGGAGAAGGAGAGAATCTTAAGTAGGCTCCACACTCAGTGCAGAGCCTAACATGGGGCTTGATCCCATGACCCCGTGACCATGACCCAAGTCAAAACCGAGTCAGATGCTCAACCGAGCCACCCAAGCACCCCCAAAATTTTCTTTAATAAGCAAAATTTAATTTCAAAAAACCCAATGTGTTCAATATCTTTGAATGGTTTCAAATATTTATATTAAAAATGGTAGCTGAAACTTTCTTTAAAAATCCTGTTCACTTTCAAGAACACCTTAAAGAGTAAAAATTCTCCATCTTACCTAATTCAAATTTGACTACTGTCCTACAAACTATGGTTTGCCCAACATTGAACTACAGATCACATTTTCTAAAGGTCACCATTCTTGCCCTTTGTCCAACTACACAAATAAACTTGTTCTTAAGAAAGAATTTACAAATAATCTGGTATACTTTTTTAAAATATTTATTAAATGTTTTATTTATTTTTGAAAGAGAGAGAAAGAGACAGCACACAGGGAAGGGGGGCAGAGAAAGAGGGGGACAGAGGATCTGAAGCAGGCTCTGGGCTAACAGCAGAGAGCCCGAGGCGGAGCTCTAACTTGTGAACTATGAGACTACAAACTGAGCCAAATTCGGATGCTTAACCGACTGAGCCACCCAGGTGCTTCTGGGGCTATGTTTTGAATGAATTTCCAAGAATATACTATGAAAATTACAAAGAAATTTAATTGTAGAAAGTTCGACAGTTTTCCTACATAGCTCTTAAGCTGGATACTTTTTATGAATCATGTTTAAACTGATATACTCATAAATAAAGAAGAATTAAATTAGAGGAATCCCCCAGGGGCACTTGTGTGGCTCAGTCGGTCAAGAGGCCGACTCTTGACTTCAGCTCAGGTCATGATGTCATGGTTTATGGGATGGAACCCCATGTCGGGCTCTGCTGACAGTGCAGAGCCTGCTTGGGATTCTCTCTTTCTCTCTCTCTCTCTCTCTCTCTCTCTCTCTCTCTCTCTCTCTCTCTCTCTCGCTTTATCTCTTTCCCTCTGTCTCTCCAACACTCCCCTACTCACTCACTCACTCTTTCTCTCTCTCTCTCAAAATAAATAAATAAACATTTAAAAAAAATTAGAATTCACCCAAATGAGAGTCGGATCTAGAGAATGGTGGAATGGAGGGGCACCTGGGTGGCTCAGTCAGTTAAGCCTCAGACTTCGGCTCAGGTCATGATCTCATGTTTGTGAGTTCGAGCCCCACATTTGGCTCTGTGCTAACAGCTCAGAGCCTGGAGCCTGCTTCAGATTCTGTCTCCCTCTCTCTGCCCCTCCCCAGCTCACTCACTCTCTCTCTCTCTCTCTCTCTCTCTCTCTCAAAAATACATAAACATTAAAAAAAATTAAAACTATAGAGAATGGTGGAATGGAAATCTGGCCACATACTCAATGGCTACCATCTTTGTTGAACATAAGAAGTAATGGATAATGCAGATATATTAAAATAAATACACAGATTTTTACATTTCTGCATGTCTTATCATCATTGCATTAATTTTTTTGTATTCTGATATAACTGATATAATCCAACTCATTAAACATTACAAATAAAAGTAGAATCATGTTTATTTTTCAAAAGATTTGAGATAGTTACACATTGGCTAAAAAGCTTAGTCTCATTCCAAATGCAATTACTTCTGCAAGTTTTGAGCTAAATTAGTGCAAATGGTTGTCTGATGGAGGCCCTTAGAAAAGAAAAGCATTTTACTTATAACTAGAGTATACAAAAATACCTAGTATTTCTACAATATATTCAAATAGATGGGGGAGCATTTAAATTTTTCTTCGAAATTTCTAAGCATGCTTAAAAATACATCTTGATTAATTAATTTTTATTATTTGCCATCCCTTACCGAATTCATCCAGGGTCCTAGCGTGGGAAGAACTTGGTATACAGACACTGATCAGCTCTGCTGAGATCTATCAGCATCAGAGCTCCCATTTATAAGTATAAAGTAAGAACACTTAGGGGCACCTGGGTGGCTCAGTGGTTAAGCGTCTGACTTCAGCTCAGGTCATGATCTCACGGTTCATGAGTTCGAGTTCTGCGTCGGGCTCTGTGCTGACAGCTCACAGCCTGGAGCCTGCTTCTGATTCTGTGTCTCCCTCTCTCTCTGCCCTTCCCCCTACTCACGCTCTGTCCCTCTCTATCAAAAAATGAATAAACGTTAAAAAAATTTTTTTAAAAAGAACACTTAAAACCTGAGCTCATCAAAAATAGAGATTCCATGATGGAAATGACCAAGAAAACAGGAAAGGAGAAAGTTGGTGCAGCACTCAGATTGTCTCTCAAAACAAACAACCAAAGTCAATCTCTACACATTAATGCCTTCTCTCTTCATTGCTCTCCAGTTGGTCCCTACAGATTTAAAATTCATATGGAGTCGCTGCTCCATGTTTCTCAAGGTATGGCCACGGGCACCTGAGAAACCTCACTCCAGTCCCAGCTCCATACCAAACAGCTGGGTAAAAGTGGATGAGTTAGTTCTTAAGTGTGGCCTGGTTTCCATCATCCGAAATGTTAACAGGGTGTATGAGTTGATCTTCAAGATCCTATTCATCTTCAGAAATTCTATTTTTAAATTTCCATGTCCTGGCTGAGGACACATACTCCCCCAAAAGACCTAGTACACACACTTATGAGAAAATCAAATTTTCTTTGCAGGAAGCAAAGGGAAGGTATCCAGCTGGAGCCTAAAATGTCTTTAAGTGACGTTGTAGCAAGTATTTGCAGCCAAATTTCAGCAACATGCTGCATATGTATGTTGAAGTGGGAAACAAAACCTTAACTGAATAATACAAAGTGTAATTAATTTCTTCATCATATTTCAATGAATGCTGAGCCTTGGAAGTTTGTGTCAAGATCTGTCATTAGACACTTTATCACTAATATTAGTCTTCCCCACTAATTTGTATTTACCAGGGTCTGAGGCCTTGTTTCTATAATGCCCCTGTCCCTCAGGTGCCGAGGTCCTGAAGGTGAAAATCTTACCAATGCTAAAAGAACTTTTTCATGGGGTTGAATCCAAAGACCATTTGCATTAAAGCTCCATCACCCCACATAGGCTCACCCCCATATACCTATCTGACACAGATATGCTGAAGATGCTATTTTATGCCCATGCCTCCAAAGGCCCTGGGCTCCTTCCATTTCTTTATCTTATGCCCCAATTTCCCATAGCATAGTAATCATTATCAAAATTCAACACAGTTTACCAAAATTCACTTAGATTACCAATGCAGATGGAACAAATGGAGACAACCACACCATCTGGGAGAGAGGAAAGGAAGTGAGACACAGGAGCTTTATGAAAAAAAACAAAGAGAAGGCTGAAGCAACAGGGGACAGGCGGTTCCACCAGGGCAGACAAGGCCAAGAAGGAACAGAGTAGAGCTTTGAGTGTGCCTTCCCCTGCCTTACTTCTTCCGACCTCAAGTACGTGGGCTTTTGGATATTCTCTTGAGCAATAGGGTTACTGAAGTGAGAGAGCTGTTCACATTTTAGACAGGCAACTTCCCAATGTCACTAGTCTCTTTTCAAAGCATTAAAATGAATTAATGCCACCTTATAAAAATACGGTGGGGGTGCCTGGGTGGCTCAGTCGGTTAAGTGTCTGACTTTGGTTCCGGTCACGATCTCATGGTTCCTGAGTTCAGGTCCGGCATTGGGCTCTGCGCTGACCATGCGGAGCCTGCTTGGGATTCTCTGTCTCCCTCTCTCTCTGCCCCTCCCTGACTCGCTCTCTATCTGTCTCAAAAATAAATAAATAAATAAACATCAAAAAAATTGAAAAAATAAATATTGTGCACATCCTGCCAAGGAAAGATAGCCTACTAGGTCCCACATGTGAGCATGTATTTGCACCTGTATTATAGAAAGGGATTTTTAGCTGTGCCACCTGTCAGACAGCTCCACACTCCCTCTCTCCCCTAGTCCATGAGGAACCTCACCACAAGACGACTTGGTTCCCAGGCAGTACACCTGAGTTTTGCTCATTGCATGTCCTTCCCCCCTTACCTGAAACAATCGTGCTTTACTATTTTATATTCTGGACAATTTTTAGGATACTGACAATGGGATAGAGAAATGGCACACAGGTGAGCACTTTTGAAAATTTGCACCCCTGCAAAGGATAAACATTCTTCTCGCTCTGGGACTAAAAGATGGTAACAAAGGTATGTGGTAGAGGGGAGCTGACCTGTGCCCCAATCCCAGTTTAAATGAAGTATTATACAGAACACTTCTGCATATGGGAATTAAAGTCATTTAGCAACAATTAATATATGTTATTTCATCTTGTCTTTTCTCCTAGAAGCATATCTTTGAAATCTAATTAAAATCATCGGGGGAAAATGTGATCCAATTTCCTGAATATTCATATTATAGACTAGTACATAACCACATAATGGGATCCATAGATTTTTTCAAATTTTTTTTTCAACGTTTATTTATTTTTTTGGGACAGAGAGAGACAGAGCATGAATGGGGGAGGGGCAGAGAGAGAGGGAGACACAGAATCGGAAATAGGCTCCAGGCTCTGAGCCATCAACCCAGAGCCTGACGCGGGGCTCGAACTCACGGACCGCGAGATCGTGACCTGGCTGAAGTCGGACACTTAACCGACTGCACCACCCAGGCGCCCCCCATATATTTTTTCAAATAAAAATAATTTATGTAACTTCATTTTATTTAATGTTTGTGACTGTGATTTCACGAACTTACTTATCAATGTCTGTACCTTCAGATCTGCAGAGCAAAAATGTACCATCTATAAGTAATAAAGTACTTAAAATGAGCACTTAAAATACACAAACCACCTTCATCCACTACTTTTCTCTGTAAGAAAATTGACATGTTTCTACACACAACGGCTATCTAGCTAAAACGAATCTAGGGTTTTATATATTATATTGTAGGATAGAATATATTACATGAAATATAATATATATTATACAATAGAATATATGAAAAATCACATATATACTTATAAAAGATAGTGTAACTTAAAAAGAAAATAAATTCATTCATTATTTTCTGCACTCATGCTGGCTATACCAGGAAATATGAGTGCGTATGTCACTCCTACTCAGCAATTTCTTTGTATCTCTGTGTTGAATGCTAGTGTATTTCAGCCAAATATAATTTTCCACTTTGACAAGAATCCTCTTCTTCCTTATCACGCCGTTCTCCTCCAACTGCTCTACCTAATAAAGTTTTCCTAACCTCTAATGTACCACAAAAGAAGTATTCAGGTGAGAAGTTTGTCTTATGAGGGAGCTGGCGTCTCATTTTAAAATCACTAATTACCTACCTGTGCCATCGTCCACGTTCTCCACTTCCATCACCTCTGTATTGATTCGGCCACGAAAAAGGTACCGATGTCCATCTGTAGATGCCTTGCTATTCTTCAACCGTCTTGTGATGAAATGAAATCACAAAAATTTTGTTACTAAACTTAGTAAAAAACAGTATTGAAGCAATATAACTTAAGCTAGTCTTAAAAAAAAAAAAGACATTGATGCAATCAGTGACACCAAATGTTAGGCTCTTGGTGTTTGTTTTTTATTTGTGTCCTCCCATTCATAACAGCACTAGCTGCTTTACAAGTTGAAACTTATAGACTAGTGTTTTAAAATAAATGGAAGCCCCGGCTGGAAGAAGATGGCGGCGTAGGAGGACGCTGGGCTCACCACGCGTGCTGCTGATCACTTAGATTCCACCTACACCTGCCTAAATAACCCAGAAAACCGCCAGAGGATTAGCAGAACGGAGTCGCCGGAGCCAAACGCAGACGAGAGGCCCACGGAAGAGGGTAGGAAGGGCTGCGAGGCGGTGCGCGCTCCACGGACTGGCGGGAGGGAACCGGGGCGGAGGGACGGCTCGCCGGCCAAGCAGAGCCCCCGAGTCTGGCTGGCAAAAGCGGAGGGGCCTGACGGACGGAGTGTGTTCCAACAGCAAGCGCGACTTAGCGTCTGGGAGGTCATAAGTTAACAGCTCTGCTCGGAAAGCGGGAAGGCTGGAGGACAAAGGGAGGGAGAGCTGCCGAGCCCCCGGACGACAGAGCTCAGTTTGGTGGGGAACAAAGGCGCTCGCCAGCGCCATCTCCCCCGCCCATCCCCAGCCAAAATCCCAAAGAGAACCAGTTCCTGCCAGGGAACTTGCTCGCTCCGCGCAAACACCCAACTCTGTGCTTCTGCGGAGCCAAACCTCTGGCAGCGGATCTGACTCCCGCCCGCTGCCACAGGGCCCCTCCTGAAGTGGATCACCTAAGGAGAAGCGAGCTAAGCCTGCCCTCCTGCCCCTCCTGCCCCCGTGCACCTTGCCTGCCCACCCCAGCTAATACGCCAGATCCCCAGCATCACAAGCCTGGCAGTGTGCAAGTAGCCCAGACGGGCCACACCACCCCACAGTGAATCCCGCCCCTAGGAGAGGGGAAGAGAAGGCACACACCAGTCTGACTGTGGCCCCAGCGGTAGGCTGGGGGCAGACATCAGGACTGACTGCAGCCCCGCCCACCAACTCCAGTTATACGCCACAGCACAGGGGAAGTGCCCTGCAGGTCCTCACCACTCCAGGGACTATCCAAAATGACCAAACGGAAGAATTCCCCTCAGAAGAATCTCCAGGAAATAGGATCAAAAAGGATTTAAATAATATAACAGAAAATGAATTTAGAATAATAGTCATAAAATTAATCGCTGGGCTTGAAAACAGTATAGAGGACAGCAGAGAATCTCTTGCTACAGAGATCAAGGGACTAAGGAACAGTCACGAGGAGCTGAAAAGCGCTTTAAACGAAATGCAAAAGAAAATGGAAACGGTGACAGCTCGGCTTGAAGAGGCAGAGGAGAGAATAGGTGAACTAGAAGATAAAGTTATGGAAAAAGAGGAAACTGAGAGAAAGAGAGATAAAAAACTCCATGAGTATGAGGGGAAAATTAGAGAACTAAGTGATACACTAAAAAGAAATAATATATGCATAATTGGTATCCCAGAGGAGGAAGAGAGAGGGAAAGGTGCTGAAGGGGTACTTGAAGAAATTATAGCTGAGAACTGCCCTGAACTGGGGAAGGAAAAAGGCATTGAAATCCAAGAGGCACAGAGAACTCCCTTCAGACGTAACTTGAATCGATCTTCTGCACGACATATCATAGTGAAACTGGCAAAATACAAGGATAAAGAGAAAATTCTGAAAGCAGCAAGGGATAAACGTGCCCTCACATATAAAGGGAGACCTATAAGACTCGTGACTGATCTCTCTTTTGAAACTTGGCAGGCCAGAAAGAATTGGCACGATATCTTCAGTGTGCTAAACAGGAAAAATATGTAGCCGAGAATCCTTTATCCAGCAAGTCTGTCATTTAGAATAGAAGGAGAGATAAAGGTCTTCCCAAACAAACAAAAACTGAAGGAATTTGTCACCACTAAACCAGCCCTACAAGAGATCCTAAGGGGGACCCTGTGAGACAAAGTCCCAGAGACATCACTACAAGCATAAAACATACAGACATCACAATGACTCTAAACCCGTATCTTTCTATAATAACACTGAATGTAAATGGATTAAATGCGCCAACCAAAAGACATAGGGTATCAGAATGGATAAAAAAACAAGACCCATCTATTTGCTGTCTACAAGAGACTCATTTTAGACCTGAACAACTTTAGATTGAGAGTGAGGGGATGGAGAACTATTTATCATGCTACTGGAAGCCAAAAGAAAGCTGGAGTAGCCATACTTATATCAGACAAACTAGACTTTAAATTAAAGGTGGTAACAAGAGATGAAGAAGGGCATTATATAATAGTTACAGGGTCTATCCACCAGGAAGAGCTAACAATTATAAATGTCTATGCGCCGAATACTGGGGCCCCCAAATATATAAAACAATTACTCATAAGCAACCTTATTGATAAGAATGTGGTAATTGCAGGGGACTTTAACACCCCACTTACAGAAATGGATAGATCATCTAGACACATGGTCAATAAAGAAACAAGGGCCCTGAATGATACATTGGGTCAGATGGACTTGACAGATATATTTAGAACTCTGCATCCTAAAGCAACAGAATATACTTTCTTCTCGAGTGCACATGGAACATTCTCCAAGATAGATCACATACTGGGTCACAAAACAGCCCTTCATAAGTTTACAAGAATTGAAATTATACCATGCATACTTTCAGACCACAATGCTATGAAGCTTGAAATCAACCACAGGAAAAAGTCTGGAAAACCTCCAAAAGCATGGAGGTTAAAGAACACCCTACTAACGAATGAGTGGGTCAACCAGGCAATTAGAGAAGAAATTAAAAAATATATGGAAACAAACGAAAATGAAAATACAACAATCCAAACGCTTTGGGACGCAGCGAAGGCAGTCCCGAGAGGAAAATACATTGCAATCCAGGCCTATCTCAAGAAACAAGAAAAATCCCAAATACAAAATCTAACAGCACACCTAAAGGAACTAGAAGCAGAACAGCAAAGGCAGCCTAAACCCAGCAGAAGAAGAGAAATAATAAAGATCAGAGCAGAAATAAACAATATAGAATCTAAAAAAACTGTAGAGCAGACCAACGAAACCAAGAGTTGGTTTTTTGAAAAAATAAACAAAATTGACAAACCTCTAGCCAGGCTTCTCAAAAAGAAAAGGGAGATGACCCAAATAGATAAAATCATGAATGAAAATGGAATTATTACAACCAATCCCTCAGAGATACAAACAATTATCAGGGAATACTATGAAAAATTATATGCCAACAAATTGGACAACCTGGAAGAAATGGACAAATTCCTGAACACCCACACTCTTCCAAAACTCAGTCAGGAGAAATAGAAAGCTTGAACAGACCCATAACCAGGGAAGAAATTGAATCGGTTATCAAAAATCTCCCAACCAATAAGAGTCCAGGACCAGATGGCTTCCCAGGGGAGTTCTACCAGACGTTTAAAGCAGAGATAATACCTATCCTTCTCAAGCTATTCCAAGAAATAGAAAGGGAAGGAAAACTTCCAGACTCATTCTATGAAGCCAGTATTACTTTGATTCCTAAACCAGACAGAGACCCAGTCAAAAAAGAGAACTACAGGCCAATACCCCTGATGAATATGGATGCAAAAATTCTCAATAAGATACTAGCAAATCGAATTCAACGGCATATAAAAGGAATTATCCACCATGATCAAGTGGGATTCATTCCTGGGATGCAGGGCTGGTTCAACATTCGCAAATCAATCAACGTGATACATCACATTAACAACAAAAAAAGAGAAGAACCATATGATCCTGTCAATCGATGCAGAAAAGGCCTTTGACAAAATCCAGCACCCTTTCTTAATAAAAACCCTTGAGAAAGTCGGGATAGAAGGAACATACTTACACATCATAAAAGCCATTTATGAAAAGCCCACAGCTAACATCATCCTCAACGGGGAAAAACTGAGAGCTTTTTCCCTGAGATCAGGAACACGACAGGGATGCCCACTCTCACCGCTGTTGTTTAACATAGTGCTGGAAGTTCTAGCATCAGCAATCAGACAACGAAAGGAAATCAAAGGCATTAAAGTTGGCAAAGATGAAGTCAAGCTTTCGCTTTTTGCAGATGACATGATATTATACATGGAAAATCCAATAGACTCCACCAAAAGTCTGCTAGAACTGATACAGGAATTCAGCAAAGTTGCAGGATACAAAATCAATGTACAGAAATCAGTTGCATTCTTATACACTAACAATGAAGCAACAGAAAGACAAATAAAGAAACTGACCCCATTCACAATTGCACCAAGAAGCATAAAATACCTACGACTAAATCTAACCAAAGATGTAAAAGATCTGTATGCTGAAAACTATAGAAAGCTTATGAAGGTAATTGAAGATTTAAAGAAATGGAAAGACATTCCCTGCTCATGGATTGGAAGAATAAATATTGTCAAAATGTCAATACTACCCAAAGCTATCTACACATTCAATGCAATCCCAATCAAAATTGCACCAGCATTCTTCTCGAAACTACAACAAGCAATCCTAAAATTCATATGGAATCACAAAAGGCCCCGAATAGCCAAAGTAATTTTGAAGAAGAAGACCAAAGCAGGAGGCATCACAATCCCAGACTTTAGCCTCTACTACAAAGCTGTCATCATCAAGACAGCATGGTATTGGCACAAAAACAGACACACAGACCAATGGAATAGAATAGAAACCCCAGAACTAGACCCACAAACGTATGGCCAACTCATCTTTGACAAAGCAGGAAAGAACATCCAATGGAAAAAAGACAGCCTCTTTAACAAATGGTGCTGGGAGAACTGGACAGCAACATGCAGAAGGTTGAAACTAGACCACTTTCTCACACCATTCACAAAAATAAACTCAAAATGGATAAAGGACCTGAATGTGAGACAGGAAACCATCAAAACCTTAGAGGAGAAAGCAGGAAAAGACCTCTCTGACCTCAGCCGTAGCAATCTCTTACTCGACACATCCCCAAAGGCAAGGGAATTAAAAGCAAAGGTGAATTACTGGGACCTTATGAAGATAAAAAGCTTCTGCACAGCAAAGGAAACAACCAACAAAACTAAAAGGCAACCAACGGAATGGCAAAAGATATTTGCAAATGACATATCGGACAAAGGATCCAAAATCTATAAAGAGCTCACCAAACTCCACACCCGAAAAACAAATAACCCAGTGAAGAAATGGGCAGAAAACATGAAAAGACACTTCTCTAAAGAAGACATCCGGATGGCCAACAGGCACATGAAAAGATGTTCAGCGTCACTCCTTATCAGGGAAATACAAATCAAAACCACACTCACATATCACCTCACACCAGTCAGTGTGGCCAAAATGAACAAATCAGGAGACTATAGATGCTGGCGAGGATGTGGAGAAACGGGAACCCTCTTGCACTGTTGGTGGGAATGCAAATTGGTGCAGCCGCTCTGGAAAGCAGTGTGGAAGTTCCTCAGAAAATTAAAAATTGACCTACCCTATGACCCAGCAATAGCACTGCTAGGAATTTATCCAAGGGATACAGGAGTGCTGATGCATAAGGGGCACTTGTACTCCAATGTTTATAGCAGCACTCTCAACAATAGCCAAATTATGGAAAGAGCCTAAATGTCCATCAACTGATGAATGGATAAAGAAATTGTGGTTTATATACACAATGGAATACTACGTGGCAATGAGAAAGAATGAAATATGGCCTTTTGTAGCAACGTGGATGGAACTGGAGAGTGTGATGCTAAGTGAAATAAGCCATACAGAGAAAGACAGATACCATATGGTTTCACTCTTATGTGGATCCTGAGAAACTTAACAGAAACCCATGGGGGAAGGGAAGGAAAAAAAAAAAAGAGGTTAGAGTGGGAGAGAGCCAAAACATAAGAGACTGTTAAAAACTGAGAACAAACTGAGGGTTGATGGGGGGTGGGAGGGAGGGGAGGGTGGGTGATGGGTATTGAGGAGGGCACCTTTTGGGATGAGCACTGGGTGTTGTATGGAAACCAATTTGACAATAAATTTCATATATTAAAAAAATAAATACATTTAAAAATAAATAAATAAAATAAATGGAAGTTATTGGGACATCTGGGTGGCTCAGTCAGGTAAGCGTCTGACTCTTGATCTTGGCTCAGGTCACGATCTCATGGTTTGTGAGATCGAGCCCCGCATGGGGCTCTGTGTTGACAGCATGGAGCCTGCCTGGGATTCCTCTCCCTCTCTCCTGCTCCTCCCCCATGCTCTCTCTCTCTCTCAAGAAAAAAAAAATATTAAATTAAATAATTTAGATAAATGGAAGCTTTGGACTAAGAACAGTATACAGGTAGGTGGGTAAATATGTATTTTTGCTCAAGTTAGAAATCAAAGGTACCCAATCAAAGTCTGACACACACTAAAAGTTAGTTATTTTAAAACTTCATCTGATTTATTTCACTTTCATTTCTCATTTTTCAGTAACTGGTAATTTCCACCTTTTCAAGCTCTGTCTGGTAAAATTCGGTTGGTACTTATGATCCCTCTGCAAAGAAACGGACTGTGCTGGGAATTCTTAAGTTGAGTGTCATCCAGCTGAAAATATTTTCCCTAGATTGTTTTTATGATATGAGAATTGTATGCTTGTTGAGTAAGTCTCTTAATACACTTATAATCCTTCATAAGGGTCTCATTTCTTCTATTTTAAAAAGAAGTTGAAAACATTCCAAAACTTTGTGTATAGTGTGCCTATTACCAGTCTTTAATGCTAAAAAAGCATGTAATACAAAGGTTTACAGGTGAACATTTATCATATGAATTAAGTGGTTAAGTATGTTTGTAATGGAATCACTGAACATTCAGGAGAGTTGATTTTAAAAACTTTTTAAAATTATGTTTTAAATTATTAACTAATTTAATTCTTAAAGAAGAAAGATTCTTCAACCTTGAGTGGGGGAGAGGGGCTGAGGGAGGGAGAGAATCTTAAGCAGGCTCCAAACTCAGCACGGAGCTCAACATGGGACTCCATCCCAGGACCCTGGGCTCATGACCTAAGCTGAAATCAAGAGTTGGACCCTCAACCAACTGAGCCACCCAGGCGCCCCTAAAGAAGAAAGATTCTAAGAAATGATTCAGGAGGATTTAAGAACACCTAGCCACTCAAAAGATTTCAATTAACCTGAACTATTCCATTTGACTCATTGACAAAAGTTTAGCAAATAATTTAATATATTGAAATAATTATTCACTTATTGTGTTATACAGACACATGTGGCAAAAGTGGAGATGTAAATGTTTACCAGCTTCAATGTCCCTCTCCTCCTCTCTCCTACAGTTAGAGATCAGTCCTGAAGTGTTGAGAGGTGGCGAAGTGCTGAGAAGTGCTGGGCAGGTGCTGAGAGGGGTCACAAGGTGCTGTCATGGTCTCTGAGTTTCTTCCTTGGAAAACAGTACATCTTCCTGGCTTATCTGTCTAAACTCTCATTAAAACTTAGTAGTCCTTCACCACTAGTAAAGAAACCTAACTAAATAGATTAATTAACCTGATTTAGGATTTATTAGTCCCAGATCTTCACCATCTTGCACTCCCGTGTTCATTTTGAAAGTGACCTCTGAATGTCCTTTGTGAATAACCTTAAATAAATGCTACAATTTAGGGATTCGGGCCAGGCAGTATGCAAGTTGGCATCAGAGTCAGCCAAGGACAGAGAAAAATGCAGAGCAGACTAATATGCAGGTACCTGAATATTCTCCCAGGTAGCACATAGTATCATGGTGTCTGGTAAAAAAGAATTCCTTGTAAGTTGACACATCATATATTTTTTTAAAAGTTTAATATACTTGGTAACAGTTTTAGTCACAGTCAGAGAACCATGGCATGGAATCATTCACTCGGTCGTATTTTCAAAGTATTAATTTTCTTTGTGATACTGCTGTGAACTCTGTACATGTTTCTATTATTTCTCTTGACCTGCAGATAGTAACACTCAATATGAAATTTCAGTAAGTGTTTGATCAATACTGTAACACTTCACTCAGACAGAGAGATCTCTGGTCCTTTCAGAAGATGGCTCTATTAAAGTACATAGACTGAAAAGCCTAAGGTTTGAAAACAATTTTGTTTTATATTGTAATGTTGACTATTTTGCATATCCCAATTCTATGATTTCCCTCCTAAGTATGTGTTTTAATGGTCACCAGGATACATGTGCAGGAATGTTCATAATAGCAGAAAAACTAAAACCAACAAAGAAACCAAATAAAAATCTAAAGTCCACTGATAGGAGAATGAATAAGTAACTGTTGTTAACTTATTGGGATAATATTCATTCTCCTATCAGTGGCTGAGATCATGACCTGAGCCAAGTCAGATGCTTAACCGACTGAGTCACCCAGGTGCCCCCAAAACTGTAGGCTTTTAATTTTACAAATGTTTCCTGTTGTTTAGCTATTTAACAATAACAGCCATGAGACCATAAATGACATCATCATTATACACTCAAGTCATGATCTCAGGTTTGTAGGTTTGAGTCCCAAGTCAGGCTCTGTGCTGACAGCTCAGAGTCCAGAGCCTGCTTCGGATTCTGTCTCCCTTTGTCTCTGCCCCTCCCCAGCTCGTGCTCTGTTTCGCTCTGTCTCTCACAAATGCATAAACGTTAAAAATGAAAAAGCCTGTGATTTTTAAGCAAATGTCTTCAATGTGCGTATAATGTGGACAAAAACTTTTGCTAACTGTGCAAAAACTTTGGACTTGAAGGCGGGCATATATATAAGTATGAGATCAACTATAATAAAGAAAAAAGATCTCATTCTCAAATGGATGCCTTTAATAACTGTACCTAGATGGATGTGTTAATTGACTACACGGAGGAAATCCTTTCACGATATATATCAAATCGTAATGCTGTAGAACTAAAATATCCTTCAATTCTATTTGTCAATTATACCTCAGTAAAGCTTGGAAAAAACAACTGCACGTAAACAATTTGAATCACATTACAATTTTTTTATGGGTTTTTTTTTTTTTTTTTTTTTTTTTTTTTTGAGACAGAGAGAGACAGAGCATGAGCAGAGGAGGAGCAGAGAGAGAGGGAGACACAGAATCCAAAGTAGGCTCCAGGCTCTGAGCTGTCAGCACAGAGCCCCACGCGGGGCTTGAACTCAGACTGCGAGATCATGACCTGAGCCGAAGTCGGACGCTTAACCGACTGAGCCACCCAGGCACCCCATATTACAATTTTTTAATGAGTTACGTACACGTAAAATTAACAGTCTTCCTGAAGCCTACTTCTATTCATCTCAATCTTGCTTCAAAACACAAAGAATTCAGAAAAGCATTCTAAAAAAACCAGACAAGTTTATTTTCATATCCAGTAAAAAAGAATTTTTTTAAATACTCATTAAGACAGAGATAACGATAATTTAATTATTTTTTTAAACAATTTAATTATCCTTTGACTTTAATCCTAAACTGCTCCGTTTCATCAAGGCACATGGGGTAGTTCTATGTTTTCTCAGTTAATGTCATTATATTTCCGCATTAATGTCTCATACTAGAGAATTCTGATAGCACAGTCCGAAAGGCAAAACAGCCACGTCATCAATGTAGCTGCCACCTTTTCGCAAACTTACACTGGGCATCTTGTTCATTGACTTAGGGAGTCCCGTTTCAAGAGATAAAGAAGGACATTCCCTTAATCTTGCCTCCGTTGGTTTTGAGTTTCTCATTCTTACTTTACCAGAAAATGTTTGGCTATAATTTCCTAATTTCTGAATCTAGAATAAACACTCACTCAAAACCTGCGTTCTCAACCACCTGCTTTACCTTTAAATTTAGAGAAGCCGCTTAGTACCATTTCACTGAAACTAATGTTAACCTGGATATGGTTAGGAAGAAGCATACAAATTTCCCAATTAAATGCAGCCCTACTATTTTGCTTAATCAACCTGTAAAAATTTTTGCCAAGAGTCAAGAAAAAATCCTATAAATTAAGCACCTTCTGAAGAAAAATTATATCCATGCTTTAAAACAAGTAGCATTACATCAATAACAAGGATACATAAAATTATTTAAGCTAATGGTGGCTAAGCTATACCAGGGACTTGGCTGGGTTTCGTTCATTCGTTTATTCACTTATTTAAGAAATACTTCTTGATTGTCTATTACATGGGAGGTCCAGCCTCTGAGGAAATAGCAGAGACTAAGCAGCAAGACAGCTGTTCTCAAGGACTTTACAGTCTAATCTAGTGAAGGTGGCACCAAATAAATAAATAATGAAGAAAACACTAGCAAGAACTTTCTTGATAGAGAATGGCTAGGAGGCTACAGTGGATGGGGTGGTCAGAGAAGATATTTCTGAAAGAGAGATACTTAAGTGAGATCTAAAAGACATGAAGAATCTAGCCAAACAAAACTCAGACGGAAGAGCATCCTGGGAAGAAACAGGCAGGGCAAACGCCCTAAGAAGGAAATGCAAATGGTATAATCAAGGAACAGGAAAAAAAAGACGTGGGGTGAGATGAGGTCAGAGAAGTAGGGAGGGGCTGGGTCATGCAGAAATCTGCAAGCCAGGATAAGGAGTTGCGATTGTATTCCGGGAAGCCAATGATAGCTTCAAGATAGGTAATAATGTGCTTTCATTTGCGTTACAAAGGTTGCTCTGGTTTCTGTATAGAGCATAAACTTTAGAGCAGTAAATGAGGACCTGGTGGGACCAGCCACTGTTAGCCAGGGAGGAGATGCTGGTTGACTGGACTAGGATAGATGGAGAGATGTGGGGGGAGGTTTTCATATGTTTTAAATGCAGAATCGGTAAGATTCCCTAATGGATTACATTTGGGAGGTTGAGGAAAAGAGAGGAACCAAGGTTAACTCCTAGCTTTTGAAGTTAGGGAAACCAGTGGATGGGGAAAATTGGGGGAGGAGCACCATTAAGAGAAGAAATCAGGAATTCTATTCCTTCCATGTTGAAAATCTTCACAACCATCACAAGTGAGATACCAAATAGGTAGGAAGGATGAGTCTATAATTCTGGGCTAGAGATTTCTGAGCAAGTCACGTGGAGGTGGGTGGGACAGGAAGCCACAGGATTGAATCAAATCACTAAGGCAGAGTTGATAAATATGATAGAGCAAAGGGAGTGGAAAGCAGAAGCACGCAGCAGGCCAATATTTGACCAATAGAGTGTGATGTTACAAAAGGAAAGAGAAGAAAGTGTTTTAAGAAGGAGGAAGTGCTCATCTACTTCTTCTGCCGAGGAAACACATAAAACAAAGTGACCACGTGATTAGAAAACACAGGGGCATGATGACTTTGACAGGAGCAGCTTAGTGAAGCAGAGTGGGATGCTTAAAATTTAGATTTCAATTTTTATAGCTGTGAGTGTTGACGAAGTAAAGGGATGTCGACAGGACAGGGGCTGCAGGTATAATGAAGGAAAAAATCATTGCAGGTGAAGAGACTATGGGATTTACTGAGGAGATCCTGAGTTCCCAGGAGCACTGAGGAAAAGGCTGAGGCTATGAGACGGATAAATAATTTCTGAACTAGTACTTGTTTATCCCCTTACCTGTGTTTTCTTTTGCAATACACCAAAAGATTATCGAAAAGAAAAAACACCCGTTCTTGAATATTTCCAGAAGAGATTTTCAGTAAGACTCCACACATTAGCATTTCAGTGCAGGTATCGGTAATGTTGGATCCCTAGGTCAGAAAAAAATGCAGAGAAAGCCTGATTATTTAATAGAAACTTTGTGTGTAATTCTTTTTTTCCCTAAAAGTCTGTTTTTATTTTAAGATACAATATATAGACAGGATAAAAGTTCAAATATTATAAATATTTATACACTGGGAATATAAATATTCCCTTCCAGACTCCTCCTCATCAGTTTCAGCAGCTACAACCACCTTTAAGAGATTGTGTGCCTCCTTTTAGCTATCTTACACATATGTGCATAAACATGGATGATACATGTCACCTGTGTTCTTTTAAAAGGAGATGATTTCAAATTGATTCATAACATTCATGTCCTGGGGTGCCTGGGTGGCTCAATCGGTTAAGCATCTGACTTCGATTCAGGTCATGATTCTCATGGTTCATGACTTTGAGCCCCACATTAGGCTCTACGCAGATAGCTCAGAGCCTGGAGCCTGCTTCAGATTCTGTGTCTCCCTCTCTCTCTGCCCTCCCCTACTCACACCTGTCTCTCTCTCGAAAATAAATAAACGTGAAAAAATTTTTTTTAAAAACCCCAAAAACGTTCATGTCTCTACTACTCCTTTGCTCCTCCTCTCATTCCCTGGGATGGGAAAAGAGCTCCGTGGACATATCATAAAGTATATGAAATTCTTCAAATTTTTAGCACATCCCAATTTATATCTCCTCTCTTAGTATGGACAGGAAGAAAAAGGAAGAAATTAAAAGAAAAAAAGACCTTATTTAAACACAGCGACCTTCCATAGAGCCTTTTATCTTATGAAAGTTAGCACAGGCACACTCATTCATTAAATAAGCCTTAACTGAGTGCACACTAAGGTCATATGATTAGTGACAAAAGTGAGTCTTAACACAAGGGCTAACCATTGAGAGGAGCCACAAGATGAACGGGGCCTGAATCATCAAAAGAACAAAGCTACCCACTAAAGTAGAACGCATGCATTGGCTTATTGTGTGAGCTGAGCATAAACACCTATTTTTAGCCATTATAAATGTTGTAGTCTATTTGTTTCTACAACCTGAACTATCATAACAAATGCACCAAATTGGACAAAAAAGGAAAAAAAAAAGTTTTCAGTAGATATCTGTAAATTGTGCTCTTTAAAATGAATATTTGTTTTAAATATGTCCGGTCTCTTTAAATCTGATGATAAATTTCTGATTCTTTTTAAACTGAATGCTTTAACTTTTATTTTTGATATTTAAAACTCAAAACATTAATTTTAAATTTCCTACTTCCACAATAATCAGTGATATAGTTTTTTCTGATTTATTGTAAAAATTTTAATTACAATGACAACTCCTATCTATCAATAAGAGACTTCCCAAATGGGAAGTTAAGAGAATGTGATTATGTTGAGCATCTGTATTACAAACACATTTTTTTTGCTTTTATGTTTTATTTAAATATTTTTTTGTTGTTTATTAAGCTTTTTATTTTAATTCTTGGATAGTTACTACACAGTGTTCTACTGGTTTCAGGTGTACAATACAGTGGTTCAGCAATTCCATACCTTACCCAGGGCTCATTGTGCCAAGTGCATTCTTAACCCCCTTCACCTATTGCACCCCTCCCCTCTCCCACGTCCCCTCTGGCGACCATCAGTTACACAAACATTTTAAATTTTAGAAAGATCCCTTTCTTCTTTCCTTCCGCCATAAGGGTGGATATATAACTGAAGATCTATCAAAAATTTACACAATCATATCCTTCAACACGTGATAATTAAGTAAAAACTGTCATCAAATAAGAATATAAATCCCAATTCCAGTATCAAATGATTTCTTATTTATACTAAATACCATCCCTACCTCAGGAAAAAAAAAATTAAGACAGAATGAAGACATTTAAAAATGTAAACAAGGAAACATCACTTTGATTCTTGCACAGGAACCTGTACAATGTTACGAAAGTGGCTGTATTGATAGCAATTTTACAAAAGGTACAAAACGCTTCGCCTTAGACTATTTCGTACAGTAGCCCAAGAAAGCCACACAAGGAAGTTAACTTATCTCATGAAAGGGTAAATGCAGATGTTATCCCCATTTGCATATTAACTAGTCTTTCAAATAAGCTCCCAAAATTAATATTGATGGATGCATTCCTATTTGACCAAAATCTTAACCTTTTATTTCCTGACTTGTTTGTGATTATCATCTTTATTAATGTATACAAGAAGAATTTAATGTAAATTTGAGCTAAGTATAATGGCTAGGGGTCATTTAGTCCATCCTCTTACACAGTCTCACAGGACATATTGTACAAGCTCTGAAGAACTCATGGGAACTAATGTGTAAAGTAAAATAGAAAGTGGATATATTATTCTTGATAATAAAAATAACTGATGTACACACTGAATGTTCCCATAAGTATGGCCAACGCAATCTTCCTTTGTAAATGTACCTAGTTGGAAAGCTGTATCATAATCAGAAAGAATCTTTACACAAGTAACAAACCCACAACCAGACAATAACAGAGGAAAGGACCTGATTTTTGCCCACTCCTAGTTTTACCACTGAGGAAACCCCTGCCTTTTCCCTGTTTTTGTCCTCCTGTGAACTGTCTGCATGTTATTTGAATCGTCCCATCAAATTCTTGTTCGTTTATATCTTTTGTCTTGTCAATGCCACAAAGACTTTCCAATGAAGTCGTGCTCCCCAGTTGAGAGAAACTGTCTCTAGTCCTGTGAACAGCAGAGTGAACTGAATAGCAGGGCCATGGTAGCTAATGAGCCAAACGTTCTCATAGGTTAGGTTTTGGAGAGGCTGAGTACTCCCTGTCAGCAGCTGTACCTTTGATTTCTAATAAAAAGCTAATTTTACAGCAGGAAGCTCTCTCAGATGGTAGCATTAAGCAAGTCAGAAGCATGCCTGGACTATTAGAGTAGGATGAAGGAAAGCTTTCAACAGCGCCTATAGGTGGGATTGGAATTGCTCATTTATGTACCAAGAGAATAGGAGGAGCATGGGAAGGAAGGGAGGGAGGAAGGAGGGAAGGGAAGGAAGGAGGAAAGGAGGGAGGGTGGGAGGGAAATTTTGGTAACTAGAATTAGAGCAGTTTGTAAGCAATGAGCTAGCACAATCTATCTACCATCTGGACAAGACCATCCAAAGTCCATTTGTCTTTCTGTGTGCTGCCCTCGCTCTCTTTTCTCTGCTTCCGGTACTCACAAATCACACTTTTGAATGACTCCTTTGATTTTGTAGCCATGTTCATGCCTTCAAACCACCGTAGAAAAGGGTAATAGTTTTTAATTTATACAGAGTATTAACAGACAATATATGTAAAACTCCCAGCATGATGCCTAGCACATAAAAGGACTCAATAAAGGCTGGGACAATTATCATTGCTAGCTTTAAAGGTGATACTCTTCTGCAAGGGGACTTCACTGATTTCTGATCTCTGCTGTGGTTTACTCTATGTTGGATTTTTATGGTTTAACTTTTTGAAGACAATGTTATTTCTCTTATTCTCAGGTTAATGAGGGTGGACACATCTTGTTGCCTCAGAGAACACTGACCCTTGCTGACAAAAATGGCTGTCCAGCCTATTCTTAAACACTTCTTATAAAATGAAGTTCATTCCCTCATAAGATAGGCAATTTATTTATTAAGTCACTCTAATTATTAGAAATATTTTTCGTATTGTAGAGCCAAACTCGAACCCTCTTTCTACTCACTGACTCTACTTTTGCTTCCTGGGAGTAGAGGGACACTCTCTTCATCATGATAGACCTGGCCCACCAATATCTGAACATAGCCAATATGTCCCTTCTGCCTTCCAAACTATAGAACTTCATTGCTTTTGACCATTCATCCTATGGCTTGGTTTCAGAAACCTGCAAGATCCTGGAAGATCTTCTCTGGACCTTCTCCAGTTTGTCAGGGTCTCTCTTAATATGTAACATCTCCAGAAGTGAACACAACCATTAAGATATGAGCGGGCAAATAAATCATATAGATGCCAAAAGATCGTATTAGCACATTTATGGCAATCCCATCTTACAACTAATTCCAAGTGCCCCTATAGTACAAGCACCTATATCATTTTCCTCTATCCTCTACTTAAATAGTCTGACTTTTAAATCATTTAATTCAGATAGGTATCATAGCAAACTCCCAAACCTGTCGCTAATATACAAATACATTACGTATAAGTCATTACCATAAGTTCCCATTACCTCATAGCTCCTGATCAAATTTCAGAATACGATTTAACTTCTTTGAGGTCAACACTTTTCTTTTTATTTTTTTAATTTTTTTAACATTTATTTATTTTTGAGAGACAGAGAGAGAGCATGAGCAGGGAAGGGATGGAGAAAGGGAGACACAGAATCTGAAGTAGGCTCCAGGCTCCAAGCGGTCAGCACAGAGCCCGACACGGGGCTAGAACTCACAAATCACAAAATCATGACCTAGGCTGAAGTCAGATGTTCAACCGACTGAGCCACCCACACGTCCCTGAGGTCAACACTTTTCATAAACAACCCAGAGTATCTGTGTAATTACCTATTAATGACATTTTATGGGGTAATGACATCAAGCCCAACCATCTTGTTATGCTCCAAAGTCCATCTCACAATATAAATATAATATCACTCATATTCTATTTTACTAAATCATATTGGGATGAGATGTCTTTAATATTTAATAGCAAGCTTTAAGAATCAGTACAGGGGCGGGGCGCCTGGGTGGCTCAGTCAGCTAAGTGTCCAACTTTCGCTCAGGTCATGATCTCACAGTTTGTGGGTTTGAGCCCCACATCGGGCTCTATCCTGACATCTCAGAGCCTGGAGCCTGCTTCAGATCTTGTGTCTCCCTTCTCTCTCTGCCCCTCCTCCACTTGTGCTCTCTCTCTCTCTCTCTCTCTCTCTCTCAAAAATAAATAAACATTAAAAAAAGAATTAGTACAGTATCTGCCTTTACCATCTTCTATCATAGTAATCTACTATCATCACATGAAATCTCTTCAGTGAATAATTACTTAATTCCCAGAGAATTGCTTATGTACTTAAAGGAATCTATGTCAAATGTATACATTTGTCTAACAAACTCATTCTAAAAGAAAGGTTTATAGCATTTCTCTTTATACCATCTGTATCTCTTAGATAATAAAAAAAAAAAAACCCTGATGCTCTTGATTTACCATGATTGAATCTGTGCATTATTTCTTTTTGTTTTTAATTTTTTAATGTTTTATTTTATATTTGAGAGAGTAGGAGACAAAGACAGAGAGCAAGCAGGGGAGGTGCAGAGAGATGAAGACAGAATCCGAAGCAGGCTCCAGGCTCCGAGCTATCAGCACAGAGACTGATGTGGGGTTCGAACTCATGAGCAGTGAGATCATAACCTGAGCCAAACTCAGATGCTTAACTGAGCCAATTAGGCGCCCCAAATCTGTGCATTATTTCTGTGACTATAGCAACTAGAAATCATTAAGAATTTTTCAACTACAGATACATACGATATTATCAATATTGAAGAAAATTTGGCCAAGTGTATATATACAGTCTCCTGTATAGTCATATGTTTCTCACTTCAAATCCATCCCACCTACAAGTAGACACTTAATATATGTCTTTTTAAAATGATGTGGCATTTTTCCCCTCACATACATGATAAATCTGCCTTTCTCTGTAGTAAAAAAAAAATCTCATGACTTCACCTTTAAAGTAAATGAAATTTATGATATTTTGAAATTATGTGTAATTTTTTTTTTTCATTTACCTAGAAATGCCAGGAGAGTTTCCAGGGTTAGGGATAAATAAGCCAAGCTACAAAACTCACAGGAGAAATTGAAATAAAGTACAGCTATGAACATCAGACTGCTAGGTAAGAGTCAAGAGCACAAGAGTCTATCAAAATGACAATGTCAGACAAGTGAACTAGAAAATAAAAAATGTGGAAGCAATAAAACAAGCCAGGCATATCGTCAGAAGAGAGCAAAGCCTCTAGGGCACTGATCTCAAATTTTAGAGTTTGGGGGACACACTTGATGGGCTTCTTAAAATCCTCAGGTTCCCTGGCACTACCCTCAGAGATTGAACCTGAGTGAATCTGGCGTGGGTCCCAAACCATTCCAACAAATGCTGACGCATGTGGTATTCTCTCAACACTCTAAGCAAAACTGCTTTGGAGGCTTTGAGTACCTGAGTCCAGGTGCTCAAATGCACAGTATAGCAAGCCTGCTGACATGGAGATAAAGGTGAGCACAGGTCTCTGCCCAGGTCACAGTTACACCTGTGATGTATTTCATCACTGGTGAATATTCATTATAAACCTGCATAATGTTACATGACCTGTTAGTATTTTATCTTTTATCTAGCATTACTGATGCCAATTTTTAAATCTAGATGTCTATTTTTTGACAAATCCATATTTAGTCATTGAACAGCCATGTACGATAAATGCTTTTCTCTAGATGAATGCTAAAGTCAGGTTTTCAACATTTCTACAACATGCCAGGCAATGTGTTAAACACTTTTCTCCTGGTATCAATCTGTAGCAAGTTGGCTTCTCTGTTCCTGAAGTTTTACAAAGACAGAGAGAGAGAGAGAGACAGAGAGAGAGAGAGAGAGAGAGAGAGAGAGAGAGAAGGGAGAAGGGGAGGAAGGGAGGAAGGGAGGAAGGGAGGAGAGGAGGAAGGGACGAAAGGAGAAGGAATGAACGGGGAGGGAGGGTGGGAAAGATGTACACTTAATTAAATCAGCTTTGTACACTGTTTCATAGGTCATCATGTAGATGTTTGAAGGCAGAAAATTATTTTATTGTGAAAAAAAGCTGAAAAAGTCTGACTATAGAAATACTGTTACAAAGACTGAATTTCATGTGACTGTGAAAAAAGTACCGTCCATGAAAATAAGCTACTTTAACAGTACAGTGCTATATCACAGTCATAAACTAATATTTGAGAGGTAAGGTGTAAAAGAATTATTTTTAAAAAGTAAGAGGGCTTGAATAAATCATTAATTTGAACTACTTTAAAGCCATTACACATATTATAATATGTATATGTAGAAATTAATGCAGACACTTTTAAATAATGTGTTTACCCATACTATTCAGAGTTCTGTTGTCTTAGCAATCCCTTAAAAAAAACTAACCAAAATAATGTACTTTTATCATCTAGATGATTTAGCGTTTTTAATGTGCATTTCCACTTAGGAAGCTACATTTGTCATGTAAAATCATGCTTTTGATGAATTGTGTCTATAGAACTAAATACAGCAAAACCCTAGCAATGAAGTTACATGGATGGTTCTAACCCTGACTGCTTTTATTAGATCAGGAAAGGAAAGGTAGCTGACGGTTCAACGTGAGAAGTAACCATAAATGAATAACTGTGACCAGGGGTGGGAGTCTACTCATCTCATCCTTCTCATTCCAAAAGCTTCTCTCTTTCTACTCCAACCTGTGGTAACTTACCTCATCCTTTGTCCTTCACCATGGCCCCCAACAGTGCAAAGGTGAAATACAGTGAGGGAAGCCCACCCGCATCTGCTCTTAGACAAAAGAAACAGAACCTGCACTATGGAAACCCCTTCACAAAGACTGAATTTCAAATAACTCTACAGTGCTCAACTCTAATATGAGGAAGTAAAAACTCCCCCATGGTATACATTTGAGAACCATGAGCCAAAACTGGATGCTAAAGAGGATAAGAGATCATCAAAGTAGCATAAAAATGAAACAAATAACAGAACCAGGTCAGAATCACTGCCACTATCCAAAAGGGCCAAAAGTATTAAAAAATAGTGAGAAGCCACTGATAATGAATACATAACTATCATATAATTATACTTGCATTTAATTACCACCCAACCCACTATGGATCAGACACTGCCCTAGATGCTGGAAACTCAGAGCTTGAGACATGACCTCTGTTCCCAAGAAGTCCATATACTAGTGGAAGAAACAGATATGTAAACACAGAATTAAATGCAGTGTGATCACTGCAATCACCACACATTAATAAAATGCGAGTTGGTGTGAGTTAACAGTGATGATTATCAGGGAGAGCTGTATATTTATGATTATGTATGTTTATAATTAATTATATAGTTCATTCCATGTTGTGGTTTTAGGCTTCAATCATTCTTCAGTGTCAACTTGATGGAGTACACTATTTAAATACCACTTTCCAATATGGTGAAGAGATCAGTCTGAAACGGATAGAGCAAACAATGACCTAAGTCATTAAGAGCAGGACCTGGAGGCAGTCTGTGTCCACAACATTGCTCACCAATGGCTCCCCTTCTCAACGTGTGTGCCTCATGGTACAAGAACCAGCAAGAAAATAATAACAATTCAGAATCTAATGTGTTAAAAGTTGAATAATTTTGATTCTACAATTTGAGGTATATAATCAGCTGTCAATTAGATAGCCAGCATACATGAAAAACTATTAAATGTCAAAGCACCATTAAAGAATTTGATGTGTAAATAGGATGAATTTTCATAGGTGGGCACTTGTTAGATGCCAAAGTATGCTTTCAGAAAATGACAAGAGCCAGAAAAGACAGAAGCATGTACATTTATTTTATGGCTCCTTTTCTAATTGCTAGTGTTTCTTCAAACATTAAAATCATGACTTATGAAACACTGCAATAATAAAACAATCCCTATCCTCTGAATAAACGCAATAAAAATATCATCACTAAACCATATCTGGACTGTTTGAAAGCATAAATCTTTTCATGTTAACAAGTTCTCTTAATATGTTATATAAGGGTTCATTACTGATTCTTTGCAGCAATGAGGTGGCAAAAACCATTATAAAATGAAACTATTCATAATTATCTGACCCAATCATCGGCTCTCCCTGCTTAACACCAGAGTCTACCTCATTCATCTTGTCAACTAAATGTTGAATGTCAGTATCAGAAAAACACAGACTGCAGAGAGAAGGGCATAAACTTAGCAAAGATGAAAGATGACAGGAGGGCTTGAAACTTCCCCAATCATATGCAAAGCACTGACAGATGATAATTTAGCAGAGCTAGACCCATTCATGGTGGAAGAAAAGAAAAGTGACAAGAATGACAACTAGATGGGTGTTTCAAAAGAGAATGGTTTCAACATCAAAGGAGTGTCTTGAGAAAATTAATGAAGCATTTGAATATTCTTTCAAAAACTCTTTTAAAAATACTAGAAAAGTTAAACATTAAGTGAAGACTATCACATCATGTTATCACATAATGTCGTAAGATGTATTCCCCCACCTCTCAAGAGTCAGCATTTGATTCACTCTTTCTGAGATACAGTTTATTAACTGAAGTTATTACCCAAATTATGTCATACATATTAGATAAAACAAATTAATAACATAAATTTTCATTTAACCAAAATGAAGTCCCAATCAGACGTCCCCCCACTCCCACTTAGGAAATTCTGCTCCCCTTTCTACGTAGATTCACTTTCAATGGTCTTTTTCCCAAACCACTTATCCTTAAGAATCAAGTCTGCTTCAAGACAGTAGACAAATGTGTATCTACTAAATCACCTTACAGAGAAGATGAAAGAAACAGGTCTCATCACAACCTCTGTTAGACTCACACTCATGAAATAAGAGAACATGACTTGAAGTCAATACACTGTCAGACACAAACTTAGTCAAACATAAAGCAGCAACAGGTGATTTTAAAATGGTCTTGTTTATATTTCTCCATGTAAAAAGGTAATCAAGAGGTGTCAAATTTCTATTCTGATTGTTTTTACTTCCTAAAACACAATAATTATTTTGATCTTATTTTTCCCAACACCTTCATATATTAATAATTCTCCCCCTTATCTTTTAATACATATTTTTTTCAGATTTAAGAGATCTATCCCAAACAGGCCTATGAAGAATGTAAAGCTAAACTTCCAAATGACATAATGCTGATTGATACTCCCTTGTTGACAAAGTCCATTTTGACTCCAAAGATTACAGTGATCATTACACTATCAGTCAAAAAGCCCACCAACATCGAGAACGGTTCTGTTCTATGGAATGAATCAGTGACTCCGCTTAAACAGCTAATAAACTTCCTTCCCAACCACACTGATCACTGTCCTACAATTACTTTCAGTAGAATATCCTGTGGAATGTTTTGAATGTAGGATAAGACATAAAACTGAGATATAATAAATTATGCTAATAAAAGGCAATTAAATATGAACAATTACCCACAGATCTTCTGTGGTGTCTGTCACTACATAAATGCTGACAAAACCCTAATTTTTATAATCAATTTACTTAAAAATTTTTTAATGTTTATTTTTGACAAAAAGAGAGAGAGACTGTGTGTGTGTGTATGTGTGTGCGACAGAGAGAGAGAGCAGGGTTGGGGCAAAGAGACAGGGGGACAGAAAATCCAAAGCGGGCTCTGCACTGACAGCAGCAAGCCAGATGTGGGGCTCAAATTTACGAAACCAGGAGATCATGACCTGAGCTGAAGTTGGATGCTCAGCAAACTGAGCCACCCAGGTGCCCCATACAATCAATTTATTTTTAAAGGGCAAGCAACCAACTTAATCTAGATAATAATTTTAATTTTTTAAAACAAATTTTGTGTAATGTTTATTTAGTTATTTTGAGAGAGAGTGAGAGAGAGCACGAGCAGGGCAGAGACGGAGAGAGAAGGAGAGAGAGAATCCCAAACAGGCTCCACACTGTCAGCACAGAGCCCAACATGGGGCTCAATCCCATGAACTGTGAGATCATGACCTGAGCTACAATCAGGAGTCCGATGCTTAACCAGCTGAGCCACCCAGGTGCCCCACAAATTAGCTACATTTTTATCTGATGGGTATAAATAATATTACATGGTGACAAGGAATATAGGCTTTAGAACCAGTCTGTTTATTTTCGTACTAAACTTTGCCATCCGTTACTCATAAGAACTTGAGTAAGTTATATAGCCCTCATTTTGAAAATCTGTGTAATGGGGATTATAATACCTCAGCAAACTATTTAAGACTCACCAAGATTGCATACAATGGAAGATCAGCATTTCCTCAAAAGTAAAGTGGGTGACTGGTAATCAAGGACCTCTGTCCTCCCCTAAGCAAATTTAGCCAGGCAAGTTAGAGGAATCCTAGATCTTGATCTTGAATCTTGAGTGACATAATATAAGGGTGGAAAAAATTATTAGAGCCTATCCATTTTAGCTAAGGCACTGAAGGTCCTGCCTGACAGCTCTGGCTACCTAGACACCCTTAAGAATATAGCTTTTCCTTTGATCCTGTGAATGACCCCATATCCTTTAAATTAATTTTTCTTTTAGTTTCTGTTGCTTGGAACTATCTAACCTTAACTGGAGTGATATAACACCTTCAGTAGACAGGTGCATATATTAGACAACCGGGAATTTCTCAAGGGTAAAACCCTACCACTGAACCAGAGCTTTAAAATACTACTTATTTGCATAGCATTTTACAGTAGTCAAAGCGCTTCCACTTATTTCATTTGACTCTTGCACTAACCCACACTGCACTAACCTCTCTCATGAGAGGTTTGATGCATTATCCCCAAACCAAGGGTTAGAGTCCAGTCTAACAGTGAACAACAACCAGGCCTTTTCACTCTGTCATCTGATTTGGGAGTCATAAATTTCAATCACTTATTTGCCTAACATAAAGGAATGTAATGATAATTTATAATGCAAAATACTAGATAGGCAAGATACCTGACAGATTTTACTATAAAAAGCCTTCATTTGATTAATGGGAAAATAAGACCCTGGAAAATTAAGTGACTTATTTGAAATAAATAATCCACCTCAAGTGGAAATAGTGCAAACTCATGGTGTATCAGACTCGGAGCCCATTCAAGAAATTTTGGTCACTGGAGAAAGAGTGGCATCTCTAAGGTGGTCCTAAAAGACCTGAGGAAGCTCAGGGAAGGAGCTGGACAGGTTTCCCAACTTCAGCTCAAGGCTCCTCACCTCAAAAGCTCTTTAAGGATCTCTGTGTTCTCTAGTTGACATGCCACCTGACATCTGCCCTTGGCCCTGTCCTAACCCCACTAGAGCCACTCGAAACAAACACAAAGCTGTCTGCAAGCTGAGCAGTAATCCTTGTTTGCAATTCAGAGAAAGCTCTTTAACCATTCCCCTTCCCTCCCAGAACCTGCATTCATCCTGCACAATTGTGTCCCTTTGTCCTGTGTTACCTTGGGAATCCTACCCGCAGTTTCTCCTAAACTTCCCGGAAGGAACCAGACTTGGGTACTATGACACCTTTCCCACTCTCTCCGAGGTGGTGGACTGAGATGGGGAATCAGGTTCTGATCACAAGTTGCCAACCAGTTGGCTGTGCCTTCCTCCAGCGTGCATTCCCTCAAGACCCCAAAACCTCCCAGAGCACCTATGGCTGTGTCTTACGCAATCATTTTCAAATCCTGCTCCAGTAGAATTTATGTTGCTGCCCTCTTAGGGACCCAACATTCGTATTATCTCCTCTGTGCGTGCTGGAACTGTAGTCATTTCTGATTTCCTGCAGCCTGTTTTCTGTCCTGATGCCCCATTTCCTTCTTACACTCCAACTGTTTGTTATAAATATAGCAAGGCTGGTGACACTGAGGCACCCACTGCTATGGGCTGTATATGACACATTATGGTCCACACATATTCTTCCTTTGAGCAACTTGCATGTTCAGTGCAAGAAATATCAATGCTTTTTCAGGAATCTCTTATTCCTGCAATAGACTCAATTTTTAGGATATACATGAGGAGAGAAAAAATGACAGATTCCATTTCCCTAGAGTACCAAGAAGGATCTGTGAAGTTTTGTTTTGGTAAAAGGCCTGGCAGATAGCAGTGAGAAACCCTCCAATTCAAAGCAAGTTCAGTTTTTCTTCCAATGCTCAATTGACAACAGAATGACAAAAGTAAACTTCAGTCCATTTTTCTCATCCCAGCAGGACAACCGCTCCCCAGGAAAGGAATTATCATCATGAATCAACACTAAAACACACAACCATTTTAATTGACTGAAATAAGTAGCATTCATGCTGACACGGGAGGTCACCCTGGACACTTGAAATGAAAGAATATAGATGAGGAGAAAGATTAAATCTCAGCTAGCATTTGAAAAGTTTCACGGTGAAAAGTGGACAAATAAGAGAATTCCCAGAGGTCACTGTTTGAGGCTTCCTTGCAAATCTGAATAGACATAATTTTAGATCTAAACGGAAATCAACATATTGAAGATACGAAACAAACCAGTCAATTATAAAGCCTTAAAGACAAAAAGCAATGTACTGAAATTTGTGTAATACAGTATTTGACTGGAAACATTTTAAATCTTCTTTATGCCTTTAAAAATTATACTAATTGCTTACTTTATAATAACAAATTATCCTAGTTGAAAGAAAGCTCATGCTCATCTCAATTAAGGCAATTTAAAGACAAAATTTTAGTTTATTCTTTATATGGCACTAAAATAATACGGGGCTCCAACCCCATGAAATGATGGGGATTCAAAGTTACTATAGACGAAAACGTATTACAGATTCTGAATATCACTCCTTTGCCTTTTTATCATCTAAAAAAATCTTTCTCTAATTAATCATAAATCTGTAAAACTTTTTGTCTTCAGTGGACCTTAAAAATCACATAATAGTTCTTTCATTTTAGAAATGAGGAAATTCAAGTTTAGAGAGATTAAGTGGGCTTACAATGAAATCCATCACCATACACCGAATTTAGAATCTGAAAATAACAGTATCACAGAACACGTATGGAGCAGAACCCCCTTCTTAACTCTCTCCAGGATTCAAGCTATGTACTTGTTGGCCAAAGGCAGTCAGGAAAAAGGATAATCGAGATGCACAAATACTGAAATACCAAAGCTTATAACCCACACAGTGTTGGGTGGCTCTATCACAAAGCTTTCAGGCTGTCACTAAGTCAATTAACTGCTGCTTTATGGAGATTTAAAAATAATAATGACAGCACTTTTCAGAAATGGTTACAGCCCTCTGGCATTATCTGTGAAAATGACCATTTATGGTTCAATCCAATGTCAACAATTCTATTCACAGCATTAAGACATAACAAAACTATTTTAAGCTCCATTGTTGAGTAGAGTGAATGTACCTCCCAGCCTTCAATGTGAGACTGCCACTCCTCCAAAACTTCTAACTTCTCCATCTGCCTCTTGGCCTCGTTTATGTTGGAACAGACGGCTTTCATGGCTTGGAGGGCTTCCATTACTGCTGCGTAGTCACTGTGTTTCCTTGGAGTCCGCTTCAGCAACTCCTGTTTATACACAAAAAACAAATCGCCCTTTGATCTTCTGCTTTCTGGTACAGCAGGTTCAGACTGACCAGGAAATGAAAACTGCAAAGATCGTGAGAGCCACTTTCAGAAGTGACATCACAAACTCCACTAGGATTAAGATCAAAAAAAAAAAGGTTGAGTCAATGAATGTGCATTACCCCTAATACACATTTGGCAGTGGTTTTAATTTTTTCCTTAAAATTATTGTCTTTAAAAACTAAATTAGACTTCTCCTTTCAAACTGTCAAATATCTCACCTGCAGCATGACATGTTGTTATAAGTTTGACCTCTGCTCCAACCAGAAATATAACTACATATTTTCCTCAAGTCTTTAACAGAATAGTAAGCCCAAAATTTCAAAAATAATTTAAATGCCTTATTTTCTAATAAATTTTTGAGAAGCTATAAAAACATGCTATACATAAAGCAAAAATTTTAAATAATGTCTTACACTCCAGCAAAATAAATGATGTGTAAATTCCACAATACTCCATCATTAAAGGGAAAATTTATGCTGTTTTCACCAATAACTTGGGTTCATTCTCTGTAATGAATGAATTGCCATATGCCTCTCGATAATTTTCTTTTTGTTTTTGTTTTTTGGGTTTTTTTGGCATTTTATGGTTTTTTTCCATTCAGGATATCAGAACAAGAGTAATCTTTAATCTTTTAAATATATTAAAAGGTCTTGTTTGTTTTTTAGGAGCACAAAATTAAACATCTTCACCCACTGTCTAGACAGTTGTAACCACATTGCTTTTTAATTAGTCATTTGTTTCTTTACTACAGTTGCCATCATCATGTAACTAACTAACACAATTACAGAAATCCTAAGGCAAGTCTTTTAAAAGAATTCTCTTAATTCTTAACATACAGTGGGAAAGTATGCAGTTGTTATATTCTCCTGGGGTCTGTTATTGTTGAAAATTTTGCCATAAACTTTGACCCTGCATTCAATATGTTCACACTCTGTTCTGCAGAGCTAGCACCAAAAGAATACACATTACATCACTCCCAAGACAAGATTTAAAAAGTTATGCTGGAACACAAATCCATGGAAGAGACATGCTGGCTTCTCTAGAAATTCTAAAGTGCAGAAGTATTTGTAAATTATGTGAAGTGGTCAAGTCAGTCCGCAGGCTATGATTTGGGGCCCCATGCAACTGTGCCCAATGAGTACCTGTGGAACTGAGAATTTAGATAATGTAAAATAGCAAGATGAATGACTAGTAATAATCTCTGTCAGTGACTTTCCATGAGCCTTGTGCTGATTTCAAGTTCCACAAATAAGGCCAATATATCTTTTCTTTAACACACAGCCTAATCCCTAATGTCTTTCTGAGTAAATAAAATCATCCAAAATCAAAGAGATTATCAGCACAATAGTACAACAAAGAAAACCATCAACACCAACATACCTACTATACAAGTAAATAGTTCTTCACGTTTCTTTGCGAAGACAATCATCCAAAGAAGGGGAAACATGACATCTTTTCACTCCTTGAAGGTACCGAGAGTTATTTATCTTCCTAAGCAAGGATGTGTCCATGATTCCATCTTTTGAGAGGTCAGATCAACCAACCCTAACCAGCAGCCATCCCTAACCAGAAGTGATTTAGAACAACTACTTGGCACGGCGTATTTCTCTTAATATCACTATCCCTTCTGACTCTTAAACAAATGCCTACAATTCCAAAGCCAGGTCCAGGGATAGCTGAAGTGATCTGGGTCACCACAATAGGCATCTAAAAGGACTCGCACAAAGATAAGTCACCTTTGCACCAATCCTCCCACCTTCTGAGGACCACACCAAAGCTCTGCATAACTGGAGATCCCCATGTTACCTTCTCTCTAGGGCTTCATTGAGCAACTTCAATTGACTTTGTTTTTTTATAAGGAGAAATTGTTTTCAAAGAAATTGTACACAAAACCCCAATTTATGCAACTAACAGAAGTTGTAGTTTAAAAAAAGGTATTTTTAGGGACACCCAGGTGGCTCAGTTGGCTAAGCATCCAACTCTTGATTTTGGCTCAGGTCATGATCTCACAGTTTATGAGATCAAGCCCCACATTGGGCTCTAAGCTGATGGCATGGAGCCTGCTTGGGACTGACTCTCTCTCTCTCTCTCTCTCTCTCTCTCTCTCTCTCTCTCTCTCTCTCAAAATAAATAAATTTTAAAAATGTATTTTTAGTTAAAATTCCTTACATTTATTTCTCAAAGAGTTAATCAATAAGAACACCAGTTAATATATGCATAGCATTTTGGAGTATTTTTAAAATTTAGATAGCAAGCAGTGATTAATATATTAAAATAAATCAGAAACAAATACATATGAGTAGTAATAGCTAATATATATGGAATACATACTGTGTTAAATGATTTGCCTATAATAGTTCAATTATTGTTATGTAATCCCTTTTCGATATGCATATATATGTATACACAATATGTGGATACACATATCCATATACACATTCTTGTAGATACATGCTATAATTTCATCATAATTATTCCTATTTCAAAATAAAACCCCAAGGCTTTAAGAGGTTAGATTATGTGTTCAGTACACAGCTAGTAAGCAGAATACTTAGGATTTGAACTCAGAACTCATGTGCTCAACCACCATCCCAAACTGCATCCTGATGTTGTAGTTGTAGTTCCTGATGTTGTAGATCCAAAAGCATCATTTTCAGAATTGCCATACAAATCTAGTCACATACTTTAATACTACAAATAATTGGGACATTATAGTATGTTTTTCAGAATAAAACTTCGGGTCATTATAATGAGGCAATGGACCTACAACCATTAATGGGGCATGTCCTGTCTTCCAGAGGTAGTGTTTGCTTATCACTGTCATTCCTATCATTTATTGTCCCATGTGACCCACACCATTCCCTGTAATATAGATTTAAATAACAAGCTCTGAAATTATGTAACTTTGACTTTAACTTAATTAGTATCAAGAAGTCACCATTTTTAGGGACTATCAAATCATATGCCCACAGTGGATTTACTTAAGATAAAGAACCCTGTACATAAAGTGCTATATAAACTGGTCATAAGGTACTTAATGGATTATCTTGAAACTAATGCATTAACTCTAAATAAAACTCAAACAAATATATTTTCTACAAGGAGCAAAGTCTATAAAGTAGTCTACAAAGTCTCTTTTGCCAAAAGATCTGTTTCCTACTCCATATATATGTGACAAAATAGCCATTTTCCCCCAATAACTATGATCTGCCTTTTCTTTAGAAAGTACAGATTATTTAGGGGTGCCTGCATGGCTCAGTCAGTTGAGTGCCCAACTCTTGATTTTGGCTCAGGTCATGATCTCAGTTTTGAGATTGAGCCCCATATTGGGCTCCACACTGGGCATGGAGCCTGTTTGAGATTCTCTCTCTCTCTCTCTCTCTCTCTCTCTCTCTCTCTCTCTCTCTCTCTCCCTCTCTCCCTCTCTCCCTCTCTCCCTCTACCCTTATCCCTCCACTCATGTGCTTGGTCTCAAAAAAAAAAAAAAAGGAAGAAAACAAAAGTCAGATTATTTAAAAGAAAAACCTTTTAAATACCATCTGCAAAATATGCAGATACAAGGAAAATTCTACAGTGAAATAAACACATAAAATACCTTCAAAAGGAGAGGATACTTGCAAATTCTTTGTATCGGTGTTACTAAATATCCTTCCAGGGGAACATCTGTGTTCTTCCGTCCTCCGAGTAGCATACAGTTCTGAAGTGGAAATAAAAACAATTAATTACACTTTTTAAAGTCAAAGCTGTGACACGATCTTCTATCATAAAATTTTCTGCTGAAACTTTGTCAAAGCTTATCTCTACATAGCTTCTTTCTCAGAGATGAGCCCATGCAATCACAAATAACATTTACAGAAGACAAAAACAAATACTTCACATTTCATATTGGTTATAGAAACCAAAATGTGTTTTGAATACATATCTTGGAAATTAATTTATATATATTTTTCTGAGTATGAAGTCTAAAGACAAAGAAATAGGATAGACATGGAGGAATGAAGGAATGGATGGATGGGTGAGTGGATGGGTGGATGAATGGATGGATGGAGGGATGAATGGATTGATGGGTGAATAAATAATAGGTAGACAGACACAAGTATACATAGAGATCAATCCTGCTTATAAAGGGAGTTGTGTTGTAGTTGAGTCATGGTGTGGTGTTGTGTTGTAAAGAGCAGGCCTAGAGACAATTGGGTTCTACACATGCTTTGCCACTGACTAGTGACGTAACTTGGGCTGATTTCAGAATGCTAGTTTTCCTGTCTGTAAACTTGGCATGTTTCAACCAGTGATTGCTAAGTCACTGTTAGCTATACTACCTCACCAATGACACTGGCCAGCCAGTCACAGAGGAGGTCAGATATGATCTCCAGAGAGGCAAGAGGAATGGAGACATTCTCAAAATTAGCAATCAGAGAAAGATGAAAGGGAAGAGGAAATCAACTCTGATTTAAAAAAAAAAAAAAGCCTATAGCCTCTTAAGCATCTGGTCTTTATTTCATGGTTTAAGTATCAATACCAAAAGAAAAAAAAAAGATTTGAAATTGATGCCAAAACCTGTTTCTGCAGTATCTATCAGAGTAACTGGCATAGAGAAAACAGGCATAAATATGTAATGAAGGGAGAAAAGGGCCCCTCAAATATCTATTATCATTTAGCTACCTTTATACTACCATTTTAAAACTACTGTCCTGTATTCATCGAGAAGACAGACCAAGTGCCGAGCAGGAAAGGATGAAAAGGAAAGACTGAGGGTAACAGCAGAACTCCCTGCCCGCTGTCATGAACAACTTGGCTTTAGCTCCAATTTGTGTATTCAAGTCAGCACAACTAATGCCATGACTTTAACTTCCCCCAGACACTTAGAAGTCAGAACAGCAAGTAAGTGTTCTGACTCAAGCATGCTCTTTGAGGGGCTTCATCCCCTATTACAATCAGTTTATCAAAATATTCTTTCCAACTCTGCATGACATTGTCCCCAGAGCAATTGTATGAAACACAACTATGTACATCTCACTAGATTTCCAGTGATGTCAGTATTCCAGTAGGAGTTAGCATTCCTATAAATGTGGCCACCCCCTTTTCCTAGCTCTGGGTTGAAGTACCTTAAGAAACTCATGACTGCCTAACGCACTTTTATTTCCTTGTCTATTTGTACTGTACGGATTAGGAACTGTCTTCATAATAGCAGGGGTTGGTTGCCACTTTAGACTGGCTTATGAAAGCCAGCTCTCTTCTAACGTATACACAAAGAATGCCTCCTAAATGAGCTCCCAGAGATTTCCCTGATCATGAAAACTTACTGAGATGGCAGCATATTCAAGTGCCCCAAATAATACCATCAACAAATCTGTAAACTCTTACCTGTTTTTCAAAGGATAATTACTATTATCCTCATTTTATGGATATGGAACATGACACCAGTGATGTAATGAATTTCCTAAAGTCATTCAGATAATTAGTGGCCACTCAGTGCCAGGGCAAGAATTATAAAAAAAAGTCAGGTTTCCTACCAGACTATGGCTGTAGAATCATCTAAAACCAGAACTCTTGAGAATTTTCTGGTGTGGCTTGACACAATTCAAACAATAAACTAGACCAATGTGAACAAAGAGTCAACTGCGCTGAGAACAGAATGGATTTAGTAAGATAGCAGAGTTCTAACACTTTATAAAGAGCCCTAAGATTTCAGTGGCATAGGACTCCTAAAAAGAACGGCTAACTTATAAGACATAAAACTGGGTAGAGATATCAGCTGCACAGTCAAGAGTCACAAAAGAGTCACAGGTTCTCAAATTAAGTCAAGGAAAGTTACTAAAAACAAAACAAGACAAAAATAACCAACTTTAGGAAATAGACTTGATAAATTACGATTTGTAAGAACATATTGTAAGAGCAATCACTTCCCTGCTAAAAAACTTAAAAAATGTAGTTTAAAAAAGCCAACAAAGAAAGTAAAACAGTATACCAAGGAAGGTAAAAGAGGAACAAAGGAACAATAACAAAACCACACATATAGAAAAAACAATAAAATGGTACATATCAACAAATAATATCAATAATTACATTGAAGGTCAATGAACTGAACATCTCCAATCAAAAGGCAGAGATCGTCAGACTGGATAAAAAAGCAAGATCTGACCATATACTGTTTCTCAGAGGCATGTTTTTGATTTAAAGACACAAATATCTTGTTAAGTGAAATAACGGAAGAAGATATAACATACAAACAGTATGAGAGCCGTCATGGCTATAATAATATCAGGCAAAATAGATTTTAAGAAAAGAAATACCGCTAGGGACAAAGAAAAACATTTTATGATAAGTAGAAATACAAATGCAAGCACTTTAAATGAATAAATATTTAAAAACAGGGCCCCAAAACATATAAAACAGAAACTGACATAATTGAAAGGAAAATAGACAATTTAATAATTATACCCGTAGATTTCAATATCCCACTCTCAGTAACTGACTGAACAGCTAAAGGAAAGGGCTACAAACATAAATGACCTAACATTTAAAATTTTTTTAATGTTTATTTATTTTTGAGAGTGGAAGAGAGACAAAGCATGAGTGGGGAGGAGCAGAGAAAGAGAGAGGCACGGAATCTGAAGCAGGCTCCAGGGTCTGTGCTGACAGCAGAGAGCCCGATACGGGGCTCGAACTCATGAACCATGAGATCATGACCTGAGGCTAAGCTGGATGACACTTAACTGACTGAGTCACCCAGGCGCCCCAAATGACCTAACACTTATAGAACATTCCACCCAACAGCAGCAGAATATGCCATTTTTAAGCACACATGGAACATACAGAGAAAAAAAGAAATTCCAGGACAGACCATATGCTAAGCTATAAAAATGTCTTCATGAATTTAAAAGGATTTAAATGGTTTAAGTATGTTCTCTAACCAGAATGGAATTAAATTTAAAAAAATCAACTACAGGAAGATATTTGAAAAATTCCCATACTGGGAAATAAAATAACAGAATGGTAAAACTGTGATGATTCTAAGATTTTACCCTAGCTGCAAGCTAAAAAGTTAACTTGCCACATATTTATGGATGCTAGAAGAACACATAAAACTCCTAGGACAGGGATATAGGACCTTTTTTTTTCTTCTTTACAACAATACCAGGAGCCAGAGAATCACTATTTTGGGGCCAGTTTCCCAAGCCCCAGCTCCCATATGCAAGGCAAAGAAGACCAGATGACCCATGCACATGTATAACAGGAGGGGGAGACCGGAGGCTATGAAACATGCATCTCTTATGATGGCAGCAGGCATCACTGCCCAGTGCTGAGGACAAAGAGAATATCTCTACCTTCTGCGGCTGTTCATGGTACAAACATCTTTTAAAAGATAGGCCCAAACAAAGGCAGTCAGTTCCACTGCTCAGAAAATGTGCAGAGACACAAGTTCCATGCAGAATTACTCCCCCCCAAGACAAACTTCTAAATAAAGAACAGACTAGGGATGCCTGGGTGGCTCAGTCAGTTAAGCCAGGTCATGATCTCACGGCTCCGGAGTTCAAGCCCAGCCACAGACTCCTCACTGACTGCAGAGCCTGCTTGGGTTCTCCTTCTCCCTCTCTCTCTGCCCCTCCCCTGTTCATACGTTCACATGCTTTCTCTCTCTCAAGAATAAATAAAATTTTTAGAAAACTTAAAAAAGACTAAAGATATTACAAAGGAACCTAGACATTTTCAAAAACTGAGTAATAAAAACACGTGTCAAAATTTATGGAATCAAACTAAAGCAGTGTACAGGGCAAAATTCTTAGCTTTTTTTTTTTTTTTAACGTTTTTATTTATTTTTGAGACAGAGAGAGACAGAGCATGAATGGGGGAGGGGCAGAGAGAGAAGGAGATACAGAATCAGAAGCAGGATCCAGGCTCTGAGCCATCAGCCCAGAGCCCGACACGGGGCTCGAACTCACGGACCGCGAGATCGTGACCTGGCTGAAGTCGGACGCTTAACCGACTGCGCCACCCAGGCGCCCCTAAAATTCTTAGCTTTAAACACCTGTATTAGAAAAGGCAAAAAGGTCACAATAAAAAACTCTCAACCAACTACGAATATAATGGAACTTCCTCACCCTGAGAAGGACATCTATGAAGAAACCTACAGCTAACATACTTAATGATGAAAAACTGAATGATTTCCCCCTATAATCAGAAACAAGGCAGAAGTATCTGTTCTAAACACTTTTATTCAACAATATACTGGTTCTAACCAGTCAGTGCAAAAAGCCAGGTTGGGGGGATGGGAATCCATATTGAAAAGGAAAAGTAAAACTGTCTTTACTCTCAGATGACATGATCCGATATGTAAAATATCTTAAAGAATCTACAAAAAAAAACTACTAGAAATAACACATGACTTTAAACCACAAGATACAAAAATATACATAGAGCAAAACTAAATAACAGTTAAACGTTTATGTGGCAGCAACGAACAATCCAAAAATGAAATTAAGACAATTCCAATCACAACAGCATCAAAAAGAGTAAAATACTTGGGAATAAACTTAACAAAGTAAGTATAAGACCTGAATACTGATTTCTCAAATATAACAAAAACATGTTCATATGGACAAAATTTAATAAGTTGGACTTCAAAAAAATGTCAGACTTTTGGTTTTCAAAAGATAATATTTTTTAAATGAACAAACCACACTGGTAAGAAACATTTACAAATTACATATCAGATATAGGAGCTGTATCCAAAATAAAAAAACAATTATAGCTCAATATAAGGTAAACATCTCAACTTAAAAATGAACATAAGATTTGAATAAGCATTTCACCAAACAGGATATGTGAATTGCTAACAAGAACATGAAAGCATGCTTGATATCATTGGTCATGAGAGAAATGCAAATAAAAATCACCTTCAGATAAACTACACATCCACTAACACAGCTATAATTGGAACTGGTAATACCGTGTATTAGCAAAGACAGAAACCGCAGTTCTCATACATTGCTGGTGGATATGGCACAGCCACTTTGGCAGCTTCTTAAAGTTAAATATAAACTTACTATGACCTAGCAATTCCACTCTTAGCATCTACCCAACAGAATGAAAATATCCAGATGAAGACTTGTACATGTATGTTCATAACAGCATTGTTTACAATAGCCCAAACTGAATTTCCTGTAAGTTTCCTCTTAGTATTTTCTATACTAACAAATATCTCTCTCTGAAATGATGTCTCACGTGTAGTATCTTCAAGGTCCATCATTAATCACAGTCATCTGTTCACCCAGTGGTCACATACTGGCAAGTGGGTAAACAAAATATGGTATATCCATACAACAGAACACTATTCAGTAATAAAAATGAATGGAATATGTATATATGCTTCAACAAGGATGAATCTCAAAAGCATTTTACTCAGTAAAAGAAGCCAGGTATAAAAAACATTACATTGTAGGATTCCATTGATATGCAATATCTAGAAAAGGGAAATTATGGAGACGGAAATTAAACGAATAACTGCCTGGAGCTAATGGTGGTTGCGGAGATGGGCTGTAAACAGGCATGAGGGACTTTCCGGGGTGCTGGGAATCTCTAAAAGTGGGTAATGGGACAGATGCCCCACTCTACAATTTGCTGAATATTACTGAATTGAACACTTACAGTGTCTTCCTCCCCGGCAATTAAGTTGCCCAAATTATTGCCAAAATATGCATTTATTTGTGCTATTGTAAAGAAATTAAATAAAGTGAATAAGGAATGCACATAGGAGAAAAGTCAACCTTTAAATGTTTTTTTTACCGTACCCATGATGTGTTTCCTTCCTGTGACTGCCCTACTTATAGCTCCCTTAGCAGAAATAAATGAAACCCTACAGAGTTGAGGGATATAAAAGCAATGATGAACTCTAGCATAAATGTCTTCCTCGCTAGGAACCTGTGGTTCTCACAAACAATTCACAGTCAACCAGGAGAAGGTATTATCAACGTTTTCCCATCCATACGCTACTGCCAAGTCTCACTTCTTAGGTTTATCAAAGGACTCTAGCCTCCTAGCCTGGATGTGTTTAAAGCATTGCCCCACAAGTCGTTTTTATACTACACTTGTGCTAGCCCTTGGCTCTTAGTGAGCCTATCAACAAATCACAGCATGTGGTAACACTTAAATATATACTTACCAAAAGAAATGTGCGGATTGTTCTTATTTTGTTAAGTTCAAGAAGCAATTTTTGGGCCTTCTCATGGTTACTACAGTATTCATCATAGATACGAAACTTGTCTTTCTGTGAATTCGAGTAAGGATAAGTTAGAGTCATTTTATTAGCCATTTTAAGATACTAACTCTGGGTGATGTTTATGAACAAACTTATAGTGTTTACTATATTCTGGGAGCCCTACTGTGTGTATATATATAAATACATTCTATTCATTGATTTTCTCTGACCCATAAAGAATAGCCTAAGGAAAAGGATAGGTTATATTAACCAGAGTCCAATATGATGTATGCAATAAGAAGTAAATGAACTAAGTGGTAGCAATTACAGAGAAGAGAGTACTTAGCTTTACTGAGAGGACTCAGGTATAGCTTTAAAAAAGAAAAAAAAAATAGTATCTGTGCAAGGTCCAGAGAGATGAATCCATCATTCCCAGGCAGGGAGAGAGAAGGAAGCTTTTGGGATAGAGGGAAAAGCATGTGCCAGATTATATAGGAATAAAGAAACGTAGTACCCTGCGGTTCATATGCACCAATCTGGACAGTCGTGTTTAAGAGGGACACAGACAAACAGGAAAATACTCAGCAACAGGTGACTTAGATAACAAGTGATGATGGACTGTGAAGACACTACATATGAGAGGTCAGTTCAAAAAGAGGTATTTGTTAGTATAGTAAGGAAATGGTAGCTACTTTCAGATAGCTGTTTTATTGTAAAGGATTTACAACCCTAAACATAAAACTGGGACCACTGGGTAGAAACTGCAAGGGCACTGATGGGCAGTGGGTAGGCAGATTCAAGATTAACATAAAGATTTTTTCTTTTTTTTGGGGTCTGTTTAAAAAAATTTTTTTTTAATTTACATCCAAATTAGTTACCATATAGTGTGCAACAATGATTTCAGGAGTAGATTCCTTAGTTCCGCTTACCCATTTATCCCATCCCTCCTCCCACAACCCCTCCCATAACCCTCAGTTTGTTCTCCATATTTATGAGTCTCTTCTGTTTTGTCCCCCTCCCTGTTTTTATATTATTTTTGTTTCCCTTCCCTTATGTTCATCTGTTTTATCTCTTAAAGTCCTCATATGAGTGAAGTTATATGATTTTTTTCTCTAATTTCACTTAGCATAATACCCTCCAGTTCCATCCACATAGTTGCAAAACATAAAGATTTTCTAATGGTTAGAGCTGTCATTGAAAGTGGTCAAGCAGAAAAAAATGTAAACAACCTTCATATTTGCTACAAAGGGATACTTTCAAAAAGGGAGTCTTTTCACCATCATGATCTCTAAGTATCCTTCCACCACTAGATTTTTCTCCAAGTGGCCATGATTCGTATCTATCAAAGCAGTACCAATAAGAGGAAGACACAGAAAATGTGTTGATCTATATAAGAATAGGAGTATATCCTCTAAAATTTCAAAGACAGGCATCTGGAAAGCAACACTGAGTGTTATTTTATACAGCCAGTAGAAAATGTATTGAATTACTTATTTCAAGAGATGATATGACCCAGAATGAAACAAGCTTCAGAAATAGTTGAGTAAATTCACAGATGACAGATTCATAGTGTGTTACTGAGGAAATGGATGTCAGAGTGCAAGATTCCCATGTGCAGGACTGAACTGAAAGAGCAAATACTCCAGCTGGCAGAAGATTTGAATTCTTTCATGAAAAGGAACAGTCTGGATTAAGTGGACACAAACATGCGTGGTTTCCAGTCATGCCCAAGGAAAGCACAGCTTGATCTTGCTATGTCCAAGGAGCGTCTCCTTTTAATATAATTATCTTTATGAAATATATCCTGATTATTAAAAAAACATATGCAGAGTCTGCTCACTACATACAGAAATATAGATCTAGAAACTACATATGGTTACCTTTATAAAAGTTAAATAGGAATAAAAACGTTTTTTCAATGTTTATGTATTTTTGACAAAGAGAGAGACAGAGCACAAGTGGGGGAAGGGCAGAGAGAGAAGCAGACACAGAATCCGAAGCAGGCTCCAGGCTCCGAGCTGTCAGCACAGAGACTGACACAGGGCTCAAACTGACGAGCTGTGAATCATGACCTGAGTTGAAGTCTGATGGTTAACTGACTAAGCCACCCAGGCGCCCCAAAGGTTAAATAGAAATAAAAATAAACAAAAACTGGGGCATCTGGGTGGCTCAGTTGGTTAAGCATCTGACTCTTGGTTTTGGTTCAGGTCATGATCTCATGGTCTGTGGGCTCGACTCCCACGTTGGGCTCTGCACTGACAGTGCAGAACCTGCTTGGGATTCTCTCTCTCTCCCTCTCTCTGCTTGTGCTCTCCCTCCCTCTCAAAAATAAATAAACTTTAAAAAAAGAAATCAAAATAAACAAAAATTGATTTCTTTGACAAAACACTTCGATATTTTTAAATAAAACATTAATTATATAGCATTTTGATACATAAATGGATTCAGATTGGTATTCTGAAAATAAGCATCAGTGGAATATATATACAGCAGTACTATTTTTTATTTTTAGTATGAATGCCCTCAGTTCTAAAAACAATTTTCATTTTCAGGTGACTTTTTACTTTGCAAATTGACTGCACAAATAATTTCAACTGCCGTGTCCAGAGGGATGGAACTGATCACACAATCACGACGTATGATCTGAAACACCAGAATACTGACTGGCTATTCTGTACGGCTCAGTACGACCTTCTGAGGAACCATCCTTGAGAAAAACTCAGATTCAGGCATATGTGTACCTAGAGTGAATAGGTTTGTCCACCCGCAGGTTTGTCACCAGTCGATTAAAAAAGGAACATTCTGACTAACAAAAGGCTCATCACGCCATTATAAGAGTAAGGATTTTCTGCCTCAAAAGGGAAATGCTCTATGTTTGAGAGAAACATAAAAATCCATTCATTATGAACAGCCTGAATATTCATTAGAATTCAAAGCTACAGAGCATGCGAAGAACTAACTTGTTGGGGAAAAGAAAAGGCTGTTTATTCTTCACTGAATAAAATGGATGATGTGAGGCCCTCACCCCTTTCTGGCTCTAAGTGGAAGATTTCATTGGCCTTAAAAGACCCCAAACTTTTGGTGTCACATTTTGCTTCTAATGCTGAATTCCCACATTCCCTTGTGCCAAACGCTAGACCTTAAAATCTAGGGGGAAAGAGCTTTTAAAATAAACAGAAATTTATCCTACAAAGTGAAGAAAGCAGGTTCCCACTTCTTGCTGAGCATTAGGTTCTGGATGTAGGCATTCTTCCACGACTTTTAAAAATTCCTTATGTACTGCAAGGATATCTTCAATGTTTGAGAACAGCATCTGCAAATACATGTAAGTGCAATAGTGAAGCAGGTTAAAAACAAAAACAACTAAAAAAAACCCAAACAAACAAAACAAAAAAAAAACAAAAAAACACACAAGTCCATAAGAGTACAGTATTCTATCTCCAAGCTGAAAACTTTAGGGCATAGCAAGCCAGTCAGCAGAGTGCCAATTTTGTCTGGACATCCTCTCCACCCCCACACAACTCTGGGAATCAGGAACCTATTCCTGGCTCTCAGGAAAAGCCTAAGTGACTAAATCCAAGCAGGACAGTCCCCACCCTATTAGCGAAAATGGGCGGCAGGTAAAATTGTGCAGGCGGATTTGCTGGCAGGCTGTGTGGGACAAGGGTTTCTTTGCTCTCTAGAAAGGCATCCTGGAATGGACCGCCCTTTTCCCCCCTCTGGCAAGGTGCTGTGTCTGGAAGTGACAGCTGGGACAGCTACAGGGTCATTTTGCAGCTGCGGGAGGAGCCAGTCCACGGCCAAGGTGATAACCTGGATGTCAAAGTGAAGAGCTACAGAGAACCTGGCAACCTTATTGACCTCCCTGAACCACAGGTCCTAAACCTTTTCTTCTGTCTGGAGTTTCCCAATACGAGAGACAAAACATCCTCAAGCCATCTGAATAATACAGACACTTGTCTTTTGCTTTCCACCAAAAGCACACAAACTAAAATACTCCCACGGTGAGGAGAATTGGAAAGTTAGTATTTAATTTATGAAAAAAAATACTGGGAAGGGCCTAAAAAATCCTTGGATTTTTTTTCTATTTTTAGTAAAGTAAAACAGCAAATCAGCACCAAAAATAAATATCAATGATGACTTATAGAACTTAAATGAGTAATAACAATAGTGCAATTAATTTTCATTTATCTCCTCCCCCTTTACAAACCTCCTCATAATTTTCCTTCCCTGCAGCTTAACAGGAAATTCTTATTCCATTTGTTTCTGAGTCAAAGATATTATGCGAACTTTTTCTGCACCAATGAACCACCCAAATCATTTGTTCTTTAGAGATCAGAGACTGGAAGTTGCATCTGTCCACCTCTTGCCTTCCTCTTACACACAAAACTCTGCTCCCTCCCTCTCACGGACTCTGAGGTTCTCAGTCTGGGTTTGTTTTCCTTCCTTTTTTCAAACTGCCCTAAGGCCTTGGCAAAAAAAAAAAAAAAAAGTCTCCATGTCTTCTATGTCATCATCATAACCCTCGGTTTCTTTTCCCGACATCGTTTCCCTTTTTCTCAGCGTCACCCACACAAGTGCCTGGCACAGAGCTTCTACTGGTACCGGTAAGCTGAAGAACACTCAAGTAACATCCCACAGATAAAATCTTATCTGAGGAGAATGTGTGCTTGTGTTGAGGGCAAACTGCAACTCCTCACCTTCACTGTTTCTTCTGTTACATTTTTGTCAATTTTTGATGCGGCACACTGGTTCATTCGGTGTAAGAACGCCTGCATGAAACAAAAAAAAGATATTTTGAGGGTGACATTAGGTTAATAAAACAACAGGGTGTTGAAGAGAACTAATTCTGTTTTACAGGAAACCAAAGTTTAAAACTCTAATAACTATTGAATATAATAGTTTTGTTGTAAAACGTTAAACTCTTGTTCACTATGGTTCCTACCTGGGGATTTTATCCTTCATCGTTTGGGGGCAAGACCAAAAGTGACCATGTATATATGAATTTAAATTTATCCACCAGGATCTCAATGTTCTGTGGTAAACACTTAAGAGTCCAATGTTTTGGGGGAGCCTGGGTGGCTCAATCAGTGAAATGTCCGATTCTTAATTTTGGCTCAGGTCACGATCTCACGATTTGTGAGATCAAACACCACAATGAACTCTCAGCTGACAACGGGGAGCCTGCTTGGGATTCTCTCTCTCTCCCTTTCTCTCTGTTCCTCTGCCACTTACACATGAGCACGTTTGTGTGCTCTAAGTAAATAAATACACTTAAGGGAAAAAAAGAGTCAAATGTTTCCTAAACTTCTAAGTCTTATGGAGCACAAGACCAAACTAATGAAAAATGAGATTTCTGATAAAAAAAGGGTCAGAAATTCCAGTGACCTTTTTGGAACTGAGAGAGATTGAAAGAAGGAGGTAGGGAGGAAAAGATAGAGATAGTCAGTGAAAGAGGAAGAGAGAAAGTGACTCTTCAAGAAGGAATGGAGGGATTTCTCTTCCTCTCTTACTCCCTCCCCCAAGTTTTAGAAAGACGGATTTGGTATTCCTGGGATCAGGTCAGGGCTCTCCATAGCCCTATGGTAGGCAAATAAGTTCATTAGTATTTCAAAGATCTGGACTCTTCTTGACAAGTCATTAAGCTTGGACTCATGACTAAATACACTATTATTTTTGCAAAGGAAAAAAGCAGAAAGAGTTGTTTACACTGGGTCTTAAAAGAGAAGGTTTGGAAGGAAAAAGAGAAGTGACTTTCCATCCAGCAAATCTGGTTTGTGTCTTTAAGACATCGTTCATTAACTATCTAGTGATCAGGTGAGATCATTGCCTTCCCTGTTTGTCTTAAGAACTTCAGCCACTACCTGCCAAGTCAGGGTCTGACTGCATAGCCCACCAATCCTCAGAATACACAGAGGCTCCAAGGAGTCTCTGGAAACTACATCAAAAAAATGAAGATTAAGGTAAGAATCCCATTTTAATGTTTATTTATTTATTTTGAGAGAGAGAGACAGAGACAGACACAGAGGCAGAGAAAAAAGGGAGAGAGAGAATCCCAAGCAGGCTCCCACTGCCAGTGCAAAGCCCAACATGGGGCTTGATCCCACAAACTGTGAGATCATAACCTGATCTGAAACCATGAGTTGGATGCTTAACTGAATAAGCCACCCGGGCACCCCAAGAATCCCAGGTTTGACCTGGTATACTTACAAAGATTTAAGAGACTAAGACAACCCAGTATTGTTCAACTGTTCCAAAGTTACCATCCTCAAGACATTGCTAGTAAGAGTATAAAATGGCACATTTGGGAGGAAGAAGATGGCGGCGTAGGAGGACTCTGGGCTCACCGCGCGTCCTGCTGATCACTTAAGATTCCACCTACACCTGCCTAAATAACCCAGAAAACCGCCAGAGGATTAGCAGAACGGAGTCGCCTGAGCCAAACACAGACGAGAGGCCCACGGAAGAGGGTAGGAAGGGCGGCGAGGCGGTGCGCACTCCACGGACTGGCGGGAGGGAGCCGGGACGGAGGGGCGGCTCGCCGGCCAAGCAGAGCCTCCGAGTCTGGCTGGCAAAAGCGGAGGGGCCTGACGGACGGAGTGTGTTCCAACAGCAAGCGCGACTTAGCGTCTGGGAGGTCATAAGTTAACAGCTCTGCTCAGAAAGCGGGAAGGCTGGAGGACAAAGGGAGGGAGAGCTGCTGAGCCCCCGGACGACAGAGCTCAGTTTGGTGGGGAACAAAGGCGCTCGGCAGCGCCATCTCCCCCGCCCATCCCCCAGCCAAAATCCCAAAGAGAACCAGTTCCTGCCAGGGAACTTGCTCGCTCTGCGCAAACACCCAACTCTGTGCTTCTGCGGAGCCAAACCTCCGGCAGCGGATCTGACTCCCGCCCGCTGCCACAGGGCCCCTCCTGAAGTGGATCACCTAAGGAGAAGCGAGCTAAGCCTGCCCTCCTGCCCCTCCTGCCCCCGTGCACCTTGCCTGCCCACCCCAGCTAATACGCCAGATCCCCAGCATCACAAGCCTGGCAGTGTGCAAGTAGCCCAGACGGGCCACACCACCCCACAGTGAATCCCGCCCCTAGGAGAGGGGAAGAGAAGGCACACACCAGTCTGACTGTGGCCCCAGCGGTAGGCTGGGGGCAGACATCAGGACTGACTGCAGCCCCGCCCACCAACTCCAGTTATACGCCACACCACAGAGGAAGTGCCCTGCAGGTCCTCACCACTCCAGGGACTATCCAAAATGACCAAACGGAAGAATTGCCCTCAGAAGAATCTCCAGGAAATAACAACAGCTAATGAACTGATCAAAAAGGATTTAAATAATATAACAGAAAATGAATTTAGAATAATAGTCATAAAATTAATCGCTGGGCTTGAAAACAGTATAGAGGACAGCAGAGAATCTCTTGCTACAGAGATCAAGGGACTAAGGAACAGTCACGAGGAGCTGAAAAGCGCTTTAAACGAAATGCAAAACAAAATGGAAACGACGACAGCTCACATTGAAGAGGCAGAGGAGAGAAAAGGTGAACTAGAAGATAAAGTTATGGAAAAAGAGGAAGCTGAGAGAAAGAGAGATAAAAAAAATCCAGGAGTATGAGGGGAAAATTAGAGAACTAAGTGATACACTAAAAAGAAATAATATACGCGTAATATGGTATCCCAGAGGAGGAAGAGAGAGGGAAAGGTGCTGAAGGGGTACTTGAAGAAATCATAGCTGAGAACTTCCCTGAACTGGGGAAGGAAAAAGGCATTGAAATCCAAGAGGCACAGAGAACTCCCTTCAGACGTAACTTGAATCGATCTTCTGCACGACATATCATAGTGAAACTGGCAAAATACAAGGATAAAGAGAAAATTCTGAAAGCAGCAAGGGATAAACGTGCCCTCACATATAAAGGGAGACCTATAAGACTCGTGACTTCTCTCTTTTGAAACTTGGCAGGCCAGAAAGAATTGGCACGATATCTTCAGTGTGCTAAACAGGAAAAATATGCAGCCGAGAATCCTTTATCCAGCAAGTCTGTCATTTAGAATAGAAGGAGAGATAAAGGTCTTCCCAAACAAACAAAAACTGAAGGAATTTGTCACCACTAAACCAGCCCTACAAGAGATCCTAAGGGGGACCCTGTGAGACAAAGTACCAGAGGCATCACTACAAGCATAAAACATACAGACATCACAATGACTCTAAACCCGTATCTTTCTATAATAACACTGAATGTAAATGGATTAAATGCGCCAACCAAAAGACATAGGGTACCAGAATGGATAAAAAAACAAGTACCATCTATTTGCTGTCTACAAGAGACTCATTTTAGACCTGAGGACACCTTTAGATTGAGAGTGAGGGGATGGAGAACTATTTATCATGCGACTGGAAGCCAAAAGAAAGCTGGAGTAGCCATACTTATATCAGACAAACTAGACTTTAAATTAAAGGCGGTAACAAGAGATGAAGAAGGGCATTATATAATAGTTACAGGGTCTATCCACCAGGAAGAGCTAACAATTATAAATGTCTATGCGCCGAATACCGGGGCCCCCAAATATATAAAACAATTACTCATAAGCAACCTTATTGATAAGAATGTGGTAATTGCAGGGGACTTTAACACCCCACTTACAGAAATGGATAGATCATCTAGACACACGGTCAATAAAGAAACAAGGGCCCTGAATGAGACATTGGATCAGATGGACTTGACAGATATATTTAGAACTCTGCATCCCAAAGCAACAGAATATACTTTCTTCTCGAGTGCACATGGAACATTCTCCAAGATAGATCACATACTGGGTCACAAAACAGCCCTTCATAAGTTTACAAGAATTGAAATTATACCATGCATACTTTCAGACCACAATGCTATGAAGCTTGAAATCAACCACAGGAAAAAGTCTGGAAAACCTCCAAAAGCATGGAGGTTAAAGAACACCCTACTAACCAATGAGTGGGTCAACCAGGCAATTAGAGAAGAAATTAAAAAATAGATGGAAACAAACGAAAATGAAAATACAACAATCCAAACGCTTTGGGATGCAGCGAAGGCAGTCCTGAGAGGAAAATACATTGCAATCCAGGCCTATCTCAACAAACAAGAAAAATCCCAAATACAAAATCTAACAGCACACCTAAAGGAACTAGAAGCAGAACAGCAAAGGCAACCTAAACCCAGCAGAAGAAGAGAAATAATAAAGATCAGAGCAGAAATAAACAATATAGAATCTAAAAAAACTGTAGAGCAGACCAACGAAACCAAGAGTTGGTTTTTTGAAAAAATAAACAAAATTGACAAACCTCTAGCCAGGCTTCTCAAAAAGAAAAGGGAGATGACCCTAATAGATAAAATCATGAATGAAAATGGAATTATTACAACCAATCCCTCAGAGATACAAACAATTATCAGGGAATACTATGAAAAATTATATGCCAACAAATTGGACAACCTGGAAGAAATGGACAAATTCCTGAACACCCACACTCTTCCAAAACTCAATGAGGAGGAAATAGAAAGCTTGAACAGACCCATAACCAGGGAAGAAATTGAATCGGTTATCAAAAATCTCCCAACCAATAAGAGTCCAGGACCAGATGGCTTCCCAGGGGAGTTCTACCAGACGTTTAAAGCAGAGATAATACCTATCCTTCTCAAGCTATTCCAAGAAATAGAAAGGGAAGGAAAACTTCCAGACTCATTCTATGAAGCCAGTATTACTTTGATTCCTAAACCAGACAGAGACCCAGTCAAAAAAGAGAACTACAGGCCAATATCCCTGATGAATATGGATGCAAAAATTCTCAATAAGATACTAGCAAATCGAATTCAACGGCATATAAAAGGAATTATCCACCATGATCAAGTGGGATTCATTCCTGGGATGCAGGGCTGGTTCAACATTCACAAATCAATCAACGTGATACATCACATTAACAAAAAAAAAGAGAAGAACCATATGATCCTGTCAATCGATGCAGAAAAGGCCTTTGACAAAATCCAGCACCCTTTCTTAATAAAAACCCTTGAGAAAGTCGGGATAGAAGGAACATACTTACACATCATAAAAGCCATTTATGAAAAGCCCACAGCTAACATCATCCTCAATGGGGAAAAACTGAGAGCTTTTTCCCTGAGATCAGGAACACGACAGGGATGCCCACTCTCACCGCTGTTGTTTAACATAGTGCTGGAAGTTCTAGCATCAGCAATCCGACAACAAAGGAAATCAAAGGCATCAAAATTGGCAAAGATGAAGTCAAGCTTTCGCTTTTTGCAGATGACATGATATTATACATGGAAAATCCGATAGACTCCACCAAAAGTCTGCTAGAACTGATACAGGAATTCAGCAAAGTTGCAGGATACAAAATCAATGTACAGAAATCAGTTGCATTCTTATACACTAACAATGAAGCAACAGAAAGACAAATAAAGAAACTGATCCCATTCACAATTGCACCAAGAAGCATAAAATACCTACGACTAAATCTAACCAAAGATGTAAAAGATCTGTATGCTGAAAACTATAGAAAGCTTATGAAGGTAATTGAAGAAGATATAAAGAAATGGAAAGACATTCCCTGCTCATGGATTGGAAGAATAAATATTGTCAAAATGTCAATACTACCCAAAGCTATCTACACATTCAATGCAATCCCAATCAAAATTGCACCAGCATTCTTCTCGAAACTACAACAAGCAATCCTAAAATTCATATGGAATCACAAAAGGCCCCGAATAGCCTAAGTAATTTTGAAGAAGAAGACCAAAGCAGGAGGCATCACAATCCCAGACTTTAGCCTCTACTACAAAGCTGTCATCATCAAGACAGCATGGTATTGGCACAAAAACAGACACACAGACCAATGGAATAGAATAGAAACCCCAGAACTAGACCCACAAACGTATGGCCAACTCATCTTTGACAAAGCAGGAAAGAACATCCAATGGAAAAAAGACAGCCTCTTTAACAAATGGTGCTGGGAGAACTGGACAGCAACACGCAGAAGGTTGAAACTAGACCACTTTCTCACACCATTCACAAAAATGAACTCAAAATGGATAAAGGACCTGAATGTGAGACAGGAAACCATCAAAACCTTAGAGGAGAAAGCAGGAAAAGACCTCTCTGACCTCAGCCATAGCAATCTCTTACTCGACACATCCCCAAAGGCAAGGGAATTAAAAGCAAAAGTGAATTACTGGGACCTCATGAAGATCAAAAGCTTCTGCACAGCAAAGGAAACAACCAACAAAACTAAAAGGCAACCAACGGAATGGCAAAAGATATTTGCAAATGACATATCGGACAAAGGGCTAGTATCCAAAATCTATAAAGAGCTCACCAAACTCCACACCCGAAAAACAAATAACCCAGTGAAGAAATGGGCAGAAAACACGAAAAGACACTTCTCTAAAGAAGACATCCGGATGGCCAATAGGCACATGAAAAGATGTTCAGCGTCGTTCCTTATCAGGGAAATACAAATCAAAACCACACTCAGATATCACCTCACGCCAGTCAGAGTGGCCAAAATGAACAAATCAGGAGACTATAGATGCTGGAGAGGATGTGGAGAAACGGGAACCCTCTTGCACTGTTGGTGGGAATGCAAATTGGTGCAGCCGCTCTGGAAAGCAGTGTGGAGGTTCCTCAAAAAATTAAAAATAGACCTACCCTATGACCCAGCAATAGCACTGCTAGGAATTTATCCAAGGGATACAGGAGTGCTGATGCATAGGGGCACTTGTACCCCAATGTTTATAGCAGCACTCTCAACAATAGCCAAATTATGGAAAGAGCCTAAATGTCCATCAACTGATGAATGGATAAAGAAATTGTGGTTTATATACACAATGGAATACTACGTGGCAATGAGAAAAAATGAAATATGGCCTTTTGTAGCAACGTGGATGGAACTGGAGAGTGTGATGCTAAGTGAAATAAGCCATACAGAGAAAGACAGATACCATATGGTTTCACTCTTATGTGGATCCTAAGAAACTTAACAGAAACCCGTGGGGGAAGGGAAGGAAAAAAAAAAAAAAGAGGTTAGAGTGGGAGAGAGCCAAAACATAAGAGACTGTTAAAAACTGAGAACAAACTGAGGGTTGATGGGGGGTGGGAGGGAGGGGAGGGTGGGTGATGGGTATTGAGGAGGGCACCTTTTGGGATGAGCACTGGGTGTTGTATGGAAACCAATTTGACAATAAATTTCATATATTAAAAAAAAAAAGATTACAGATTAAGGATTGACAATGACAATGACAATAAAGATTAAAGATTAAGGATTCAATAAGAATCATTATATGTTGAGTTTTAATCATTAAAATAGAACATTAACAAAAAAATTAAAAAAAATAAAATGGCACATTTCTGTGGACAATACAACTTAACAATATATCTCAAATTTTTAAATGGGCATTTCCTTTAACCCAGCAATTCTACTTCTAGGAATTTATCCTAAGAAAACATTCAGACAAGGGGTTACAGTATATTGATTACAAAAGTGGAAACACTGAAAACAACCTAATGCCCATCAATAAGGGAATCATTTAATATATTATGGTACATGCAAATTATAAAATACCATGCAGAAGTGTAATAACAAATAGAATGTGATATAAATTACATATAATTATGTGCATATAAAACAGATGTCTATAAAATACTGTTTGGTGAAAAATTTACTAATCAGCACACTTGAAATGTACTTACATATATGTACACACATATACATATTACATGCCATTATATACACATAAATATACATGTGTAATGGTAGTGTGCATTCATACTGAGAAAATATGTAGCATATACCAAATGCAAACAGTGGTTAAAGATGACCTTTATACACTTTCTTATGCTCAGAATATTTGGCTGCGAGCATATTATAACTTTTGTGAAAAGAAAAACAAAAGTATTTAACAGAAACAAAACAAATGAGCCACAGGATGTCATTGCTAGCATTAGCTTCAGACCCATCTCTATTCCCGATTCCACCAGTTCATGTTTCAGAGTCTATAACAACAAAGCCACATCAGTACTAGTAGATCCAACTGAATGAAATAAGTCAGCTGAATTAAATAAACTGAATAGAAAAGTACTGAATGTCACCTTAATTCTTTCATTGGAAAGTGTATATGATATGCGATGTGAGTTTTGAACTATTATCTATAGTTAGGTGTAACTGGCAACCTAAAGAGATTCTGAATTTCCTGACTTTGCCCATCTTAGTTAGTATGAGTCTTATTTTTAATTTTAGTTTTGGTTTTGTTGAATATTTTCCATGTATTCATACCAAAAATCGTCTGTTAGCTCTTTCTACTTAGTCTTAAAGTAACATGGTAGTTTAGTTGCCTAGTTTACATTTCACGTTGACCACATAGTAAACAGGTAACCTCTCACACAAGCAAAACTAAACGTTCACCTCTAAATTTATAAACATTTTTCTTCATGAATTGAACTCAGTAACATTCTGAAGCTGATAAATGAAAGTTTGGAGGTAATACAAATGAATCAAAATATATGAGTTAGAAGGAAACATACAAACTGAGACAGTAAACTATATCTTCATCTGACTTTTTATCTTCTTACCCTCTGTGACAATATGGAACTTTTTGTTTAACTGTGAATGAAATAGAACCTGGAACTTGTTAGCATTTCTGATCAAGCATTTATTTTCCTGAGAACTTCATTTTATGCACAGAGAAGGCAGATATCAGATACTTTGCCCAGAATGCAAAATCATGAAAACAGACATTTTTGACAAAACCTAGAAGTCTTCCTTCCTCAATATAAAGAAAAATAACCTGTTTTCATAACTGTCTTTTAACAACCTTTCAGACTTTAGTAATTAGTGCATTTAATTTTTCTCCTATCAGTCAAAGAAGCATTAATACCCTAAATACAAAAATACATGAAGGATTTAATATGCTGTTTTACCTCTGCATTCATTTATTCCCATTTGTCCAGAATTTCATCAGAATTAGATCATCCTCATTTTGATACAAATATACTGGAAAAAGGCTTATAAATGCCAGTGGTTCTCAAACTTTTTATTGTGTATAATACTTGGAGAGTATTTCTAAATGCAGATTCCCTGGCCCTATCCCCAGAAGGTCTGATTCGCAGATTGGTTGAGGACCCAGAAATCTGTATTTTGAGTAAGTTCCCTAGATGATTCTGATGCAATTGGTCCTGAGACTACATCTGATGAAAATTTCTTTATGTTTTTTCTTCCAAAGACTGAAGACTTTGAGGAAACAAGTCAGTGGGTCTCAATGGAGAAAACTTCTTGGCTTTCCAACCCTATGCACAATACCCTCTCACTCAACCAGTTGGAGTTTCTGCTATCCCACAAGAAAACCCTCCCTCCAACCATGAAAATCACAATCTGCATAAATGGGTCATAATAATCTCTGAAGGCTAGGGAGATGCAAAGACCAGCGAGATAAGACAGACTAAGTGAGGTTTGCAGGTGCCCCTCCTTGTACCTTCCAGCTTGCAGGTGTGTTGGCAGTTCAGCTGCCAGGATTCCCCTAACAATGATTACACAACACATTCCGAGATATCACTACAGTCAGGGACGACTGTTTTCCTACATAGACAGCAGAACTCTTTATCTTGTCTTCAATTTGCTCCATGTTGTTTCCTTCCTATCATGTATTTGGTAAAACGGGTTAAATGCCATACATTAATTAAAGCTTAAGAGAGCTAAAAATGTCACAAATTTGCAACCAATAAATTAAAAGAGGGAAGGAGATTATATGTAAGAGGGAGATGACAGCTATTCCCTTCTTCCTTGTCTGTCTATCTGGGCCACCACTTACTTAAAAGGTAAGGCAAATCCATGATGAGATAAAATCCATGATTTTATTCTCAGAATGCACTTGTTTATGATTTCAGTGTACTAAATTATCTCCCTCAATTCATTTTTGTCCTCCCCACTCTTTACATCAGGCACACATAGTAGATAACTCTCAAAAGATGCACAGATATGTTCATTGCTATAACATTTCCAGATAGTTGTGGGTATTCTTCTTTGATACAACACCAAAACTCAGTAAGTGGTAGTTTCTTAAAGGTTAGTCATGAATGATTTTTAATCTGAAACCAACCATATCAGTGAACTTTTCATACTCTGCTACATTAAAACCAATTGAGGGCGCGTGTATGGCTCAGTGGGTTAAATAAGCAGCCCACATCAGCTCAGGTTATGGTCTCGTGGTCCATGAATTTGAGCCCCGCATCAGGCTCTGTGCTGACAGCTCAGAGCCTGGAGCCTGCTTCAGATCCTGTGTCTCCCTCTCTCTCGGCCCCTCCACTGCTCACACTCTGTCTCTCTCAGAAATCAATAAACATTTTAAAAAATTAAAAAAACAATCGATTTATCTTGCAATTTGAAGGGATCTTTTATCTATGCTTGATGCTGTAAATTTTTTTAACAATGCTTCACTAAGAGTTATATATATCTTCAAAATATTAACACGTCTTGTTATACGATATCAAAAAAACTCACATCACATTAGTTACTATCAGTATCCAACTCACTACAGAAGTCTTTAAGTATTAGGAGGCTATCCAGCTCACAGATGTAAATTTTCCAAAACTCTAAATTCACTTGCAAGCTTGAATTTATTATCATCAACAAATACTATCAGTTGTTTTCCTTGAAGTGACAGGTTCACTTCTTTGTTGAATAAACTATCTGCCAAATACTCCAGTGCCCTGAAACTAAAACCACAGTTTACCTCATAGTTGTTATTTCAAGTAAATATAATGTTCCATAGCAACTCAATCACAAATTCTGTCCATGGGGACAACCATAATATTTGAGTATGCAGAAGTACTTAGGTGTACTTCCTGTTTCAGAGTATTAAAAGGCATGTGCTCAAGAGTCACAATTTAGTACAATTAATAATTTTTACAGCTTCACAAGAACACTCTTAGGTGAAACAGGAATCCTCTACCACCCTTCCCCCATGAGTGAGTGACAGTGAAATATACAGTGAAATATACCTAGTACAATTTGGTGCCACTACTCTTTAGTGGCACTCTTTAATTCACATTAAAGCATCAGCAGTTTTACACATCATTGCTTTTGCACGATCAGTGCAAGCATCCACACAGAAAAAATAAAAGCAAATAAAGTCTTAGTATTACAATGAAAATAGTTTCACCTTACATATCCCCTGGAAGGATTTCACAAAACCCTAAAAGACTGCAAAGCACACCTTGAAAACCACTGTTCTAGGCATATAGGATATATCAATAAACAAAATAGTCAAAAATTTCTGCTTATATTCTAGTAGAGTGAGGCATAATATACAATAAATATAATAAATGTATTTGGCACATTAGAAGCCAGGTGTTAAAAGTAAGCAATGAACTTACTATGATAATAAAAACAGATCTACACATATTTGAAAAAAATATATAACACCTCGCAATGATTCCAAAGCTCTCCAGAGATTCAGAAATCCAGAGCCCAAAATTTATCACCATAAATCTGTACCACTCAATTCTATTACTTAATTATATTTGACTTTTCTCTTGTACATTCATGGCATCACTTCTCCTTTCCTTCCTTTTATGTCTCTACTTTGCCCTATTACTTTCAGTACCCACTCTATGCATAAGACTAATAATGGGATGGGACTCTTCAGCCTCCATCTACAGTTTCCAAATACCTCCAAAAACAGGGAAGTATTCTTCAATTTTATTTTTACTGCCAAGCACTCAGGACTCATTTGGGCAAGGGAATAAACAAAATTAAAAACACAAGGAAATTACCAACTACAGTTTTTTTTTTTTAATTTTTAATGTTAATTTTGAGAGAGAGAGTGCAAGCAGGGGAGGGGCAGAGAAAGAGGGAGACACAGAATTCCAAGCAAGCTCCAGGTTGTGAGCTGTAAGCACAGAGCCCAATGCAGGGCTTGAACTCACAAACTGTGAGCTCATGACCTGAGCTGAAGCTGGATGCTTAACCGACTAAGCCACCCAGGTGCCCCCAACTACAGATATTTTTGTAGTTATCTTACACTGATAATGTTATACTCACAAATGATAGTCTAAATGAAATGGATCAAATCCTTGACAAACATAATCTGCCAAAATTCACACAAAGAGTAATATAATATGAACAGGACTCTATCTATTAAAAGGACTGAATCAATATTTAATAACCTTCCAAGACAGAAAGTGCCAGGCCCAAATCAGTTCACTGGTAAATTTTACCAAACATTTAAAGAATAAATTATACCAATTCTCTACAATCTCTTTCAGAAGATAGTAGAGGAAATTTTTCCTAACTTGTTCCATGAGGCCAGCATCACCCTAATACCAAAACCAAAGAATTCACAAGAAAACTATAGACCAATATCTCTTAAAAATATAGATGCAAAAGTTCTAAGCAAAATATTAACAAACAACAGCCAAAAACCTATAAAAACAATTATACATCACAACCAAGGGGGGTTTATCCCAAGTATGAAAAGCTGGTTCGATATTCTAAAATCAATTAACGAAATCCAACACATCGCCAGTCTTAGAAGAAAAATCCATATGATCAACAGATGCAGAAAAAGCATTTGAGAAATCCAACACCCAGTCATGACAAATATTCTCAGTAAACTAATAAGAGGGAAATGTCCTCAACATTATTTTTAAAATCTTAAAAAAAAAAAAAAAGCCTACAGCTAACATCATACATAATGGTGAGAAACTAGAAGCTTTCCCACTACAATCAAGACCAAGGCAAGAACGTCTCCTCTCACCATTCCTGAATTTTAGCATTGTCCTGAATTTTCTAGCTAATACAATAAGACAAAAAAGAAAATAATAGGTATATAAATTGGAACGGAAAAATAAAATTTTCCTTGTTCATAAATGATATGATTGTCTATGTAGAAAATCTGAAAGAATTGACCCTAAACATTCCTAGAACTTGATAAGATCTTATAGCAAGGCTGAAGGATACAAGATTAATATACAAAAGTCAATCACTTTCCTCTATACCAGCAATGAACAAGTGGAAACTGAAATTAAACACACTACCATTTACATTAGCACCTCCAAAAATGAAATATTTGTGTATAAGCCTTAAAAAAATGTGTATAACATCTGAATGAGGAGCACTACAGAACTCTGATAAAAATGATCAAAGAAGACCAAATAAATGGAGACACAGTTCACATTCATGGATAGGAAGACTCAATAGCATCAAGATGCTAGTTCTTCCCAACTAGAACTGTAGATTTAACACAATTCTAATAAAAATTCCAGCAAGTTATTTTGTGGATATCAACAAAATGATTATAAGTTTATATGGAGAGATAAAAGAGAGTAGCCAAAACAATATTAAAGAATAAGAACAGGGAACCTGGGTAGCTCAGTTGGCTAAGCATCAACTCTGGCTTTTGGCTCAGGTCATGATCTCAGGGTTGTGGGACTGAGCCCCATGTCAGGTTCTGTGCTGGATGTAGAGCCTGCTAAGATTCTCTCTCTCTCTCTCTCTCTCTCTCTCTCTCTCTCTCTCTCTCTCTCTCTCTCTCTCAGGAAGAAGAACAAAATCAGAGGACTCAGAGGACTGAGACTACCTGACTTCAAGGCTTATTCTAAAGCTACAGTAATCAAAACAGTGTGGAATTGGTTAAAGAACACACAAACAAATAAATGGAATACAACAGAGAGCCCAGAAACAGATTTACACAAATACAGTCAACTCTTTGACAAAAGAGAAAATGTTATATGATGAAGAAAGGATGATCTTTTCAATAAATGGTGCTGGAACAACTGAACATTCACATGTGAAAAGAAAGAAAGAATCTAGACACAGACCTTACATCCTTCTGAAAAATTACCTCAAAATGGATCAGACCCAAATGTAAAATGCAAAACTATAAAACACCTAGAAGAGTATGGTGATGACTTTTTTAGATAAAACACCAAAGGCATGATTATGAAAGATTTATTGATAAGGTGGATATCATTAAAATTAAAAAGTTCTCCTCTGTGAAGGACAAGAGAATGAGAATCCTAGCCTCAAACTGGGAGAGAAAATATTTCCCAAAGACATGTATGATAAAGAACTATTGTCCAAAATGTACAAAGAACTCATAAAACTCCACATCAATAAAATCAACAACCAAATTAAAAATGGGCAAAAGAACTGAACAGGCACCTCAGTAGAGAATATACACGGATGGCAAATAAGCATATAAAAACTTGTTCAAATCGTATATTATTAGGCAATTGCAAATTAAAACAACAAGATACTACACATCTATCGGAAAGGACAAAATCCAAAATACTGACAATGCCAAAGAATGTGGAGTAATCGGTAACTCTCCTTCATTGCTCGTAGGAATGCAAAATGATATAGTCACTTTGGAAGACAGTTTGGCATATTCTTAACATAAATGTTCTTACCATGCAATCCAGCAATCATATTTCTCAGAAGTTACCTAGATGAGATGAAAACTTATATCCATAACAAAATCTGCACCTGGATGTTCGTAGCATACCAGCTGTACTCATAATTGACAAAACTTGGAAGTAAACAAGATGTCCTTCAGTAGGTGAATGGATAAATACAAACAGTGGAATATTATTCAGCCTAAAAAGAAATGAGCATGATCCAGCCGCTCCCTCCTCTCTTGTTTTGCCTCATCCCAGTTTCCCCATTCTGGACCACTGCCTAACCACAACCACCTTCCAGGTCCTCCTCAACATGCCACACTTATTTCCACCTTAACACCTTTACACAACCTGCTTCCTACTGCCTGGAGCACTCTTCATCTGGCTGCCTCCTGCTGTCACTCAGTTCTTAGCTTACAGTCTCTCATGGCCATCCAGTCTAGACCATCCAGTTAACGTTCTCCCTATCCCAACCCCATCTTGCCCTACCTACTCCATTACTCTACTTCATTTACCCTGTGGCACTACCTGCTCCTCCATGTCCTGTTTTATGTATTTGTTTATTTACTGGTACCTTGCATTAGTAGTGGAGCTCCGTGAAGGCAGAGTCTGTCTGTTTTGCTCAGTCGGGTTTCCCCAGCATCTCCAACAATGCCCGGCACTTGGTAAGCTCTCAATAAACTTCAGTGGAATAAGTGAAGAATTTTTTCTTCACTGGATGGTTTTTGTTTCTAAAGACCACAAGACTATGTAGTAATAACTTCCTTAGTGTATTATCTTCCCAAATATCCATCAGCAACTTAGAATATAATAACATCATATAATCTTTATCTTTTCCATCACCATATACCAGGGTTTTTCAACATTAACACTCTTGACATTTGTGCCAGAAAAATCTTGGTTGTAGGCGCTGTCCTGTACATGCAGGATGTTTAAGAGTTTCATGGCCTATACCCACTAGATGCCAATAGCTACTACCATCCGCAGTTGTAACAACCAAAGATGTCTCTATACATTGCCAAAAGCCCACTCTACACCCCCACAGTTGAGCACCACTGGCATATAGAATCCCAAAATACCTACAGCAGTGCTAACTAGATGCACAAATTTGAGGCTAAAACTTTTGTATTATCAACCTCTCTGGGCTACATTATAACAATAAGTGATTTTCCGTGTCTTCCTGAGCTTTAGCAAAGTCCCATGTTTCTCCATGTATCTCCTTATTTCAATACTTTTATTAGATTATGAATAAAAAGTTCAACACATTTTTATAAAAATTATAATTAGGTAGAACTTATGTTTAAATCTCTTTTCAAACAACTGAGTAGATTTTTAAAAGCTCCCTTTGTCATGTCTTTTCAACTCAGACACACTGAACAATGACAAAATACCGTTAGTTTGCATGTCTGCTCTCCACCAGACTGTATTCCCTATGGAAAATGTACGGGCAGCATGTTTTCATCTTTGAAACAGATATTAGTTTGTCCCTAGACTGCCATGGCAACATTCCATCCATACGAAACTCCAAAAACTGATAGAATAATAAATCATTTGTCAGTAGTTCAGTAGCATTGAAGACTCACCCTCATGGGCATCTATCACTCTAAAAACCATCAAAGGGAAATATATGCCACCATGGATTATTACTCAGATAGATGCCGAAAGAGATCACAGTGATACCAAACAGTATGTCAATATCCCCAGCAAAAACCCTTTGAATGTTGATGTTTTTTCATGATCCAGAACCAAAAGGATTTATTGTGTCATACTTGTTGAGAGCCTTTGAATATCTGCTCAGTTTCCCACAAAAAGATGGTTTATTCTTTTTTAGAAAAACTATTAATTCAAAATTAACATCACCATCATCTAGGTAAAGATAATTTTTCAACATACATCCATAATTTTTAAACTTTCTTGGCTGAAACTTTCCCAGGATTTAAGGATAATTAAAACATTATTTAGTGTCTTCTGTTTGACCTCAACATGCCAAAAGGCAGCATGACAGAATTGTGTTCTTCAGGAGTTTTCAGGGGAAAGAATTCGTACTGGGTCAGCATGTGATCAATACACTAAATACACACAGGCACAGGTTTTAAAGATGTTTAATAGTAGATGTCTGGAAAGTCAATAGTGAAAATGGACAGAAGATGAAAAAGAAATTAGAACTATTCTCAATGGAATTACAGTTATGCATAAAATTATTGAAAGTAAAAATTAGAAAATTTATTGAGATTACAAAAAAAAACTACAATAAAAGCAAACTTTTCTGAAGTGTGTTTTGTCAATTTTGAAAGTTTTTATGTGTTAAGTTTTTGGTTTTTTTCTTATGTGCTTTTGCAATTTCTTTTCTTTTTAATTTTTTTTAATGTTTATATCTCTTTGAGAGTGTGAAAGAGCAATGAATTAAGTCAAAAGCAGATATCAAAAGCAGTAGAAGTATTTTTTAACATGGCACAAATGGTTAAAACATTGTTTCAACTGCCATTTAAGGAAATAAGAACATTTACATAAAAATCAGTAATTATGGTCCCTCTTCAAACACAAGGAAAAAAATCAACCCAGGACCCACATTGCTGAATAGTAGCCATAGACTAGAGCAAAGGCAGCCACATGTTCCTTTCACTTGTTACAGTCATCACTATTCCCTCTTACCTCCTACACCAGAGCTAAATGTTAATTGTTCTTTATTCTCACACTAATATCATCTTTTTTTACATAAAATTCAATTTACTCATTTTTGTGACTTAGAAATCTCTGTAGCCATTTTAATTTTCAGCATATAATCTTGGGGTTTTGCAAAGGCCCTTTGGGCTTTTATAAATTCTTAATACTGATCATTCCAGAGTTCTGTTTTAAAATGTCATTTGGTCTTCATGTGTTTGAGTAAGAAAGTACTCCCAAGATGAGAGGAGAAAAAACTTAAATGGGGGAAAAAAAAACAAGAAAGAAAGAAATTTTGGTGCCTATTTACTTAACGCCTAGTTTACCAAGGAATTCACGATTATATTAGATGTTAATTCTAGAAGTGATATTTTCTAGAGACAACTCTGAAAACCATGTACACAATTGGTTTTCTCAAAGACTGAAAAAAACCTCTATGTCCTTTATTTTAAACTATAAATGTTTTATGGGGCGCCTGGGTGGCGCAGTCGGTTAAGCGTCCGACTTCAGCCAGGTCACGATCTCGCGGTCCGTGAGTTCGAGCCCCGCGTCAGGCTCTGGGCTGATGGCTCAGAGCCTGGAGCCTGTCTCCGATTCTGTGTCTCCCTCTCTCTCTGCCCCTCCCCCATTCATGCTCTGTCTCTCTCTGTCCCAAAAATAAATAAACGTTGAAAAAAAAAATTATAAAAAAAACTATAAATGTTTTTTAATAAAGTAGCTTTTGGGCAATAAATTTTTCTTGGCTCCTATATTCCAAATATCATTTGATTCATGATAATCTTGTGTTCCTTGTATTGTTTTGGGTGATTGATGTCTCTTTCCGGAATGGTTAGGGATACACCAAACTTTAGGAAAAAATCAACTAAATAAAGTAAGATTAAGAAGCACCGAATGTTTATCATCAGCTGTTTTGAAATCCCTCTAAATTAATCCTCCATGTTTCTTCCCAACACACCTAGAAACACCTATCCACACATCTATGAAGACACAGGATATCTCACAGGAGGGAGTGTAGCCAAGGTTCTAAGTAAGCCTCAATTACCTCATTCATTAAATTAGGTTAAAAATAATAGTACCTATCTCACAGAGAGGCGAGAATTCACGGAGGTAATTTTTGTTGGCACTTTGCACAGTGCATAATCAGGACCAAATACTGATATTTCTGCTACTACTGCTACACCTACAACCGTAGTTCTATAATATCTACTGTGGCTTCAATTATTCCTAATACTAGAGAGAACACAACTAAAGGGTAAGCCCCTTGTGTCCGCTTCTCTGCTCCTCTATTAACAGTAAATCAATCCAAGTAACTCTAACTTCGGGAGAATCCTTTGGTTCCAAAACAAATAATTTGAGGCATTTGTGAGGGGAAAAATCTACTGTTTATTAACATATATGTATATTCCACATTGTTATATTGCATTGGATCCTTTCTGCTCAGAATTCCAGGTTTGCCCTCAAATATGGTTCATGTTAATCTCTCAATTCATATTTTCTAAACACTCCAAAAGTTAAAAAATTAACCCATAGTAGAAGGTAGAAAAAATTTATTGGATATCCAACTGTACGGTGTTAATAGAGACTGCAGCCCATCTCTAAGCCTTGAGAGGACTTAGAGCATAAAGTATTAATAAAAAGTGAACAATATATGTGGAATATGGCCAGACCATGGCTTTGATTTCCATGAACTGCTACATAATCTTGGTATGGACAAAAATCATACAGGCTGATGAAGTAGAATGACAGGCCAATCTGAGAACAACCACAGAAAATCAGGTACAGCAAAAACTATATTCTTGAAGTTGCCTTAGCTCTTCTGAATGCTATCAACTCTTTACAGCACTGACAGAACCATTAGACAAAGATAATGTGTTAGGCTAGGTTCCAAAATTAAAATGAAAATCTATTCCTTTATATGTTACAAGTCATAATATTTGTAAAAAAGCTTAAAGTGAGATAAAAAAAAATGAACTTTTCATTACATTCAGAATTACAACAACAAAAAAAATATTTCAAATACCTCAGAATTTTGGGGGGCATTTCAGATAAAAGTATGTTTCAGCTGTCAGTTGGTGATCAATATGGGATAAAATGAATTTCTAAAGGCAGTTCATAAGCTTACATGAACATACTTGTGAAAATTTTTCTCAAAGATGTCTGTTAAATTATTTTTAATATTACATAAATATTTATTCAGAGATGCCAGCAGGCTATTGTGTCTCTAATATAATACTGCATATTGTGCTGCTCAGGAATTTACAGTGATATCTGATAACTTTAAAAACACAGCACAAGGAAAGAAAGGGCTAAGCGGGAAGTACAAAACACACTATATAGATAATATTCTCAAGCACAGATTTTTCTCTGGCACAGGAAACTGGTCATTTCCCAAATTTAAAATGCAGAACACTATTCCTGTTTAAGTCGTTATTTGAGAATTCAGTTCCCATGAAAAGGAAATGTAGCAGTGGGGGAAGGAAAAGTATTTTATGCTGGAAAACAACCCAGAGAAATGAATGAGGACCCCAACACGAAGATGGGTCTCCTCCTGGCATCCATACCCTCCTTTTTTCTCACACTCTGATCTAGCTGGCTGTAAAATCCCACAAGGTACAGAAAAAAGATTTTTTACATTTCGCTTCATGATAAATTTCTATTTCAACTAATGCAAAGAACTTTTTCACAGAGAAATTTATATATCTGTTTCACCCTTAGGAATGACTCCTAAAATTGTCCACTCTTATCCTTAAAACACATACGACTTTTCTGTCAACATCCTATTGCCCATTCGGACTTACCATATCCCTTTCTCTTCTTTTTTTCATGCCTACATATTCGATATACCATCTACTTCCTAGCTGTAGCTTTGTTTCCTTTCCTTTTTCATTCTATTTGAACTCTATTCCTTAAAGGAACTAATGTATAGTAATGTTAACAGTTAGTGTTGGGCTAATACAGAACAGAAGAGAGCCCAGAAAATACCTTAACTGGGAGGGAATTTGGTATTTGAAATAGGTGGTATTTTAGTGGGGGAGGAATGCACAGGTGTGGGGACAATAAGTAGTCCACTTTGCAGACTTTGTCAGAATAAAACAGAAGAATGTGAAGCGGTTAAAACCTTGAATTTTGGAGCCAGTCTGCCTGGGTTCAAATCCCAGCTCTACCAAATACTAGATATGCAACAGTTGACCAGTAATTTTACCTCTGTAATGCAGTCTTGACATCTATAAAATGAGAGTAATATGGTATCTACTCAAATGGACTTGAGGCAAAGATTAAATTAATATACATGAAGCAACTCTTACATCAAAAACCAATATATAACTGTTAGCTATTATTGCTATTTTTCCTATTTTATTTTAGATCACCAAATATACTCGCCAGATGCTATTTTCATTAAATGACAGCACATTTAATCTCTGAAGGAAGACCTTCAAGGAGATTCATTCTTTTTGACAACATCCATACAAGTTATAATCAAAGCATCAGTAAGAGGATTAGGTATTGTATGTGTATAAATATGTAAAATATCTGAGAACTGTCTTTAAGCCATTTATAATTTTTATTCATAATCTGCTTTGTAAAAATTACATTAACAATCTGCAAAAAGTCAAATATCTGAAAGCCTTTGCTTAAGAAATATGAGAAAAAATAACTACGAAAATCTGGGATAACAACTATTATCAATAATCCCATTATGTTTCAAAAACCAAGAGGAATATAAAATAGGAAATATTATAAGTACTTCTGTATACTTCATGAACCAAGAAGGAGCCAGCAAAATACTATTAATGAGTTCATTTCCATGGATATTAGCTTGCAGCTCCATCAACAGCTGAATATTCATGAAGCACGCTGGGTGCAGGTAAATAAGAAAACTTCCCTTACAGGAAAAAAAAGCAATTACAACAATAACAACAACAACCACAACAAATTTACGTATTTTTTTTTCCGGACCTGGGTTGTGTAAAATAACAAAGAAAAAGCTAATGTCTGTTCAAAACTTTATGAATTTCATTATATAACCACAAAGTTGCAACAGATTTGCTTAACTGCTGCAAAACAGCAAATATGCCCTAATATCGGCAGTTTCTTGGTTTCCGAAGACTCTAAGTCATCCTAGATCCTCAAAATGCAGCCTTTTGGGGATGTAAATGAAATTGTCCCTAGGCTGAGTGCACATAACTAACATGGTTTAGGGCAATTATTTGCAGACCTCAGAGCTTGAAAATGCAAATAATACAAAGAACAAACTGAACAATAAATTAAAACCTAATCAGAACTACACCCAATATTTGGGGGTATGTCTGGAAGTCCTAAGCGCCCCCAGCAAGTAGACTTCAGGCAGCAGTGATACTATTCAGGGAGATGGGAGTATGTGATGCACTGTAACTGCTCTGAAAGTTACACCTATATACAGGTGCTGCTTGACGTGGAATGGGGAGAAGAGGAGGTGGGAAGGGAGAATGGCATCTACCAGGGAATAATTTTCCTTGTCATGACCTCTTCCAAATGCAATGGGATTTAGGTTTGGACCCCAGGCCTGATAAAGAACTGGAATAAAAATCAGAAATTAAGTAAAACCTAACTTTATAGTGTGGAGGTGTACTGTAGAGGTGGGTTATCAGCCTGAAGTTCATGGACTGGTGTCCCTGCTCATCCCAGTTCACTGGATTTCCAAGAGTAAAACTAATTCTAGAGCTGGCTTCCCAGAATGAACAGGGATCCTCCTTCCCTTCTAATTTGGCCAGGGCTGCCTCAGAGATACTGGGGAGGCTGGGCACACAGATCCTGGAGGACCAGCAAACCATGAATGAGCTGTTTCCTTCATGTCAACTGTAAAATTACACATTCTGATCAAAGAATAACGGCAGCAACCAGATTTCAAAAATTCAACAATGCATCCTGAAATCTACTAGGATTGGACATCCCATTTGGAAATTAATTCACATGTCCTGGAATATTCACAATTTTACCTCTTGTCACTGGACAAGTAGGAACGTGATCCTTATGATAGGAGATTGTCATTGGTATATCTAATGTATACCAGGCTCTGCTCTAGGCACTAGGTAGATCATGATGAGAAGACCAATTCCCTGCTCTCAAGAGCATGTATTCCATAGATGGGATATGCAAGAGATAAACCACTAAGTACAGGATTCAATTTCAGGTGATGGTGAGTACTATGAAGAAAAATAAAACACGGTGATGGGAAGAGTGAGGACCTGGTAGCTGGGGAAGAATTCTCTGAAAAGGTATCATTTGAGGACAGACCTTAATGAGCTGAGAGAGCTAGGCATGGAAACATCTAGGAAGGAACAGTAGGCAGAGGCAGATGCAGATAAAGCAGGAGTGTGTGGACCTATGGGAGGGGCAGAGTGGGTAAAGTGGTATAAGGGAGAAGAAGAGAAGTAAGAGAAACAGTTGACAGGCAAGGACATATCTCAGAAGGCTCAGCGGTCATGGTAAGGATGTAGCATCTTATTCCCAGTGTGATAGAAAACCACTGAAGTGTTGTAAGCAGAAGAGTTGATCTAAAGTCCACTATAGCTACTGTGTGGAATGTTGACTACAGAGGAGACCAATTGGACTTCTACTAAAATAAGACAGGAGAGAGGTGATGATACTGTGGCTTGAGGTGGTGAGAAGTGGAAAAACCCGGCTATGTTTTGAAATCATTGCTGGCAGGATTTGCTGACGAATTAGATGTAGATTGCAAAAGAAAGAAATCCAGGTTGCTTCCTAAATTTTTGACCTGAGCAAATGAGTGAACATTGGTACCATTTAGTGGTATGGGAAAGACCAGGGCAGGACAGGGTTGGAGAAAAACATCAAGAGTTCTTATCTTGTTAAGGTAATACATAAGCAACAGGACAGAAACAACCAGGCTGAGTAAAGGGTAGAAAGAAATAGCTAATAGCTTAATGTTAGGCAACAAAAGTTCATAAACTATTAAAATTGAACTTATCTTTTAAATGCACATTTTATAGATGCTAATTTTTCTGAAGTCAAACATGAGGTCAAAGGGGCAAGACAAAAAAAGATAAGGGCATTTAAAAGAACACTGAGGGGCGCCTGGGTGGCTCAGTCGGTTGAGCGTCTGACTTCAGCTCAGGTCATGATCTTGCAGTTTGTGATCTTGAGCCCCGCATCGGACTCCATGCTGACAGCTTGAAGCCTGGAGCCTGCTTCAGATTTGTGTCTCCCTCTCTCTCTCTGCCCTTTCCCCACTCATGCTCTGTCTCTGTCTCTCAAAAATGAATAAAAGTAAAAAAAAAAAATTTTTTTTAAAAGAATACTGAAGTGTTCGTGATCTGGTCTGTTTATTGCTCATTGCCTTGTGTTAAGTTTATGGTCCTGAAACACTCACCTTCTCCCAGTCTCCCCATTCATCACCTTGTTTCACCCTTGCCCTCTGCCTCGAATGCCCTTCTTCACTCCAAACTCAGCCAACTTCTACTCCTCTTTAACAGTGGTTCAGGTATCCTCTTCTCTAGGTAGCCATGCATTAATTCTATAGGCTTCCACAATTCTGCTCCTGTGTCTTCCAAAATGCCTGCCCCATGCACTTCTCTCCTCATGATTGTACCTCATGCACTATTTGATTGTATTGAATTTACGCACCCATTCCCCCCCCCCCCCCCCCGCTAGCCTGAAGCTTCTTGAGAATAAACACAATGTTTTAACTGCCTTTATACCCAAAACAATGGCCAGTGCTTTGCACATAGTAGGAATTCTATGTTTGACAAATGAACAATAGTCTGAATGCCAGCAAGATTAAGGAATCTCTGGGTTTCACTTTCTTCATCTATAAAACAGAGGCCAAAAATAGTATCACCTTATGGAGAAGGGAAAGAGGTAGAGGATGAAATCAGAGAGGTAACAGGGAAAATATGTAGGGCCTTGTTGAATTATAAGGACTTTCAATTTTATTCATAGTGAAATGGGAAGGGTTTTGAACTGAGAAGTGACAGGACTTGGCCTATGTTTTAGATGGAGTCTTGTAGCTTATTGATAATGAAAAATGGGATGCAAGTCAGAAGCAAGAAGATGATTTATGAAGCTACTGCATCTCTTATTAGGTGAAATGAACTTTGTTAATACCTCCATAATTAGAAATGTTTTTCACACATCCACATGCATACACACACATACAAACAATTTTGATTAATAAACACCTATCCAAGTAATCCCCTTCGTTATCTCTGAAAATTATTTAAAATGGCAGTTAGGGAATAGTTGCATGACAATTCTGTTTTCTGTTTATCTTTTTCTTTTAAATATTCCCTTCTGCTCTACAGACTAAATTAAGGAAGCCATCAAAAAATATTACTAATAGATAGTGTCAACAATTGCTTTCTTATTAGGTACTACTTCATTAAATAAGAATAAATGAGACATGGCCATACTTTTTTCTTTTTTATTCCAAAATGACGTAAATGAGTGACGAAATGCCAGTGTCAAAAGTACATACTTGAGGGAATATGGGTTCAAACATGAGATGCATTGGGGCTCCTGAGTGGCTCAGTCGGATGAGTGTCCTACTCTTGATTTCAGCTCGGGTCATGATCTCATGGTTTGTGGGGCTCTATGCTGATAGCATGGACCCTGCTTGGGATTCTTTTTCCCTTTCTCTCTGCTCCTCTCTCACTTTCATTCTCTCTCTCTTTCTCAAAATAAGTAAATAAACTTAAAGAAATGAGAAGCATTATACACATATATATTTATATAGGGATTGTTAATGTTTACAAAAACTATTAAACGTTATTTTAATCAAGAAATTAATTGCATCAATATTAAACTAAAAAATCTAAATTAAGTAGATTATTTTATATAGATTGACATGGTCCTTTTCTCAGTGGCAAGAAATATAAACAATTTTGAATTCTCAGTAGGCTCAAGTAAAAACAGGCATATGTGATTTGATGTCCATTCACTTACTTGTTAAGTAAATGAAAGCAGATATGAATAAATGGACATGAAATAATTACCCATTGCCGTAAGGCCAGAAAAAGGAAGTCAGTTACAGAATAATTAAGGTTACTGTAAAAACTTACTATTTCTATCACAGAGAAAAAATGATAAAGTGTCCAATTTTTTCACTAGTTATTAAAAAATTATCTCAATTAATGTTTCAATTATCCTATAAGGTTGGATATAATCTTTGCTGAATTTTAACAATGGAGAAACTGAGTCTCAAAGAGGTGACGTAACTTCCCCAAGGATAAGCAGCCAAGATATGAGGAAGCCTGGATTCAATCCCTGTTTGACTCAGCACCAATTCTCTGGCCCCTCACTGGATTGTGAGACCCACACTCCCCCACAGGTAAATTAAAATAATCAGGTCAGGAGACCTCATGTGGAGGCTGAAACAGAAACCAAATTATGTTCAGTTTCTAAATTTCATTTCCAAAGTTCCTATCCCTGCTTTGGAAAAGGATGCCATTCCTTCATTTTTTTTTAGCACAGAAATCAGATAAGTCTCCTCTATTTAGGGCTACTTGACTTTGATTGTATTGACTTTTTCTCTAACTGAACAAAAATCACAGAATTTGAGTAACCTTATATTTCTGTAACACAATATTGCTTATAGAAGGAAATTGTCTGGAAATCCCTTCCTCTTACCCTAATTATAGCATGTAAGCTAAGACCACATTAAAGAGCACAATACAACTGCGTACCTACTTTCAGCTAACAAATTCCAGCACTTACCGGGGGCAGACCAAAGACTTCCTGGTTAGCATACTACTCACTAGTTTCACCTAGGAAATGTAGGAAATGTGCCCCCATCTGAATGATCTTTCACCATCTGAGGAATTTAGATACTTAAAGGGCTCCCTTGTTGCCCTCCAAAATTATTGTATTACTACTACAGAGAGGAATACAGGGGCTTATTAGGGTTTAGGACATAGGATACAACCCTGAAATAGTCTTCAGAAATCTTTTAAGAACAATGTACTAATGAAGTCAAAGTAGCAAGAAAATCTCCTTTGAAGCTGACCAATGGAGTTAATAATGATAATAATTATACTAAGCAATCTCTAGAAAGCTAACTGTTCCCTTTATGATGTGAAATGTGAGTTTTGCCACCATGAAAACACCCTCAATTAAGGAAATTAATAGGCAAGCCACAGTCTGGGGAAAAAAAATATCTGTAATACATATTTCTGACAAAGAACTCTTATGTAGAATATATAAATAATTACAAATCAATAAAAAAAGAAACGCTATTACAATTTTTTAATGTTTATTTTTGAAAAAAGAGCACAAGCAGGGGAGGGGCAGAGAGAGAAGGCAACAGAGGATCCGAAGTAGGCTCCCCGCTGACAGCAGAGAGCCCAGTGCAGGGCTTGAACTCACCAACCATGAGATCATGACCTGAGCTGAAGTAGGATCCTTAACTGACTGAACCACTCAGGAGCCCCCAACACTATACTATTTTTTAATGAGTAAACCCTTGATCAGAAAGAAGATAACAGAAATGCCAATAAACACTTGAAAAGGCACTTACGATCATTAGTTATCAGGAACAATCAAATTAAAATGAGAATAAAATACACTAACTAAATACCATGAACTAAAAATATAAAGGCTAACAATACCAAGTGTTGGCAAGCATGTGAAACACTTGGAATTCTCATTCATCGCCTGTGAGAATGCAAAATAGTTAAGTACAGCCTCTGAAAACCAGTTTCCTACCTCTGAAAACCAGTTTCCTATAAAATTAAACTTACGTTTTCCAGATGATGGAACAACCCCACTACATGGAATTGACTCCAGCAAAAGGGAGACATAGGTCTACCCAAAGACTCATGTTACAACATTCATGGCAGCTTCATTCATAAGAGATAAAAACTAGAAACAATCTAAATGTCTATCAAGTGGTAAATGGACACTGTTCTCATTGTGTGCTATAAACACTGTGAGCATATCATTTTTCATATATATTATCCATTAAGATGTATTTTAAGATGTAATTAATAAAGTAGATATTTACATATATCTAATAAAACAACTCAGCTTTTCACTCATGTTGATAATTTGGAAGTTTGCGATGTAAATATAATTTTCTCAAAAAGAAAATACTTTCCACATGAGGTAGTATCTTGGATAACAAAGTACTGTAAAAGGAAAAACTAATTTTGTCTATCTGTTGTAAAAGAATTATCTTCAAATTGCAGTATTATATAATCAAGTACATATATCTGGTTTTACCTAGGACTACCAATGATACTCTAAAAATGAGTTAAAGTGCCAATCATCAATTATCTTCAACTAGGAATTTATACCACAGTCTGTGATATAAATTAGTAAAAGTAAATAATTAAAACCAATAATAAAAGGGCTTATAAGAAAATGTTATGCGTTATACTAATTATAAGGAATTTTAATCATGAAAAGCCATGAATGTAAATTCTATTCTGTAGTTTTATAACTCTAAAAACTTACACTTTCATTGGCCATAAAATTGTTATTACGTTTCATTATATATGGAGGGCAGTAGATATAAAGAGTGCACCAAGCAATTAGTCTAAAAGAAGAGGAGAAAACTATGGAGGGGGGAGAAGGGAAGAGAAAAGAAAAGAAAAAACATAAAAGGAAACAGAATTCTTCCCCTCAAAATGCTTAAAATTCAGTTTTAGGATAGAATTTTATCTATTCAAACTGTATTAAAACTGTGTAGGGTCTCCTTAGCATAAACTATCTTCTAGGATCTAAACCCTGTGTCCTCCCCAGGCACAGCGCCTGTTTTTAATGTGCCCTAGATTTTACAACTGTCTGACACACAGCATAAGTTCCATGAACATGGGTTAACTCATCATGTGGACTTCATGGTGAAATAGTTCTCCTGAATATTTAGTTAACAAAGATAGTTACTGGTAAGATTCTTTTAAAAGAATGTTCATTTATTTTGAGAGAGAGAGCATGAGAGAGAGGGAAGAAAGAGGAAAAGAGAATCCTAAGCAGGCTCCACGCTGTCAGCACAAAGCCCAACGTGGGGCTCTCTTAATCCCACGAACCATGAGATCATGACCTGAGCAGAAATCAAGAATCTAGCCCAGAATCTCACACATAATAGATGCTTTAAAAAAATGTTAAATTCATTGGGTATAACTATTTCATTATGCTAGTGCTCTTTTTTGAATTCAAATTTTCCAACTGCTTACTATAGGATTATATGTAAATAACTCATAATCATCCTTAATATCTCCTTCAAGTACAGGAAGATATTTCATTCAAGATTTAAGAAAATTAGCTGACATTACTTAGTTGACATCCAAAGGCTGTAATCAGTGAAAGAATCCCCTCTCTTCTCTACCGGAAAACTTAGAATAACACATTCAGTAACAATATTAAGGAAACTTCAATAACTGAATTTTTGTTGTAGTGTCTACGTCAGTGTGAAATAGCTGTCAAATGCAAACAAGATCATTCCTGGGCTAGGCTAATGCAAACTTCTTCTGGGTGCATGTTAGTAGCCACGTGCCTGATGACCAATGTGGCATATTTCTGAGACAGTACGTCCATAGTCTTGGAAGAGAAGAAAGCATGATCTGGCTTGCATTAGATGTATGCTTTAACCAGCAGAATCGCCCAGGATCAGGTGATAGTAGATGAGCAATAATCAGTTTAAAGTTATATAAAATTGCTACATATCATTCCTACAGAACTTAATTTACCTTTTTAAATATTTTTTCTCAGCCACTTATCTTCTGAAAGTCATCCTGTAATTCCAATCACTTCCTCCTTCGATCACCTGTGTTATTAACGATAAGAACTGCATCCACCACTCTATGTAAATTCAATACATCCTTCAGGAATCAAAGCCCACTTTCTTCATGAAGATTTTCTTCCATCCTTTGGCCCATATATATTTTCTTAATTATATCACCAGTAGAATTTACTGGATAAGATGCGCAATAAATAGCTATTGACCTGAATATTCTAAATTCTCAAAAAAGCAGTTGTGTGGTCTAAGAAACTAAAATTATAAATATAAACTGAACAGTTCATCTTCAATCCTACGACTACAAATTGGAAAAAGAACACAGTCTAACAAACTGCTGTTCAGTCAAAAAGTACAGTCAAAGCAAGGATTTGAGAAATTATCTGTATTTAAAAGAAACAGAATTCTTAAACAACAGAACACCTATCTCTAAATACTTACAAATCTAGAAAACATCTTAATTATTTCCTCATCATTAAAAGAAAAAAAAACATTTTGAAATCTGCTTACACACTTAAGCCAAGGAAAATTTCAAGTAGTTCAAGTTCTGAAATAAAGAGTCCATGACCTTCAACAATTATTTTTTAAAGTAAACAATACAATTTTTTTCATAACCTCAGATTTTCCCATAGAAATGTGTTCAGCTGAAGTTTTTCCATAGGAATAACTAATTATATTGCCCTGTTTTTCTAAGGTACCAGTTATGACCCCCTACATCTTCTGAACGAATTCAATTTGGATCCTCTAACAAGAAGACAGTTCCTATTATGTTCAGATGCATAACCCAAACTAATGGAATCTGGACCATTACTATAGAGGCAATGAAAAATAAGCTTTTGACTGCTTCTAAATCAAAGTGCTATCATTTGGTTATGGTGCCATTAACAATGATGTTTCTTGGAAAATACTGTACTGTTTTAAGAATGTGTAAACTATTATATACTATATTAGAAAATTAAGGAAGAAAACTGTGTCTTAAAAATTTCTTATAGTTAATATTCCTTAGTCTCTTTTTTTAAGGTTATTTATTTATTTTGAGAGAAAGAGAGTACCTGAGCCACTCAGGCACTTCTAATATTCCTTAGTCTTAGATGTTATTTAAGAAGGCTCATTATCGGATTAAATCAGTTAAAAAAATTTTTTAATGTTTATTTTTGAGAGACAGAGCATGAGCAGGGGAGGGGCAGAAAGAGAGGGAGACACAGAATCCAAAGCAGGCTCCAGGCTCTAAGCTGTCAGCACAGAGCCCGATGTGGGGCCTGAGCTCACCAACCTCGAGATCATGACAGGAGTGGAAGTCAGAGGCTTAACCAACTGAGCCATCGAGGAGGCCCTGATTAAATCAGATTTTAAGCAATGTTCCTTATATTATAAAACACTCTGGGGGCACCTGGGTGGCTCAGTTGGTTAAGCATCCGACTCTAGATTTCAGCTCAGGTTATGATCTCACAGTTTGTGAGATCGAGTCCTGCCTGGGACTCTGGACTTACGGCACCAAGCTGACTTGGGGTTCTCTCTCTCTCTCTCTCTCTCTCTCTCTCTCTCTAAACCTACCCAACTGGCATGCATGCATGCTATGTTTAAAAGTTGAGAAAGATTTGTATTAAAAATTCCAGATTTTTTAGATTATCTCTTAAAAACTTAGATGTCCTGTCTACACTGGGAGCCACACACACTCCCTGGCAGCAATTGGCCAGTGCTGAGTGGTACTATCCTCCTGGGGCTCCCCAGTCCTCACCACTCCCTAATGTTTATCCTTGAGCAGCTTTGGTCACTTTTATTTCTGCCTCACCCCAGGAGTGTTTTACTTGAACCCCTTAGTATGAAGGTTAAGCATGTGAACTCTGCAATTAGTCTACTTGGATTTAAAACAACGTTACGAGTTGTGTGAGCATGGGTATAGTACTTTCTTTTTTCTTTCTGTTCTTTTGTTTTTTTCTTGTAAAGTTATCATAATTTTAACTACTTTGTAGAGGTGTTGGGGAAATGAAATATAATTCTGACATCAAGCACATGACCCAGCTGATCTATAAGTGTACTTATTATTAAGGAAAATGACACACACAAGTGGGGCTAGGTTAAAAACTCCCTCTATTTCACTGCATTAGGTGCATAGAGCTATCACCTCTGTGAGGCTTTCAGCCTTAGGCCAAGGGAGCAAGGCCCAAGGCCCCAGTAGTATGACCTAGGTAGGCAACTGGGAACCTTAAGTGAGGTAGAATGAGTGCTGAAACTCAGTGCACTGTATCAGTTATGGTTGGCTTCTTCTCTGTGGCCTGTGATGTTTTTGTTTTGTTTGCTCTGTTTTTGATCTTTTTCGAGACAGAGAGGGAGATAAGTGCTTTGGGGCTGAGGGGGAGGGGAGGGGGAGGGGAGGAGAGGAGGAGGAGGAGGAGGAGGAGGAGGAGGAGAGGGAGAGGGAGAGGGAGAGGGAGAGGGAGAGGGAGAGGGAGAGGGAGAGGGAGAGGGAGAGGGAGAGGGAGAGGGAGAGGGAGAGGGAGAGGGAGAGGGAGAGAGGCGGGGAGAGGGAGAGGGAGAGAGGCGGGGAGAGGGAGAGGGAGGGGAAGAGGGAGAGGGAAAGAGAGGGGGAAAGGGAGAGGGAGAGGGAGAGAAAATCTTAAGCAGGCTCCATGATATCAGCACAGAGCCTGACATGAGGCTGGATCTCTCTACCGTGAGATCATGACCTGAACCAAAATCAAGAGTCAGACGCTTAACTGACTGAGCCATGCAGGTGCCCCAGGCCTGTAATGGTTCTTATAGCTACATATTACAGCCACCTAGGGAGAGTTTAAAAACCAAAGAAAAGAATACCCAAGCCCCGCACCAAGCCAAACAAGTCAGATCTACTGGAGTGGATCTAGATGGAGCTTTAAAGCTCCCCAGGTGATTCTAATGTACAGGCAGGCTTGAGAATCACTGATCCATGGCATGCATAGCACCGTACCCACTCAGCGACTTACAGGACTCTGAAAGATTTACTGCAGAAGTTCACATTTTTACAGATAAGCAGCTGAGGAAGCGTTAAAATCCAGAAATTGTTGGTTCATCTGGCAGAAAATATTCATTTTGTAAACAAGCCTGAATTTTGGATTATGTGAGTTACATATTTTTTAAAATATGGAGATAATTGTTTACAGAATTATTGTACCCCTACACAAAATTTAAATGCCTGCTTAAGTGCATTCCACAGCCTGAGGGACAATAATTTTGGATCTTCAGAAGGTGACTGAATTTAGCAATACCACATTAAGTAATTACAGAATGACAGATAAAACTATTTTAACTTAATAGTGACGCAATTTTGAATCGCTATGGTGAAATCAGTTTTCTACTTAAAAATGGCAATATCATCAATAGTTTTACAGGAAAAATATAGAGCAACATTATTAACATGTTGCTAATATATGTGTAAGTTCTGCGCTAATTTGGCTGAACAGTTCAAATACTTATCAAATTATAGTTGTATAGAAAATAAAATATTAGTTTTATTCTTTAGTAGTCTATATTTAATCAGATCTGGAAATTTTTAATTATTAAAATAAGATTTAGATGTTTTAAAATAAATTTAGCGATCATTCTTAGGCAAAATTTAGGTAGAGGGATAACTAATTTTGGAAAAAATCTATTTTGAGGAAATCTAATATTCTCTGTAGTCACTAAATTAGAATTCCACTTGTATTTAAATGTAAATTTAGACTTGCTCCGCTTATTTAAGCATGCATCTTTTAAACCAAATATTAGCTTTCTTTTGTCTCTTTTCCCATATCCATATCCATATCTCATTTACTAATTTTTCTCTCCTTTCCTCCAAATGAGGGTTACAAACCCAGATATCTTACAGGGCAGGGGAATCATATAAAACAGCAAAGTGGTGGAGGCAGTCAGGTTCCCAGGCAGAGGCCCAAAATAGTAGCCTGGAAATCTGATCCATACACATGATTGGTTTGCTTGTTCTGCTGGAAAACTCAGATAAAAATCCAGGATTTGAGCTTATTCTGGAAAAGCAGGAGCTCTTGGAACACTGGGGTCACACTCCTTAGCAACAGTTGGCTGAAGGTATCGTTGCCCCGTTGGATGGGGCACAGGATCTCTCCATCTTACCAGTTACTACTACCTGCTTGTCATGTATACATTGCCTGCCTACCTTCCAGAAGCTTCTGAGTTTCCAAGGTTTTCACAAAAGGATAAACTAATCAAGAGACCCCCTAACTCAGGCCCAAGACTCTACAACTAGGGTGGGAACCCAGAAGACGAAAAGTGAATGGCAGGCAGGAACCTTGGGAAACAAAAAAGGCCAAGTCTCCTATACATATTTTGAGCAAGCCAGGAGATGGTGTGGTAATGGAAAAAGAAGAGTTGGGCAGACCTGTGCTTGAATCATGGGCTCCACCGCTAACACTGGCAGGATACGATCTTGGGTGGTGGCTTGCTCTCTGTGGACAGTGGAGCTATCAATCTCTCTCTGAAGAGGACTGGGGTGAAGACTCACTAGGGTGATGAGTGCCCTGTGTCATGCACAAGACAGGGCTCAAAAGACTTAGGGAGTGGTAGGGGAAAGAACATGAGACCTTCGGGAGAGAAATCCGGCTCTGAACCCCAGCTGCACTCCATCATCTCCATGAGCTCCAGGTTCTTCCTCGGAAGCAACATTACTGAAGGAACGACCTAAGCGTTGCCAGGAGAGCATTCAGTGTGGAGTGCGTTAACTCTCTCCAACCTTCTGTCACCATCGATCCTACTGCTCTGACTCTAGCCCTAGTTCCACTCCTGGAGAAGGAGGAGGAGGAGAACCAGCTAGAACTGAGGGCAGGCAGATGTTAGGCAGCTGTGGACTCTGTAGCATTTTAGAAATTAAAAGAATGGGAAGACAGACAACCCAAAACTGTAGGACTAGAAGGCAGAAGTGTTCAAATATTTTTGGCGGTATCAGGATGAGGCATCCATGCTGTGAGGAGGCAAAACGTGAAAGGGAAGATGGGGGGTGTCATTCAAATTGAAAAAATATCTTTGGGTACCTGCTATTCTGCCTTATGGGGACTACAAAAACACTGTACGTATGTATGTATGTACATGGGAATGTTCACATGTACACACACACACACACACACACACACACAATTTCTGGTCCTCCAGAATTCCCAATGAGGAAGACAGACCCATTCACAAACACCTAACAGGAGACTTGCCTGAGTAAGTTAATAATCTAGAAATAAGGATTATCAGAGTGTAGGGAAGAGCAAAGGCAAATGCAGGTGAGGGAATCCTGGACAGCTGCTTAGAAAACGGGGAATTTAAGCATCACTGACCAAGAAGGGTTTCAATACAGAGGAAGAGATGGGGTAATGGGCATTTCTTGCAAAGGGAACCATGTGAGGCCAGAGGCAGAAGCTACGGGGTCTGTTTGGGGATAGTCCAGTGCATGAGTTGGGGGGGTTGGGGGAACAAGGCAGGAGATGAACCTGAAATGTCACTTGGAGAGGAACTCTCAGTCTGTGACTACATTCCCGATGCATTTGGTAACTGAATCTTTGCTCCCAATGCACACAGCTTTCCCCATGGAGAGATATTTCCAGAATTTTCTAAAGGTGCCCAGCCAGGACAAAGAAAAAGAATCACGCTTGAAGATGCCAATAGTGGCTCTGAATTGATGTATTTAGCATTGTGAGCTAAATGTCTCGCTAGCTTAACTCTCAGGGAGTGTTGAGCAGCTTTACATAGTTCTGGAAAGATGAAGGTATTGATAATAAAAAGAGAGCAAACATAAACACACCAGAAATGAATGATTTTACTCATCTTTAACTTTGGTTTCAGTGAATTCTAAAGTCTGACACATTATCTCTATTCCACTGACAAGAGCTGAAACGTCACGGAGTCACTTGAAGTTCCCCACCTCGCTCTTCCTCTCAGCCCCCAGGTCGTTGGCACTGAGGCCTACAACTTCGTAAGGTGCCAAGGGTGCAGGCTGGGACCGGGGATACAGAGTCAAACCCCTGCCTTTAGAAGGCGACACAAGGACAGAAGTGATATAAATGTAAATCGGTGACTTAAACCCAGCGAGATAAATCAGTGCTCCATGAAGTGTTACAGAGAGCTCAGAGACCAATCCCACTGTTGATCATCTACATGCTCCCCGCATGCTCAGGCAGTATAGCGCACTAAGAGCAGAGGCTCTGCCACAAGACTTGGTCCCTAGCTGTGCCACTTACTAGCTGGGTGATTCTGGGCAGCTGCTCAATCTCTCGCTGCCTCAATGTCCCATCTGTAAGAAAGGGAGAGTAAGAATGCCTACCACGTGGCATTACTACAAGAATTAAAAGGACTTACATACACAATGCACTTAGTACTGTGCCTTGCACACTAAATCATTTTCATGAGTATAACCCGATTAGCCCGAAAGAGATCCTAAAAAAACGTTAACCTTTTCCACATTTCTCCTGTCTCCAGCCAAAAGAAGCATTATGAAAATGAACTTTTCTCTTAATACTCGTCTGCCAACCAAGTGAAATTAACTTTGAACTTGCATCCCCCAAGTGACAGCTGCCTGAGATCTTTCCACCACTACATATGCCTTCCTATTCACAAAGCTTCCTGAAAGCCTCAAGTAGAGCTGTTCTCCCTGCTAGAAACCTCACGGTCCTGATAACAGAATTAAAGACACGTCATTCTGGATATCTCTGGGGGGTACCTCTGGTTGCATGCGAGGTTGGAGCAGCTTCACACCCCAGAGAAACAGTGGACGTCGGGACCAGCCAAGCCCAAATGCCCTCACTACTCCTGTTTCTTCCAAACATTTGGCCATGCTAGGGAAGAGAGTCCCCTTCCTAATTCCCCTTCAGCAGCCCCTTCACCTCTGCCGACTCCGCAGCTCTCCCCAGAATTCCCTGCCTCTGATTTCAGGATTCACAGGCTTCCCTGCTTAGCAATGAGAGGTCTGGTGTTCCAGAGAAAAAAGTTGTTTTCCCATCCCTGATGATAAGGAAAATTCAGTTTTGTCAGTGACAAGTAAGTCATCACACCAAGTGCTCTAATCCTGGCATTTAGATCCAAAGTGAAGTACCTTCTCAATAACTCATCAGAATTTTAAAAAGATAACTTGGTAATACCCATTGCAAATATGTTAGCATCAATGTTTAAGTATAATCTATAAACTGTGTGTATTAAAATCAAAACAAACATGGCCAGTAGAATTAATATTTATAACATAATGTCCACAAATTACAAATAACAATCCTTAAATAGGAGGAAAAAATCAAATTTCCCACGATGCTACTTCTTTACCAAAAGCATCTCCTTTATTCTCATCCCTCTAAATCAAAATCTGTTAATTAGCTTGGCAGCAAAGCAGACCAAATGCTGATGAGTGTTCAGGATGCTATTGTGTTTGGCTTTGAAAACAAGTCATGATTAGGAAATCAACATGGGAAGCATACTTCACGCATCCAAAAGCATTTTCTTTGCCTAGCAACTGGCAAGAACTTAGTGTGTTTTCTCTGCTTCTATGTCATGTTGCTCCGGTCACTGGAACTATGTGGTGGCTGCAAAAGGAAAGAAAAAAAAACTTCTACATTTAAGCAGCAGCACAGATTCAGCCCGAAAGCTGCTGTGTGGGGACCTGTGTGACTGGGCTCCATGCCTGCCAGTTCCTCGCCAAGTAAAGGACAGGCAGTGGGGCCCTTACCACCCCCCCCCGCCCCGTCCTTGGTTTCCTCCTCACCCCACATCGCAGCTAGGGACCTTCAGCATTTCCTCTTCTGGGAAGGCTGGGAATTGACTGTTTTTATGAAATGAACATGACCTAGAAAGGCATTCAGCATGATCTGCTTGTGCACTTGAAAGAGTCCTCAGCTGTACTTCCCATCATAAAGTGTTTGAGCTCGTGTTTATTAAAGCACAGCTTGAACCAGAGGACAAGTCTTCCAGGTGAACAGCAACAGATCGTTGGCACTGAATCACCGCTACTCCTGGCTCGCATTCCCACATGGGAAGTCACAGAGATTCATTTCTTGTCAACTACCAGAAGTAGTTAAATAAATGACAACTGGCAGTAATTATTGTAATGATTACATTAACTAATCAAACCACTCATATATAGATATGTATCTACGTCTATCAGTAGGACACGGTGACACCATGCTCTGGACCAAAGTCCAAAATCTTGAAATTCGATACCATCATACACTTTGTCATAAAATGTGTTGCTGTTCAACTAAAAAAAAAAACACAGTCCAACAATTATTTATTAAATACTATGTGCCTGCCACTGAGCTAGCTTCTAAGGAATCAATGACATATCAACATGATCTCATGAATTTATGACCCAGTAGAGGACACTAGTAAACATAAAAATAATTGCATTAAAGGGTGTTGCATATAAATGTATTTTCAAGGTACAGAAGTAGAATAGAAGATGTAGTATCAGATCTTCCTGTGGATGATATGGAAAGGCTTTACTAAGAAGCTGATGCCTTAGGAAGGTTCTGAAGAATGGACAGAAATTCTTTAAGTTGACAGAGAAGAACACTTAAGACAGGGAGAACAGCCAGAACAAAGGCATTCTCAGAAGAGGACCGAGCACACACGTACACTCATGTACTCCTTTACCTGTAGTAACTCCACCTTTACAACGATCCTTTGACTTAGGCACTAATATCATCCCCATCTTACAGTTCTGAAAGCTGAAGGAGACAGAAATTAAGAACCTCTTCAGGTCACCTGGGTGGCTCAGCCGGTCAAGAGTCTGACTCAGGATCTTGGCTCGGGTCATGATCTCACCATTCGTGAGTTTGAGCCCCATGTCTGGCTCTGCACTGGCAGTGCAGAGCCTGCTTGGGATTCTCTCTCTCTTTCTCTCTCTCTCCCTCTCCCTGCCCCTCCTTTGCTCACACTGTCTTCTCTCTCTCTCTCTCTCTCAAAACAAATAAACTTAAAAAAAAGCAATTAAAAAAAAAAAGAACCTCTTCAGTGTGCCAGGTGGCTCAGTCAGTTAAGCGTCCGACTTCAGCTCAGGTCATGATCTCACGTTTCGTGAGTTCGAGTCCCATGGCTGGCTCTGTGCTGACAGCTCAGAGCCTGGAGCCTGCTTGGGATTCTGTGTCTTCCTCTCTCTCTGCCCCTTCCCTGCCCACACTCTGTCTATCTCTCTCTCTCTCTCAAAAATAAATAAACATTTTTAAAAAAGAACATCTTCAATGATTGAGTGGCTTCGAGCCAGACTATGTAGATAGAGTGCACGACTGAGAAGGCACACAATAACATTTAATGGGTAATCAAAGAGTGAATAAACAAACATACAAAAAAACTAACTTGTATTTCTGGACATAAAATCCAAGGGCTCTGGCAGAATGGAGAGGACAGGGAAAGGGTGCCACTGGAAATTTGATGGGGAGGGATTTCAGAAGGGCCTTGAGGCCAGCTCAACTGCTTGAAACTTCTCCTGTGGACATTCTAGGTGAGTGAACACAGTCAGCTCTGTGTATGAAAAGTTCACTATCATGAAGAATGGGGACTTACTTGAGTCAAGAATCGAGGCAGGGACCTCAATTGAGGAAGCTATTACAACAGCTCAGGTATGAGAATTTAAGCTAAGCAAGAGTGAGGATATAGAGATGGCTGACATTGCAAAGTGAGCGTACATTCAAGCCTCACTGCACCTGTGTGGCCGGGCAATGCAGGGGATCGTCTGCGACCATGCATCTGTGCATCTGTGCAACTGAGTCAGGTAAGGGAGCATTTCATCTTTTTGTGCAAAAGCCCTCTGGCACCAGAGTGAAACAAAGTTTGTTTGCTCCACCATTAATTCATAATCATTGGTATACAGATACCAAAGATTCAGAATCTGTTTTCAGTAAAGTAATGTTTGTTTCTAAAGACATATACAAACTTAAAATTTTAGGAATTAGCATATCTGTTCTAAAAAAAAATCTCTATGGCCTACATAAAGCAAATCTAAAGATGCCTTTCAGTATTGTCTAAAGGATAAAAACGAAAGATTTATAATGCGGTTCAATTCACACAAAGAGTTGAGTAACTGCTACCAAAATTGAGATATTCCAAGAAATGCCACAAAGAAGACGCTAAAGGCCACTCTGAAACTGAGCTTCAGGTCCTTTGGAGAGGGTAAAACAAGTACACAAGTAACCATTATATAAGACAGGAAATAATAAGCAAGAACGTTCTGGGGGGGGTTAAAGGAAAATATAATCCCATTCCGGTCTGAGGATCGGAAAAAGTTTTATTTATTTTTTTAAATGTTTTATGTTTTATGTTTGTTTGTTTTGGAGAGAGAGAGAGAGACAGAGCATGAGCAGGGGAGGGGCAGAGAGAGAGGGAGACACAATATCCCAAGCAGGCTCCAGGCTCTGAGCTGCCAGCACAGATCCCGACGTGAGGCTCAAAACGCACAAACCGCGTGATCATGACCTGAGCCGAAGTCAGACGCTCAACCGACTGAGCCAACGAAGTGCTCCCAGAGGAAAGGTTTATAAAGTAAGTAGCATTTGAGGTTGGTGTTGAAAGGTTGTGTACATGAGGAAGGATATAGAGAGTCAAAATACACATAAAAATGTAAGTCTATTTATGTGATCATCAACTGCCACCTGGTTCTCTACCAAACTCCCAAAAGGAATGATATATTATTTCCCCTGTAAGAATGAGGATTCTAATATTTTTCAGTATTTCTTTTACTGTCACATTCCCTTCCATCCATTGCTACCAGAGGGAAAATGCTGCAGTGCAAACAGCATGAGCTTTGGAGCCATAATAAAAATTAAAACATGATAGCAAACTTTTACTAAGCGTCTACTATTAACCCTCACCTATGTGGCAGCCATTCTTATTATCCACACTTTTAGATGGGGGAACTGGGGCATGGAGATATGTAACTCTCCAAGTGACACAGCTGGCAAATGTTGCAGCTAGACTCATTCTGTTTAATCTTCCTTTGTGCACTGGTAAAAGAAGGGATAGATAATAAACTCCACCACCCAAGTTTGTTGTGATGATTAAGTCAGATAGTGTGTATAAAGTACCCAGCTGAGAATCGAGCGCTAACAGGCACTCATCTCCTAATGGCTACAATTATTATTTCATCTCAATTTAGCAACTAGGTCATTTCCCACCAGTCAGACCTCCAATGAAACCTCACACACAGCCCTACCGCACACCCAGGGCTCGCTGGCATCAGGGCTCCTAAATGCATCCAGCTGAGGCCATCTGGTTCACATACATCTTAGGTCTATCTAGAGTGTTGTATTTTACATTCTCAGATATCTTCGAGTGACATTGAAGGTCATTAGGCAAAATGCCTACAAATCACAGCGTTACTGACAAGTTGGCACCCATCACAGCTTGAACACTCCCAATTCACAGAGAACTCATTATCTGCGAGGTATTTGTTCCAAGTTGTTTACATCCCTATTGACAATGAAAATCGTTAGAAAGATCATTTCATCGTAGAACTAAATCTAGTCCTTGGACTTCCAGTTAGCGTCTATTGCCTTCCCTCTAGACAATTCTCGCTTTCAATAACTGTCTTATCTCCTTTATTCAATAGGAGGGTTGATAGCTTCAGTTTCATTGTCTCTTCTGCCTGCAGTCTTCTTCCCAGACCTTTCACCAACCACCCTGGCCACTTTCCCTGGCCATTCTCTTCTCTGTAATTATCTCTTAAAATATTGCGTGCAGGACTAAATGATACGCCTTGATGGAGGGCAGAAAGACATTTTCACTCTTCTTTACCCATATCTTCCTGGTAAGACCACATATGCTTTCTTAATAGCCTCTAATACTATTCCCTTCTTTTAAGCACTTGTTTAAAACACGTAACTTTTTCCCCCAGTTATTTGTAGAATTGTAGAAATTTGGATTTATGCCTTTAAATTTTACTTTCTTATTTTCAGACCAGCATATCTCTCTGTCAAAATCATTTTGTTGCTTGCTTCTGTTATCAACCACATTAGCATCTATTCCATCAAGTTGCCCTCCACAATTTCACCCAGGTCGATGAATACGGACAAAGAAATAAAGAAAAACATGTTCAGTGCTCTGTGGCGCTCTAATGGAGGCTTCCCTCCATTTCATCTGTAGCACCTGTACTTCAGGAATATCCAACTGATCTACTTACTGTTCTGAGAACATGCTGAGGTTTTCTCCCATTTTTCAGATCCTTTTTTGGCTTTTTGGAACACCCAATCCTATTTTCTTTGTGGATCAAAAGCCTACTTTTTATTCAACCCCTGCTAATTGCACCAAAGCTTACTAGTTCCCATATTACTGTGCTGTTCCAAGATAAAAAGGAGGGGGACTCTCTGGAGGAAAACTGAGCTCTTTATGTCTGGCAGTGGGAACTGTAACCTTCCTTCTCCCAAGTCTTCCCCTCTCTTCTGCATCCCAATGTGCCTTGAGCTCTAAGAAAATGGCAATTTACCACTGTTTCCAAAACACGTCAAACCTATTTCATCTCTGTGCCTCTGTCTTACACTACTCCCTTCACATAGAAGATCTTTCCTTCCACTTCTTTGTTCAAATCCCTATACTTCCTTCATGTCTCAGTTCCAATTTTATCTGCTGTGTCATACTTCCTGCACCCTCTTAGGCAGCATGAGTTGCTCTGATACTACTTTGGTCATATGTTTACTGGATGTCATACTGTTATCTCTCTACATCGCTAGTATTCCCAGTAGACTGTCATCTCCTCTAGGGAAGAGTCGTGTCTATGAAAACGGAAGGCCCAGAGTAATGTTTGCCCCACAACAAACACTCAGTAAATGTTTGCTGAATAAATACATGAATGGGATGCAAGAGACATCATAGTATTAAAAAAAATACTAGCACTTAAAGGAACAAAGATAAACTAAGAAAATGCATGGCATTTGTTCATGACCACATATATTTTAAGCTTGGTAGTTGAAAATCTTCTTTAATCTTTTTATATATCCTGATTTTTTAGCATTAACAACCACAAACCACAAACTGTAAAACCATCTGAAATTAATTTGAATCTCTATGTCACTCATTTTTTTCCTTTTTGTCCAAGAGCTACACTTTACCAAAAAAGAAAAAAAGAATCTGGCATATTGGAGTCAAACTTTTCCATATGGAATTGGCACTTAAATAAATTTGCTAGGATGGAAAGTAATCAGATGTGGCCTATTTGGAATAGTCTTACTGTTGCAATTTTTATTTTTATTTTTTAATTATTTTTATAAATTCTTTAATGTTTATTTTTGAGAGAGAGACAAAGAGCGCAAGCAGGGGAAGGGCAGAGAGAAAGAGAGGGACACACAGATTTCGAAGCAGGCTATGGGCTCTGAGCTGTCAGCACAGAGCCTGACGTGGGGCTTGAACTCATGAACTGTGAGATCATGACCTGAGCCGAAGTCGGACGCTTAATCGACTGAGCCACCCAGGCGCCCCATATCGTAGCAATTTTTAAAGTAAATAGTCCAAATGTTACAGCAAAGAAGCAAACAATAAGAAAATTCCTCCAGCTGATTAGCTGTGAAGAAAACAATATAGTTTTAGTCCCCATTAATTTATACTACAGTAAATGATACTATGCAGTTCTAAAACAGAACTCATCGGACAGAAAATACGTACTCTAGGACTCTTTTCAAGTTACACAAACCAATATAACTTATTACTTCTATCCTAACAAGTGATTCACTGAAGCTTATAACTTTTAGGTATGATAGTAGTACACAGAAACTTCAATGGTTTATTAGTGTACTTTTCTTTACCACTATAAGACAAAAATGATTTTCTTTCTCATGCTATTTGCAAAACAATAAACAATAGCTCTGGGGAGATGAAATACTTTCCAACAAACTGCTATTAATTCAACAGGAATGTCTAATTAAAAAGATATTCCCGGGTCGCCTGGGTGGCTCAGTCTGTTAAGCATCTGACTTCACCTCAGGTCAAGATCTCATGGTTTGTGAGTTCAAGCCCCACATCAGGCTCTGTGCTGACAGCTCAGAGCCTAGAACCAGAGCTTGAAGCCTGCTTTGGATTCTGTGTCTCCCTCTCTCTGCCCTTCTCCACTCACACTCTGTCTCTCTCTCTCTCTCTCTCTCTCTCTCTCTCTCAAAAATAAGCATGAAAAAAAATTTTTTTAAAAAGATATTCCCTATTTTTTGTACTTAAAGACTAGAGTATAAACTCTATGATTAATTTAGAACTTTTTTTGGGAAAAGTCAAACATATGTGCTTTAAAATTTCTAAATGAACAATCAATGCATAGTTCCTGAATAATTAAACTGCTTGGTAGGCATTATGATGAGAAAGAAAATAGTATATAACCTAATCATTCATTGAACTCTAAAATGGCATATAGGCTACTTATAGAGACAAAACTAATGCAGGGCAAAATAGCCATAAAACAATTCAAAACCACCCAATAGAAATGTATACAGATGTTTACCAAAGACATTTATGAGAACATCAACAGCAGGACTGTCCATATTAGTCGACAAACAGAAACTACCCTGATGTCCATCAACAATAGAATGGATAGGGGCACCTGCATGGCTCAGTCGGTTAGGCATCGATTTCAGCTCAGGTCATGATCTCATGGTTTGTGAGTCCAACTCTCACATCGGGCTCTGTGCAGACAGCTCAGAGCCTGGAGCCTGCTTCAGATTCTGTGTCTCCCTCTCTCTCTGCTCCTCCCTTGCTCATGCTGTCTCTCCCTGTCTCTCAAAAATAAATAAATGTTTAAAAAATTTAAAAAAGCAATAGAATGGATAAATTGTGATAATACATCCACAGAATGGGACACTTTATAGCAATAAAAAATGTTAAAATTACAACTACAGATAAATTGCACAAATGTAATGATATGTGAAAGATACAAGACACAGAAGAGTATCTAGTTGACCCTTGAACAACATGAGTTTGAACTGCATAGGTCTCTTCATAGGTGAATTTTTTTTAACATTTATTTATTTTTTTTTGGGGGGGGGGGATAGAGAACAAGCAAAGGAGGGGCAGAGAGAGAGGGAGACAGAGAATCCCAACAGGCTCTGTACCAGCAGCACAGAGCCCAATGCAGGCTTAAACCCACAAACTGTGAGATCATGACCTGAGCCAAAACCAAGAGTCAGACACTCAACCGACTGAGCCACCCAGGTGCTTCAGTGGATTTTTTACAGTACTGTATTGTCTTTTCCTTGTGATTTTTTTAAATTTTTTTTTAATGTTTATTTATTTTTGAGACAGAGAGAGACAGAGCATGAATGGGGGAGGGTCAGAGAGAGGGAGACACAGAATCTGAAACAGGCTCCAGGCTCTGAGCTGTCAGCACAGAGCCTGACGCGGGGCTCGAACACAGGGACCGCGAGATCACAATCTGAGCCGAAGTCGGACGCTTAACCGACTGAGCTACCCAGGCGCCCCCCTTGTGATTTTCTTAACATTTTCTTTTCTCCAGTTTACTTTATTGTAAATATAATCTATAATATATAATACATAATAATATATAATACATACATATATAATACATAATAATATATAATACATATACACAAAATGTGTATTAACCAACTGCTTATCTTATCAATAAAGCTTTTGGTCAATAGTAGGCTTTTAATAGTTAACTTTTAGGGGAGTCAAAAGTTATACATGGATCTTTCACTGTGCTGAGGGTTAGTTAGCACCCCTAATCCCTGCAGTGTTCAAGGATCAACTGTACATTGTAATGGATAAATCCATTCACATGAAGTATTAAGGCAGACAAAACTAATCTAGGGTGCTGGATGTCAGAGCGGTTGTTACCCTTGGAGAAGGCTGTTACTGGAAGGGGACATGGGAATGGCTTCCAAGGTGCTGGCAGTACTCTGTTTCTTGATCTGGATGCTAGTTATATGGTGTGTTCGATTTGTGAGATTTATTGACGATTTACATGTTTCTGTATGTTATGTTTCAGTTATCTGTCACTACATAACAAACTGTGCCAAAATTCAGTAGCTGAAAACAGCCATTTAGTTTGCTCATGATTTTGTAGGTCAGGAATCTGAAAAGAGCTCAGCTAGATACTTCATCTCTGCTACACGTGGCGTCAGCCGGAGTGGCTGCAGGATCCATTGCTAAGATGACTTCATCCCTTCATCCCTCACATGTCTGGCATCTTGGTGTACCTTGGCCTGCCTCTCCCCTCCCCACCCCTTCCTCTCTCTCCACAGTATTTCACGCTTCAAGACCTCCCCACATGGCTCAAGCTTCTCACGGCATGGAGGTCTCAGGATAGTCACATTTCCTACATCCTGGCTGGCTTCAAGGAGAAGCATCCCAAAGCAAATCTTCCTTCAAGCTGCAAAGCTTCTTATGACCGAGCCCTAGGTGTCTTTGATCAACAGCAATTTACAAGGCCAGCTCAGAGTCAAGGAAACGGTGCTGCAGAGGTGTGACCACTAGGAGGTCTGGTTCCCTGGGGAGACAACTTTGGAAACCAGCAGTGTATCATTATTTAATCAAACACTTAAAAATATATGAGAAAGAATTCGTGTATTCGTTTCACCAAAAACCAGTTACTTAATTCCTGATAAATACTAAGAATATTAAATGAGTAAGATATGGTTGAAAAGACATAACTGCATGCTAACATGTAATACATAGGTACCGCTTCCCTGCCATACTACCTATCCGTGACAGTATCTATCCAACTCTTTGTTCAATTCCATTACCCTCATTTCTTCCTCTATTCAGTTTCTTCAGAGACTATGATGCATTTCAAAATGCGAGAGATTAAAAAAACAAGATGTATACTGACATTTATTTGTTTCACTATGAACGCATTTGTTCACTCGTTCATTCTCTAAGTTCACTATAGGATTGGCAGTGCATTAGGAATTAATTACAGAAAATAAAAATAGGAAAAAGGCACAGTTCCTGCTTAGAGACGCTTGGAGAAAACACAATGAGTGAGACACAGAGACAAAAAAGTACAGGCTGGGGCGCCTGGGTGGCTCAGTCACTTGAGTGTCCGACTCTTGGTTTCAGCTGGGGTCATAATCTCACCGTTCAAGGGTTTGAGTGGGCTCTGCGTTGACAATGTGGGGCCTGGGTGGGACTCTCTCTTTCCCTTTCTCTCTGCCTCTTCCTCGCTTGCACATGCGTACACATTCTCTCTCGAAAAAAAAATAAATAAACTTAAAAAAAACTCATTAAAAAAAAAGTACAGGCTACACACAGGTAACATTAATTAGATCTCCCAGTTCATTTGTTCATAATAGTTTAAAAGGCTGTGAAGCTCCCACCAGAAGAGGCTGTGAGTTTGGACTGGCTTTCAGTAGGTCACTGTGAGCCATTATACATTTTTGAGAAAGCCAGGAATAAAGTAAAAGCCATACATTCATTAGCAAATTTAATTTCTTAGCAATGCAGGAAAGACTGAGAGAGAATAAATGTAGAAACTAGCCCAGAAACCTCCAGAAAGAGGAACAAAGGTCAAGACCAGGGAGTGATAGAAGACATAACCAGCAGCAAAGGAATCACAAGTTAGTTCTCAGACAGTGAGGATACAACAGAGACCAGAGGTGAACACAAAAACTGTCCTTTTTATACTTCTTTAGACAACTAACTTCATATCCACTTGTTTAGCCCCTTACCTGAAGAAGTGAGTAAAACGGAAAGAAACCTAAGCAATAAATGGACTTGAAACAATTATTCTTAAAATAATATCATTATATTATCTCTGGTTAGGAGAACTGACTGTTGTAACTATTCACTGCAGTAAAAGCTAAGTCATTTCTTTGTGTTAGTTTTGTACATCCAGTCCCAAACAAATTCCCAGAATTTTCATGATTAATAGTAGGAACATTTTGTCAATCTCATAGTTGGCCAACCACACTATTTTAATCTACTACAGGAACAATTAAAAAAAAATCAATTCCCTTTCATTCATCTTTTTGTTATTCCTTATATGGGAAAATGAACTCCAAAACTTAATAAGTAGAATATTTCTTGGTAAGATTTTAGGTAACTGATCGCATGCCACGTTCTAAAATATATCTATTAAATAAATGTAAATTGTATATATTTATATAGATATGTAACATATTAAATTATTTTAGAACATGATACAAAATGCCCATAAACTGATACCTTCAAAGTCAAATTTAATGCAATGCTTTAAAAACTCTACAGGTTTTTTTTTTCAATATACCAATCATGCTTTTTCTTCTTAACCAAGATACTGGCAAAATTATATTTCATCAGTTCAAGTCCAGAGTAGTATCATGAAAGCACTCTGAGAAAGGAGCTTTGAAACATGAGGTTCCTATAACTAGAGTTATTTTAAGAAAGTTGTTTAGGGGCGCCTGGGTGGCTCAGTCGGTTAAGCATCCGACTTCGGCTCAGGTCATGATCTCACGGTCCGTGGGTTCGAGCCCCGCGTCGGGCTCTGTGCTGACAGCTCAGAGCCTGGAGCCTGCTTCAGATTCTGTGTCTCCCTCTCTCTCTGACCCTCCCCCGTTCATGCTCTGTCTCTCTCTGTCTCAAAAATAAATAAAACATTTAAAAAAAATTTTAAAAAAAGAAAGTTGTTTATTAGAGCACAGCAAAGCAATTTTTAGTTATAATTCACCTTTCCTCCAATTTTTTCAATCTGCTCTAAGTGCAGGAAAGTAAATATGTAAATACAATTTTATAATTCAGAGAACAATTTCTTGATTACTTATAGCATGTGTTTCAATCAGCCATTAAGATACTTAACACCTACTATGTAACAGACATAGGCTAGGTTCTATGGAAAATATAAAGAAAAAAATGAGTTAAGTTTTACAATAAGTAAAAGCATTCTGAACATTAGAACAACTGAAAAAGCACCACACTTGGGATTAATCCTTAGGTTCCAGTTCCAATTCAGGTTTAGCTCCCATTATCTGTGTGTTCTGAGGTTCTTACTACTGTTACTGATCCCAAATGTAAAATGTCTGATTTGCTTTATTACCAGACACAAAGGTGATAATGCTTTGTAAACTGTGATGTTCACACAAATAATTACTACAAAAAAAAAAAAAACCCAAATAAATGGTGATGCAAAGCAAGTAGCATTGAAATGATGAAACTTGTGTTATTAACAATAAAACATTTGGAGGTGATGGAAGGGAAGAGTGGTATGGGACATATTAGGAAGGAATGTCTTTATAGAGAAGTGACATCTGAATCAAGTCTTACAAGGCAAGTGGAATATGAATATTCAAGAAGAGGGAGAAAGAGCAGCATAAGCAGAGGCATAAATTAGGTAAGTCAGAAAGATGTTTGATTGGATTACTTGAGATCAAACTAATCCTATAGGAGAGATTCTTCAGGAGTAGCCATGGTAAGTTTGGAAACATATGGTAGGGAACTTTTTATAAAGGCTCTAGCATGTCAGCTTGAGAACTTATGGTGTGTGAGCCTCAAGGAGGTGAGGTCTGTGGCGAAAGAAACAAAAAGATGAAAATACTATTTTAGGAAAATTAATCTGGGCATGTTTGTTGGCTGGTTATCACTATCTCATTGTTACCTCTCCCCTGAGCAAAGGGAGATCAATTCATTAAATAAGCAGTAGAGTCCTGTGGACATTTAGAAATGTCTAAAGACAAGTAGAAGAGGAAATCAATAGGGCATGAAGACTGGTAGGAAAGGGGATAAAAGACAAGGAGGTAAAGATGACATTGAACCTTCCAGTGCAGGGAGATTGGAGAATACCAATTATAGAAAGGAGGTAGGGCCAAAAAGAGGGAAAATAATGAGTGAGTTGGAGGCAAAAGTGAGACACACAATGCAATGTCCTGTATGTGAAGACATGACTTTGGTATTCAAGACCTTAAGTGGAGCGATGTATTTGACTTTAACTCTATTTATGTGAAGGTAATTGTAGAGGCCATGATGAGTTGATATGCTTACTAAAAAAAAAAAAAATTAAATTTGTGTAAAAAAGGGAATGAAAAGGGGTGCCTGGGTGGCTCAGTCAGTTAAGCATCCAACTCTTAATTTCATCTCAGGTCACGACCTCATGGTTGGTGGGATCGAGCACTGCTTCAGGCTCCAGGCTGACAGCAGGGAGTCTGCTAGGGATTCTCTCTCTCAACCTCTCTCTCTCTCTCTCTCTTTCCCCCTCCCCCACTTGTGCATGTGCATTAAAAAAAATGGGAATGAAAAGTCAAGGCTGAGAATAGGAATCAAAGGGAGTAAGTGCAGAGTTTCATCAATGAACCCAAGGGATACCAGACAAGGAGGCAATTTCAAAGAAGTAACATTGATAGGCAATGTCAAGTGCCACAAGGAGACAAAGGGAGTTCCTACTGGGACAGAGTTAAAAGATAGGTTAAAAGATGGTCACTGGAAAATGTTAGGAGTCTTTCTTCTGAAAAGGGTTAAGAAGATTGGGAAAGGCTTCAAAGAAGGTAAGGAAGCAGTAAATGCAATAGTAAATAGTGCAACAATGTGGTCAAGGAGTCTGAGAGCGTTGGGAGAGAATTTCCACAGAAGCTACACAAGGCAATAAGATTCACAGGTTTCACTCATAATTTTCAACACAAAAGACCTGCCTAATCTGATAGTGTAAAGTAATCCCATAAAGAGAAATAAACTAGGGTGACACTTTTTCTGCCTTTTCATATGTAGCAATAGCCTAAGTTCTGTGGAGATCACCCGTGGAATTCATTTACAAGAATCACTCGCAAATGGAAATCAAACTACTACCATTACTGCCCAAAGCAAGGGCACCCGAGCCTCTCACAACAGTGAACTTTAATTATACGTTTAGACATAAGGTATGGGATGAAAACAAAATCAAACCATTAAGGACATCACATCAAACAAGTGGCTTCACATAAATCAGTACCTTGCATTTCAAGTCTCCCTCGGTATGCATATGCTTATGTTCACAAATTGGTACTTAGAAAATAACCTTCCATATCTCATCACAACAAAAGACTTTGGAAAGTATATCAGTCCCCTATGGGAATCCTCCTAAGACTTCTAAATATTAATTTCTACAACGTCCTTATTTCCCAAACTAGTGGACTTCCTTTCCCACACCAAAAGCACGTTCCATTAATCACTGTTGTCGTACTGAATTGCTCAGACACATGCAAAATAATCAGTTGACTGCTTTCTGAGATAAACCAAGAGTTTAACAATATCTTTTCCACTACCAGTATTCCTCAGTACTATTAAAAAGTATTATTGGGCAATCACTGAATGACATCTCCCTATAAATGCAGTCTCCCAGCAATTTCATTTCTCTTTAGCTTCTTCTTCAATATTCACTTGCTTCTTAGTTTTCTAAGTTAATTTTGTCCATATATCCCTTCTCATCACCTTGTTACCAATATCTACTTTAACTCTTACCACTTATAGATCTGATTCAAGTTTGTAGCCTTTACTAGACTTCCAACATATTTCCAATACATAGCGAGTGTTTTAAGAATTTTTCTCAACAAAGGGTTTCAAAAAATATTTATATGCCTTACTATGATATTGAGTATGAGTCATGTCAATCCATTCACAAAACATTTATGAACACCTACTATGTGCTAAGCATTGTTTTCGGAGTTGTGCAAGTAGCCAAAAACAAATGGTCACAAATCCCTTCCCTTTCCTAATGAACTCACTTTCTAGTGGGAGAAGAACCAGACGCAAATAAACAAGACAAGTGAGGTATTTAGTATGCCAGCAGGTGCTTCAGAGAAATTAAAGCAGTAAAAGTGGATGAGGAGTGTTGGGCTGAAAGGGAAGAGATACAGCTTGGAATAAAGTGGTCAGGGAGGGCCTCATTGGGAAGTAGCACCTGAGCAATGATCCAAAGAAAGCAAAGGACCTGGCCATGAGGGTACCTGGGAGGAGAGCATTCCAAGCAAAGTAAACAACAGTGCAAAGGCCCTGAGGCGGGAGCATGCCCAGCACAACTGAAGATCAGCAAAGGGGCGACTGTGGTCAGAGGAAGGCGCATGAAAGAAAAGGAGTAAATTAGACGGAGAAGTAACAGAGAAGAGTGTAGATCACAAGGTCTCACAGGCAATTAGAGGGACCTTGGCTTTTACTTGGAAGGAGTGTATTTGGAGGGTTTAAACCAAAAACAAGTGAAATGACTTGACATGTTTGCAAAGAATCACCCCTACTCCCCTGGTTATAGGAATCCAGGGAAACCAAGTAGGAAGCTGCTATAGCAGGATAACAGGAGTGGACAGAGGTAGCGAAAAGTAGTTAAAGCCTGAATTTTTTTAAGTTTTTATTTTAATTCCAGTTAGTTAATACACAGTGCTATATTAGTTTCAGATGTACAATACAGTGATTCAACACTTCCATACATCACCCAGTGCTCATCACAACAAGTGCACTTCTTAAGCCCCATCACCTGTTTCACCCATACCCCTGCCTTCCCTCTGGTAACCATCAGTTTGTTCTCTAAACTTAAGAGTCGGGTTTATGGTTTGCCCCCATTTTTTTTCCTTTTTTCCCCTATGTTCATCTGTTTTGTTTCTTAAATTCTACATATCAATGAAATCATATGGTATTTGTCTTTCTCTGACTTATTCACTCACCATAATACTCTTTAGCTCCATCCATGCCCTTGCAAATGGCAAGATTTCATTCTTTCTTATGGCTGAATAATATTCCATTGTGTGTGTATATATACGTGTGTGTGTGTGTGTGTGTGTGTGTGTGTGTGTGTGTGTGTGTGCATACATATAGAGAGAGAGAGAGAAAGAGAGAGAGACAGAGAGAGAGACAGAGAGAGAGAGAGGCACATCTTCTTTATCCATTCATTAACCGATGGACACTTGGTCTGCTTCCATATCCTGGCTACTGTAAATAATGTCACTATAAACATCAGGATACATGTATTCCTTTTGGATTACTGTTTTATTATTCTTTCAGTAAATGCTCAGTAGTTCCACTGCTGGTTCATAGCATGGTTCTATTTTTAACTTTTTGAGAAACTTCCATACACTTTTCCACAGTGGCTGCACCACCAACAGTGCCAGAAGGTTCCTTTTTCTCCACATCCTTGCCAACACCTGTTTCTTTTGTTGTTTTAGCCATTCTGTTGTCTTTAGTCTGAGGTGATATCTCACTGCTATTTTGATATGCATTTCCCTGATGGTGAGTGATGCTAAGCATCTTTTCATGTGTCTGTTGGTCATCTGGATGTCTTTGGGGAAATGTCTGTTCCTGTCTTCTGCCAATTTCTAACTGGATTATTTGTTTTTTTGGTGTTGAGTTGTACAGTTCTTAACACGTTTTGGATGCTAACCTTTATCAGATACATCACTTGCAAATATCTTCTCCTATTCAATAGTTTGTCTTTAATTTTTATCGTTTCCTTTGCTGTGCAGAAGTTTTTTAGTAAACTATTTCCCAATAGTTTATTTTTGCTTTCTTTCCCTTGCCTCAGGAGACATTTCTAGAAAAAAGTTGGTATGGCCTGTCATCTGTTCTAGGATTTTTATGGTTTCAGATCTCACATTTAGGTCTCTACTCCATTTTGAGTTTATTTTTGTGTATGATGTACGAAAGTGGTCCAGTTTCATTCTTTTGCAGGTAGGTATCCAGTTTTTCCAGCACTATTTGTTGAAGAGACTGTCTTTTTCCCATTGCATATTGTTGCCTCCTTTGTCATAGATTAATTCACCACATAATCATGGCTTTCTGGGCTTTCCATTCTGCTCCATTGATCTATGTGTCCATTTTTGTGCCAGTACCATACTGTTTTGATGACTGTAGCTTTGTAATACAGGTTAAAATTTGGAATTGTGGTACCTCCAGCTTTGTTTCACTTTTTCATGATTGCTTTGGTTATTCAAGGTCCTTTGTGGTTCTATACACATTTTAGAATTGTTTGATCTAGTTCTGTGAAAGATGCTGTTGGTATTTTGATGGGGATTGCATTAAATGTGTAGATTGCTTTTAGCAGTATAAACATTTTAACAATATTTATTCTTCCAGTCCATGAGCATGGAATGTCTTTCCATTTCTTTGTGTTGTCTTCAATTTCTTTCGTCAGTGTTTTATAGTTTTCAGAGTATAGGTGTTTCACCTCTTTGGTTAAGTGTATTCTTATGTATCTTATTATTTTTGATGCAGTTGTAAATGGGATTGTTTTCTTAATATCTCTTTCACTTGCTTCCTTATTGATGTATAGAAATGCAGATTTCTGTACAGTGATTTTGTAGCCTGCGACTTTACTGAATTCATTTATCTATTACCCATTCTAGCAATTTTTCAGTGGAGTCTTTAGGATTTTCTACACATAGCATCATGACATCTGCAAATAGTGAAAGTTGTACTTCTTCCTTATCAATTTGGAAGCCTTTTATTTCTTTTTGTTGTCTGATTGCTGTGGCTAAGACTTCCAGTACTATGTTAAATAAAAGTGGTGAGAGTGAACATCCTTGTCTTGTTCCTGACCTTAGGGGAAAAGCAGAGCTTTTCCCCATTAAGGATGATGTTAGCTGTGGGTTTTTCACATATGGCCTTTATTATGTTGAGGTATGTTCCTTCTAAACCTACGTTGTTAAGGGTTTTCATCATGAATGGATGTAAAGACTGGATATTTTTAAAAATGGAGCTAAAAGCATTTGCCACTATTAGATGCGGTCAATGAGAAAAGACTACGTTGTTGTTTACTGACAAGAGTAAGATCTCAGAAAGATGAGGTTTGGCTGGGAGAGAGTGGAATGCAGAGAGGGGAGGTAATCAGGAGTTTGGTTTTAGCCATGTTAAGTTTGAGACACTTATTAAACATCCATGTAGTGACACAGACATTCAAGACTAAAGTCAGGCTGACCACCAAAGGAATAAATGTAGGTAGAGAAGCAAAATAGAGCAATGGTCAGAACCCTGTGGCTCTAGCATACACATCGTGTGTCTCCAACAGCTACTTATCATGGAGAAGATGAGCAACCAGCAAAGGACACTGAGAAGATGGAGCACAGAGGCAGGAGGAAAGTCAAGAGTGTACTGTCCTGGAAGGAAGTGTTTCAGTGAGGGGAAGATCCACATTCTTCTAGGTCAAGCAAAATGAAGACTGAGAAACTGGCCATTGGATTTAGCAACATGGATATCACTGGTGACTGGGACAAAGTTATGTTTGGTGGAGTGATGGAATAAAAGCCAACAGGGTTCGGTTCAAAAGAAAATGTGAAGAGAGTCTTCAGCCTAACTTTTCTGTTCTTGGGGTACGGACATGAACTCTGTTTTCTTCTGCACATATTTTCCTTTGTCATTTACCTTCATGTAACCTTGAATGAGCTATACATCTGGGTTATCTCTATAATACCTGACAATGACAATAATAACACTGATCCTTGCACTCACAGTTTATTGCCACTGTTTCTTAGGTATGCTGAGACAGCACAGGGGAAATATCACAGGCCTGGGAGCAAGAATAGATGTGCACTCTTTCAGAAGCTAGAGCCTCCTTTTATTCCCCATAAAACTGGGAGGTTAATCCCCATATCACAGGACTGTTGTGCAGGTTAACGATAATGTATATAAATTCCCATGGTATGTGAGTTGACTGGCACACATCAGTTAATTTCCCCATTTCCCAGTAGGTAGTAGAAGGGCCAGAAGTCACATCTCACTGTGCCAAGTAGCCAATTTAACTATCCCACTGCATAGTACTTAAAAAGCAAAACAAAACCTACTTTTTTTCTTCCAGAGGTTTATGTATCTGGAGAACTAGAGAAAAGCATGGAAGGGTAGAAATGAAATTCCTAGGCATATTCAACTGCAGAAAAAGCCTGTTCTGGGTCATGATTGTGATCACCTTGCCCCATTTCTGACCATTTCGGCCAACACAATAATGCCTTTCTGGTCATGGTTTTTAAGCTACTCCATAATGCACTCCAATTCTCAACTTGTGCTGTTTGCCTCTTTGTGGTCTCAGAACACTCTCACTTTTCAAGAAAGCATGTCCACAATTTAAACCACACTGATCAAGTGTTTAGCAGCATATTGGAAAACCATTACTCATCTCAATCCCTGATTTATATATATATATATATATATATATATATATATATATATATGCCATTTTATTCATTGCCTTGTATTTCTCAACCCTACATATGCATTACAATCAGCTAGGAAGCTTTTTAAAATACTAATTCCTGACTCTCCACTCTCTCTCCCCTTAAGATTCTAATTAAGCTGGTCTGGAGGGAGGGCTTCTTCATATTCCCCACTGATTCCAATATGTGTTGGGCTTAATGGGTTGGTCTCTTCTCACCTGTGCCCAAAGAAGCCATTCCTATAATCTATTGCTAAAGCCTGTCTGCCAGAGAACTCTTCCTGAATCAAGGCTCAATTCTGAGACTCTTGCTCAAACCACCCCCCATCACCACCACCACCACCAACCTCTCCACTATCTACCAGTAGTTCTAAACTACTCTTCTGGCATTGAAGGCCACTCAACCATCTGACCCCCAGGCCACCCACTACTCCCCTACATCAACCCTTCAGTCAAATCACGTTAATCACTGTTGTACAAAAGCAAAACCATAGTATGAGACTGCCTTTCCAACAATTCCCATCAAAAGTATAATAAACCCCAAAACCACAGCCATTTACTCTTAGTCACTAGCATGACAGATGAAAGAGAATCTGCTTGCATTAGGTAAATTAATAGAAGAATATAACTGACAAATGCTTCAGATAGTGAAAACTCTGCTGTGTGAGCTGGTGAGGAAGGGAGCCCTGCACCACTGGTCTCTGTCCTGACCCTTCAGGCTCTCCTCTAGCAGATTCTGAGTAGACTTGTGTATGACATCAATTGCATCATACTCTCAGAAGAGGTGAATGATTTTCTCTTGATATACTTCACATTTCTTACTCTGAAGTTAAAAGAGGATTACCTCTGGATCAAGAAAACATGAGTTGGTAGCTACTAGTGTGAGAACTCCTAACTCCAAGTATTTTTGGTGTATTTTCCCAAACTGGCAGCCCAGTCCAATCTCTGCAGGGGATTGGTGGGGCTGAGAACTGCAAAATAAAATGTCAGCCTCTATTTGTAAATTGGTTCCATCAGAGACATAGAAGCGTGAAAACAGATTAGGAGTATTGTTATTTTTACTGGGATAATTAATCCCATGTTGTTGAAAGGCTGATGATCATTACAGTATTTCTTCCTGTGGAAAGGAAGAGCTCTCATTTCAGGTTGTGGGGTTTGGAGTTTTTTAATTCATATTTGCCTTTGGTTTGGGGTGGCAGTTTGAAGACTCTACTGTATCTGGACCTAATACTGTTTTATATGAAATTTAGAGATTATGACTCCATGAAAAAGAGCTTAACCCTCAGCAAGTGTTACTCAAATATACAACATCAAGTGAACAAACAAAACCGCTGCTCTTTGGTTTCCCAAAATGGTGACAAACAGATTTCCCTCTCTCACTGTTCTTCCATACTTTCTGAATTTCTAAACAAATTTTAACAACAGTATAAACAATCAAGGATGAGAAGTATTAAAAGTCCTGGGAATTAGAACAAACAGAACTACAGAAAATTGAATTATATTAAGATATATTAAGATATTGATATTAAGACAAGTCAGGCTCAGATAACAAGCAAAAGATTCTCTGTCCCCTTTGTTTGGAGCAACTCATTTCATCCGTGTCCACCTGGGACCGTAAGTGAACTGAAAAAAGACCCTCCGAATGTTTACACAGCAGAAGCCAAGTGAACCTGCTGATCCAAATCAACAGTAAACTTCAAACAAGCTGTCAGGAAAGTTTCAAGCTTTTCCAAATGGCTCAGTTTTTACAGGAGACCAGACCTGAATTATTAAGGAAGGGCCTAGCGTCTGATAAGTATTCTTCTAAGTTACACAATAATCATAAAACATTAATAAACCTTTCTAGGTGGAAAAAAAACGGATGAAGGGAGTAACTATGAACCAACTGGCTTAAGTGATTATTCTAATCATCTAAGGAAATAAATTCAATGAAAGCAGTCAAAATCTACCTCCCCTTGGATTACAAACATTGGTCCTAATCTTTATTATTTTGGGACCATCCATCCCTCAGAAGTTATCATAAGCCTAAAGTCAGTCTAGAAAAACTGTATCTACTAGAGGTTCCTGAAAGTGAAAGGGACAGGGCATGACTAGACCAGAGTCCACCAGAGTCCATGGGAAGGGGCTAAGCAGCAGAAACCTTTCTCAAGTGTGAAAGATGGCAGAGATCCCCTTAGAGCTGCTCCCTGGGCTCTGTGTCACACACACTGCAGACCTCTGCTGTGGTAACCCTTGACCCCAGTTCCTTTCATGACCTCCGAAATGTCCAGATGTTATCTTAGATCAAATTCTAAACCCAGCCTTGCTTCCCAGGGATCGCCCCACCCACATTCACCGCACACTTGATTGACACCATCCACTGGCACTCAGCACCTCCTCCAGGGAGGTTGGAACTGGATGCATCCTCAGAAACGGAGCAGAGAGGCGCAGAAAATCTCAAAGCCCCCAGGTAAGAGCTACTGATGGCATTGAACATTTTGTTACGGAGGTAAAGGGATGTTCATTCTGTATCTGATTTCCCTCCTCGCACCGTATCTCACATTACCTCATTAGACAAATGTGTTTGCCTTTAAAGCTCACTGCATATATTCTGTACACATTCTTGTGGTTAGTGTGGTACAGTGAAGGCTGGTTTTGTCCCAGCATTGTCAGAATCACAAACACACTCAAAACCAGTGCCACTGATAATGACAGATAAGTTTTTCCTTACTTTGAAACAATCAGGCAGACAAGTCACAAACAGCATAAAGAAGTGAATGGAAAAGATTTCAACTTTCTGTGGTAATTGTGTTTGCACTTCCTTTTAACTTTTATGATGTGTTAGCCATAGAATGGCCTCTAAAGCGAAACGGAAGAGGAAAGTACGTAACCTTATCGAAAAATACAGCCAGCTAAATCCCTTCCCTTCAGTACACTTTTTAAAAGTCTAATGTAATTATATTATTCACCAATTTCTATACTGAAGTTGGTAATGATGAAAGTAATAAATCTCTTACCCTTCCTTTGTGCTACAAATTCAGTAAACTAAAGAATGAAGCTCCACAAAAGCCTGCTTAAAAATATAATTTATAGAACCAACCCTGAAAAAAATTTCAGCACCAGAATCCGAGCTCCCAGACTCTATTAACAATGAGGCAAGAAACAAGGCCCCAGGATGCTGAGGGGAAAGGGAGTATTTTCCACAGTCCTGAAGTGACCCTTCCCCTCCCCCACAGTCTCTGGCTGTGGCTCCCAATAACACTTTATAGGCCACAAAGGAGCTGCATCCAGCTGTCCACACTTCTCAAGGGAGTCCCTTCTAGAGGGCCGTCAGGGAGATAATACCATCAGAACAAGAAGTGGGGAGGGGTTGCAAGATACACTCTTACCCTTCCTTTTTTTCCTCTCAGGGAAAGACCTTGAATAAGCAAAACGTGAGAAAGAAAGCATTCCATACCTTAGCTTTTAACTCATCTGGGATTATCTAAAGTAGCACTTAGAAAACTGGCTTTGGACCTGCTGCACATTCAGGATCCCCAATCTCTCACCCCCACCCTCCTTGCTCAGTGCTTCAGTCCACTCAGGGCTGAAGGACACTTCATTTTCAGCAGAAGCTTCTCTGAGGTGGTGCACTACTCAGATAGCTGGTTCCCACAATGGTGGATTCTAACCTTGGCTGTAATCCCCACGAGACGCAATGCTGCTGGGATGTGAAACCATATTGGCAAACACTCTGTAAAATAAGCTCCTCAATGGTATAAACATACACCAGTGACAGAGTGAGGTAGCAAATATTTTCAGTTTGCTGCACTTCCAAAAAATATATATATGCCTACTATACTAAAGTCAGTGTACTGAAAAATGACAGCTCAAGAATTGACTGGTTAAAGCCTTAAATCTTGGAGTCACTAAGCTATTGCTAATCTGTTCCATTAACTTTATTAGCTATGCATACCTGGGTTTAATTTCACCTCTAAATTATAATTATACTGAAGAGTTGAACAAGAGACCCGATTAGCACTTTCCTCTTGCATAAGGCCTATTAAGGTAAGAGTAAAAAAAAAAAAAAAAAAGGCATTTTCAAATATTCTTAGAAACTTGCAGAACAGAGTGACTTCCTGTCTTTTCATCCTATATAAAATGTCAAAACAAAACACACACAGAATTTTATTCCCCATCTGCTTCATTCATTCTCCTTGCCATTTAAATTCACTAATACACCAAACATTTTACTCATTTGTCTTGTGTCTCCCATTTTAGAAAGGGAGCTCCATGAAACAGGGATATTTAATTTCCGCATATAGCCTCCCAGCCTGGAACAGTGATTGGCACACAGTATGTGCTCAATGAATCTGCCCTGGAATATAAACAATCAAAATATCTAGACCCTATGTTTTTGAAAACAATTACTGAAAGACTAAATTGTAAGGTTGATACATTAGAGGTATTTTTTAACATTGACCTAACATATAAATTGCACTATGTCAAAAGTAAGGTCTTTCACAAATACGTTGGTTTTGAAGTAAACTGAAAAATCACTCTGATTCCATTTTGCGGTCACATATTTGCTTACAGATTGTCTCATTCTGCCTTTATTTATTCCAGAATTACTGCAAATTTTACTTAGCACATATTAAATACTAAAGAAAATTCTAGAATATCACAGAGTAATTAGAACTTTGAATTCTGACAGGCTGGAAAAGAAATGGTTTGTAGAAAGAATGTATGATACCATATAGTAAAGCTACAATTTTCTTTTAAATCTAATTAGCACAGTTTTTCTTTTTTTTTTTTTAATTTTATTCAAATATCTTGGCTGACTGTGTGGACCTCTCATTCAGGTTTACTTGTATTTTCCTGATGCCATTAAAGTTGAATCTGACCCAGACACTAAGCTATAGAAAGGTGAAGGTTTAAAATTGGTGAAGGTTTAAAATTAAGTATCTGTTCAAGTATCAACTAAACTTTCAAAATTTCTGGACGTCTAACTCATTATATTCCCTATAATTAAGTCATTCTTGAGTATAATATAGTTTTTTAATATAAAATAGCCTTAAAGCCCAAAGAATATTTGGTATCTTAAAAAATTCCACTATACAGAGAAGATACAATTTATATGTGAGAATTATTAGTTCACTGAAAATACACAGGAGAAACATCAAATTCATATTTTACTTGAAAGCTATATTCATCTATCCATAGCATGATTCCTTTTGGACTCTAAGATTATACAGCTGTGCTAACTATCCTTGCTAGAAGCTGAGAAAAATGGCCATGTCTATGGAACATGGCTTATTTATCAAAGATCATCCTGTGACTACCAGAATGCCAGTTACTCTCCCTTATCTATTCTATCAAAAGAAGTCCTGGCAAGTAGAACACTCCCAGGGGTAACAATCATTTCAACTAAGGTGCACCTCATTCGTGTTTAAATTACATCACTGCAAATTATACAATATCCACTGAATGCAGAGCGATACATACATTTTGGAGAGCAAAAGGTGTGTGTATGTGTGTGCATCTGCGCATTTAATCCTTGCTTCAAACATAAAGTGATCTAATCATATATAGGATACATAGAAGTAATATTTAACACATAAAACCAAGAGTTCACCAGGTATAAAGTAGTAAGTAAATAAGTACTTAGAGATACAAAAATAATCCAAGAGGAATTAAATTACACTGAAAATAGTCTTAGCAATGATATACACTAAGAGATAACCAACAGAACTAAGGTTGTCTATTTTTAAATGATTCATTGCTGGGGCACCTAGGTGGCTCAGTCGGTTAAGAGTCTGACTTCACCTCAGGTCATGATCTTGCAGTTCGTGGGTTCGGGCCCAGCTTGAGGCTCTGTGCTGACAGCTCATAGTCTGGAGCCTACTTCAGATGCTGTGTCTCCCTCTCTCTGCCCCTCCCCCACTCAGCTTTGTCTCTTTTTCTCTCTCAAAAGTAAATAAACATTTAGAAAAATTTAAATGATTCATTGCCTTTTCTCATTTCTGTGCTGGAAACTCATGACTTCTGGATAACTGTTGGCTGCTGAGTGCTTGCCTGGCTCTGACCCCTATCTTGGATTGACCATGATCTTCTTGTTGCTCCCTTGCTCTCTCTCGTTGGTTTGCCCGAAACCAACTACTGTTGCTTCCTGACTTCTAGCTTCTGTGTTCTATGTCCTGATCCCAACATCTGCCTTGGTTTTCTGATGCCTGATTAATCACAGTGCTCCCACAATCTAGAAATGCCCAGGCCAGTGAATCACCAGCAGAAGGTGTTAGAATAGCTGCTGCACAATGGGCCAACTCAAAATCCTCACCCTCCTACTGAGGAACTGACTAGAGTATCGGCAAGTTACAATACATTGTGTTACAATGACACAAACCTTGTAGGGGTTGTGGGTTGTGAGTTATGCATGAATATGCAGTGCCTGACACACAACAAGCACATATTAAATGATTTCCATATTTTCCTGGGTCTGTTTTGTTTGAGACTTCAGAAAAAAAATTTTTAAACTACACAAAATCTCCATATCGCCGTATCTTCACTCTTCCTGCACTGAAGGCAAAAAATAAAAAATAAAAATAAAAACAAAAAGTCAGAAAAAAAACTTTTAGGTAGCTCCTATAAACATATGTGAAGAGATAAATAAATATTAGATTTCTAGATGGACCAGAATATGCTATTTTGGAGGGAAATAACCCAAATTATATGCTGAGTATAATAGGTTCTTACAGTAAAGGAATCCAAGTATTAATATAAATGACTTTCTGAGAACACAAGCCCAAAGTATCCCTGGGGCCCAAAGTGTGGCAAAAAAAATACACCTTGCCCATCTTTTCCACTTCCTTATTTTAGCACAGAACACCTCAAGTACCCGGTTGCCCAAGTAGGTAGCACATTTCCCAGTCCCCCTTGCAGCTGGTTCAGCCGTGTTATGACACTCTGGTCAAGGGGATGAGAGTGAAAGCAAAGTGTGGAATTCGTCTCTGTCCCCCTAGGGCTGGAACGTGAAAGGGGTCTGTAGGCCAGCCTTAACCATATGGTCCAGCACACCCTAGTGTACTGGTTCCCCAGCCTTCTGCACACTGGAACCACCTGGGGAAACTGTATAAAACACTGGTGCCTGGCTCTCTCTCTCTCCTACAGACATTGATTTAATGGGTCCTAGGGGATACTGGAGCAGTAAGATAGAAGGAACGGGAGACTCTGAATAGCCTGACAGAGCTGAGCTGCTTACTCCCCTGAAACACTGTTAGGCAATCACACTGAAAAATTAAATAACCAGAGCTCCAAGAGGAGCTCCAAGAACACACACAAAAAAAGCCGTGTTGATTACATACGGCTTTCTTATTCACAAACAAACAGTGCTGTTTAAACTACTGTCGTTTGGCTTCAGTGAAAGCAGCTGAACAAACATGCTCATAAATAAACATAATAAACATGCAAATTCTGGTCTTCAGAAAAAAATATATAAGTATAGGTTAAAAATAATACCATTCTTTTTCTTTTAAATTTTAAGAGAGCGAGAGCGTGCACACGTGTGCAGGGGAGAGGGACAGAGGGAGAAAGAGACAGAGAGAGAAAAAGAGAGAGAATCTTAAGCAGGCTCCATGCTCAGTGCGAAGCCTGACGCCGGGCTCTATCTCATGACCCTGGGATCAGGACCTGAGCCAAAATCAAGAGTTGGACGCTCTACTACTAAACCACCCAGGCAGCCCAACACTATTCTTTTTCTAACAAAAAAAAAATGAAAGTTTACCAATAGCAAAAGAGAGTGTAGTTTTAGCAGTCTAGGGAAATCACTGGTGAGCTTTCATTAAAGAAAAACTAAAAATAAATTTAAAATATTAAGATTATCCAGTTAAGACAAAGACAAAAATATATTAAAGTTTGCCAATTCATTAATAATTAGCATAAATCAATGAAACATTTGAAGCACAATGTGAGATGTCAAAAAAGATGCTAGGACGGAGTTAAGTAAATACTGATATCTTGCAGGGCCATTTTTGATAGGATACCTGTTAAACTGCTTTAATAAAGAAATGGACTCTTTCTATTTTCTTGTTCTGTTATCCTCAACATGTGACTTCCATTTCACAGTCCAAAATGGCTGCCTCATTACCTGCCATCACATCCTCATACCAGACAGGGAGAAGGAAGAGAGCACCTATTCCTTCATTATAAAGGTACACCTTAGAATCTACCCATGCCACTTCTGCTCACATCCCACTGCCCAGAACCTATTCATATGCCCACACTTAACTGTAAGGGAGGCTGAGAAATGTAGTCCTAAATTAGACAATCATGCCTTGAGGTAAAACTTTTATCTCTATGGAAGAAAAGAATATTGGACATTGGGAGCAATTAGAAGTCTCTGCCAGGGGTCTCATTATTAAGAGGTACAAGAAAAATTAGGATAAAGTTGTGTTTAGAATATTCAAAAATTTTTGGCAGAATATATGAATACAAAAATATTTCTATACAACATATAGAAATACATTAAAGCTATACAAAGTCCAACACATAGATATACAGCATAGAAAATGAAAATCCACTTTGTTTTCATAATTGCATCTCTGGGGAAATAATGAGTTATTAAATCAATCTTGGAATATGTGGGTATGAAGCTAACATTTGGGGGATATAATGTCTTTCCATAGCTCTTCCCCAAGTGCTACTGACAGAAATAAAACTTTGGAATGGAAGATATTATTTCTGGAATCCTAAGATTACTTTCTTTGGGGCAATAGTCTCAAGTAAGAAAAAAACTAGAATCCAAAGGAGCATGAAATCAAGGCCAAGCTGAGGCATTAGAAGGCATCAAAGTAAAACATCAATATTTCTTGTACAATCACTAAAAATGTGACACCATCTATAAAGCCTCTTCTACTGGCAAAAAGACAATTTACATAGATAATTAAAGTAACAAAAGTAGCAAAGCAAAATCAAACACAGACATCAACCTTTATGTGACTCTCCCAGAGAAACAAGTTTTAAAATGAATAAAAATTTTACTCGTTCATATTCTATATTGCTGTATTTTTGCTATTAACCCAGAGAATATTTCTATATCAGTATTCTAAATTTAACCAGCTGCAGTCATTCCTTAAGTATTGTACCATTTAACCTTTTCAAGTGAAGGGCTTGCCTTTTAAAGGAAAATACTCATTTCACATTAACGACAGAACATAATGTCCTTGGCTTAGATATTCTTGAACAACACAGGTCCTTTTTTGTACACTGTGCTTAGCTATATGGCAAGCCTAGAACAGCATAGGTTCATTCAAGGAATCAATGCTTGAAGTCATCTATACTAACTAGAAATGTTTAAAAATCATAATCTCAACGTACCGAACTTCTTAAAATTATAATCACTGACTTCTTGGATAAAATGCAATAATCATTCATGAGAATGGAAAAAAAATTTTTTTAAATGTACCAGGATTTGAATGATTATACTCAATACCACTTGAAAAGTGACCCAACCATACTCCTAAGTAAAGAAACACTTACGAAGGGGTGTTTTTCCTGAATTTTTGATGGTTTGAGGCAAATATAATGTCATAAGTCAAAGAAATCTTGGTTTTAATATAGCTCATGAAATTTTAATAAGTTCAGAACAAAAATTCATTATGGAAAGTAAATGTTATAAGTAAGGTTTTTAAAGAATACACATAAACAAAAAAATATTTTTTAGGTCAAACTAATTGTACTCAAAACTCAAACATAACAATTTTATTTGGCATTAAAACATAAACCAGATACTATATATAGTAAAAGAGCACTCAGAATATTATTAAAAGACAAGTACGAAGAAAAACTGAAATGATACCAAAATGTTGTCAGATAAATCGTTTCTTTTTAAAAAGTGTGCACAGTAATGGCTGTGGGCATTAAATGTGAGAATATATAAGTTCCACACAATTTGTATCATGGTTTAAAAAATGATTATGTCATTATTTCCAAGATTTGAACCTAGTCATAATAAATATAAGAAGTCATGAGATGCCGCTTCTGTACTCTGACTTCTAAATTTATATGTTACACTTAAGAACGTACACTTAAAAGAATGATTATACAAAAACGATCAAACATCCAACCTCAGATACCTAAGTTCAATTCCTCTTACTATTCTCAAAAGGGTATGTTCCAAATCTTAACCACTGACTTTATAGTTCCTTTACGCTCAGCAAAAACAAACAACAAAACAAAAGCAGAACACAAAGAAAACAATAGTTCAATTTCATAGAGAAATAAAGGCCATGAGGTAGAAACTCCCAACTTTCCTCACCTCTAAAATAATCCTGGGAACTACATCCTTTCCTTCCTTCCCCACCCCCAACCCCTACCCACCCCCCCCCCACAACCTGACTCTCAACTCCCCAAAGCCACACCTCCCCTGCATTCCTGAAGCCCCCTCTGGCTTCCTCAGGGCCTTTCTTTATCTATTAAAGCATCCTGCATGTTTCAAGGCTGGAAGACAACGGGCTCAGGAGCAGGCTAGGTGGCCTCAGAAAGTGCCAGACTCTGTCTGTGGTGTAGGAGAGACAGGGAAAGAGAGATAAAGTAGAAGTTTGGGAGGAAAAAAAAGAGAGAAGAAATGCTTATTACTATCAGGACTTCACCTATAGAAGCTGCTTTGAACTTGAAGCCGGGCTGTGAGATGTCACTGAATGTGTTTTCCAAATATGAAACTAAGCATAAAGAGGCTATGCAATTTGCCCCAAGTCACACAGTTTGTAAATTTCAGTGCCAGAACTTTAACCCAGGTCATCAGATTCCCTAAACCCATGCTCTGTGCGCTTCAGCCCACTGTCCCAGCGTGGCTGGTGAGTGTTCACAAGGAGGTACAAAGGCCACCCCAGCAGTTCTGCTAGCGCTAGACTAGAGAAGCCGCAGAATTTCAAAAATATACGAGAGACAGCTGGCTCATTCTTTAGAGTCAGAGTCTGAAAAAACGTGTTGCTGTGGGTGTTTCACAGCAGTGAATTTTGCCAAGTTTCTTCCTTATCTCCCAGTGACATGGGGGTTCTTGCCATGGTTTGCAGGAAGATGCACCAGACTTCCACAACGATCTGTTGTAGCTGCTTCTGTTTCCTTTTCATTGTCTCCTCCCCTTGGCTATGCTCATCTTCCTCAAACATCCCTGGACAAAATCATCCCCTTATGTTACTAACCTATTTCTCCCCTTGCACTTTACCACCAACTCTGGGTAGTTTTTCCATCAGTCTTCACCAACTCAGCTTTCACTGATGTCTCAGATCATTCTCAGTTAGGCTTCTGGTCATACACATTACTGGAGCTAATCCCAAATGACATTCTGATTGTCAAAGCCAGTGGCCTCTTCAGTCTGCACACTACCTACTTCTCAAATGTAGGTCACTTGGCTGGCTCAGTCGGTTGAACGTCAAACTCAATTTCGGCTCAGGTCATGATCTCACGGTTTTGTGAGTTCCAGCCCTGCATCGGGTTCTGTGCTGACAGTGCGGAGCCTGCTTGGGATTCTCTCTCTCCCTCACTTTCGGCCTCTCTCCTGTTCATGCTCTCTCTGCCTCTCTCAAAATAAATAAATAAACTTTAAAAAAAAATTGTAAAGAGTTCTGACAACTTTATTTTTTTTTTTACCTTTTTTAACCTTTTATTTATTTTTGAGACAGGGAGAGACAGAGCATGAACAGGGGAGGGTCAGAGAGAGGGAGACACAGAATCTGAAACAGGTTCCAGGCTCTGAGCTGTCAGCACAGAGCCCGATGCGGGGCTCGAACTCACGGACCGTGAGATCATGACCTGAGCCAAAGTCGGCCACTTAACCGACTGAGCCACCCAGGCGCCCCGAGTTCTGACACTTTAAAGAATGCTTTCTTCTGGGAACTAAATCCTTCCTTGGATTTCAAGAGATCCCTCTCTCCTGGTTGTTTCAACCTTTGATGTCTCAGTCCTAGACACCAGTGCACCGTACTTCTTCCTCTACCCTTTAAATGCTGGCTCTCCAACCCTTTACCCTTGGTTTGTATGTTTGCTCCCTCCTCAAGTTGTTCCCTTATGGCATCTCCTCCACCTGATGGTTTCAACACATATGATTATTTAATTGCTAGATCTCCAATTTTTGCTCCAAATTCTTTCTTAACTTTCATATTCTTATCTTCAAAAATCAGCAGAATTTGCAGCTTGGCAGGTCCAAAATGAAATTCACTTTTCTCCCCGCCCCCCCAACGCTGTTCTGTCCCTTGCATTCCATTTCTCAGTTAATGACACTACCCACCTTGTCTTCAAACTACAGACCAAAGCACCCACCCTGTCTCCTCCCTACATAAACCCCCTCTTCTTATGAATGAGCACCAATACCAAAGGTTCTACCCAAGACCATCTCAGAGTTGTTGGGTGTTTGTCTGTCTGTGGTTTGGTTTTTATTCTGTTTTGTTTCTCTTCTTCTTCTACCTTCGATCAGACATTCCACATTTCTTACCTGGACCAATGCAATGGCAGAAACTCCTAATGGGTAACTAGATTCCAGTCTTTATTCCTCCATCCCACTGACAGAATTCTCTTGCTGAGAAACAAAGCTACTCTCCATAGATACTCTTCTTATATTAACGGCTTCATAATAAGGTAGAATTATGCAGACGAAACCATAAGACAAAAGAGTGGCTCTGGCCATATGATTAACTCCAAAAATCAGAATTATGAATGAACTATGACATATTCACTACAAGAGTCAAGACATTAAGGGCAGCTTCCTGAGGCATCCTCGTGCATCCACATTCAAACTAGTGGCTAGAAAACAAAGAAATCTGCCAAATCAGCCTAACTAGTGCCCGGCCAGGGGGCTCAGTTAAGACCTCTCTGAGGGCTTAGGATAAAAAAAGATCAGAGTCTTGAGACCCTCAGAGAAAGACCACTTTGGTACAAGCAGAAATCTATTATTTTACAAGCTAGACTATGTTTATGTTTCATGTTGACTCTAGGATTACTGACCTGTGCTCTTCCCTAGCAAATAATAATGTTTTGAAGATTACAACCCGTCCCAGATTTAGAGAAGCAGGGAAAAGTCTTCTCTGGGTGCTTATGCTGAGGACCAGTGAGGGGGTAGGCATAGCGTGTAAGAGGAAGGAATCCCAAGGTGAAACTCAGAGACACGGATTCAGGAAATCTTGGCCCGGCAACTTTTTCCCACAGGATATGCCTTTCCAGTGCCAACTCTGGCTGTCACAATCTTGTTTATTGTTACTAAGAGAGAAGGTGTCCCATAATGCTTGACCTCCCACTACCTTTGGTTAAATTCAGAATTGTTAAAAACAGAATCCTTCTCCAAATGGACTGAACTTACTCCATCCCCTTATCAATACCCCAAAATACTCAAAAAGCATGCAGAACTTTTGAGTCTCCATCAGCGAAGAATTTTCCGCATCCCCCAGACGACATCATGCCAGCACACCCAGAATGCCGTACCAGGGTCACACGGAACGTGATGCTCTCTCCACATGGGCAGTTGTCTTCCCAGGCAGCTGGCATTGTCCTCATCCTTCAGAAGCCATCTACCACCTCTTTCCCTAAACTTCCCCTGACCCCAGACTGAAGGAGTCCCTTGATGCCCGCCCCCACGCAACTTTGCTTCTTACCCTATCACTGCCCCTCCCACATGGCACTGTGATTACCTGTATACTGAGGGGTAGGGTGGCAGCATATGAATCTGAGGGTCACACAATTCAGCCTGTAACATAAGCCTAAGCGTAATGTGTTGAATCAATTTATCCTTGCCTGGAAAAGTTAGATCGTAACTGAAAGAAGTTGTTTTTGGACTTTGTGGTGTTTGCTTTTGTTTTATTTGCCTGTTTGTTTCCTTGAGCACCTGCTATTTACACAGCACTATGTTTAGGCCAAGAAAATTGTACCCAGGAAATAAATACACCATTCTTATTCTCTGGGGAGTTTACTCTCAGGTAAGTGGCTTTTCTAACTGCTTTAGCAAAGGCACAAATCAGAAGAAGGTGCAGTTATGCTAGGAAAGGCCGAGTGGAGAGTCTGAAGCCATATAATTCATTCCCCCCTCACCCGCTGTGAAGGCCCCTGAAGCCAAACCACAGAACCCTGGAACTCTAGGGGGCACTATTCGAAAGAACTAAGAGACATATATTAAGCCAAATCAGATCATAAATATGCAATTTTTTAGTGTCAACTGTAAAACACCATACTATGGTTGTTGTTACATAGAATACAAAGTGTCCTCACAGTCTTAAGTCAACGGAGGATTTACAAGAATATCATGGGAAGAAGGACTGCATGGACAGAAAGGAATCACAAGGGAAGGAAGTACAGAACAGACTGAGAGAGAGAGAGAGAGAAAGTGTAAAGGAGAAAACCATGCAGGCAAAAATTATACACTAACGATGACCAGCGTGTGTAGCTCTGTGTAACAACTACAACATCAGAAGATCTATTGATAGAACCTGCCCCCTGTGAGCCAGGGACTGGGCAGAGCCCAAGGCTTACATCCTATCCTTCAAGCAACCTTGAGAAATGTTATTGTTTCCCCATTGAACAGATGAAGTAAATGGTGCTTGAGAAGTTCAGGAGCGTGCACAAAGTTAGCTAGTAAATTAGAGACAGGATTCAGATTCTGGGGTATCTGAAGTCAAAGCCTACCCAAGTAACAACATTTCAAAATCTGTTGTTTATGACGAGACATGTAGCCCAAAGTCTTTGTCTTCATGTGCCTACAGTGTGGAACAGCATTGCACACTGATTTGCCAGGGACAATCCGGATTTATATCTGTTTCCCAGTGTAATTAGTAACCACTCCCTTTCACTCTCAGAAGTGTCCCAGTTTAGGGACGCCTGGGTGGCTGAGCGAGTTAAGCATCAAATATCGGCTCAGGTCATGATCTTGCAGTTCATGGGTTCGGGCCCCTAGTCAGGCTTGCTGCTGTCAGTGCAGAAAGCCTGCTTCAAATCCTCTGCCCCTCTCTGTCTGCCCCTCCCCTGCTTATGCTCTCTCTCAAAAATAAAAAATAAAACATTAAAAAAAAAGAAGTATCCCAGTTTACACAAAACGTGTATCACCATCCTGCCTCAATGCCATAGTGAAGTGTATCTACATGATTTTCCAGGTCCAGTGTAAAGTAAAAGTATGAGGCCTTTTGCTCAAAAGGCAGGAAAAAAGTGCTATTAGAGGTACTGAAATATGAAGGTTTTTTCTTTCTTGTATCTGCTCTACTCACACTCCATGGTCCCAGTGGACTTCACTCGTAAAACACAAGTTCAAAGATAAAACTAGCACAAATTTCAAGATGGTGCTAGCAGAGCATTGAACCAAGTTCCAGGTCGTCTGGAGCATGAAGCCAGTGCAAACTGCACAGGATACACACCCATGAAGTCGGCCCTGCTCTGCCCTTTTCCTGTCCACTCGAATGGGTCTAAGAAGCCATCCTGATCTTGGTATGCCCTAGGAGGACTGCAAACAGGAAACCAGTTGCAACCCACTATTGTCCAGGCTTGGAACGTTAAATACTGGGTATTAGGTCCATAAAATCACGTCTTTTGACAAAATGTGTTACTTCTAATAAAGCACAAAATTATATCTCCCAAGCAAAACAAGAACTTGCATTCAAGCAAATTTGGGCACTCCCTGCATTTTATCTATGACCTAAAAATAACTAATCCAGATAATGCAACCTACACAGTATATCAACTGAAAATTTAGAATACAATGAATTGACATAATGGTGCGTTACAAAGTCTTTAATACCACAATGCCTGATTTAAACACTGTTTCTGTTTTAAATGCAGGTACTACATGTTTAATTTAAAACTTTTTGTTACATAAGTTCCTATGTGCCTGAGTGAAATTTAAATAATTTCTACTATCTATACCAACCAAATAGAAGAAAAACAAAACTGAGAATTTGAAGGATGATGAACTGTCCTTCAGAATGGGGTGGGAAGGGCACCTGGGTGGCTCAGTCAGTAGAGCGTCCAACTCTCAATTTTGGCTCGGGTCAGGATCTCGTGGTTCGTGGGATCGAGCCCTGCGTCAGGCTCTGTGCTGAATGTGGAGCCTGCTTGGGATTCTCTCTCTGTGTCCCTCCCTTCACTGTCTCGTGCACTCGTGCTCTCTCTCTCTCTTTATCTCCAAATAAATAAATAAACATTTTTTAAAAAAAGAATGGGGTGGGAGGTTAGAGGATGGGTCATTGATTCATTCATTCATCCAGTCATTCAGCAAGTATTTACTGAGTACCTGCAATGTCACAAGCACTGCACAAAATTCTAGGGAAAAAGACAAGTAAAATATGGGCCTGTGCTCAAGAAGTTTACATTCTAGTAGAATGAGACAAAGGTAAACAAATACATGCATAAGCTTCCCTTTGGTGAGAGACAAGAAGTAACTACAGGGAAGAGTGGTACAAAGCAGTGAGTCCTCTAGCCTGGTGGGGAGGGAAGGGATACGATCATGGCAATTTCCTGAAGGTAGGGAGCCCTGAAGGCCCTGCAGGAATGCAAAAGGATGTAAGGGCTACCAAGGAGCAAGAGAAACCTGAGAGTCCATGGAAGGAGTGAGCCACTCTAGGGGACAGCTATCTAGGGTGGGAGCGGGGAAAGTTGTTCTCTCCTTAAGAAGTTAAAAAGGCAAAGAGCTGGAAATGAGGAGAGAGGGATCAGAGGTACAAAAGAAGTATAAAAGCATAAAACTTTCACAGAGTAAGAAACGTTTTCCCCTTCAGCTCATATGATCATTTAACCAAGAGGAAAAAATATCATTTTGTTTGATTAGTTATGGACCTGTAAGTAAAAATATGTTCTTGGTAAAACTAACAATATGCTTTCTATCTCTTCATAATAAAGATAAGAGTACCCTTCGTCCATGTTAATGGCTGAAACAATGACAGAAATCTAAAACAATGACTAATCTGACAAATATTTACATTTGATGTAGAAATGCACTATCAATTTTTTCAACAAACGTAACACTGCACTTATTTAATACTACAGCTATTTTTAATGACTTTTATTATTTTCTGCATTTCTTTTTTTTTAAGTTTATTTATTTTGAGAGAGAGAGAGAAGAGACAAGGAGCAGGGGAGGGGCAGAGAGAGAGGAGGACAGCAGGTCAGAAGCCAGAGGGTTCTATGCCGACAACAGACAGCCAGATGCATGGCTTGAACTTAAGAATAGTGAGATCGTGACCTGAGCCAAAGTCAGATGCTTAACTGACTTGAGCCACTGAGGTGCCCCTGCGTATCTACATTTCTTATCAGTCCTTCAGGATGGACTCCCAGAAGAGGAATTGCCAGGCCAAAGGGTTTGAATATTTTTAAAATTCTTGGCACATTATCAGGTTAGGCTAAAATGAAAACTAAATTGACTACATTAACTGAAGGTGACCAAGTAAAATACATGGGTATTTAGCGTTGCTATAAATAAAACTCAAAAAAGAAATACTCAAAAAAGAAAATCTAAAAAGTGTATTATAAGTAGATCTCAGGTTTTGATGGTTTTGTCCAAAAGGAAGTCAGGGTAAACTTTTGTTTAGGATGCTATTCAGGACAATGAGTGTGTTTGCGTGTGTGTGAACAGGTATGTGCACAAACACTGCATGTTTGTGCACAAATAATGGACAAAGAAAAATAAAAGTGGAAGAGTCCCTAATTTCCGAATAAAATAAGAAGAATGAAATTATTAAATGACTTGTAAATAGGTACATACAATTTATTCATACCTCCCACAACTTCTTACCCAACTCAATATAGCGGTAAGTTTTCAATTTTAATAATCAGGTGTTAAGATTAGAAGAAAACCTGATATGATAAATAAAGATCAATAATAAATTGGTTTTTTAATATAGGTTGGGTTAGCTGTCCGTTTCTATAAATTAGAACTCTGCACAGTACTTTTTTCATATGCCTCCAAAAAGGAGTGACTAATGCAATTTAAGAAGTGACTAAGATTTTTCAAAAGCCAAAGGACTTTGTCACCAATAAAGTTTCATGAAAAGCAAATCTGAAGCTATTAAAAGTCAACTCTCCACTTCACACTAGTCAGAATGGCTAGTGTCAAAAAACAAGAAATTAAAAGGGAGGGCAAAGGCTTGGGGAAAAGAGAACTCCCATGCACTGTCGGTGGGAATGCAAATTGGTGCAGTCACTATGGAAAACAGTATGGAAGTTCTTCAAAAGACTAAAAATAGAAGTACCATATGATCCAGTAAGCCCACTTTTGGGTATTTGCCCAGGAAAAACAAAAACACTAATTCAAAAAGACATATGCACACTTATGTTTGTTGCAGTGCTATTTACAATAGACAAGATAGGAAAGCAACTTGTGTCCATCTATAGATGAATGGATATAGAAGATGTGGTATACACAATGGAATATTACTCAGCCACCAAAAAAAAAAAGAAAAAGAAAAAGAAAAAAGAAACCTGGCCATTTGTGACAACATGCATAGACCTAAAGAGTATTATGTTAAGTGAAATAAGTCAGACAGAAAGACAATGTGTAATTTCATTTACAGTGGAATCAAAAAGAACAAAACAAACAAGGAAACAAACAACAGCAAAAAGGGATAGAGTCATAAATACAGAGAACAATCTAGTAATTGCCAGATGGGAGGGAAGTCGGGGGGGACAGGTGAAACAGGTAAAGAAAATTAAGGGGTACACACTTCTAGTTATAAAATAAGTAAGTCATGGAAAAGTACAGCATAGAGAATATAGTCAATAATACTGTAATAACTTTGTAAAAAAAAAAGTCACCTCCTTAAAAATATGCTTTTTTTTTTTTACTTTGCTTCATGGAAGTGCATGGGAATCCAGTTATCACTGATTACCCATATATTCTCAAATATCCAGCCTTTCCAAAGAATGTGGCCCCTGGGGGCTCAAGGACACTGATTTTAATTTGAGAAGTCAAACAGAAGTCAACCTGTGCATCTTACATCCCTTGAGATACTGTTCTCTCCTTGCTATAGCAAAGAAGTAAATTCCTCTACCGTAATTATAAGCAGAAAGTTTACATCTTACTAAACCCTAAGCAGGAAGTTTGGCCTTGGAAACACTTCCCTTGGGACCAGGGCGGGTATGGAACAGGGAGGTAAAAGGCGCAGAAGGTTTGAAGATTTGAGTGAGACTGCAAAGGCTAAAGTCTCTCGGGTCTTTAAATGATGCTCTCCCAGGCATCTGGGTGGAGAGAAGCCAATCCTCAAATGCTTTGTCTTTGCAACAGTGAACAGGAAAATTCAACTTTTCAGTGATGTCTCAAAAGTTTCTTTCACTCAATTTTGCCCCTTCTGGCTCTAAAATGAATGAAACGTTTCCAGAACAGGCTTCCAATGCCACAAGCTGAAACTTTGAAACAAAGTTCCTGCCAGTTCTATGAAATCTTGAAGCCATTTGACACAAGTTTTATGATACAGCTCTCCTGGGCTCCGTGTGAACAGGGAACCCAGGAGCTGAGCAGGGAGCAAATTTAAACCCAGGGTGGGGGATGGGGGTAGAAGACTGTAGGGGTTGAATAGGGTGAGCACCACATGTGGCTTTAATATCCAACAGCTGCTAGAGATCATAACCCCGCTGCTCTCTCTGTACCCCCCACCAGAATCCCATGTTTCAAAGATTATCATAACTAAAGGGACTTCGCTGCTATGTAATCTGAAGAACGAACTCAAGTTCCAAAAGAATGAAGGATTCATTATTTTAACTAAATGTACCTGAATGTAGCAGACTGACTTGAATCACCAAGCCAAAGCCTTAAAATAAAATCCCAGGGGAGGAAGAGAATTGGGGGGGGGGGGGGGGGGCGGATTACACAATGCAGGCCGGGACGGGGGTAAAGAAGAAAGAGGAAAGATGGGGCAGCAGGGATTCCCTGCACAAGAGGTTCTCCCACTGGAGCTAACTTTTCAAACCCGCGGCTCTCCAAGGCCCTAGGAACTCAGCGCGTGTCCAGGCGTGAAACAATCGCCGCGGGGGTCCTCGCGCCCACGAGCGCGGCGTCGGCGCGCGGGCTCCTGGTTCCCGCGATGCCGGGACCCGTGCCCCGACCCCCGCAGACAATGCCGCGCCCGCTTCCCGCCGCCTCCCCGGGGTCCGCGCCCCGCGCCGCCCGCCGCCTCCCGCGTCGCCGCGCGGGGACACACTCACCGACACCAGGAACTCCAGCGTGCCCACATAGTCCCGCTCGGTCTTCTGCAGCTCGCTGAGCACGCACACGCGCAGGCGAAGCTGTTTCTCCAGGTCCTTGGCGCTCTCCGCGCGGCCGTCCCCGCGGCTCTCGTCGCTCATGGTGGGCGGCGGGACGCGGGGCTGCGGGGCTGCTGCGCTGCGCGCTGCCCCGCGCGCCGGCTGGTGTCCGGCCCCGCGCGGCCAGAAAGGAAAAGTTGCTGCGCCTCCGAGAAGTCCGAGGAGGTACGGGCGACTTTACATGCTGGGGAGAGTCTGGGGTGGTAGGAGAGGGGAGGGCGCCCGCTGGAACTCCGGCGCGGGAGGCGCGAGGCTTTGAGGAGACAACTCCCGGGAGAGGGGGCGCCGGCCCGGGACCTGCGCGCCCGGCCCCACGGCTCCGGCCTCACGCGGCCCGGGCTGGAGGGGAGGCGGCTCCGGCAGCCACAGCGGTGACTTGGACATTAATCAAATGCTTTGTATCCATGTGACTCCGACCCTTTACCCTTCGCCAAATCTCAGGAAAAAGGAAACAACCCTGGGGAAGTGAGTTGCGTGCCAGCTAACTAAACACACACACACACACACACACACACACACACACACACACACACAGAGTCAGCACTTGAGATGGAACTAATTGGAGATTCCCAAACCTAGGAGGACGTACTGCAAGACACAGCTCGAGGGTTGCTCCTATGACTCCCGCCTATTGTTTAGCTTTAATGTGTTTTGTACAAATCCTGAAAGCAAAGAAACAAGTCCCCACGGTTACATAACTGGATGGGAACAAAACAACCATGGTATTGACCCTCCCGTCTTTGAAAAGAAACACACTGATTTTTGGTTTTGTTTAGGCACAAAATAGGTTTGCTTTTAAAAGCCCCCAACTGAGAATAATTCACAGGGCAGATACCCTCCCGCCTGCACTTGGAAAGTCAATTAGCATAATAAATGAAGACACTATGGGAAAGTGACAGCCTGGCCCAAACCATAAACTCCAGATACAATAAGCTTCACCACTGCAGTGTGGTGCTTTGGAGGGAGATGCTTTGCATGTCTATAACTGTTTTTCAATATCAAGATAGTATGTAAATTGAATCACAGGCGAGAATATGTGTGCCTGTTTTGTTTCTAAGAGCTGGTATGATTTAAGACAGTGTCACTAAATGAACAAAGCTATTATTGAATAGTTACCAAAAGATACATAGATACAGTTATAGGTATATGGATACAGATACATTCTTAGGATTTGCAAAGGGAGAGAAACACAGAGCCTGTCCTGATTGTGAAGGTTAATGCTTGTTACCTTTTCTCACTTGGAAACGGAGTCAGGAGCTAATGAGCACTGAGTATTTACAATTCCATGCAAAACAATCCATGTATATTTTTGTCTCGATAATAACCACGTTAAATTTTCAGTGTCATTCTTTCCTACTCAGAACTTGAAACGGTCCACACTAATAACATTTAAAGAAATGGAAGAGCAAATCATTTGGATGCAAGAAAATAGCCTGTTAATCTTTTCCAATAGTTGAAAGCATTAGTCCAACTCTGAAAAATGAAGATGCTTTCCACATTACTTGCATTAAAATAATTTCCAGTTTGCCAGATCACACCTTTTCAGCACATGGTTTCACTGTATGTCTCAAAGAGCAAAGAGGGACGGTCATTTTCATCTTTCATTAAGAGCACAGCTTTTGAATGATGTGTGAGGAGCTGATGGGCAAGATATGATTTTCCTTTGTTTTGTGGATGGCTAACTAGAGGTGGCAGTGAGCAAAGGACAAAGAAGTAAATGGCTTCACACCTTATGACAAAAGAACAAAGGACAAGGCACATTAAAGGGCAGACCTCACAACCCCTAGTAAACAATAAACAAAAGAAACAAGCGGAAGACAAAGGAAACGCACATCCAGTGATGAATGGGGAAATCAAACATGATTGAGGCTTTTTACATTGTGCTACAGGCAGCAAGGAATGAATGCATTTCCTCCTCCTTACGTCTGTACCCTTCTCTCGTGTAAAAAGTAAACAAATAAATCAGGCTTTCCATCAGCTGTTGTCCTAGATAAAATAACATTTCTTACCAATGGCCCCCAGTTTCAGAACTGTTGATGCAATTATCCTATAAAAAAAAAATAGGCTGTCTACAACCCATTAGAGCTTCAGTCTCACCTCTGAGAATGATAAAATGAGTTTGAATCACTAGTGGAGTTTTAAATACCCACAGCATTTGCCTCCATTCTATAAACACATACTGAGTACCTCTGTGTGTATTGCAAGGCACTAGGGCCTGAGGATTCCAGAGACCTTGATCTCTAAGCAAATATTTCTCAAGGTAGTTCACAGACCATTACACTGAGGTCTTGTTAAACATTTCTGGGCCCCATCCTAAATTTATTAAATGAGAATCTCAGAGGTGTAAACTCCAAATTCTCTTGACAAGGTCTTCAGATTATTCTTAGGCACAGTAATATTTGAGAGCCACCATTCTAAGGAATTATAATTGAGTGAAAGAGAGTGTTACAAATATAAGTGATGTATTAAAAGGAAAACTGCAAGGCATGCTTTGCTAAAAACAAAAAAAGTGCAAGGAAGCTAGCAGAAAAATATTCAAGTGTGCAGATTCAGATGTCTCTCAGAAGTGCCTATGTAGAAATTATTATGATATTAACAGTTTCTGCTCTTTCTTCTGTTCCTCAGTCTACTCCCCAACATCATTTGTAATTAATGAACAGCTTCAGAACACTATATAGTGCCTTCTGCCAGGCAGCTCTCAGTGTCTTCTGTAGCCCTGGCAGGGGTTCTTAATTCCTTATCAAAGACCTAAGAGCATAAGAAAACAGGGCCAGAGGATCTGGAAACCTTCACTTTGATGGTAAATAAGGTCTTTCATAAACTCTGAATGTGCTGTATCCCTCCCTGCTCCCTCAATTGAAACTTTAAGCTCTGCCCGCCAGGAAAAGGGAAGCAACAACAAAAATGATGGACAGGATCCAGTTTTTTCCTGAAATACTAATGAGGTTGAAGCATCCAATAAAAAGGAGATGGTAGAAAAGAAGATAGTGAGAAAAGGCTAAGTAGTAAACTGGCTCAGCCATTAAATTTATTTCATATGCATGAACTTAGTGTGGTTAGAGTCTATTATCATTCAGAGGCCAAAGCACCATGCACAGTAGGTTTTCTTTGATCAGGCTTAGAGAATAACAACTCCTGGACAGAGAATCCAAGGTGGTCTCTTTACAAAAAGAGAGTTCCCTTACAGATATCAATATCTATATACATTGTATATAACTTGTATTCCTTATAGAGATCATTGTAGGTTCCCTACCATTCCAATATTAGTATTTGCCCAGGTAAAGTAATAAATCAAATTGGATGTGGAAGTCATTGAAAGACAATAGCACTGGACAAGAAAGAAAGAAGGAAGAAAGAAAGGAAGAAAGAAAGAAAGAGAGAGAGAGAAAGGAAAGAAAGAAAGAAAGAAAGAGAGAGAGAGAGAGAGAGAGAGAAAGAAAGAAAGAAAGAAAGAAAGAAAGAAAGAAAGAAAAAGAAAGAAAAGAAAGAAAGAATAAGGAAGGGAGGAAGAGGAGAAAGATTGCTTGATTGCATGGCCTTAGAGAATTCTAAGAGTCAGACTGTTTTTTATTTGATTTTGGCATTTCCTTCACTACTCTGGCCTAAAGTAGATGATTCTAGATTATATTAGTATAAAAATATTATAGATACATTGGAGCTGTATAAAGCACAATACAAGTCTTAGATAAGAGGTCATTCTAGAAATACTTCTTAATTTCATTATGTTGTAGTTATAACAAGCATAGTATGTACTGAGTACATAATTATTTGTATCACACCAAATCAAAGATTTTAGAATGTGTATTACCTAAAAGGACAAAATACAATTTCATAGCTATATTTTAATTTTATATACAGTGTTTATGGCATAGCAAACTAAATAAATGTTTGAATAGGATTATTTTAGGAAGACTGTAAAGTTCTTAAAGATGTGGGCACTAGCTTGATCAACTCCAAATCGTCCTCATGGCCATAATCTAACATGGAATGGATAATCGCTTTCCTCATTATGGAAACTTAACCTACAACCATCCCTGTAAAATAAACAGCCGGGTTTTGTCTGTGATTAGTCTCAGAAGAATGTCATCTTTGCATTGTGCCATCTGCCCGCTTAGCCTTTCCTTCCTTTAAAAATCCTCTCCAACCTCACATATCTCTCCTCCCTATAAAAACTTCTACCTGGTTATTTTGTCTCCTATATTAACATCCTCTAATGTGTTCTCTAGGGTTAGCATTCTAATGTGTGTGTGTGTGTGTGTGTGTGTGTGTGTATTATTTGATTATCAATATCTAATATCTATATGTAATATAGATAATTTATAAAAATTATATATGTTTATGTCATTGCCTGCTTGTCTTAGCCTAGTTTCCTCAGAAAGCAGAGACAAAACTTAATGTGAAGACAGTATATATGGTAATGTGATCCTAGGCAGGAGGAGTGAGGAAAAGGAAGAATGGAAAAGAGAAAGAGGAAAAACCAATACAAGAATGCATAATAGAGTTGACCATCCCATGAGAAGCTAGATGCGCTGTTCTACAGGACCTTCTGAGTAGTCTTATGAAATAAATACATCTCAGAACTGTCCTGGGGGAAGAAAGAGGGAAGCACTTACTCATCATTTCCTATTCCCAGTTGGTCAAGGATTGCCCCATTAGGCATTCATGGGACCCTGTATTTGCATGTTACCCATGCATGAGTGATTAGAGGTTTTCGCGGATAAGATTTGGAGTCAGGAAGCAAGAAAGGTAATTGTTCCTATATTAAGTTGCTCTGAGCATTTGAGGAACAGCATCCATGGTCATCAAGAGTAAGAGAAGATGTCAAGAGAGTTTTTCCTGGAATACAAGAGGGGTTTGATTCTGCTTCAAACCCTTCATGATAAAGGCAAATAACATTTATGACCCAGCCCCTCTGGCTTCATTTCATGCCACTCCCTCCTTTGCAGATGAACCCCAGCCACATGGGAATATTTTCAGAATTCTCACAATGCCAAGCTCTGTAGCATAGTCCTTTTTCCTTATGACAGCATCAGTTACACTTTATTATAATTGCTAGATCAATTGATAATTTTTTTGATGTTTATTTATTTTTGAAGGAGAGAGTGAGGGGGGAGGGGCAGAGAGAGAGGGAGACACAGAACCCGAAGCAGGCTCCAGTCTCTGAGCTGTCAGCACAGAGCCCCACTCAGAGCTTGAACCCGCAAACCATGAGATCATGACCTGGGCCGAAGTTGGAGGCTTAACCGACTGAGCCACCCAGGCGCCCCTCAATTGATAGAATTCTTTCCCAGACCACAGTGTCTTGAAGGAAAAGACTGTTATCTATGTGGCTCTAAAGCCTCTCCAAAATCTGGCATGCAGTTGTAGTTAAATGGATATTTGTTGATTGAATGAATGAATGAATGAATGAATGAATGAAATGCACTGGAACTCTGTTGGCCTCCCAGAGTTTAATCATTCTATCTCTAAATGAAGATAGGTCTTTGTTTAGACTTGTTTACTGAAAACAGATGTATAATGTATTAGGCTAAGAATTCCCATAAATCCCCTTATTTCTACCTCCCCAACTCAGTTTCTCCTATTGTTAGTATCTTGCATTACTGTGGTACATTTGTTACAATTAATCAGCCTGTATGTATGCATTATTAATAATGAACGTCTATTCCATACATTAGAACCCACTCCTTGTGTTGCACTTTCTATGGGTTTTAACAAATGTATGACATATATCCACCATTACAGTAGCATATAAAATAGTTTCTAAAAGTCCCCTGTACTCCATGTATTTGTCTCTTTTTCCCTTCCCCCAAGACCCTGGAAGTCCTTTTTACTCTCTCTATAATTTTGTCTTTTACAGACTGTCATATAGTTGGGATCATACATTATGAGTCTTTTCAGATAGACTTCTTCCACTTATCCATCTGCATTTAAGTATTCTCCGTGTCTTTTCATGGCTTGAGAGCTCATTTCTTTTGATCACTGAGTAAAATCCCAGGATCAAGATGTACCTACCATTTTATCAACTTACCTGTTGAAGGATGTCTTGAATGCTTCCAAGTTTTGGCAATTAGGAATAAAACTGCTGTAAACATTAGTGTGCAAGTTTTGTATGGACATGAGGTTTCAACTCATTTGTGTAAATAACAAGGAGCACAATTGCTGGATCATATGATGAGAGTATATTTAGTTTTTGTAATAAACTGCCAAACTGTTTCAAAGTGACAGTCATTTTTCATTCCCGCCAGCAGTGAATGAGTGTCTGTATTGCTTCCACATCCTCATCAGCCTTTGGTGGTATCAGGACTTTGGAATTTGGCCATTCTAATTGGTATATAGTGGCATCCCATTGTGTTATTTTATAATTTCCTAGTTATAAAATAAATATAAGGCTGAATATCTTTTCATATGCTTACATGCCATCTGTATATCTTTTTTATAATGTGTCTGTTAAAGTCTTTGGCCCGTTTTTTAATTAGGTTCTTTTCTTATTATTGAGCTTTAAGAGCTATTTGTATATTTTATACAATAATCCTTTATCAAGGTATGCCTTTTGCAAATATTTACTCCCAGTCTGTGGTTTCTCTTTTTATTCTTTTGACATTGTCTTTTTGCAGAGAAGATGGCTTTGATTTTAATGAAGTCCAAACTATGAAGTTTTTCTTTCCTGCATCAGATTTTTGATACTCTATGTAAAAATGTTTGGATTTATCATTACCAAACCCAAAGTCACCCATATTTTCTCTTATGTTGTCTTCTCAAAGTTTTATGTTTTGCATTTTACATTCAAGTCTATGATCCATGAGTTAATTTTTGTGAAAGATGTAAGGTCTGTGTCTAGATTTGGTTTTTGTTTTGTTTGGTTTTGGTTTTTGGTTTTTTGGTTTTCTGGGAGTATTTTTGTTTTGTTTTGTTTTGTTTTGTTTTTGCATGTGGATGTCCAGTTGTTCCAGCATGATTTGTTGAAAAGATTGTCCTTTCTCTATTAAATTGCCTTTGCTCCTTTTTAAAAGATCAGTTGATTACATTTGCGTGGGTCTTTTTCTGGGCTCTCTATTCTCTTACTTTGATTTATTTGTCTGTCCTTTCCTCAGTACCACATAATATTGATTACCCTAGATTTATACTATGTCTTGAAGTTAGTCCTCTTGACTTTGGTCTTCTCCTTCAATATTGAATTGGCTATTCTGGGTCTTTTCCCTGTCTGTGTCAAACTCAGAATCATTTTTTCAATATTCACAAATTCACTTGCTAAGATTTTGATTGAAATTACATTGAGTCTATACATCAAGTTGGGAAGAAGTGACATCTTCACAATATTTAGTGTTTCTACCCATGTACATGGAATATCTCTTCATTTATTCAGATTTTCATTGATTTCTTTCATCAGAGTTTTTAAATGTTTCTCATATAGATATTACACATGCTTTGTTAGAGTTACACCTAAGTATAATTTTTAGTACTAAAAATACGAATAAAGCTGCTATAAGCATTGGGGTGCAGGGTTTTGTGTGGACATAAGGTTTACCAAATAAATGGTCTTGTGTTTTTTATTTCAAATTCTAATTGTTCATTGCTAGTATAGAAGAAAGCAATTAGCTCTTTATATATTAGCCCAGTATCCTGCCAACTTGCTATAGTCACTTATCAGTTTCAGATTTTTATTGTTACTGTTTGCATTTCTACATAGACAATTATGTCATCTTTCAACAAGGACAGTTTTATTTCTTCCTTCCTAATTTGTATACTCTTTATTTCCTTCTCTTGTTTTATTGCATTAGCTAGGAATTCCAATACAAAGTAGAATAGAAGTGGTGAGAGCAGAGATCCTTGCCTTATTCCTGATCTCACTGAGAAAGCCTCTAGTTGCTCACCATTAAGTATGATGCTAGCTGTAGATTTCCCTACATGTTCTTTATCAAGTGAGAAAAGGTGTATCCGTTTTTTATAATGATTTTAATTCCTATATTGATAACATCCATACAAATAAGGAACACACTTAAATTAGTTTTTCCTGTTTTAGAAAATTTATACAATGTTTCTTGACCACCCACTATATTACGTGAGACTATTAACAATTCTTTCTTTCTCTGACTCTCCAGCTTCTAACTTTAAGCCATATCTTCAGTTTTGATCGTCAAGGTTGATAATATTTATCTTGTGTAACTGAATTTAAAACATCCATGTTTCTCTTTAAAAATGTAAAATCAGGGGCATCTGGGTGGCTCAGTTGGTTGAGCATCCAACTTCACCTCAGGTCATGATCTCATCGGTTCGTGACTTCAAGCCCCACATCAGGCTTTCTGCTGTCAGCACAGCGTCAGCTTCAGATTCGCTGTCCCCCCTCGTTCTTACCCTCCCCCACTCACACTCTCTCAAAAATGAATATTTATTTTTTTAAATAAATAAACATTTATAAAAACTTAAAATTAATAAATAGATTGTATATTATATGACTATTTAAATAATGCAGACATAAGTAATGTGATAAAATTGTACTTCATTCTCTTTAGGTCCAAATTCAAAACCCTCAGCACACTCAGGGACCACTTCTAGGTTAAATGGATTCTGTTTCATAACACGCCATCAATTGCTAAAAAACATGCATGACATTTCCTGGTTTCCATCATATCTGAACCATGACTTTATTACACAGTGTCTTAGAATTTTGGTTTTATTTTCATTTTTGGTGGAGACTAATTTTTTTGTGAAAAGAAGAAATGTATCCTTTTTTTTTTTTTTTCACAAAGTCAAACATTCTCCAGCCCCTTAGGTACTATCTGTTGCTTTCTTTTGTTTTTATTCTGCTCTTCATTTTTCACGGAGCCCTCTGATTTCATTCCCAGTCTGGACAGATTACTTAATTATCTGATCAAAAGCGTGATCCTGGGATTGTTTTTCCAAGGCTTTCAGTTGAATTCCACCAACTCTCCTTTCAGAATCTTCTTTCTTGGTATATTCATTTTCTAGGGCTGCCATAACAAAGTATTACTATCTCACAGTTCTGGAACCTGGAAGTCCAAGATCAAGATGTCAAAAGGTTGGTTTCTTCTGAGGTCTATGAGGGAGAATCTGGTCATGCCTCTGTCATATTGTTGGGTAACCTCAGACATTCCTTAGCTTATAGATGATGTTCTCCCTGTCTTCACATTATTTTACCTCTATGCATGTCTGTGTTCAAATTACCCCCTTTTAGAAGGACATAGTCATATTGGATTAGGGTTTACCCTAATGACCTCATCTTAATTTGATCATCTGAAAAAAAACTTTGTTTCTGAAGAAGGTCACATTCATAGGTACTGGGGATAAGAACTACAAAATCCTTTGAGGACACACAATTCAAATGACAATACTTGATATCTACACTCATTTTGCCGGATTATATCTCAAGTGACTTCCTTAGGGTGCATGAGATGCAAATTATCTGAATTCTAGAGTGCCTAAAATATAATTATTTTGCCGTGATGCATTATCAATAATTTCACTGTATAAGAATGCTGGGTTTGGGATGCCTAGGTGGCTCAGTTGGTTGAGCATATGACTCTTGATTTTGGCTCAGGTCATGATCCCACAGTCATGGGATAAGCCCCACATTGGGCTCCATGCTGAGCATGGAGCTTGTTTAGGAGTCTCTCTCTCACTCTCCCTCTGTCCCCTCCCCTGCTTGTGCTCTCTTTCTCTCTAAAATAAAATTTTATAAAATGCTAGGTTCAGAATTATTACCTATTAGAATTGTGAGTACCATTGCTCATTTTTTCTCTTACCAATATGTTAGTGATTAGAAGTCCGATGCTACTTTGATTCTCTGTCCTTTTTGATGGTGTGTTTTATCTATCTGAAATTTTTTAGCAAGTGTCTTTCTTTTGTTTTCTGGCAAAGATTTCAGTCATGTTTTTACATGTGGATCTTCTTTTAACTATTTGCTAGGAACTTAGTAGACTCAAACACAAAAGTAGTATCTTCTGACCTCTGGGAAAGTTTTTTTTGTATTATTTTTTAAAATTTCTTTGCCTTTGTTATCATGTGCCCATTTTTTTGGAAACCCTGTTAGTTGAGTTGGATCTCTTAGAATTATACTCCATATATCTTATCTTTTTCAAGTGTTCAATCTCCTTGTTTTGTTGTTGTTGCCTTTGTCTTGTTCAATCTCTGTTGATTTTTTTCTTTATGTTGTGAGAGACCTACTCACTTTATATTCTAACCTTTATTTTTTTTTTCAAATGTTTATTTATTTTTGAGAGAGAGAGACAGAGAGCACGAGCAGGGGAGGGGGAGAGAGAGCAGGGAGCAGAGGATCTGAAGCAGGCTTCAAGCTCTGGGATGTCAGCACAGAGCCCAACACAGGGCTCGAACCCATGAACCACAAGATCATGATCTGAGCTGAAGCCAGACGCTTAACCAACTAAGCCACCCAGGTGCCCCTATTCTAACCCTTCTTTAATTTGTCACTTGGCATATGATTATATACATGATAATTGTTCTAATTTGTTCCTTGTTGTTCCTTTCTGTAGCATTCTGTTCTTGTACTCTGAGGATACTACCTTCTCAAATCTTTCTCTGAAGTTTCTTTGTTTCTTCTAGAGACATTTTTTCTGTTGTTTTTTTATCTTGTCCTTCCCTTTGTCCTTTTGTGATGTTGATAGAGTATTCATTCTATTTGAAAAGGGAATGGGATTGTTTCTCTCTGTAACAAAGGATGTGTTTCCTCTTTTGTTGAATGTGGGTCTGTTTTCCTGCCTAATCTCTCATGAAGAGATCTTTGCTGGGAATATTATGTAGGTGTTCAGGACTTGTCTAAATGAAATGAAGCTTTAATGGGAGCAGGCAGGTACCAGGTCTCTAGCTGTGGAAGTTCCAACTGCCAAAATAAGGGAACTTTTCTTTGATGCTGGCACCAAGAATTCTAATTCTGCCTGTGCAGATACTTACATCTTATTAGAGAAGAATCCTTAGGTATTTTTAGTCTGAGGTTGATGCTTGATTTTTACACTAAGCATCAGAAAACACAGAGAAGGAAAGCAAAAAAAAAAAAGTGTATCAGGAAGAAGGAAGTGTTGCTATGCAGATAGCCTTCTCAGATAAGCCATTCTTCTCACTCATGTTGCCTTTACATCTTCTAGCTCTCCTCTAGGTCAGTCTTTTGCAGTTACTCTTCTCTATACCTGCCTCATTCTTTTACTTGTCAAAATGCTTCCATCCTCTTTTTATCCTTCAGAAATGTGTTGAAATCTCTCTCCTGCTCATGTTTCTGTTTCATTATCTTTGTGGCAATGAGTGTTTTCTTTTACTGTTATCTAATGATGGTAGGAAGGTTGAAAAAATTAAGGAAAAATACACATCCTCAGCCTATTATCTTCTACCATCTTTAAATAGAAATTTCGAAGTCTATGTAACACAGTTGCCAGTGGAACATTTAAATAAAAAGGTCTATATTATCAAAAAGAAAGGACTAGAGGTATCTTCATATCTTGATTAATGACGTGTGCATACACTAAAATAAGGGTACACACACAGAGATGTGATAGAACAAATAGCCAGTTGTAAAGGAAAGTTATAAAAACTGGAATACACTAGATGGAGGAATCCACATAAATTTTTAAGGTAATACTAGATACTAGGTTACAAAACATGCTGTAACTTTCATGGCATAACTAGCCTCATTCAACCATTGTGGGTAGATAATGCCCCTTAATGAATTATGACCCCTTGTATCCACATCACTTAGTAATTTGACAATTTCTCTGCCCTCATTAAGAGATAGAGTCTTTTTCCCCCAACTACCTTAAATCTTAGCTGACCTTATGAATTGCTCTTTCCACCAGAATGTGATAGAAGTGATGATATATAAGTTCCAGAGATTAAACCTTAAAAGAACTTGTAACTTCCACTCTTGCCTTCTTGAAAACCTGAGACCATCATCTAGACAAAAGCCCAGAGTAGCCTACAGTAGAATAGGAAGCCATATGGAGGAAAGCCAAAGCATCTTGTCAACGAACAGTCATCACCAGTTGTCAGACATGAGAGTAATACCATCTGGGACTCTCCCAACCCCAGTGAGCTGTCACTGAGCTGAGTGAGCTCAGGCAAGACCAGAAGAAGAACACTCACATGGTCTATTCACAAAATTAAGAAAATAATAAATCATTGGTGTTTTAAGACATTAAATTTTGGAGTGTTTTTCTTTCTTGAGCAATGGATTACTGAAACCACATCTAACAGAAGTTTTGGGCTTTGTCTCTAATTGGGCCATTTTTTTAAGTTTATTTTTTTTCTTTTGAGAGAGAGAGAGTACAAGTGGGGCACAGGAAGAGAGAGAAAGGGAGAGAGACAGGGAGAGGGAGAGAATCCCAAGCAGGCTGCACACTGTCAGTGCAGAGCTTGATGCGGGGCTCAAACTCACAAACTGAGATCATGACCTGAACTGAAGTCGGACACTTAACTGACTGAGCCACTCAGGTGCCCCTCTAATTGGACAATTTAAATGGCACAAATTCATTCCTTCAACAATCGTTGTAGGTAAAGGAACTCTGTGCACAGATTGGCTTAGGTATGATTTTTTGCTTTTCCTTGAACTAGTTTTTATAGCAAGAAATTGTCATGATTTGCTTAGGTCAAACCAGATCCTATCCCTAACACTGAGGGTGAGTTCAATCTCAGTCAAGCCAATGGAGAAGGAGTGGAATGGATTCTACAGAGGCAGTTACAATGTCTATGATAGGTAGGAGGAGGCTAGTAACTGACGATGTAAAAATTTCTGTTTATGATCTTTATTCATTGTTGTGTTTCTTGAAGCCAACATTGTCACCATGGAGACTTCTGCCACCCTTGCCCAACTTGCCACCATTAGAATTGCCACCTCTGAGTCTGCTTAATAACTGCTGCCATTACTGCATGCCATTGCTGCCAACATTATAAAGCTGTTCCACAGCTTGGGTGATCATGGTTTTCAGCATGAGCTGCAACCAGTGCCAAAGTGCTGGACTGGTGTCCAGCCTAAACTGAACTGAGAACAGTGCATAGCAAGGGTCTAACCAAAAAGATAAAGTTGGAAAGACAAAGGACATGAGGCAGACATAAAAGACAAAATGGGGGAGAGGAAGAGAATATCTGGTTCCACCTTGGTTGCAAAGGTACAAGACTCATAGATGGTCTGGAAAAGGCTGCATATCACTTCTATTAGAAGTGCAGCAGCTTTGGGGCACCTGGGTGGCTCATTCAGTTAAGCATCTGACTTTGGCTCAGGTCATGATCTTGCGGTTCGTGAGTTTGAGTCCCGCATCGGGCTCTGTGCTGACAGCTCAGAGCCTGGAGCCTGCTTTGGATTCTGTGTCTCCGTCTCTCTCTCTCTGCCTCTCCTCTACTCATGCTCTCTCTCTCTCTCTCTCTCTCTCTCTCTCTCTCTCTCTCAAAAATAAATAAACATTAAAAAAAAATTTTTTTAAAAGTGCAGCAGCTTTAGGGATGGCAAAAACAGCTTTGACTGCAGAATCAGCTGCAAAGGAGAGAAAAGTTGATGCCCAGTGGAGGAGCCAGAGTTTTAGGAAGTACTCTGAGTTCCAGGACACTCACCACAGCTGCCTGCCTTCAGAGTCACACATCTGGAGAGCCTCTCTCTCTGAAGAGAAGCTCTTCACCTCCAGGATCTCATTCATACATGCCCTCAACAGTCGCCAAAGAGGATTTTCTCACTTGAACAACAGCTAAGCCCTGGGAGGCTCTCTACATTCCCACTTCCTGGGTTTGGCTGCTGCAAAAGTGCTCTGCAGCTGTGGCCCAGCTCAGGTTGCCATGTGCATCTCTTGGATGAGGGAGGACTGTAAAAGAAAAAGAGGAAGGGAATGCTATCCATAAACAACCAAAAGATATGCATATGCCAGGCAGATTTCTCACAGTTCTTACACTGTGCCCTCACACATGTGTATGCTTTCAAGTCATATTTTATTTTTCAAACTATGGTGCCAACTTAATGGATTGTACTTGATACTATTTTCTTTTTTAGAGTTTGCATCTATATTCATAAAAGCAATGGATGAAAGTTTTCCTTTTTGTGCTCTCCTTAATAAGCTTTGCTATTAAACTGAATTCTTAATATGCATGAGAATTCATCTAGAAAAATCTGTGGACTGGAATTGTTTAAATAACATTGAAATTATCTGTTTTTAAAGGTGAGCTGGAAGTCTGTTATAAAACCACCCATCCAGTTCTGGTACCTGGTTAAATAGTAGAGATTAACTTAACTTGCAACCTGTATGTTTTCTCGTGGAAAATTTGTGTAGTTTATATTTTGCTCAACAATCTTTTTTCCTAGTATTTCATTTTGATGCCACATAATTATATCATATTTTAATCTTTCCAATATCAGTGATAATGTCATCTTTCTTATTTTTAATATTTTATATATTTGTTCCATGTCCTTTTCTTCTTTGCCAGGTTTTTGAGGGGTTTTCTGTTTTACTGGTCTGTAAATGCATCTAGCTTTTGAAATTTTTAGTCTGTGTAATTTTTTCCTCTTTAATTATTTTTGTCTCTATTAATTTTATTTTCCTATTTTTTCACCTTTTTCTTGCTGCAGTTTCTCTAATTTTCTATGATAATTACTCAAATCCTGTGTGATCAGTAATTTTTCTTTAATGGTGAAGCTCTTTAAGGCTATGCATCTTCCTATGCACAGTTATTATACATCTCAATACTTTTAACTCTCTTCTCTACATTGCTTCCTTAACAGTTTGTAATTTCTATTTTGATTTCTTCTTTGATCCAACAGTTATTTAGCAGGAGTATGTTTCTTAATTTCCAAGTCACTAGTTTGGCTCATATATTTCATATTCATTTCTAACTCAAAAAAATATGGTTAGGGATCTCTGCTTTTAAAGAAAAAAAACAGTCATTATTTATTTGTGGCAAACTGTATGATGATTTTTTATAACAGTCATGCCATGATCATGTGGAAAAAAATGTTTATTCTCAATATAAAGAGTATAACATTATATATACATACAATTAAGGTTATGCTGTATTATTTAATTGCATTCTATCTTTAATTAATTTTTGTTTTCTTATTTTATCAAATTCTAAAAAAGCTGTATTAAAATTCCCACTACAATTAATTATATTTTTATGTTCTTCTAGCATCCTTTGCTCTACGCAGCATTTTTTCTTACTGGCTTTAAGAGTAATTCTTGAAATGAACATATTTCTAGGGTTTTTTTTTAATCAATCTGACAGTATCTGACTTTTAATAACAGATTCAGTCCATTCACAATGTATCAAAATTAGCAAGTAGGATTTATTTTAGGAATGAAATACCACAATTAATATAATTCCCTAATTAACACATTAAAGAAGAAAATGTTTTCATCATTTCAGTATGTTCTGAAATGGCACTTGATAAAAGATAGTAGCAATTATAATAAAAAGCCTAAGAAGCCATTGAAATAAATGGCTTAAATATAATAAAAGCTGTATACTCCAAACCAGCAACAAATATTTCAAATGGTGAAATGTTAAAGCCATTTTTATCAAAATCAGGGACAGGAAAGAAATGTTCTCCACTATCATAATTAAACATTAATTCTTCTGTTCTAAGGAATATAGTACAGTTAGGTAATAAAATACTGGTAAATATTGGAACAAGAAGAGATGAATTATCTTTTTGTTATATGACTTATGCTATAATTAACAAGAAGATTTGATTTTCTTTTAAAAGATAAATATGCAATAATTAGTAGCTTTATGCTGGGAATCACGAGCAATAAACAGAAACATGAAATATGTTCCATTTATAATACAGTTAAGAACCATGAGATTTATTTCTAACAAGGATAAAAGGCTTGGTTGAATATAATTACCCATTATTTGAGGTCATATAATAAGGCCTAAAAAGAGCAAGTCTTAATATCATTTAAGAATATCTGGGAGCAGTAAAATAATGTCTGAAAAGAAGGGGAGATATTTGCCTTGCAAACAGTACAACTTCACATAAAGCCACCATAATCAAAAGAATGTGATATTAGCACATGAATAGGGAACTCTGTTAGAGTAATGGGGAATAATCAATAGGTACATTCTAATATATGCAAAAATCCAGTATCCAACAAAGACAGTATTCAAATGTAATAGGGATGTTAACTATCTTGAATTTAAATAAATAGTTGCGCATTACAAGAAAAGTCACCGGAAAATGAGGCCTTTGCTTCTGGCCAATGTGGATTAATAGGGACTGGATTGAACCTCTCATCTTAAACAACTAGAAAAGCAGACCCGATACATGAAACAACAGTTTTCAGACATTGGACTTCAAGCAGCTCAGAGCACTGATTCCTCTGAGAAAGGGAAACAAGAAAAATGAGACTGGATGAGTGACCTAACTCACTGCCTGGAGAGCCTTTTCAGGCTGAAGCCTAAGAAGAGGAGCTCAAACTGCTCAGCAACCTCGCGGATTGAGGAGACAAATTTAGAAAACCAAGGCAGCTATCATTCTCAGGGTAGAGTGTCTGGGAGGAGAGAAATGCAAGAAGGCCCCTCTCAAGTCTTTGGACAGTCTTTGGGTGCATGTGAGGAAACTCCCTGGGGCTGGGGAAAGACCACCAGAGAGGAGTAGGGAGATCCTCACATCTCATGTGGGAGAGATTTATGTTCCCACAAGCCAAAGTAGAAAGATCTAGTAAATGTGTCATTTGGTACAGAGTCCACAGACAGGGATTGCTTAGTAGTGGGTCAGTTATCCCTAGGTGAGGATTGTTCTGAACCCAAATAATTTAACTTTGTTCAGGACAAAGTCCAAAAATAAAGGCATTCAAAAATATTCAGCACTTACCAATGTAAAATTCACAATGTCTGGCATCAATAAAAAATTAACTTGGTATGCAAAGAAGCAGAAAAAACTGGCCCATAAATCAGGGGAGAATCAATCAGTATCAGCAGAGCCAGAAATAACACACTAGAATTAGTTGACAAGTCTGTTAAAACACCTGTTATAAATAAATTCCAGAAGATAGAGGAAAGTGTGAGGATGAAGAGAGAAAGGAAAGATATTAGAAAAGCCAAATCACATTAGAGATGAAAGATACAATATGTGAAATGAGAAAATACACTGGCGGGAATTAAAAGCAGATTAGACACTGCAAAAAGAAATACTAGTGAACTGGGAAACATAGCAGTGGAAAGTATACAAAGTAAAACACAAAGAGAAACTTAACAGAGTGAACAATAACAGAACAGAACAATGAATGGAAATCGAATAGAAGGTGAACTATGAGCTATGGAACGAACAGCCTATCATACGTTTGTAATTGGAATCACAAGGAAAAGAGTAGAATCAGGGAGACACATGATATTTGAAGAAATGGTGGCTGACGTTTTTCCAAATTTGATGAAACCCGTAAACATATAAATCTAAGAAGCTCAGTGCTATGGACTGAAATGTATCTCCCAAACATTCACATATTGAACCTTTGACCCCAGAGTAATTGTAGATGGGACCTTTGGGAGGTAATTCAGTTTAGATGAGGTCATCAGGGTGGGGCCTTCATAATGGGATTGTAAGAAAGCCTTAACTAAGGAAGGACAGTCTAGTGAAAAGGAAGAATGACCCAACCAGGGGCAGTATCATCAGAACAAGCCTAAGGACAAGAAAGGGTGTTGTGTATTTAGACTAAAAGTAAAGTTTTTTGTATGTTGGGGATGAGAGTCAGGGGGAGGGGAGTTGAAGGGATTGAAGGTAGAGGAGAGAGGAGAAAAACTGATAGAAACATTTTTCTGAGAAGGCAGGGATATGGGATACAAAGCACAGATGGACGAAATAGCAGATTACAAACACCTTTTCTATTGTAACAGAAAACGGTAGGCACAGATGTGTGTAGATCTGTTTGGACATATTTGGTCAAGAAGAGTTGCTTCTGATGGTTGCTTATCTATGACGTAAGATGTGAATTCATCTGTTGGTTGTAGGGTCGTACGAAGGAGAGAATAGAGATTCTACATGATGTTGGAAACCATGAGTCCATAAAGACTCCAGTCTGGTCATGTGTCTTTTTCTCCAGCAATATTCTGCTAATGCTCAGACCAGGTGACCTATACAGATTTCCTCAGAACAGAAAAAAAAGAAAACCTTATTCCCCACCTTATTTCCTTATGCCATCTTCTCTCTCTTCTCTCTCTTCAATGTTGTTAAGCAACATTGAGTTTCTACACCTTCCAGGTACTGTAAAAAGGAGTCCAACAGATCAGTAGTTCCCAATGTTTTCACAAAGGACTATAGATCCATGTTTTGTGGTAGGCAGTCATAACTCAGAATGCATTAACTCTCCCACATCCCTTTAATTAACTTCGTTATCCCTCTTTCATGAAAAGAGTTCAAATTCATCTAATCAGGCTACTTTTTACTTGTTTCACTTGTTACTGAATAAATTATATAGTACCTATCTTATTCAGTTTAGGATCCTATAGCAAAGTACCATAGACTGGGCAGCTAATAATTATCAGAAATTTATCTCCCATTGTTCTGGAAACTGAAGTCCAAGATCAGGGTGCAAGCATGGTTAGGTTTTAATGAGGACCGGCTTCCAGGTCCTAGACTGCCCTTTTCTGAGTGTCTTCACATGGCACAGGAGCAACAGATCTCTCTAGGGTCCCTTTTACAAGGCACTATCCCATTCATGAATACTCCACTCTCATGACCTAATTAACTCCAAACGTGCCACCTAATAATACTATCATATTGGGGTTCAGATTTCAACCTATGAATTTGGAGGGGGAACACAAACATTTGGTCCACAATAGTACCTTTCTCTCTTCTATGTATTTTCATACTAATTTTATACCTTCATTTAGAATTTTTAGTTCCTAAGTGTAAAAGTTAATAGTGTGTCTGTAATTTCCAGAACCAACATCTCATAGAATGACTCATAAAAAGATCTGTGTGATTTACTAAGCAGAATATTGAATACGGTGATTATGTTGACTCCGCCAAAACCTGTATTTTACAGGAGCATTTAGCAGGTTGCTAGGGGAAACTCTGAAGGAAAGAATCTGAGCTGGAAGTGGACTTCTTCTGAGCATCTCACAAAAATAAATGAAACCAAAGAAATATAGATCATGCAAAAGGTAAAGATGGTATTTCACACCTTCCTTGTATTCACCTTTAACTTCCACACTAAAAACAGAGACAGAGAAGGAAAAGAAAACCGAAACATTAGACAGGAAGGAAAGTTGGAAAAGAAACTTTCTCTTGATTCCTTGACATAAACATTTTTGGCCATCATTTTAAACAAAAATTTTGAATTACTGTTTGATGTCAAAATTGCCAGGGCACCTGGGTGGCTCAGTCAGTTAAGCGTCTGACTTGGGCTCAGGGCATGATCTCACGGTCCGTGAGTTCGAGCCCTGAGTCAGGCTCTGTGCTGACAGCTCAGAGCCTAGAGCCTGTTTCGGATTCTGTGTCTCCCTCTCTCTCTGACCCTCCCCCGTTCATGCTCTGTCTCTCTCTGTCTCAAAAATAAATAAAAACATTAAAAAAATTTAAAAAAAATTTCACCAGCTTCTTAAGTGTCTCTTATTTTATTTTATTATTTTTATTGACATATATTTGACATACAATGTTATATTACTTTCATGTGTGCAACATAGTGATTTGACAATTCACTTGAAGTGTAGCTACCATCTGTCATCATACAAAGTTATTACACTGTTACTGACTACATGCCCTATGCTATACTTTTCATTCCTGTGACTTATTTATTTTATAACTAGAAGTTTTTACCTCTTGAACCCTTTCACTAATTCCCCCCACTCCCCTCCATTCTGGCAACCACCATTTTGTTCTTTGTATTTATGGGTATATTTTTGTTTTGTTTGTTTGCTCATTTGTTTTGATTTTTAGATTCCACGTGTGAAATCATACGGTATTTGTCTTTCTTTGACTTAATTTCTCTTAGCATAATACACTCTAGATCCATACATGTTGTTGTGAATGGCAAGAATTCATTCTTTTTTATGGCTGAGTAATAGTTCGTGTATATACCACATCTTCTTTACCCATTCATCTATTGATGGATACTTAGGTTGCTTCCATATCCTGACTATTGCAAATAATGCTGCAATAAACACAGGGGTGCATATATCTTTTGAAATTCATGTTTTTGTATTCTTTGGGTAAATACCCAGCTGCAAAATTATTGGATTGTGTGGTATTTCTATTTTTAATGTTTTGAGGAACCTCCATATTATTTTCGGTAGTGGCTTTACCACCAATTTATATTCTCACCAGGGTTCTTTTTTTTTTTTTTAATTTACTTATTTACTTTGAGACAGAGAGAATTGTGCATACATAGGAAGGCAGAGGGAGAGGAAGAGAGAGAGTGAGAAAGAGAGAGAGAGAATCCCAAGCAGGCTCCATGCTGTCAGCAAACAGCCCAATGTGGAACTTGATCTCATGAACCCCGAGATCATGACCTGAGCTGAAATCAAGAGTCGGATGCTTGACCGACTGAGCCACCTAGGCACCCCAAGGGTTCCTTTTAATCCGCATCCTTCCCAATACTTGTTATTTCTTGTCTTTTTGATACTAGCCATTATGATTGGTATGAGGTGATATTTCATTGTGGTTTTGATTCACGTTTTTCTGATGATGACTGATGTTGACCATCTTTTTGTGTGTCTATTGGCCATTTGTTTGTCTTCTTTGAAAAATGCCTATTTAGGTCCTCTGGCCATTTTTTACTGTTTGGGTTTTTTGGCATTGAGTTGTATAAGTGTTTTATATATTTTTGTATTAATTCCTTATCAGATATATTATTTGCAAATATCTTTTCTCATTTAGTAGGTTGCCTTTACATTCTGTTGATGGTTTCCTTCACTGTGCAAAATCTTTTTTTTTTTATCCCAACAGTTTATTTTTGCTTTTGTTTCCCTTGCCTGAGGAGACAGAGCCAGAAAAATGTTGTTTAGGCTGATGTCCAAGAGATTACTGCCTGTATTTCCTTTTAGGAGTTTTATGGTTTCAGGTCTCACATTTAGATCTTTAATCTATTTTGAGTTTATTTTTGTGTATGGTGGTCCAATTTCATCCTTTTGTGTATAGTCCAGTTTTCCAAACACCATTTATTGAAGAGACTGTCTTTTCTCCATTGTATATTCTTGCTTCCTTTGTTGTAGATTAATTGACTATTTAAGCTCAGGGTTATTTTTACACTTATTTTAAATTTTCCAAGAATCAGAATCAGAAGCCATTCAGGTCAATGGATAAAGAAATTATGTTTTTTCTACTAAAATCAGAACTCTGAGACAAATAATGGCACAACAAATAGAATATTTGAAATCTAAACAGTTCTGAAAAATCTAGATGATTTGGACTCATTTGAATCAGTTACCAACAAAGGTGGCCACACTATATTTAGCATCTGTTGAGAATCTGGAAATTCTATGGAATTTCAAGGGTTCAATTTTTATTAAGAGTGGTCAGCAACTTTGGGAACTCTTATTAGATCTTGCTTATGATTTTCCTATGTGATAAGAGCAATAAATATGTCTTGATATTCATAGCAAACTGTTTTCAACCACACCTAAGTTTATATTAATGAGGTGATTTTTGGAAAGTGCTTAAGGATAGGGACTGGTTGCCAGGGTAACCAACCACTGAATGGAAGGTTGACACTTCCATTCCCACCCTCCTGACCTCCCTGGGAAGGGGAGAATGGTTGGAAGTTCAATCTATCACCAAAAGCCAATGATCTAATCAAGCATGCTTATATAATGCCACCTCCATAAAAACCGAAAGTATGAGGTTCAGAGAGCTTCTCGGTTCGCAAATGCTTGGAAGTGCTGAGAGAGTGGCATGTTTGGAGAAGGCATGGAAGCCCTGTGCCCTTTCTCCATGCGGGCCTTATGCTTCATTTCCATCTGGCTATTCTGAGTTATATCCTTTACTAAGAAACCAATAGTATTTTGCAATACTATTTACTAAAAGTAAAACTTTCTCTGAGTTCTGTGAGCTGCTTTAGCAAATTATGAAACCCAAGGTGGGGGGGGAGGGGGGTCCTTGAAACTTCCAATATATGGTGGGTCAGAGGCACAGATGACAACCCATACTTGTGATTGGCATTGAGGTGGGGGTCATGGGAGTCTTCTTGTAGGACTGAGCTCTTAACCTGTGGGATCTGACAGTCTCCAGACAGTGTCAGAATTGAATTGAATTGTAGACACTTAGCTGATGTCACAGAATTGCTTTGTGGTGTGCGAAGGGTACGTACACTGGAATTAGTGTCAGAAATGTAGCCTTTATGTCCTCAACCATTGACTTTTATGATCAAAAATTACCCTATTTGTAAGTAAAATGTTTTTATAGTGCTTTAATTTCAAACTATGCCTTTACTGCTGCCACAGGAAAGATGCTTACCTATAAATGTTGACCTCAATCCCTAATCTTTATGAATAAAGTATTTTTCAATTTATATTTGCTTTCTAGAATTTAAAATAATCTGCTCAAAAGGAAAGCATCATATTTATTATGATTGACATAGTCTTTAAAAATTTAGAGGCATTGGAGAATGTATTTTATAGCTTCTTTTGACATGTCTTTGAGAAATAGCTAATACTCAGGACAAGCTTTCTTCTTTAAAGAAAAAAATTAGGGAAAATACAGTCAAATTAGATGTCTTGGAAAATTCGCCCTTGATTTTGATCAGAAATTTCAGGTATACCAGTTTTCATAGCAGCCATAGCTTATGTCATACGAAAGAAAGATTTTTTTAAATGCACATTTTAAAAGGAATACTATTCTTTGTTAACTAACTAAAATTTAAATAAAATAAAAAAAGGAATACTATTTTTATTAGACTCTAGGAAAACTTTTGGATGGTTGAAGTGTGGGATTTTTTAAATGTGCTTCTTTGTTTTTAACCAAAAATGATGTCTTATGAAACTGCTTTAGGCCTTTTTCTGGGTTTCTCACTAAAGCAAAGATGAAAGCATATTTGGGAAGTCCAGACAGTTCTTATTTTTCAAAAATTGACTAACTTGGCACACAAGCCTCCTAGTTAAGAAAAATATAATGTTCTTGACACTAAAACTTGCTATTTTATTTATATCTCTTACCCTCTTTCTATATTAGTTTTACCGTAACTATAATCTCTGTCATCCTACAACCACTCCCCCCCCCCCCACCGGCTTACCCCACACATTCTCTTCCCCACCCCCATTCTTTGTGACATGCAGTTGACTTTTCCTCAATTTTGTGAAATGTGCAGTGCAATCCCAGCTTCTAGGTGGGTCCCCAAGCTTTTCTCTCCCTATCCAGTTTACCCTGTATAAGTTTCCCTGCGCACAAATGTAAGGCTGCTGCTGGGGTTTTCAAGACACCTCACCAGACTTGCATTACCTGACATAGACTTCCTTGCCTTACATTTCTACGATGATGAGAAAGTATGATTAGTTATCCAGGGGTTTCAACCCAATATGCACTTATGAAAAAGATAAAAGAAGATAATAGTAGGTCTTTCCTCAAGTCAAATCAAATTTATCAGTGGCAATACTGGCATTACTAAAAACAAAAACTGGACAAAACAAGCATCCTAGAAACCAAATTTGCAGTCCAAATCTTAAGAGCCCCTGGGGCACAGATGTATTAATACACATATGTGCAGACATATATACTAATTATTAATATATTTACAAATATGGCAGATATTTCATTCAGGCTAGGTTGATGATATTAACACATCCATTTGCAATTAGTGATTGTGTTTTAAGTAAAGGAACTGTAAAATATTTATTTCATTTCAGAAGGGCAATTAATTCAGGAGAGTGTGGTTTCCTAATGAATGCCATCTTATTTGGGCTTTGATGGTCTTTGATCTGTATGTGTGTGTTACTGTGGCCAAAGATGTAAAATATGTTTCTGGATAAGATACATATACTACTTAAGAATGTGAACACAAAGAGTCTTACCTTCGAATTCAGAGAAATGAAATATTTATGGCCATATGTGGGGTTTTTTTTTTTTTGCTTTTTTGTGTTTTTATTTTTTTAATGTTTATTTATTATTGTGAGACACAGAGAGACAAAGCATGAGCATGGGAGGGGCAGAGAGAGGAGGAGACACAGAATCCAAAGCAGGCTCCAGGCTCCGAGCTGTCAGCATAGAGCCCGACGCAGGGCTTGAACCCACAAACCGCAAGATCATGACCTGAGCCAAAGTCAGACCCCAACTGACTGAGCCACCCAGGCACCCCAGCCATATGTGTTTTTGGCATAAACTGAGTAGTGTCATTTTCCTGCCTTAAACAAATGGTAAGCCTTTCATTCCCCTTGTGTCAGCTTTTGCCTGACCATATCTCTATTTGAAGGCAAGTCCAATCTAGGCAAATGTAGAGCAAGTGGAATTAGTTAGGAAAGTTACATTTAGAAGTAAAATCTCTTTTCCTCCAGATTGATGAGTTTATACCCAGAATTAACATTAGTGTGAATTCTTAGATTTTCATGTGGAGAATAGCCCCCTGCAGACATGGCAGAAATATAAACCCAGAAAACCTCAGTCATAGCCACTTTATATCATTTTCTCCCATTAAAGGCTAAAATTGCATCTCTAAAATAATGGGTTTGGGGAATAAAAACATTTATATAGAATAGCTTAAGGCAAGTAGCCTAATTTTCAGAATGTAATAAATAAAACTAAGAATAAAATTGTAGCTTTATGAATACATGCAATGCAAGGGAAGTTGTGTATTAAAATTAAAATATCATTGCATGGAAATGAGCTTCCTGAACTGGTAAATGCACTGTTCAAAGAAAAATATTTCAAAGGCATATTTCTCTACATGATTAAGATTCTTTACAATTAAAAACCGCTGTCTTAAAAATATTCTTCAACTTCAAAGGCATTTCTAGTCAGGAAATCCCCCGAGATTCCTTGGTGACACTTCTCGCTCTCTTTTTTTTTTTTTCTCAGTAATAGGAAATTACAATACCAAAATACAACAGAACCCACACATCTGTTAACCACTTTTGCTACGGGTACTCAGTTGATGCAAGATGCCTCTGTTGAAGCCTGGGGGAGGAGGCACAAAGCAAAGGAATCCACCAGCAAACAGAGGCACCGATTCCAGAGATAAAATGATAAGAGAAAGGAAGAAAAATGGAATAGCCAATTTGTAGAAAAAGCCAGTTTGTATTCACTTTAGAGTTTATGTGTATATATGAGTGTGTCTGTGTATGTGTGTATTTTGTCTGAAGACAAAGGTACTCAATGAGTGTTGGTTGACTGATCAATCTTTCTTTTGCGAAATAGAAATCCCTCTGGAGAAACTGCATTGAAATAGTCACTTCTAATTCAAAAGGTAGTTTTCCTATTAATGTTATCAGGATCAAAATATTCAACCTCTTAATTTGCTCAATAGGTCTGCAGATATAAATTAAATATATGTATTGGGAAAAACATAACAATCTTTCAATGAGATCTTCATCATTAAACATTCAATACAGTATCAACAGTGCCAACAGAGTATTTATCCTCTGTTCCAGAGACTGTGGCAAATACTTCATAGGATTCTAGAAACAACACTACACAGTAGCTATTAATACCCCGTTTTATAGATTAAAACATTAAGGTTGTGCCTAAGCTCTCAGAGTGAATTGGTAACAAATCTGGGTTTTACTCAGTGTGTCTAACCTGAAAGCATATTTGTTCATCTATGCAAGGAGTTTTCAAAGAGTGCTCCTCTGACCAAACACAATATTATCCAGAAACATGAGAAATGCAAATTCTCAGGCTCTACCCGGGGTGTACTGAATTACATAGTGATCTGGTTTTTAACAAACCCTCCTGGAAATTCTGAGGCCTGCTCAAACTTGAGAATTACTGCTTTATTCAATGCTAACTTGAATATATACTATCATGTTATAATTGATATAATATGACAAAGATTTTTTTTTTGCTTGACTAAACTTTAGTCAGTTCTCCTAGGCCCATCTGTTTGCACTCCTGTAAAATCCAGTTTTAGTAAGAACTCCACCAAGTAGTTTAACCAACATTTTCCTCTCTCAATATCTCATCACCTTCAATATATGATCAAGTTCCTCATCTTTCTCCATCCCTCAGATGATATTTGATCACCCTGGCCTATCTTCAGCAAGAATCCTGTTTACTCAGAATCCCCTTTACTTCTGGTGTTTCCACTTACTAATTTTCCATCCACTGACCCACACCCTGCTCTTAATCTATAAATTCCCACATGCCCATGCTATATTTGGAGTTGAGCCCCATCTCTCTCCCACACTGTGCAATCCCATTACAGCAGTCCCTACACCTATCGCAGTCTGCCTCACCATCTTTACCAAGTATCATTAAATATTTGTTAAAAAAAACATACACAAATGTATTAAGCATGACTCAAACTCACTATCTGGAAGTTGTGCAGCTGAGTCATTCTTTACATTATATCACAAATATCCTTGTAAATTTCAGTAAAATAATTTTAAGAGTACCAAATCTATAATTGACTCCAATAATTTTTATTAGCATTTTACAAAGTGAAGAGATTGGCACTATACATATTTGTCAAAATCAAATTGGAATAACCAAGTTATTTCTTTGTAAATATAAGATTAAAAAGAAAGTTAAAAGATAATTTTAATAAACAATAATTCTGGGGGTGCCCGGGTGGCTCAGTCAGTCAAATGGCTGACTCTTGATTTTGCCTCAGGTCATGATTTCATGGTTCGTGAAATTAAACCCCGCATCAGGCTGTAGGCAATCAGTGCAGAGCCTGCTTGGGATCCTCTCTCTCTCCCTCTAACTCTTTTCCTCTCACTCTCTCAAAAATAAATATATAAAAATTTAGGGGCAACTGGTGACTCAGTTGGTTAAGCATCTGACTTTGGCTGAGGTCATGATCTCACAGTTTGTGAGTTCAACCCCACATCAGGCTCTGAGCTGACAGTGTGACAGCTGAGAATCCCTGCTTGGGATTCTCTCTCCCCAGCTCTCTCTGCCCCCCCACCCCATCAAAATAAATTTCAAAAAATAAATAAATAAACATTTTAAAAAATAAACGGTAATTCTGAAATTGAAATTGCATTTGTTAACCCTTGTTAATCAGTTTGACTCTTGACTGACATTTATTATTAACATATAGAGGGGTGCCTGGGTGGCTTAGTTGGTTAAGCATCCATCTCTTGATTTTGACTCCAGTTGTGATCTCACAGTTCGTGAGATGGAGCCCTGCGTTGGGCTCTGTGCTGACAGCAGGGAGCCTCTTGGGATCTCTCTCTCTCCTTCTCTCTCTGCCCCTCCCTCACTCACTGTCTCTCTCTCTCTCTCAAAATAAATAAATTAATTTAAGAAAATACAGACATCAGCTCATGTGTAGATGGTTAAGTTTTCATAGATTGATTATAATCAGCCACAGCTACTATGTGTAGCCAACCATTCTAACATTTCAGAAATATATTAATCTAATTTTAAAATAGACTGTTTTTATATATCACACACAAAAATACCTATCTCCAGATTGATAAAGTAATGAACGACAATGTACGACTACCATTAAAAAAAATAGTTCAATTTTAAGAAATCATTGAAATCATATAAACTAATACCAGCAACTTATAAATAGGAAAAATTAATTTCAATGAGGTAACATGGACTTTCCCCAGTACTATAACTTTTACCTTACATGCAGTGGATGCTAGTAGCTAATCTCTAAAGGTGTCTTCCAACCAATTTCTTCTCTCCCTATATGCACAGGACACTTTTTAAATCAAGAGTGGAGCACGCTCACTTTAGCGGCAAATATATTGAAATTGAAATGATACAGAGAAGATTAACATGGCCCCTGCACAAGGATGACTCACAAATTTGTGAAGCATTCCATATTTTTGGTGATTGCATATTTTGGTGATTTTGGGTGTGGAGGGGTCAACCTCTCCTCATACCTCTGTGATGTTGGTCTTAGGCCTGGCCACAGTGGAATCTCTGACTTTGGCTACTATTGTCCTGAGCCTTGCTAGGAGGCATCACACTGCTTCCCCCTGTGATATGCCCTGTGTCTGTTTCCAAAACAAAAACAAAAAAAAGTGAAAAAAAAAAAAAAAAGAAGACTGGAGCTTCTTTCCTCTACCTTTGTTTGAGAAAGACTTTATTTTTCTTTGACTTTTGAAAGTGGCTTTCACTGGATGTGGGATTTTCCTGCAGCACTTTAAAGATTCCCCTCTACTGTCATCTTTCTTATATTGTTTCTGACTAGAAGTCTGTTGTTTATCTTATTACTATTCCTCTGTAGGTAAGTATTCAGAGATTGAGCTTAAGATTTTCTTTTTGTTTTCAGTTTCCAACAGTTTGAATAAGATGTGCCTAGGCTTGGTGGGTTGTTTTGGGTTTTTTTAATGAATTCTTCTTGGTGTTCTTTGGGGTTCTGAGATCTGTGGTTTGATGTCTGACACTAATTTTGAAAATATTCCAGTCATCATTTCTTCAAATATTTTTTTTTGCCCAATTCTCTCTTCCTTTTCCTCTGGGAGTCCAATTATGCATATGTTATACTATTTGATATTATACCATTTGATATCATATGGTCTGTTTGATTTTTCACCTTTTCTTCCTCTTTGTTTTTCAATTTGAATAATTTCTATTGACCTATCTTCAAGTTCACTAATTCTTTTCTAGGCTATGCCAAGGCTACTGATGAGCCCATTAAAGTCACTCTTTATCTCTGTTACTGTATTTTTGACTTCTGGCACTTCCATTTGACTTTATCTTATAGTTTCTAACTCTGCTGAAAATGCCTTTCTTATCTTGCATTTTTATTTTCCATTAGAGCCTCTAACAAATTAATCGTAGTTTTTTTAAGTTTTCTGTCTGATAGTTCCAGCGTTTTTGTCATATCTGAGTCTGGTTCCAATAACCACTTTATCTTTTCAGACTTTGTTTTCCTTGCCCTTTTGTGTATCTCATAAAGTTTTTTGTTGTTGTTGTTAGAATCTGGCCATGTTGTACAAAGCGCTAGATAATGAAGTAAATAATTTTTTCAAGTTTAGAGATAAGCCTACCTCTTTTCTGTAAGGTTTGTAGAATGGAGTTTTATATTCATCTAGTCAGAAGTTGGCAGAGTTTGAAGTTTTTTACTACTGTGATTATCCTCAGTGCACTACTGCATCAGATTCTTCTAGTGATATCTTGTGTTTACAGTATGAGTTAATTTACCCATGGATTTTCTCAACACTTGCTCCCTGTTTGGCCCCATATCTTTCCTTTGTACTGGTTTCCCACCGTACATTCCACTGTTATTTATACTCAACAATTGTTAATGTGGTGGTGGGGAGAGAGGCTCATTTTCTGATGCTCTAATTAAACCTCAGGCAGGCACTATGAACATTGTGAGTATGCCCTTTACGGATGTTCCTGCATCTTCTTCAGATGTTAAATTTGGTCTAGAACATATTCATTCCCTCCACCAGGGGTAGAGGTTTTTTACCCTTGTTTCCCTTCCCCAGCTACAGTAGGTTCCCACCAGTACTCAAGTTCTGGTTTTAGTTGTCCTTTCCCCTATGGATTAAGACTTTTGTTCCATAAGGGAGATAAATCCAGGTAAAGCTGTGGCTGTGCCTGCTGTTCCCTGCCTAAACCAGCACCTTGGGGAAGTGTTCTGGGAATTCTTGTTGGTCTTCTCTGTGAGCACCTGGTAGAGTTCTTAACTGGAAAAGCTGCAAGGGCATGCAAGCCTTCCCATGTCTATAGCCTCCTGGGGCTTCATATTCTCCTTCAAGCTCATATTTAGTCTTTAGCAACTCATTAAAAGTTGCTAGCTGAATATTCTTACCAGCTTGTATGTTGTTTGGTGGTATCTGTCCAAGATAAGTAAATGCTTACATTTTATTTCTCCCTGTGGGTACCCCTCTCTGTATAGATTTTAAGTAGGTGATTGTTCAGTGACCTAAGTTTTTGTAAGGGTTTACAAAATGTCAGTAGTACATGATTTGTCCTGTCTTGTCTTATTGTACAGGTTGGAGAGATGTTTTATCCATCTCTCTAATCTGAGTTGAAACACTCATTTCTCTCCTATAAAAATCATTTGAAAATCACCTTATCTTGTGATTAGCTTTCACCAGTAAAATACAGTGGATGTGACATCCTCAGACTTTGAGACCAGACTTACAGAAGAGTGATAGCTTCCACCAGCTGCCTCTTAGAATTGTAAGCCACTATGAAAGAAATCTAGCCAATCCACTGAAGAGAGAAGCCACATGTAGGAGCCCCAAGGTTCCCAACATGTGAGTGAAGAAGCCATTTTGGGTGATCCAGCCCCATTTGCCATCTGACTGCAATCACATGTAGACCCTAAGCAAGACCAGCAGAATAACCACTCAGCTGAGCCCTAGTCAACACACAGAATCATGCAAAAATAATCAGTTTGTTATTTTGAGCTACTAAGTTTTGAAGTGCTTTGTTATTTAGCAATAGATAGTAAAGCAGTGCTCAATAAATATTTGTATTATAAATAAATGAAAATGAGGGGCACCTGGGTGGCTAAGTCAGTTAAGTGTCTGACTTTGGCCCAGGTCGTAATCTCGCAGTTCATGGGTTCAAGCCCTGTGATGGGCTCTGTGCTGACAGCTCAGAGCCTGGAGCCTGCTTCAGATTCTGTGTCTCCCTCTCCCACTGCCCCTCCCCATCTCATGTTCTCTCTCTCTCTCTCTCTCTCTGTCTCTCTCTCAAGAATAAATAAACATTAAAATTTTTTTTTAATGTTAAACGTATTACCGCAATGTTTAGATAGGTCTCGAAATACCACATCTGCCTCCTTCTAAGAGTCAGGTGGCAAATATGTAAGGCAAAGGACTAGGAAGAGAAAACAATCAACCCAGAGAATCTAGCAAATGAAAAGTGTTGTTATTTTTCCCCACAGGGGATGAAGAGTCAGTCTAGAGAATCAATGTGTTGTCTTGACCAAAGCAGACATTCAACAAAATGTAGCCACATGAAGCTCAAAATTAATTTGGGTGGAACTGAGAAGCCATTTGATTTGAATTTAAGGATCTTTCAGAGCCAGTCTTTGTAGATTATATTATTATTCCAAGGAAATTACCCCAAATGTATGTATAATATCTGAAAACATTTCCATGCTTATTTTAATTGGAAACTTGCCTGATTTACTTTAAAAAATATTTGTTTAAAGTTTTAACTACTCTGAACAGTCAGAAAATGACTAAAAATTGTCAAAACTGACAATTTTAGCAACTCAGATAATAAATTATACCGCATACAATCAGTGCTGTTTTCTAACCAGAGCCTCTCTTAGAACTCAATTAAAGTTTAACAAAGAAGTACTAATGAGATGAATGAGTCAAAGACTGGTCAGCACAAAACAAAAATAAATTCCAGGAATTTAGATAAATAGGGCAAGTTCACAATTGGGATAAATTTAGAAACCTCTCTGAAGGATAATATTAGTTCCCTTATCAAGATTTCCTCAAAACAATTACTTTTATAAATCTTCTACTCCTGATGAGAAGAAGAACATTATGATCATAATACTATATAATTTTATAAGATGATGACCCTATCTGCCCCAGGCCTACATAGCTGAAAGTTAATGAAGTGTGCCTTCCCACAGAGACAGATTTCTCAGGCTATAATTGAAGAAACTGTATATACACTTTATGGCACATGAAGTAATTTTTTACACTCTAATTTTAACTTCCAGAATTTAATCTTTGACTTCCTAGGTTGCCTAGCTTAATTCAGCCTGGCTGACTAGTGCAAGAACTGCAATCATCAAGATTGGAGAGCAGCAATACTACTTTGTTTTAAGGAGGTAAAAGTACCATGAAAATAATGTCTTTTTTGAGCTGTAATTAAAACAATGGTCAAGGCAGTAATAACAAGTGAATAGAGGCAGCTGTGAGAATTTGTGCTTGGGATTTCCTGTGGAAGTTGTAGATTTTTCCCCCTTTTTCTCCTTTTTGATGGTAGTCAATGAATAAGACTTTGTTTATGTGATATAATGCTTCCTGCACAGGTGTAGCTTGAGATTTAGGAGGAACTTAAAGAGAGCATGAATCTACAATTTTTTTTTATTATTACAGATGGCTGTGTTGCAGCTGAGATTTTAAATTCTTCCTCAAAGAGAACAATGTAATTGTAAATTGTATCATAGTAGCCACTGTTGAGCTGGAGTTATTTTAATAAAGGAAAAAGTAGCATCTAATGTTTATTAAGACTTCACTATCTACAAGGCACTGTATAAAGCCTAGCTATTCTAATTCTCAGATACATCGGCTAAAAAATAATATTGCTCCCATTTAAAGATGTCAACACTGAAGCTCAGAAATAAGGAATCTATTTAAGGCTCTAAAACAAAATTGGTGGCCAAATTATAATATGAAACCAGTTGCTCATAGCGTGATGTTTTCAGATACACTGTGATGATAATTAGGAGGCTTAAGTCTTTAATAAATAAATTAACTGATTTCATAAATTCAATATTTATTGTGTGCCCCCTATAATTCAAAGCTTTGGAAAACTTTGAGGAGGCAGAGAATTAGCAAAACTTAGTCTTTTCTTTTGGAAGCTTATGCTGTAAGATAGATCTCTGATGGTTTATGTTGATGAATCACCTTTCCTCAGTGAGACTGTCAGCATTCATTTATCCATTCATTTGATAAAAATGTATTGAGAACCTGTTCTGGGCTAGGTCCTATTTTAAACACTTTATAAGTAGTGAAGAAAGCAAGTAAGAAAAATACACCTTCTCTCTCATAACTCACCAAGTAGTGGAGCAGGCATTTAACAAGATACATAAATAAAATATATAAAATATTATTTAATAATAATCACTAAGGAGAAATAAATAAATGATGGAAGGGGGAAGGCATAGGAGGGTTGCGGTAACAGAAAGGGTAGCCAGAGAAGTCCACAGTGAAAAATGACAATGTAAAAGCCTTACGAAAGTAAGGGGAAGAAGCATGAGGATAGATAGATGTCTGGGCAAAGAGCCTTCTTAGCACAGGTGGAGTGAGTGTCAAACTCTGAAGCAGGAGTTTTTCTGGGGAGGCTTTTGTGACTGACGCTGATGGTTGGGGAGAATGGCAGTAGATGAGGTCACAGGGAAAAGAGGGCCAGTTGTACAGGGTTTATAGATTAGAGTGAGGATTTGAGAGGGGTGGAATGCTGTTGGGTAGTTTTGAGTAGTGGGATGACATGACTGGACTTTAGTTTTGCAGTTGATTCAACTGCATACACTTGTGTCTTGCAGCCCAACACAAAGGATTATATCCTTTTCACTTAAAACACAACCAATGCAGCTTGATATGTAGACCTTCAAGAGTGGTTCAGATCTGGCACAGAAGAGGCTGCCTGAAGAAAGGATAAATTAACTTCTCTTGAATAAAGTATTTCCTGTATTATTTTCAGTGTGTCCATGGCAAATGAGAGGCTCTCAGCCAAGGGATACAACACCAAGCACTGTTTTTAGCAACTGCTTTAGGGGGTGTGCGCAGAGCTATGGAACTGTTTTTCAAATTTTGTGAAAATGCATCCTTTCAGCACTTCTCCCACCACCCCAAGGCAATCTATTTTTAAATAGTAAATCACGCCCCCAAAATAATTACCATGGGATATTTTTCCCAATAAGAATAGGTCAGCCTGAAAATGGTTGATATTCTCACCCAAGGGCACTTTCTACATGTTGAATGCCTCACAATTGTGGTTCCTATGAGACCTTAGAGTCAAGGTTTGATTGATGGTAGCAGTTTAGGAATCTTTTGTGGGCTTTTTTTTTTCAGATTTTATATTTTACATAATTTCTACACCCAACATGGGGCTTGAACTCACAACTCTGAGATCAAGGGTTGTACACTCCACCAACTGAGCCAACCAGGCACCCCAATAGCAATTTGGGCTTAAGTGGCTTTCCTAAAGTTACACACTTCCTTGTTGGCAGAGGTGGAAGGATGCCCTCTTCATGCAGCTCATGAAGGAGCATCCTCACTGTGCTAGGTGCAGTCCTGTGTACTTTAGGCTCACTGACCATGAATGAAATTGTACTTTTGTGATGTAGGTGTGGTGTTCTCAGTTTGCAGGTGTACAAAGTGGGACTCACGGAGACTGAATAACTTTCTAGGATCACAACCAGTAGGTGGTAGCTCTCAGGCTACCTGACCATAAAGCCCTCCCTGCCTTTTTTTTTAACTAGGAAACCTTCCTATTTAGAAAAGTATCGAGGATCCTTAGAGATCATGATGTCCCACACTCTCATTTTAGGTATGAAGGATAGTGATTCAATTTCACAATCCTGAGCTGTCGTATCTAGTCTTTGCAACCTTCTGCATCTATATAAAGCTCAAAAGCAGTCCATCCTTGAAGGTGAATAGCTGACCCACACAGCAAAGCCTATATTTCCAATTAGAAAAAGCCAGGGCATGTGTCTCTCCAGGAAGTATTTCAATAGGTTGGCTTTATCTTACAGCATATAAACTTCAAAAGTAGCTTATAAATGTTAGCAAGGAGACAATTCTATTCAGAAAGAAGAGAGTAAGACCTTCTAATCCTTTTAAAATCCCCATGTTATTATAAGTTTATTCTCTCCTACATCGAACATTATATTCTAGGGACTGAACCTGGATCACTTAAAGGAATATGTTTCAATAAGTACTTCTTACTTGCTTTAAGATGGAAGTGAAGTGATTAACTATATTTGACAGTATTGGCATTACCAGTGATTCCATATTTGAAATATTTTTTAGATTATCTTCACTAACCATCCCTGAACTAGAGTTTCAGAAGTTAGTCTGTAAGATCGGACCCAAATTCAACTTTTCCACTGATTTCAGTAAGCATGAACCTGGAAGCTATTAAGATATACCTTAAAAACTTCTCTGTTTACTCTTCTACTTACCCATGGGGGTGCTAGTTGAGGTAGAATTTCTTTGGTAGAAACCATTCAGTGATTCAGGGAACTCACTAGCTTTTGATTGTCAGTATTTTTCTGGAATAAATGCTATTACTTACGCAAAAAGACTACAGCCTTGGCAATGGGCGAACATACTTTCAAAACCCAGATAAATAAATAAGTCCAGTCTTCCAAGAAAATTCCAGAAGACTTTGTATACTATTAATCAGCACATGTTAACATGCATGAGCAAAAATAAATAGTGAAGGCTTATTCAAAATTAGTCTAGGTACAAACATCATTCTGTCCACACCCCATCCTCCTCCTGATAATAATCAGTGATGCTAAGCATTTACTGGTATGCCATTTCAGGTAATGCTTTGAAATGAAATTCCATGTGCAGAAAATGTTGCTTTAGTATTATTGAAAGAACAAAAAGGAGGATATACCAAAAAAGTGACCTGTACTCTTGAGAATCTTTTTCAATCTTAAAATCAAACTAAGGCAACATACACATTTCATATATATGTATGAAATGAGATCAGTCATTCCAAATGGCAATTAGAAGCTGATGTAAAGTAAATAGGTAACATATTCATCCAATAAACATTTGTTTCACACTTAGTGATCTATTTTGCTTCAGGCATTATGCTCAACTGAGAAAAAGGGAATTTCATGAACCATCAGCTTACTGCCCTACTCTTGTAGTAATTGTAATCTTGAGAGGAGAAGGAAGCATGATAGCAAAATATCAGGCTGTTAGCTGGCAGGGGCTGGCATAAAGATAGCACAGATTTTGCATAGGGACACAAAAAAAAAGGATGTGGGACCTAGTATGGGCATTTACAGAACACTCAGGTGAAGTTTCATCTTGTACTGAAGGATAAACAGGAGTTAGCCCAATGAAGAGGATGTGAGTAGAGCACTAGAAACCAAGTTGGGGGAGGGAGGGCAGGTAATGAATTCTGTAAGTGAGAAAGAGAAAGCGTGCTTTAGAATTCTAAGTGTTCGAGGCTCTCAAACTTAAGACTGCTTCAGAATCCCCCAGGGGGCTTGTTGAAACACAGATTGTTGGGCTCCATCCCAGAGTTTCTGATCCAGTAGGTGGGGGGTGGAACCCTGAGGAACCTGCATATCTGACAAGTTCCCGGGTAGTGCTGATGCCACTAGTGGGAGCACCCTACACTAAAATGCCTAGACTACAACATAACGTGTGTCGTGAGTCATGGCATGAGCTCTGGCTGAAGCCATAAGTTGGGCTTCTCTCTCTTCCCAAAGGAGCTGAAGGGAAAGCGAGATCACTGAAGACTCTAAGGCAAAGAATGACATGTTGGAATTTGGGTTTTAAGAAAGATTATTCTGGATGCATTGAAAATAGTGGAGAACTACAAGACTGAAGATTAATTTGGACCTCCACAGTAATTCAGGGGGAAAGATGGAGGGTCATTGAGGACACTAGAGTCAGAGCAATGTACAAAGCTGAGTCCAGGAGGCTAGAGAGGGGACTCTAAATGCATCACCAAACTAAGGTTCCAAGAATTAAGAATCACAGAGACAAGCAAGAGCAGAAGGTCCTGGCCATGACCTGAACAGGCTCGTTTTCTTCCTCCTCAGAAGGGTCAACCATGTTCAGAATACCAAGGATGGAGGGGAGTAAGAGCCGGGGAGGTGTTGATTTTAAAGCGATCAGTATTATCATTGGAGCATTTTGAGATTCTATTAATTACTGATTCATACGGTAATCTACTTAGAGTTTCAAATAAACTGTAAAACCACCCCCAGATTAGTCAATGAAGCTGAAGCAAAAGCAAGATATCAAGGAGGTTACAGTAATATTTCATTTATGCTCTCTAATCTCCTTGAGGATATTGGTTTGATCAAAACTAGTTTCCAAATTCTATCATAGTCAAGCACATGAACTATTTATGTTACATCTAACTATAAGTGGAGCATTTTAATCATAAACTGGGCAAAGTGAGGTCTTAAGCCAACAGGATACAGTTATTAAGAATATCCAGGAACTGCTCCTCTCATTAATCATACTAAAATAATTTGAACCTCCAAAAAATGAAACAATGGCCAAGGTTATTTTCCATTTAAAGAGTTACTATTATCTGGAGGAAATATGTCTTGTTATTCTGTATTGATTTCCAAAAGAGGACAATTACAGTTTATACAAAAATAATCTTAGTCTATAACAGATGAAGGAGAAAATGCAAACACACACACACACACACACACACACACACACACACACATGCTAAAGGAGTTTATTGCCAGTGTGTATTTTTTTTCTTAAGAGCATTAACCATTCCTCTAAATAAATTAAATTCTTAATTTCATATATACTTTCATCACTTATTTACTCTCATATGTGCACCAAGTAAGTTGCTCAAAGATAAAACTTAGAAATATTTGGAAGTTACAGAAGAATGGGCTTTAAAACACATTTTAAATCCACGTAAATGTTTAAGACTGGAGAAGTTTTAGGAGAGAGAAAATATCCGTTTTCCAAAAGGAAAAAGACAGCTGGCAAATTGGGACAAAAGCAATGTGGAATTGTCGTTAATGCTAACGAGAACTGCATTCTCATCAAGAGAAAAATACAAGCTCCATTAAATGCAATAATCTAAGCTATTCAAGCACATTGATCATAGTGAGAAACAACAATTTTGAAAGCTCTCAGAAATGAAGATACCAACATTCCTCAAATAACAGAGGCTCCAAAAAGTAGCAAATCTCCATTTTCCTTTTTCTTTCCCTTTTATGTTTGCTTGCAGTTGCAAACAAAGGCTGCTAAGGAGGCTCTTTACAGCAGTAGGTGCTGTTGGGACACCTCTGGTCACTGCATTACCGGGCCCAGTCACTGATGCTTGTTAAAATCAGAACCATGTTATCTTGTTTAGCTTCAAGATGAGATTCTGTATCAAATTTGTGAACAGCAGGGAGCAATGTATAAATTAGAACATGTTCTTCAGGATCTCACTTCCTCTTCAAGGGCTGGAAAAGTGCCCAGGTCTAGAAACCTCTCACTCGGCTTGCAAAGACTGATTCAGTATATTGGGGCAGGGTTAGGGGACAAAGAAATTATTTCTCTGCAAGAAATCTTAGAAGCACAGATTTGGAAGAGACTGTAAAGATTGTCCGAAGGTTCAAATCACTTATTTAACTTTTCCATGACTTTACTAAAACATACAAGCTTAGCGCCCGTTCTCTCATGCCAATATGGAACCTCATGAATTCTTTTGACATTCAGGTTTGCTCTAATGAGTAAACAAGTATTTCTGTCCCAAAGTAAGCTACATTGAATCTAAAACAGTGACTATTAACAATGTTTCATTACATAGACGATCCTATCACCACTTTCCAAGTGTAGGGGAAAATGTGTGCTTCAGTGGGAAACTATGCACTGTTTAAGGCTTCAGAGCATAGTGGTTAAAGTTAAATGACTGATTCCATGGGGGTTCTTTGGACTTTATTTTCTTTAGGCTATTTTACAACTTAAGTTGTAGAACACTGATAGCAGTGCAATCAGTAATGCCTATATAGATATACAAAGAAATTCTGTTCAGTGGAGGGAAACCCCTCCCCCAAATCCCATTCCCAGAGAAAAGAGGAGGAGGAAGGGGGAGGAAGCCTGTGTTGCATCCATTTGCATATTTATTCATTATTCTTGATCTGTAAATGTCTCTGCTTTTTTGCATCTTTGAACCAGCTGTAACATCTTTTTTTGTATCCTAATTTAATTAATGAGATAAGATCTTTGACATAAATTCATTTTATATTTGTATGAAAATCATGATTTTGCCTTTTAAGAAACTATTCTCTAACACAACATAATTATTTTTTTAAGTTTATTTATTTATTTTTAGAGAGAGAGACAGAGAGCAGAGGAGGGGCAGAGAGAGAGGGAATAAGAGAATCCCAAGCAGTCTCAGAACTGTCAGTTCAGAGCCGGATGCGTGGCTTGATCCCACCAACCGTGAGATCCTGACCTGAGCCAAAACCAAGAGGCAGACACTTAACCGACCAAGTCCCTCACAACACAATGATTTTTAAATAACTCCAGATAACAGTAACTCAATCAATTCCTTTTGTTTTCCTACTTGTGTTATTTTCTTCTGACTGCAATAGTAGTTAAAAATAGGATAGTTAATTAACCGTCCAGTTGGTCAAAAAGCTTTTAATTTCAGTTATGTTCTCCCGGCTCTGTGCTGACAGCTTGGAACCTAAAGCCTGCTTTAGATTCTGTGTCTCCCTCTCTCTCTGCCCCTCCCTTGCTCCTGCTCTGAGTCTCTGTCTCTCAAAAATAAATAAACATTAAAAAAAATTTAATTTCAGTTATGTTCTCACATTGTGCCCTGAACAAAAGGTTAAAGCTTCACTAAGTAGTTAGCAAATATTAAAGTCTGAGTGTGTGTGTGTGTGTGTGTGTGTGCGCGTGTGTTGGGGGTAAAAAATAAGAAATTGATTACACACTAGATATTAAAAACACTAACATAGGAGCCGGATGTGAAATTGACATATTGCAATGATCAAAATTCTATAACACTCCACCTGAAGTATCAGAAACATGAAGTTAGATTGAAACACTTATCATATGAGACATAATATAAAACTCCTTTGGTTATCTTAAAGGAAGTTGTTTCCAACTGTAATAAAAATGATTTAAAACATTATAAGCGTCTTTGAGCTTTCCTTCAGTTTGTATTGCAAATAGGTTTAATATTTAATTGTTTTGACTATCATAAATAAAAAAGTAAAAGAAGCATTAGGTTTCTGCCACACTTAGTAATATCTCTAGATGGACTTGTTTATTTGACAATCATGAAAAATTTATTATTTGCAACACATCATGCTGAATATTATTATACTTTATCTAAGATTCACTTCAATCTACATAGGTTTAGCCCTGTCAATACACTGTAAGGGAATGACTCTGATTTTACCACGTGACTCTGGCACTAACCTAAGTAGGCAAGATTAAAGAAAATACCTAGCAATTCCCGTACTCTGCCTCCTCACCTCCTCATCCAAAATAGGGATAAGTCCTGTCAAACAGGTGACTATTATAAGGAATAAAACTATATAATAGATGCACAAAGAGTTGCAAAATCTTCTTCACATTTTAATTATTATTATATCTAACTGGAAATATGTCCATTTCAGAAGCACATAGATAACTAGAGGAAGCTTTTGATCCTGGCCAGGGATTTAATTATTATTACTATAATTATTATTACTACCAGATATTTTCTATCCATTATTTCACCTAATGATCACAGTAACCATACAACACAAGCATAATTAAAACGAATTTATTCAAAACAAATCATCAGGGCCAGATGGTTCACCAATTTATTGTACTAAACAGTTAAGGAAGAAACTATACCAATTCTCTACAATCTCTTTCAGAATATAGAAGCAGAGGGAATACATCCTAACTCAGGCTCTTACCTTAATACCAAATCATGCAATATAAGAAAACTATAGACCTAATATCTCTCATGAACATAAAGCAAATACTTAAAAAAAAAATAATTAGCAAATCAAATCTAAAAAAGTGTGAAAACAATTATACACCATGACAAAGTGGAATTTATCCCAGATATGCAAGGCTGGTTGAACGTCTGAAAATCAATTAATGTAATACATCACATCATCATATCAATAGATGCAGAAAAAGCGTTTGACAAAATCCAGTACCCATTCATGATTTAAGAAATTTAAAAGGGGCGCCTGGGTGGCTCAGTCAGTTCAGTGTCCAACTCTTGATTTTAGCTCAGGTCATTATCTCATAGTTCATGAGTTTGAGTCCTGTGTTGGGCTCTGCTCTTACAGAATGGAGCCTGCTTGGGATTTTGTCTCCCTCTCTCTCTGCCCCTCCCTCCACCCTTTCTTTCAAAATAAATAAGTAAACATTAAAAAATTTAATTCAAAACACCTCTCAGTAAATTAAGAATAGAGAGGCACTTTATCAACTTGATAAAGACTATCTACAAAAACCCTATAGCTAACTAATATTATACTTAATGGTGAGAAATTAAAAACTTTCCCATTAAGATCAGGTATGGAGCAGGGATATCCCTTCTTTTTACTCCCTTTCAATATCATACTGTAAATCCTTGCTAATGTAATAAGGCAAGTAAAGGAAAAAAGACATAGATTGGGAAGGAAGACATAAATCTATTGTTGCTCATAGATTTTTCTGTTGAAAATCGAAAAGAACTGATGAAAGTGTCCTGGAACTAATAAGCAATTATACCAATGTTGTAGGATACAAGGTTAATATACAAAGGTCAATTGATTTCCTATATACCAAAAATGAATAAATAGAATAGAAATTAAAAACAACACCACTCATATTGGCACTCAAGAAAATGAAATACTTCAGTATAAATCTACAAAATATGTACAATGTTTATATGAGACAAATGACAAAACTCTGATAAATGATATTAAAGAAGAGCTAAATAAATGGTGAGATAATCCATGTTCATGAATGGGAACACTCAACATTGTCAAGATGTTTGTTCTTCCCAATTTGATCTATAGATTCAATACAATCTCATTTAAAATCCCAGCAAGTTATTTTATGGAATATCAACAAAATGATTCTAAAATTTATATGGAGAGGCAAAAGATCCAAAATAGCCACCACAAATATTGAAGGGGAAAATAAAAGCAAATTTGGAAGACAAATGCTACCCAATGTCAATGGTTACTCTAATGCTACAGATAACAAACTGAGGGTTGATGGGGGTGGGGGAGAGGGGAAAGTGGGTGACGGGCATTGAAGAGGGCCCTTGTTGGGATGAGCACTGGGTGTTGAATGGAAGCCAATTTGACAATAAGTTGTATTTAAAATAATAAAAATAATAAAAAAATAAATAAACCTACAGTAATCAAAGCAATGTGGTATTAGTGAAGCAACTGGCAAATAGATCAATGGAAGAGAATAGAGAGCCCAGAAATACACTGACATAAGTAAAGTCAGATGATTTTTGACAAAGGAGCAAAGGCAATACAATGGAGAAAGATTGTTTCTTCAACAAATGAAGGCAGAACAACTGAACATCCACATGCAAAGAAGTTTGCCTAGACACAAAAGTTTATACCCTTCACAAAAATTACCTCAAAATGGGTCATAGACTTACATGTAAAATGCAAAACTACGAAGTTTCTAGAAGACAACATAGGAGAAAACATAGATTACCTTAAGTGTTGTGGTGCCTTTTTAAATATAGCACCAAAAACATGATCCATGAAAGAAATAATAAGCTGGACTTCATTAAAATCAGAAGCTTCTGCTCTGTGAAAGGCAATTCAAGAGAATTAGAAGACAAGTCACCTACTACAAGGATATTTTTGCAAAAGACACATCTGATAAAGGTTTGTTATATAAAGTATGAAAAGAACTTTTAGAACTCAACAGCAAAAAATCAAACTACCTAATTAAAAAATGGGCCAAATACCGTAAAAGATACTTTACCAAAGATGATATATAGGTGGCAAATAAGTACATGAAAAGATGCTCCCCATCATAGGTCATCAGGGAAGTGCAAATTAAAACAACAAGATACCGCTCTATACCCATCAAAATGGCCAAAATCCAGAACACTGACAACACCAAATGCTGGTGAAGGTGTGGTGAAACAGGAACTCTCAGACATTGCTGTTGGGAGTGCAGAATGGCACAGTCCACGTTGGAAAGCAGTTTGGAAAGCAGTACAAATCTAAATGTACTCTTACCATTTGATCCAGTAATCACACTCCTCAGTATTTACTCAAAGGAAGTGAAAGCACATGCAAAAATGTGCAGTGGCTGATTATAGCAGCTTTGTTCATAACTGGCAAAACTGGGAAGCAACCCAGGTGCCCTTTAGTAGGTGAATGGCTAAACAAACAGTGGTACATCCAGACAATGGGATATTATTCAGCACTAAGAAGAAATAGTTATCAAGCAATGAAAAACATGAAGGAATTTTAAATTCATATCACCAAGTAAAAGAAGCCAATCTGAAAAGGCTTCATATATACTGTTTTATTTCAACTACATGACTTTCTGGAAAAGGCAAAACTATAGAGATGATAAAAAGATCAATGGCTGCCAGGGGTAGAGGGGGAGGAGAAACAGGAGACAAATAGCACAAAGGGTTTTTAAGGCGGTGAAAATACTCTGTATAATGTTGTAATGATGGATATATGTCATCATACATTTGACCAAACCCATAGAGTGTATAACACCAAGAAGGAATCTTAAAGTAAACTACGGGCTTTGGATGATTATGATGTGTCAATGTAGGTTCATCCTTGATAAAATGTACTCATTCTGATGAATGAGGTTGATAATGGGGGAGGTTAGGTTTACGGGAAATCTCTATACCTTACCCTCAGTTTTGTTGTGAACCTAAGACTGCTCTAAAAAAATAAAGTCTTAAAAAGAAACAAATTTACAGGTGATAAAGTTGAGGATCAGGAAAGTTACATCATCTAGTAAATATCACAGGTAACAAGTGGCTGGAAAGTTACATCATCTAGTAAATATCACAGGTAACAAGTGGCTGAGTCAGCATTTGAACTTAGGCTGGCCTAGTTTCAAAGTACATACCTTTCTACCATTCTACATAGTTATTCATTATAATGAGAGATTTTAAACTGGTTAATTGAAAAAGTCAATATTCCTTGAAGAAATCTCCCATCAAGGATCAAATATAGTTAGCATGTCATAAAACTAGGACTTGGGGGGAGGGGTGCAGGGTTGAAATTTTTGTTAAGATGTGAAACATTAGGGGATAATCAAGTATCTTGGTTATAAAAATAAGTCATATTATCAAAAGCCTAGAAATATGTGCTCTCCTTGGGAGGAAATAAACAATGATCCAATGTAAGAAATAGATTTTTTTAAGCTAAAATAAGAACATTAAAAACAAACCAAAGGGACACCTGGGTGGCTCAGCCAGTTAAGCACCTGACTTTTGGTTTTGGCTCAGCTCATGATCTCACAATTGGTGAGTTCAAGCCCCATGTTGGGCTTTGCACTGGGAACCTGTTTGGGATTCTCTCTCTCCTTCTCTCTCTGCCTCTCTCTCTCTTTCTGTCTCTCTCTGTCTCAAAATAAATAAACTTAAAAAAAAAAAAAAAGTCAGCTGCTGCAAATACCCATTACTGCGAATGTTTCCCTGACTAGAGAGAAAAAAGTCTGTCCAGAAATAGGAATCACCAGAACCTTCCTTATATTCATTGCCATTTAAATTAATCTTTTGAGAAAAGATGGGAAGTAAAACCTCTGAAGATATATGAGTGCATGAGGAAGAGTAGGATTAGGAACGGAAGAAGCGGGACCAAGCCCTGAGCAGCTGCCACAAATAGTTTAAATCAAAAAGTAGAAGAGGGTACCTGGGTGGCTCAGTTGGTTAAGTATCTGACTCTTGATTTCAGCTCAAGTCATGATCTTACAGTTCGTGGGTTCGAGCCCCACAGTGGGCTCTGTGCTCAGTGTGGAGCCTGCTTGGGATTCGCTCTCTCTCTCCCTTTTTCTCTGGCCCTCCCCCACTTGCGTGCTCTCTCTCTCTCTCTCTCTCTCTCTCTCTCTCTCTGAAAATAAATAATAAATAAACTTTAAAAAAAAATAAAGATCTGGAAAAGGAGGCTGAGAAGGAGCCAGAGAAAGAAGTATAAAGTCAGAGGAGTGGGTGGTGATGGAAGCCTCAGGAGTCATGCTTTACAGAAGGAAATATGGTAAACTGGGTCGAATAAGGAGAAACCGGCTGGAATGAAGGCAGCAGATTGTGCATTTATCTTAATAGAAAATATCTCTGGTGATTTTAGAGACAGTCATTTTGGTGGAATCATGGGGATGGAAGCCAGATGGACAGTGTGGCGGGACAAACAGGATGTGATAAAACAGAGGCAGTGACCATAGAGAAGTTTTTCATAAGTTTGGCTATAAAAAGCAGGAAAACCCTAAAATGGTTGTGGGAGGGGGTGCAGGGTTGAAATTTTTGTTAAGATGGGAAACATTAGGACATATTTAAATGCTAATGGGATAGGTCAAAACCGAAAATATAGGAGGAAGAAATAATCAGTAGGGTAAAGTTTTTTAGCAAGTGAGAGAGGGTGGGATACCAAGTTGACAAGGAGGTCTGGCTCTTGAAGAAAGGAATGGACCTGGGAACAAGGAGGAGAGGATGAGTGCCGAGGCTGGCAATTCTAATGGTCACACATAGGGAAATGAGGGTGTTTCTTCTGGTGGCTTCAATTTTTTTTTTTTAAGGAAAACAGAGAGCAACTGTATCTGTTATCTAGTGCAAGAACTAGACAAGTAGCAGTATTTTTTTTAATGTTTATTTATTTTTGAGAGAGAGAGAGAGAGAGAGTCTGCACAAGCATGAGCTGGGGAGGGGCAGAGACAGAAGGAGACAGAGGATCTGAAGCAGGCTCTGTGCTGTCAATCTAGAGCCCAACAGGGGTTCAAACTCACTACCGTGAGATCATGACCTGAGCTGAAGTAGGATGCTTAACCGACTGAGCCACCTGGGTGCCTGGAGAAGTAGTGGCAGTCTTATTTTTTCTTTATCCTTTATATTGATTACCCCAGCTATGTACAGATTCTAATAATTAACTATGCTATTTAACAACATTACTTGGAGATAGTCTAGTGGGAATTTTGTGTCCTGTTTTGCAAATGAACTAAACCTGGAAGGAAATAGGAGATTAGAAATTATGCTTGACATCACTCATTCAGCTCTAAGCACAGATTCACTGTGTTCAATTTTCAAGTCAAGAAGCCCAGACAGGGATCTTCCAAATAAATGCTAGGTTAGTCAGAAGAGAAGATGTCTATTATCACAGGCATTGTTCTGGTAAGTGCAGTTAGAAGTATTGACTTGTTAAAAGAACATGCCCTGATATTGGAGATAAAGAAAAGTAAAATGACGCCTTCTGGTATTTTAAAAAATTAGTTAATTATAACAGAGATGAGTTTCATCATGGAGCCCAATTTAATCAGAAGCACAGGGAAGCAATGTCAACTATAGAAAATCTTTGAACTAACACAGAGGAGCCTTTTAAATTAATCTGTGAGGGTCAGCAGAAAAGAAAATTAATCTAGTAGAAAAATGACAGTGAAGGACAAGTAGGAGAAGGAAATGGAAGATCAGTTAAGCTCCACTTTTGCTTCTGTGTTACGAGGGCTAACTGCCAAGAAGTGAAATTTCTAGTTACGAAGAAGAGAAACTGGATAATGGAGAGGTAACAGGAAAAAAATATATATCTATCATTGGAGCGAGGGGGAAGGAGGGTGGACAGAGGCACAAACGTAGCACATATGTGCAACAGAGTAACGGGGTTTTTTAAGTAATACTAATAATCACCACAAAATAAGGGTAACAATGGACAACTGTGCATAATGAAATTAGATTTTTCAAAAACCTTGTTTAATAAGGAACTGGCCTCATTTTTGAAACATGGGAAACTCGCAAAAAAACACACCATTCATTAGATGTAATTAATTTCACACAGGGTTTTCTGAAAGTAACTAAATGAAAACCGAGCTCTGGTTTGTACTGAACAATGCTTTAGGTTAAAGTAATAGAGAGGAAATCAGCCATTAAAGGAAAGAAAGTCGCACTTAAAACTTTGTCATGTTTGTGAGGCATTACTAGGTATACAATCTACATACCAGCTGGAGACTTGTACTCCTGAGATCCAAACTATTGAACTTTCATTTTGCATAGTGTGGAAATCCAAAGTCTTCCCATTTTTGGAGATCAATTCTGTTTCTGGGCCTGCTGTCTAACTTTAAGTTGACTGAAGCATAAAAATCATCTCTGTCCTCAGACCAATTTACATATCCATTTGTGAATATGGTATGCTTTAGACTTGGTATGGCATGGGCAAGTGAGGGTCTTTGGTTGTAGAAATGCAGATAGTTTATGTTGACTCTTCAGTATACCTCTTCATAGAAAATCCTTCAGCCACCCTAATTTTTCCACTGGTTGCTTTACTTCCAGCACATTACCATAATTTCCTCTTTCTACTCTGCTCCTCCCTCCCTTCTTTGCTTCCCTATCTTCCCCACCTCTCCCTCTCGGAAACAAAAGAAATTCCTCTATAATTCTCATAAGAGCAATTTACCCAGGCTTTTTTCTGGCTTTGATTTTGCTGAACACCACACCCCATAGGGCTCCACCTTCTACCCAGTGGCTAATCAAGTCATTTCCTCAAAGGTAGTTTCCTCCTCAAAAGGCATTCGGGTGCCAATTGTTAAGAAAATAAATCCAGGACCTAATTTACACAAGTACTTCAAAAGAGTGGCTTTGTCACAAAGGGAAACTACCAATTGCTTGAAAAGCACATGTCATATAACATGTAATATTCAATGTAACCTGTAATTATTGAGACGAAAGTCAGTTGTAGAATACGTTGTCCCTATGAGGGCAATGTTTCCACCTTAGGAAATTCTCAGTGGAACTAGAGAGCACATATAAGAAAGCTTTCACAAATAAAAAAACCTGAGAGAAGATTTCGTGGTAGGGATAACTTCCACAGGGTAGTTTATTTTTTTTTTAATTTTTTTTTCAACGTTTATTTATTTTTGGGACAGAGAGAGACAGAGCATGAACGGGGGAGGGGCAGAGAGAGAGGGAGACACAGAATCGGAAACAGGCTCCAGGCTCTGAGCCATCAGCTCAGAGCCGGACGCGGGGCTCGAACTCACCGACCGCGAGATCGTGACCTGGCTGAAGTCGGACGCTTAACCGACTGCACCACCCAGGCGCCCCATCCACAGGGTAGTTTAAACATACACTTTCATCACCTTAGAGTTCCCTTCTGTGTGCCTCAGTAGAGATGCAGGAACAAACAGTAGCTGGTCAAGGCCCTGAACCAGGGGCTAAATCAGGGTCAGGTTGACTGCCTATCTTGCTTCTGGTAGTGAGTTCTTCATGCCTTTTAATCCTGTTTACCCCAGGTTTTACAGCAATCAAGACCCCTGACACATTCCATACCCTTTCTTTCCTTGCTACACAGCCACCGTGAAGGGATTTCCATTGTCATCTGGAAATGCTCTTCAACTTTCCCCTATATTGGATGTGTTCTTCCCTAGATCACAAAGCTTCCTAATGCTGTTCAGAATTCCTATGAATGGCATTCAGACTCTAGCTTTTGTATATGACCTGATTTTTTTTCTCTCTGGAGTCTTTAGGATTTTTTTTTTTTTGGTCCTTATTTACCTCTTTTTATTTGTATGGTTGGACATCCAGTGGGTCATTTTATTCTGGGAACCCATGTCCCTCTGTTCTAGGAATTTATTCTGTTTAAGGAATTTTCATACTTTTCTATTTTCTTTCTGGAACTCTTATTATTCAGATATTGGTCCTCCTGCACAGATCCTTTAAATTTGTTTTAACTTTCTTCTATTATAATGGGGCGCCTGGGTGGCTCAGTCGGTTAAGCGTCTGACTTCAGCTCAGGTCATGATCTCGCGGTCCGTGAGTTGGAGCCCCGCGTCGGGCTCTGGGCTGATGGCTCGGAGCCTGGAGCCTGCTTCCGATTCTGTGTCTCCCTCTCTCTGCCCGTCCCCCGTTCATGCTCTGTCTCTCTCTGTCTCAAAAATAAAAATAAACATTAAAAAAATTAAAAAACAAACTTTCTTCTACTATCCATTTCATTTTTATCCATTTTCAGAAAGATTTTCTTGACTTAACCTTTCACCCCTCCTATTGATTGTTTTAGTTCTCATATATTTTTAATATCCAAAAGCCCATTCTTCAGCTTAATAATTCACTTTTTATCACATTCTGTTTTTGTTTTGTGGATGCAGTATCATCTTGTAACTCTGTGAAGATCCTATTAAAATATTTTCTGAAGTTTCTTGATCCTCCTTACATTTTCTATTTTTTTCTAAATTGTTTGTTTGCTGTTTTGTTTTTTGTTTTTCTTGCTGTGCTTCATGTTTGAAGCTCTGTTTGCATGAGCAGAACTTGTCAGTGGTGGATATCCCTTAACAGTTAGCTTGCTTTTTCATTGAAGGGCACACAAATGTCAGGATGTGTGTGTGTGTGTGTGTGTGTGTGTGTGTGTGTGTGTGTGTGTGAACCACAGGCAAGTTTTCCCTAAAGGTGATTCTCTATTCTCTTGCCTGGTGTGTATAAATAAAGCTGGGAGAATTCTCATATTGTTTGGGGAAAGATTCAACCTTCCTAGAGAGAAAAGTTCCACTCTTCTGTGGTATGAGGACAAGATACCCATTGGCTAAAGACTGGAGGTGAAGATGTGAAAAACTGTTTCATAAACAAATTGCCAACTGATCTTTCAAAGGTCCCTAATACTTCGAGCTCCCAAGTTCTTCCAGGGCTCTGAGAAATGAATCATCTTGTTCTTTGTCTGCCTGCCCCTCACATTACTGCATTCTCTTTACCTTTTTCTAGACTGCTAAGTCAATTACCCTGGTCTATCCATTTTTCATATTTCAAAAGCTTGTTGAAATCTCATTTAGTTTTTGTGGTCTTCTGGGTTTATCACTTTTTAGGAAAAACTTCTGCTATCTTTTCAATGTGTTATGAACCAGGCAGAAGTAACCACTTGTGTGTAATATAACTCATTAACTAGAAATACAATTTTTCTCTTCAGTCCTTATAATCTGGCTTCATTCTAGTGAAATTACTCCTATAAAGGTCACAACCAACTATACTGTATTGCTGTATACATTGGGAATTGCCTTGGCCTCATACTCTTTGATATTTTGGCATTTAGTACAACTGGACACTCCTTGAAATTCTCTTTTTTAGAGGTTAGATGATACCACATTCTCCTGGTCTTTCTTTTACTTCCTCATGTGGTCCTCAGTCTTCCTTGTTTTCTCTTCCTCTTTTTGCCATCAGCTTTAAATGTTCAAGTAGAAGGCACCAGATCTGCAGTCAACATGATGGAGGCTTGGTAGAGTCTATTGTACAGTTTCAGGGTGAGTCCAGGAGACCTGATGGTGTAAGTTCTAGTCTGAAAGCTGGCAGTCTTGAGACATAACAAAAGTTGATGCTTCAGTTTGAGTGTGAAGGCAGTAAAAGACTAATTTCCCAGCTCAAGTAGTCAAGAAGGAGGAATTTCCTCTTAATCATGGGAGAGTCAGCGTTTTTGTTCTATTTAGGCCTTCAAGTAATTGGGTAAGGCCTACCCACATTAGGGAGGGCAACCTGGTTTACTCAGTCTACCTAATCAAATGTTAAACTCAGAATATTTGACCAAATATCTGAGTACCTCATTGCCTAATCAAATTGACATATAATATTAACCATCACAGTTGGTTAACCAAAAATATCAGTCATCTTAGACAATCATAAAAGAGATACATATTGACCTGAAGCTTTTAATTTTACATCAAACACATAAATACACATCTGTTTGCCTATCTTTTATAGTAGACCCAAAGCTTTTTTTTTTATGAATCTGATGATTGAAATTGTAGATGGTCTTTTTCACAAAACTATACTCATAGTTCATCTACATTTTCTAGTTTGTTTCAAGTGAGAAAAAGATCTTAAATCTAAAAGCAAAATTCTTCTAGACCTTTAAAGTTTTTTTTCCTAATTCTTTATAATTATTTGATTTGATCTCATTTTAAAAAGCAATTTGCTTTCTGAAATATTTAATTTAGTTTTCACAGCAGCAACATTTTTTTTCTTTTAACACTTGCCAAGTTGAATAATATGTAGCTGTCAAGTTGTATAACATGGAGTTGTTATAGTATTACAATGACAAGGTTTGGGATCAAACACAGTTGAGTCCAGGGAAGCATACAACTCAGTTGGTGGGAGCACAGATGCAGAGGCAGAATGGGGAGTAGGGTGGCAGTGGTGGGGGTCAGTTCACTATGGGAGCCAACCAATGTGGTTCTCAGAGAGAGGGTAGAGAGTCAGTTAATCTCGAGAGCTCAGTGGAAACCTGCTTAGTGAATTGCCCTCCATATCATCAGGCTAAAAAGACATTAACCATTGACATCTGTTTGTATCAGATTTATTTAGGAGTCCCCAAAGGACACGGGTCACCATGAAAACAAAATAAACAAGAGAAAGAGTATCTATTTCCAGAATTTTCTAGAAACATTCTTGGTTCCTTTGGTTTATTCATAAGTTCCTACTTTTGTGATTACCTTAAAATATGTAATTTAAAATGTTTAATTCTCACTTCAGTCTATCTGAGATACAATTTTGGTATCTCAAGGGTAAAATCATATGCTGTTTTATTCAAATGTCCATTTTTATTGTAACAACCGTATTTGTTTTAGAAAAAGCAAAATTCTGCTCAACTTCTCTTTTTTTAGAGAGAGAGAACAGGAGAGAGAGAGAGAGAGAGACAGAGGGAGAGAGAGACTCTTAAGCAGGCTCCATGCTCAGCACAAGCCCTACACGGAACTCAGTCCCACAACCCTTGGATCATGACCTGAGCTGAAATCAAGAGTTGGACACTCAACCAACTGAGCCACCCAGGTGCCCCAATTCTGCTCTATTTAATTTAGATGACAGGGGCGCCTGGGTGGCACAGTCGGTTAAGCGTCCGACTTCAGCCAGGTCACGATCTCGTGGTCTGTGAGTTCGAGCCCCGCGTCAGGCTCTGGGCTGATGGCTCGGAGCCTGGAGCCTGTTTCCGATTCTGTGTCTCCCTCTCTCTCTGCCCCTCCCCTGTTCATACTCTGTCTCTCTCTGTCCCAAAAATAAATAAAAAACGTTGAAAAAAATTTTTTAATTTAGATGACAAAATAATCTGTGCTACACAATGAAGACAACCCAGAAATCAGTACTTCAATTCATAATACCATGTAAAGGCAAGTCATTTTTTTACTTTTATGTAATGATAAAACACAATTTAACATTTTCGTATGGCAAGTTGACATATAAAGAAATGCTATTACTATTGCTAATTACCTCTATGACATGTTTGTAAATCTAAGTGACAAAAGCCTTGAAAAGTTAAGCTTTGGAAGATATAAAACAAGACTAATTATTAATAATCTTATTTCTGAACACCTAAAAGATAATAATGCTCTATTACTAAGTCATCAAGGACTGTGTTAAACACTTTCGTGACCAAATAGTAACATTTCTGTTGGATAATTTGTCACATTTTCTTCTGATATTATAGCCTATCAGAGGCAAAACAGTGTGCTGTTTATGAGATGGCTCCAGGGTCAGAATGCCCCGATTTGAATCTCAACTCCATCTCTTCCTATATTGATAAAGTTGGGTGATTATTTAAGTCTATAGGTGTTAATGTTGCCAAATGCTGGATCCTCAAAAATGCCACCAAAATAACCTGTTTACAAGCTAAATCTAAGTTTATTGCTTACCTCAGTAAGGGAGAACGCTGCTATGACCATGAATTTGTAGCATCTTAGAGGTAAGAGAGAAAAGTTGTCGTATTTATGAGGTTTTGGGTTTGGTTTAAGTCAAGCCTTTCAGGGCAAAGGATGAGGCTTAATTACGATAAAGGTCACAATTCAACGCTTTAGGATTGGTGGGTACAGCAAAATGAGGGGTATGAGGTGAGGGTATGGAAGAATCATAGAAAGCAAAGAATTGTTTGAAGCTATATATTGAAAAGTGAAACAGTATTATGTTCATTAAAAGTGGATTTTTCAGGAAGTTCCTGAAAGAAACATTGAAATCATTTTTAACTTTTATCTCTCTGGACAAAAATTTCCTGCAATAAGTTAAGACATTGTGATGAAGACAGTGGCAGAGTAAAATCATGATAATGTGGATGGTAAAATATGTTTGTTGGGGAGTGGGGGTTAGATGGTTTTGATTCTTAGTTTCTCATTTGTAAAATGGAAATAATAATAGTAATTTATGGATGATTGTGCTAAGTACTCACAAGCCTTCTAGAAGGAAACTATGTACAGTGGAAGGAACAAGGGCCGAGAGTCAGGCAAATCTAGATTCAAATCTAAGTTCCAACTTTTTGGTAGGTATGATTCTGTTTCGTGACCTTTAAAAAATGTTTAATGTTTATTTAATTCCAAGAGAGAGAGAGAGAGAGACAGAGTGCAAGCAAGATAGGGGCAGAGAGAGAGGGAGACACAAATCCGAAGCAGGCTCTAGGCTCTAAGCTGTCAGCACAGAGCGCGACGTAGGGCTCAAACTCCCAAACCACAAGACCATGACCTGAGCCAAAGTCGGACACTTAACTGACTGAGCCACCCAGGCGCCCCTGTTTTGTGACTTTTAGAGTGATAACTCTCACAGTGGCATTGTGGGAACTAAATAAATAAATAATGCATGAGAGTCCCAAACATCTAATTTGCCGGTTGACTCAGTGAAAACCAACAGAAATGATTTAAATTTTCAAGTGCCAAATGGAGGAACACTTCACATGCAACCCCAGGCTTCAGCCATATCTTCTCCAAGCTAATTCCACTTCCCTGCAGTACTATCTCCTTTGGCTTTTCAGCAACCAATGAAAGCATTTAGTAATCACAGCTCTGGTTCTTACAGTAGCAAAGAAATGACACGGCTCAGACAAACCACCTCCCCACCTGGGCCTCCCATGGTTCAGAGCACAGTCCCAGCACATCCAACAAGATCCACAGCACTACTTCTACTAAATCTGCAGAAACAACCACAGTGAGAAGTGGCTTGCTGAGAATGCCTGGATTCTCCCCTCTTCTGCTAGGGTTTACCGATGCCTCACAGTAAACTTGTACAGCCTGCTCACAGATCCTTGCCAGCTCCTAAAACCTCTGGTCTTCTGAATGATGACAGTTGGAAGGATGGCTCTTACTGACCAGCAGAGACAAGAATGCAGAGGTCCACGGCTTCATGGATACCACTTCACCAAATGAAAAGACAACTTTTATATGCGGACTGTTCAAATAGGACTTGGAATTTATAAAATCCCAGCCTTCTCTGTCTTAAATAGCACAAACTGACAAAGGTGATCAAACAGCAGTTTTTAGTGACATTTAACATCAGATGTTTTAGGTCATCACTTTTAGTCTTGTGTGATAGAAACTAAATTGATTTTTTAACATTTGACACAGGCCAATATTTGGAAAAAAACTAATGGATGCCAAAGAAAAACGGTTTATTTACAAATAAGAGAATACTTTTGTGCACAAACAAATGGTGAATTCAAGCCATCCAAACTTCACTTTCAACCTAATTTGCTATATAAATGGTATCAATAAATGTTTGTGTTAATGAGAAAAAAATAATGTATGAGAAAATAATACATGGAAGATACCTGTTTCGGACAGGAAAGCATTCAAACGGGGAAATCGAAGAGGGTTGATTGCCAAGGATAAGGAACCAACAGAGGATGTTACGGTGACAGCAGGCGGTCCCGAAGGAGAGCTGTACTGGAGCATGGTAACAGCTGTAACCCTGGGAGAGCAGCCACCTGACAAGAGCTGAGGCCATCTGTAAAGGAATGCAGACACTGCCAAGCCAGGCAGAGAGCAGCAGGAATAAATACCTTGACCTCTTCCTCCTCTCACTCTCCAGTCTCCTGCATTGCATTTGTCAAACCCAACCAAAATCCAGAGGGCAGATCAGCCTGGACAATGCAGTCCTTCCAGGTCAGTTTCTTAGGCCTGGAGCAGGATGGAAAAGAGCAAGGACTCTATCAGGAAAGGCACACACAGAGTAACTGGCATCAGCAGGGACTTTACAAAGTCTGAAGTTCCTTGCTGTGACCCTTTTAGGATAATAATACTGTTGAAACAGAGGTATTTATTAGTATAGTGCTAAAGAAACTTCTATATGTCTATTTTGAGAGATAAAATTTAAGCACTAACCATGTACAATCCTTGGTGTAATAATATTTGGTTAATGTAAGAATGTTTACTTAATGGACCTGTTCACTCTATAATGGGACCAATATTATATCTGCTTGTCAGCAGATCTGAATGTTAAGAGTATATACAATGACCATTCAGATCAGAAATACAATATCCATTCAGTTCAAGAACCTCCCCTTGACAGAACCTTTATGTTTACATTTTTATTAAACTTTGGGCAAAAAAGAATTGGTTGAACAGAAATGAACTCACATTATGGAATAAACATACAAAAATATGCAAGTCATATGAGTGGGTCTGATGGCACTGAGGCTAACTAGCATTATCATAGGGCATGCTGAAGAGCCTGGTCAGAGGCGTCTAGAATGCCATTAGAGAACTTCTTTGTGTCCTGACTCAGTATTATCTTCCCTTTCACTTAATTTGAATCTTGACCTGGTTCATATGAGGTGACCATTTACTTGTCCCAATGCTTATGGCTGATAGTGGACCCCTTTCAGACACACAAATTCATTATCCTCACTTCTCTTGCCATATAAACTCCTTTTGAATATTCTTCAATGTCCACAAATATACTCCGAAAATGCTTGTCTCTTTGGAATAAAAAGGTATTAGACTACTTCTGACTCCCACAATGGTTTTAAGCAAGGAAAAGAATATCTCCTAGAATGAGTCTATTCAGCTTATTCGAAGTCACTTCCTTTTGTGTTTGGTTATTTCTCATTTCAAAAATGTCCACATTGTGGGATCTGAACTTAACCTAACTTCTTGTGTGGGACTTTAGCAATTGAATTCTTTGTATCAGCTGTTCTCAACCTTGTTATTGTCTTATATAGAAAATGTTGAAAGGAAAATATTCTTCTTTAAGTAGGTCATGGAAAGATCCTTAAGGATATTCATCCCTTTGGAAAAATCAATTATCTGTGTTCTGGGCATTTTACATCCCAGTGCTTCTCTGTGACACCATTCCTATTACTTTGTAATCACAACTCATTTTTTAATCAAATAAGTTTTTGAGAAATGACAGTGTTTACTTTCCAGGAGAACTTTTTAAAGGAGATAAGAGTAGTTTTGGTGTATAAGCTCAGGTATGCTTATTTATTTGTAAAAAATATAGTCCTATTTCTGTATCGTTTACATGACTTTTTACATACTGTGTATTCTTATGTACAAATCTATTCATCTTCTCTAAAAAATTGCAAGTTCCTTCAAGGATGGGGCTATAACTTACTCATCTCTGTTTTATTCCATCAGTGTATTCCTTTGCTTAATGACTTTAGTTCATTTGTGAAATGCTGCCACCAAGTGAAGAGCCATTAAATGAAGATCTCCATTAAATTTATTTTTTTTTATTTTCAAAGAATGAAGTTTTAATACCTCATAGGCAATTTAATGCATAAAAAATGATTTATGATTCACACAACATTTACCAGCATATAAATAAATGCTGCTAAAGTGCTTAAAACTATTTACTCATGATACTTATTTATTTATTTATTTATTTATTTCCATTTATTCACTTATTTATTTTAAAACCTCACAGCACCCCCAGGGCCACTTTATGATGAGGAAAGGAAAGCTCAGATGATAAGAAAAGGAAAGGTCAGAGAAGTGAAACAACTTATTTAATACAAATCCATTAAATTTGATGGGGAAATTTATTATGCTTTATCAATACCAAAGCCCTAGATACATAAAGTCTTAGAAAAATATGTGCATTAAATGATGAAAGTAACTTCTTGTAATTTATAGTTTACAGTAAGTATAGCTCATACTTAAAATGTAATAAAAGACTTATAGTGGATGGTGGGCTATAGAAAAGGGGGGTGAGAAACATTCTTTGGAGGGTTTATTCTTCATCATTCTCTTTGCCAAATTTTCAACCATTTTCAGACTCATAGTTGTCTGGCACTCAAATCTACACTTCAACTTACAGCACAGAAACACACCTTTAGGGCAAAATAAAGACTAAATAACCATAAGAACACTTCAGAACACTTCAGAACAGCCCATGTGAATAACTAGCTGAAGATGCTTTGTTTCATCTCTTTCCCTTGTCTTATGTACACAGAGGAAAACATTTTGGGTACATCCTTCACAGTATGCAATTTAAATGTGTTCCACATGCTGTTCTTGCACTAAAATCTTGTTTTGAGTGAATTGGTAAGCATATCTTTGCCTGAAATCATAATGTTGAAATACCACCATGGTTTTTTTTTTAATGTTTATTTATTTTTGAGTGAGAGCACAAGTGGGGGAGGGGCAGAGAAAGAGGGAGACAGAGGATCCAAAATGGACTCTGGGCTGACAGCAGAGAGCCCAATGTACGGCTTGAACTCACAAACTGTGAGATCATGACCTGAGCCAAAGTCAGACACTCAACCCACTGAGCCATCCAGGTGTCCCCAAGCACCGCCATGTTTATTCAGTGTGTTTTCATGTGAAAATCTTGCTATTCTGGGGGGAAAAAGCAATTGTCTGAAAGGTAGTATAACTTTTCAAGACATGTAACATCAAAAAGTCACTAACTAAGTACTCATAAAGGTAGGTGGTAGCATATTACAAAGCATGTACTTGAATCAATGAACAGATGAGTCAATGACAAAACACTGTACCTATAACAGCCTTCTTAGAAGATCATGTAAAGCAGTGGTCAAATTGGTCAGTTGCTTCTGATAGAGAAGTTATTTTGACTGCAATAGTTAAAATATCTTGTGAAATGTTTAATTTGCTATAGAGGTTATGTATCCCCCAGGTATTTGAGGTGTTTTGACTTCTTAGAATATGATGGAGCCCTCATTCTGGTTTTCAACAATTTTGCAGCAGAAACTAGAGCAACATGAACATGAGTGCCCATGTATTCTGGAGGATGAGGAGGCTCCTGAACCTACAGGCGTGACAGAGTGAAGAAATAGCTTTGAAAGGCAAAAGACCCAGGTAATCTAGCACTACAACACTCTAGCCTCTTGAAAGCATGTGAGAAAGACACCAGTGTCCCTACTCCCACTTATTTTATGTCATTGTTCCACAAGTCCCCATTTTTTGTACTCATCTTTCTTTACCCATTCTTCTTTTATGCTCACTGTAGCTGTTTTCTTTCTAGTAGCAATCAAAGTCACTGTTTTTGTTTATCCTCATTCAATTTCTGACATAACAGATATTTTATCCTTAAGTTACATATGTATCTTTTATCTTTAATGTGTATATATGTATATATATATATATATATATATATATATATATATATATATATCTCCCCCTTCCTCTTTTTCCTTCAGGGCCCTTATCACATCCCCTTCAAAGACTATATATCAGGACCACAAGCTTGAGAAAAAAATCTGAGATTGTGATGTGCCTATGTTTGTTTTTGTGTGTATATTTTTATCTCTAATATACCATTTTATATTATGAAGCTTTTATATGATTACATAGCTTTTATATGATTACAAATAATTTTTTATTTCCATAAATTTTTTTTTGCAAATCCCAAATAAGGGTATGTTAGCATCAAGAAGCACAATTCTGGATATTTTTTAATGTGCTGGTCAGCTACCATGCAAGTGGATAAAAAATTAGTTATTGGCTACTTCTTATTCTTTCTCTTCACTTCTGTCATCTCCCTTATCTTCCAAAATGGTTAAGATTACAAAAGAAATTAGAACAGGAATAAATCCAAAGATTTCAGATTTCCCTGAAGAAAGGTGTTATACAGTTAAGAAGGTTTAGTCCAAATCCAGGTGGTCATCCAAGCAGAAATAAAGTTATTTATTTTAAGAGTATTAGTAGATCCTGTTACCAACTCTGAAGTTGGGAAGGGAAGGGAAGAGAAGGGAATGGAAGAGAAGAGAAGAGAAGAGAAGAGAAGAGAAGAGAAGAGAAGAGAAGAGAAGGAAGAGAGGAAGGAAGGAAGGTTGAGTAAAGACTTTTGCGCTTGTGAAATCTATTATGTTTTGTTGATATTGACAAAGACTGTTAGATTTAGTAACTAAGACAAAGATATAAAAATTTTTAAGGTAAATTTTTAATTCCTATAGAAAAACTCACATGAAGCTAATGGAAAACTTCCACCAACACAAATACCCTCTGATGTGGATTGTCTTCATCAGCTATCAATGACAACAAGGTTCAAGTGAACCTTCTGTGCTTTTTTCAGAGAATTCTCTTCTAGGCACAGGAAACCTAGCAAAGGGTGAAATATTTATGTCTTCTCACACGTCTTATGAAACACTGCTGTTTCTACTCTAAATTATCTTCCTGGGAATAAATATCAGTTCCTACTAGCCTTAAACTAATGCTTAAACTCATCTTTCAAATTTGGCTTGTCTATATGATATAAGGGAACAAAACCACTTATTTTTTATTATTTTTTAATTTTAAAAATGTTTATTTATTTTTGAGAGAAAGAGAGCTAGAAAGCATGTGAGTAAAGGATCCGAAGTGGGCTCGGCTCCACGCTGACAGCAGAGAGCCCAATGCAGAGCTCGAACTCAAGAACAATGAGATCATGACCCGAGCCAAAGTCGGATGCTTAACCGACTGAGCCACCCTTGTGACCCCACATATTTATTTATTGACTGCCATTGTAATCATTTTTAAGGTTATAATTCAGTGATGTTAATTACATTCACAATGTTGTGCAACCATCACCCCTATCTTTCATCATCCCAAATAGAGATTTTGTAATTCCTATTCTCCTGTTCTCCCAACTCTTGGTAAACTCTAACCTACTTTTCTATCTATGAATTTGCCTATTCTAGATATTTCATATAAGTGGTGTCATACAATATTTGTCCTTTTTCATCTGCCTCTGTCACTAAGCATAATATTTTTAAGGTTTATCCATGCTGTAGCATGTATCAGAACTTCATTCCTTTCTTTGGCTTAACAATATTCCATCCTATGTATGTACTGTATTTTGTTTATCCATTTCATTTGTTGATAGACACTGGGTAGTTTCCACCTCTCTGTTATTGTGAATAATGTTCCAGTGTTCCAAAGAACATTGGTATACAAGTATCTATTTAAACCCCTGATTTCAATGATTTGAGTGTAATTCCTGAGTCTTATGATAATTCTATATCTAGCTTTTTGAGAAACCATCAAACTGTTTTACACAGAAGCTTCACCTTTTTACAATCTCACCAGCAATTGATGAAGGTTTCAGTTTCCCTAACATTTGTTATTTTTCCATTTTCTTGAAGTTATAGCCATCCTAGTAGGTATGAAGTGGTAACTCATTATGGTTTTGATTTGCATTTCCCTAATGATTAGTAATGTTGAACATCTGTTCATGTGTTTATTGCCCATTTGTATATTTTCTTTGGAGAAATGTCTGTTCAAGTCTTTGCCCATTTTTTTAATTGGTTGTTTGTCTATTCTCTTGTCGAGTTTTGGGAGTTCTTGATATATTCTGGATATTAAATCCTTACCAGATAAATGGTTTGAAAATATTTTCCCCCTTCTGTAGGTTATCTTTTCACTTTTTTGATAATGTCCTTTGATGCACAATTTTTTAAATTTCTATGAAGTCAAATTTATCTGTTCTTTTTCTCTTACTGTTCATGCTTTTGGTGTCAGATCTAAAAATCCATTGCCAAAATATAAGGTCGTGAAGATTTACCACTGTGTTTTCTTCTAAGAAACTCTTAGATATAAGAAAGCTCTTATATTTATGTTGTTGATCCATGTTGAATTAATTGTTGCATGTGTTGTGAGTTACTTGTTTATTTTTGAAGATTATATCTTGACATAGGTCACATGACATGTGGATTATTACAGGAACTTGACAAAGACACACAAATTCATCTCTGTTCAATGACATATCAATGAATGCTCTAAACTGTGAAGAGTAATAAAGGAAACAGAGAAGAAAGTTAGCAATAATTCTGGCTTTTTAGTGCAGAAGGCTAGATTCAGATATAAAAGAAGAAAAAATATCCGAAGTTTCAATTAGATAAAGCTTACATTCCCTGTCATTTACAACACACCATTTCCCCATACCCAATAAAATGCTTCTAGCTCAATGGAGGAAGGAAATAGAGAGGAGATTTTAGATCAGGGAGAGTCTTAGGAAAGGAAATCTGTGCTCACTGCCAAGCTAATTCTTAGCAAAAGAGAGATAGAATTCTATATTTTGGAGATCTGAAATCAGAGAGATGAGTATTATGCTTCCTCCCTGGCTACTCATGGTCTCTGTAAAACCCACTGAAAGTTTCATGCATTCTTATAATGAAAAATAGTAAAGTAGATGGCTAAATAGGGTACCATATATATAGACATATGGACCAGAGAGGAACCTTAGAAATATTTGCTAAGCCTACCTCCCACAGGGCCTGAGTTGCTGCCAAACTTCTTACATGAAACCTTGCAAATCACCCTAAAATTGCAGAGTTTCTATTACAATGAATGAATTTAAAATCAAGCCCAAAACATATCCAATTATGTCTAGTAAAATTGTATACACCCAACAGAGAGCTATTACATTTTGCAGGAATAGAGAAGACAAAGGAGAAGTCTATATTCATCTTGCCTTACCTTGTGGCCAGAAGTTTCTTACCCAAATTTCACCATTCCCTAATTTGGAGGCTTAGCCCAATTTGAATTATTCTACAGAAGCCTGCAATCAAACACAGTTGAATACATTCACAGGGGGTTATATCATGATATTTTAAAAGAACACCGATATGTTCATATCATGCTTTTACAAAGCCATAAAATAAAATGGTCATTTGAGACATTGTTGTTTACATATAAATTCTCCGATCTGTTTCTGCATCTCTAGTGCAATTTAACACAGAGACACGGGCAAGAGTCAAAGACTAGAGGCTAACAAAAATTTGGCAGCAGTCAGAAGTCTCTCTCCTCACATCACAGCTTTATGTGTCCAGATGAAAGGACAGGACCTGATCTCTGCTCTGACTTCAAAAGGATCCAGATATTAAATCTCTAACAATCTCAGGCCTTTGGCAGAGGCTCATGAAGACAGGAGAAACAGATGTGAATCCCCGGGGAGGAAAAGGTGGTTTTTCTCCACAGAAACACAAATCATTCTGATAGTTCCTAACAAGTCCAGTATGAGGGGGAATATGTTGAGATAATGTAGAAAATGCTGCAACATACTGAGGAGGGGAATAGAATATGGAGTTTGGCATTCCCTTTGGAAAGAATTTGAGGGGAAAGTCAGAAGTCAGATCTGTCTCTGCTTGTAGAAGGTAGTTATAATTTCAAATTCAAAGATTCAATTTACTGGTCTTAAATCATTAATGTTTGTCTTTTTAAAAAGTATTGGTACGGAACATTATATAACTTTATGATTAGCACTATTTCTCAGCAGTCAAGAGACAGGCAAAAAAAAGAAAAAAGCAAGAACTATCCCCACTGGTGGGCTCTAATTTGCTAACCTGTCAGGTGCTTCCCTGTTAAATAGCCAGTGACCAAGAAAGTAGTTGCATTCAACTCTCTAAGTGTGCTCAGAGCATATACTGTGAGCTTGGCACTGGTCTGTCTCTTTGAAAGGAGAAGGACTCATATACTTATAAAACACAACCCCCCATAAGAAACTCCCACCACAGAAGAGATAACACAAATATCTTATTATTTTTTTTTAAATTTTTTTTTTCAACGTTTATTTATTTTTGGGACAGAGAGAGACAGAGCATGAACGGGGGAGGGGCAGAGAGAGAGGGAGACACAGAATCGGAAACAGGCTCCAGGCTCTGAGCTGTCAGCACAGAGCCCGATGTGGGGCTCGAACTCACGGACCGCGAGATCGTGACCTGGCTGAAGTCGGACGCTTAACCGACTGCGCCACCCAGGCGCCCCCACAAATATCTTATGGTAATATAACAAATATGATAGCAAGTGACTGTGATGAGTCAGATACTAAATAATAGTTCTTTGTAAGCAAGAAAAACACAGAAATACTCTGCTTAGGAAGAGGCTGGGAAGACTTCACAGAACCAATTGGAACTGATCTTGAAGGATAAATAAGACAATAAGGGATGAAGGTGGTAGGAAGAGAAAGCAAGCACATGTCAGGCACATAATCTCTGTAAACAAATGGATAGTCTGAGAAAGCCAAGGATGTATTTGGGAGACCACTACCCTGATAAATGTAACTGGAGTTAGAATAAAAACTTAAAATAAAACTGCTGAAATATGAAGTTCACAGTATAAATTGTATTTCATTATAATTGCCTCTCAAATTCCTGGAACTCTCAGAGTTTTATTATTATGAATAAATCCAGTATTCATAATTTCAGATTATAATATGCACTTCTCAAACTGCTCTAAGAATCTCCACACTTTCAACAAATAGCATTGGCAATTTCTGAGGCAATTTAGTTAGTCCGTGTCTTTCAAGAGGCCAATACCAAGACAGGATTGAACATGCTGGAAAGTTATTAGGGCTAATGCTTGTGGGAGAAAATGGGGAGAGAGCTGGGGAAGGGCAGGAGAGCCATTAGACTGTGGTGCAAATCTGATCCCCAGAGAGGAATAGAAACAAGGAAGTAAGGTTGGTGGAAATTCACTTTTAAGGGGAGTTCCACAAGGCTGTTGGGGCATCCTGAACCAAAGTCACCCCTGAAGAGTCCCGCACATTTCGGGAATGGACCTGCTATCGTATTCCTGCCACACTCACTGAGTGAGAGCAGCACCTGAGAAGCGTGAACTTTGTGCAAACATGGCAATGGATTTCATAGCAAGGTTGCTGGGGCTTTAGGTCAATGATGCTCTCTGCCATGGGAGATAAGAGACGGGAATTCTCATGTTCACCACACCAATAAGTTTGCTTTCCTGGGAACACCTTCCAAGCCTAGAATTAGCATAGCAATATACCATATTGGTGCATCATTTAGCATTACAAGAGTGTCTGTTGAAATGAGAAGGAAATTAGTTCATATATTTACTTGTTAGAGAAATGAGTGATTTCTACCTCAAAAAGATAAAGTAACTTATTAACTCAGAGAATCTTTGCACCTACTGGGCTCCTTTGACAGCCATTTGATGGTTTTCAGTTCAAAGAAAGCTGCCACTTTCTCCTCAGTAAATAGGAAAGAGGTAGACAAAGATTTGCTACTGTATTAATATAGAGGACTAGTGGCTCTGTCCCTCCTTTTTTCCCCCTGAAGTGAGTTTTCTTCTTCATGGCAAATGACTGCTCTTCCTGAAGCTGTTTGTCACTAGGGTGGGAACAGAAGTGTGGAGTAACCATGTCTGCAATATTCTCAATATCTCTTTATTGTAGTCTAATTCTTCACATCTGTTTCCTACAGAAAAATCTCTCCACAACATAGTATCACCTACTTCACGAGTTAGGATAAGTAAGGAGTAAACAAGAATTGACATCCTATGGCATTACAGGTTGCCACAATGATATCCTTGCTGTCTTGATATCAAAATTTCACCTTCATGGTATAAGTTGATATCATCATTGCCAGTGAACACTTACTGAATGTTTATTTAAGTTTACCAAAGGCAGTACAAACATGACTCAGACTATTGATCTCAAGGGGCTTACTATTTGGGGGCAAAAGCACATATATAAAAGCAATCCAGTTGTTATAGACTATTGGTTCTGGATTTGATTTTATCTCACTTATAAGCTGTAAAGTTAGCCTATAACAGTTGTCTGGGTGCTTAGCAGAAGACCCAAGATCTTGGGTCAGATGCAAAGGACTTCATTATTCATAGCACAGCAAGCATCAGGGGAGCTTGGGGAATCCACTGCTTTTCTAGCAAGAAGAAAGCTGGCCTGCTCTATGCCCAAATATTACCTCATCTCACGAGTTACCAGCTGCATAAACAAACATGAGGAAAGGCCTGGGTGATAGAGCCACATAGGGATGTGCCTGGGGGTTGGCACACCCAGCAAGACGTAGAAACTCAAGAAACTCAAATAAGACTATCTCCCAAAGTAGGCAGAGAGTAAAATGATTGATGCAAGTGACAACGCACTGAAGTTTGGCGATCAGAAGTAACAGGACACTCATGACCTAAGGTGGAGAATTGGTACTGACATTGGCTATAAAAAAAAAAGGAGGGGGAATGATTACTGACTATAATCACATGTTTATTACCAGCTTAGCTCTATAGACTGCAGTGCATTGCTTACAAGGAAAAACAAAGCAGGAAGAGGAGGAGGAAGAGGAATCGGTCTCTGGGAGTTTTAATACTTTAAAACAATGATGAGATTGGATTAGCTACATTGAGACATACAATGTAAAACTATCATTCTGAACAATCACCCTCAGTAATTTGAAGGAAGGGATGCAGGAATCTGATTATAATCAAATCAGTTGAAATGTTATCTACATCCAGACATTTCTACATATTTTCTATTAAATAGCTGTCCTAAGCAACAATAGGAAGAAAAATGCCAGTGCTTTAAGTTTCAATTAGTTGCATAGAAGTTGATGGGAGTTTGGGGATTTAAAATCCTTTATGCCCCCATTAGATAAAAATCGGTGACATCGAAGTCATTATTATTCATCAGCATGAGGCCAAGTAAATTAATGGCAGGCCAATTCCTGCTCCACACCCATGTCTGCTTGGACCAGTTCCCTCAGTGAGTTCCAGAGCCACACAAGAGGTTGTAGCCAATAGTGACCTTTTGTACCAGAAGCTCAACTGATTCTAGCAGGAAATGGGGTTTCCTCCACTTGGTTCCAGAGGACACTGTACATGACCTTGAAGTATTTGTGATCCTTTTGTGAGGCCAACAGCAATGGAGCAGCAAATTTCCCAGAACAAATGTAGCTGACACCAGGCAGACACGAGACTGGCAGACAATTATGAAGCAGACCGGGACTCTCTGCTTCGGGGAGATGGAGCCGTGATTACAGCCACTGCCTCTCTAAACTGCATCAATTTCTGGAGAACAGTACATTCAAAAGTGGAAATCATTGGCTAGCACTAAAATATTGTTTAATGTGGAAAAGTAGCCCAAATAATCATATGAAAATCAATGCTTTTTTCTTCAAACATAATGTTGATCAACTTTCTTTTTTTTTTCAACTTTCTTATTCATGGCATACATGCTGAGTCTTTGATTATGAAAAAAACTCTTCCTTTCTATGTCTCTGTCTCTATCTCTGTGTGTTTGTGTGTGTGTGTGTGTGTGTGTGTGTGTATCTGTCTGTCTGTCTCAGGAATTCCAGAATCCATCTGCACATTTTGTATGAAAATCCCATTTTAGGAGGAAAAAGAATAAGTTTTCATCTCCATAAGAAGAACAGAACTTTGGGAGATGTCTGTATCACTTAATTTGAAGAGCTCTTGCCCACTCCCTGAGATTGCCTCTTCCCTCTTTATATTTTTCTCTAATTATCCATTTTTTAGTTTACAGCTTGCCTTAGCTTATGTAAACACCCAATCTTTCCTTGTAAGATTTTCATGTGTATAGGACAAAATTTGATGATCATCTCAGTCATAGTTGCATTTTAAGAGAGGAAATTTGTATTAAAAAAAAAAGAAACTGGTCTATTACTAACAGTGGACTATTAAGGGATATCTTTTAGCAGGAGAACAAATCTCCAACTTTTAGAGCTGTAAGGCATTTAACAAAACATCTAGTCTGTTTTCTGCATAAATCTATTTCTAGTCCACTTCACCAAACAGATCTCTATGCCCAAACTCCGGCTGCATTATTGACTTTAGGCCTATTTATGGACAATGCTAAATATCCACTGCAGAACTTTCCAGTTCCAGCAGTCAACCAGATGTTTTGTCTGATACCAACCATCCAGAGATGCTTGAGATCACATAGACATTTGATTGAATTCTTCATTTGTCATGTGGGTACTTGGCACTAAATACACACAGTCTTTAGAAATCACAGAAGGAAATCATTCTCCAGGCATTTCATGTAATCTTCCCCACAATGTTGTCTTCTGTTCTAAAAGAAAGTTCCACTGTCCATTGAAAGTGGCAGCATCATGGAAATCTGTTATAATAGAAAACTTAGATATTTAGGAGGCTTTTTTGATCTTTGGGGAAGCCAATGCCAGGAAAAAAGAGCTGAAATTGCTTTCTGTGTCATTTGGGTTAGGCTAGCTATGGTAACCCCAAATGCTCTAAATCTCGGTGGCTTCAGCAACAAGGGTTTATCTTTCACTTATATTACATGTCCAACGTGGGCCTGGGGTGGTGGTAGGTGGGAGCAGTAGGGAGAGGTTAGTAGGTCTCTGCTCAGTAGTCACTCAGGGACCCAAGTTGAAGGAGTCTTCCTGTCAGCACGTGTTTCTACCTTTGCTTCACAAGGAAGAGCCAAACTGGTGGGTCTCTTACTGGCATTTTGTAAAATCTGAATCAGAAAGGATCTTCACCATTGGCCAAAACTCTTCACAGGGACACATCTAACTATAAGCAGTCAGGAAAGAACAGTCCCCCTGTGTGTGCCCCTGAAGGAGAATAGAACAAGGTATCAGTGAACATTAGTAGTATCTCTCATAGCCCTTCAAGTCTCATAGGAGAAATTCACCAAAACTGAATTTCTTTGAAGCTAGGTTTCTTCCTAAGGTAAAACCAAACATTCTTTGGTTCTTTCAGACAAAATTCCAGGTAATAATTTATTAATACATTATTACATAGATAAGACCACTGAAAGCATGTTTTATTTACAATTTTAAAGCTTACGCTCTCAGGAAAAAAAAAATAAAGTTTATTCTCTCAGGGATCTTTACCTTACTCCCCACACATCAAAACCAAAAAGAAACAGGTGAAAGGGAGCGAAGGCATGTTAAAACTTTAGTTCCTCATTGAAGCATGCAGAGGCTCTAATTGTAAACTCAAACAATAGATAACAATGCCTCCTGGCAAAACGTTACTCTAGTGAGAACACGGTCTGTGCTTCAAAATCTTCTCATCAGGGATAACAGCTATTCAATGTGGTATATAATCAACTTCCCTATGCATAGGCAAGCATGCATTTGTTTCTATAAAATAGGGATTATCCTTTATACTTTTATGCCCCACTTTTTAAATATCCAGTATTATTGTAATGATTTAACATTATTTGAAACAATTTCAATGTCTACATAAGATCAAATCAAGAGGACATATAATTTATTTCCACCATTTCCTTTTGGGCATTTAGGTTGCTTGCCATGTAAATTTATATTTATTTATATGTCATTTGATGAATGTTTGCCTCCCCAAATCGTAAACTCTTGTGTTTATTTTTGGTCACCATTGTATTCTCATGTGTAGCAGTACCTGAAATGTAGTGGCTAGGCTCCTGCATCTGTCAAATGAATGAGTGAACCTGTTCTTCAGTGCTTGACTCAACTCAGCCTCATCCACAAAACATTTCTTCTTTTTAAGTTTATTTATTTATTTTGAGAGAGAGGGAGAGAGTTGGGGGGAAGGAGAGAGAATCTCAAGCAGGCTCCATGCTGTCAGCACAGAGCCCGAAGTGGGGCTCGATCTCACAAACGATGAGATCATGACCTGAGCCAAAACCAAGAGTCAGATGCTCAGCCGACTAAGCCACCCAGGCGCCCCCCCCCAAAACATTTCTGTACATTTCTCAGCTATACATGGACTCGTGCTTTTCTAAACTTCCCTGTAGTTCTTTTTTTTTAAATAATAACTCTCTTGCAGGAAAAAGAGGAAAGATACTATTTATCAAGCCCTTTTACATTTCAGGCACTGTGCTAGACATATTTGAGAGGAAAGTCCATGTCAAAAGGGTTGTTCCTTGTTCTAAAGAACATGTGAAAAGAAACCATACCACAAAGTTTTCAATCAAGGACCCTTTCAGGACTGTTCAGTGACCTCACCAAGCAGGCTGTCTCTTGAAAAAACTCACGAGTCCTCTGCTACGTGAGATCTCTGTCCCCTATGCCCAGGGGCTATTTGAGAGGACAGAGGGGAGCACACTGAAGCTCAGGTGATCTATTGTAGTGGCTAAACCCTGAGCAGGGAATGTGAGCGGGTGCACTCAAGAGAAATCTAAACAGCTGTGGATTATCAAAGAGGGGCTTGTGAAACTTTATGACATCTTCTGCAAAGACGGGAAAATGCAAAGGAGAAAGCCCTGAATGGTAAATCATTAGCCTATTCTGGAGAAAAGAAGGATAACGTAGTATTCTGAGTCTCTCTTGCCTTGTTAACATATTGTGCTTATTCTTAGAAGTACATGCCCCAAATAAAAACATTATTCTCTTTCCCTCAAATTACAAGCCAGAAATATATGTGTGAATTATCACTCCCTTAAATGCACAGAAGTCTCTATTTTCTTCCCCTTTAAATGACACTTACAAAACTAATGAATGTCTCAGATTTTTTACCTCACATATGGGAGACACAAAAACTGCAATGCTTCAACACCAAGTTACTTAAAAATAATGCACATTTCTTTGCACCATAAATGCTGAGTAGCTCTATTTTTTGTGTCTTAATACACATGTCTAAGCAACTGAGGAAGTATCTAATTAATCTTTACTAATGATTTCAAGAAAATGCTACTTCTTAAGGATAAGTCAGTATATATGAGGGACTTTAGGGGGAAAGGGAGGAAAGGATGGTAGCTGAAGGTTTCAACATTCAAACAGATTTTATTTTAGAAACAATGTAACTTTCAAAAGTTAAGCATTTATATGTTAGATTTTTATATGGATGAAATGATGCTAAGGGTATAAACTAGACATAACAGACACCCAACAGAATGGGAGTGAGGTATATATAACAAAGCTTAATACACAATTGTTCTCTGTATATTTTCCAGTGTGAATGCTCTCACCCTATCACTACTGTACTATTCTAACCTAATCCCACACAAGGCACAGAGGCCATGGTCAATCATGAGAGAAAGGCAAACATAAGAGCTATTCCCCCTCAACATCTCCCATGATCCTCAATCGCTGCCTACCATTTCCTCCTCTTGCATATGGATCTTCTCCATCCTTGTAGATGCATTATAAAGGCTACTTCTACAAATAGTGGAAGAACACAATCAAGCCGACTGCTCTATCCTTTATGTGATCTGTAAAGACCTTTTTAAATATAGGATTTTACAAGTGTATGAGGATCACAAAAAATATGTATTGCCTATTGAAATTAACACTTGGGAGATACATACTGACATCAGGAGGGTAAATGGGGCAATGATCACTTTATGCAGGTGATCCAAGACTCAAGGCTCTGTGGAATCAGGAGAAATTTATTGTCTTTTTTCCCTTTGATGTCCAAAAGTAGGTCAGATCCTCTCTGAGTGATGAGCCCTTGCCAAATAACCTGATGTCTCCAATAGAGATGAGAGGGTGACTCTTACGTAGCTTTCAAATAAAAATTTTAACTACCTTTTTTGGGAGTCTGAAAACTAGAGTTTTTGGAAGACACAATTTTCCCAAGTGTCTGGGGACTGAAACAGATGAAATTACTTCCCAATCAACTTCTCCTATCCCTATCAAGAATTCCTACTTTCTCCTGACTAATAGGTTAGCTATACAAACAGCTGTTAACTTTAATATCCACATGAGTCACTCACTGTACTGAGGTCAGCAAAGAAGTGAGAGAAGACAGGAGGAAATGTTTCTTGGCCATAGCAGAAAACTAGCATTTGGAGAGCCGAAGGGCTTACCACATAGCACACAGCAGCTTTAAGTTGAAAATCAAATATCTAGAACACTTTCAGTCTGCATTGTTGGGTCTTCCCATCATTAACAGGTCTGCAGTTGCCTCCCTCTGGCCTGTTTTTGCCTTGTGTGATCTCAGGAGAGTCAGCATGTCTTCAGGGAGAATGGGATCTATTAGACTAGCCAGGTAGTATCCATGTGCTGATATGGCATTTCCCAGCAAGCACTCTGAGAACCGGTTTCTCAAGATGCTCAGGTGAAAAGCTACCCAAACCTTCTGGAAAACTGCAGATTTATCCCTTAAGATTCACAATGGATATTTACATTTTCTGAACCAGTTTGACCTTGGACCTATTTATTAAATGGTATTTATCAATATACAAAGCATCTTGTATTCTGTACAGCGTCTTCTGAAAAGAGTTGAATTTGTGCATTTGAAAGCTTCTTAATTAAGTGTCTATGTTTTAGTCAACTCTGTAAAGAGGTGAAGTGTGCTTTCTGATTTCATTAGCCTCCAACAGCCGGGCATTTGTTTCTTCTGCTCTACCTGTCTGGGTGAAAGGGGTGCTGTTTCCATCATATACACAGCCCTGTGTTCACTGCTGAAATGTACCCCTAAAATGTATACTCTGCTGTCTTTCTGAGTGCCATATCTCTGAAGGTCTACCCTGCTACCCTCTTTCCTTTATAGCTAACTTGCCAAGCAACCTAAACCCCTGTCCCTCCCAGGCTGCATTATGTGCCTTTCCTTCACAGTTGTTTCCACCATTCAAAAAATAAATGCAAATAGATACTTTTTTATTACTTGCTTGGTGCTAGGTACTTGAAGCAATGCAAAAAATACTTAGGAATAAATCCCCAACTAATATGTTAGCTTCTTGAGGACAAGTATTATAGTTTACTCATATTTCTAGTTCTAGCACCATACAAGAAAATAGCCACTAGCCAATAAACGTATTTGTTTCAGAAGTACTTTTTTGTACGTATTATATACATACCCAGCTCTTCATATCTGCACAAGAGTCAAATATTAATTTCCTGGATAAATTAATTTGTATATTAATAGAAAAAGATTGGGATAGGAAAAGGGAGATCTTCTAGTTTAATAAATGAATTTGAGAATATATAAGAGATGTTTGTCTTCCTACATTATTCTACATTTGCTAACTAACTCAAAAGAAATTTTGATATGAGGTAGGTGAAGAGCTAGGAGACCACTTTTATAGACACCATCCTCTGATTTAGATCTGGATTAGGCTTCTGCTAAAGCTGTAATACCAGGGAGGCCCAGTTGTGTGCCAAAGGGCCTTTAAGACTAAACGGTGTGGAGTTGCATACACTGTAAGTATTTCCAGCACTCTGGACAGCTGTGTTTTCTTCCACATTTTCAAAGTAGAATTTGGACTATGTCCTGCTTGTCCAGAGAACAACTTAAGGGACTACAGGCAAATTAGTTCACAAAGAGCACTGAAAATTACTACACAAGGCAATTAGCTGTCTGATCTCTCATATGACTTTCAAGTATTCATTTGAGAGACACAATATAACTAACCTTAAAAGGCTACCAAAACAGGACTCTAGAGGTCTGCAGACCTGAGTCAAAGGAGGCCACATAGCACAGGTTGAGATCACAATCACACAATATAAGCTCAGTCACTCACCAGCTCTGATTTTCAATAAGCTGCTCAACTTCACTCATCATTCATTTCCAGTCTGGTAAATGGCTATTTGTGGCTAAAAATAATTGGAATGGTATAGAAATCTTTGGCCAGTCATAAATTGTATTGTTGTTTGTTGATATTAATACTATTGCTATAAAACCAGCTCAAAAAAGTGATAGCCTACGTTCTCGAAGACAAATACAAATAAAAACCAATGAAATCAATAATTATCTCCTATAATCCATCACTTAAAAGCAACTCATAAAATAAGATAGTAAATGCTTCCCTATTAAATATTTTTATTGCATTTATTTCTATACAGCCATCTCCCCCACGAACATGGAAGAAAAGGGAAAAGCAGGAAAGAGGAAAAGTACCCTAGGAAAAATAGTCCAGTCTCTGAAGTTTCACCCAGGTGGTGGTAAAGGACGAACTTGCAGCTATGGCTGGCTGGCCTTTTGTCTCCCAAGTGGCTCCTGGTAATTCCTTAAACTTAAGGTTAGCAGTTCTTTTGGATACAATACTTTTGAATGCCTTGGAGTGCTGGATACCTTCTTAATTTGAGCTTAGAGGGAATGCAGCAATTTGCATTCTCTACTGCATGTAGCCTATAGACTGACCAGTCAAGCCATACACACAAAGCAGCATGTACTAGTTGCACAGCTCTCATCCACAGCTGTTGGTGTCCAGCACTTGCTGATCTGAACTTCAAGAGATAGTCTTGGAGCTTGGAGGAGTTCTGATGACTTTTGTTGGTGATCTTAGCCAGCCACAATGTGTCCAGCCAATTTCACTTTGGTAAGGGTAATCTTGGCAGTGGTCTTGAGGAGACAGTAGTTGCCAAACATGGGTCTTCTCTTAAGCAGAGATTGGCAAGAGGCCTTTTAGCATGTATTACTAACAATAGTAACAAACTAAATTTAAGAAGAAAAATGAGAAAAAAGATTAAAAAGTGGGAAAAATAAAAATTACAGCATAAAGGAAAGAAAAAATGAGAAAAAGGAAAATAGAGAAACATCAAAATAAAGAAAAAATTAAAAATAAGAAAAAATAAGAAAAAGGAAAAAATATAGAAAAAAATATAAAGGTAGAGATAAAATAAAAATGAGAAAGAGAAGAAAGAAAGATAAATAGAAAAAAGGGGAAATGAAATAAAAATAAGAAAAAAATAAAGTAAGAAAAGGAGAAAAAACTGAATAATAAGAAAGAAAGAAATGAAGGACGTGGGGCAGAGAAAGTAGAGAAAATAAGAAAATAGAAAAAAAAAAAGCTAACTATGGTCCAAGTCTCTCAGGTCACCAAAACCATCTTTCAAAGCTAGAAACACCAAAAATCTAGGTCCAGTCAGGGATTTAGGTAGTTGCTTAGAATTCCATAACAATAGCAAGAAAAGAACCTATTACAGTTGATAATAAATCTCTGTGGTTTTCTCACTTTTTTGGTTTCAATAACCTTTTTTTTATTATGAAACTTATTGTCAAATTGGTTTCCATACAACACCCAGTGCTCATCCCAACAGGTGCCCTCCTCAATAACCTTTTACTTTTAAAAGGAGGTGGGGTGGAGAGGGGTCAGGGAGAGGACCTAAAGAGCTTTTTGTTTATGTGGGTTATAGTGATCAATATTTACCTTATTCGAAATTAAAACTTGTAAGATGTTGTTTCTGTGGCCTTTTTAAAGAAATGTTTATTTATTTATTTTGAGAGAGAGAGAGTGTGTGAGCAGGGGAGGGGCAGAGAGAGAGGGAAAGAGAAGCCCAAACAAGCTCTGTGCTGTCCATCTCATGTGAGATTGAGACCTAAGCCAAAATCAAGAGTCAGATGCTCAACTGACTGAGCCACCCAGACACTCCATCTATGGCTTTTTCATTTCCAGTTTAAAAATATGTAATAATTTTTGGCTCTTAAAGAGTTTATAATGTCTACAGTGCAAATATTCAATTCCCTTTTCTTTAAATTCTCAATGATTGATCTCAAAATAATGTCACCATTTAACTAGCATTGTAATATAATAACAAAATGTTCTGCTGCATAAGACAAAATAAATTATTTGTATCTATAAAGCTGAGGGTAAAAAAACTTTCGTCATATTTTCATTTTTTTTTCAACATTTATTTATTTTTGGGACAGAGAGAGACAGAGCGTGAACAGGGGAGGGGCAGAGAGAGAGGGAGACACAGAATCGGAAACAGGCTCCAGGCTCTGAGCCATCAGCCCAGAGCCCGACACGGGGCTCGAACTCACGGACCGCGAGATCGTGACCTGGCTGAAGTCGGACGCTCAACCGACTGCGCCACCCAGGCTCCCCTCATATTTTCATATTTTATTTACAGTTTTGCCTAGTTTCTTTAGAGTACATTCTTCCCTTCCATGAATCAGAGAACTTACTATGTCCATTACAATATCTTCAGCATGGGTGAAAGGAGTAAGTCTTCTATTTTTTTCTTCTTTTAGTCAATGATCCCTGGTGCTCCATGTCTAAATTATTCAGCATGTATTAAGAGGGTCCAGGTGCTGGTCATGGTGCCATTACCTTAGGGAGGAAACAAGAAGCTTTTCATTTATTCCTTGTCTAATACTCTCCTTGATGTAGAAGGAAGTTTCTGAACTATATCATTTTCCACCTCTCTGAAGAACTTTTTTCAACATTTCTTTCCAGGCAGAAATACTGGCAACAAATTCCCTCAAGTTTTATTTGAGAAAGCTTTTATTTCTTTTTTACTTTTGAAGGATAATTTTGCCAGTTTTGTTTCATGCTTGCTTGCATGGTTTCTGAAGAGAAGTCTGATGCAATTCTTATCCTTGTTCCTTTGTATGTAGGTATTCCTCCTCATCCCTAGCTTCTTTCAAGATTTTGCCTTTGATTTTCTGAAGTTTGAATATAATATGCCTAGATGTAGATTTTTTTAGTACTTGCCTACTTAATGTTCTCCAAGCTTCCTGGATCTGTGGATCAGTGTCTGCCATTAGTTTGGGGAAGTTCTCAACCATTGCTTCAAGTATTTCTTCAAGTATTTCTTTAAGTATTTCTTCAAGTATTCTTCTTTCTCTCTTTCCTCTCTTTTTGGTGTTCTCATTATGCATACATTATACTTTTTTTAATTGTCCCACAATTCATGAATATTCTGTTCTGTTTCTTTCATTATTTTTTCTCTTTGCTTTTCAGTTTGGAAAATTTTTATTGATATATCTTTGAGTTCACTGGTTCTTTCCTTGGCTATGTCTAGTGTAAAGATGAGCCCATCAAAGTTATACTGCATTTTTATCACAGTGTTTTTTGATTTCTGCTATTTCCTTTGTATTCTTTTTTGGAGTGCCTGATTTTCTGCTGACATTGCTTATTTGTATCTGCATGTTGTCCCCCTTTCCCATGAAGCCCTTATTATCTTAATTATAGCTATTTTAAATTCCCAGTTTGTTAATTCCAAAATCTCTGCCATATCTGAATCTAGTTCTGATGGCTCTGTCTCTTGAGGCTGTGTGTGTGTGTGTGTGTGTGTGTGTGTGTTTGGGGGGGGGTGGTTTGTTTGTTTGTTTGTTTAGTATGCCTTGTAAATTTTTGTTGAAAGCCATTAGCAGGAGGTTTTATGTTTATCTGGGTAGGAATGAGCTGTGTTTGCTATTTGCTGCAGCTGTAAGTGTTAAAGGCCAAATTTCATCTGTTGTCATATTTTTTATCCCTCTCTGTCTTTGTGTTTTCCTTGAAATTTCTTAAATTAAGACTGAGGCTTACGGTTCTTCCCTTTGTAGTCTCCTGTGTAGAAGTTTTATTGATGTGGTGGTAAGGAGTGGGGTAAGGAAAAATGTTTTATAGTGTCATGATTAGGTCTCAATCTTTTAGTGAGTCCGTGCCCCTCGGCTTTGATCTTCAAAAGTGCTTCTCAGCTATGTCCTATCTCTGCTTAGGTGAGACCGGAAGGCTGGAGGAAGTTGGAGCTGAGTGATTATCTTCTCCCAGGGCTGTTAGGCTCTGATAAAACCCAAAGTGGTTAGGCTCTGATGAAATGATTTCTCTTGAGGGCAGGCTTTTGTTAAGAATGCTCTGAACATATTTCAAAATGGTTACTTTCTCCTCCCTGAAGGAAACAGGACTCAGTTTTTCTCTAATCTTCATTCAGAGGTCTTGATGGAGGTCTTAAAGATAACTCATGAAAGTGTGAGCCCCCCTAAGACTGCCCACCCCTATTTTTTAACTGTCAAGCTTTGTGCATATTGATGCTCCAGGAATTTGTTGATTCTAGTTTAACTTTTCCTACTATGGTACTGACTCCACCAGCCAGTTTCTCTGGGGCTTCTGCTCCTGGTAAGTTATGATACTCTGTGTTCCCCTGTGCCTCCAACTTGGGAGGCATTGGTCTCCCTTGTGACTCAACATTTTGGCAAATCTAAGAAAAGTTATTGGATTTTAATGGATTCAGCTGTATTCTTCTTGGGAGAATGGAAGTGATGACTTCCAAGTTGGAAAACAGAAGTCTCATTTAGTTTTCAAGATATTTTTTTCTCTAAGACATAGAAGGAGACCACACACATTCTTGTACATGTCTTTTGGTGTACATATGCATGGGTTTCCATTACCAAAAGAATAGAATAACTGAGAACTAAGATATAATTCTTTAAAAGTCTTAATTCCATTGTAGTTGACATATAGTGTTATATTAGTTTCAGTTGTGTAATATAGTGATTCGACAATTCCATATATTACTCAGTGCTTTTCAAGGTAAGTGTACTCTTAATCTCCATCACCTATTTCATTCATCCTCCCAGCCACCTTCCCTGTGGTATCCATCTATTTGTTCTGAAGAGTCTATTTTTTTTGTTTCATTTTTCCCCTTTATTCTTTTATTTCTTAAATTCCACATATCAGTGAAATTATATGGTATTTGTCTTTCTCTCACTGACTTATTTCACTTAGCATTATACTCTCTAGTTCCATCCATGTTGTTGCAAATGGCAAGATTTCATTCTTTTTTATGGCTGAATGATATTCCATTGTATATATATCCATTCATCTATTGATGAACAGTTGTGTTGCTTCCATAATTTTGCTATTGTAAATAATGCTTCAATAAACATAGGAGTGCATATATCCTTTCAAATCAGGGTTTTCATATTCTTTGGATAAATATCTGGTAGTGAAATTACTGGATCAAATGGTAGTTCTATTTTTAATTTTTTAAGGAACCTTCATAGTGTCGTCCACAGTGGTTACACCAGTTCACATTCCTATCAACAATACATGAGGGTACTTTTCTCTCCACATCCTTGCCAATACGTGTTGTTTCTTATGTTTTTGATGTTAGACATTCTGAAAGATGTGAGGTGGTATCTTACTGTGATTTTGATTTGCATTTTCCTGATGATGAGTGATGTTGAGCATCTTTTCATGTGTCTGTTGACCATCTGGATATCTTCTTTGTTCCTATCCTCTGCCCACTTTTAACTGGATTATTTATTTGTTTTCAGTGTTTAGTTGTATAGTTCTTTATATATTTTGAATACTAAGCCTTTATCAGGTATGTCATTTGCAAATATCTTTTCCCATTCAGTAGGTTGTCTTTTAGTTTTATTGATTGTTTCCTTTGCTGAGCAGAAGCTTTTTATTTTGATGAAGTCCCAGTGGTTTATTTTTGCTTTTGCTTTCCTTGCATCAGGAGACATACCTAGATAAAAAGTTGCCATGGCCAACGTCAGAGAAATTATTGCCTGTACTCTCTTGTAGCATTTTTATGCTTTCAGGTCTCATATTTATCTCTCTACTCCACTTTGAGGTTCTTTGTGTGTATCGTGGAAGAGTGTGGTTCAGTTTCATTCTTTTGCATGTAGCTGTCCAGTTTTCCCAACATTATTTGTTGAAAAGACTTTTTCCCATTGCGTATTATTGCCTCCTTTATCATAGATTAATTTAGCATATGATCATGGGTTTATTTCTGGGCTTTACATTCTGTTCTGTTGATCTATATGTTTGTTTTTGTGCCAGCACCACACTGTTTTGATGACTACAGCTTTGTAATATAGCTTGCAATCTGGAATTGTGGTAACTCCAGCTTTGTTTTACTTTCTCATGATTGCTTTGGCAATTTGTGGTCTATAGTGGGTCCAAACAAATTTTAGGATTGTTTGTTCTAGTTCTGTGAAAAATGCTGTGGTATTTTGATAGGAATTTTATTAAACAAGTAGATTGCTTTGGATAGTATGGAAATTTTAATAATATTTGTTCTTCCAATATGTGAGCATGGAATGACTTTCCATTTGTTTGTGTTCTCTTCAATTTCTTTCCTCAGTGTTTTATAGTTCTCAGAGTGCAGGTCTTTGAACTCCTTGCTTAAGTTTATTCCTTGGTATTTTATTCTTTTTGATGCAGTTGTAAATAAGATCATTTTCTTAATTTCTCTTTCTTCTGCTTCGTTACTAGCATATAGAAATGCAATGTATTTCTGTACATTGAATTTGTATCCTGAAACATACTGAATTCATTTATCAGTTCTAATAGTTATTTAGTGAAATCTTTAGGGTTTGATAGGTATAGTATCATGTCATATGCAGATGGTGGAAGTTTTACTTCTTCCTTACCAATTTGGATGCCTCATTTCTTTTTATTGTATGATTGTTATGGCTAGGACTTTCAGTACTATGTTGAAGAAAAATGGTGAGAGTGGACATCCTTGTCTTATTCCTGACCTTAGAGGAAAAGCTTTCTGGTTTTCACTGCTGAGTATGATGTTAGCTGTGTTTTTTTCATATATGGCCTTAATTGGGGTGTTTTCCCTCTAAACCTATCTTGTTGAGGGTTTTTATAATGAATGAATGTTGTACTTTTTCAAATGATTTTTCTGTATCTATTGATCATATGGTTTATGTCCTTTCACTTGATGGGCTGTATCACGTTGTTTGACTTGTGAGTATTGAAATGTTTGGTAGACTTCACCTGTGAATCCCTCTGGTCCTGAACTTTTGTTTGTTGGTTGTTTTTTTGATTACTGTTTCATTGCTGGAAATCAGTCTGTTCCAATTTTCTATTTCTTCCTGATCCAGTTTGGGAGGTTGTATGTTTCTAAGAATTTATCCATTTCTACTAGGTTTCCAATGTGTTGGTATGTAATTTTTCATAATATTCTCATAATCTTTTGTGTTTCTATGGTGTCGGTTGCATTTTTCCTCTTTCATTTCTGATTTTATTTATTTGAGATATCTCTCTCTTTCTAACTCTGTCTCTGTCTCTGTCTCTCTTGCTTTTTTATGAGTCTGGCTAAAGGTTTATCAATTATGTTGATCTTTTCAAAGAATCAGGTCATGGTTTCATTGATCTGTTCTATTGTTTGTTTCAGTTTCTATTTTATTTACTTCTGCTCTAATCTTTACAATTTCCTCTCTTCTACTGGCTTTTGGTTTTGTTTGTTCTTCTTTTTCTAGATCCTTAAGGTATAAGATTTGGTTGTTTATTTGAGATTTTTCTCACTTCTTGAGGTATGCCTGTATTTGTATGGACTTCCCTCTCAGAATGGCTTTTGCTGCATCCCAAAGAATTTGGACCATTGTGCTGTTGTTTTCACTTGTCTCCATGTACTTTTACTTCCTCTTTGATTCTTGGTTAACCCATTTACTGTTTAGTAGCATGTTATTTAACCTAAGTGTATTTGTGTTCTTTCCAGATTTTTTTCTTGTGGTTGATTTCTAGTTTCATAGCATTATGGTCAGAAAATATGCATGATCTTTATGAATTTGTTGAAACTTGTTTTGTGGCCTAATATGTGACTATTCTGGAGAATGTTGCATGTGCACTTGAAAAGAATGTGTATTCTGCTGCTTTAGGATGGAATATTCTGAATGTATCTGTTAAACTGATCTAGTCCAATGTGTGATTCAAAGCCACTGTTTCCTTATTGATTTTCTGTTTGGATGACCTGTTCATTGATGTAAGTGGAGTGTTAAAGTCCCCTGCTGTTATTCTTTTACTATCGATTACTACCTTTATGTTTGTTATTAACTGTTTTATGTTTTTGAGTGTTCCTGTGTTCAGTGCATAAATATATACATTCACTATATCTTCTTGTTGGATTTTCCTCTTTATTATTATATAGTGTCCTAATTTATCTCTTGTTACAGTCTTTGCTTTCATGCCTATTTTTTAAATGCTTATTTATTTATTTTGAGAGAGGGAGTGAGTACACAAGTGAGTAGGAAGGGATGCCATAGCAAGGAAAGGGGAGAGAAACAGACTCTCACACTGGGGAAGCCTGTGAGGGTAGGATGAATCAGCGTAAATTTGGCTTTGAAAACCAGAGGGACCAAATTCATTAGTATTTATAACCAGTGGGACTTAAAGCCTGGAATTTTAAAAATCAGTGAACGTGGCTCTGGGAGAGCCAGGAGGACCATAGGAAACTGAGTCCCCCCCCACCCCACACCCTGCCTTAAAGAGACAATACAGCAAACAGCTCCATGAGATACAGCATTGTATCAACAGCTTGAAAAATGTGGGGAAGGGAGAGTAGTTTATTCATCTCAGAGTATGTCCTAAAGAAGGGAGAGTAGTTTATTCATCTCAGAGTATGTCCTAAAGAGACAAGATCATTGGTGGAATCCTCCAAGAAGAAAGGAGCTCAGAGTCTGATTCAGGGCTCAGTCTCCAAACTGCGAGATCATGACCTGAGCTGACTGAAATGAATAGTCGGACACTTAACCAACTAAGCCACCCAGGCACCCCATGTCTATTTTGTCCAGTATGACTTTCTACCCTGGTTTTCTTTTCACATTTATTTGTGTGATAAATATTTGTCCATCCCTTCACTCTCAATCTGTGTGTACCTTTAGGTATGAAATGAGTCTCTTGTAGGCAGAATATAGATGGTTTTTGGTTTGTTATCCATTCCATCACACCTATGTCTTTTGATTGGAGCATTTAGTTATTTACATTCAAAGTAATTATTTTTTTAAGTTTACTTATTTATTTTGAAAGAATGAGAGAGTGGGTGAGGGGCAGAGAGAGAAGGAGAGAGAGAGAATCCCAAGCAGGCTCTACACTACCAGTGTGGAGCTGAATGTGGGGTTCGAATTCATGAACCATAAGATCAAAACCTGAGCCAAAATTAAGAGTCAGACACTTAACTGACTGAACCACCCAGGTGCCCCCAAAGTAATTATTGATAGGTATGTACTTATGGCCATTTTATTACTTGTTTTATAATTGTTTTTACAGTTCTTCTTTGTTCTTTTCTTCCCTTGCTCTCTTCTTTCACAGTAACTTGGCTGTCTTTGGTGATTTACTTGGGTTATTTTCTCCTTACTTTTTGCTTATCTATTACTGGTTTCTGATCAGTGGTTTCCATTAGGTTTGTGTACAACATCTGCATATAGCAGTCTATATTAAGTTGATGGTTGCTTAAGTTTGAACCCCTTTGTTCCTTATCTCCCCATGACATTTTGGGTGTATGGTATCATACTTTACATTCTTTTATTTTGTGAGTTCTTTCACTGATTTTTACAAATATACTTACTTTACTGCTTTTGTGTTTCCTACTTTTCCTACTCTTACTTATGATCTTTCCTTTCCACTGGACGGGTCACCTTTAACATTTCTTGTAGAGATGGTTTGGTGTCATTAACTCATTTAGTTTTTGTTTGGGAAATTCTTTATCTCTCCTTCTATTCTAAATGATAGCTTTGTTGAATACAGTATTTTTAGTTGCAGTTTTTTTCTTTCAGCACTTTGATTATATCATGCCACTCATTTTTGGCCTGCAAATTTTCTGCTGAAAAATCAGGCTGACAGCCTTATGAGGTTTCCCTTGTATGGAAATGTTTTCTTTTCTTTGCTGGTTTTAAAATTCTCTCTTTACTACTACCTTTTTTGCCATTTTAATTATTGTATATCTTGGTGTGGACTTCCTTGGGTTGATTTTGTTGGGGGATCTTCTTGACTTGGATTTCAATTTCCTTCCCCAGATTCAGGAAGTTTTCAGCTATTATTTCTTCAAATAAATTTACTGCCCCTTTTCCTCTCCTCCTTTTGGGATCCTTATAATGCAAATGGTATTATGCTTGATAGTGTCGTTAAGTTCCTTAAGTCTATTCTCATTTTGCATAATTTTTTTTCTTCACCCACTCAGCTTGATTACTTTCCATCACTCTGTCCTCAGGTCACTAATTCATTCTTCTGCTTCTTCTAATCTTGTATTTATCCCATCTAGTGTATTTTGAACTCCATTTATTGTGCTCTTCATCTCTGATTGGTTCTTTTTATCTCTTTGATGAGGGTCTCACTGATGGCCTGCATTCTTTTCTCAAGTCCAGTGAGTATCTTTATGACCATTACTTTAAATTCTGTATCAGCCATATTACTTATCTCCATTTCATTTACCTTTCTTGCTGTGATTTTCATTTTCATTTGTTCTTTTCATTTGATACATATTTTTCCATCTTTTCATTTTGTCTAACTCTCTGTGTCTGTTTCTGTGTTAAGAAAGTCATCCATGTCTCCTTGAAAGTAGTGGCCTTATGAAGAAGAGGTCCTATGGTGCCCTGAAGTGCAATGTTACCTGCTTAATCGAACCTGGCATTTTAGGAATGTCTGTTATGTGTGTTGCATGCAACCTGATATTGTGCATGAGTCACTTTTTCTTTTAGTCTAGTCTGTAATGGTTCTCCTGCCTGTTGTGGGCAGGGTTTGGTCCCTGTGGTCTTAGTGGGTTAGTCAGGGCTACCTTGGACTGGAGTTGAGTCAGCCCAGTTATTTGCCAGAGATGTGGTAGCACCAAAATGCAGGGTCTTTTCTCCTGAGAAGCTTTCATTGGTGGGTGGATGCTGCATTCAGACCAGCTGTCTACCACCAGCCTACTCCTGGGGTGGGCAGTCTTACTGTTGTATGCAGTTATCTTTCCCTTTCCTCTGGGCAGGAGTCACTTTGGAGTAGTGCTGGCCCTTGTCACGGCTGCTTACACATTGCCAGGTTTGTGGTACCACTTTGGTTGGGTTCTGGCCAAGAGCATAGATGATGGATCTACAATGTGCACAGGGGACAGGATGCCTGCTATTTGCAACATTTTCACACATGTCTTCTAGGGGAGGGGATCTGCAGTCCTGGGGCAGAGGCAGACCTGGCTGGAGGAGGCAGGGCACACTGTTAGTAAGTTAGGTTGTGAGGTGGCTGTGTGTTTATGCTGGGGCATGGGGGGAATGAAGTGGCACCTGCCATCTCCTTTCTTTTTAGAGGATTCCACCAATGATCTTGTCCCTTTAGGACATGCTCTGAGATGGGTAAACAGCTCTCCCTTCCTTATGTCCCACACATTTTTCAAACTGTTGTTTCAATGTTGTAGCTCATGGAGCTGTTTGTTGTTCTATCTCTTTAAGGGGGAGGGGCAGGGACTAGTTTCCTATGGTCCTCCTGGGTCTCCCAGAGCCAAACTCACTGATTTTTGAAATTACAGGCTTTAAGTCCCAGTGGCTATAAGTACTAATGAAATTTGGCCTCTCTGGTTTTCAAAGCCAAATGTTATGGTGATTTGTCTTACCCTTGCAGACTCCCCCAGTGTTTCCCCTCTCCTTGCATGACATCCCTTCCTGCTGTGGACAGTCCCAAGGGACTGTTTAGGAACCATGTCACTGCCCTTCCTACTCTCTTCCATGTGGCCTCTTCTCCACATTCAGTTTAGTGGAGTTTGTTCTGCCAGTCTTTGGGTCATTTTCTGGGTTATTTACACCAATGTGATGTTATCTAGTGGTATCTGTGGGTCGAGGTGAGCTTAGAGTGAACACTGTGTTGTCAGTCTTTTCAGTTTTAGCTAGTCTGGTGGATATATAGTGGTACCTCATTTTGATTTTCATTTGCATTGATATATTTATTCATTTTTTAAACTTTACTTTTGAGAGAGAGAGAGAGAGAGAGAGAGAGAGTCAGAGAGATAAGGAGACAGAAGATCCAAAGCGGGCTCTGTGCAGGCAGCAGAGAGCCTGATGTGGGACTCCAACTCACAAACTGAGACCTTGACTTGAGCCGACGTTGGACACTTAATCGACTGAGCCATCTGGGTGCCCTGCAGTTATATATTTATTAATGAAAGTAAATACTATTTGGATATCTTCTTTTGTAAATTACCTGTTCAGACCTTCCATTCATTTTTCTGTCAGATCATTTGACTTTTCTGATTAAATTGCATGAGGTTTTTACATATTCTAAACGTGAGCCCTTTGTCAGGTACACTTGTTGCATATATTTATTCCCATTGTTACTTGCCATTTCATCCTCACAGTGGTGTCTTTGATAAACAAATCCTTGATTTTGTAGCTATTGTTTTTTGTAATATGTTTAAGAAATCATTTCCTACCTCAAGGTCATAAAAATAATTTATCTTATGAAAGATTTATTTTTTATCATTCATACTTAAAGCTAATTATTGCAGGAATTGATTTTTGTAGATGTTATAAGATTGATTTCAAGATTTGCCTTTTATATATGGCTGTGTAAATGATCTAGCATCATCACTAATTTTTATCGCTAATTTTCAGACCTGCTTTTGCCATAGATGACATCTTTTTATGTGTGGGTCTGTTTTGGGGCTCATCTTTTCTATTGGTCTATTCTTATTTTCTATTCCTATTTTCTATTCTTTTTCTGTTCTTATTTCACTGTTACTTCCTTAATTCTTACAGCTTTGAATTAAGTTTTGGTATCTGTATAGTAGTTTTTCTTATTTAGTTCTTCTTCTTCAAGAATGTTTTGATCCCTTGCATCTCATACAAATTTTATGATCACATTGTTAATTTCCATTTTTAAAACCTTGCTGGGATTTTGATTTATGTGGTGCTAATTTTTAACTGGATTTTATTTTATTTTTATTCTGATTTTTATTATAATTATGATGTAACATAGATGGTGAGAGTAGGATTGCTAAATATCAGAAAGAAGGGACAGTATTTTATGTAATCTTCTAAATGTCAAAATATTTTGCAAGAAGAAAGCCCTTTCAGTAAAGTTTATAGCTGGTAATTGCAACAGATTTGTAAGCATAACCATCCAACCAAGATTGGGAATCTCTAAATCCTGGGAGGGACAGATGGAGCTCTTGATTGTTTGTGCAGAAACAAACTATGACAAGGTTTTCAAAGCTTCCAAGGTCTATACATATATTCACCATGAGCCCAGATATCTCAGAAGGGTTTTTAATGTTTTATTTTAGGTAAAAATCTAAAAACAAAAAATTGAGATCGGCATATTCTGGATCTTCTAGATGGCCTTTATTTTGATAATGAAATTGTTTCATTTCTATGTCCAAAATTACAATAATGAAACCCAGAGAATGATATGTAAATTTATTGATGTATTCATTTCAAGAGTCATAGAAACCTGTCAACCTCAACTCACCTGGTTGACTTGAAATGACTACTGGATTAGGCTTTAAGTTTCATGAGGGTTTACTTTTCTGTGTGAACAAGTTATAGAATCACTTACCAGACTTTAATAATAATTGATATTATTATTTTTAAATATGAGTGTAGATTACTATAATAAAAATGAATGAGTTTAGGCAAATCTATCCTAGTTTTACAAACTTACTAGTGTGACAAATTCTTTCATTTCATAATAAATGTGTTATCCTGAGACTGAATCCAACAACTATTCTACCAAAGCAGACATAAAACTGCCCACTTAAGTATTCCCATGAGCCAATCAGTGTGCAAGGTTGATCTGTCCATCAAGCAGTTGAGCACATGTACTAGGTGAATCTAACTGCTGGCTCATTTGCCAGGAGTACAGACAATCAGAAGCATTTTTTTTTCCCAGTGAAACTTCTCTGTGGCCCAGTATCTCATGCTAACATTTGCTCTTGGGATTGCAATACCATCTAAATTGGGAGCACTTGTGGGAGTGGAAGGCAAAGGCATATCTACTAATTACATAGATTAATGGTTAGGGGGCCAGGCATGAGGAGAGACTCTGGTTGAAGAAGTAGATAATACAAACTATGTAAGAATACAGAAGCAGAGTTGGGAGATAGCTCAAAGGTGTAAAGTTGTGTTCCACTTTAAATAAAGTGATAATAAATATGAGCACAGTACAATGTTTGAATTTAGGGCTTAGTATTCTTTCTGTTTAGGGAATGCTATAGTCTACATCTGTTGACCCTGATCTGGGTTTTGAAGACTTGGGTTTAGAAGCTCTGAGTAACAGCATCTTCCCCCAGGAACCCAGGCATTTTCAATTCTGACGGAAGAGTGGTAAATACGGAATTATATTACACCTGCTCTCCAGAAATCTGCTTGAGATTCCACTACTGGCATCATGTCCTCTCCTGTGCTGAGAGTAACAGCAGGTAGGAGCATCCCATGCATGAACCTATATATTTGGGGTTTTAATGGGTTGCAGGAAAATGTTTTGTGAGCTATAATGATTCTGCTGCAGAAAAAGTAAATCAGAGCTGAAAGTAGGGCAGGTTCTTTCCCATTGGCCTGGCTCTGAATAACTTGGAGGACAATGGCTGACACAATGAGTCTTTAGTGATGTAAACTAGTAACTGCTGAGGGCTATAGGGCCTAAAGTTTATAATCCCACATCACTGAGTTTATAAAAGCCAATAATTAAGATGTTGACTACTAGTTATTTGTTGGAAAAGTTTTCTTTTTGTTTTACTTTTCTTTTTTAATCAGGGGAGGTAACAGTAGGGGGAAAAGGAAAATGAAACCCTAATGAGCATCAAGGGCATTAATTATTAGAAATATCATATGGCATTATTCTGTCTCATAGTTTGCTTAAAATTTGAGTCAAATTGTCATTAAAATTTTTTTAATGTTTATTTATTCTTGAGGAGGGGAGGAGAGACAGAGCATGAGAAGGGAAGGGGCAGAGAGAGGGAGACACAGAATCTGAAGCAGGCTCCAGGCTCTGAGTTGTCAGCACAGAGCCTGACGCTGGGCTTGAACCCACAAACCACAAGATCGTGACTTGAGCCAAACTCAGACACTTAATCGACTAACCCACCCAGGTGCCCCTCAAATTGTCATTGTTTTATGTTCACACTGCTAATTTAGTTCCTTAAGGTTGTTCATTTATACTTTAATTAGAAAACTGCGGTGCAGGACTGTACGACTTAGTGTTAAATCTTCATTCCATCATCTGCCCAACTCTTTATTCTAAAAAAATGGGAAAACAGATGTGTTGAATATATACTATTTATGATCCATGAGAACAGGAACTATGTCTTCCTTCCTTATTCACAGCTGTATTTCCAAGGCTTAGTAGAGTGCCTGGCACATAGTTGGTTCTCAATAAATATCAATTAAATGAATTTCTATTTTCCATATCACCTTGCTAAAACAAAGCAATACTAAGAGCTTCTACATTAACAGCAGCTCTGGTAAGCTTCATACCAGTTTACTTGCAGTGTGACATATTTATTTTTAGGCACCAACTTATTTAATTAGATTAAAATAAATAAAAATAAATTAAATGAAAAATGAAAAATAAAACGTGTGTTGTGGACCAATGTATTCAATGTTCTAATGATATCAGTCTTAATTATTTTAAAGACTATTTTTAGAGCAGTTTTAGTTTTAAAGCAAATATGAGAGAAAGGTATACCCCTTGTCCTTCCTACATTATCAACATCCCTCTACCCAAAGTAGTACATTTGTTACAACTGAGGAACCTACATCATTACCACCCAAAGTCCATAGTTCACATTAGGGTTCACTCTTGGTGTATAATCTGTGGACAGATGTATAATGATGTGTATTTACCACTGTAGTATCATGCAGAGTAGTTACCACTGTAGTATCATACAGAGTAGTTTCACTGCCCTAAAATCCTCAGTAATCCACCTATTCATCCCTCCCCCAACCTGCAGCAACCACTGGTCTTTTTTACTATCTCCATAATTTTGCCCTTTCCAGAATATTCTTACAATCATGCAATATAGTCTTTTCATATTGGCCTTTCACTTAGTAATATGCATTTAACTTTCCTCTGTGACTTTTCATAGCTTGATAACTCATTTCTTTTTAGTGCTGAACAAAAATGTTCGTATTTCATTGTTTGGATGTATCATAGTTTATTTACCTATTCACCTACTGAAGAACATCTTAGTTGCTTCTAAGTTTTGGTAATTATGAATAATGTTACTATAAACATCTAGGTACCAGGTTTTGTGTGGATGTAAGTTTCCAACTCCTTTGGGTAAATACCAAGTAGTACAATTACTACGCTGTGTGATTAAGACTATGTTGTTTGTTAAAAACCACCAAACAATTGGTCAAAGTAGATCCACATTTTGTATTCCCGCCGGAATAAATGAGAGTTCCTATTGTTCCACAGCCTTTTCAGCCCTTGTTTTTGTCAGTGTTCCAGATTTTGGCCATTCTAGTAGGTGTATAGTGGTATCTTATTGTTGCAATTTGCATTTCTTGATGACATATAATGTGGAGCATTTTTTCATATGCTTATTTGCAATTTATATATTTTCTTTGGAGAGATGTCTGTTAAGGTCATTGGTCTATTTTTAATCCGTTGTTGTTGTTGTTATCCCATTGAGTTTTAAGAGTTCTTTGTAGATTTTGGATAATAGTTCTTGATCAGGTTTATCTTTTATAAATATTTTCTCTAAATCTGTAGTTTCTCTTTTCATTCTCTCAAAAGTATTTTTTATAGAGCAGCAATTTTTAATTTTAATGAAGTCCAATTTATTAATTCTTCCTTTCATGGATTGTGCTTTGGTGTTATGTTTAAAAAGTCATCACTAAATCCAAAGTTGTCTAGGGGCACCTGGGTGGCTCAGTCAGTTAAGCGTCTGACTTCAGCTCAGGTCATGATCTCGTGGTCTGTGGGTTGGGCCCTGCATCAGACTCTGTGCTGACAGCTCAGAGCCTGGAGCCTGCTTCGGATTCTGTGTCTCCCTCTCTCTCTCTCTGCCCCTCCCTGCCCATTCTCTCTCTCTCTCTCTCTCTCTCTCTCTCTCTCAAAAATAACCTTTAAAAAAAAATCAAAGTTGTCTAGATTTTCTCCTATGTTATCTTCTAAGTGTTTTATACTTTTGAGTTTTACATTAGGTCTATGGTCCATCTTGAGTTAATTTGTGAAGGGTATAGTATCTGTGTCCAGATTATATATATTTTTTGCATGTGGATGTTCAGCTGTTCCAGCACCATTTGTTGAAGACACTATCTTTGCTTCACTATATTGCCTTTGCTTCTTTGCCAGAGACCATTTGATTATATTTACGTGATCCATTCTCTCTTCTGTTCTCTTGATCTACTTCTCTATTCTTTCACCAGTACCACACAGTCTTGATTACTGTAGCTATATGGTAAGTTGAAGTCAGGTAGTTTCAGTCTTTTGACATTGTTTTTCTCCTTCACTATTATGTTGGTTCTTCTGGATGTTTTGCCTCTCCACATAAACTTTAGAATTAGTGTGTTAATATCCACAAAATAACTTGGAACTTTAATTGTGACTGCATTCAATCTGTAGATCAATTTGGAAAGAACTGACATTGTGACAATGTTAAGTCTTCTTGTCCATGAACATGGAATATCTCTCCGTTAATTTATTTTGTCTTTGATTCCTTTCATCAGAATTTTTTTGTTTTTTGTTCTTTTTTGTTTCTTTTTTTGTTTGTTTTTTACTTTTTAAATCTTATGACTAAGTATTTCATTTTTGAGGGTTCAAAGGTACATGGTATTGTATTTTTAGTTTCAAATTTCACTTATTTGCTGGTATATAGGAAAGCTATTGAATTATGTATATGAACCTTTTATCTTCCAACCTTACCATAATCATTTATTAGTTCCAGCAACTTTTTTGTGGATTAATTCGGATTTTCTACATAGACAATAATGTAAAACAAAGACATTTTTATTTCTTTCTTCCCAGTCTGTATTCTTTTTGTTTCCTTTTCTCATCATACTGCATTAGCTAATACTTCCAGGATAGTGCTGAAAAGTAATGGTGAGTATGGATTTCTTTGCCTTATTCCTGATCTTAGTGGGAAAGTTTCTAGTTTCTCATCATTAAATATAATGTTAGCTGTGGGTTTTTATATATATATATTCTTTATCAGATTGAGGAAATTTCTCTCTATTCAATCTACAGGTGTCTTTTGGTCTAAAATTAGTCTCTTGTAGGCAGCATATAGATGAATCTTGTTTTTTTAATCTACTCTGAAACCTTGTGTCTTTTGATTGGAGCATTTAATCTATTTACATTAACAGTGATTATTGATAGATATGAATTTAGTGCCATTGTGTTACCTGTATAGATGGTGTTTCTTGTGATGTTCTCTGTCTTTGGTGATCTTTTATTTCCCCACTCAAAGAGTCCCTTTTAATGTTTCTTTCAGTGCTGGTTTCATGGTCACAAACACTTTTAGTTTTTGTCTGGGAAACTCTTTATCTCTCCTTCTTTTCTGAATGACAGACTGGCTAGATGAAGTATTCAGTGGCTGCATATTTTCCCAGTCTGCACATTGATTATATCATGCCACTTCCTTCTGACCTGCCAAGTTTCTGTGGACAGATCTGCTGTGAACCTGATCTGTATTCCCTTGTAGTTTAAGGACTTTGTTTCCCTTACTGATTTCAGGATTCTTTCCTTTTCTGTGTATTTTGTGAATTTGACTATGATATGTCTTGGTGATGACAGGCTTTTGTTGATTTTAATGGGAATTCTCTGTGCTTCTTGACGCCTTTTTCTTTCCCCGAGATCAGCAAAGTTTTCAGCTATAATTTGCTCAAATAAACCTTCTGTCCCTTTTTTTCTCTCTTCTTCTTCTGGGACCCCTCTGATACAAATGTTATTATGTTTTAAGGAGTTGTTGCGTTCCCTAAGTCTACATTTATGATCCAATACTTTTCTTTCCCTCTTGTTTTCAGCTTTATTATTTTCCATAATTTTATCTTCTATATCACTGATTCATTCCTCTGCTTTGTTGTCATTGTATCCATTTGGTTTTTCATCTCGGTTATAGCATTTTTTTATTTCGGCCTGACTAGTTTTTAGTTCTTTCATCTCTGCTGTAAGGGATTCTCTAGTGTCTTCTAAGCTTTTCTCAAGCCCAGTTTTTAATGGTTGTTTTAAATTCTGGGTCAGGCATCTTACTTACATCTGTATTGATTAAATCCCTGGCCATTACGTCTTCCTGTTCTTTCTTTTGGGGTGAATTCGTACATCTTGTCATTTTGTCTAGGTCGCTGTTTTTATGTGATTGTTAAGAAAACCTATTATATTCCTGCTCTTGAGAGTAATGGCTATATTAATAGGAGGTCCTGTACTGCCTTGAGCCTGGTGCTTCAGGAGGTGTTTTAGAGTGTACCCTCTGCTATTGTGTTTTGGTTGTCCCTTTCATCAGGTCAGTCCTCTACAGAGTTTCTCCTTGCCTGAAGGTGGGGAGGGGGTGTTTGGATTTGTCCACAGTGTGGTAAGTGTTAACTAGGTGTGTTTTGTCTGCTTGTTAAAAGAAGCTAGATCCAAAAAAACAAAAAAGGAAAGGGAAAAAAAAGAAGGTAGATCCTATTTCCCCTAGAGCTGAAGCTTTGCAACACTCTGTGGTCAGTAGACTTTATACATGTGAGGGGTTTGTGCTGGTCTTCTGGGGGAGGAGTCTGCAGGGCTGATTCTCAGGTGGACTTGCCCTAGTGGAGATGCACCTGTAGGGTACAGAGGGGCGGGGCTTGGTGTAAGCCACTCTGGCCTCCACTGGGTGGCGCTGTGTTGCTCACTCTAGTTGATCAGTGCTAATGAGTAGGGGGCGAGGGGGTTGGTGAATGGCATTGCCTGGCTCTCTCATCCCTTTAGTGGGGAGTTCCCATGCACCAGTATTCAGGAAACCCTCACAGAAGAGCAAATAATCACCCCTCTGTGTCCCTGGCTTGTGTCAGATCCCTCCCTTCACCCTCTCTGTGTCTAAGCTGTCCAAGCCTGCCAGGGGGCACAGTACTCCTGTGTTTTATCTGAGGAATGTGGCTCAATTTCAGAACTCCAAGTTTTAGGGACCCCCACGCTGTGGCCAGTGCCAATTTGTCCCAGAAAAGTGGTTGTATGACTGCGCAGCAGTTTGGAGTTTATGGTACAGTGCGGCAAAAAGCCAGCACCAGTGTTTGCTGCTCTCAGCCAGTGTTTCTATTCCTTTGCTAGTGAACAGGGCAGCACGTTGGCTGCCACCAATTCTTTTGTACCAAGAGTGGCCATATGCACTCCATAAAGGAGAACTGTTTCTCCCTGTGTGACCCAGGGGATCCTCAGATCAAGCTTCCCACTCTTGGGTCTCTGCCCTCCTTGACCCCCAGAACACTGCTAAGCCCACCAGTCATGACCCTGATGATGCCATGGACTTATAAAACTTCAGACATTGAGCCCTGCTACTTATAAAAACTTGCAGTAGTTGGCTCCTTCCCTTATCCCAGTCAATGGTTTGGGGAAGAGTATTTCTTATTCAGTCCCCTGCGCACGCTTTTGCTCTTTCTCTGTCTTTCTGTCTTGTTCCTCTCTCCACGATCAGGGCTCCAACCCCTCCTCAGGGCCCACAGCTCTTTTTCTCCCCCAAATCAACTCACCACAGCTCCTGCCTTCCCCAAGGTGTCTGTTTTTCTACCAGTAGATGTGTAGTTCTCTCAGTCCTCAGGTTGATTTCTTTGGTGTTTGATGTTTATCTAGCTGTGTTCGAAGGATGAGATAAGCTTAGGGTCCCCCTACTCCTCTGCTATCTTAACTTCTCCTTTCTACAGTCTTTGTTTTAAAGTCTATTTTGTTTGTATAAGCTTTGCTACACCGGCTTTTATTTCATTTCAATTTACATGATAAAGGCTATGCTTTCTCTTCACTGTCAACTTGCTTGAGTCTTTAGGTCTGAAATAAGCCATTTTTTAGGCAGCATGTAGATGGTTTTTGCTTTGTGATCCATTCTATTACCCTATTTGGAGCATTTAGTTTATTTACATTCAAAGTAATTATTGATAGTCATGTACTTACTGCCCTTTGTTACTTGTTTTATGGTTGTTTTTGTAGTTCTTCTCTGTTCTATTCTTTTGCTCTCTTCTCTCAGTTTGCTGACTTTCTTTAGTGATATATTTGGCTTCCTGTCTCTTTATTTTTTGCATATCTATTAATGGTTTTTGATTCTTGGTTACCATTAGGTTTATTCATAACATCTTATACATACAGCAGTCTATATCAAGTTGATTTTCACTTAAGGATGAACCCATTCTTTACTTCTTCCCCCCATCCACACACACATGGCATCATATTTTACATCCTTTTAATTACTGAATCCCTTAACTGAACTTTGCAGATTTACAAAATTTTACTGTTTTTGTGCTTCCTACTTTTCTTACTCTTACGTTTGGTCTTTCCTTTCCAATCAAGGTCTCCTTTAATATTTCTTATAGGGTTGGTTTAGTGGTGATGATTTCCTTTAGCTGTGTTTGCCTCTTTATCTCTCCTTTTATTCTGAATGATAGACTTGCTGGATAGAGGTTTTTAAATTTTTTTAACTTTTTACTTTGGAGAGAGAGAGCACATGCAAGGAGGGAAGAGGGGTGGCGGGGGTGGGGGGGTGCGGACAGAAAGAGAGAATCTTAAGCAAGCTCCATGCTCAGCATGTAGCCAATGCAGGGCTTGATCCCACAAGCCTGGGATCATGACCAGAGTGACGAAATCAAGAGTCAAATGATCAACCAACTGAGGCAAACAGGTTCCCCTGAATAGAGTATTTTGGGCTGCAGGTTTTTTCTTTCAGCACTTTGAGTATATCCTGTCATTCCCTTCTGACCTGCAAGTTTCTGCTGAAAAATCAGCTGACAGCTTTATGGGGTTTAGCATGTATGTAACTGTTTCCTCTTATTGCTTTAAAAATTCTCTTTTTCACTTTTTGCCATTTTAATTACTTTGTGCTTTGGTGTGGACCTCCTTGGCTTGATTTTATTGGTGGCTCTCTATGCCTCCTTGATCTGGACATCTATTTCTGCCCCCATTATCAGGAAGTTTTCAGCTATTATTTCTTCAAATAAATTTTCTGCCCCCTTTTCTCGCTCTTCTTCTGGAACCTCTATAATGCTAATGTTACTACATTTGATGGTGTCACTTAATTCCCTTAGTCTATTTTCATTTATTTGTCCTTGAACTCTCTCCTGTTCAGCTTGATTGCTTTCTATTACTCTGTCCTCCATGTCACAATGTGTTCTTCTGCTCCCTCTAGTCTACTATTTATTCCCTCTAGGGTATTTTTAACTTCAGTTATTGAGTTGTTCATCTCTGATTGGTGCTTTTTTATGTTTTTTATCTCTTTGTTGAAGATCTCATTGAGGTCCTCCACTCTTTTTTCTTTTTATGAATATTACTTTCAATTCTCTATCAGACATATCACTTATGTCCATTTCATTTAGCTCTCTTGCTGTGATTTTGTCCTGTTCTTTCGTTCGGGGCACATTTTCCTGTCTCTTCATTTTGTCTAATTCTCTGTGTGGGTTTTGTGTATTAGGAAAGTCAGATATGTATCCTGCTCTTGAAAGTAGTAGTCTTATGAAGAAGAGGTCCTGTAGTGCCCTGCCTTGCCATGTTCCCTGTTCACCAGAACCTGGTGCTTCGGGGGTGTCTCCTGTGTGTTTTGCCTGCTCCCTACTGTTGTGGCTGGGCCATGTTTGCGTTCAGTCCAGTTGTCTCTAATGGTATCCTGTTTGCCTGTTGTGGCAGTGTTTGGTCCCTGTGTTTTAGGTGTGTTAGTGTGGAGCCACCTTGAAGTTGAGTTGAGCCAGGAGAGGCATTTGCCAGAGATGTAGAAGCATCAAACTGCAGGGTGCTTTCTCTGTGTTTTCCCCTGACAAGCTTTCATTGGTGGGTGGGGCCTGGACATCAGCCCAGATGTCCACCCATAGTCCACTGCTGGGACCACATTGGAACTGATGTGTGTGGTTATCTTCTCTTCCCAGAGCAGGAGTCACTTTGCAGTGGTGCTGGCTCCTGTGGTGCTGCTTGCACATTACTACCTATGCTTGCAACATTGCTTTGGATGGCTCCGACAAAGGGTGTATTGGAGGGGGCAGCTCTGCACAATGCAGGGACAGGGGACATGGTGTCAGCAAGACTGGAACTGGTATGCTGCTGGAGGAGACTTGCAGCCACCTGGGAAAACTCCTGAGGAGTCAGGCTAGGATGGAGGGTGGGGAGTGTGTGTGTGGGAAGTGTGTGAAAAGTGTGTGGGGAGCAGAGTGTGGAGAGCAGAGCATACTGTTTGCAAGCTAGGGCGAGAGCCTTGGTGTTGTGCTGGTTCCTGTAGATGTCCCTCTATCTAGGCTGGGGGGGCAGGGAAGCAAAATGGTGCCCACTAACTGTTTTGTTTTTGGAGAAGTCTCCCAAAGATTCTTGCCCCTCCAGCACATGCTCTGCGATTAATAAATAAATCGTCCTGTGTACCCCAGGCATTTTTAAAACTGTTACTTCTATGCTGTATCTCAGTCAGGGTGTTTGTTATACTATCTCTTTAAGGGTGGGGACTCAGTTTCCTTTCACCCTCAGGCTCTCCTAGAACTGAGCTGCTGATTTTTAAAGTTCCAAGTGGTAAGCCCCACTGATTGTTAGGCCCCTCTGATTTTCAAAGCCAAATATTGTGGTGATTTGCCTTCCCAGTCCGGGTCCCCCATGACTGGGCTGCCTGGTGGGGGCAGTCTGCTCCTCTGTCTTCTCTGAGCTCACATCTTCCCTCCCTCCAGCGCAGTCCCACAGGTCCATTTGGCTCATGACCGTGTCTGTGCCCTTCCTACCCTTTCGGATGTGGTCTCTTTTCTGCATTTAGCTGTGGAGAGTCTATTCTCCCAGTGTTTAGGTTGTTTTCTGGGTTATTTACACTAATGTGGGTGTTATCTAGTTGTATCCATGGGATGAAGAATGAGCTTAGGAACCTCCTACCCCACCACCTTCCCATGATGTCCAATCTTGATAGTTTTAAATTCCCTGTCTAATAATTCCAACATCCCTGCCATGTCCAGTTCTGGTGCTTGCTCTTTCTTTTCAAACTGTGTTTATTGCCTTTTAATATGCATTGTGGTTTTCTCTTGATTACTGGATATGATGTGCTGGAGAAAATAAAAAGCAGTAAATAGGCCTTTGGTAATATAGTGGTAAGGTCTAGTGAGAGGGGAAACGTTCCATAGCCCTATGATTAGATCTCAGTCTTTTAGTGAGCCTGTGCCTCTGGACTATAAACTTCACAAGTATTTCTCAGATCTTTTGACTCCAGAATGGCTAGAGTGGGATGAAGTGGGATGAAGTATTTTCCCTCTTCCAGGTCAGATAGGCTCTGAGAAAACTCCAGCAATTTAGGCTGTGGTTAATTAGCTTAACCAGTTAACCTAACAATGTTAAGAAGAATAGAGTGCTCTGGCATATTTCCAAACGGCTCCTTTCTCCTCCCCCTGCCAGAAGAATGAAGGGAGTTTTCCCTGATATTTGCTGTGAGTACCTAGTCAAACTCCTGATGGTAAAATCACAGAAGTGTGGCAGCTCCCTATGACTGGGTTCCTCTACAGCTTTTAAATCTCAGATTTCTGCATACCTAGCCTCAAGCAATTGGTCAATAACAGTTCAGATTTCCCTACCCTATTACTGGTTCCTGGGGAGGTTTCTGTTCTAGGGTCTTGTAATTCTCTGTATCCACCTGTCTGACTCCCAATCTTGGTGGCAGCAGTTTGTCCTATGACCTTAATCCTCTTAAAATCTAAGAATAGTTGTTGATTTTTCAGTTTGGCCAGCTTTTTATTTGTTGTTAGGACAGAGTAGCGACTTCCAACGTCTTTACATACCAAACTGGAAACCATAACCATCCTTAATTTTTAAGCCTAAATAACACTAATAAAACATACATTGGCAGTATGTTTACACATTCCATAAACCATGTTCCATTAACATGTCTGTTAATTCAGCGTTTGCAGACTTAACCCAAATGTTGGAATAGGTCAAAAGGAATGAGACAAAGAGACAAAGTTTCTTAATATGGGGGAAAGGATGTGCTTCAGAGACTTAGATCAGGGTAGGTTTTGAATGGAACCCTTCTTGGAATGATCCATCTAGCTTTTAGGCTTCAGTTTCTGCCCCTGTTGAATGAGGGAGGAGTTCCCAGTGGTGTAACTTTGGCTCATTCCACACTCTCAGGCCTCTAAGAGGCTGGATCATGCCTTCTCACTATTCTAGTCCAAAGAGGAAGCACTTGCCCAAGAGCAGCTAATTTATAGGGTTACCAGTATTTTAGTAGGTGGTCATGAACAAGATCCCCACCCAGCAGGAAGGAGAGTGACTCTGTGAAGAACCTAATTCTTTGACTCTGGGTTTGGTTTGAATTTGAGACCTGTAGAGAACATCGGCACTTGCTCGTCTAGCTAGGAGCATAAGGCAGGCGGAGAGACTAGTGATAGAAATAATGACTCGGAACAAGCCAGGAACAAGTAGTGGCTGTATACCAGCCGCGCCAGCTCCAGGAGCAGTGCATGCCCACTCATCAGAAGACAGCTAGGAGTTGTTTAATCACAGAGCTGCTGTCAGAAACAAGATGTCCTCACATAACCTTCCTTTCAGGTCCCAGATGGTCTGTTGAGAACTGTTTCTAATCTTTTCCCTTCCTATCTTCTTAGCTAACCTGGAAGAGCCTAATTAGCACATGTGTAAATAAGTTAGGCTTTCCTCTGGCTCTAATATTCCAAAATTATACTGAGCACAGTAAAAAATTGATTAATTCAGATTACATGTTCCAAATTTCTAATTATTCCATTTGGACTAAGCTGAAATTTATTTTTGCTCAGCAAAATTTTATTATAGATAGCTCAAAATGAAAAGTAAGGGGGATAGAGGAACTGTTAAAATATTTAAGGAAATAAGCTGTTAATAGTTTAAAACTATTTTATCTGTTTATTATGTACATATAATGGACCTTGCCTTTAAGCAGCTTAAAAACAGATGGGGAAAACAAACAAATCAATATATTGCTGTGATAAGTGCTGAGATAGAAGCGTACACACAGCATATTAACAAGAAGAGGAATATCACAAGTAACCTAGGGATGGGGGTCCAGCGAGAGACTTCCTGGGAGTTATATAGTGTAGAGGATAAAACTACGCTCCTTTTCTGTGCTTCTTTCTCCTTTCAGTACTTTACTACCACACTTATAACACTTCTTACATCAGATGTGTGGGTGTTTTTTCCCCAAACCAGGCAATTCTCTGTCATATCTGTTGGATATCCTACAATTTAATTCAATTCTGACACTAGTTAGAGTTAGTGCAGACCCCACAAGTTAAGGGCACAGTCTCACAAGACTGCGCCCAACCTCAGCTTGCCTGTTGCAAGTAGTAGGTCCCCAAGTTACTCACCACAAATCAGAAGCGCCCATGATTTCCCCTCCCCCCCCCCCGATTCAGTTATTTCCTAGAAAAGCTCACCACACTCAAGGAAACACTTACTTACAATTACAGGTTTGTTATACAACACAGTATATGATTAAGGATGTATATGAACAGCCAGATGAAGAGGTGCATAAGATCTGGAAGTGTCCTGAGCACAGAAGCTTCTGTCCCTAGGGAGTTGGGGTACAGCACTCTCCCAACATGTGATTTGTACACCAACCCAGGAGCTCACTGAATCCCATACCTTCGGGATTTTTATGGAGGCTTTTTCACATAGCTATGATTAATGGTTAGCTTTATTTCCAGCTTTTCTCCTCTGCCCAGGGGATGGGGGTTGGGCTAAAAGTTCCAAGCTTCTAATCATGGCTTGGTCTTTCTGGTGACCAGCCCTCATCCAGGAGCCCACCAAGCTTTGTCTCATTAAAACCAAAGATGCTCCTTTCCCCAGGAAATTTCAAGGAATTTAGGAGCTCTGTGTGAGGAACCAGAGTCAAAGCCCTGAATATTATAACAAAGGCTCCTAGTGCTCTTATCACTTAGGAGATTACAAAGGTTTCAGTAGCTCTGTGCCAGGAACCAGGGGCAGAGACCAATATATATATATTTTTTCTATTATTTCACACAGTGGCTGAGGTTTAATGGATGAATCTACATGTCTACATGAAGAGGAGAAGGCAAGAATACCAGAAAAAATGTTTACAGCCATCCACAAATAGTTCATTGGAACTGGAGCCCATATGGCAATAATAGTGTAGAGTACATCAATTTCATTATTCATAATAGTTATTTTCTTTTAACTTGCTGTGAGCACTGTATTGATGAATACTTAACTGTGGCTTTGTGGGGTGTTGTGTGGATACAGCGTTAAGTTTCTGAGAGCCTCTGGTCACAACATTTTTTTTTTAATTTTTTTTTAACATTTATTCATTTTTGAGACAGAGAGAGAGCATGAACGGGAGAAGGTCAGAGAGCGAGGGAGACACAGAATCTGAAATAGGCTCCAGGCTCTGAGCTGTCAGCGCAGAGCCCGACGCGGGGCTCAAACTCACAGACTGTGAGATCATGACCTGAGCCGAAGTCGGACGTCCAACCGACTGAGCCACCCAGGCACCCCAACATTTTTATCATCTGAAACACAATTTGTGTCATATGAGTTGGCTTGCCAGCGTCTTTGTAAAAGAAGCCAGTCTCATCAGTGTTGAAAGTCTGTTCTTCTGCATAATATTTCTCTTGTATAACACTTAGCAGGTATTTTAAAAATTATCCTGCAGCCCCCTGATTCCTTTGGCCACACTCGCTTAGGCCTTTATAAAAAAAAGAAATGATATTCTATTCAATATAGGTGCGTGAAGTCCTAGCCAGAGCAATGAAGCAAGAAGAAAAAAAGGGGGGGAGCATATAAATTGGAAAGGAGGAAGTAAAACTTTTTCTGTCTGCAGATGACATGATCTTATATGTGTAGAAAACCTTAGAGAGTCCACAAAGAAACTGTTAGAGAAAGCAAATTCAGCAAAGTTGCAAGACACAAAATCAGCACAAGTAGAAAATTTCACTTTGGAAAGATGAAGAACTTCTTGAGATAGATAGTGGTGATGGTTGCACAACAATGTGAATGTACTCCATTCCATTGACCCACTTAAAAGTGGTTAAAATGATAAACTTTATATTTTGTATATGAATAGTTTTTACCACAATAAAACACACACAGAGACACACACACAATTGTCCATATACATGATAGGCCCTCAAGTAACATTGTTGACAAGAATTAACATGCACACATGACCTATGTAATACTGTTTGAAATATGAAGCAAGAAAAGTAAATTTTATGAAATTCTAACTGATATTTTAGAAGATTTGGTTACCTTGTATAGAAAAATGAACATCTCATACTTTGACTTTCTTTTTCAGAAATTCCATATTTAAACTAGTAAACCTTTCTACAATATTAAAATTCCCATTTATTATAATCTGTCTATTCCACATATTATCTGAAATAGATTAAGATATACAAAAAGTGGGGCGCCTGGGTGGCGCAGTCCGTTGAACGTCCGACTTCAGCCAGGTCACGATCTCGCGGTCCGTGAGTGCGAGCCCCGTATCAGGCTCTGGGCTGATGGCTCAGAGCCTGGAGCCTGTTTCCGATTCTGTGTCTCCCTCTCTCTCTGCCCCTCCGCCGTTCATGCTCTCTCTCTGTCCCCCAAAAAACAAATAAACGTTGAAAAAAAAATTAAAAAAAAAAGATATACAAAAAGATATTTATTTACCTTTCCATCATCAACTGCAAAATATTTGAAAGGCATATTTTTAAATTCCTTTGCAACTCTATAAAGTCTATATCTGCCGTATTTACGTCTTCACACATTCATTGGAAAAGGAAAAGTCTATCCCAACTTGCTTCTTCCTGCCGGATTTAGAATTCAAATTTATTTATTTTTTATTTTTTTATGTTTATTTATTTTTGAGAGAGAGAAACAGAGTGCAAGCGGGGGAGGGTCAGAGAGAGAGGGCGACACAGAATCTGAAGCAAGCTGTCAGCACAGAGCCCGACGCGGTGCTCAAACCCACAAACCATGAGATCATGACCTGAGCCAAAGTCCCACGCTTAACCAACTGAGCCACCCAGGCATTTCGGAACTTATTTTTTTATGGTAGAAAACTCTCACTAGCACACAGAATTATTATTGACATTTATTGAATGAAAATCCCCTCTTGAGATATCAGAATAAGAAACCAATTGAAATTCACTTTAATATCAAAATATTGAAGTTGGACCAAAATCTCATTCTAAGCCCAGACTATATCTAGCATGATGTTGAAAAACTTTGATGATGTTCTGTGGTTTTATTTTTATGTTCCTTCACCATTGCTATTTTTATTCTGTGATAGATTTTTCTATACTCCTACACAGTCTAATTTTCAGTGACATTTCTAATGACACCAAACTCAGGTTAGGAAACCTTATTATAAGGTCTTCATTCTTGGGATTTCACTCTACAACCTAAAACAGAAAACTGAAATAACAAAGTTAGGTCCAACTCATGCAAGCTGACTGGGCATTAGACATTTACACTTTCAATATTTGCATTGAACGTGAATTAGACACAGAAATAATTAGTTAATGAAAAAGCAATGCAGAATGAATTATGGCTACTTTATATAGACAGAGTAGAGTCAGAGGAGGAACTTTCTCAGCATCTCAATAACACAATAATAGATGCAATCATAGATAAGCATAGAGCATATCATATGCCCTGGGTACAGCTCTTAGATTATTAATTTAAATAAACCAAGAATATTCTTAGATGACAAGAAAGGAATAGAGATGGTTGATGGTAACTAACTTCTTTTTGAATATGCATTCCATTTTTCAAATTGTTGCAGCATGCACACCCATGTATAAATTACATATTTGTGACCTCCTATGCTAATCATATATTGTACATATTGCAAAATTAAAAAAAAAAATCAAATTCCCGGGTTACCTGATGTGCCTTCCATCTTCTTCCCATGAGTAATCCTCGAGATATGATTTTGTTCATATTTTATGTGTCCATTTTTTGTTCTATGTGCATCAAATTCTTTGGCAGGAGAGTTCAAGGAGGCAGCAGTGAAAACAGAGATGTCACTGGGTGGTCAGCTAAGGGTGCACCAGCAAATAAATTGAAAAGAAGTTTAACATATGTGTGTTTAGGCAGTATGAAATAGGGGTCGTTCCAGGAATTGTCAAAATGCAGAAATTCAGAGAAGAGAATATAATGCCCTGGATAGGCAGAAGTCTTCATCTTTTAACAAAAAGTGAAAAAAATAGATGTTTACTAGTAATCACTTAAAAGTTGCATATATATATATATATATATATATATGTATATGTATATATGTATATACATATATATATATATATATGGCAAGGCAACTGGACCAGCATCGCAGCTCAACTCCTCCCTCTGCTTGATGTTGCTTCTGCCTTTTCCTTTCTGCAGGTGTCGATCCAGAGGGCCTGCTCTAAAAAGCAACCTGCATGCTAAACTCTGCCTCAGTGTCTTCTTTCCGAAAACCCAAGCTTCAAGAGTTCTCTAGAAACCAAGGTGAATAAGATAAAGACCCCTGATCTTGGCACTTAGATCTGGTTCAGAGGAAACATAAGATAATCAAGTACACGAACAGATGAACAAGATAATTGCAGAGAGAGTAATAAGTGCCGTGAAGAAAATAAAATAGGATAAATTTGAAGAAGCAAATGATTTCTGATTGAGGGGTCAGATAAGGAAGTGACATTTGAGCAGAGAGCTGCATGGCAAGAAAGGGCCAACCAGACAGAGATATGATGGTAGGTGTTAGAAGGAAATTGCAAAGACAAAGACAGTATAGTATTAAAAAAATAACATTGTAAAGCTATCAGGAGAAAATATCAAAGAATGTCTGTATGATCTTAGAGTTGGGAAGCATGTTTTCTTAAAAAAATTTTTAATGTTTATTTATTTTTGAGAGAAAGAGAGACAGAGTGTGAGTGGTGGAGGGGCAGAGAGAGAGGCAGACACAGAATTTGAAAGCAGGCCCCACAGAAAGCTGTCAGCACAGAGCCTGACGTGGGGCTCAAACCCACAAACCGCGATTGTCTCATGACCTGAGCCGAAGTCAGACGCTTAACTGACTGAGCCACTCAGGTGCCCCCTTGTTAATTTTATTTTTAATTCCAGTATAATTAACATACAATGTTATATTAGTTTTAGGTGTACAATATAATGATTCAACAATTCAATGCATTACTCAGTGTCCATCAGGGTAAGTGTATTCTTGATCGCCTTCACGTATTTCACCCATCCCCCACCCACCTCCCCTCTGGTAACCATCATTTTCTCTTTAGTTAACAGTCTATTTTTTGGATTATCTCTTTTTCTCTATTTGTTTGTTTGTTTTTTGTTTCTCTAATTCCACATATCAATGAAATCATATGATATTTGTCTTTCTCTGACCGACTTGCTTCACTTAGCATTATACCCTCTATTTCTATTCATGTTGTTACAAATGGCAAGATTTCATTCTTTTTTATGGCTGAGTAATATTCTATTGTGTATACATATGCATACACCATGTGGTATCCATGGTATTCTTTATCCATTCATATATCCATGGACACTTGTGTTGCTTCCATAATTTGGCCATTGTAAATAATGCTGCAATAAACATAGGAGTGAATCAGTCTTTTAAATTTGTGTTTTCATATTATTTGGGTAAATAAATATATACTAGTGAGATTATTGAATCATATGGTAATTCTAGTTTGAACTTTTGGAGGAAACTCCATGCTGTTTTCCACAGTGATTACACCAGTTTGCATTCACACCTACAGTGCATGAGGATACTTTTTCTCCACATCCTTGCCAACACTTGTTTCTTGTGTTTTTGATTTTAGGTATTCTGACAGGTATGAGGCAATATCTCATTATGGTTTTGACTTGCATTTCCCTGATGATGAGTGATGTTGAGCATCTTTTCATGTGTTTTTTTGGCTATCTGGAAGTATTCTTTGGAGAAATATCTGTTCACGGCTTTTGCTCATTTTAAATTGGATTATTTGTTTTGTTGTTTTTTTGTATTATGTTGTACAAGTTCTTTGTGTATTTTGGATACTAATCTCTCATTAGATATGTCATTTGTAAATATCTTCTCACATTTAGTAGTTCTCTCTGTTTTGTTGATTCTTGCTTTTACGGTGCAGAAGCTTTTTGTTTTGATGTAGTGCCAGTAGTTTATTTTTGTTTTTGTTTCCCTTGCCTCAAGAGACTTACTTAGAAAAATGTTGCTGTGGACAGTGTCAGGGAAATTACTGCCTGTGCTCTGTTCAAAGATTTTTATGATTTCAAGTCTCAGATTTAGGTCTGTACTTCATTTTGAGTTTGTTATTTTGTGTGGTATGAGAAAATATTCCAGTTTCATTCTTTTGCAAGTAGCTGTCCAGTTTTCCTAACACCATTTATAGAAGACATTTTCTTTTCCATTGTATTTTCTTGCTTCCTTTGTCAAAGATTAATTGACCACATGGTCGTGGGTTTATTTCTGGGGTCGGTATTTTCTTCTATAAATCTGTGTGTCTGTTTTTGTGCCAATACCATAGTGTTTTGATAACTACAGCTTTGTAGTATATCTTGACATCTAGAATTGTGACACCTCCCGTTCACAATCTTCTCTTTCAAGATTGCCCTGGCTATTTGTGGTTCCATACAAATTGTAGGCTTATTTTTTCTAGTTCTGTGAAAAATGCTGTTGGTATTTTGATGGTGACTGCATTCAATATGTACTCTGCTTTGGGTAGTACAGACATTTTAACAATATATGTCTTGCAATCCGTGAGCATGAAATATCTTTCCATTTGTTTGTGTCATCTTCAATTTGTTTCATCAGTGTTTCATAGTACAGGGCTTTTACCTCCTTGATGCAGTTTATTCCTAAGTGCTTTATTATTTTTGGTGCAATTGTAAGTGGGATTATTTTCTTAATTTCTTTTTTGCTACTTTATTATTAGTGAATAGAAATGCAATGGTTTTATGTGCATTGATTTTGTATCCTGTGGCCTTACCAAATCCACTTAACAGTTGTAGTAGTTTTTTTGGTATATATATATATATATATATATATATATATATATATATATATATTTGGTATATATATAGTGTTTTATACTTATGTAAGTTTATATTTATATTTATATAAGTCTTTATATATATGTCTTATATATAAGTCTTTATATATATAAAAGTCTTTATATATATGTCTTTATATATATATGTCTTTATATATATATGTCTTTATATTTATATAAGTCTTTATATATATATGTATATATATATATAGTGTTGTGTCATCTGCAAATGGTGGAAGCTTTACTTCTCCCTTACTTATTTGGATGCCTTTTATTTCTTTTTATTGACTGATTGCTGTGACTAGGACTGCCAGGACTATGTTGAATAAAAGTTGCCTATTCCTGACCTTAGGGGAAAAGCTCTCTGTTTTTCCCCATTGAGTGTGATGTTAGCTGTGGATTTTCAGATATGGCTTTTATTATGTTGAGGTATATTCCTTCTATTTTTTTTAATTTTTTTAATGTTTTCATTTATTTTTTTGAGACAGAGAGAGACAGAGCATGAGCAGGGGAGGGGCAGAGAGAGAGGGAGACACAGAATCCGAAGCAGGCTCCAGGCTCTGAGCTGTCAGCACAGAGCCCAATGCAGGGCTCGAACTCACGAAGCGTGAGATCATGACCTGAGCCGAAGTCGGCCGCTCAACCGACTGAGCCACCCAGGCTTCCTGAGGTATATTCCTTCTAAATCTACGTTGTTGAGGGTTTTTGTTGTGAATGAATGTTGTACTGTGCCAAATGCTTTTTCAGCATTTATTGAAACGGTCATATGGTTTTTATCTTTTCTCTTAATGATGTGATGTATCATGCTGATTAATTTGCAAATATTGAACAACCCTTGCATCCCAGGAATAAATCCCACTTGATCGTGGTGAATGATTTTTTTAATGTATTGTTGAATTTGGTTTGCTAGTATTTTTTGAGGGTTTGTTTGTTTGTTTGTTTGTTTTTTTGCATCTATGTTCATTAGAGATATTGGCCTGTAGTTCTTTACTTTTATAGTGTCTTTATCTGGTTTTGGTATCAGAGTAATAGTGGCCTCATAGAATAAATTTGGAGGCTTTCCTTTCTCTTCTATTTTATGGCATAGTTTGAAAAGAATAGGTATTGACTTTTCTTTAAATGTTTGGTAGAATTCACCTATGATGGTCATCTGGTCCTTTATTTCTACCCCAATCTTTATTATATCCTTCCTTCTGCTGGTTTGGGGTTCTATTTGTTCTTCTTTTTCTAGCTCCTGTACGTGTAAGGTTAGGTTAATTATTTGAGATTTTTCTTGCTCCTCTAAACTTGCTATAAACTTCCCTTTTCATTGCTCATAATCAGTCTGCTCAAATATTCTAATTTTTTAATAATTTTTTTCTTTTAATTTTAGAGAGGGAGAGCAAGGGAGAGGGGCAGAGGGAGAGAGAGAGAGAGAGTCCATCCCAAGCAAGCTTTATGCTCGGTACAGAGACCAATGCAGGGCTTGATCTCACAACCATGAGATTATGACCTGAGCCAAACTCAAGAATCAAGTGCTCAACCAACTGAGCCACTCAGGCACCCCTATAAACTTTCTTCACTTTCATTCATATCCATGTGTTTTTCAATTTCATCTTTGACTTCTTGGTTGACCCTTCATTGTTTAGTTGCATGTTATTTAATCTTGATGTATTTGTGTTCTTTCCAGATTTTTAATTTTTTTTTTTTGTGATTGATTTCCAGTTTCATAACATTGTGGTTAGAAAAGATGTATGATACGACTTCAATCTTTTTAAATTTGTTAAGACTTGTTTTCTGGCCTGATACATGATTTATTCTGGAAAGTGTTCCATGTACACTTGAAAAGAATGTGCATTCTGCTATTTTGGGATGGAATGTTCTGATATCTCAGTCAGATACATCTGGTCAAATGTGTGATTCAAAGCCACCGTTCCTTGTTGATTTTCTGTTTGGAGGATCTATCCGTTGACATAAGTGGGGTGTTAAAGTCCCCTACTATTATTGTATTACTATTGATTACTTCTTGTCTGTTTGTTATTATCTGCCTTATGTATTTGGGTGTTTCCATGTTAGGTGCTTAAATATTTACAATTATTATATCTTCTTGTTGAATTATTCCCTTTGATTATATAGTGGCCTTATCTCCAGCTCCAATCTTTGTTTTAAAGTCTGTTTTGTCCGATGTAAATATTGCTACTCTGGCTTTCTTTCACTTCCATTTGCATTATAAATGGTTTTTCATCCCTTCACTTTCAATCTGCAGGTATCTTTAGGTCTGAAATGAGTCTTTTTTATAGGCAACACATAGAGGGGTCTTGCTCTCTATTCTGTCACCCTATGTCTCTTGATTGTAACATTTAGTTCACTTACATTCAAACTAATTATTGATAGGCATGTACTTACTGCCATTTTGTTACTTCTTTTATGTTTGTTTTTGTAGTTCTTCTCTGCCCTTTCTTGTTCTCTTCTCTCACAGTTTGCTGGCTCAGTGATATACTTGGATTTCTTTTCTTTTTTTTTTTTTTAATTTTTTTTTTAACGTTTATTTATTTTTGAGACAGAGAGAGACACAGCATGAACGGGGGAGGGGCAGAGAGAGAGGGAGACACAGAATCGGAAGCAGGCTCCAGGCTCTGAGCCATCAGCCCAGAGCCCAATGCGGGGCTCGAAATCACGGACTGCGAGATCATGACCTGAGCTGAAGTCGGATGCTTAACCGACTGAGCCACCCAGGCGCCCCCTGGATTTCTTATTCTATTTTTTCCATATTTATTACCAGTTTTTTATTTATGGTTATAATTAGATTTGTATATAACATCTTCTGCATATAGCAGTCCATATTAGGTTGATAGTTGCTTATGTTTGAACCCATTCTTTCTGTTCTCCTCCCCAAATTTTAGATATATGGCCTCATACTTTACATCCTTTTATTTTGTGAAACCCTTGACTGATGTTTGTAGTTATACTTAATTTTACTCCTTTTTGTTGTCTACTTCTCTTACTCTTACTTATGGTCTCCCCCCCCCCCCCCCCCCCCCCCCCCCCCCAACTCAAACAGTCTACTTTAACATTTCCTGTAGGGCTTGTTTGGTGGTAATGAATTCCTTTAACTTTTTTTCTGCCTGATAAATTCCTTATCTCTCCTTTTATTCTGAACAATAGCCTTGCTGGGTAGGGTATTCTTGTTTTCAGATTGTTCTCATTCAACATTTTTAATACACTATGACACTCCCATCTGACCTGTAAGATTTCTACTGAAAAATCAGCTGATAGCCTGAAGGGGTTTTCCTTGAATGGAACTGTTTTCTTTTCCCTGCTGCTTTAAAACTCTCTATTTATCATTATTACTTTTTGCCATTTTAATTACTATATGTCTTGGTGTGGACCTCCTTGAGTTGATTTTGTTGGTGTTCTCTATGTCTCCTAGATCTGGATATCTGTTTCCTTCCCCAGATTGAGGGAAGTTTTCAGCTATTATTTCTTCAAAAAATTGTTCTGCCCCTTCCTCTCTGTTCTTCTGGAATCCCTATAATGTAAATGTTATTCACTGAATTCCATTAGTCTATTTTCATTTGTTATTATTTTTTTCTCTGTGTTGTTCCACTTAATTGCTTTCCATTACTCTGTTCTCCAGGTCATTGATCTGTTCTTCTGCTTTCTGTAGTCTACTGTTTATTCCATCTAGTATATTTTTGATTTCTGTTACTGAGTTCTTCATCTTCGATTGGTTCTTATCTTTTCTATCTCTTATTGAGGGTCTCATTGACCTCCTCCACTATCTTTTTGTATCCAGTATCATTATGACCATTACTTTAAGTTCTCTATCTTAAAGACCAATATGTCCTTAAGACATATTACTTATCTCCGTCTCATTTAGCTCTCTAGCTGTGATTTTGTCCTGTTCTTTCACTTGAGACACATTTTCCTGTGTCCTCATTTTGTCTGACTCTCTGTTTCTGTGTATTAGGAAGTTCATCTATGTCTCCGACTCTTGAAAGTAGTGGTCTTATGAAGAAGAGTTCCTATAGTGCCCTGCAGTGCCACATCCCCTGTTCACCAGAACCTGGTGCTTCTATGTGTGTTGCTTGTATCCCTGCTGTTGTGGCTGAGCCATGTTGGCCTTCAGTCCAGTTGTCTCCAGTGGTTCTCTTTGCCTGTTGTGGGCAGTGTTTGGTCCCTGTATTTTTAGTGGATTAGTCTGGAGTTACTTTGAGGTTGAGTTGAGTCAGGCCAGGCATTTGCCGAGATGCATTACCACCAAAATGCAAGATGCTTTCCATGTGTTTTCCCCTGAGAAGCTTTTATTGGTGGGTGGGGCCTCTAGTCAGCCCCATTGTCTGCTGCTAGCCCACTCCTGGAGCTGCAGTGGAACTGGTGTGTAAATAACCTGTAAGCTATTAACAGGTAGGGTTAGCAGGTAGTACTGGGTGTGCTGACCAGATAAAGTGGATCTGGATGGGGCCCATTGCATCTACTAAAATCCATGCAAAGAAATAATATTCAGACATTTAAAATTATATCTATATGTATGAATCATATGTGAAATATATATGCAATGTTTTCATGAGGTATTGGTAAACAAAAAAATGGTGGTTCCACTTTAACTAAAACATATACCTAATATTTGTAAATACATAAATGTATGTACTTTTATGTATTTATATGTATTTATATATTATAAATGTATATACATATACATAAATGTAAATATATACATATATATAAATGTATTTTTAAAAGGCCGGGAAGAATATAGAATATATACCTAAGTGATTAGTGTTATCTCTGGAAATTCCTCAAAAAGGTCAGCAGACATCTACCTTCAGACCCATTATCCCCACTTCTTGGTATATACTACAAAGATATGAGTGCATATAACCACAAAAATGTTTGCCAAGAATATTCATAGCAGCTTAATCATAATAGTGAAAAAATGGAAATGGAAAATTAGAATCATCTTTAGAAGAAAGAATAAATGAACTGTGGTATAGTCCTACAATGGAATATCACTCAGCAATGTAAAAGAACAAGTTATGAATACATGCAAAAACATAGATGAGTCTCAAACACTATGTTGAAAAAAGAAACCAGATGTGAAATAACTTAGTATGTATGATTCCATTTATGTTTGTTTGTTCTTCAAGAACAGGAAAGATAAATCTGTGATAATAAAGACCAAAATAGCACTTACCTGTGGGTTGATGGTGAATTGGTGGGAGTATTAATAGGAAAGAAGCACAGGGAATTTTCTGGGGTGATATATTTTATACTTTGAGCTGAAGAGTTTTATGTGTGTGTATGTATGTGTGTATATTCCTTGGAAGAGTTTTGTGTGTGTTTGTATGCGTGTATATTCCTTCACAGTTGTATATTTAAGCTTTGTGCATTTCATAATTTTATAATTATATGCAATATTTGTTGTATATATTACATATATAAATGTTATATAAATATATACATTACATTATACATATATATGTATATATGTATATGTATACATTATACATATATAAATGTAAAATCTAAAATACTGTTACTATAGGGAAAAAAAGTGTGGGTTGGGAGTCAGACTTAGTTTGTTCTCTAGCTCCAGGGTTAATTAACTGTTCTCTAAATTCCAGCCTTTATCTCTTTAATGGTACCAATTCCAAGAGTAGATGTGAGGTTTAAAAGAGATAATGCATGATAACCTCTTAGCACAGTACTGGGCAGGTAAGAGCTCAAAAACTTGTCAGTTAAATTATTTAAAAATGTAAAGCCCTGAGTTTAGACTCTCAAAGAGAGATTGAGGCTCCTTATACCCACTCTACCCACCAATAATACTTGCCATCCTGGGGAAGCAGCATAATTATCTGCAAGGTTGACCTTATCAATGGCATTAGAAAGTTAAATGTTATCTCACAAGATTTGTGTTGGCCAGAAGATGAATAAATTTCTGCTTAACCTGTAGAACCTGGAGGAGGCTAGCTTCAGTCACACATTTCAATGGCCACAAAGTCTAGATATTCACATACACTGTGCCCCAGTGATGTGCATTTTGTGTTTTGGAACAGGCCAGGCTGGTCTACCAAATACCATAGCTACAGGTTTCTTAGGTCCTAGACATCTTTCTCTGTGCAGAGAGAGGGACAAAGAAAAGAGAAAGGAACACTTATTTTAAACCTAAGCTATCATCCAGCTAACTACTTTTTAATCATTTTTCCTCCTCTTGCTATGAATGCAAAGTGTCATAGGCAATTAAATCTTTCACTATGTTGGAAGGCCACAAAATCATTTAGTTAGAAAAATCTTGACAATCTTAACTACATTACCAGGTTTTTGCTTCCCAACCATTCAGTAAAGCTGTCTTATTAGGTTCCTGCAAATTATAACCACCTGGCTATGTCATCATTATCAGAAGAATCTCTGTAGAATCATCCCAGAACTATTTAAGTTCTTTTCATAAAAATGCATGTTTTTACCAAGATATCCTTCAATAAGTGGATGGATAAACAAACCACACATCCATACAGTGGAATATTATTCAGTGAATTATCAAACCATTAAAAGACATGGAAGGGAGCACCTTGGGTGGCTCAGTCAGTTAAGCAACTGACATCAGCTCAGGTCATGATCTCACAGTTCATGAGTTTGAGCCCTACATTGGGCTCTGTGCTGAGAGCTCAGACCCTGGAGCCTGTTTTGGATTCTGTGTCTCCCTCTCTCTCTGCCCCTCCCCTGCTCATGCTCTGTCTCTGTCTCTCTCTCTCTCTCAAAAAGAAATAAACATTAAAAAAGATTAAAAGACATAGAAGAAACTTAAATGCATGTTATTAAGTGAAAGAAGCCAGTCTGAAAAGGCTACATACAATTCCAACTGTATGATATTCTAGAGAGAAAAAAACCATGGAGACAATAAAAAATATCAGCAGTTGCAAGAAGGTTGGGGCAGTGTGGAAGTGAAGGATGAATGGGTGGGTGGAACACAGGGCACTTTTAGGGCAGTGAGACTTTTCTGCATGATGCTATAAGGGCAGATACATGACGTTATGCATTTCTTAGCCCATAGAACTATACATCCCAAAGAGTGAATCCTGATATAAACTATAGACTTTAGTTCATAATATTGTACCAATATTGGTTCACAAACTGTAACATGTAAACTAAACACTTTAAGATCTTAATAGTAGGAGAGACTGGCAGTGGGGGGTGGATAAGGGAACTCTGTATTTAAAAAAAATTTTTTTTTAAACATTTTATTTATTTTTGAGACAGGGAGAGACAGAGCATGAACAGGGGAGGGTCAGAGAGAGAGGGAGACACAGACTGAAACAGGCTCCAGGCTCTGAGCTGTCAGCACAGAGCCCGACGCGGGGCTCGAACTCACAGACCGTGAGATCATGACCTGAGCCGAAGTCGGATGCTTAACCGACTGAGCCACCCAAGCGCCCCAAGGGAACTCTGTATTTTTTATTCAATTTTTCGGTAAACCTAAAACTGCTCCAAAAAAGAAAGACTATTTTTTTTTTAACAAACTGCTTTTCAAAGCATGAATAAACATACAAAAGTAAGAGGGAAAATGACTTGCTGGGGTAATCCAGTTTCTCCCTTGAGATTTCTAGTAATATACATTGATTTTATTTTCTTTTTTCTAAAATTAGGTTATATATTTCCAATATGTGAGTGAAATATGATAGTGACAGGTTATGGCAGTGGCCTCAGGTATAGTAACTGTATAATATATTCTTTTTTTAAACTTTAAAAAAAATTCCAGTATAGTTAATATATAGTTTCAGATATATAATCTCATGATTCAACAATTCTATACATTACTCCATGCTCATCATGGTAAGTTACTCTTCATCCTCATCACCTATTTTACCCATACCCCTCACCCACCTCCAATCTAGTAACATTTAGTTTGTTCTCTATAGTTAAGACTTTATGTAGTGTTCTCTCTCTCTCTCTCTCTCTCTCTCTCTCTCTCTCTCTCTCTCTCTCTTACTTTATTGCCTTGTTTGTTTTGTTTCTTAAATTCCACATGTGAATGAGATCATATGGTATTTCTCTTTTTCTGACTGACTTCGCTTAGCATTATACTCTCTCTATACATGTGTGTATGTGTGTGTGTACATATGTACACACTCTTCTTTAAATGTTTGGTAGAATTTGCCTGTGAAGTCATATGGTCCTGGACTTTTGTTTGTTGGGAGTTTTTTGAATTCTGATTCAATTTAATTGCTGTTAATTGGTCTGTTCGAATTTTCTTTCTTCTTGCTTCTTCAGTTTTGGTAGGTTATATGTTTCTAGGAATTTATTCATTTCTTCTAGGTTGTTCAATTTGTTGGCATATAATTTTCATAATATTCTCTTACAGTTGTTTGTATTTCTGTGCTATTAGTTGTTTTGTCCCCTCTTTCATTTGTGATTTTGTTTATTTGGGTCCCTTTCTCCTTTCTCTCTCTCTCTCTCTCTCTCTCCTTCTCTTTTCGATGAGTCTGGCTAGAGGTTTACCAATTTTATTAATCTTTTCAAAGAACCTTTTCCTGGTTTTATTGATCTGCTCTATTATTTGTCTGTTTGAGTTTGCATATCTTTTATTTCTGCTCTCATTTTTATTATTTCCTCCCTTCTGCTAATTTGGGGTTTTGTTTGTTCTTCTCTTTCTAGCTACTTTAGGTGTAAAGTTAGGTTGTTTATTTGAGATTTTCTTGCTTCTTGAGGTAGACCTGTATTGCTATTAACTTCCCTTTTAGAACTGCTTTTGCTGCAGTCCAAAGAATTCGGACTGTTGTGTTTTCATTTTCATTTCTCTCCATGTAATTTTTAATTTCTTCATTGACCTATTTACTTTTTAATAGCATGTTATTTAACCTTTATGTATTTGTGGTCTTTCCAGATACCTTCTTGTGGTTGATTTCTAGTTTTTTAGCATTGTGGTCAGAGAAGATGCATGGTATGACTTTGATCTTTTTGAATTTGTTGAGACTTGTTTTGTGGCCTAATATGTGATCTATTGTGGAGAATGTTCCATGCGCACTTGAAAATAAAAGAATGTGTATTCTGCTATTTTAGGATGGAATGTTCTGAATATATGTTAGATCCATCAGGTCCAATGTGTGATTCAAAGCCCCTGTGTCCTTGTTGATTTTCCATTTGGATTATCTGTCCATTGATATAGGTGGGGTGTTAAAGTCCCTTACTACTATTGTATTACTACTGAGCACTTCCAGTATGTTTGTTATTAGCTTTATGTATTGGGTTTACCTGTGTTGGATGCATAAATATTTACAGTTGTTATATCTTCTTGCTGGATTGTTCTCTATGATTATATAGTGGCCTACTTTGTCTCTAGTTACAGTTTTTGTTTTAGAGTCTATTTTGTCTGATATGAATATTGCTATACCAGCTTTCTTTTGACATCCATTTGCATGACAAATGTTTCTCCATCTCTTCACTATCAATGTTCAGGTGTCTTTAGCCCTGAAATGTGTCTCTTATAGATAGCATATAGGTGAGTCTTGTGTTTTTATCCACTCTATCCCTCTATGTGCTTTGATTGGAGCATTTAGTCCACTTACGTTCAAAATAATTGTTGATAGATATGTATTTATGGCCATTTTGTTGCTCGTTTTGTGGCTGTTTTTGTAGTTTTTCTTTGATCCTTTCTTCTTTTCCTCCCTTTCATTGTTTGTTGGCTTTATTTAGTGGTATTCTTGGAAATCTTTCTCTTTATTCTTTGCATATCTGTTACTGGTTTTGATTTGTGGTTACCATTAGATTTGTATATAGCATCTTCTGCATATAGCAGTCTCTATTAAGTTGATGGTTGCTTAAGTTTGAACCCATTATTGGTCCTCTCCCCACCCCATGTTTTAAGTATATGGTGTCATATATATTTAGATATCCTTTTGTATCCTTTTGTTTTATGAATCTCTTGACTGATTTTACATATATACTTATTTCACTACTTTTGTGTTTCCTGCTTTTTATCCTCTCACTTATGGTCTATCCTTTCCACTCAAAGAATTCCCTTTAATATTTCTTGTAGGACTGGTTTAGTGGTCATGAACTCCTGTAGTTTCTGTTTATCTGAGAAACTATCTCGCCTTCTATTCTGAATGATAGCCTTGCTGGATAGACTGTTCTTTGCTCCAGATTTTTTTTCATTCAACAATTTGAATATATCATGCTGTTGTTCCCTTCTGGCATGCAGTTTCTGCTGAAAAGTCCAGTGATAGCCTTATGGGGCTATCTTCTTGTATGTGACTTGTATGTAACTATCTTCTTTTCTTCTTGTTGCTTTTAAAATTTCTTCTTTATCACTACTTTTTGCCATTTTAATTATTATGTATCCCATTATGGATCTCCTTGGGTTGACTTTGGGGGGATATCTGTGTCACCGTGGATCTGGATAGCTTTTTCATCCCCAGATTAGGGAAGTTTTCAACTATTATTTCTTTCAAATAAAATTTCTGCCCCCTTTTCTCTCTTCTTCTGGGATCCCTATAATGTGAATGTTATTACATTTGATGCAGTCACTGATTTCCCTAAGATTATTATCAATTTGCATAACTTATTTTCTCTCATTTGTTCATCTTGATTACTTTCCATTACTCTATCTTCCAGGTTCATTAATTCCTTCCTCTGCTTCCTCAAGCCTACCATTTGTTCCACCAAGTGTATTTTTAATTTCATTCATCTCTGATTGGTTCTTGTTTTTGTTCTCTCTTTTTGAGGGTCTCACTGATGTCCTCCACTCTTTTCTCAAGTCCAGTGAGTATCTTTATGATCATTACTTTAAATTCTCTTTCAGGATATTACTTATATACATTTTGCTTAAGTCTGTTCCTGTGATTTTGTCCTGTTTTTTTTTCATTTGGGACATATTCTTCTGTTTCCTCATTTTGTCTAACTCTGTGTCTGTTTCCATGTATTATGAAAGTCATCTACATCCCGTGCTCTTGAAAAGCAGTAACCTTATGAAGAAGAGGTTCTATAGTGCCCTGTAGCACAATGTTCCCTGTTCCCCAGGACCTGACACTTCAGGGAATGACTCTTCTGTGTGTTGCATGTTCCCTGTTTTGTTCTGGACTCTTATTCCTTCAGTCCAATTGTCTGCAGTGGCTCTCTTGGCTGTTGTGAGCAGTGTTTGATCCACACCTGGGGTAGGGTGCATTTTAACAAGGTACACACCTGCCTGCTTGCTAAATAAGACCTGGAGCCTCTGCATTGTGACTGGGCTGGCTAAGTAGGTCTGCAAAGAACACGTGGGTGGTGTGCCTCAGGCTTGTGTAGTGCCTACCATTTCTGTCACAGCAGCCAGTATGGCAGCTGCTGGCACTGCCAGGGCTGAGGCCCCTGCAAAAGGCAGGGGTCAAAGTTCTGGGGAGATTTGCAGTGGTCTTGTGGGGGCAGGGACTGGCAGCACCAGGACTGAGACAAGCATAACTGGGAAGAGTGGATCCACCGAAGTGATGGGGCAGGGCTTGGTGCAAGCAAGTTCTGTAGGGAGTGTGGGCACTGACTTCCTGCAGGTGGCCATGTGTTTATGTCTACCACCTCTTTTATTTTGGAAGAGTCTCTCTGAGATCCTGTATCTCTAGGACATGCTCTGTGATGAGTAAATCACTCTCCTTCCTGTCTTTCCCCAGCATTTTGCAAACTACTGGTTCTATGCTATATCTGCTGAAGCTGTTTGGTGTGCTATCTCTTTGAGGGTGGGGACTCAGTTTCTTAACACCCTGAGGGTTCTCCCAGAGCTGAGCTTGCTGATGTTTAGAATTCTATGCTTTAAGTCCTGCTGGTTCTAAGAATTCAGAAATTTTCCAGTCTAACTTTCAAAGCCAAATGTTATGGCTTTGTATGGTGTTTGTTTTTCCCTTGCAGGCTCTCTCCCATGTGATAGTCTGTTTTTCACCCTTCTCAGCACCCTTGGCTCCCACCCCTCCATAGGTGGCCATGGTCATTTTAGGTCTCAAATTGCCTCTTTGCCTTTTTTAAAAGAATGTTTTATTTTATTTTTGATAGAGACAGACAGACAGAGTGTGAGTGGGGGAGGGGTAGAGAGAGGGGGGGATACACAGAATCCAAAGCAGGCTCCTAGCTGTCAGCACAGAGCCTGATGCAGGGCTTGAACTCATGAACCAGGAGATCATGACCTGAGCTGACCGGACATTTAACCAACTGAGCCACCCAGGTGCCCCGCCTCTCTGCCTTTACTACCTTCTTCAATGTGGCCTCTCCTCTACTTTTGATTGTGGAGTTCCTTCTGCCTGTCTCCAAGTAATTTTCTGGGTTATTAACGTTATGAGTGTTATCTAGTTGTATCTGTAGGTCAAGGCAAGCTTAGGGTCCTCCTACTCTGCCATATTCCCAGCCTTCTATAGGTATACTATTATTTAATTAAAATAAGATGACCACTGGGGAGGTTTGCAAAGCAAACATTTACCAATATTGGTTATAATGTTACTGAACAGGCAGGAAGCAAATAGATATTGAAACCCACTTCAGTGGGTGCAGATTTTGGAGTGTGCCCAGCCTATGTGCCAGACACGTGAGCTGAGAAACCATCAAGATATCTCTAGCCCAAGCCACTGTCTACCTTTACTGCAGGAGACACCATCAGTGAAAAATGCCTGGCCGAGTCCAGTTGACCCTCATATCTGTGAGAGATAACAATAAATGATCCTTGTTGCATGCCACTAATTTGAAGGTAGTTTGCTTACAGAAATAGGCAACTGAAACAGGTAGTAACCACTACCATTACTCATACTCAATTTTGTTTTTATATTCCTCCCAATAGATGAGCCTTTAATATTTACTTGGGTTATTTAGTAAATTTAAATTTTTTTCATTTTATCTATGACAGAAATAGCTTGGGAACCAAAGGTTTTACTTTTGCCCTATGGATCAGTTGAACATATTTTGATCTTTTGAAAAATCTGCTTCTAGGAACACTCCAACTAACACTATGATCTTTTAAAAGTCAATTATACAAAAGTCTTAAGAAAAAAACCACTCCTTGAAAATAAAACTTTTTATTTCCAAAGTTTGTATGACATCTTTACAAAAGAATAAAAGAAATACACCACTAGGAGAAAATTTAGGCATATTATGACAATCTTATAATAATTTTAAGTATAAAACTTTGTTTTTTATTATTTAATGTTATTCATTTAAATGTTAATCCATTTCTTTTGTTTAAATAGCGTTAAAAATAGAACTTGCCTTCTACATACTCTATTGAGTAGATCTTTTAGGACTGTGTTGTCACTCTATTCAGACATGAAACAATTAACTTCTTAAAATTGAAAATAGCTTCCAAATGTCATTATTCTTTTCTAATTCTCATGGACACTTAAAAGAGTGCTAATTAAGTTCTACTTAAAATTTTCATATTTTTTCATTAATCGTTGGAACCACATAATTTTGAAGAGAGAACTTCTTTAACAATATTAAGTCATAAATATTTTTTGTGAATTCTACATTATAAAATGGTGGAACATCAATTCTGTGAACTACAGAGGTTTTACAACAATCATATCTGAAAATACATCCATCAAATTTCAATTCATTGCCAATTTGCGGATTCCCAGTGATCTGTGCTAGAGATCATTGCACATCCTCTAATCTTCCATCTCTCAACTACATATAAAGAATTTTAGGGGTGCCCGGGTGGCTCATTCAGTTAAGCTTCCAAGTTCGGCTCAGGTCATGATCTTCCAGCTGGTGAGTTCAAGACCCGTGATGGGCTCTGTGCTGACAGCTAGGAGCCTGGAGCCTGCTTCAGATCTGTGTCTCCTTGTCTCTCTGCCCCTCCCCCACTCACACTCTGTTTCTCTCTCTCTCAAAAATAAACAAACATTAAAAAAATTAAAAAAATAATTTTAAAAATAGTGTGTCACTCAGTTATTGCCACAATAATGCTGCTCACCAGCTACCCTAAAATTTTGTGACACATTACAATAAGCATCTGTTTCTCAGCAATGCATCTGAAAGTCAGCTTGGGTGGCTCTGTTCCATGTGTCTTTTGTGGGGCCATGTGTTTCATTCTGTTCTCATGAAAATGGCAGAATAAGAAGCCCTAAGGGGCAAGTATATTTCAAGCCTCTACTCATTAACATCTAACATCCCATTGGCCAGAGCAAGTCACATGGCCCAAAGTTGAGGTGCAGGAAGATGAAGCCATGGCAATCTTGTAGATGTCTACTTCTACTACAAGGGAGTTAAACATTGAAACCAAAAAGTCGTTTGCCGTAAATGGTTAATAAGGGCAGGCATGTTTCCTTATACCCTGAATCTTATACCTGACCCACCAGGATACATATCTAAGCCCAATCCCTAAAGCCCAGGCAGGTCAGTTCCCCAGCTTTTGCTCTACTTCTTCTACTTCTTATTCAGGTCTCATTCCAGGTCAAAAGTCAAATTTCTTCCTTGTCCAGACTAATTCCAAAATGTACTAGTAGAGTGATTGTTATGCCACTATCCTCAGATATTGTAAGGAGTGGCCTAATATGAACTTTTCCCAGGACAACATAATGAAATATATAAAAGACTTACTAAGGCATCATTTTGGAATGACAAAAGCAGTAGTAACTGCCAACATTTATTGATAGCTTAATATATGAGCAGCATTGTGCTGAGTACTTTACAGAATAATTTCACAAGATGGGAGGTACCCATAAGGAGTAACCCTAAAACATGAACGATCCATCTCATGAGTGGGGGTGTTGAGGAGCCAAGTTTTATACCCACTGCTAAATTCTAACTGAATATAGTAAGTAAACATTATAGTTTTTGCTGCCTGGTATCTATTCCTTTATTATTCTGGTAAAAGCAGAATTGATGAATTTATCAAGACAAGATGCTTTGTTTGCCCTTCTCAGCCTGATTATTCGTATTCTAGAACTTTATATTTTTAGGAGAGAGACAAAGAGAGGAAAAATTATGGAGGTGATTTTTTGAAATTATAGATTAGTCTCTATTGTGGAATGCCCAAAGCATCCCTGCTTCCTGTCCTTTCCAGCCTGGTTCTTCAGCTACTGTTTTATTTAGTGAACCATGCTAGATCCTTCCAAAAGTTAACTTTTTGCTTAAGTTTTAAAGAGCCGGTTTTCTTACTTTTCACCAAAAGCCTTAACTGGCAAATAGGTCTCCCACATGAGTGAGCTAACTAAAACCACACAAATGTCACCACTCACTAAATAGCTATGGTCCTGGAGTATGGGAAGGCACTTTTCATCTATATATATTTAGTGCCTAAAACAAATTCCTGAAACATAACATACAATAGACAATGTGTATCCTCCCACTTCCCAATTCACATGTTTAAATCTAATCCCCAATGTGCTGGTATTTGGAGGCAGGGTCTTGAGAGGTGCTTAGATCATGAGGGAAGGTCCCACATGAATGGTATTAGTACCCTTATAAAAGAGACCCCAGAGAGGTCTCTGGCCTCTTCCATCATGTGAGGAGAGAGAATCAAGACAGCTGTCTACAAACTAGGAAGCAGATCCTCCCCAGACACTAGATCTGCCAGCGCCTTGATCTTGCATTTCCCAGCCTCTAGAACTATGAAAAGTAAATTCTGTTTTTTTATAAGCTGCCCAGTCTATGGTAGTTTATTATAGCAGCCTGCAAGTACTAAGACAATACATAATTTATTTTTTCCAGATTTTCATGCAGAGCTTCTGGCTCCTCTTATTTAAAGATGACACCTGGGGCGCCTGGGTGGAGCAGTCGGTTAAGCGTCCGACTTCAGCCAGGTCACGATCTCGCGGTCCGTGAGTTCGAGCCCTGCGTCGGGCTCTGGGCTGATGGCTCAGAGCCTGGAGCCTGTTTCCGATTCTGTGTCTCCCTCTCTCTCTGCCCCTCCCCCGTTCATGCTCTGTCTCTCTCTGTCCCAAAAATAAATAAACGTTGAAAAAAAAATTAAAAAAAAAAATAAAGATGACACCTATCCCTCTCCTCCATCCTACCCCCATGTTTCAATGTCCCTGATTTCTGCAAATTTAACCTGAGAAGATCAGGAACTCAGACTGTTTCTCAGCAAATATTCAATAATCAAATTTATTTTGTGAGAGTTTATGTAAATACAGGGCATCGTATTAATAATACGCATAGCAACTACTTACAAAGAGTTATTTCAAAAGAAAAATATGTGTCAAAGTTCCCTTCTTCTGGGATGGAAATCTACATAAAATAATAAATGTAGCCTATAATACATTGACATAAATAAGGAAAACTGAGGCTTTCTTAAATATAAGTTAGCTTCAGAGAAAATAAGAAGATTATTCTGAAACCATTCTGGGTATTGTCAGTTACCAAAATATCTTAAACAGGATTTAGGAATAAGTTATTTTATTTTATTTTTTTTAGGAATAAGTTAGTTTTTAAGGGAATATATTCTTTATCTGCAAAATAAGATACAGATGCAAACTTAATAGAAGAACTATACTTTTCAACACGAAAATAAAGGAAGTAATTTGATAATACTATTTTGGAGAATTAAAAACAATTGTGTAGCCCTTATGCATAGTAGGGGGAGGGATTCTATTTATAGGTATTATGTCTATCATAGAAAAATTGAAAATATAGAAAGATACTAAGAGAAAAATCATCCATAATTTATAAGTGTTAGGAATCTTTCTACTATATATAATGGGAAAATGCAATTAAATTTGCTTAAACAAAGAGGAGATCTATTGCCCACTAGAACTGAAAACAGTAGAGATTGAATTAGCTTCAGGTGCCAGTTGACTTAAGGTCAAAGGATGTTATGAGGACCAGATTCCTTTCTCATCATCTCTGACTTTGCCATGCATGAAGCTGGCTTTATTTTCAGGTGGGCTACCTCTTAAAGACTGCAGCATGGCTACACTCCAACTACTCTAAAGTTCCAAATCTCATGGGACAAGACTTTGCAACCCTTATGGCTAAAACCAAAGCTTCAGATTTGAGTTGGCTTTGAATGGGCCTGACTCTGAGTCCCTTATAGGTTCAACACTAACTCAGGGAACCAGGGGTGAAGCTCATCTCCCAGAGCACAAGGGCTGTAGTAATGGAGAGCTTGACACCATAATGAGAACTGGGGCTCACCAGTGAAGGAGAAGGAATGAGAATGTGTGACAAGTCACAGATGTTTGCTAGTATACTATCATTATTAAAAGATAACAATCATTTTGTTATATTTTGTTATATAACAATAAGAAATTGGAGCATTTAAAAACTGATTTATAGAAACCTGACACCAAATTTAAAATTCTGTATTACTCCATTTATATGAATTTCTTAAAAAATAAGTCTAAAACAAGAATAGTGGGTGCCTGAGACTGGAGGTGGGAAGATGATAGAAATGTTCTATGTCTTGAAGGGAAACAAAAATAATATAAAAACAGGGAGGGGGACAAAACAAAAGAGACTCATAAATATGGAGAACAAACTGAGGGTTGCTGGAGGGGTTGTGGGAGGGGGAATGGGCTAAATGGGTAAGGAGCATTAAGGAATCTACTGAAATCATGCTTCACTATATACTAACTAATTTGGATGTAAATTTTAAAAAATAAAAATTAAATTAAATTAAAAAAAAGAAATGTTCTATGTCTTGATTATGATGGTGCTTATACAATTTGTCAAAACATAAAACTATACCCTCAAAGTGTGTGAATTTTATTGTATATAGTTGTACCTAACTAAAGTTGAAGATAAAACTCAACTAAAAAATAAAAACTGATTTATAATCTTCTCTTTTTACTTTTTAATGTATGATAAGCATTGTTGTATGAGAAGAAACTATTTTCAATTTTATAATTAGCACCAAGCCCCCAAATTATGGAATTAGTAGAGCTGAGTTAAAATTTTCTAAATCAAGTTCAGGAACATATGAAAGATTTTAAACAGAAAAAAACATTCAACTTCATGACTTTTGCATTCGAGATTCAGAGCTACTAATCTATCAAAAACTTTGTATATAGTTTCTGAGCAGATCATTCATGACTAATTTTAACAAATGTTCTTAAATTCATTTAAAAGATAAATATAGTGAAAACTAAAGCAATATTTCAGATAGGGCCCAAACCAAAAGACAGAATAGACATGATGAATTATCCTTACTTATGACTGATACATTGAAATTTTTCTCAGCCAAAACAACTTCAATAAAATAATACCATACTGGTCAGGGACCTTAGTAACTGATACCAAGTATAGCAGGGACAGAGTTGGTTAGAAAGGTTCATATTTAAATGGCAATGTAGTGTGTGTATGTATACGTGTGTGTGTGTGTGTGTGTGTGTGTATATATATATATATATATATATATATATATATATATATATGTATATTCATCTGGTTTAGATTTGTTAAGAATAAAGTATCTGGCATAAGAGAAAGTTTCTACCAATGCTGCTAACTGTTCATATTTGATTTCTACTTTAATTCCACAATGGCCAAACTGCATTTATTACTTAGAGGGTCTCAGTAGTCTTCTTATAATCCCCTCTTTTAACTGAATTTTGTGATCTTATAATTTGGGGCATGTAGCATTCACAGGATGCTCCAGTGAGATGTGCTGGACATGAGAGGTGAGCTCTATGATCAAAGAACAACAAGATCCATTGTTTCCAGATATTGAAATGAAGGTCATTTCTCAAGTGTATCTCCTTGGAAATAGGAGTATGTTTATTGTTGGTAGTACAAAATATATATGTGCTATTTGAGATGGTCAAAAGTCTCCAAACAATTTTTACATGCCATCTCTCTCAATGGCTGGCCCGGATAGAGTGGCATTTTTTTTAAATTTTTTTTTAACGTTTATTTATTTTTGAGACAGAGAGAGAGCATGAACGGTGGAGGGTCAGAGAGAGGGAGACACAGAATCTGAAGCAGGCTCCAGGCTCTGAGCTGTCAGCACAGAGCCCGACGCGGGGCTCGAACTCACGGACCACGAGACATGACCTGAGCTGAAGTCGGCCGCTTAACCGACTGAGCCACCCAGACGCCCCTAGAGTGGCATTTTTATATACTATTTTACAGGTGTTGGATCTAAGTCAGCATCAACGGGTAACAAAACCAATGGAGGGTCTTGACTCCAGGACAAGGAATTACTCATGATTATTCACGATTCCTTCCAAGAGATAGAAAATCATTGGATTTGGAACAAGAGAAGGAGTAGACTTGGAACAAGAGAAGGAGTTTTCAGCAGAAATGTTTTTCTCTTTTAGAAAGATAATTTTGGCAGACTGGCAGAATGGATTGGTATGTGGAAAGAAAAATTTAGAGGTACAGAAAAAAGTTGGAGTGTATTACAATAGGTCAGGCTTGAGGTGACAAGGGTCAGAACAAGGATTTAGCATTTCCGAGTGTAGGTGTAAATAATAATAGTGAAGAAACACAGTCTGAATGCCTCCACACAGACAAAGGTTTTGCTCTATACTCCTTGTTCACTGAGTCAAGGTAAAAGTCACAACTGAAGTGGGACAAAGCAATGGCATCACCAAGGGAAAACCAGGTTTCAGTTACGGGAAAGGGCAAGAAGATAGAGGGGATCAGTGTATTCTTTCAGCAGGTTGGACAAAACAGAAAAGTTCAGGTCTGGAGCTAGAAATACCCATTTGGTGACCAGACCCATTTTCTGAAAGGTTCAGAATTTTAGGTGAATGGATTCCAGAGAAGGTGAAGATAGCCAACAGATGGGAATCTAAGTGGGTAGGTGGCATCAGGATGCTTTAAGGAAGTAAAAAAAAAAAAAGTGTTGTCAAGATTAGACAGACCCAAGGGGCACCGGGGTGGCTTAGTTGGTTAAGCGTTCAACTTCAGCTCAGGTAATGATCTCACAGTTCATGGGTTTGAGGCCCACATCGGGGTCTGTGCTGACAGCTCAGAGCCTGGAGCCTGCTTCAGATTCTGTGTCACCCTCTCTCTGCTTCTTACCCGCTCTCTCTCTCTCTCTCTCTCTCAAAAATAAATAAACATTAAAAAAATATTTAAAAAAATTAGACCCAAAAGGTGAATGTGGGAACCAGAAAGACGTGGAAATCTAAGTAGCAGTCCACTAGGTAGATCTGATGTCTGATGAGGCAAGACCTGTTCTAGGTCCTAGCACACTAGGCGGGTATTTGACACAAGGGAACCAGCAAGAACAGGGCCCAAGGCTACTGGTACTAGAGGACGAGTGGAAAGCTGGTTAATGGTCAACTATGAAAACTGAGACACAAAGTCAAAGTGGGGTTGATTTAATGTTGAAACATTTGAATATTGAATCTAAAAGGATAAACTGGCCACAGAGTCCAGAGCCAGTGGTCATGTGGTCCTTTCCATGTATAGAAAAGGAGTATAAAGGTAAAGAGACACTAGTGTTTTCTGAAGTATTTTAGGGAGTATTGAGATCAAAGTGTAGTTTGTTGAAAACAAGGGTTCTAAAGGCATGATGAAAAAAATTATATGTGACAACTATTTAAAGTCTAATTTAAGAAGAAAATATAACTTTCTCAAAAGGTAATTAAAACTTCTCCTTTCTCCTTACTCCATGGTATTATAACAGGAAGGTAGGAAAGAAGGAAGGAAGGAAGAGAAAGGGAAGGGAAAGGGGAAGGGAAGAGACCTTCTTTCAAGAAAGAGGCTCAAGGAGTTGCATTCATGACGTTGTTGTTGTTACTCTTGTATTATTGGTATCACACGACTCTCTTTATCATCAGGACCACCCAGTGTTTTTTTTTTTTAATGTTTATTTACTTTTGAGAGAGAGAGACAGAATGCGAGTGGGGGAGGGGCAGAGAGAGAGGGAGACACAGAATCTGAAGCAGGCTCCAGGCTCTGAGCTGTCAGCACAGAGCCCCATGCAGTACTCGAACTCACAAGAGGCGAGATCATGACCTGAGCCAAAGTTGGATGCTCAACCAATTGAGCCACCCAGGTGGCCCTAGAATCCTGTTTTTTGAATCTGTAATTCATTATTGTCTTCTTACTTTAATGATCAAATTGTTCCACATTTCATCTGTTGAAGCATCCTTATGTGTGTTAGCACTTGTGTCCTTTTAACATGCTTTCATCATTTAAAAGTGTATATATTTTCTTGTTCCTAGCTTAACAAGACTTTTTACTCATTTTGTACTTTCCCTTCCCTGGCTGTGGAAACAACTATTTCTCTGAGGAGCCCTGGTACTTTTAGTGGGGAAAGGTATTGCAGAGCAAGATCTGAGTACTAGAGGTACCCATACTCTTGGAATGCCTCTGCTTCTTGGATCTTTCAGCAGATAGAGCTGGAACACACACACACACACACACACACACACACACACATGCACATTTGTGTACATGCACACATACATATACATATTTTAGAATTCATGAGTTCACCCAACATCCCCATTCTAGTTTATCTCCATAGGGACCTCCCTTGCCTTCTCTCATTCCAAACATGTATGACCTTTCTTCCTTGCTCCCAAAAACATCAACACATTTAGTTATTTGCTTGATCCTATCATATAACTAAAATAGTTACAGAATTGCTTCAACAATACTATAAAAACTAAGCCTAATAAAAGTGATTCTGTATTTTCTTGCCTTTTTTCACACCATCACCACCACCAAGAAGATACATGGTCAACACTGTGTTCATAAGTTACTGAAATTCATCTCTCCCCTTCTTTAGTGCAATATGTTATTAATTTGAAATACAGTTGGTTCCTTTGTTTCAGTCTGCTTTCTGTTTTAGTTTTTTCCCTTTCCCATCTTTGTTGATTTCATGTTATTTTTTGATATGTAAAACATTAGCAGAGATCCAAAAGTCAAAAATATTACAAATGATACACTCAGAAAAATGTCTTGAATCTCTTCCAACTGGGTCCCCTGTACTAACCATTGTAGGTGACTAACTTCATTGTTTTCTGGTTTTTTATTCCTGTGCATCTCTTTGTAAAGACTAGTGTGTATACACACACACACACACACACACACACACACACACACACACACACACAGAGTATGTGTGTGTATACACACACAGATATATATACATGTATAATATATACATATATATCTGTGTGTGTATGTATAATTTCCCCTTCTTTATTAAAGGTAGCAGAGCACATATGCTCTATATATGCCTTTTTACATGTTGGTGTTCTTACTTAACAATAAATCCAGAAAATCATTCCATATCAGTTTATAGAGATCATCCAGTTCTTTGTTACACATGGAGAATACTTCATTGTGTTGATTTAGCTAATCTCCTATTTTTGGAAAATTAGTAATTTCCAATACTTGTTAGAATTTGTTTTCTTTATCCACTTACATGTTATTTGATGTCCATGGCATTCTCTGTCTCCTACCAATGCTGAAAAGTGTGAGTTTTATATGATTATATTTACTTTTGTGTTAATTTTATTAACACATGGGAAGATTTGAAATCAGGTGGTTAGCATTAACCTCCAGACTATCAATTGAATTTTTAAATTTTAAAAATTATCTTTCTTTACTGCTTTTTTATAGCAATCTATTCTTGTCTTATAGATCAGTATATTTCAAAATCTCTCAGAGCACATTAACAAGATTTTTAAAAAATTTCTCTTCTGATCTCTCAATTGTCTGTTTTATCCAAGGTCAGTTTTCTTTTTTGTGTATGTCTTTATTGTCCTTGAAAATAAATGATTATTAATTGTCCATTCCCATTCATGGATAAAGGGCTGAGATGCTAATGTGGTATACAATATAGACATTCTGAATATGTAGAGTCTAATTTTCCTACTAACTCCTTTACCTGAATGGGAAGGTTAACTGTAGTCTCCATGTACATGAGTGCTACCTGTCATTTGGCAAGACAGGACACACCCCCTAAACTCCCATCCTCACCAAACACAAAAAGGGCTTTACTTTGGAGTGTCTATATCCACACTCAAATTCCTATCTTCCTCACACAGACCAGCTGACGTTTTTAGAGATCATTGCTTCAATTATATCTTAGGAACTCACAGTGCCTTGAGGAGATGATAGCAAGTGATGGGGTTGATAGCCCAAGCTCAAAATCCTTCTTTAGCTAACTCTTTAATAAATCACCTGCCGAGTCTTATCTTCTTTCTTGCCAACTCTTGGTCTGTAGTCTCTCTGTGGCTATGGTAGTGACTGCTACCTCCACTGTAGACCCTTTCCTGGTATTCTTTTGAAATTGAGTTTCTGCTCTAATTTATTTTTCAATATCATTGTTTTGGTTTTTTATCTTCAAGAAACCAGTTTTTTAATTGAAGTACAGTTGGCCTACAATGTTATGGTAGGTGCAGGCATACAACATAGTGAATCAATAGTTCTACATTGCACAATGCTCCCCACAATAAGTGTTGTTGATCTCTGATCTTCAGTTGTTCTCTCATCTCAGGGATATCACGAATTAATTCTAATTTAAATTTCCGTATAGTCATTTCAGTGGAATGCATGGAGGGGACAGATGTCAATGTGAATATTCAGTTAAATAAACTTGTGTAATTGTCTTTATTGAGCATAAGTAGCACCATGAATTCTGGATGGATGGTGTAGGGTGAGATTACTATTTAGGACAAGTGTTAAGGCCCATGAGGTTTTGCACCCTGGGTAGGAACTGTGGCTCACAGGAACCATGTTGTAAGTTCTACTTCAGGCTGGGGGCACAAGTCATTGAGGGTAGAAGAGCTAATGGAGTAAAAGAAGTGCTTGGTTAGTTGTTCTGGTTGGTGCAGAGGTTCCTAGTGGAATGTTTTGCTTCTTCAGTAAGTTTATCCCTTGGTATATCACAACATGCAATTCTACCACCTTAGAATATAAAGGGGTTTTATAGGATGATACAATCATAAGTAGATACCAGGATTTCAGTCCCCTAGTCTTCCCACTTTCTAGTACTTCTGTACACACAGAACATTTGAAGACTCTGTTTATCTCACTATGGCGATGCTATTCGTCTTCCATACTGGATAATATTAGATACAAAAGAGAGACCCCCAGACTAAGTCAACCTCAGGATTCAACTACCAAGAAAAGCTAGGCTGCTTTTCCTATTTATATATTACTTCTGCACACAGTCATTTTATAACAGTAGCAGTAATATTCCATTTTTGAACATCTTTATTAGATTAAGAAGGTTGAATATTTCTCAAAAAGCATTTATAGTAATGGCATTCTATTTTTTGAACTAAACTTTAAGGATTTCATGAGAGTCACTTCAATTTTTTAGCATTGGCTGTGAAAACTGAAAGATCCTAGAAAATGAAAGCTATTTTTCTTCATAGGCATGGGTAGAGAGGAAATTTTAACATTTGGTAAGACCAAAACCCATTTAATTGCTGGATGATTCTGCATTCATTGTACAAGAAGAACTGGAGAGGCTTAATCTCTCCTCAGGCTCTCCTGTAGAGTTTTTATCTCTGCATGTTGCTTTGTGCGTGCTGTAGTGATTAATCAGCAATATTGTCTGTTCTGCATTTCATATTTCCTTTTTTTAAATCCCTGTGTGAAGTTTCTAAATATTCATTTCCTTATTTCCTCATTTGTTCTTGAGCCAGGCCTTCTACAGCTTTGCAGATTTCTTATTAATGATCACACATAAAAAGTTTGCTACAGGGAAACTCAAGCTCAGATTAGGAATGACTTTTTTTTCTCAAGAATCTGACTCTCATTCTCCTTACTCAGTGTCTTTTGTGGGTTTTGTTTTGTTTTGTTTTTGTTTTTTATCTGCTATGTGACATTTATTAACTTGTATTCACATTCATAGAAAAAAGACTTGTCACTGTCATAATCACACTTTCAAAAAAGGGATGCTAAGGAGAGGATCTCAAGCCTGAGTTGCTAATGCCATCTAAAATTCTGTTTGATTTGTCATCTCTCTTTCTTATTTTTTTTTCTTACCTATTCACCTGTCAGTTAGCATGCTTTAAGGATAAGGGTTTCAAAAAGACCAAAAGGACAGATAAGGCAGATATAGAGTTGATGGGAGCTTACCAAAATCTGGTGAAGTCTTTGATATAAATAGAATTCTTTTTAAAAGTGGATTTAGAATTTTCAGCTTCAAAGTCTTATTACTGTATCTCTTCCATCAAAGATTTTAAAAGTAATAAATGACCTTCTGGCTCAAATACACTTCTGGCTCAATAAATAACCTTCTTTAATATTTTATGAAGAGTACTTTACTGGGTGTAGAACAGCCCACCCATTCTATTATGTACTCAACTTCACAGAAGTATGGTTAAAAACATGGGTTTTATAGTCAGAAAGACCAGGGTTCAAGTGTATCTCTAACACTTATTATTTACATGTTTTGGAATATGTTACTTAATATTGATGAGCTTCATTTTTTAAGGTATAAAATAGGGTTTAATAATAGTAATAATAATAATAATAATAATAATAATATCTATTTCCTAGAGTTGTTACAAGGATTGAATTAGATAATGTATACAAAGTACTTAGCAGAGATCTTGGTTAGTACTTAGTTAGCAGAGATCTTGGTGCATAGTAAGGACAGTAAAATATTAATAAACACAAAGAAATACCTTTTGAATAGTATTTCTATACGGTTACAAAAAAGTTCCCTTATTTATTTGTTATTTAAATATATTTTATGAATGGAATTTTTACCTTCTAGATGTAACTTCTAAAAATACTTAATAAAATATATTTTTACAATTCTTTTGGAAGACCGAATAAGCCTGTGAGAAAGTGTGAGGGGAAAAAAACATGAAAAAGAGGAGCAAAGCAGAAGCATGAGATGAGGGAAGAGAATGAGCACCAAATCTGTGGGATGCTTAGGAGCAATCCCACCCCAAAGCCTGGAGCTTCTGAGCACAAGCGGGACTGGGGGCAAAGCCTTGGGCCTTTGTAGAGAAGGGAGCTGGATCAAAGGTCACTCACTTATAATCAAGATTATAGAGGAAACATACTCTAATGAACAGGACAAACTAGGGGGAAAAAATAACCTTTCCACAAAAGCAGTTGTCAAGTTTTCTGTCTTGGTTGTAGATACAGGTGGGAAAAGAAAAAGTCTCCCCTAAGAATTCTTGATCACTGGCCAGACTTCATGTGTATTTAGGGTCTAATGATTTACAATCTTTTTATGGTCCTAAAAACTGCAAACCAAAAACTATAAAGTCTGTGCAAGCTTATAATACCCCAGGTAATGGTAGGAACAAACCTAAGTACCCCTTGAAGGAATAGATACTCATGTCCAGATTTAAAGAATTCTCAGAAAAACTTCCAACATTTACAAGTTCACGCTAAAGAATATATGAAAATCCATAAGAAAAATAAGTCACCATGAATGAGAGTCAGAAAAAAACAAACAAAAACAGAATCAGACATGCAAAAACATAAAGCACTAGAATTTTCAAATCCAGAATACAAAATAATTATGCTAAATGTGTTTAAGGGGGGAAAATGGAACAAAATGGCGCAGGAGACTATAAAAAAGCACACAGGCAGATTTTTTAAAGAACCAAAGAGAAATTCTAGAAATGAATTACATAATAATTTTAGAACTATCTAGAATAGTCAAACAGCACACCTGAGATAAGAATTAGGAAGCTTGAAGGTATTGGATAAAACTACCCAGAATGCAGAAAACATAGAAAGAGGTGAAAGATACTTAAAGTCGATTAGTAGAAATTGAAGACCTAATGTGAAGCTATACCATTTGTATCACTTGGGCTTCTTCTCTTCCCAGTGCTCCTCTAACTCTGGAAGCAGAGGCCAACTTCTTGCTCTCACTCAACTCTGAATTACGATCCTCTGTACAGTTTCTTAGCATTCCCGTCACCTCTGTAACCAATTCCTTGTATTAAATTCCCTCTCCTGAAAGGCTTACTTACAGTGCTGTCTCTTTTCCTGGCTGGACCCAGAATGATAAAAAAAAAAAATTGACTATGTTTGAATTTTCTAAGTTAAATACGCAGGTTATGCATTTAAGAGTAAACATGGGGGGGGGGGGAAGTGGAAGGAGGAAAGAGAGCCCAGTCAATTTAAAAATAGACAACAAAGGAAGAGGAAAATAGGAAAGAGAAAAATAAGAAAAACAAAAAGCACAAAATAAAATGGTATGGATAAATGCATATATATTAGTATTTATAATAAATTTAAATGGATTAATGAAAATAATTGAACTCTTCAGTGAAATGGCAGAAAATCCTATATGAAGTATTCAGCTATATGCAAAAAGGAAGTGATGCATAAGGGGTCCAAAGGAAGGTTGAAAATAAAAGAATAGAAATAGTTATATAAGGCAAATACCAACAATAGAAAATTGGGGTAGCTATACTAATATCAGGAAAAACAGAAATTAGGGCAAAAATACTTTTGCAATGATAAAATGCTTTTGTTATGATAAAAGTTTCAGTTCACCAGAAGGATAAAACAGTTCTAAGTTCTTTTGTACCTAATAGCATAACTTCAAAAATACAAGCAAAAAATAATAGGAGAAATAGGCAAATTCACCATTATAAAAGGTGATTTTTGACACATCTCTCATAATGGGTAGAACAAGTAGATTTTTAAAATAGGTAAACAATCATGAATGTCATAGTTAACCACCTTGATCTAATCGACATACATAGAACCCTAAACAACAATTAGAGAACACCCATTTTCCTCACGTGTGGGAAAACTTCTATATCATGAATTATGATCCTTCAGCAGAAGCACTGCTCTGCAGGATTCTGTGGTTTCTATCAGCTTGCTGAGTTGTTTTTGCTCCTTCACAGACTGAAATGCCAGGGGCCATCCTGGTGCAGTCTAACTTGTTCAACATTTTTCAAACCATTATGCACAATATCTGATCTCCCTTGGTCCCTGATGTTCTCACAGATGCTAAACAAAGTTTTCCTCTTCCCTTCCTTTCACAAAACTCCTCTTCAGAGAAAGCTAAAATTGCCCATTTTAAGTGGATTCCCGGGAAGTCCTAGCCAGTGTTCATCCCTCAGTCATAGCAGATGCTTCTGCAACATGTTTACTTGTTCTTAAAATCACTTAAATTCCCCACCCTGTAAGTTCAATGAAAACTCAATTAAAAGATGGTTTTCTGTTTGGTAATTTGCTTTTCATGTTCTCTCTAAAAACTTTTATAAGCACCAAATATGTTTTTCTTTAAAAAAAATCTCCAAATACATAATCATGTAGTACATAAAAATAGTTTTGAATGATACAAAATGTTCATATAGTATCTGAAGTTACAAGGCAGAGAAAGCCCTCCCAGGGATGATACCATCTGCCTGTGTGTATCAAGGGCCAATGGTCAAAGAGGTGGTGAAGCAGAGAGCTTATTATAAAGTAACAATGTTGAGCTTCATCTGGGCCCTGTGCTCCTGGACAGTAGTGACAGCTGAGAAACCTCCCCATCCTTTTGTAACTCTTCTTTGTTTGGGATGTGACAAAATGGCTAAACAGGTAACCAGTTAACTACAAAGGACCACCATGACCTTGTAAAACCTCAAGTTTTCTCCATATTCTTTGAGACCTTTATCATAACAAATATTCTCTCTGTTGCAATGGCCTGAATAAAATCATTTCCTTAATTGTCTGGAGCCTTTTGTCTTTCGGGGTTTGGTGCCACAACCCAGATAGTATTTGTCCTTGCCTTAGGGTCCTGTTTACTCCTACCGGGTCATGAGACCCCCCTCAGAGCCTTTGTGCTTCATTCCTATGTGGTGATCCAAGGACCCAAAAGTGAGCTTAGTTTCTGATCCTGTGTTCTGGACTCTTGTCCATTCATAGCACGATAAAGATTTGATTCAATACCTTTTGAGTACTTGCTTCATATCTGGTGCCCAATTCTGCTGGTTTCATGGTCTGATCATTTTATGATTTCTGTAAATGTATCAATGGTTTATACAGATCTTGTTTTCTCAGTTGAAAGACAGAGAACTGGTATATTGGTCTTTTCTGTTTATCTTTTTCCCTGTTTTGAGATAAAATCAGCTAAGAATTTATTACCAACTGGTAATAAAACCCAATAGAATTTAGACCACTGATATTTTATTTCTGTGTGTATGCTTGACCCATGGATCAGCTGTAAGCTGTCTACTTATGTCTGTTTGTATGTTTATATATCTGTAATTCAGAAAGGTCTTTACATCTCATTGTGTAAGTATATAATATTTTCCTGCCCTTCATGGTATTAATAAATTAGATTGTAAAATCTCTTAAGGGAGCCCTACTCTGATTGGTTTAGTGATAAAAAGCACTTATGTAAGCTGAATGTTCCATAAACTTCCAGATATTAAAGGAAATTAAACCTCAAATATTTTCAATGTAAAAAAGGAGGTATCCTTATAGAAATGAACCCAGAAATGTTTTCAGAATTCAGGTGCACATAATTTAGGTAAATCCGTGGCAAGCAAGACTCGTTATTTTGATTTAATTGAAAGCAGCTACAGGGGCTTCTGGCTGGCTCAGTCGGTTAAGCATCCGACTTCGGCTCAGGTCATGATCTCACAGTTCATGAGTTTGAGCCCCGCGTCGGGCTCTGTGCTGACAGCTCAGAGCCTGGAGCCTGCTTCAGATTCTGTGTGTCTCTCTCTCTGCTCCTCCCCTGCTCATGCTCTGTCTCTCTCTCTCTCAAAAAATAAACATTAAAAAAATTTTCATTAAAAGCAGCTACATATTTTCCATTAGATCAATGTTAAGTGTAATATATATGTAGACTTTTATTCTATTTAGATATATCTTTCCTAAACATACACAGGTTTGCTGAATGGAAAAGATATCACTACTTTTACTAAATGTTTAATCTTATGAGATATGTAAATATTTATGACCAAAATTGAATCATATTTTGACAAATTTTATTCCAACAGGGTTGTGGACACTCTTGCAAAGAAAAGATGAACATCCACCCAAAATGTGGTTCAAACTGGAGACTAATGATGCCACAGGAACACCAAGAAGGTAGGAATATTACTTACATTACGAAGCTCTCTGGAGAGAGCAGGGGACGCCTCCCAAACAGGTCAAAAGAGGCTTGAAAGAAAACAAGAAAGGAGACTGGCATGGGTCTTTTATGTTGGTTAGGGGCGGGGCTGGAGTGAAGTTTCCTACATACAGGCAGGGACTTGGTATGATTCAAACTTACCACCAGTAGCAAAGGAGGAAGCACCTGACTTTTCTTATCAACTCTCCTAAATGTGGGACAGAAGAGGAGGAGGAGATTTAAGGCTTAAAAGCTGTCAGCAGTCAAACATGAACTTAGGCATACTCCTAACTGCAAACAGTATTAACATTTTGTAATATGTCCACTCGAAGATAATTTCTAAGATTTTTAGGTAACTTAAAATCTTGTATTGGTATCGAGTTAATCAATATTTACTAGATGCCTAGATCATTTCTATGTGAGACAGAATACTGAAACATTAATTACTAAGCATAATTTTAAATTTATATTTTTCCCTCTTATTTTATGATACAGAGAGAGTATGTATTTGGGTCTGTTAAAGAAGATGTTCATTTTTTGCCACTTTGAGACATTGTACTATAAGAGATGTGTTTGTGTTAAGGAGATAAGAGTAGTTTTGCCCTAAAGTTAAATGACTGGTTGCTCCAGAATAAGACGAGGAAAATGTAAGACAAAACCCAAATGAATATAGAAAGTTATGGAAGGTGTGCTAGAAGGGACTTGTTTTTCTTTTTGTAATGGCCAAAGCTGACTAAAGTTTGATGGGTGTATTAGTTTTCTTTTGCTGCTATAACAAATTACCACAACTAGGTACCTTAGTCCAAAAGTCCAAAATGGGTCCCACTGGGCTAAAATCAGGATAGTAGGGCTGCATTCCTGCGTTCCAGGTTCTAGGAGAGAATCAATTGTCTTGCCTTTTCATGCTTGTAGAGGCTGCCTGGAATCTTTGATTCGCAGCCCCCTTGCATCTTCAAAGCCAGCAATAACTTGTTAGTCTTTTTCACATTGCATCATTCTGACACTGGCTTGTCTGCCTCTCTCTTCCACATTTAAACAACCATTGTAATTACATTGGGTCCACCAGGTAATCAGGGATGACTGTTATTTTAAGGACAGATGATTGGTAACTTTATTCCCCTCTACAATGGAACTAATTCCCTCTTGTCATGTAACAACATATTCACAAGTTTCAGGGATTAGGAAGTGAAAATCTTTGAGGGGCCAATTTTCTGCCTAATACAATGAATTTATTTATAAGATTTTCCAAAGGAGAATTCATGACAAATATTATAATGGTACAAAGATAGAATTTTGTCTTCTTAGTTAAAGTGGAAAATTTTTCTTGGATTATTAGCCTGCTCTAAGAAGTGGTTGTATAAAATTATTCTCATCTTCTGTGTAATCTGTCTATATTACTGCCCAGATCACTATCAGGACTTTAGGTTTTCTGGCAGCTGGCCCTTTCCTTCAGAATATGAAGAACCCTGTGAGCTGAAGCCTGAGGACTTGGTATAAACCTCAAAGCACTCACCACCACAGTAGACCATGCATGGGCCAGAGTTCCTTCTGGATATTAAAGGAGATGTAAAGACATCTTAGTGGATGTCTAGGCCGCTAAGTTCTCTCCCTCTTCTTTGAGACATTCATTAATGAACATTCTCTCTATTACAATAGCCTGAACAAACATTTCCTTAATTGTCTAGTACATTTTATCTTTCACAAAAGCAAAAAACCATCCTTAAATTCCCTGTTTTCCAAGCTGACTGATGCTTCACTTGGAACTCCTGCTCTTGAAGAAAAGTGTAGCTTGATCAGCTTGATCAGTCCAGAGCATGGGGAGCAAGTCACAAATTCTGGCTCTGTGTGACAATGGGCAGGGACTTGATCTTCCTGTGCCTCAATGCACATGTACATAAATGGAGATGATGATGATGATGGGGATGATGATAATGGGGATGGTGATGATGATGATGATGGGATGGTGAAGATGATGATGGTGATGATGATGGTGATGATGAAACCTTTTTGTTACAAAAAGAGCTCAGAGTAAGTGTCTGGTTCAGATTGCTGTACATGCATCTGCTCTTATTATTTGAGGAACAACTAAGGCTCACCAAGTGCTAATATTCTGAGGAAAGTTTATTTTCCATTCCATTCTTCTCAACTGAAATTTTATGCTCACCTTTTAACTTCCACGCTTACACGGCACATAGATTGTAGGAGCACAATAAATGCTGAGTGAATCAATGGAGGATGAGTGAATGGGTGGATTTTTGGAGGAAGGAAGGAAATATGGGTGAAGAGGCAAGTATTAGCAGAAGCAAAAGATGACTGATTTTCATCACCTGTAGTATTTCTTTACAATTAAAAGAACAATTTGAATTCTAAGCTCTGTCTCAAAGATGTTTCATTAATTCTCAGAAATAAAATTAAATACATTTCATTTAGGGAGTGGGTGCTACACAGGCAGCTGATATGATTAAGAACATTGACTCTATGTTCTGGGGTCAAGGCATGTGAGGCAGTGTGTCGTATCTTCAGTTAATGACGACTATCTCTGGAAACCTGGTTTCTTTCCTTAGGGAAACAGTATAAATTAAGGTCTACCCAGATTGAAACGCATCACTGTTCAACTGAGTACAGAAACTTGAATTCACACTTTGATTTGTCAGGAAGACAGAAATGCTTTCAACATACAATCAGCCCCATCATTCTTCACACCAAATGGAAATACACAGCCTGATCCAGGCACCTAATGTGGGAAATCTTTTTAAACTTTAAAACAGACAACAGAACTGTATGTCATTTTTTAAAATTAAGCTGTAATGTGATATTCAGTTTATGTCCTGAAACAATCAATATTTCAGGCAACCAGCCATAACTCTTGCTATCTACTGCCCTCCAGTGGATTTCTGTCAGATATAACCTCTGAAAATTATTTTAAATAACCTATACACAAGCTTTCCTTTCCAATGTGATGTTAAATCTTCAAATAAACTTTAAAAATTCACTTGTAAATACTCAATAATAATCCTCAAGACTTTTTTGTAAATCACCTTGTCTTTAAATGACCTGATATCAAGGTAAAGTTCCCATTTATTTCCCCCGGAGCTTGGCTCTCCCTCAGGAGTTTGCCGTAGTGTTGGTTTATTTCCGTTTTGGCCCATGTCATTAGGCCCTGAACCTGCTACTACTTCTAACTAAATTCACTCTGGGCAAAAGGAAGGGCTTGATACTTGTCAGAAGAAGCTCAAATAGCTCCTGTAGACACTGCCTTGACGCTGCTGCAAGCAACCATTTCCTCTCATTTTACAAACAGAAGTCACAAATCAGTGATACCCGTTGAGAGTAAAACTGAGATGCTCCCGCTCCTGGTGACCCCTGGATGTAGCAAGTTCTGATAACAGGAAGCTGACTTCCAGTGCGCTGAAGTTTGACTTGTTCCATCAGAATGTGGTTTGATGAAGTGTTAGCTGTCTTTTGGTGGCTACTCAATTTCTCACTGCCTCTGTTTTAGTAACATTTTTGTTGTTTTAAAATAATACACCTCATGGGGCACCTAGGTGGCTCAGTCAAGCATCTGACTCTTGATTTCGGCTCAGGTCCTGAGCCCCACGGCAGCATGGAGCCTGCTTGGGATTCTCTCTCTCCCTCTCTGTCTGCCTCTCTCCCACTCTTGCACTCTCTCTCTCTCTCTCTCAAAAAAAAGTTAAAATACATACATACATACATAAATGAATAAATAAATAAGATAATATACCTCATAATAAGGGCTGTTCCTCATAAGGTGCATTGGTATAATTGTCTTCCTCATTTTTCTTTGGTAAACATAGAACAAACATTATGCAAAAAATTGGGAATTTAATGCATGAGATTTTCTCAGGGCAGGAAACTATGGTGAATACCAACTAAATAACAGGACTCTCACAGGTAACTAATTACATGGAAAAGATAATGACCAGGAAGACATTTCTGGAAGAAAATTACTGGTTTTTCCCTTTAAAGTAAGCATGACTAAAGCTAAGCTCAATTTAGTCCTCTAAATATACACATAAAATATGAAATCATTCAGCAGAAACTAGCCTCCTTCTAGCTGGGGTTTTAGAAGTGGGGTCCTAAAATACTGCTCCACCAGTAATTCACCACCAGATTGATGAACACTGAAAATATGTTTTCAGTCTAATGAAATTTTGAGATAACACAGCACTTCAAGTCATGCTATTGGGGTTTATTAGAATGCATTTTCTTCTATATTCTATTTGCTTATCAAAATATTCCCTCAATACCCACAAAAGTGAATATAGGAAATTGTCTGTTTAGCTTATAATAATAATAGCCTCAGTTACATTTTAAATATGCTGCAACTGAACTTTGAGATAAATCTCTTTACAGAATGCTTTAACAAAAAAGACAGATTAAGAGGAGCTCTAGAAAGTGACTGATTAAATTGAACTCTAGTCTAATTTTATATATTCAACATGTATTTCCTTATTCACTCTCTTGCTCTAAAAATATTCATTGAGCATCTACTATATACCAGAATGTAAAATACAGAGGGTTCAAACATGATCAAGAAGGTCCTGCTGAGAAGTTCAACATTTAGTGGGCAAGACAGATGGGTAAGTAGATAATTAAAATACACCATAGTTAAGTGTTATAATAGAGAGTGGTAGGGATTATTATGGGAACATATAACTCCAAGTGGGGACATTGCAGAGAAGGGGCATTATTTGCATTTTTTAAAATAAGTGAGTTTATTGGGTACACAGTCTGCAGTGAGCCCACTCCAAATGCAAATATAGCCAGGTGCCAAAAGGCTGGCTTGTATGAGAAATTGCAGATAGTTCCATTTGGCCTGAGCAAGGGCAATCTGGCGGGAAAGGGGGGGTCTGCTGGGTGGATGGTGGTCTTATATGTTTCAACAGGTGCTTTGGAAAGTTTATGGAAACAGTTGAAGAACGCTATGATCAGATTTAAATTTTAGAAAGTGTACTCTGATGGAGGAAAAAATTGTGAGAGACATTTCATTAGCAGCAGGAGGTATTGGAGGTATTCCAAATATGAGATGATGAGAAACGCAAAACCAAAAAGACATAAATCCAATCGAATACATCTTAAGAAACTTACATTATTTTCCATATTCATAAATTCTGTAAAGTGAGTGTTTTACAAATCATGCCAAATCATTTCTCAGGTAAAAAATGTATACAAGTAAATTTCTAACCAGAAATATAACCACATATTTTTAATATAAGCAGGTGTTGTTCATATTTACTTATTTTTTTCTTTTTCATGGGGTATCATTCTGTACACCTACTTGTTTCTGCTCATGTCTCTTATTTGCCAAATATAGAATCAGATCCGAATTTTGCCTTCCCCAAGTATATCCCAGCCCTTTCTAGGTTATTTGAGTTATTTAAAAGTCTTATTCATGGGCCAAAAGAAATCTCTGAAATAAGAGCAGCAGGGGAAAGAATTGGTAGGAAAAAATGACAAGACACAATGATAGACACTTAGGATAATACACTGGCCCTCCACAATGACTAAAGACAATCTAGATCACAGGGCACTGATCCTTAATGAGACAGAGCTAATCTAAGAATCATTTATAAAGGCACCTCAATCCTGGGCCAAAAATAAAATAAAAATGAGCCCAATTTCAATGCTTAAATGAAATCATATTGCAGGGGGGAAAAGCCAAAACTCTTTATGACAACTGAACTCCATTTCAGTAGGCAAAAATTATTAAACAAGAGTGCTTAGTTTGGGGGGGGGAGCAAACGTGGGTGTGTTGTCATGACCTACGTGCACTTGAGTGTCCACTCCAGACGGGATGAAGTCTCTTGATGCAAACCCTCTAGGTGCCAAGGTCTGCACAGCCACCTGCTGGCTGTGGGTCCTTGGACACATTACTTAGCCTGTCGAGGCCAAGTTTCTTCATCTATAAAAGGGTTTCAAGGGACTATTGACGTGTTTAGGCCAGGTTCCAGGGGGAAGTCTGAAACATAGTCTCAGGCTGTTTACCCAGGAGATTCTGAGTGTATTTCCTCCAGTGTGAGGTGAAGCCCCTGCCTGTGTTCAGCCTCATCCCCCTATGGGTGACTGCTCATACACACATCTCCACATTGTAGACACCATGCACCCAGGCTAAATCTTTGCAGAGAAGAGCAGAGTTTCCCAAAGAATTAAAATCTACGAGAACGACACTCTGGCTGAAACAAAAGGAATTCACATTGCAAAGTAAACCTCTAGGTTTTTAGTCTTTTTTTTTTCAATATACGAAGTTTATTGTCAAATTGGTTTCCATACAACACCCAGTGCTCATCCCAAAAGGTGCCCGCCTCAATACCCATCACCCACCCTCCCCTCCCTCCCACCCCCCACCCCCCCATCAACCCTCAGTTTGTACTCAGTTTTTAAGAGTCTCTTATGCTTTGGCTCTCTTCCACTCTAACTTCTTTTTTTTTTTTTCCTTCCCCTCCCCCATGGGTTTCTGTTAGTTTCTCAGGATCCACATAAGAGTGAAACCATATGGTATCTGTCTTTCTCTGTATGGCTTATTTCACTTAGCATAACACTCTCCAGTTCCATCCATGTTGCTACAAAGGGCCATATTTCATTCTTTCTCATTGCCACGTAGTACTCCATTGTGTATATAAACGACAATTTCTTTATCCATTCATCAGTTGATGGACATTTAGGCTCTTTCCATAACAAATAATCCAGTGAAGAAATGGGCAGAAAACATGAATAGACACTTTTCTAAAGAAGACATCCAGATGGCCAACAGGCACATGAAAAGATGCTCAACGTTGCTCCTCATCAGGGAAATACGAATCAAAACCACACTCAGATATCACCTCACACCAGTCAGAGTGGCCAAAATGAACAAATCAGGAGACTATAGATGCTGGCGAGGATGTGGAGAAAGGGGAACCCTCTTGCACTGTTGGTGGGAATGCAAACTGGTGCAGCCACTCTGGAAAACAGTGTGGAGGTTCCTCAAAAAATTAAGAATAGATCTACCCTATGACCCAGCAATAGCACTGCTAGGAATTTACCCAAGAAATACAGGAGTACTGATGCATAGGGGCACTTGTACCCCAATGTTTATAGCAGCACTCTCAACAATAGGTTTTTAGTCTTTAAACATCTGCATCCCACTCACAATTTTCCTTAAGAATCATAGTGTGGATTATTAATGTTTGGGTAAATAAAGAATCTATTTATTGTTGTTCATGAAAATAAAAGCCCAATCCAAATTCAAGTTTTTCTCTTTTGCTAGATAGAAACGGTTTGCATGCACATTTGAAGCCAGAGTTTGCCCTAACTTCTAGCATTAACAAAATGTTATGTTCATTTAGTTTATTGATTGATTTTAGGAACTGAGTTTTAATTTGGACATCTTGCTACAAATATGAATTTCATCCTTTTTTTGCTTGCTTTTAAATTTGGACTGCTAATTTTAACTTCTTTTTAAAACTTGCAAACTACAAAGCCACATCTGATGGCAAATTTAATGTAAGAAGGGTCTAGGCTCCACTATTAGAGGATATCTTTTTCTTCTTATTTGCCAATTTGAAAACATCTTGAGCTTTTCTTTTATTGACACATCTTCTCTATCATTACTTCTTCTGGGTGAATAATTGAACGTCCAGAGCTAAAAGATGGGATAAAGAGAAAGTTATGTATCAAGTAAACATGGAGATTTTTAAGTTTTTTAAAACTATTTATCAGCACTCTCAGTTTCTAAAACAGATTTTTAGGTAAAATGTGTGGAATTTGAAGCAAAAAATTAAGATGACTTGTGTGGCCTAAGACACAGCTGAGGGATTCTAAACCGCCCCCCACCATGTCAGAATGTCATCTGCTATCAGCTATTAGTTCTTCAGCTATTGCTTCACGTGTTGAGGACAAAGAAATGACCCCTGAGCCCACTTGAAAAGTGTTGAGCCATGCAGGAAGCAGGGGAAGACATTTAAATATCTTTTGTGGCTTTTGCCATTTCTCTAGGCAAAGGACTTCAAACTGCTCCATGTGGTATAATCAACTACAAAAATAGAAAATTCTCAGAGAGGTATTAGATATTTCTCTTTCTGCCCTCATCAAGAACAATAGTGTTAATAATTATAATCTAGGGTCCACTAAATTTTATGAAACGTTGTAATAGTCTCAGTAAGCAGGCCAAATGACCCTTGCCTAGTTGCTTATCCTTATAATTACATGCTGATTTTGCCTGAAAAATAGAAATGATTAGCTTCCAGCAAATCTCACCAGGTGCCACTTCTGTATATGGGGAATCACTGCCAACAGGGTGTGAGTTTATGGATATAAAGAAATATCTTCTATCCCAAATACCTCTGCTACGCTTTTCTGAGGCATTTGGGTTTCACGTCTTTGAGATAAGGAGTTCCTTCCTCTGCAAAGTGGGAGTAATAATAGCTCTGTACCAACAGGACAGTGAAATGAGATACACGTGGAGGAGCCGAAACCTAATGACCTGGGCACTGCCATGGGAAGAAGGAAACCTAAATAGGAATGTGGGCAAATATTGAAGACAAGCTTGCTCGCTACACAATTTTTCCAAGGGCAAATCCACTCCAATTCCCATGATTTACCTCTTCTCTTCTGACTTATTGAAGTCACAATTGTGGGATCTAAAAGGTCTCCTTGGAGAAGTACCAGGCCATTCAACCAAACTGACAATGTTCTACTGATTAGGTCTACTGCTAAGTCTATAATTCATTGCTCGAAAGGAATAATTAGAACAGTTTTATGGCCACCAGCATCATTGGACATTTCCGTGTTCTGCAAAAGCAAACATGCCACCTGAAATTGCCGTAGACTTGGAGAGCGTATAACAACCAAATAAGATTCCAAAATGTCATTACTGATTCCTGTTTTTCTGCAAAGAAAAATATGATCAAAAAGTCATTTTATAAGGACAATGACACTTTCTCTTAGTATTTGGTGTAGGATCTATTTCACATTGAAACTTGATTCAGAGACAAATAGTACTTCCTAAAATGTTCAAGTAACATAATTCCAAAGTATTACATTTACAACCAAAATCTGGAATAATATTGTCTCTGGGGGATAAAAGACCATAAGATGATAAACTGGAGGATGCCAATATTAATGTGTATTATTACCATACATGTACCAAGTGTTTAGCCTATGTCATATCATCTGTGGCAGAGACTTCAGTCATCTCCTATATGCATGATACCTTTCTTACACATATTAGTAAGAGTTAAACATGTTTTTAAGTTTTCATTTTAATTCCAGTTAGTTAACATACAGTGTGGCAAGATTTCAATATTTTTTATGGCTGAATAATATTCTATTGTATACGTATGTATATATATAGTATTTCCTCTTTATCCATTCCTCAATCAGTGGACATTGGGCTGCTTCCATATCTTAGCTTTTGTAAATAATGCTGCTATAAATATAGCAGTACATGTATCCCTTTGAATTAGTGTTTTTGTATTCTTTGGGTAAACAATAGAATGATTGCTGGAACATAGGGTACTTCTTTTTTTAACTTTTTGAGGAAACTCAAAAAACATACGATTTTAGAAAGTGACTGTACCACTTTCTATTCCCACCAACAGAGTAGGAAGGTTCCTTTTTCTCCACATCCTCTCCAACACCTGTTTTATCTTGTGTTGTTGATTTTAGCCATCTAACAGATGTGAAGTGATCTTATTATAGTTTTGGTTTGCATTTCGCTGATGGTAAATGATGATGAATATCTTTCCATGTGTCTGTTGGCCATCTATATGTATTATTTAGAGAAATGTCTGTGGATAGCTTCTGCCCATTTTTTATTTGGATGATTTGTTTTTTGGGTGTTGACTTTTATATGTTCTTTATATATTTTGGGTACTAATCCTTTATCAGATATGTCATTTGCAAATATGTCCTCCTAATCCATAGGCAGCCTTTTAGTTTTGTTGATTGTTTCCTTCACTGTGCAGAAGCCTTCTCTTTTGATATAGTCCCAATAGTTTATTTTTGCTTCTGTTTCCCTTGCCTCAGGAGACATATCTAGAAAAAAGTTGGTATGGCCGATGTCGAAGCATTTACTGCCCATATTTACCGGAGGATTTTTATGGCTTCAGGTCTCACATATAAGCCTTTAATCCATTTTGAATGTATTTTTGTGTATGGCATCAGAAAGTGGTCCAGCTTCTTTCTTTTGCATTTTGCTGTCCAGTTTTCCCAATACCATTTCTTTAAGAGACTTTGTTTTCCCACTGGATTTTCTTTCTGCTTTGTTGAAGATTAATTGACCATATAGTTGTTGGTTTATTTGTGGGTTTTCTATTCTGCTCTATTGATCTAGGTGTCTGTTTATGTGCCAATATCAGAGTGGTTCGATTACTACAGCTTTGTAATATAACTTGAAGTTCGTAATGGTAATGCCTCCAACTTTGCTTTTCATTTTCAAGATTGCTTTGCCTATTTGGGGTCTTTGTGGTTCCATACAAATTCTAGAATTATTTGCTCTAGTTCTGTGGAAAATACTGTTTGTATATTGATAGGGATTGCATTAAATATGTAGATTGCTTTGGGTAGTACAGACATTTTAACAATATTTGTTCTTCTGTTCCATGAGCATGGAATATCTTTCCATCTCTTTGTGTCATCTTCAGTTTCTTTCACCAGTGTTCATAGTTTTCAGAGTACAAGTCTTTCACCTCTTTGGTTAGGTTTATTCCTAAGTATCATATTGTTTTTGGTGCAGTTATAAATGGGATTGTTTTCTTAATTTCTCTTTCTGCTGCTTCATTATTAGGGTATAGAAATGCAACAGATTTCTGCATGTTGATTTTATATTCTGCAATTCTACTAAATTTGTTTATCATTTCAATAAGTTTTTTTGGTAGAGTTTTTGGGGTTTCCCATATAGAGTATATGTCATCTGCAAATAGTGAAAGTTTTACTTCTTCCTTACTGATTTGGATGTCTTTTATTTAGTTTTGTTGTCTGATTGCTGTGGCTAGGACTTTCAGTACCGTGTTGAATACAAGCAGTGAGAATGGATATCCTTGTCTTGTTTCTGACCTTAGGGGAAAGCTCTATGTTTTTCCCCTTTGAGTATGATGTTAGCTGTGGGTTTTTCGTATATGCCCTTTATTGTGTTGAAGTATGTTCCTTCTACACCTACTTTGATGAGGGTGTTTATCATGAATGGATGTTGTACTTTGTCAAATGCTTTCTCTATTGAAATGATCACATGGTTCTTATCCTTTCTCTTGTTGATGTGATATGTCATGTGGATTGATTTGCAAATATTGAACCATTCTTGTATCCTGGCGATAAATCCCATTTGATAATGGTGAATTATTTTTTAATATACCGTTGGATTTGGTTTGCTAGTATTTTGTTGAGGATTTTTACATCTATGTTCATCAGGGATATGACTTGTTGTTCTCTTTTTTTGTGGTGTCTTTATCTGGTTTTGGTATCAGAATAATAATGAACTCATAAAATGAATTTGGAAGTTTTCCTTCTTTTTCTCCTTTTTGAGTAGTTTGAGAAGAATAGGTATTAATTCTTCTTTAAATGTGTGGTAGAATTTGCCCATAAATCCATAAATCCATAAATCCATTTGGTCCTGGACTTTTGTGTTTTGGGAGTTTTTAAATTACTGGTTCTATTTCTTTGGTGGTTATTGATCTATTCAAATTTTATATTTCTTCCTGCTTCAGTTTGGTAGTTTCTAGGAATTTATCCATTTCTTCTAGGTTGTCCAACTTGTTGGCATATAGTTTTGAGTAATATTCTCTTATGATTGTTTGTATTCCTGTGGTGTTGGTTGTTATTTCACCTATCTCATTTGTGATTTTATTTGAGTCATTTCTTTTTTTTTTTTTTTCATGTTAGTCTGGCTAGAGGTTTATCAGATACACTGATTTTTTTCAAGAACCAGCTCCTGGTTTAATTGATCTATTCTATTGTTTTTTAAGTGTCTGTATCATTTACTTCTGCTCTTATCTTTATTATTTCCTTCCTTCTGCTGGTTTTAGGTTTTATTTGTTATTCTTTTTACAGCTACTTTAGGTGTAAGGTTAGGTTGTTTATTTGAGATTTTTCTTACTTCTTGAGGTAGACCTGTATTGCTATGTACTTCCCCTCTTAGAACCACCTTTCTGCATCCCAGAGGTTTTCGACTATTGTATTGTTCATTTTCTCTTATTTCCATATATTTTTTTATTTCTTCTTTGATTTCCTGGTTGACCTATTCATTATTTAGTAGGATGTTCTTTAACCTCCATGTATTTCTGGCCTTTCCAGATTTTTTCTTGTGGTTGACTTCTAGTTTCATAGTGTTGTGGTCAAAAAAGATGCATTGTATGATTTCAATCTTCTTGAATTTGTTGAGGTTTGTTTTGTGGGCTAATATGTGATTTATTCTGGAGAATGTTCTGTATGCACTTGAAAAAGAATGTGTATTCTGCTGTTTTAGGATGAAATGTTTTAGATGGATGAATATATTAAATCCATCTGTTCTATTATGCCATTCAAAGCCATTGTTTCCTTATTGACTTTCTGTTTAGATGACCTGGCCATTGATGTACGTGGGGTGTGAAAGTCCCCTACTATTATTTTATTATTATCAAATAGTTTCTTTATGTTTGTTATTAACTGTTTTATGGATTTGGATGCTTCTCTGTTGGATACATAAATACAATAAAGCCTTATATTGTGAATAACTTGTTCTGCAAGTGTTCCATAAGACAAGCAAACGTTTCTAATAAATCTGAACTTGATAAACCAGTGATGTCTTGCAATATGAGTAGTACATGATGCCTAATGTTACATGATCACAACTGACCCAATGGTTGTTAAAATTCGCTTTGATATGTGAGTGCTTTTTACGAGCATATTTCCAGAACAAATTATGCTCTCAAACCAAGGTTTTACTGTATTTACAATTGTATTATCTTCTTGTTGGACTGTTCTCTTAATGATTATATAGTGTCCTTCTTTGTCTCTTGTTATATAGTCTTTGTTTTAAAGTTGATTTTGTCTGATATAAGTATTGTTACTCCAGCTTTCTTTTGACATCCATTTGCATGGCAGATGTTTCTTTGTCCTCTCACTTTCAACCTGTAGGTGTCTTCAAGTCTAAAAATAAGTCTCATGTAGACAGCATATAGATGAGTCTTGTTTTTTTATCCATTATGTCACCCTATGTCTTTTGATAGAGCATTTAGTGCATTTACATTCAAGGTAATTATTCATAGATATGTATTTAGTGCCATTTTATTACTTGTTTTGGGTTGTTTCTGAATATTTTCTCTGATCATTTCTTGTTTTCTCTCTCTAGTGTTTGTGGATTTGATTTTCTTTGGTGATATGTTTGGCTTTCTTTCTCTTTCTTCTTTGTTAGTAGTTGTTTATATATGTGGTTATCATTAGGTTTGTATCTATTCTCTTCTGCATATAGCAGTCTATAAAGTTGATGGTTGATTAAGTTTGAACCCATTCTTTTCTCCTCTCCTCCCCATATTTTAAGTATATGTTATATATTTTATATCCTTTTTTGTGAGTTTCTTGACTGATTTTTTTATAGAAATATTTTTGTTACTGCTTTTGTGTTTTCTGCCTCTATAATGTCTCTTTTGGTGTCTCTTTTCCACTCAATGAGTCCCCTTTAATATTTCTTGCAAGGATGGTTTAGTGGTCATAAACCTCTTTTGTTTTTGTTTGTCTGGGAAACTCTTTATCTCTATTTCTACTCTGAATGATAGCTTTGCTGGATAGAGAATTTGGGGCTGCAGATTTCTCCCATTCAGCATTTTGAATATATCATGCCACCCCGTCTGACTTTCAAAGTTTCTGTTGAAAAATATCCTGCTAGCCTTATGGGTTCTCCCTTGTAAGTTAATGAGTTCTTTTGTCTTGTTGCTTTTAAAATACATTATTTATCACTATTTGTTGACAATTTAATTACAATATGTCCTGGGATGGGTCTGCTTTTGTTGATTTTGACGGGAGTTCTTTGTGCCTCCTGGATCTGGATATCTGTTTCCTTCTCCAGATTAGGGAAGTTTTCAGCTATTCTTTCCTTTTTTTAAATTTTTATTTACTTATGGAGAGAGAGAGAGGGAGAGAGAGTGAGGAGGGGTAGAGAAAGAAGGAGAGAGAATCCCAAGCAGGTTCCATGCTTATCACAGAGCCCAGCCCAAAACTTGATCTCATGATTGTGAGATCTTGACCTAAGCTGATATCAAGAGTTGGATGCTTAACCAACTGAGCCACCCAGGCTCTCCTATTGTTTCTTCAAATAAGTTTTCTGCCCCCTTTTCTCTCTCCTCTTCTGGGACTCCTATAATACAAACGCTATTGCATTTGATGAAGTCACTGAGTTCTCTAAGTCTGTTTTCATTTTGTGTAATTCTTTTCTCTCTCTCTGTCTTTTGTTCAGTTTGATTACTTTCCATTACTCTGTCTTCTAGTTCACTAATTCATTCCTCCCCTTCTCCCAACCTGCTGTTCATTCCATCAAGCATGACTCTCATTTTATTTCTCATTTTATTGAGCCCTTTATCTCTTTTATGTTTTTCCTATCTCAATGTGTTAAGGATCCTACTCATGTCTTCCACTTTTGTCTCAAGTTCAGTGAATATCCTTTCAATTATTGCTTTAAATTCTCTATTGCATATGTTACTTAAATCTGTTTCACTTAGACCTCTGGCTATGGCCTTGTCCTGTCCTTTCATTTGGGATAAATTTCTCTGTCTTCTCATTTTGTCTGCCTCTTTGTGTCTGTTTCTGTGTGGTAAGAAAATCATCTCTGTCTTCTGCTCTTGAAAGTAGTGGCTTTATGAAGAAAAGGTCCTGGAGTGCCCTGCAGTGCAGTGTCCCCTGTGCACAGAACCTGGCACTTCAAGAGAGTATCCTGTGTGTGTTGCTTACATCTTGTGTTGTGTCTGAGTCACTTTTCCTTTCAGTGCAGTCATGTGCACTGACTCTCTGCCTGATGTGGGTTGTGTTTGCTTTCTGTGGTGTTAGTGGGACCCAGGGAGGACATCTCTGGGGGGGGGCATGTCCTCTGGGGAACTTGAGAGGGGTGGCAGTGTTAGCAAAATTTACTTTGGGACACTAGCCCTATACTGGATCCCCCAAAGCACTGTGACAGCTCAGGGCTGTGTGCCAGGGCAGCCAGGGGCATGAGGCTGGGTGCAGCACGTGGCAGTGATGGGGGGCATGTGGCTGAGTGTGGGGTATGACAGTGGCTGCGTACCCAGTGGCTGTGTGGAGTGTGCATGCAACTTTAACAAAATTTGCCCTGAGCCCTAGGCCAAGGATAGCAGGCTTGGAGAAGGTGAGTTCTCAGGATAACTTGTGGGTATGGTATGCTGCTAGAAAGTTAGGTAGCAAGTATCTGTGCATCCTTGCCTTCCACAAGTTGCTCTGTGTTTCTGCTGGGAGGTGGGGGAGGAAAATGGAAACTGCCAGCTCCCTCATTTTTGGAGAAGTCTCCCAATATACTTCAAAATCAGTATGAACAGGTCTGTCTCCCATTTGCCCCTGGTGTTGTGAAAACTACCACTTGTATCACTCACTAGCTATCACTGGTGAGTGATTTTTATCACTGCCAGCCATCACTCACCCTCCTGGCTTGTCCAGTGCTGAGTCAGCTGACTTTTAAAGTTCCAGGTTCCAAGTCCCACTGTTTTTAAAAACTGGTAAACTCTGGTAATTCAACCCTCTGGTTTTTAAAGCCAAATGTTAATGGAGATTAGTCTTTCCAGTGTGAGCTCCCTGGTGCCCGGGCTCATTTCTCTGCCCTTTCCACCTATGCAGCTCCCTCCCTCCTGTAGGCAGCCTCCTGCCTTTCTGACTGTCCTAACCTTTCAGATGAGGCTTATTCTCTATGTTTATTTGTGGGGTTTGTTTTGCTAGTCTTCAGATTACTCTCCAGCTTACTGACTTGGATGTTGATGGTATCTAGTTGTAAACATGGGACAGGGTGAGTTCAGGGTCCTCCTACTCCACCATCTTCCCAAGTCTCAAGTTAAAAATTTTAACTGATATCATCACTGCCCAGCTGAATGTTACAATTTTAAGACTACTTTTGTAGTAAAGGTGTGACAATATGTCTAATTTCCAGACAAGAGGGAAGGAATCCCTCTTCCAGCTTCCAGGTCTTGTCCTTAAAGGAAAAACCACACAGACTATTTCCCCTTCACCCAGCTCCCACTGCTAGGATGTGGAAATAGCCATCTTAAAACACAACTAGACACTAAATGTTGATAATTGTTAAGCAACAGAAGAGGAGCCTGGATTCTGAGGATCATACAGCTACCATCCCAAGCATGAACTGTGTATTGGGACTTTTGCATTACAGAGAAAAAAACCTTCCATCTTGTTTAATTGACTGTCATTAGCACCAAACCAACTCCCTAACAGATCATTACATCTTCACAACAATCTTAAATATAAAGTGTTATTATTTTCATCTTACAAATGAGGAAATTGAAGAGAGAAAAAAACAACAACTTGGTAGTTTCCAGAACCAGTAAGTGGCAAACCTCAGCTTAAAACTCAAATCCAACTTTCTACTGTATTACTGAAACTCTTACTGTGCTGAAACAGTTTTATGCTAGAACTGGCTTTTTATGACTTTGGAACAGTCCTACTTATCCCATTGCAACCCTCCCATTTTGTTGTCTGTAAAGCCTAGTGCAGGAAACAAACCACTCTAAGTATTTAAACAGAATAAGATTAATACAGAAATTTTCATCTTTACAATACTCTGAAAGTTCTGGATGAGCTTCCACTGGATTTTAGGTTTTAAGGGCATACCACCTTAGATGTGGCCAGGAAATAGCTGCTTTTACTACTAAGGCTGCTTCTACACATACACTGCCTCACAGGTATGATTCAGAGGGCAAACTCCACCCAGAACCTTAGCTGCAGAGGAATCTGGGAAATCTAGCTTTTACCTTTTCAGCTCCTCCATATAGGAGGAAATGTAGAAGGAAATGAAAATGAATCACAGAGAAAATTAGAAGAAGTAATCTCTAAGAATCCCGGCCCCACTTCTTACTTGCTCTATGTGTGTCTTTTGGTAAATTATTTAACCTATTTGTGCCTCAATTTCCTCATCTAAATATGAGGATAATAATGGTACTTACTACATGGGATTGTTGTGAAGATTAAATTAGCATAAAAATATGTAAAATATTTAGACAGTGACTGGCACATGGTATTATATGTGTTATCTATTATAATTGTTATCATTATCATTAAATCTCTTCTAATTCTAAAATTCTCCAATATTTGTTTCTTAGTGAGTCCAAAAGTTGAAGAACATAGGTGACCAACTTCAAATTCAAACACCTTGAGCTGAGAAGTATAGAATTTTAGAGACATATGTACCCTCAATTTAAGAAATTTCAAGAACATTCACCCAGCATTCTCTCACATTAGCTGCATGAAGAACCTTTGACTGTTGGAGCAAATCTGTGACATATCTCTTCTGCTGAGATTTCTGGTCAATTTTTATTTTATTATTTTTTAAATATAATTAATTGTCAAATTGGCTTACATACAACACCTAGTGCTCATCCCAACAAGTGCCTTCCTCAATGCCCATCACCATTTTCCCCTCTCCCTGCCGTCCACCCTCAGTTTGTTCTCCGTATTTAAGAGTCTCTTGTGGTTTGCTTCCCTCCCTCTCTGTTTGTAACTATTTTCTCCCTTCCCTTCCCCCATGGACTTCTGTTGAATTTCTGAAGATCCACATATGAGTGAAAACATGATAGCTGTCCTCTGACTGACCTATTTCACTCAGTATAATACCTTCCATGTTGCTGCAAATGGCATGATATCATTCTTTCTCATTGCCAAGTAGTATTCCATTGTATATATAAACCACATCTTCTTTATCCATTCATCAGTTGATGGGCATTTAGGCTCTTTCCATAATTTAGCTATTGTTGAAAGCGCTGCTATAAACATTGGGGTACATGTGCCTCTATGAATCGGCACTCCTGTGTCAGTTGGATAAATTCCTACTAGTGTTATTGCTGGGTCATAGGGTAGATCTATTTTTAATTTTTTGAGAAACCTCCATACTGTTTTCCAGAGAGGCTGCATCTGGTCAATTTTTAAATAATACTATGGAAGAGCATGATGTTTTTCCTGAAGTAAATATTCTCTCTCTATGTCTCCTAGTGATAGGTACCTGTTCTTTGGCTAAATATATGCTAATCAGAGCAAATATGGCATTTCAACATCCTTGCAGCTAGGACAAGCACGTGACTAAGTTCTGTCCTATGGTCATGAACAGAAGTGGAACCTCATTTTACCCTTAAACAGAAAGCTATACCTTCTCCTTACTCCTCCCCTTTTTTCTGTCTGTGTTATGCTGCTTTCCCCTAAACCTGCCTTATAAAAGGTGATTCTTAAACATGCAGGAATTTTGCAAAACAGTTGTTAAACTGATGGTAGTTTTATCAGCCATGGTAGAAGTATTTATAACATGGAAATCCATAAATATTACAAATCAGAGCCAATATCCCCAACTGGGGACTTTTTTTTTAGAGAGGCATTTTACCAACACACCATTGTCCCTGTTCTCCTAGAATCAGGATATGTGAGTAAGATCTGTGGGCCCATATGATAAGGGCAGGTCCTGGAGATGGCAAGGCAAGGAATCTGAGTTCCTAATGCAGAATGAAGCCATTGTGTCAGCTTAGACTCTTTATGTGTGAGATAAACGTTTGTATCTAGCTCAGTGATTCTCAGCAGGGGACAACTTTACCCACCACACCCCAGCCCCCAGAGGACATTTAGAAATGTAAGGAGACATTTTTGGTTTCATTAATTTGGAGAGTGTGGTTGTTTCTGGCATCTGTGGGTAGAGCCCTGTGATGCTGCTAAACATCCTACAATACATCAGACAGCTCCCACTTCCAAGAATTACATGATCCACGATGTCAACAGTACCAAGGCTGAGAAATCCCGATATAGTTTAAGCCATTATTTTGTTGGGTTTTTATTACAGCCAGAAAACCTGTAGCCTAACACTAATATAAATATACAACTGAAATCTCCAGTATTCTTTTATATAAATACAAATGCACACATATACCTGCATGTACATGCATACATGTACATGCAGTTATATAATAATAACTGTTATTTAAAATAAGTTTGAAGGAAACCTATCATATAATGGGTTTCTTAGCGTTTTTCTACTTTTGAGCATTTATTCTTTGAAATCTCTGAACACTGTTCTGGGCAATGGAAGAGGTAATTTACCAAGTGGCTAGAAAGGTCTAAAAGAGTTAATGCTTCTTCAGAAAATGAGTAACTCACTCCTACCTAGAATCTTATATTGGGAGCGAGAGGTGAGGGTGTTAATATTTCCCCTCCAAGAAAGTGGTAAACCTGAGTGCTGTCTGTAATTTCCTCCTGAAATCACACCAAGGATGTTATTGAATTTGACCAATAGAGTTCTTCTGATCACAGAGAAGTAAAAATGGATTCTGAAGACATGTCCACTGGGGAAATAAAAATGTTGACAAAGATAAAGAAATAGAAATTCAAGCTGTCCACGAATGTTCTGTTGAAATAAAACTGAAAATGCATATGCTGTTAGACCAGAGTGAACTTGAGAATGAAAAAGCACTAAATACTTCCCAGTCTTTATGTAAGGGAAAAATGGACAGAGTTCTGATCACTCCAAGGCAAATAGACTTTTTAACAATTAAGTATTACCAGAAGTTTATCTCATTTATATAATGTGAATAGTATATCTATAATATAAATTATATAGATGTGTCTGTATGTTTATGTGTGCATATAAACTAAACTGATGAGTTCTAAAATTTTAAACATAATTATAATAAACATTAATTTAACTTGATTTTATCTCTCATATTTTACCTGATTAATGAATCATACTTCTGAAAATAATAGTAACTTTTCTTTCCATCATTCCAGACATACCCTGTGGTTTCTACCCCTTAACACTGTCTGATTTTTTTCTTTCTACCTTTCTTTCTCTCTAAAATTCATCCTGGTCTGTGATTTCTTCTATCCCTTACCTTCTTGAGCAAAATTACCTGGTGCTCTAAATTGTCAAGTACACTATCTCCAAAAATTGTCTAATATTCATCATCATTATTATTTATAATCAAAGCACTTCCTTCCCAGCCCCTCAATTCAAATCTTTTACTGATTTATCAAGTTTAAAAGCTATTATTAATCTAATCACCACCAGACATATATTTGTTGAATAGCTTTTATGTGCTAATGCTCTGGAGGAGACACAAATGAATCAGACAGGTCCTCCTCTAAAGAGGCTTATAATCTATTAAGGGAGTTCAGACATTTTAAAGAAATTATATTTCATTTACTTCATGCTTGAAGAGGAAGTTGTTATGGCTCATTAAATCATCATAATACTAAAGTGACACATAGTACTTTGTGTTCATATATTCTTTTTTTTTAATGTTTATTTATTTGGGGAGAGAGAGAGAGAGACTGAGGGAAGGGCAGAGAGAGAGGAAGACAGAGAATCCCAAGCAGGCTCCACGCTGTTAGCACAGAGCCCAACGTGGGACTACAAACTGTGAGATCATGACCTGAGCCAAAATCAAGAGTCAGAGGCTTAACCAACTGAGCCATCCAGGCGCCTCTGTGTTCATATATTCTTGAATTTTTATGCTAAATAATTAAATATCTTTTGATAATGCTTGCTTTTTCAAAGAAAGGTAAATATTTAATTTTGAAGAATCTCTAATTCCTCTTCATAATTTTCTATACAGTAATTATTACTATTGGTTTCCCTGCATGTACACAAATTCAGCCTTATAAATGTTAACATGTATGTGCAAAGTATGAACAGAACTGTAGCCTGCATTCCACTCCTGACTCAGGGGTTGCAAACTGGCACCCAAGTCACTTCTAACCCCAGGTGTGCTTGGTTGAGCACATACTATCATGTTTTTTAAAAAGCATTATTATTTTTCATACTTCAGGCAATTTATCATGCACATTATTATTTCCATACTTTTTCTTTTGTTGTTCCTCTGATCTTCAGGTTTAGGCCATTACCCCCACTTGGCCCTTTGAGCTATGCAAATTCTGCCTATTCTTTTAAACCTGGGGACCCAAGTCTTGCTATAAAGCTTTTCTTAGTTGTGCTAGTTCTCATTGATCTGACTCTACACCCTTTCTATTATCCATGTAATTTATTCATACATCCTTTCTATATGTGAGATCATGTCCTGAAAGATTCATTCATTCTTCATCTCTGGAAGTGGCTTCTCCTACAAAGACAAACTGACTACTACTATTAACTTCTGGGGAATCCCCTAGAGGTCTTGAATGTCTTAGAGCTTCATTTGTGGTCTAAATTTTCTATAACAATATGCGATTTGGGTGTCACCCGGATATCATATCTGTTGTTACTTCAGGTACTACATGTCTGTGTAGGGCTTTATGAATATAAAACATAATGATTTCAGAATAATTTTTCTTGACATACAGAAAGACAACATTTATTTCACTCAAGCTTTCCTATAAGAAGTTAAACAAAATAATCCATAGTTGAAGGCATTACCAAAAATATTCTTAACATTGTTTCATGTATCCCTTCAGTGATCAAATAAAGGAAAAAGTTATCTGAATGAAAGAATAAGAATGACCATCTTCACAGTGGGTTTACTTCGGCATGTGGAGAAAAAAAATCCATATAGGTTGGACATAAAATAGCAAATGAACTTACTAGGTTCGTACAGGTGATGGAAATCCCACTGATGTATTAAAGTTCTCAAGAGCTCCCAAGACCTGGGGATCACTTTTCAACAATTGTAGAACAGCCATAGTTATTCCCGTAATTCACTGCCCCCTTTTCCCTCAACCATTTTACAGCTAAGAGAGGAAAATAGAAACAAAATACAATTTTCCCACTCCCATGTCAGACTCTTTCCATCCTTATTGTGGGAACTGATTTCAAAAGAGTGATACCTAACCCATGGCATGTAGGAACCTGTCACCAAAGTTCTAGTGAATGCGAATATCATATTGCCAGAAAACTTTGAAATTTACTGTTTTGAAAAATACATACTAGATATTAATATAGCTATAAATGGCTATGGAACAACACAAATCATTTTTTCAGTTGCGTACCCAACACACAGGGAAACTGTAATAAACTAATTACTCATGCATAATTTTAACTATTAGAATTACTTATGGTGAGATATGCTAATTCTTTATACACAATACATCACTACTATTCCTAAATAATTCCTTAAGACCCATGTATACCTAAATGTAATATTTATGATGGATAAATACATGTAATCATTTGGTGTAAAACCAAGAAGAAGAAAACAAATGAAGCAAAACAACTTCACTCCCTCAAAAATAAAATGAAACCTATAGTCCTTAGTAACATTTCAGATTAGAATTCTTATTGAAGAGTTTTCAGTTTGTTTTCATTATATTTAATTAAGCTTATTTCCTCCCAAGCAATATATTCATAAGTCTTTCTCAGGAGGATGATTACTCATATTGACAACATGCACTGTGCTAATTCTAGGGCAGAAGGTATGCTCGATGACAAATGTTCTGATTTAACATTGACAAACCACCGGAGTCAGGCAGCGACAGAGAGACCGGATTCCACGGGCAGCTAGGCTCTCCTTTCTAAAGTGAAGAGTTGGGATGGAAAGGCAGGTGTGCAGATCACTTTGCAGATGTACACAGAGAAGGTGTGACTTTGCGGCAAGATCTTGGCCATGGATGTACACCAGCGTCAACCAGGGCTGGCTTTGGACAGAAGCACATTACGCTTCGATATTGCCTGTTTGTCCTCCAGCAGCCAGATGAAGAGTGAAGACCATGTGGGATGTTGGGACCTCAAAATTGCAAGAGACTCAGTCCCTGAATTCACCTGGAAAAAGCTGCCTCCTGACTATGAACACACACACTTGACTTTTACAGGAACAAAACATTTATTGTGCTCAACCGCTAGATTTTGGTTTTGCTGTTATTGTCTTGATATAGCAAATATAGTTAAGTAAACTGTACACACCCCCTTTTTTTGCACAGCACCTGGTCGAGTTGACAACTATAATACTGATAATATGTATACTACTGGATTGTGTTATAAAGTCGTGACTTTCAGGGGCGCCTGGGTGGCGCAGTCGGTTAAGCGTCCGACTTCAGCCAGGTCACGGTCTCGCGGTCCCTGAGTTCGAGCCCCGCGTCAGGCTCTGGGCTGATGGCTCGGAGCCTGGAGCCTGTTTCCGATTCTGTGTCTCCCTCTCTCTCTGCCCGTCCCCCGTTCATGCTCTGTCTCTCTCTGTCCCAAAAAATAAATAAACGTTGAAAAAAAAAAAAAATAAATAAATAAATAAAGTCGTGACTTTCAGTGAAGGGTTGTTATTATTCATGATACTAGTCAAATCCAACATAAGGTTCCTATTAAAATGGAAGTAATTTACTCTCGTGAAAACTCATCATTCTCTAGTTATTTAATATGTAATTTAGATATGGACAATTGAAAGTTTTAGTACCTCTGGTGTGAAAGGCTCTGTTTTCTTCCTGTGTCCTCTCATTTGAAATATATTGAGCATATAATCCAAAGAGTAAAATGTTTCAAAGAGATTTTTTTTGACATGCATGACTGTGATGGTTAATTTTATTGTCAACCTGTCACGGGGTACCCATACTAAACACTTCTGGGTATGTCTGTGAGGATGTTTCCAGATGACATTATCGCTGGCATCATGGACACAGTAAAGCAGATTGCCCTTCCTAAGGTAGATGAGTAGCTGGGATATATCAAAAAGCAGAGAATGGGAGAATTCACCCCTTTTTCCTGCCTCACTGCTTGAGCCAAGACATCTCATCTCATCTTCTGCCCTTGGTCTGGGAGTTACATCATTGCCTCCCCTGTCCCTCAGGCCTTTGGACTTGGGACTTTGGACTGAATCACACCACTGGCTTTCCTGTTGCTCCAGCTTGCGGTTAGCCACCTTGTGGGACTTTTCAGCCTCCATAATTGTGTAAGCCAATTCCTCATAATTAATAAACAAACAATCACACACTACTGATCCTGTTTCTCTAAAGAACCCTAATACGATGATGATCTTTCTTTCTCCTCGCTTTTGTTCAAATGAATTTAAAACAAAGTCAGGTGTTTCAGAAATATGTTTCCCAGAAATGATATATTTTCAAAACTACATGTAATGCTTAACTAGTTTTTATGCCACAGAAAAAGAGATACTGTCAATAATCATATCAAAGATATCTTAAAATGATCTTTTTAAGAAGTTTTAAGTCAGTAAGTTACATAGAATATATTTTTCTATCAAGTACTATATAATTCTCAGTTTTTATTCCAACGTAATATTCATTTTTATAAAAGATTCAGTTTTACTTAGTAGTTCAATTTTTAAGTTTCCAAAGACATATATTAATTAGGAACAAATTTTAACAAATGAGATCAATTACAGAGTAAAGGTAACACTTAAATTAGTGCTGTCTGCATATTCCTAGGTCTTAACAAGTGATACCCATGATCACTGACCTACTAAAGCTTTATCTTTCTCAGTCACTTCTCCAATCCTTGCTGTGGCTTTAATTGATCTACCTGAGTGTCCTAAAAATGTTTCTTTGATACTATTTCCAGAAGTCTCCGAAATGGTTCAAGATATTATTTCAACGATATTTACTCCAAGGCCACAGCAAGTAAAAACTAATGTTTCCTAAACCTGAATGTGCATCAGAATTATCTAGAGACTTTGTTAAATGGCTTCACCCTCATAGTTTCTGGCTTAGTAGATTCAGGGAAGCATGCTGAAACATAAACAATGGGTCTAGAAGAACAATTCCCCAATATACAATGAGATGGTACAATGAAGGGGTATCAGTGTAGGGTTCAGCAAGCCAATAGGTGGTTCAAGCCACTCATATTCAAATAGTGCACAATGAAGGACTGCCTCCTGTGGGATGAGTCATCTACATGGTGTATCACTGTACTTGCTGATACACCCTCTTTACTTCTGGAATCACTGCCATTCTATTTCCCAATTTAAATGAGGAATCATGTCTTCATCCAAAAGTAAGAATAACCCCTTACTATGGACTAAATGTTTGTGTCCTTCCAAAATTGATATGTTGAAACCTTACCTCCCAATGTGATGGCATTTGGGGGTGGGGGTTTTAGAGGGTAATTAGGTTTGAATGAGGTCATAAGGGTGGAGTTCTTATGTTGGGAATAGTACCTTTTAAAGAAAAGATAGATCTAGTTCACTCTTTCTCTGCCATGTGAGGATATAGAAAAGAGAATGCCGTTTGTAAGCCAGAAAGAGACCTCTCACCAGAACCCAACCACCTTAGCACCCTAATCTTTTCCCCACTAACATTCCTGAACCCCACTGTCTTGTTCCACTTTTTTCCATAATATTCATTGCCCTCTACCATATTTCAGAATTCACTTACTTTTACATGTATTGTACTCACAAGAATTTAATTCTATAAAAATAGAAATCTTTGTCAGTTTTGTTCACTGATATATTCCACATAGCTAGAGCAGAGCCTGGTATCTAGCTGATGCTCTACAAACATTGGTCAAGTGCTCGAATCTCACTCTTTCTCTTTTGTTCCTAGTATTTACTAATATGTAGCTTAATATTTACAGCTTATCCTTTCTGCTGTCCTATCTGCTTCTGGAAAATGCACTGTATATAAAACTATATGATTCTTATGAATAAAAAACTTTTCTCATGAGTTCCACCCTAAAGGTTTATTCACCATCCAAGCCCCTTACCACCTCCTCTTCAAAGCCAGAAGGTTTTTTGGGCTAGAATCTCTACAGTTACTTTAGCTGTTTAATACCTGTGTAAGAATATCTTTCCCTGCCTTACCATTTATAACTATCACCAAAATCAAATACCATCATTTTCTCATTGATTAACATAAAATATCTGAACTGCCTGTCTTATAAGCTCATCTTTTCATGTTTTGGAAATTGGTGGCATCACAATATTCTGGGCCACAGGCACAACTGTTTTGGGGTCTTGTATGCCCCTTACATTCTCAAATGTCTCTCAGCTGTGACTCTATAAACCAAAGATAGCAATGCATCTCAAGACTACTTGGAAATGTCCCAACCTATAATTAGGAAATCACTTTGTATATGGGAAGTTTTCATATGACCCTTCCTATCCAAGAATGACAAGTAGGGAGCAGGTAGCATAGGGAAAGAGGCATCATCCAAGGCCTGCCTTATTTGAACAAATCATTCATAACATTCCCAGGTGCCAAATTGATGCAGACACTATAATGGGTTTAGGGTCCGAAACCTCAAAGCAAAATAAAATGTTCCCCTGGGTATAGTATCCCTCCAAGGACTCAGAAGGGCTGACAGCAACCACTCTGTTCTCCTGGTCATGGCTGCTATGCATGGGTGTCCTCTCTGCCTATCTCCCTCTTGAATCTGCTAGTACATTGAGCAGCCAGGGGGAAAGCAGGGCATTCAGGATATTGGCTATTTTATTCTCCATGTGCATCCAGCTTCACCTTGGAGTTGTGACTAACACTTATTACCACACAGCTTTCAAGAGTCAAACTGAATGAAGGTGGGAACAGAAAATATTAGCTAAAGTGGAATGTGAGATTATCTCTAGATTTCAGTGATGTATTTTTTCTCTCCTATTTGTTTGCTTTGGTTTTGGTTTTTGCTGTGCTTTGTTATTACTGGTGCAAAATTGTGTGCAACTTAGACTGGTAAAGGAGACAAAACCCTTACCATTAAAATACTCATATTTTGCTGCCAAGCCAACACCAAAACCTTATCTCAGTTTTGAAATAACAAACAGTTTCTTGTCTTCCCTGGTCTTGATCTCTCTGTTGTGAATGCCAGTTAGCACGCCATCTTGTTCTCAGGTCGACTTTGGTGATATTTGTGCTCATCCCAATGCCCTTTCACTTCTTGCCCTTACCATGTGCTTCATCAGCCCCCAGCAATATGTAACTTAGAAGCCACTGAATTTCTATTTTCTCATTTCCCCCTAGTCAAAAATAAGTCAAGCCCACTGCCCAAAGATAAGGATCTAAAACTGAGTCCCATGCTCTCTATCAGGGATACAACCAGGGCACTCTAACAATTCAAATGGTTTCATGCAATATCAATGCATAAAAATTGCATAAGCAAGCCTTAAAGGAATAAGAGGGACCTCCTGGTATTAAAAAAAAAATCTGTCCCCTCGTATTAAAAACACCAAAGGACTCCCAAACAGCTGAGTTTAATAAAGCATTTTTCAATGTATGCTTCATATAGAGACATTTCCAATGTGTGTCTCATGCTATAATGCTTAACAGCTGCATCTGTAACCCTCAATGTGTTCCATATGGAGCTGTGGTTATAATCGGCTCCTTCTGTGAAAGGCTCTCTTGGACTTCTTCTGTAATTAGGATTAAAATGCACTGAGGGCCCACAGGAGATGCAAGAGAGGCCTTTTATTTCAGTCATTATCATTTCTCTCAGGCAAGATTACCTTTCAGAAAAAGCTGTGTAGATTCTGTCTCTAATCTTCACCAAAAGAGGTCCAGCTTGTTAAACTAAATTCCTTCTTCTTCTTTTTTTTTTTTATAATCTGAAAATGACTTTGAGGCAGCAAGCTTTAGCAGAATAGCAATTGTTCATTGCTCTACAAAAAGATGCTGCTGGGACCAACAGGGAATTGGAGCATTTGTAAGGAAATTAATAAATGTGAACCTCATTGAGAAGAGCAGACACAGGAACCTTAGAAAGAAAACTGACGGGTCATTTTAATGAGAGAATGTTCCCCCCAAACATTATCTATGACAAGGCAATTATTTAAATGAACACACACTGAAGGCTTGAGCGATCTCAGTAAAAGAGCTACCAGAAATCAACTATGTGCACAAAAGCAAAATTCATAAAAGGAATAGATAGATCACTTGACTGCTAAAACCATAAAGCTACTATATGACAAAACACTAGAAATAAAATCAAAATGCAAACAACAAACCTGGGGTGGGGAGAGGAGATTGCAATATATATGTCAAACTGAAGGTTAATATCTTCCATATAGGAAAAGCTCATACAACTCTATAAGAATAAAATATATAAGACACCTCAATAGAAATTTTAGTAAAGCCAAAGAATAGGAAATTCACAAAAGAACAAGTACCAGTAGATATAATCAACAAAATTAAACCTTATAATTAATCACAAAAATTCAAACTAAAGCAACCAGGAAAGATCAGTTTCCACTATTAAATAGGCACAGAATTAAAACAAAAAATTTTAAGAGGTATTTATGAGGAATTTTCTTTAAAAGAGGTGTTTTAAGGAACTAAGAGAGACGTAACTTCCAATATGACAAGAGTATCAGGAAGAAAGACTAGAAGGAAAACAAATTGCTAGAAACTTTTTGGAGGAAAATTTGGCAATAAATACTTAAAAAATTAAAATTGTACCTATCTCCTTATTGGAGGAGGACGTTGAGAGAGCGTGGCTGTGGGTTGACCCATGAGCTAGACCCGAACAATTGGAGACTCCTCACCCTCTCCCCTGTCCTTGAAGTGTACAATTCTGCCCACTGTTCCCATAGTAGGAGCCAGTTTCAAAGACAAACTCAAGAGAGTAATGTGGTGTTGAGACCATACATTTCTAGATAGAGGACTGAACCCAGTTAAGATCTTCTGTGTATAAACTTTTAAGATCTGGCAGATGGGTATGGAGATCTACTTATCTTGTGGCACCCAAGATAAGTATGTAAGCTCCCTCGCTTATTAAATCTGCTAACTACTTGGGGCGCCTGGGTGGCGCAGTCGGTTGAGCGTCCGACTTCAGCTCAGGTCACGATCTCGCGGTCCGTGAGTTCGAGCCCCGCATCGGGCTCTGGGCTGATGGCTCAGAGCCTGGAGCCTGCTTCCGATTCTGTGTCTCCCTCTCTCTCTGCCCCTCCCCCGTTCATGCTCTGTCTCTCTCTGTCCCAAAAATAAATAAAAATGTTAAAAAAAAAAAAATTAAAAAAAAAATCTGCTAACTACCAATCTGGTCTCTTGGTCTCCCTTTGCCCTCCATATACTAGGCCAGTTTCAGAATTCATTTGGGAAATTCCTGCATTTGTAACCAACACTCCTTGACCCAGTAATTCCACAGCTGGGAAAAATGCAATTATTTGCCTTTAATTGGAAGGTTGATATTGAAATTTATATTTTTGATATTTAAATCTTTTTATGTTTTAATTTATAACTTAATGAATTATTAACATTTTAATAAATAACATTAATATTCATTTAAATGTATTCAAAACATCTAAACTATTGATTTCTTAACATAATATCTATATTTTCTTAAAAATAATATGAAAACGGAAAAATATTACCTCATAAGCATTCTCCCTCTGATCATGTTCTCATTGTCATGTACTTCCATTTCTTCCCTGCTAATGACTCTGCTTCATTATCTTCACGGAAAGAGGAGACACCATGACAGTGGCTCTAATGTTAGGTGACCTGAGTTAGCACTTCAATCTACCTCTTACTACCTGTGCATCTGGGGCAAGTCTTCTAGCCATGGTCAACTTCAGTTTCCTCATATGGCCACTTGGGAATAATCATCCAATCTAAGTCTTGGGACAGGTACAAGGATTACATGAGCTACTATGTACTGATCACTTAGCACAGTACCTGCCTCAGATTGAACACGTAATGAAGGGTAATTCTTATATAAAAAGTGTATAAATGAATATTATGTATATTTTATATGTTACTGACTACTGATGCCTTAAATGTGGTATTCTAAAATCCCACTGCTAACAGAATATTGAAGTTCTGGTCCATCACATAAAATTAGCACTATCTCACCTCTATAATGAATAGTAGTAGTATGGAGAATTGCCCGTAATGGTGATTTTGAAAAAAAAAAAAAGTAAATTCCTACAAGATGGAATTCATTAAATCAATTATTATACCTATATAGGATGTATACTATATACCTATTGAAATTATGTTATAGATAAGTCTTAAATGTATTTAATGGATATTTACAGGGCCCTTGTTTTCTCATCTGTGAAACCAGACATAGATTAGAGATGATACTTAGTCATTTTGAGCTATTTTCTTCCATTTTTGCTGTAGATTTTCATTGTAATTTAGTTTTTGTAGTTTGCTATCAGAGGGTTCTTTTTAAATTTATTTATTTAAATTCAAAGTTAGCTATCATACAGTGTAGTATTGGCTTCAGGAGTAGAGCTCAGTGATTCATCACTTTTTTAAAAAAATTTCACTTATTTAAATTCAGGTTCATTATTATACAGTATAGTATTGGGGATATGAAGGTATTTTACCCACACTGAAAGAAAATAGATGGGAATGAAGAGAAGAGGACGTCACAGCAACTAGATTTTCAGGAAACAGTGAAAAACATTCTGCCCATAGAACTGCAGCAAGTTGGAGTTGTGCTTGCTTCAGGTAGGAGAGGCTTTTCCACAGAACATGGAGTTAATGCTGAGACTGATGGGTCCAATCAAAACACATCAACAATCCAAAGCCTTCCCCAGCAACCAGCAGCAGAAATTCAATAGGCATTTGCCTATCTAGCAGAAGAGAAAATATTTTGTTTTAGAAATGTGTATTTAATCTTGTCAGTGTCTAGAAAATCGTGCAGAAAAAAAAAATACAGAAATAAAAGGACACAATCTTATAACAACCACTTCAAAATTCAGAAGGTGATACCAAACATATCAAATAAATACCAAACAGTTAACACTGGTTGCCTTTTTAACTGCCGGAAGTTCATCCTGAGTAGGCACCCAGTCCCTTCTCCCTGGATCTCTCTCCCTCTTTCAGCTTTTTTATGCTCTTTTGCCTGGTCCCTGGGTCCCAGACTCATCCTCCCACAACCCTTGTGGTGAAGGTAGAGGAATGTCTTAGGTCTGGAGAGAGAAAGCAAAATCTGCAAAGCCAGGCAGCTAATCAAACCTATCTCTAGGCCAAAAGGTCAGAATCAGAAAGGTCTAAATTAAAAATTCAGAATCAGAAATTTTGGGGTGGGGCACAGCCATCTGTGTTTTCACAAGCTCTCTTCTGATGCCCTAAAATTTGAGAACTACCAGTCTCTTCCATTCTGTTGCTTTGCTCCATCTTTGGCTCAGTCAAAACAAGTACGTTCACAAGGATATCATCTCAATGGCATCCTTTGAAAGTCCTCCCTTCTCATTTTTCTCTCTTGCCTCTGCTTATGGAAGGCTATCCTTACTTAGATAATACATTAAATTGGATAAAGTGACGTTTATTCTGCCACAGTTGTGTGTGTGTGTGTGTGTGTGTGTGTGTGTGTGTGTGTGTGTGTTTGTATTTTACTCAGAGGGAGTGGACTGACAAACTGAAGCCAGGGGTGCTTGAGATTTTAAATACGTTTTATGATGTTTTGAGTGTCAGATTAAGTAATAGAGTACCTACTTTGCATTCACATGTTCTGTTTCTTTTTTTTTTAATATATGAAATTTATTGTCAAATTGGTTTCCATACAACACCCAGTGCTCATGCCAAAAGATGCCCTCTTCAATACCCATCACCTCCCCTCCCCTCCCTCATGTTCTGTTTCTTTCTTACAGCTTATTCTTGTAGTTCAGCCCTCATTCCAATGTTATAATTCGTAGGAAAATCAATTCAGCATCTATTTCATTATAACTCTTTTATATAGTATATTAAATGTGTTCTCAAGCATTTGGTGTTGATCTCTCACTTCTTTCTCTGGTTAGTGCCAGTGAAACTTAGGTGTGATCTCCTAACGATTGAAGACCTCCAAGGTGGGCTTTATTTTAAAAGCTTAGTAACTAAAAGTCAGACAGGGATATAATCCTTAGGTCTTTGACCCACAGCTGTGGCATTTGCCAACAGGTCCCATTGTCACATTTGTGTATGCCACAGTGTTAGGTGTCCTGGCCACCCTCCAAGGTACTTTGTTTGCTCAGGGATAAGAAAAGCACACATTTCATCATTTAGTAAGAGTTGAAATAGTTTCCAAAGGATCTAACACCAAACTGATACAACTGTGCACTACTGAAGTCGGCTTTTATTAAGTGAATGTCATATAATCTTTGTAGTTAGGTTCACAAAACGAATTTATCCAGAGGGATTTGCTTCCCTTCTGATGGCATTCTATCCAGAAAGCAATCTCCTGTTAAGCCTCATAGCAGGTTGCAAGGAATGACATAACTCACACATTCTGCCCTCAATGAAGTACACTGCTTCTTCTTCAGCATGGGAATCATTTTCCATTTCAATCCAGGAACAAAACATATGGCTCTGTGTATTTTCCTCTTCAGAACACTAAAATGTAGAAGCACAGGGCTGCTTTCTGGCTTTTGCAGCAAGAGCTAAATTATTGGCCTTAAGAAACTCTCCATAGAAATACATGCTTTATAGATTGCTCATAATTATAAGTAGGAGGCTGAGTAGACTGACTCCATTTCATAAACATCTAATGTAAAGGAGCAGCTGTCAGGCCTCCCAACAAGATGGTGGTTCAGTGACTTTCACTGCTACCGAGCATCATTTTCTGGTTAAACTATTGTGCCCCATGGATTAGAATTTAGGGCTTTTGCTGTCTATCCCCAGAGTCCCTACGTCCCTTCACACCAGTTCTCCTATATCCCAGCCACATCTCATTGAGATTCCACAGGTAGAAATTCAAGGGAATGCTTCTCCCATCTCGAAAAGCCTCATAGAATTCTACAAATCAGAAGTTTCATGGGGGAGAGCGTGGGACACCAGAGGCTTGTTCTCTGCCTTCATTTAAAGACAGCTAGCAATTTTCAGTGTGCCCTAACATGCAGCCTTCCCACCCTATCTTTGCCAACCACATAGTTACATACCAAACACATATATTTGACCCCAGGACTTCAAATTCACAATGAATACATAGTAATAATATCCATGCCAGAGTATGATCCAAGTTCAGCATTTTCTTATATTTGAAGTGAGTGGGCTTCAGAGTTCACAGTTTTATGGAGTATCATTTTATTTCTGCTTTCAAACCCTATTAAAGGATCCTCCATAACACTGTTTTCATACCTTTTTCACACCGTGACAAATGCATAAACTTACCGGGAGAAATAGGAGGTGGAAGAGGGCAGCCCAGTCCACCTCTTCAAAGGCATCCAAAGGTCGACCATCTGTCCCGCCATCTTGCCTGCCACCTCAGTTGCTTTATTTGAATACATATAAGCACAGACAACAGGTGTCCCCATCTTCTATGGCTTTCTGACCAACTATACCCTAAAACAAAACTTGGTAAAAACAAACAAACAAACAAACAAAAAACAAAGAAAGACTGCAGGCAGACAGGACTAGATCAAGATAAAACTGTGAAGCTGGTAAGGTCCTCTTTGGTTGCCTTTTCCTACTTTACATTTCAGAATCCTCCTTCCATTCAGGGTACCCACACCCTGCCAACCCACTCTGCCCTTATGCTATTTCCAATAGCTGAAAGCAACTACTAGGAGATCCTATCTGGCTTGTCCTTCCTGAGTTGCACCTGGTTATCTGAATAAGAAAAGTTCTCTCCTCTCCTCACGCATGCCATCAAATATTATACATTCTATTTCAATTGTATCTCTTAGAACCCTAATCTCTTCTTGTTTCTCTGACAAAAACTATAATCCAATTAATAGGTACAAATAAATTAATATTACTTTTCATAGAAAATAGCATCTTTCTTCATGTTTCTTAGTGACCTAGCATCTATTAAGTACATACTGTGAATACAGCCCCATGCTACCAAAGGGAATAAAGCATGGTTTCTGCATTTAAGAAGGTTGCAGTCTAGCTAGGAGCAATGGTGCCCAGCCAAACACCACTTAAACAGAAAACACAAAACATGATGTCACTAAGTGCTATGATGGAAATGTGCAAAGACTGATATGGAGACACTAGACAGAAAAAAGAATTAGGAGAAGAATGGACAAGAGCATCTGGAAGTGAAGCTACAAATAATAGCTAAAGACCAGTTATGAAAAACTGTGTTGTCCTAATGACTTAGGGCTTTCTTTCTCCTATAAGTGGAAAATTTAAACAATTACTTTCTGAAGATAACTTGACCCAGTGAAGCAACTATAAGTGGAAGGCTGTAGGGGTACCCCCTTTGAGGTTATGCTTTGGGTCTTGCAAGATCTTCCAGTCTATATAACTCTGTCTTCTCAGAGGATTTTGGAAAAAGGCACTTATACTTCCAACTGAAAGAAGTATAATGTTACCTAAATGAAAAGGTTTGGGAGAAAAATATTCTTGCTTGGAAACAGCAAAACCCATCAATAGACAACACTAAAAGAAAGTATATAATTCATATTTAACTGACAAACAGATTGTCAGCAGATGTCAGATGAAAAAGAATGAAAGTGCATAAAATAAAAGGTATATAATAAAAACTGTGGTTTAGAGGTTAGTAATGAGTCTTTTGTTTCTTTAATATAATGCTTAGAAACCCAGCGTGTAATGTGACAAAATATAACCTTTAACATTATACATCTCCCTGTGAATTTTTTAAACCATTGCACATAATTTTGACAACCACAGCTATGTACTATGGGAAAGTCTAAGCCAAAAACCACAGGAATCGGAGCCAGTGAGTGAAAGGAAGGAGTGTAAGATTAATGTATGGTAAACTTATGAAGAAAAAAAAAAGAACTTTCCAAAAGTACAGAATTAAAGTCAGTCCCATAGCTACATAAAGAAACTCTGAACTAAAATAGACATGCTATTCAGTATTCTGAAATTATAATTGGCCTTTAGCATTATTTTGCATGGAGATAGTCTCCTCTATTAACCCAGAAATACCAGCCCCAACCAATGCATCTTCCCAGTACCCCCAAAATTTCATAAAAATCATTACTTTCTTTAGTATACATGAATTTCAAATTTTTGCTGAATGATTTCTTAAACTACATTCTAAATAGGATTACATGCATTGGCACATAGGAATGCCAATAAGGAGCTACAGCCGTTCCCAATTTAAAACTTGATTGCGTTCCAAAAATGTATTGGAAAGTTTGACTAATTGGAGCACAGAATATATCTTCTTGTGGAAATAAATGGTAGATAATTTCCTGGACAGACCCCACCAGTTAAGCCAGGCCATGACATACCTAAGCCACCATTCCAATAGCCCAGCCTAAACTGTAGATCCAGACAACAGGTTCTTTAGGGAAGAGTAGGTACAAAGAAGATATAGTGAGGTTTGCTCCTCTTTTGTTTAAGATTACTGTTATTATACATTAAATAGGTTAAGAGTGTCTTAGCCATTCTCTCTTCCCATTTAATATCTCTCCAGCCCTCCCCACTCCTGCTAGTGAAGTGCTCTGAGCTCCAAAAGTACCTTCCCTACATCCATCCCAACCCTACCCTATGGTCTTCATGCCAAGAGTTCAGTAGAATGGGAGGCAGTGATAGAAAGACACATTTGCCGTTAGTCAGACCTGCCACTTACAACCTTTCTTATTGGCCAGAATGATATTAGTAGCAGCAGTTCCTCTAATTGCTTGTTCTGGCTTTTAGGAGCTCAAACTGTCATTAAGAAAAAAAAAAAAATCAGTAACTTTTCAGATGTTCTATTCTTGGCAGGAAAAGGGCCCTGGCAAATGTCCAGATAGCAGAAGTCTCTGCTGCCATTATTTCTTGCTCCTGTGCCAGTTTTGAATTGGTTTTTAAAAAGCTGTCTATGGAGTATGTCCCTCCTTTTCTCTTTCCTTGAATGTTCTTCAGCACATTTTCTTTAAACATTCAGTGCTCCCTTTAAGGGAGATCTGTGTCTTTTGAAGCAGGTGTGTTTATCACTGTCTCCTTCTGATCATGAGTTCTGTTACTCAAGACCATGTTGTCTTTGCATCCAGTGTGAACTTGGATGGAGAGACAGCAGGCGAGGAACAGGCATGGCAGGAAGGGTTTGGCTCAGTGCAAACTCTGGCAATTGATGGAGGTTGCCTGGAAAGTGACAAATGGGGGCTGGCAAAAAGAGAAAGATTCTGAGGAGAATTGTTGACTCTGGCAGGAGTATTGACCAGAAGTCCACAAGGGATCCCACACACTTACATACTTTCAATCCCTGGCAGTGTGAGGTCAGACTAATTTGGGTTCAAATCCTGTTTTTCCATTTGCTAGCTGTATGGCATCGGGTAATTTTCTTTTAGTGTCTTCTTTTGAAAACTTGAGATAAATTCTACATCATTTACCCTTGTGATAAATAAAGTTAACATTTGTAAGGATACAAAAATTCCAAAATGTTTATTCTTATTCCCTTCACTAACACTTCCTGCCATTCTTTTAATTAGCTGTGTTAATAAGTGTTGGTCTTGACTCTCTTTCTGGTCATTTTCTCTTAAATTACTGAGACTTTTATTATTTAAAATTTAACAGATGTACTTTTTTTCTCCACAATGATTGCTTGGAGCAGATCATATGTCTTTCTTCCACATAATCCCTCACTTCTAACATGGCATTATTTGTAAGATGTTTTGCATTGAGTTTATAAAATAGCTTTTTGATGGGGGTGGGAGGATACACATTCGGATTAAATGTACACATCACCTGTAAATAAAAAATTCCTAATTTTCATAAAAGTCAAAAGTAAGATTTCTAAAAATTGAGTAAATAGTTTCTCCTCTATTTTGCTACCTATCAAGAAACAGGTTGTATAAAGTAATAAAGTTTTCTTCAATTCTGACATTTAAGATTAAAGATATTAAATTAGCAAATTCCTAGTTGTTACTAGAGTTTTCTATAGTGTATACCCTATGATTATAAAGATACAGGTCAAAGATGGCCAAGTGGTAGCTAGCAACAACACACCAATTTTTACCCAATAATTTTAAAATCATGCATCAGACTCTGAATAAAAATTTTTGCCAAACAAAAATGATATTTGTTACACTAAAATTTAGCACTTTAGTGACAGCCAGAATTTCTCATATTTTCTATCTCCAAATTCTCTAATATAATTTTATTTTCTGATACTGAAGCATGCAACTTGTTCATGTAAGGCATGAGTGTGTTATTTTTGTCACTAGAGGGCAGGAAATTAAAGTACATTATTTCTAAAACCCTTTATATCTAGGGAATCTTAAATAATTTTCTAAAAGAAGAAAACAATCTGATAAACACATATTATCCTAGCAAGAAATTCATAAGCACTAGTAAACATAAAAAAATAATAAGCTCAATTGTTTTTGTTTTAATAAATTTTATAGGAAAGAAATACGAATTTCTATTGGATGATAATCTCAAGAATGAACATTTCTCCTAACACAATACATCTTCTGTTTAGTGGTTTTCATTTGCTGTAAAAAAAAAAAATCCCTTCTTTCTGCTATGACTATTTGTCGTGCAATATGTTTCTTTTCTCAGAAGTTTATTTAACCTTGTTAAATGTTTAGCTAGTGGTTTAAGTTTTAAATAATGGAACTCCATCCATTGATTTCCAGTCACCTTCCGAACGGCTTTCCAGGTGCTCTTCCTTATCTGGCACACCTGTGAATACCTCCTTGTAGGCGACCTCCAGGTAAATGCCCTGGGAGGTATTTGCACGCCTAACATTTCTGGAAGTACCTTCTAAATGAACTAGACAGAGCTCAATGCCTTCCCATGTCTCTTGGATTTGAAACACAGACCCAAAGTTAGAAATTCAAATAACAAAACAATAGAAAGGAAATAACCAAATGCGAATTCTGTGGACAGAGAATTCAAATCAGATGATCTAAGGCTTTCATTGATCATTTGTCTCAAACCTAGTGTGGTAGGTGGAATAATTTCCTTTCAGAACCTGTGACTATGTTACCTGCTATGGCAAAGGAACTCACAGATGATGAAGGTTAATAACCTTAAAATGGAGACATTTTTTGGATTCTCCAGGTGGACTAGTCTAGTCCCATGAACTCAAATTCAGGAAAGGGAGATAGAAGGAAGGGGGCCAGAGGATGAGATGGCAGGAGGAGGGGAGATCAGAATAAAAGTGTGAGAGGGGACTGACCATTACTAGCTTTGAAGAAGTGGAGGCAGGACCACAAGCCAGGGGATATGAACCTCTAGAACCTATGAGTGGCTCTCAGCTGAGAGCAGCAAGAAAATAAGGACCATGGAACAGAATTCTGCCAACAACCTGAATGAATAAGGAAATGGATTCTCCCTTAGAGCCTTCAGAAAAGGACACAGCCTGAAGAAACCTTGACCTTAGCCCAGTGAAACCTGTGTTGGGCTTCTGATCTCCAGAACTGTAAGGTAATTTAGTTGTGTCATTTAAGCCACTACATTTGTGGGAATTTCTTACAGCAGCCCTAGGAAAGAAATACATCTGGTCACTGCTGATGGGATGGAAGAGTTCTCCCTTCCAGGTCCCATCCAATACTGTCCTTAAGTTTGCAAGGTGTGTCCAGTTTTTTAGCTTACCCACAACTTGGCTAAGTCTTTCTGCAAGAGATGTGCCTGAGTCTTGTAGTAGGAGTTTGCCAAAAGAAGAGGGAGTTGCTCCAGGCAGAAGGGACAGTGTCGGGAATTGTATGCCTATGCCACGTGGGAAGGAAGTGAAGGCTGCCCTACCATCTGAAGCATAAACTGAGGCAGGGAGCATAGAGAATGAGGCTGAAGAGATTGGCCAGAGCCAAACCAGGAAAATAAATGCCATGTTAAATACCACCTAAACCTATAGGCAGTGGGGAGCTATTCATACAGTTAGGCCGAGTTTTAAACAAGGTTTTAGATCATGCTTCATAGGTGACTCTTCTTGCAGCTGTCAGGGAAAAAGATGCAAGGGAAATGAAACATTACAACATCCATGTAGAAGCCCAGGTAAGATACAATGCTGACCTAAGACATTGGTAGGATGGACAGCTGTTTGAGGATGAATTCAACAGGCATATAGCTCATAAAATTAGCAAAACTTAGTGATTGATTAGATATGGGCTTTGAGTGAGAAGTAAAGCCATGCCTAACTCCCAGAGCCTGAGTAAATGGTAGTATCTCCAACAGAGATGAAAGTATACAAAAGGAAGAGGTGTTTAGTGGAAAAGAAGGTAATATGCTATTGTTGGTGAATGCTGTGGAATTTGAGATGTCTATGGTATATCAAGGATTAGCTATCTACCACTCAGCTTTCAGACCTGTGTTTAGGAAAGTCAGAGGAGATGTCTCTGTTGTAAGTATGAATATGGAAGTTACCAACGTATGGCAGATGGGGAGTTGTGAAACTCATGAGTGGCAACAATTCCCAGAAAAAAATATGTAGAATGAAAAGAGATAAGAATCTCAGCTTAAACCTTTGAGCACACAATATTAGAGCCACAGAGAGGAAAAAGAACCCACAAAGGGACCAGAAAAGGAAAAGTCGGGGGTGGAGTGTGATATAACCAAAATAAAAAGAAAAGAGAGATTCCAGAAAAAGGAAGTGGCTAGCAGTAAGGTAAGACCTACAATATGTCCTTGAATCCAGCATTAAAGAAGCCATTGGTGATGGCCCTCTCGGTAGCACAGGCAAAGATGAAGCAAGTTACAAAAATTGAGGAGTATATAGCACATGACAAAATAAAGAGAGTGCTATTTCTTCCTTAATATTGATCGTATTTTGGCTCTCTGACATCTATTCATTGTCTTACCAGGGCATGGAATCTTGCCTGTTTCATTAAAAGTAAAGTTTACTGAGCACCTACTTAATGTATTACAGTGACATAGGAAACTATGAGGAAGACAAAGATACATTAAAATGTAGGTTTCCCTTAAGGAAGTTAGAATTGAAAGGCAAAATAATGCATAATAAAAATGTTTATTCAACATTTTCGATGTGCCAGGCACTGATTTCATTACTCTTTTAATCTTTATAACAAACCATTAAGTTAGTCATGATTATTATCCTTGTTTTCCTTTTTTTAGATGAGGAAACTGAAGCACAGAAATATGAGGTAACTTGCCCAAGGTCACTCATCTAGTAAATATTCACATAAGAATCAACTTTGAGAGATATGGTTCCAGACTATGTGCATTTAACTACTATGAGCTACAACTGTAAGGAAAGGTTGAGTAAAATAGGAGTCAGGAAGAGAGGAACCATGAAGCACTTCAGGTGTTCAGAGGAAAGAGAGTAACTTCTGCTGAGGGAACCAGGAAAGAACCTGTGAGGACATGGCATTTGGGTAAGCCTTAATGAACACATGAGCCATGGTATGCTGACAGCGAGGGCAACTGGTCAGAGGAGGGTAGATGATCAAAGGTCCAGAGGTGCAGATGGGATTGCATGTGGGATGCACAGGGCAGAGGTGTGCCTGGTTTTCTATAAAAAGACAAAGAGGAGAACTAGAGCTAAAAGGAAAGTGTGGGGGCATCTGGGGGGCTCCATTGGTTTAAGCTTCTGACTTTTGATTTCAGCTCAAATCATGATCTCACAGTTCATGGGTTCAAACCCCACATTGGGCTCCATGCTGACAGTGCAGAGCCTGCTTGGGATTCTCTCTCCCTCTCTCTCTCTCTGTCTCTCTCATCATTAAATAAACGGGAAGTGTGTCCAGAATATAGAGGAAGTTAATTAGACTTTCTAAAAGTCATTCCTCCACCAAAAAAAACCCTATAGATTATTTTGAAAGGGGTTAAGAACATGATTGGTATTATATTTTTAGAAAGATTAATTCAGCAGCAGTGTTCAGGGAGAGTTAAAAATACCAGCTCTCTTTAATCCCACGAATCTCCCAAAGTTGTCTTATCAGAAGTTATTTAAGAATTCATATTTGTCTCCCGTGGCTGTGATAACAAAGTACCAAACTTTGTGGCTTAAAACAACACACGTTTATTTTACAGTTCTGGAGGTCAGAAACCCAAAATGGGTTTCACTGGGCTGAAATCAAAGTGTTAGCAGCGCCTTGCTTCCTCTAGAAACCGTAGGGAAGAATCTGTTCCCTTGCTGTTTTCAGTTTCTAGAGCCGCATTTCTCGCATTCTTTGTCCTGTGGCCCCTTCCATCTTGAAAGTCTTGAAAGCCAGTAGTGAAGCATCTTACTTCAGCGGTCTCGTTGTTCTCCTTTTCTGTCTCAAATCTCCCTAAGATGTTATGCCTCCTTTTTGTAAGAATACTTGTGATTGCATTTAGGGCCCACCTGGATAATCCAGGATCGTCTTCTCCTAAATCCTTAAATCAATCACATCTGTGATACCCCTTGTTGCCATTAGAGGTAATACTCACAGATTCTAGAGATTGAGACTTGGATATCTTTGGAGGCCATTATTCAGCCTCAAGCAACATCCATTTAAAACGACAGTTCCAAATCTTTGGCCTGTTTTTCATCCTTGCCCTTGAGGGACTGAATAGTGACAGAAAAGATTTCCATTCAATTGGAAGAGTGGTCTGGAGTTGGCAGTGGGGTAAGGGGAACATGCAAACCCCTCTGCGCACCCCTGTGGTGTTATAGGAAGAAGGGAAGGACACACTAAGAGACCATTTGACCAAGAGATTAGTGAGATGCCCACTACAGTTCATGGTGGGGGGGGAGGGGGGGGAAGTGGATGATTTACTTACAGAACATGTATTCGTGGAATGACAGAAGAGACCAGTATGCAGGTATACTGGAGTAGGGGCACTGCCATCATTTAGGACCATGCTGGCTGAAGACAAGGAGTTTGGGAGAAAAAATCAGGGCACAGACCAGTTATAAAGACCAAGTACAGAACCCCTAGTTGTAGCTGAGGTACATGGAAAGGATAGGAGTCCTAGGCGGGAGGAAGTCCTGACAACTTGGATGCCATAGAGAATGGATTTACGAAGAGGTTAGTTTAGCCCCTTTCATGATAATCAGAAATTCTGAATGTAAAGTAACTAATTCATGAAACTTTACAACATAATTGACTCACTTTTTGCTACATTTCCCCTATTAATACAATTTTTTGCAAAATTTGATTTTAAATCTTTTTATGTTGCTCTGTGCAACTTAAAATAAGTGTACAATGGCTAATAATAGTGAGTCAAATAGGTAATTAATTTGTATTAAGGAAAGAGTGAAAAAAAATATTGCTAAAGGAGATCAAGCCTTTGGGGACTGAATTACAATGATCTTTCTTAAGGTATTCATTCCATTTGGGCCAGAATCAAAACTGGCCAAATCCAAAATAGTGGATTTCTATAAATACACTATTAAAAACTTAAACTATTTTAAGCTGATAATGCACATTACCATATTGATAAATCTCCAGGACGGAAATGGGGGTTACCTACTTTGGAAACCCAGTTATCTTACTATGAAGATGTTTGCACACTAGATATTTCAGTCAAGGTCCTGGAACTGGACAGATGACATCATTAGCTGGGATTTTTGAGGAAGTCTTTTTGGTGAAGGAATTGTTTGCAGTGGTGTAGACAGGGTTAAGGGAACCAGCAGGAGATGTTGAGGCATGGTCAAGGACTAGCAGCAGCTGAAAACGATTACCATCCACAGGCCTGAAGGGTAGGAGGAGCAAGGCTTTCCTGGAACCGGGAAAGGCCAAGGCCTTGGGAGACGGAGAATAATCATCACACTGGCCAATAACATATACTTTGGTAAGGCTGGAAAACTTCAAGAATGAAAATGTAAGCAACTTTACCCCTTCTCCCACCTGTCACGGCATATAATATGTTGCCCGGAGGTGTAAGAGTTGGCCACAGTCCAGAAGAAAGATCATCTTTCCTGGAGATCGCCTTTGAAAAATTGTGTGCACCCTCAGTTTCAGCCAAACACAGGAACTAAGGTGCCTCTTAGCAGCCTTATGTTTATCAGAGCTCTGATTGGTTTGACACAGACTGGAAAGGATTAGAGCAACCTGAAGCACGGACTCCTGTCATCAAGCCTGTATGAAATAGGGCCTCGTTTACGCCCTAGGCAACAGTTCTGACTTCACTTAATGGAAGAAGACAACGTACCTTATTTCTCATTTATCATAGCCCGATGCACGGTGTGTTGCCCAAGGTGAGCCCTGAATGCAAAAGCTGGAAGGAATCCTGGTCATCCTTCAAGCCAGCAAACAATTCCTGTAGGACCTGACACCCGAAGAGAGATGCCTGGAAGGTAATATAAAAGTTTTCAACAAGAAACGCTTTTGTTAAAGGATTTTCCATACATTCTAAATGGGAAATGTCAGTACTGGAATATTATTTTTATTGTCATTATTATCACTTTTGCTGGAACAAGCAAATCATCACATATGGACTTTACAGCTGAACAGTATTTCCCAGCTTTTCAGTTCCTCTGACAGGCCCAAAATAGGTAATTACAGAAGCAAATGAAACTCTTTACACAATCCAAAGGTTTGGAGGGAGCCATCACCACCTACACACTGGGCAGCAGGTCCCATGGGAAACATTCAGTGTGAGCCACATGTGAATCAAAGTGGAAACCGACAGCTTCAGTTCTGGCTTTGGAACATATGGTGCGGTAAATTATCAGCATGCAGTCTATAATTAAGGACACAGTTTCTCATAATAATGCCTAAATGTGCATGTACTCAGCTGCACATTATCTTCTGGAATGGAGTCAGATATGACTGAGCTTTGGTCTGAGGCCACACTGATGCTTTGGGGACTGTAATGAACAGCCCCTGAATTATAAATGCCTTCTTCACCTACTCCCACCAGCTTCCTAGTAGCCAGCAGTACTTTCTCACTCACATGTTTCATATCTTGTATCATGTGACCCATCATCTTGGCCACAAGCAAATGGATCAGGGCCTGGGGTCTGAGCCAGCATCTATGGCCTACGACATAGTTAGGCCTGAGAACCCCACAGAGGCACTCTGCACTAAAAAGTGTCAATGCAGTGCAATGACATATTCTCTCTAGAGAAGTCTCAATGGAAGCAGAAGCCAGGCAGCAGAAGCATCCAGGAGCAGGCACAAACTGTGATATAGAATGCAAGAGAACAGTGAAGACGGCAGTAGGAGGTGACAGAGAAGCTGTAGCTTGGCATAAAGCACAGCAGTAGAAATTGAGGGTCCAGAATAGCAGTGTAATTAAAATAGAGAGCAGGGAGGGATGGATGCCTGATTCGGGTACAGCCACTGAAGCAGCCTGAGCAGCCGTGAGTGACATTTCACTTCCTTAAGTGCCTGGCTCTGAAATTGCAGGTATCATTTCCCTACATATCCTTACAGAAATGCCTATGACTGAGGATGCTTCTGTGAAACCTCTGAGCACGTGGTGTCTTTGAGCATGATCTGTGCCTTGCAACTTGAAAAAAAAAGAAAAAAGAAAAACAGAACACAGAAGATTTTGGGTTGAAACCACATGTGCACAAATGAAAGTCGTCTCCCTCAGGAACGTTCTCTTTGCACATATAGGATAACGATGGATGAGTATACGGCTAGGAGAAAATCAGGCTTCTATCCCAAAGCAGCATTCCATTTCAGCTCTGCCAAACCAAGTGAATAATTGACCATGTGTCAGAAACTGTGCTAGGACAAAATTGGTCACCGTTTGGGAAAATCGTTGCAAATAACTTGTAAGAAACAGGAATGCTTGCAGATTTTAATTCTGGCTGAACATAACACTACAATATTCACACCAACACGACTACACTGTGGATTCCTTGAGCATCAGAAATTCATTAGCGCTCTTTGTGCTTATACAGGACCTTGCAAGCATATCGGACTATGTGACTCTGGTCACTACTTCTTAGGTCTGGATTGTCAAGGCACCTGGTCTGGCATGTACGTAGATGTGGCCTTGGAACAGCATTGTCTTAGATTTCTGATTGCATGATTTTCCCACCTGTAAATCAGTGAAATAACAAAAAGTAATCTCTTGAGTATAAGTGTTAACACCCACCTCATTATGAAGAGCAGGCAAAAGAGAACTTCCACCAATTTCTTGGTAGAAACGGCTTGTAGTTTGCAATGGAAGCAGTTCTCATTTCCTAGGAGAGGGCTGGCTAGTTGACACTCACAAAATGGCAGTGAGTGGTCAATTCCCCAACAACACGTGGTTAGGCCTGTTTTGCAGACACACATAGATGAATGTCTAGAGTAGAATGTCAGTTTACGAATTTACCTTAACAATGTCACCGCCAGGTGGCAGGCAATTCACATCTGCTTTAGCAAGGTCTCCCAAGAGGGGAGGCGCATGGAAAGCCATATTCCAAGGGGTTCCTAGTTTGAACGCATCAAAGGAAGAGGGGTGAAGCGTATGCGTTTCCTTTTGTCACATCAGGCTCTGTTTACTTGCTGCAACCTTCTCTAGCATGGGCAGGTTTCTGCCTGGCATATGAACCCTTTCACAGGCCTGATGGGACACCCTTGCTACTAAGCAGGGTTAGGATGAGCACTGTCACCTAGTTCTGGCCTTCCACATCCCTTTTTGATGTTACGGGTCTGTAATTTTTAACTTTCTTGGCCACCAACTCCTTTGGCAGTCTGACAAAGCCCATGAATCCCTTCTTAGAATGGTAATTTTAAATGCATAAAATAACACATAGGATCATAAATGAAAGCAATTATAATGAAACATAGTTCAATCCATTCAGGTTAAGATCCCCTACAACCTGACCAATTCAATATAGTCTTTTCTCCAAATATGGTATAATAAATTTGACTGTATTTCCCCTTGCTAAAGTAAGTTCATATTTCTGCCTGGCCTCTTTATTATTGTTTAGATTGCCTTAGTTAGAGTTTGGCAAATTTCCATCTCTTTTGTTCTTTTGCTACATAACCACAGACCACTTCCTGGTCATGCAAACACATGGCTTCATACATGGCCAACCAAATCCATCATTTCTTTCATCTCCAAGTCCTTGAGATTTGGTGTGATGATGCGGAAACCCCACTATCCTCCTGAGTAATAATACAGAGTAGAGAACTAGTAAGAAGCTATTTAGGGCGGTGAGACAACCTAGAGATGGAACCCCCTGATTGTAGCTTGCCTCATGTATGCTAAGCACCTACTATGTATCAAATTCTACACAGCGATCCACTCCCTGCTCTCAGCTTTGTCTGGAGTCGGAAAACTTGTTTTGCAATTCAATCTCATCTCCTAAACAACTCTGGGCAAATCATAACCCTCTGGGCTTCAATTTCCTCATGTGTAAAATATGTAAATAACAGCCATAGCTCTGGAGATTGTTGTGCATGAACTAAATAAAAGAATGGATGTGAAAGGGCTGTGTGTTAGCAAATTGGACACTGACAGTACCAACACCTAGGTAATTTGCAGAGCCTTCCTCACACCTAAATTCAGTTCTTGTTAATTACTGTTGCATGGACCCCCTCCTCTTCCCAACTTCCTTCAAGTTCAGAAGCGTCAGGATCTTATCCACTCTCACTGTAGCCTATAATCCTTTCTATTATAATTACTAAGATAGAAGTTGTTTTTAAAATAATAGCATCTTAAAATATCCTTGGTCCTCCTAGGATATTTTAGCCCAAAACACAATTGTGGGGGGGGGGGGGGCGGTAAGCTCCAGGACTGTAACTACACACTATTGACATCTCAGAAACTGAGCTCCCCATCCTTAGAGCTATTTAAGCAGGAGCTTGATGTGTCTGTAACACTTCTTGAGAGGGTCCAGCCTTCATGACCTGCATTCCAGGAAGCCAACAACCTGTACTGTTTTTATTTTACACATTTCCTAATCAGGACTTCTGGAGCAATCTACCTGCCCTTGCTCTGCAAGACTGGTGTTAGGATTTTCCTTCCTAGTCATCCTTTCAGATTGCCTCCCTGCTTCATTTCCAGGTTGAATGGGTTACAAGCTACACTCACATGTAAAAGAACAGGCAAAGTGACTCTGGCCCTCTTCTTCCTATAAACCTGCCAAACACACCCCACCTATGTAGACATTTGTCACTGAAATCTAAACCCTGCTAATATGAGAGAAGACTCCCAGCTCTTTTTCCTATGCTCACCATATCAGACTTCTTTTGGGGCGTGGAGGCATGGCACAAGAAAAAAAAGAAACTTTTTTTTTTTAATGTTTATTTATTTTTGAGAGAGAGAGAGATACAGAGCGTGAACAGGAGAGGGGCATAGAGAGAGGGAGACACAGAATCTGAAGCAGGCTCCAGGCATTGAGCTGTCAGCACAAAGCACGACATGGGGCTCAAACTCATGAAACGCAAGATCATGACCTGAGCCGAAGTCTGATTCTTAACCCACTGAGCCACCCAGGTGCCCCAAAACTGTTTTTTCTTTCTCTTTCTCTGTAAAATACAAGAGCAACCCTATTATTACCCCTCATAGACATATGACAACCTTACTACAGTCCTCACCACTGTCTCAGTCACAGAAAAATTCTCTCCTGCTTGAAATTAATTCACAGGAAATAAATTCTGCTAGCTCTATCAGACTCCCAGAAACTACACATTTTCTAGAAATGTTAAAAAGTCAGAAAATGTTCTTGTCCTGAAGCTTTGAATGCACCGGAGCAGCTTTTATGCCACGGAGCAGAAATACCTTCCCAGCCACAGTTGTTCTCCCTGGCCTCCTACCCGCCAGGTCCACCGCGTTTCCCTCTGCAGCAGGTGTGTGTGAGGTTGGCACCGGCCATATAAGTTTGAGTGAGACACAGTCCCTGACCTCTAAGAATTTACGGTCTTAGTATAGTTTTCAATATCGGTATCTGTGTATACGAGTTACGGAGTAATTTGTTACCATCAGTGGTACCACTACTGACCTACTGAAGATCGTGAACAATTTACTTTCTTTTTTATAAATTAGATCACATTTATAGTCACCCCTATAGTTGCATGTGGATCATTCTGATTTGCTTTCTTTTTCTTTAAGTTTATTTATTTTTGAGACAGAGAGAGAGAGAGCAGGGGAAGGGCAGAGAGAGAAGGAAAGCCAGAATCCCAAGCAGGCTCTGCACTGTCAGCACAGAGCCCAACACAGGGCTCGAATTCACAAACTGTGAGATCATGACCCGAGCCGAAATCAAGAGTGTGGATGCGTAACCAACTGAGACACCCAGGCGTGCTTCGATTTGCTTTCTCGAGTGAGATGGAAAAGGGTGGAGTTACAGTGATACCCAGATTTTACATGAGGGATAGATGAACATTACATTTCACAGAGAGAAAGAGGGGTTGAGAACAGGTGCCCTGGGACATGCAATGATGTGCAGGTCTTGATAATTACAAGAAAGTTAAGACATGGCTCCTGGCCTTAAGGAGTTTATAATATAACTAGCGGGCTATATCAGATAGCCATGTGGATAATGTATAATTAAGAGCTGAATTATGGAGTTTGACTACTGAAGTGGGAGAGAGCAGGACAAAGGGAAAAATGACTTCACATCAGTGTTGGGACGTTTTGTAGAGGTGGGGAGACTTCAATGTAGGGAAGGTTTGGACAGGTGAGAGTGATAGAGACAAGCGTATCAGAGAGGGGAGGCTCCCTCCAAAGGGAGACTGACAGGCTTCTCCTGGTATCTTCAAGAGTCTTCCCACGCCCGTACTAATGTGCTCAGAGCTGTAGCTCTCACCAGGCCAAACTTCAAATCCACCCTCTTCTCTGTATCCCCACCCAGATCCACCTTAACTCAAGACCTCATCAGGGCTCACCTCTGTTCCTGTGATAGCCACCAAATGGTTCTCCTGGCCTCCATTATTGTCTGCCTTGAATCCATCCTTCCCAGAAAGACCCTCCCAATATCAAATTGACCAAATACTAACTCTTCTGCTTAAAATCATTCAGTGACTCATCTGTTACCTCCACGAGGAAGCCTAATCATGGGATGTAAGACCTTTAACAGTGTAACTTACTCTCCTGCCTTATCTCTTGCCTTTCCCCACCTTCTATCCTCCTGAGCCATTGAATTAACTTGTCTTAGGTCATGTTGCTATAACAAAATACCTTAGGCTGGGAGGCTGAAACAACAGAAATTTATTTTCTCATATTTCTGGAGACTGGAAATCCAAGATCAAGGTGCCAGCAGGATCGGTGTCTGGTGAGAGTTCTCTTTGGGTTGTAGATGGTAGCCTTCTCATTATGTCTTTGCACGGCCTTTCCTTGGCATGTATGCATGGAAAAGAGTGAGTGAGCTCGTCTCCTCTTATAAGGACAGTAATCCTATTGGATCTGGGCTCTACCCTTATTACTCAATCTATCCCTAATTACTTCCCAAAGGCCCTATCTCCAGATACCATGACATTGGGGGGAGGGGGAACACAAACATTCAGTTCATGACACTTGCTATTCTCTGAACACACCATGTTTTCCCACGTAACCCAGTGCCTTTGTATAAGCTGTTCCCTCTACGTGGTGTGCCCTTCTCTGAACCCTCCCCAGCACCCTTATCTATCGCCCCCTCTACCTCTCATCTTTGTTAATTCCTTTACCACCTCGAGACTCAGTTCAGGCTCAGCTGTGTGTTCTTAGGAAGGTTCCAATGGGGGGTCTTACATGCCTCCATCAGAGATGAAATATAGCTACTAATACAGGACTGTGATTTCCTTCTGGGGGAAACTATGTCTTATCCTTATCCATCATTCTATCCCTAATGCTTAGCACAGTGCCTGGCACATATTTGTTGCATGCAGGCATGCATGAATAAATGAATGAATGAATAAATGAATGGTGAATAATAAGTAAGGTAAGGCTCTGTTGTGGGAAAAAAATGAGGCAGAGAATTTAGGCTTGATTAAATAAGTAGTGTGAAGGCCTTATATGTTCTTCAGCATAAAAGTATGATTCAAGTTGGGGGGACCTGGTTGGCTCAGTCGGTTAAGTGTCCAACTCTTGGTTTCAGCTTAGGTCATGATCTTACAGTTTGTGGGTTTGAGTCCCACATCAGGCTCTGTGCTGACAGTGTGGAGCCTGCTTGGGATTCTCTGTCTCCCTCTCTCCCTTTGCCCCTCCCGCACCTGCTATCTTTCTCAAAAAAAATAAATAAACTTTAAAAATATATATATGATTCAAGTGGTTTTATAAGGATGACTGGGAAGGTTTATTCATGAATGTTAGAGGATGGGTAAGGAAGACAGCTAGCAGAGTATTGTAATCATCCCATATTTATATAATGATATTGGACATAGGAATGGTGACAATTATATCTAACATTTATTCAACCCTATATGCCAGGCAATGTTTTGTTTTGTTTTCTTTTTCAGGTTTTTAAAATTGAAGTATAGTTGTATATAGTGTTACATTAGTTTAAAGTGTACAACATAGTGATTCCACAAATTTATACATTATGCTATGCTCACTAAGAGTACAGCTGCCATCTGTCACCATAACCACTATCATAAACCATTGACTATATTCACTGTGCCACACCTTTTATCCCTGTAACTTTTTCATTCCATAACTACTGGGAGTGCCAGGTACTATATTGTGTTTTCAATATATTAACTTATTCTCAAAAGAACCCCAGCCTAAGGGATCAAAATGTGTGTGTGTGTGTATGTGTGTGTGTATTATTATTTTTATCCTATTTTACACATAAGGCAGCTGAAATACCAAGAGGTTAGGTAACTTACCCAAGGTCACAGATCTAGGAAGTGGCAGAAATTAAAGGCAAATCATGAGATATTTCAAAGGGAAAAGAAACACAGCTTCCTAAAAGGGTATAAAATAGTGGGATGTGAGAGGCAAAGTTGACTTTCAGGTTCCTGACCTAGGAAAAGAGAAAACTGAAGAAGTCAGGATGGAAAGTCAATTTGCTGAGGGATGCTGCGGTCATCTGGGATGAATTGACCTTGATGTAGTGACTGGACATCCCCATAGAGATGACCTGTGGGCAGTTATAAATATTCATAGCAATCCCACATAGATCTACTGAAAGCCTATTATAACAAACACACTTGTCTAGGTCTAAGGAGTTGCAAACATGGTTTTATATGACATTTTCCAAAGTATTGCCTTTATACTATGTAGGCAAGGGGAGTCAGTGAAGGATTTAAAACAGTAGGTTGATGTGGTTTTAGTTCATTTCAGAAACCATGTGAAGGCTGGAATTAAGGAGGACATAGTGAAGTCAGAGACACAGACTAGGAGTTGAGGGTTTATACACTTAAAAATGACCGAAATGGTAAGTTTAGTATTATATATATTTTACTACAATAAAAAAGAGTTCAGAAGCTGCTTCAGGGGTCCAGGTAAGAGATGATAAAAGCATAAACTGGGGAAGGGTCAGGGGAAAACTTAATAAGGAAGATTTACTGAGTTATCCATATAATAGAATAGCCCAGTTATTTTAGCTAGAAACATAGGAGCTATTTATTGTTTAGCATTTATTGACCTGGTACTACATGCCAGGCACTGTGCTAGGGCACAAAGATGAATAACAATCCCTATCCTCAAATTGCACAATGCACTCAATTGTCTAGTGAGATAGATACATATACAACATTCATAATACAATATATCAGGGCAGCATTGAAGACAAGTATAGGGCATTATGGAAGCACAGAGGAGAGCAACCAATAAGTTGTGGCAAATAGTCAGGGGGAGGGGTTTTTAGAAATGGTGGCTCCTGAGTTGAGTCTTAAACAATGATGAAGATCTTGCCAGGTAAAGGACAGTTGCAGGGAGGAAGGCATTCTGAGTAGGAAAGAGCACATAAGTTGTTAAAATATTTGCTGGGAGGCACAGAGGGGCAAAGGAAGGGTCTGGGAGGCCCTGGCCCTCAAGGGACTCTTGCTATACCAGCACACCCACTCCTACCAAGACAGGACCCATTCCCCTTGCCTGTAGATGGTTCGAGCCCCGCATCAGGCTCTGTGCTGACAGCTCAGAGCATGGACCCTGCTTTGGATTCTGTGTCTCCCTCTCGCTCTGCTCCCCTTGCCAGAAGCCCTACATACCCCAGGTGGGGACAGCAGCCCTATCAGGCAGTGTAGACAGCCTGATGCCTTTAGAAGCATTGGGAAAAAAGTGTCTGGGTCCCCCTCCAGAAGGGAAAGCAGTGGAGAGGCCTTTCAGAAGATTTTGAGGACAGTGTAGACCCCAGGAATGGTGTAGTTAATACCAAGAGAAGATTGAGTAAGAGTGGGGAAATGGAAGATTCCCAGGGCTAACTTTAGAGTTTTATTAATGAGTGCCCTTGGGACACATCTTAGATATTCCCAGAACAAATGTAGTAGTCACCTGAGGGGAAATGAACTTCCAGGAGCATCTCTAACGGTGTCTGAAGGAAAAAAAAAAATGCATCGCTTAGTAGATAAGAGCAGGCCTTGAAATCAAGCAAAGTTGCTTTAAAATTTACTCTACCAGTTAATAACTATCTGAACTGGGCAATTTTGTTAAGCTTTCTGAGCCTCTACTACTTTTCCTATAAAATGAGGATTATAATTGGGGCGCCTGGGTGGCTCAGTCAGTTAAGCGTCTGACTTCAGCTCAGGTCATGATCTCACAGTTCATGGGTTCGAGCCCCACATGGGGCTCTGTGCTGATAGCTCAGAACCTGGATCCTGCTTTGGATTCTGTGTCTCCCTCTCGCTCTGCTCCTCCCCGACTCACGCTCTGTCTCTCTCTCTCAAAAGTAAATAAACATTTTTTTAAAAGGAGGATTATAATAATATCTGCTACATGATGCTGCCATAGGGACTGAATGTTAAGGACACCCCTGTTCTTCACATAGTCACATAGTTGCTAACACATGGTAAGGCATTCAGTGTTGGTTACTACATCCATTATTATTAAAGTGACACCATTTTACCTTCCCCAGTCAGAAGGACGAGACGTACAGAAATGAAAATACCAGTGGTAACATTTTTCAAATTTATAGTGTAAATCAGTTATTTTTCTTAAATGCTTATTTATTCCTGAGAAAGGGAGAGAGACAGAGTGTAAGCAGGGTAAGGGAAGAGAGAGAGAGAGAGAGGGAGCGAGAGAGAGACAGAATCCTAAGCTGACTCCAGGATCCGAGCTGTCAGCACAGAGTCCTACACGGGGCTCGAACCCATGGACTGATCACGATGGATCAGTGGATGGATCTGATCCATGGATCAGATCACGACCTGAGCTGAAGTCTGACGCTTAACCGACTGAGCCACCCAGGCACCCCTAAATCAGTTATTTTTTTTTGAGAGAGAGAGAGAGAGCGAGAGAGAGAGAGCACACATGAGTGAGAGTGGTGGGCAGAAGGAGGGAGACAGACTCTTATGTAGGCTCCACGCTGAGCATGGAGCCTGATGCAGGGCTAGATCCCATGACCCTGGGATCATGACCTGAGCCTAAATCAAGAGTCAAATTAACAACGACTCAACCAACTGAGCCACCCAGGTCCTCCAGTTACTTTTTTAAATATTGATTTCTTAATTTAATTTAATTTAATTTAATTTAATTTAGTTTAATTTACTTTATATCCAATAAATATAATTTATTGTCAAGTTTGCTAAAATTCGGTGTATACAGTGTGCTTTTGGCTTTGAGGGTAGATTCCTGTGATTCCTCACTTACATACAGCATCCAGTACTCATCCCAACAAGTGCTCTCCTCAATGTCCATCACTCATTTTCTCCTATCCCCTGCCCCGCCCACATCAACCTTCAGTTTGTTCTCTGTATTTAAGAGTCTCTTATGGTTTGCCTCCCTCTCTGTTTGAAACTATTTTTCCCCATCTCTTTCCCCATGGTCTTCTGTTAAGTTTCTCAAATTCTACATATGAGTGAAAACATATGATATCTGTCTTTCTCTGACTGACTTATTTTACTTAGCATAATACCCTCCAGTTCCATCCATGTTGTTGCAAATGGCAGGATTTCATTCTTTCTCATTGCCAAGTAGTATGCCATTATATATATAACCACATCTTCTTTATCCATTCATCAGTTGATGGATATTTGGGCTTTTTCCCTAATTTGGCTATTGTTGAAAGTGCTGCTATAAACATTGGGGTACATGTGCCCCTATGAATCAGCACTCCTGTATCCTTTGGATAAATTCCTAGTAGTGCTATTGCTGGGTCATAGGGTAGTTCTATTTTTAATTTTTTGAGGAACCTCCACACTGTTTTCCAGAGTGGCTACACCAGTTTGCATTCCCACCAACAGTGCAAGAGGGTTCCCGTTTCTCCATGCCCTCGCCAACATCTATTGTTTCCTGAGTTGTTAGTTTTAGCCACTGTGACCAGTGTCATGTGGTATCTCAATTTGGTTTCTATTTGCACTTCCCTGATGATGAGTGATGTTGAGCATCACTTTTCATGTGTCTGTTACCCATCTGAATGTCTTCTTTGGAAATGTGTCTATTCATGTCTTCTGCCCATTTCTTCACTGGATTATTTGTTTTTTGGGTGTTGAATTTGATAAGTTCTTTATATATTTTGGATATTGACACTTTATCTGATATGTCATTTGCAAATATCTTCTTCCATTCCGTCAGTTGCCATTTAGTGTTTTTTTTAAATTTTTCAAATCTTTATTTATTATTTTTGAGAGAGAGACAGAGTGTGGAGCAGGGGAGGAGCAGAGAGAGAGGGAGACACAGAATCCGAAGCAGGCTCCAGGCTCTGAGCTGTCAGCACAGAGCCCAATGTGGGGCTCGAACCCACGAAGAGTGAGATCATGACCTGAGCCAAAATTGGATGCTCAACCGACTGAGCCACCTAGGCGCCCCAGTTGCCATTTAGTTTTGCTGATTATTTCCTTTGCAGTGCAGAGCTTTTTATCCTGATGAGGTCCCAATGGTTCATTTTTGCTTTTATTTCCCTTGCCTTCAGAGACGTGTTGAGTAAGAAACTGCTGTGGCTGAGTTCGAAGAGGTTGTTGCCTGTTTTCTCCTGTAGGGTTTTGATGGTTTCCTGTCTCACATTTAACTCTTTCATCCATTTTGAGTTTATTCTGTGTATGGTGTAAGAAAGTGGTCCAGTTTCAATCTTCTGCATGTTGCTGTCAAGTTCTCCCAGCACCATTTGCTAAAAAGACTGTTTCTTTTCCATTGGATACTCTTTCCTGCTTTGTCAAAGATGAGTTGGCCATACATTTGTGGGCCCAATTCTGGGTTCTCTATTCTATTCCATTGGTCTCTGTGTCTGTTTTTGTGCCAATACCATACTGTCTTCATCACAGCTTTGGAGTAGAGGCTAAAATCCGGGATCGTGATGCTCCGGCTTTGGTTTTCTTTTTCATCATTCCTTTGGCTATTTGGGGTCTTTTGTGGTTCCATACACATTTTAGGACTGTTTGTTCTGGCTTTGAGAAGAATGCCGGTGCAATTTTGATTGGGATTGGATTGAATGTGTAGATTGCTTTGGGTAGTATTGACATTTTAACAATATTTGTTCTTCCAATCCATGAGCATGGAATATTTTTCCAATTATTTGTGCCTTCTTCAATTTCTTTCATGATTTTCCTATAGTTTTCAGCATATAGACCATTTACATCTTTGGTTAGGATTATTCCAAGGTATTTATGATTCTTGGTGCGATTTTAAATGGGATCGATTCCTTGATTTCTCTTTCTGCTGCTTCATTATTGGTGTATAGAAATGCAACCTGTAAAAGGGGGACATCAACACATTTCAGTGAGTTTTTCCCCTGGGAAATTGTGCCAGGTACACATTTTATGTTTTCATATGGTAAGATACTAAATATCTTAAAATATAGGAACTAACTCATAACTCCAGTGCTATATGCTAACCATCTTAAATCACTCTTATCATACAAAGGATCCAAAAGTGAAATGGAGCTTTCTATTTTTGTTTTTGTAAGAAGAAAAATAAAGCCAAGGAGGGAAATGTTGCCTGCCTTAAAAAAAAAAAAACACGTATGAATTCTAATGAATACAAATATAATTTGTAGGGAAAAACATAAATTTTTTCTATGTGAAATTAAATCTTGAAGTCATTTTAGAAAACAATACTCCAAGTTCTTTATTGAAAACTGATCCTTAAAAATTGGGGGTACAAAATTATCTGGCAATGTTAATTTCTGCCTCGTCCATTGGGGTGAATGATCTTCCAACTGTGCAGATAGGACAAGTGTAGTTAAGAGGGAAGTGAATCCCAAGATATAGAGAAGAGTAGAAGAGTACTTGGTCACAATAAATATGACCATACTTTCAGACCAAGTTATATCTCAGGATACAAAAGGAATATGCAGGTACAGTCAAGGATCCAAATATATAACTACTGAGAAATCATAGAGAAATTGAGAAAAACCTTAAGACTTGAGGGGAAAAAATGCCTCTCTTTTCCAGAAGATAAGCCCAAGAAACTACCAATGAATACACTTGAGGTTTATGTATTTATTTTGAAAGAGAGAGAAGAGTGAGCATGAGAGGGACAGAGATTCCCAAGCAGACTCCACATTGCCACTCCCTATGTGGGGCTCGAACTCACAAACCATGAGATTATGCCCTGAGCCGTGATCAAGAGTGAGGTGTTTAACTGACTAAGCCACCCAGGTGCCCCCTACAACAAATAAACTACCTAGCAAAATCCTAAAATGATTTATAGCTTTCCAATACTTAGCAAACAAAGAGGTGGTCAGGGATCAATAGAATCCAAATGGGTTCACTAAAGGGAAAGAATTGCCCAACTAGCAGTTAAAGAGTTGTCACAGGTATCAAGTACCAGGATTTTAGCAATGCAGTTTAAAAGCTTCTCAAAAAAATCCATTAGCCAAGGGCATATTTGCATGCTTAATGTAGGTGAATTCACAGGTGGTTGAATAATGTTAAATATGAGTAAGAATCCACTTAGAGCTTTTAAGGGTTTTGTATCTGGTCTAGTTCTTTCCTGTAGTGATGGCAAAAGGACACCAAGAAGGCACATAAATCTCAATTGCATGATTAATTCATTAAATTATAAATACCTCAATAGATTTTTGCCTTTTTTTCCCAGACTGGTGAAAAACTTGGTCCAAAATAAGTAAGATGAAATTTATGAAATGTAAATAGAAAAATTTTCATATCAGTTTGAAAGGCAAATATGTAAGGTTTTTCTAAATTTATTTTTAGAATGACTCCGTGAGGTGGGTATTATATTCACAATGTTGAGGATGATAAAACTGAGGTTTGGTGAATTAGTAACTTTCCCAAGTCATATTACAACTTCTTCTACTATCTCATCTCCATTTATTCAATCTGGCTTTCCTACCTCCCTCTTATAAGGAATCTTGTGATTACATTAAGCCTGCCTAGATAATCCAGGATGATCTCCTCATCTCAAAATCTTTAATTTAATCCTATCTGCAAAGTCATATATATATATATATATATATTATATTATATATATATATAATATATATAGATATATATATAATATAATATATATATATATATATGATTCAGACATGGACACATTTGGGGGCCATTATTTAGCCAACCATACTGGTGCATAGTGAGTAAGGTGAGGAGTAGTTGGAGATGAGATCAGAGAGGTGACTAAGAACTAAATCACCTAGCCTTGAAGGCTATCATGAGACTCTTGGGTTTTACCATAAGTTAAATGGAGAAATATGCAGAGTAATGACACAGTTGAACTTGTGTGTTTCAAGGACCATTCCAATGGCTGTATTGAAAAGAGATACAAGGAGGCATGATAGATGCAAGAAGACCAGTGAGAAGGTGCTTGGAGTGGTCTAGGGGACAGAAAGTGCTTGGGGAAGGTGCTAGGGGACAGATGGTGCCAGCTCACACCCGGCAGTGGGAGTGGCCAGAAGTGGTTGGATTCTGGAGATACTTTGAAGAAATCCAACAGAATTTTCTGACAGAGTCAGTGTGCTCAGAGAAAGAGCGATCCAGGGATTATTTCTTTTCAGTCTGATCAGCTCAAACAGTGGAATTGTCATCAACTCAAATGGAAACTTCTATTAGAAGGAATAGTTTTAGAGGAGTGGTTAGAATAGAACCATATATTCTGGTTTTCAGTCAATATTGTCATGACTATTGGACATCAAAGTAGAGATCTGAATGGAGAGTTGTATTTAGGAATTTGGAATTCAGGAGAAAATTCAGAGCTAGAAATATTAATACGGGAATATAGGAACTGTCAGCATATAGATAGTGTTTTCAGCCACAAGACTGGATGAGATCTTTAAGGGGAATAAGTGTAAAATAAACAAGAAATGATCAAGGAATGAATTCTGGAGCACATCCTTGTTAAGGAGGACAAGAAAAAAAAAGGGAATTTCTAAACAAGAGCTAAGAGAAAACAACAGTGCAACTGCAGTTTCCTGGAAGACAAGTGAAAGAGTAAATATTTTAAGGATGAAGAATTATCAAATGTGACATGTGAGATGAACATCAAGTACTGGATTGACCACCCCATGTGATCTAGGTTAGTCTCACAACTCAGAGTAGTAATGGTCCAGATGGTGAGTTGATATAGATATATCACTTAGAACAATGGTTTCCAAACTTTGCCGCATTTTGGAATGAATCACCTGAGAATCTTTTAAAAATAGTGCTACCTAGTCCCACCCCCCAAAAAGAAAACCCCATTCTGATTAGGATTTTTTAAATAAATTTTTTTAATGTTTATTTATTTTTGAGAGAGAGAGAGAGAGAGAGAGAGAGAGAGAGAGAGTGGGGGAGGGACAGAGAAAGAGGGAGATACAGAATCCAAAAGCAGGCTCTAGGCTCTGAGCTGTCAGCACAAAGCCCGATGTGGGGCTCGAACTCACAAGCTGCAGGATCATGACCTGAGCTGAAGTCAGATACTTAACCAATTGAGCCACCCGGGCACCCCTGATTTAGATTTTTTTAAAGCTCCCCAGCTGAATCTCACATACAGCAAAGTTTAGGACACACTAGTTTAGAACAATGCCAACAACAAAAAAAAAGATTTTGGGGACAAATTAAGTTGAGGAAGCTTGTGGGAAAGGACAGGGTTTGGGAGGAAAGGGAGTAGAAATTACTGTGCAATTGACAAATTATGGAGGCAGAATAATTGTAAATTGATTATTCATGATCCAAGGGCTGCCTTGGCAAGTATAATCACATCAGTTTTTCCTCACTTGGCACACCAAAACTTTTGGTCCTTCTACCCAAATTAAGTAGATCTCTAGCTCTGCTCAGCAACTGTTGAACAAAGGCAAAAAAAAAAAAAAAAAAAAAAAGTCTCTATGAGAGATTAATGCTTCTGAATGGTGGGCAAAGCCAGAATGCACAGACTGAAAAAGAGCCAGTGATGAGTCACCCTCAGCCCCAGTGACAATTTGCAGTGACACTTTCCAAGCAGCTCTGAAAACAGTTCCTACCACCACTTCAGACTGCCTGAAGAATTAAGATCACAGATAGGTTTTATTTCTTCTGTAGCTGATGTAACCCTATCCAGACTATTTTTTCTCTCTTAGAAATCTTGCAGCTGTGAGTTTAATGCCAAGTTGCATGTTTCAAATAAAGATCAATAAAAAAGACCTAAGTCGGAAAACAAGAGACTCTCTGAGATTCTTTATACACCAGCTGTTAACTTTTGTGTTGAAATTCTGGTTGGATATTTGATGCTTTCCTTTAATTCAGAAAAGCACTTAAAGCACTTAGGGAAGCACTGGATTGATTTTCAATTTGGGAATCCCATGTCTTCAGAGCAACTCAGAAATAGTTCAATAAAATTTTGTGAGTAAGTTTTCTGCTCTAGCAAGCAGGTAAATGGAGTTAGAAATGCATTCTGGAAAAATGAAAGTTTGCTTATGATGCAAGAAGAAGCTCACAAAGAAGGAAATGTGAACACAATCGGGAGGGAAATCAGATGTGAGTGCCCTGACTAGGTAGGAGGGTTCCAATTTAGGGGAGGGGTCAAAGATTAGGAGTTGCAGCGGCAATTGTAAAAGAAAGAAAAGCCTGGAAAAAGAGAGATCCCTGATCAGAGAGAAGGGGTAGATAAAAGAATAAAGAATCATTGTGAATAGGAGAAATAAGAAAGGAAAGAAACATGCAAAAAAAGAGTCCCAAGACAAGAGTGAAGAGGCATAAGAAGGCCAGTTAAATGGAAAACTTTGGGGCAGGAGAAAGGAAAAGGGAGTGTTCCTGGAACTGACAGGGACCGGTGGTTATGGCCGAAGCTGGGAGAAAGGTTCTGTCCTGATCTGAAGGAGGAAGAAGGATCAAACTCTCTGTTTTCTGCCATTACTGATGACTTTTCGAACTGTCATCCCTACAGCAAAAAAAAAAAAAAAAAAAAAAAAAAAGCATCGGAGTAAAACAAAAACTATCTGTAGATGACAGAAATTAAAATAGTTGTGGTTAATTTATTGCTGATCATTTCCAAATGTGAAAGGTCTGATGAAAGTTCATAACAAGAACAGTGCAACTGACAAGCAAATTTGGCTGAATACGTGGCATGAAAAACAAGATCAGAGAGTTCTTTCAAAACACTTCAGTGAATGAGTAAGCATATTTGCAAAGAAGTCAGTGGATGTTATATCTGATTTATAAAATTAAATGAATATACAGAGGAAATACTTTTGTGATACAATAATCCTGAGACATAATACACATAACATACCAACAATATGCAAATAGTATGCTAAGAATATCCCAAGATTATCCAGTAAAGAGATCTAATAAATAAGTATGGTGTAGAGTATAGACATCCATATTTTTATAAAACCTCATGGAACCGTCTGATGTACATCCTCAACTGAGAGTCACTGGCCTAGAAGATATTAGATCCAAATGAAGAAGTTTGTGGCCAATAAGCATTTTAAATAATAACTGAAATTTATGACTAATAACAGTTTACTATTTAGTTTGATGCCTAATATCATAAGGCAAAATAGCACCAAGTAGAATCATGTCGTGGACAGCAAGAGCATTGACAAATCCCTAGGAACTTCATATACAGGTTGAAATTTCTGAAATATTTATATTAATAATATTTCACTTATAAAAATTTTACCTAGGGGAAGGATAAACATCTCTTTTCAATTGACAGCTCTTCTCAATAGGAACATAGATTTTTTTTAAGCCTAATTATTTCTAGTACTTTCCAAGATGAAGGAATAAATCTTCGTGATTTTGCAGGGACCCTCTGGGAAATCACAAATATAGTTCTAGGTACAAAAACTATCCTGTAAATTTTATGTTATTTTTCTTCCTATACTGAGAGCTTGATTTGGGGAAGGCAAAAATAAATATTATTGGAGGAGATTTAGACTTAAGATAAGACCATGGGTGCCTATAAAATAAAACTTGCTACCTATTTAATTGAAGTGACAACAGAATTTTAAAATACACATAGGAGGTAGCATAATTGTAAAAATGTTACCTTTTTTCAGAAGTGAAGCTTCTTTGTTCTTCTCTTTTTTTAATTGTTTTTTTAAAAAGTAATACAGGATGTAATAAAGACAACATAAAGCACAGAAAGTTACTGATAAAACAATCTTTGTTATGTAGGCAAATAACACAGAAAGATTAACCCTTCATATTATAATGAAAGCAATAAACAGTAAATCAAGGAAGCAATCCCATCAACACTGAGCAAACTTTGCCAAGCTATTAAAACATTCCATAGCTTTTCAGACTCAGGTATTATAAACCAAGGCAAATAAAATTTACATTCCAAGCTGTGGCCTTTCATTGTGCCCTCAAGTATTCTGGAACATACTGGGCCTTTAGGATAAATATTGTAAGACCGTGAGAACTAATTTCATAAGAAACAACATACAAGGCTTTCATCATTACTGCCTTCAAATGAACCAATAAAAGAGCATTTTAAAAGATCTCAGTTTCCAATACATTTAAAAATCAGTAGACATAACCCACATAAACATTCTTTGGAGTCCTTGATAAGGTATAAGGGTATAAATGGGTCTGAAGAACAAAAACAGAAAAAAAAAAAAAAAAAAAAAAAAGGGAGGGGGTGGACAGAGAAGTACTGTGTTAGGAAAAAACTATTATTTTCCTTGGAAATAGAAGTACATATGTAGTCATATTTTCTGTCACTATTGCTCCTAGTAGTCTCAAGCAACAATATTAATGATAAGTTTTAGCCAAAGTAATTGAAGTCTATTTCACAGAGAAAATTTGGGTATGGATAATGGACACCAGTCTGTCACAAATTAGCATTTTAGCCCACAAGCAGAACTCATAAGTACATGCTTTCTATAGACACATACTTTCTATAGACACATACTTGCTACAGCCTAATATGCCTTCTGAAAGTGGCAAAACTTTACTAAAGATCTAGCATATCTGTAGCATATTAAAAGCAAAAGCATATAAACAAAAGTATGCTTAGTCATCAATTGTCCCGTGTTCTTACTTAAAAGTGATTTAACTCTCCAGGATTAGCTCACTTCAGTCTGTCTAAAGTTTCAAGTTCCCTAAAGATCTTTTTTTTTTTTAATTGAGGTATAACTTACATACCATAAAATTCCCCATGTTAACATGTACATTTCAGTGGCTTTTCGTATATTCACAAGATTGTGCAACCATCACCATTACCCAATTCCAGAATATTTTCATCACTCTCAAAAGAAAACCCCATACCCATTAGCAGCAACTTCCCATTTTCCCCTTTCCCCCACTCTTGACAACTGCTAATATACTACCTGTATGTCTATTTGCTTTTACCTACTCTGTACATTTCATATAAATGGAGTCCTACAACATGTGGCCTTTTGTTTTTGGCAGTATGTATCAAAATTTTCTCCCTTTTTATGATCAAATAATATTCCATTGTACGAATATACCACAATATGTTTATATCTCCATCAGTTGGTGAATATATGGGTTGTTCCCACTTCGGGGCTATTATGAATAATGCCTCTATAAACATCTGTGTACAAGTTTTGATATGAACATACGGTTGAATTTTCTTGAGTGGAACCTAGCGGTTGAAATTTCTGGCTCATATGGTAACTCTACATTTAATTTTTGAAGAACTACAAAACAGTTTTCGGGGCAGCTGAATTATTTTGTACTCATGCCAGCAACGTCTGAGGGTTCCTATTTTTCTACATTCTCACCAACACTCGTTATTGTCTTTGATTACAGCCATCTCAGTGTGTGTGAAGTGGTGTTTCATTGTGGTTTTTAATTGCAATTCCCTAGTGACTAATGAGGTTGAGCATCTTTTTCATGTACTTCCTGGTCATTTGTATATATTCCTTAAAGAAATGTTTATTCAGATCCTTTGCCCATTTTTCAAGTCGTTATTTGTCTTTTTATTGTTAAGTTTCCCTAAAGATCTTAGAAATTATCGTCAAGCTGGCATACTTGAAAACATGATTCCTGGGCGCCTGGGTGGCGCAGTCGGTTAAGCGTCTGACTTCAGCCAGGTCACGATCTTGCGGTCCGTGAGTTCGAGCCCTGCGTCAGACTCTGGGCTGATGGCTTGGAGCCTGTTTCTGATTCTGTGTCTCCCTCTCTCTCTGCCCCTCCCCCGTTCATACTCTGTCTCTCTCTGCCCCAAAAATAAATAAACGTTGAAAAAAAAAATTAAAAAAAAAAAAAGAAAACATGATTCCTATTGAAATAGTTTCAATTTAGTGTTTTGAATATTAATGAATTTTAAATACACAGATTCACATTTTTATAAACAATCAGTATACCTTCATAAGTTTAGATAAAGCATGCCCAAATAGAATTTTAAAAATGCACTTTTATATTATATTCAACATTGGTAAATATTGCTGTTATCATACCAAAATTACTCAGTTAGTCCTATTTGCCAAAGTTTTACCTTAATTATGTGAACATGGATTCTTAAAATGTTTCTGAGTTTCTGCAAGAGTGCTTTTTTTTAAAAAAAAAATTTTTTTTTCAACGTTTATTTATTTTTGGGACAGAGAGAGACAGAGCATGAACGGGGGAGGGGCAGAGAGAGAGGGAGACACAGAATCGGAAACAGGCTCCAGGCTCTGAGCCATCAGCCCAGAGCCTGACGCAGGGCTCGAACCCACGGACCGCGAGATCGTGACCTGGCTGAAGTCGGACGCTTAGCCTACTGCGTCACCCAGGCGCCCCAAGAGTGCTTTTTAAAAAAAAGCTGTAGCACACTAAAAGTATTATTAGCTCAAATACCATATTTTCTTGGAATTTTAGAGATATTCAAAGTATACATTTATCTCGAAGCTAACTGGAACAGAGCTTCTTTATTTTTCTATTTACTCTTTCTGTCCTTCAGCACCAGGGAAACATTCTTCTCCCTCTGCCTGAGTGTCCAGTGGTCTGACCACAAAGCATTACTGCCTGCCTGACTTCTCTCATTCCTCCCGGCTTTTCTTACTCAGGCCAGATTCCATGACCTACTCTCTTGATCTTTGTTATATCTGAAATTTCCCCTCTACCTCATCTTTTTTGTAAAAGTCTTGTTTATATCTGAGTCTTCTCTGTCATTACTTTTCCATTCTTATTTGTTTTTGTCTTTTTTTCAACTGTTGCCCTAGGCAAATGGATAAAAGAGTAGCTCTTCAATCATTTGCTTTACTGTTGCTTTAGACTTTTATCCTTTTTTCAACTTTATTTATTTTGAGAGAGAGTGTGTGTGCATGCATGTGCAAGCGGGGTAGGGACAGAGAAAGGGGGGGGAAGAGAGAGAGAGAGAGAGAGAGAGAGAGACAGAGGGAGAGGGAGAGAGAGGGAGAGGGAGAGGGAGAGGGAGAGGGAGAGGGAGAGGGGAACAATACCCAGCAGACTCCATGGTGTTAGCACAGAGCCCGACATGGGGCTCCATGTGGAACTTGATCTCACGAACCATGAGATCATAACCTGAGCTGAAACCAAGAGTCAGACTCTTAACAGACTGAGCTACCCAGGTGCCCTGCTTTAGACTTTATTCTAATCAAACTTTCTTAATCTCTATTTTATGCTCCATCCATCTCAAATTTCTTAATTTTCATTAAAGCACTTAATGTTACAAACAAACTTAATGTTACAAACAAACACAAACATCCTTTCTCTGTCATTTGAAGTAGTAATCTTTAAAGTATTTTTATCTACTATGTTTTCCCTACCGTCTCTCTTCATAAGAACCTTGGAGACAGGTCTCAGGAAGGAAGGGGAGTCAGGAGGGAGAAGAGGAGGGAAGGAGGGAGAGAAAGAAAAGGCAAAGAGAGGGAGAAGATGGAAAGTCTCTTTGGCTGCTTGGACTCAGCAGATAGAACTTGTTCCCACCTTCCTGCATTAGAATACTTTGGCTTTGCTCCATAAATTCTATAAAACATCTTTGTAACATAATTACAAGTGCTTAAAAATATAATAATAGGCTTGTCCATCAATAACACTTGCTTCAAATTGCTCTTTCATCCTAGTGAGCAAGACTCTTTGTGAGAGAGCTAGCCAAGGATAAGGGTGCATTCTGGGGTTCTAGACAAGGGCTCCCCTTAACAGTTGAAAGGTTCCAGGAGGTCTAAGCTGAAAGGTAAGCCAACAACTTGGTTGTTAATGGATGTCAACTATGGATCCAGCAGAACTCCAGGCATTGTGGAACATGAAGATGTACACAATAGAGTGCCTGCCCTCAAGCAGTTTATAATAAATGGTAATACTGAATTAAGTGTCTATATACATCAGAACATAAGGGTGTACATGAGTGACTATATCAGTGCTTAGAAGGTGAGCACTGTGGACAGAAATGGTCTTGGAACAGTTTCATAAATGAGACTGGCTTGAACTGTACCTAGAAGGAAGGGAAGGATTGGGCTGGATAGAAGACATGAAGGCTGGAGAGAGATGGCTATTATTATCAAATAAATGTAAGCCAACCCAGAGGAAGGAAAAGATACAGAGTATTCAGAAAATATTGAAGAAGATAAAAATGAAAATGTTTTCAAGGGCCTTGAAGGCCAAACTTAGGACCCTGAATGCTGCTCTTTATCCTGTCTTGACTGGAGAACGGACCATAAATTCTGAACAGGACTTCTTTGCCTGTGCTATTCCCTCTACCAGCAATGGTCTCGTCTTCACCCTCACTCCCACCACCACCCTTTTCTTGCTATGGCCAGCTCTTCATATTTGCTTTGAAGGTCCACTTCCTCAGAACACCCTGCATATGTAATCTACTCCCCCTTAACTTTCTGTCACAGAATCTGTGATTTGTTTGCATATAATTAATTCAACCACCAAGTGTAACTCTGTATTTACTTATCTACCTAGCTCTTCCACCAGCACCAACTTTCACAAACTCAAGGACCACATCCTTTGTATTTGTTTATAATGTTTCCTTGATAATAATGGCCACCTCTCTCCAGCTTTCCTATCTCAATACAGCCAAACCCTTCCTTCCCTTCCAGACCCAAATCAAGTCAGTCTCATCCACAAAACTATTCCAGCCATTTCTGTCCACAGCACATCAAGAAGAGAGAGGGCCAACACCCCTGTGAATGTCAACTTTGTAAGCAGTTAAAAAATAGGAGAGGGACTCTAAGAAAGAGAGGAATAGAGGAGACAATGTCCCCAATCACAAGAAAGAAGAGTTTCAAACAGGGCAGGGGTGTGGTGGTGGTGGTGGTGACAAATAGCCTTAGAAACCATACAAATGCAGAATGACAACAAAGGGTTTCCCACTTAGAAATAACCATGGATCTTTAAGAGAAAGTTTCATAAGTGTTCAGGATGGAAAGCATACTAATAAGCATAATAATAATAAGCATCATAAGTAGGGATGGAAAGCATATTGTCAGAATTCAAGAGTGTGCTTTTGAGAAGTCTGGAAATAGAAGAAAGGTAGGTTGCATTTAAAGATAGGAGAAATATGGATAGTTGACAAGAGAAAGATTAAAGATGTAGAGGCAAGAAAGGATGGCTGATGGTGTTGAATAAGAGAGTTGGGTGGGAGTCATTAGTGATGCATTGTTAAAAGAAGCTTCACAACATTCTTCACAGAATTGCCAAGACTGCATAAGGCAGTAACTTAACATCACATGTGCCAATTCCTCATGTGTTGGAACAATAGCAAAAGGCCATAAAAGATGCCTGACAAGCAACAGGTCTGTGTTAATAAGACATTGAGGAATGAGCACAAAACCAACTGAGGTAATTGGGGGGTTGCCCAACCATACCCATTTAACTTCTCCTCCATTTATCTTTACCAAAATAAATTTTCAGGGCTTTCATTCATATACTTAAGAAAATGTTTTGCAAAATCTTTCCCTACAACATCATAGAATTCAGATTGAGAAAGGGCATTAACATTATGTAATCAGCAATGGGCAGGAGATGTGAATAGACATTTCTCCAAAGAAGACACAGATGGCCAACAGGCACATGAACAGGCACATAAAAAGATGCTCAATATCATTAACCATCAGGAAAATGCAAAATAAAGCCACAATAAGATATTACCTTATACCTGTCAGAATGGCTATCATCAGAAAAACAAGAAATAACAAGTGTTGGCCAGATTGTGGAGAGAAGGGACCCTCTTACTGTTGGTGGGAATGTAAATAGGCACAGTCACTATGGAAAACAGTATGGGGGTTCTTCAAAAAGCTAAAAATAGAATTACTCTATGATCTAGTAATTGCACAAATGGGTATATACCTAAAAAATACAAAAACACTAATTCAAAGGGATACGTGCACCCCTATGTTTATTGCAGCATTATTTTTAATAACCAAACCATGGAAGCAGCCCAAGTGTCCACTTGATACATGAATGGATAAAGAAGATGTGGTATATATACAAAATGGAATATTATTCAGTCATAAAAAGGAATAAAGGAATTAAATCTTAACATTTGCAACAACACGGATGGAGCCAGAGAATATGGTGCTAAGTGAAATAAGTCAGTCAGAGAAAGACAAATACCATATGATTTCACTTGTATGTGGAATTTTAGAAACAAAACAAACAAGTAACGGGGGGGGGGGGGGGGAGAAAGACACACTGAGAAATAGACTCTTAACTATAGAGAACTGATGGTTACCAGAGCAGAGGTGGGTAGGAGGATGTTTGAAACAGGTGATGGGGATTAAAGAGTACACTTATCATGATGAGCACTATGTATAGAATTATTGAATCACTGTATTATACCCCTAATATAACACTGTATGTTAACTAACTAGAATTTAAATTAAAAACTTAATAAAGAAAAAAAAAGAAAATGAAAACACTAACTTGAAAAGATACATGCACTCCCATGTTCAATGCAACATTAATTACAACAGTCAAGACACAGAAAAAACCAAAGTGTCTGTCAATAGATGAATGGATAAAGATGTGGTATATACATACATATATATACAACAGTAATAACTCAACCATACAAAAAGAATGAAATCTTGCCATTTATAACAACGTGGATGAACCTAAAGGGTATTATGCTTAGCGAAATAAGTCAGACCAAGAAAGACAAATACTGTATGATTTCACTTATGTGTGGAATTTAAACAACAAAACAAAACCAACTCAGATAAACAAAACAGAATGATGGTTTCCAGAGGAGAGGAAGATTTGGAGGTGGAGGGAGGGGGGGTGAATAGGTGAAGGGGACCAAGAGGTATAAACTTCTAGTTATAAAATAAATAAGCCATGGCAATAATAATGTACAGCATAGGGGATGTAGTCAATGTCGTATTAGGTTTCTGTGGTGACAGATGGTAACTGGACTAATTGTGGTCACTATTTCATAATATATATAGATGTTGAATCACTATGTTATACATATGAAACTAAAATAATATTGTGTGCTAACTACACTTCAATAAAAAAAATTTATCTAATCATGGACAACAATGCACCCAAATCAAGAATGACATTTTCTTTTCCCAACTGTAGTTTCCTTTTGCTTCTCTGTAGGGTAGTATTTCTTTTTAAAACATTTCACTCTTCCACTAAAATATGACAAAGGCATAGTCAATAAATAGAAATTCTCATCTTTCCATGTCCAAATCTCTAACTGGTTTAATAATTCACTCCCTCTCAGTGCCTAAAAAATGGGACTTTTATCTTTGAATCTATCTGTAAAGCCATTCTCTTCCCCTCCCACTTGCTAAATGGACTCCATTTATCACTCATTTTATGGGAGCTTATCTAATCCAGGAGAAGTTTGATCAGATAACCTGGTCCTTAGAAAACCAGAGGAAGATTGCTAGGAATGACTTCTATTGTTTGAGAATCTCTCTTTGATCTGAAATTTTTAGGAAGGCTGCAGGATGTCTCCAGGGTCTCTTGCGTTTTTGATGGTCCAGGAAATGATTACCCTGGTCTCAGAGTCTGCAGTCTTTGCTGAACGTGCTCAGTGGATTGAATCCTTCAGAATGATTTGAGGATGAGCTTAATCCCCAGTCAGAGACCGAACATTCCTAGTTTAATGTTGTGATATAATATGACAGATTTATACATTGTTCTGACATAATGAAATGCAAAGGAATGAAGTGTTTTATTTACAAAATAACCTCTTATTTCCACAGTTCATTCATAGTTACACAGGCTTTCTTGACCTTGTCAAAATGGCCCCAGGAAGCATCGCCATGAACCTTGCAGAACAGCCTGACCACTTTACAAAGACCAGAGCATTGGGCCAGAAAGTCATGAGGGAAGGGAACAAACAACATAAACAAACAAGAAACAAAACCAGGAGACCTGGGACCATCCACTCCTCAAGAGCCTCCATTCTTTCCTCTGTGTGGATACAGAAGTCACAGAGTAAATGTTGAATGAATCCCTTCTCAGGTTCATCATTCACTCAACAAACATTGCTGATCATTGCTTCAGCAAACATTGTGTTCTCTCTAGGAGATATAAGAAAGTACAAAGAAGAAAGGGGTACCCTTCTACACTCAAGGAGAAAGCAGCCTCGAGAGAGAACGAGGCAAATACTTCAATTCAATGTACTATACCCTACAGTAGAAAACATACAGGTATTAGGGGGTCACAGAGAAGAGATTAAACTAATCCTGGGGTAGTTAAGAAAGCCTTAGAGAATCATTTTAACTGAAAATCATTTCAGCTGTGTTATAAACCAAACTCCTATGAGTTTGGTTCAACTCCCCATGTAGAGACCATGGGGAAAGATTGGGTACTTTCTCTTCTAAACAGTGTTCTGGCTATAATATTAAAGGGTACAGAATCCTTGGCTATGACTCTTCAGGAAATTTGGAAAGTGTTTGAGTGAGTGTATAGAGAGACACTGATTCCCACTCTCTTCCAGAGTAGTACAGGGCCTTGGCATGGGGAATAACAGGAGTCACTCTAGATAACGCCGTTCTTATTTACTAGAGCAAAGTACATGCCCCCAGATGGGTTTTCTGGTATATCTGGGTAGGAGCAAGTGGATAAAAAAAAGAAATGCCTTTTTCATCATCAAAGTTTTTTATTCCCCCCTAGTTTTGAGAGAGAGGAGAAAAAGCAGACCTCATTCTCAAGCACAGCTCTGCTCAAAATGTGGTGGAAACATCAGCAGCATGAGCATCACCTGAAAGCTTGTTAGAAATGCAGAATCTCAGGCCCCAGGCCCAAACTACTGCATCAGAGGCTGCGGTTTAACAATCCACAGGTGATTTGATTTCTATGCCTGTTAAAGTTTGAGAAGCTCCGCTCTAGACCAGCGTGGTGGTTGAACACTGCAATCACCTGAGGAGGCTTTTAAATTACTGATCCCACCCCCCAGGAGTTCTGATTTAAATGGTCTGGCTTCCTAAATGATTCCAAATGTGAGAGAAGGTAGTAAAGCACGTGGAAGCCTCCTGTTCCCTATAAGAACCTCTGAAATCGCAGCGGGTCTGGGTGCTGCTGACGGGGAGTGGGTAGGAAGAGCTTCCTGAAGCTCAGCGAAGCGGCTGCCCCTTCATACAGGTAGGAGCCGGGACCAGGCTGTCTGCTCAGGTTCAGGGGCTGGACTTACCCTTGGGCACGAACTCGTTAGGGCTATTCACCAGGCACTTCAGTATGTGGAATCCATGTAGAAATTTGTTATGGTAGATCAAAACCTTAAGCCTGGAATGTTCTATGTATGCTTACGTGTTTAGCTCATCCTCGGGCAAATCATTTGCATTCAGAGGAGGGTCCTGCTCTGTGGAAGGGAACAGAAAGGGAAAAGTCCAAGAAAAGCGAGGGGCCTAAAGCTGTCAAGCAAGAGACAAATAAAAAACCAGAGAGGAGTTACTCAAAGGATGCAGCACCCAGGGAACCCCAGCCATGAGTCAGCACAGGGGAGGCCCAGCCCCTTCTAGGGGAGCCTGACTGAGGATCAGGCTCAGCTGCTGGGCTGGGCAGTGCGTGCTGCTGTTTCTCGTCCCAAGACCAAGTCTTAATAGCAACTTCCCTTCCTCGGCTGCTTAGACTTTTTTCCCCCCTGTGGCTGGAAAGAAGTGTCACATTTTACTCTTAGCTCTCTCCCCCCACCCCCTCCCAGAGAGCATTTGCCCATGGGGGGGGGGGGGGGTGGCGCGGCACTGTGAGCTCCCTCCAGCCTCGGGTGACTGCTGTAAGTAACTTTCAGCTCCTCTCCTTGTAACACCATGACGTTCCTCCGGAAGCCTAGGAGCCGGACAGCTGCTTTTCTGCCTCTCTCCCTGCTCTTTTTGAAGATTCTGCAACCAGGGCACAGCCACCTTTATGGCAACCGCTACGCTGGGTGAGTGGAGCGACTTTCATTCCCTATATGGCTTTTAGTTGGAGGAGGGGGCTGATTTGCTCCTGAACATGCCTCCCTTTCCCCCCCACGTCTGTGGTCTCTGTGTGAATCTGTACACTTTCCTGGTCACCTAAAGTAAAATGTGCGTGCAGCTCCCGGCTCTTGGGTTTAGCTCACTGAGAGAATGTGATGGTCCCAACTGTAGCTTTTCATACTTCCTATAGTGTGCCAGCCTGTGGCCCGCAGTTGAATGAGATTCTGTCCTTGGAGGAGCCACGGCCAGTATTTGCGGTGTTTGCCTTGGTTGATGCTCCGTAGGAAGGATGCTGTTGTTCCATGTGAACTATGACCTGAAAATGAAGACCTCTCCTTCAGAATTGTACACAGGAGTGGTTGAAACTCCATAGTGATTGAGAACGGTGTGTGAGGGCGTGTGAGGGTGTGTGAGTACTTGCTAACCTACGGAGTAGTTACTAGATCTTCAAATCTGAACAATGCAAATGAGCCACCTCAAAATAAGCAGAATAAAAGTAGCCAATTGTGAAGCTATCGTATTTTTCTCAAGGGAGGAACTTAAACGGGGAAAACAGTGAGGTACCTACCCACCCCCACACAGGTTAGGGTACTTCATGTTTGCCTCTCATAAGGAGGCCCAGGGCTGCATATAAAGCAGTGTGACTATGCATCTTATTCTGAAGGCTTGCTGTGGAATATACGGCAAGCGCTTTGCTCCTATTTGCAGGGGGGTGCTTCTTTGAATCTGGAAGGTAGGGCATTGCTGCATTTTTAAAGCAGGAATGAACCTTCGATGGCTCACCTAGTTCAATTGCATTTTACAGAGGAGGAAAACCAGGTCTTGGATCTTTTGACCCAATCCTTCAAGAACTACCAGTTGAGGAAAGTTTTTCACCTAGATGCGGACTAGGACCAGGTAGTGCCTGGGATCTTAAGGCAAAGTTGTTTTTAACAGGAATGGTGTAAAGAAGAGTTCAGAAGTATGACCCTGAGAAAGCAAATGTTTCCCTTGCTCAAAGAAGCTAAGCACTGCCTTCATTGTGTGTCCTGAATACAGTGCTTGCAGAGGAAACTTCAGAAAAGCTGTCCTCCATTTTAGGGGGTGCAGGCTGGGGGTGGAGGCATTGGCTGAGATAAGGGCTATAGATAACTCAATCCCCAGTTTTTATACCAGGGTGTTCCTGGGAGGCACAGAAAGGCATGAACATCTGAAGGCTGCTTTCCAGACTCCTAGACACATGGTACAGGCTTTACGTTCTGTAATGTCCTTGCCCTTGGAGATCTGGGCAAGGGAACCGTGTTTAATGACTGGTGGCGCAGGCCCGGCTGTAGAATTTACCGACTCTCCTGGCTGGCGTCAGACCAGGTGATAATCTATCTCGGGCCCGTGTGACCTAGGATTGCTCCTCCATTCAGCTGTGGCCCTGTTCTTCATTATCTCAGTTATGTGGTGTTGACCAAGTTCCCGGACCTGCTTCAGCTGAGCAGGTGTGTGCACTTCCCTAAGTGCCGCTTAGAGGAAACGAGGCCAATAGTGGAGATTTGGCTTTAGGGTTTGCTACCACTGGAACCTTTCTGGAGGAAGCTGAACTACCTTGTCTGTTCTGCAGTGAAAGCCTCAATTGCCGTTTTCCCTTTGGCTGCTAAGTAAGTTAGTCCCAAATGTATAAATTACCAAATGTCTGAAAGTTGGAGGAAAAAGCTGAAACACTCAAAACTGAAAGTAGCCTTGTCCATCACTGTGGAAGCCTAGAGTTGCTGTAAAACCAGGAGTGTCTCAGAACACTTCCATCAAAAATGGGTTTTAACTTTGCTTTATTCTCATTCTCTCCTTACCAAAGACAGAAATGCCACTTTGGGATTATTTTGCTTTATTTACTAAGGAACTACTTTGTGCAAGTCTAGCTCTTCCGCAAATAAAAACCTGATGAGGGTGCATCTGGGTGGCCAGTCTGTTAAGCGTCTCTTGACCTTGGCTCCAGTCAGGGTCTCACCGTCATGAAATTGAGCCTCGCGTCCTGCTTGGATTCTCCCTCCCTCTCTCAATACTTTTTTTTTTTTTTAAACACTAAAAACCTGATGGATGACCTGGTGCAATAGTTAAGCCCCTATGAGGGGCTCAAACTCCCAAATCATGAGATCATGACGAGCTGAGATCAAGAGTCGGATGCTTAACTGTGCTACCTAGGCACCCCTGGAGCAACCCTATTTCTTGAATGTTAGTAAATCATTTTTGTATGTCTTGGTTGAGTCTAATAAGCAATTATCATTTGTGGGACTCACTACCTGAATAAAACAGAACACTCCAGGCAGACCAGCATGCTTCCTGAGTGCAGTTAATGAGCTCAGGCCTCTTTCTACATAAACTATTAACAGTTGTGTAATGCCAATTGTATAATGCTTAGTAAGTGGCAAATTGAATCACCTGAGTGTGGGGGAGGAATTAGACCAGGAAAACTTGACAAAAGTTAATACCTTCTTAGAGAGCTGTATTACATAATTACAAGAGAAATCTTAAAAATAAATAGAAAAATGAAGCCAAGTACACAAAAATTTCAAATGGTATTGATGGATACTGTCAGAAGGCTTCAGGGATTACAAATCCATAGTCCAACATTTCTGTGTTAAACACCAGTCAGTGGGATTCCTACACAAGCAACACTGATCTTTTTTTTCCTTGCCATGAATTCCTGGAAGCAGACTTAATGGTTCTGTGATTATATCTGAAGCAAAAAAACAAGGATTTTCTGCATCACCTGAAATCTGTGCGCATGTGTGTGTATACTCTAAGACCATGAAACAAGTTCTGGAAATGGTGTAAAATCAAAGTGGGTATGATTTTAAGAACTACAGTATCTTCTTTGCGCCAGTTAGTGAGCATAACGTTTGAAAGTCCAGAAGTTCAACTGTCTGGGTTTCCACTTCTGCTTTGCCACTGTTAGTAGCTCTGTTACCTGGGGGCAAGCTCCTTAACCTCTCTGACCCTCCATTTCCTTATCTGGGATAATGGAGATAATCCGAGAACCTTCCTCAAATTGTGAGGATTGAATGCAATAGGAGGTTATTGTATGGTTCTTGACACTAAGTTAACAGGGTGATAAAGTAGCTAATACTTCCCAATACTTGATATCTACTGTTTTAAAAAAATCTCTGAACAACCTCATGTAATTCTGGGTATCCCTGTTTTCCAGATAAGCTAAATGAGGTACAGACTGGGTAAAGCCCAAGTTGAGAGCTAACTAACCCAAAGTCACTATACGAGCAGAGATCGGATTCTAACCCAGCTGGGTGTGACCTGACAAGCTCTATTTCACACTATCCCCTGTCTAGATACGGAGGAGGGGGGGAGGGAGAGGGAAAGAACTGCTCTTAAGGAAAACTGAAGGTTTAACCTTGTTTGGGGAACTGCTAGTTTCAGGGTAAGGTGTGGATTATGTAGATAAAACTGAAGGTTTAGTTGTGGTTCTTATGTAGGGTGAGGAGTCACTGATGTCTACCTGCTTTTCTAATAAGGGATAGGAAATGGAAGATGAAGGAATTTTAGGTGGTCACTACAAAGCACAGAAAGTAGCCATGGACGTGTGCCTTCATTCAAATAATACCCTGTGCCAAGAACCGTGACCAACAGAGTCCATGCTGATGGTCTTCAGTTTAGTAAAGAAAATAGCCCCACACACCACCTTAGTAGACAATGTATAAATGTTGTATGGGATGATCAGACTATAAGTACTGAAGTAATCTCTGAACCGAGAAGGGAGGAATAGAAATCTCTTCCAGGCCTTGCCTATTTCTGGTCCCCCAGCCCTAGTATAGTTCAGCTGGGGAGGAGAGAGCATATGTCCTGCTGCCAAAATCTTGAACCCACTGGTATTGATCTGCCTGCCAAGACCTCACACACTCCTTCCTCATTCTGCCCTGCCCATTTTGAAGACACCTGTCTCTGTGGTTATTTCCCCTCTTAGGGGAGCAGCTTCAAGGACTAAGTATCTTTCCCATGACCATAGGTACATGTGTGCAGGACTGGTTCCAGCCCACTAGCCAGCTGGTGCATTCTGCTTAGGGTCCATGCTATACCCACACACCCAGCCCCAACCCTGTTGTCCCCACTGCCACCCCCCACCCTAGTAACTTGTCAACTTCACTAGTCCTTCATGGACATAGGATCTGGAGATTGAAGACTTGAAGGAAATAAAGGGGTGGTAGTGGTTGTTTTAAAGCCATTTGGTTCTTGAAATGCTATAAGCAAGGAGGTTCCCAATTGGGATGTGACCTATTGAAAAGATAACTGAGAAATCCAGTGACTCAGTAGCATAGATTGAATTTCAGAGGCCTTGCGTTTTCCACCTTACCTCTCTGGTTATTCCCCTATGTGTCTCAACAGCAGCTTTTTATTCTTATCCCTGGATGGTGGCTTCATTTTAATGTCCTTAACTTCCAGAAACTTGGGGCTTAGAGTTGGAGATCAAATCGTGTGAATCTGAGTCCTCCTCTATGTTGGCAGTTAAAGCTCTTTTCAGGTAGGATGGTCAGAAATCATGATTTGCCCAAGACTGGCAATCTGCTGTTCTGGCCTGGTAATTGGCAATGCCCCATTTCAGTCTGAGCAGGGTCCTTATTTGGATGGTAAATCATGGGTTCAGCCTTCTTATTCACTATATTTGCCTTTTTAATGAGCTTTACTTCACGTCCTCAACTATTCAGAGAGCAAATTTAGCTCCTTCTATTCCTATAAAAAGTATCCTACTTGTCCTTGCCTCTCCTTTGCAACAGCTACCAGTTGTGTTCAGGATTTCCTTATCTCAGCCTAGATTAAAGTAGTTTTCTCCTGATCTACCTTTATCTAGTCCATTATTACACTGGTGATCTTCCTAAAATAAGACTGTGTTCCTCTCTTGGTCCAAGATCTACTGTGGCTCCCTGTTGCCAACTACATCAAATCTAGAATCCTTTGCCTGGCCTTCAAGGCCTCTGTGTCGGACTCTCTGGTCCTCTTGATTTCCCTCTTCCTCAGCCTCGAGACTCTTGTATATCCGGTCAGAGAAATAGCTTCAGCATTGCTTCACCCTTAAAACAGGTAGGCTCCATTCATCATGAGGGCCTAAAGCAAGAATGAGCCATCTCAGATCATGAATGATAGATTGAAATGTATGTGATAAAGATTTGGGGCATTAGGAATTAAGGATGTACAGTGGGTTTTAAGGCTGGTTTTTAACCTATTCTTCACAAGTCAGCATGTGGCCAATAAAATAGGTCTTCAGTATTTTCTGGAAGTTCCTTTGAGTTCTTAGCCCTTATAAACGGGAGAATAACTAGTTTTCGTTCTGCATTAGATCAAAGTGCAACTTGTAGGTGCTGGTTATCAGCTGTTTATACCCAAAGCTTTATTCCCTGCAGTCTCTTCTGTGTGTTGAGGCCTCTTGCTTTGCTTGCAATGCTGCAGGTCTCTATTCCTCTGACCTGAGCTCCCCATGGAGTACTGCCTGTCTGGGATCTGCATTCCCTCTGTCACTGAGCTAGTAGAAAGAGAAGTGTTTTATGTGCTTCTGGACCACTTTCTCCTTGGAGCCCAATCTGATAATGGAGCCTTTATTGTATGGCACCCAGATACATTCTGGGTAATACTATTAAGCATAATCACTTCCACTCCCTGAAAAGCAAGGAAGGAAGTTACTATTTCAGAACTTCAGTCTATATTGTAAAAGCTACATAAAGCATTAAATTTTTTGCCTGTGTAAATGGAACCGCTGATCAGAAAATGTCTTGTGACTTGTTATGTTCATTATGAGCACTCAGATAACTGGTTTATAGGATTAGAATTTGCATTGCCAAACATCCCTGCCCAATTTGCCTCTGGGCATCAGCTTCTTAGGATAAAGTAGAAGGTAAACTATGAAGTTTTCAGGTAGTTCTGGGTAGTAAATTTCATAAATGATTTTACTAAAAGTTCAAGCAAACTTCTAAGTGGCTGTCTTCAGCAAAATTACTGTTTTTCTCCATGTACTTTGAAAATCATAAAATATTATGTTGAGGATACTGTTGAGTTGTAGGTTTTTTTCTATAACCCCAAATCTCGATGGGTTAAACAAGAAATTTCTTCTGTAGAAATCCATGTGGGTATAGTTGGTGGTACCAGAGAACTAGGCTCTCTGTCCTGTCTCTGCCATGCTCAACACTCCCAAGTGTGATTCAGTGAATCTTCTAGCTCTTGCAGTCCAGCCAGCAGGCCCATAGAGAGGGTCGGTCACTCTCCTTTAAGACCACAGTCCTTTAATGTCCCTCCCTACTGGCCACAGTTGATTAGAGGGCTTTGGCTGCATAGAAGACTATGAAATAATGGCTGGAGATGGAGAAGGGGGGTGTTGGGGAGAACACACTAGGAAACCAGCATCTCTCCAGGGTCACCCTGATATTTAATAACTACCAACCCATTTTCCCTTCTACTTGGTTCTTCTAAAGTAATGTATCCAGATGGGCTTCTATAATTCTGTACTTCACGTGGATTCAAAATGTGCATTTTTATTCTGTAAATGGTTTTGAAGTCAGTGTCAGAACTGAAAGAGACCACAAAATAAGCTCAGTCCCCTTAATATGTGAAGAAGCCCAGCTTCAAAATAAGATTTGCAGAGCTGGGCGGGACTTGTAGCATTCCTAACTGTTAAACAGTTTGGTGAATCCAGCAATCTTAGTCTTCCCTATTCCCTAGTGTTATTGAGGATGAAGTGAAGGGATTTGGCAAGGCCTAGAAATGCTTAATGAGGGAGGATTTCATTTCATTTCAATAAATATTTGTAGTGTATCTGGCCCTCTGCTCATCTGGGACTACAGATAAAAGCAGTTCATGTGCACGGCGTAATGAGTAACTTGGGCAAGTAAACAATTCAACTCTGGCATCACTGTGCCCACAGACAAAACTCTGTGCTGACCAAGTACAGGAGAGGGTCACTTAATCTAGGACAAAGAGTGGAGAAAGTCAAAAAGGCTCTTTGGCTGTGAGAGGAGTTGTTAAAAGATAAGAATCTGGAATCAAAGTGAATTATTAAATATGCAAGATATTTTACATTCTTCTTTTGAATGATTGGGAGTCCAAGGACCTGGCTCTCCTCTCAGTCATAAAGAACAAATAGAAATTAGGTTAAGGCTTTCGAGGCACTGAGAATATATTTCCCGTGCAAAGAACTACAGGTGAGCATTCAGTCTAAGTCTAGAACATCAGAGTAATTAAGTATGACCAAAATGCCATTTCTCTGGGAGTGAGGAGAGGTGAGGTAAGCCTTCAAGGTCATGAAACCCTTTATGTCCCATAATATGGATTTCTGGTTTCTCCCAAAGATGACAGGGTGCTAATCAAGAATTTTACAAAGGAAATTTAGAGGACTTTTTTTTTCTTCCTCCTGAAGAAAGCTCCCTCTGCCATCATTGAGAAGGGAAGACTTGAAAGCTAAAGATTTGGAGCCAAAAGAATGGATATCATAGTGACCACAGCAATATGTGGCAGAGCCTGGCTTCTGGCAGTAATAAAAGGAAAGGAGGGAACCAATTAAATAATTACATAGTTTTCACAATTGGGTAACTAAAGGAGATAAGCAGAAATAGTGTAAAATGATCCTTATGATTGGGTAACAGAACTGAGCTCTTTGCAGAGAAGGTAAGTACTTCAGCTCTGTAGTTTGAGGTAACTATAAAGTGCCCAACTGAATAGATGGCTCTGAAGCTCAAGAGCTCTCTAGGCTGTGGAATATATGCCAGTAACTTATGTATAAATATAATTTAACCACAAGTGTATAATGGAACATCTAGGAAGCACTCATTACATGAAGAACAAAGTGCCAAAACCAAGGCGGAACTGGGTAGTGGGGTTGAGGGGTGGGACAGCCAGTCAGAGAAACAAAATAGAAAGGCCAATAAAGAAACCCAGGGAAATCTAGAAAGGTGAGGCCAGTCACATTAAATACAGCAAAGCAGTATCCATTGGCTTGGCCATTAAAGACCTCAAATCGTATTCTCCTTAGAGGTGCTCTTGGTGGAATGAAGGGTGAGGGAAATCCAGAGCATGATAAGTTGAGGAACTAAATGGTATGTGAGAAAACCAGGGAGTGTAGACTGTAATTTCAAGAAGCGTATCCATGAAGTGGGAAGTGGGAGTAGAGAGTTGAGAACTAGTGGAACGGGTTTTATTCCTGCTTTTACTAAAGGTAGGGGAGTATGTCCATGTTTTATGTCAGGTGGTAGGAATGAGAAAAACACTATACATAAGAAACGGAGTTGGGTCTCCTCTACACAGGGTTAGCTGGCTTCTTTCCTTTTTTTTTTTTTTTAAAGTCCTGGTCCTATAGAGACGTAAATGACCTGATGAAAGATTGCTTTGTTTTTTAAATTTAAATTTTATAGTGCAGAGCATTCTCCTACACCCTTTACCCAGTGTCCTCTGTTAACATTTTACAAAATGAAGTACTTTGTAAATTGGGATATAACCTAGGGTATTAAGTAAATTGTCTAATACTAGTTGGAAAGGCTCTCATGTAGGTAACCAGTTATAAAATTGATTCATCTTCTTGGGACTGAAAGATCTGTGAGAATGTCTCTGTGTCATCTTAGCCAAAAAATGGGGCTCCTTTCTCCCTCTTGTCAGTTACCTAAGGATTGGAGGTCCTCTTCCATCGTTTCAGTCCTTCCATCCTTCCTCCTCCCACTATGCTTAGCAAGTACCAGCGATACCAATGATGCCTTATTCCTTATCCCCAAGGAGGGTTAGAAGTATTCAAAGTAGAGTGAGCAGCTGGGTCTGTTTCTTGAGGGCTGAGATTTTAGTCCAATGATGCAAATGGATCATGAAAATGTGACTATCAGGTGGACCACCCTCTTCCTACTCTTTCTGGACCTTTAACATACACATTGTATTTTGTTTTTCTGTTTGTTTCAAGTTTATCTTTCTAAAGACCCAGACTGCGTGAGTGGGGGAAGGACAGAGGGAGGAGAGAATCCTAAGCAGGCTCTGCGCTATAAGCACAGAGCCCAACGTGGGGCTCAAACTCTCAAAACTGCGATATCATGACTTGAGTGAAACTGTGAGTCAGATGCTTAAGCAACTGAGCCACCCAGGTGGCTTTTGTATTTTTATAGAAGGCACTTCAGCCTTCTATTGCCAACTGCTAAATGATAGAATGTGTGTTACCATAGAAGTTTCCTCAGCAGATGCTTATTTTTGCACTTCACCTGTGACCACTTGTACTTGTGACCTCATTTGCCATGTTTTCACATCCCCTATCTACCTTCTAGATTTTCTTATCTAATTCATGAATCCTCTAAATGTCTAAGTTCCCACTTGAGATTTTTGTGAATGTAATGAAGACAGTTTGTAGTATGATAGGCTGTAATAAGACCCTAACCATATCAGTCCTTTTTTCCATGGAAGGTACGTGTGGATGATGTGATTGCAATTTACTTGGCATCAAAATTACTAAACATATGGAAGTTTAGAAGCATTTGGGACAAGCCTGTGTAGCAAGATGTTTGGAGTAAGAAACTTGCTGAAAAAATTTATTCTATGCCCTTGACTTACAGGACAGAAAAGCAGGACACGGGGAACTGGACTCCCCTGTGTGAATTTTCAGGTCTCTGTGTGTCAGTAAAAGGAATGACTGCAAATGACAAGTAGAAAATCATCTTAATAGACCATTGGATAGAAAAACTACTTGTGTGTTTCAGAGAGAAATACAGCCTGCCTGGCTTCCTTTGCCTAAAATGAGGGTGTTCATCCCCTCAGAACTTAATTTGCCTTCATAATCGTTCTTGTAAAACCTCCCCAGTTAATTCAAGCCCTTACTCCACCTCACTTCCTCCCATCCCGGATCCCAAATCTTTTGCTAATAAAAGCAAAGATGCATAGCATTACTGATCAGATGGAGGTGATGTGTACAACCTGAGTTCTCTCAGCTTCCATCCTCTCTAACTCAAACCACATAGGTCCCTGTCCCACCTCTTTCAAGACCATTTCTCTGTTACTCAGTCAATACTGTTTTTTCAAAGTATAGTTGACAGTGCCATTAACTTCAGGTGTACAACATCGTGATTTGGCAAGCTGACACCTTAAGCTCTGCTCTTCAGAGCAAGTGTAGCTACCATCTGTCGCTGTACAATGCTGTTACAATATCATGAACTATTTCCCTATGCTGTGCGCGTCATCCCAGTGACTTCTTTATTCCATACCAGAAGCCTCCAGAAGCCTTGCCCTTTCACTCATCATGCCCATCCCCCACCCCTCTCCCCTCTGGCCATCATCAGTGTGTCCTCTGTATCTGAATCTGTTTCTGTTCTGTTTTTTAGATTCCAACGCATAAGTGAAATCAGTTTTTCCTCTAACTTCTCTCACTTAGCATAATAACTTTTAGGGCCATCCATGTTGTTGTGAATGGCAGGATTTCCTCCATTCTTTCGACAAGTATTCTTGTGTGTGTGTGTGTGTGTGTGTGTACACACATCTTCATCTATTAATGCACAATGGGGTTGTTTCCATATCTGGTCTATTGTGAATGTTGTAATAAGTACAGGGGTACATCTATCTCCTAAGTATATTCCTTTTCTTTGAGTAGATCTCTAGAAGAATTACTGGGTCATACGGTATTTCTATTTTCTGAGAATCCTCCATAGTTTCTGAAAACTATGGTGCATAGCTGTTCCAGTGTACATTCCCACCAATAGCACATGAGGGTTCCCTTTTCTCCACATTCACATCAACACTTGTTACATCTTTTTGATTTTTAGCCATCCTGATAAGTGTGGGGTGAGCTCTCAATGTGACTTTTGATCTGCATTTCCCTGATTAGTCATGTTGAGTGTCTTATGTGTCTGTTGGCTACCTATAGGTCATCTTTGGAGAACTGTATATCTACGTTCTCTGCCTATTTTTAATCAGATTATTCTGGGATAATACCAGCACCAAGTGGGCATGGTTGCAACTGAGCTATTGATAGTTAGTACCTTTTTTTTTCTGCTCCTCCCCTTCAAATAACCCTCTATTTCCTTTTTCTTTATCTCTAAAGATGACCCAGATTATCCTGGGATTCTGTGGAGTTGTATTCTCAATGGGTTACTATCTAAAATACATAATGGGAGAGATCACATGCAAGTTTCTTCCCCCGTTCAATAGGTTGCCTTCTCATGTTGATGGTTTCCTTTGCTGTGCTAAGCATTTCATTTTGGTGTAGTCCTAATAGTTTTTGCTCTTGTTTCCCTTGTCTAAGGAGACTGATCTAGAAAAATACTGCTAAGGCTGACCTCAAAGAAATTACTGCCTAGGTTTTCTTCTAAGATTTTTATGGTTTTCAGGTCTCATATTTAGGCCCTCAATCTATTTTTTGAGGGTGTGTGTGTGGAAGTGGTCCATTTCATTCTTTGTTAAATAGCTGACCAGATTTCCCAGCACCATTTGCTGAAGAGACCATCTTTTTCCCATTGTATATTCTTTCCTCCTTTGTCTGTAGACCACGTGTGGGTTTATTTCTGCGTTCTCTACTGTTGTGTTGCTCTTGTCCATTTTTGCCCTAGTACCGTATGCTTTTGACTATTATAGTTTTGTGGTAGATCGTGAAATCTGATCTTGTGATATCTCCAGTTTTGTGTCCCTTTCCCCCCTCCCTGCCCAAGATTGCTTTGGCTATTTGGGTCTTCTGTGGTTCCATATAAACTCTAGTATTGTAGCTCTGTTTAAAAAAAAAAAAGTTGATAGGGATTGCACTGAATCCATAGATTGCTTTGGGTAGTATGGACACTTTTTAACATTTTTCCAATTCATGAGCATGGAATATGTCTATTTCTTCAGTGTTAGTTTTTAGAGTACAGGTGTTTTACCTCCTGGACTAAATTTATTCCTAGGGGTTTTGTTTGATACTAGTCAACACTATCTGCCTATATGTGCCCAGTACTATTTTAAAACCTAAGAACACAAATTTAGGTGCTGGGAATGACACCACTGCTTTAGGCACTAGTGAATAAATTCCTCCTGGGTTTACATCCTAATTGGATGACAAAAAATTAAACCATAGTGCTAAGATAAAGATGATGAAGATAAAGCGTAGATCAGAGATAAAGAATGTCAGGAGAAAAGAATAAAAGGAGCCCAGGAGCCATGTGAATATCTGAGGATAGAAATTTCCAGGCAGAGGAAATAGCAAATAGAAATGGCAAATAGCCTGCTTGTCATATATCCTTCGACATTGGTCCTCAGACAAGCAGCATCAGTATCACCTGGGAACTTCTTAGAAATGCAGATTTTCATGTCACCCACTAATCCCCTCCCCCAACTCCCCGTGAGGAAACTCCTGGGGTGGGGGCACCTGGGTGGCTCAGTCAGTTAAGCTTCTGACTTCCGCTCAGGTCATGATCTCACAGCTCATGGGTTCAAGCCCTGCTTCAGGCTCTGTGCTGACCGCGCAGAGCCTGGAGTCTGCTTCAGAATCTGCCCCACATTAAAACAAACTTCTGGGGTGGATCTAGCAATATGGGCTTTAACATATTGTAAGCGTAATGTTTGAGAACCCCTGTGGAAAACAAGCACCAAGTGGGCATGGCTGTAACTGAGCTACTGATGGTAGTAGTTACTTTTTTTTTTCCCCTGCCCCTCCCTTTCAAATAACTCTTTCCTTTTTCTTTATACTGTAAAACCTTTCACCATCCCTTCCACCTCTTCCTCTGTGCCCTTGTCTCTGTGACACACAATTCTGGGTAATCCCTCCTTTTCCCTCCCTCTGGAGCCTGCCTGCCTTTCATGAGCCAGTTCAAACACTATTCCACAGACAGGGGTTCCTTGATCCCACCAATCAGCTGTGATTGCTCCCCCTCAGTGATCCCACAGTACTTGATCTGCCCTTGAGTGCAATCACCAACAGACTGCTGGGTATTAGTAGCTTTTGGTGGGTGTCCTATCTTTCCTTTTCAAGGAAGAAAATTGTACAATCAAGTTGAAAATAAGGTGCTAGATTTCCTTTGTATTCTACCAGTCTCTAAATAGTATTTGGCATGTTCAGTAGAAGTTTAGGTGAATGGAAGGGGATAGGAAGGGATTGGGGAAGGCAGGCAAGGAAGGAAACTAATAAATTCAGGAATTCAACTGCTGACATTTGCAGGCAGTTCTGCCAGACCAGATTTCATAATGATAAAGACAGTAGTGAGAAATAGAAACCATTTGCCCCCTCAGGGATGCGGGGGGCAGGGGGGGAAATGTGGGGATCTGGAGAGCTGCCACTTCTATGTACCTTTGTGGGATATTCCCCACTCTCCTGTCATTGTCTCCCTGTTCCATGCATTTCAGGTATCACTCAAATGGTTACCCAATTTCGGTCACAGATATTTTGCTTCTCAGCCTCTTAAAATTTGTTTTGAACAGCATTGAATTTTAGGGAGATTGGAGGCCAAGCTGCTATTTCCTGTATAGTTGCCAGAATGGGCACCAGCTGGTCAACTCTTGTTAGCCATTGCCATTTTACCAAATTTAGAGAAGTAATCCTTGACTTTGTCATTTTATTCTCTAAGGAAAACCTGTGAACTCCTTCAAAATTACACGGGACTTCTAAGTCCTCAATTCATGTTGAGTTTAACCTCTTGAGTCTTTGAATAATTTTTGTGAACCAAAGGCCTTCCAATTTATCTCCGATTTTATGGTCCATGTATTTCCTTTTAGCTCCTCTTTGTCTAACTGCAGTAACAATGTAAGTTTGCAGTTCCTATACTGTTACCCTGTTCAGATCTCCATATAAATTCTAAGCACCACAAAAACCAAATGGCCCTGGAGAATACAGGTAGGCTTCCTTTAAAATAAGTCTAACAATTGGGGTGCCTGGGTGGCTCAGTCCGTTGAGCATCTGACTTGGGCTCAGGTCATGATCTCGCGGTCTGAATTCGAGCCCTGCATCGAGCTCTGTGCTGACAGCTCAGAGCCTGGAGCCTGCTTCAGACTTTGTGTCTCCTTCTCTCTCTGCCCCTTTCCTGCTCATGCTCTGTCTCTGTCTGTCTCTCTCTCTCTCTCTCTCTCTCTCTCTCTCTCAAAAGTGAATAAACACTAAAAAAAACTTTTTGTTAATCTAACAATGAAAATTTGAACAGAGAATTGATCAAATAGAATGCCATGTGGTTCAAAGTGTCCTCAAATTTACAGCATTTAAGTGGAGTTCAGCATGCTTTGCATGGCAGTATTCAAGTTTTAGCAAAATCTGAATGTCTAGCTAGAAATTGTGAGGAAATTGGTCTCTAAGGATTTGTATCTGTCAAAGTCTGACTTGAGCTAAGGAGTTGTGGAAGAAGGAGATGAGGACCAACTGAGAAATGGTAAGAAGGTCCCAAAGTTGGAGAATTACTTTCCAGTTGTGAAAATGGTTTCTCTAGAAAACATGACCTGCCAAATGACTTGCCATCATCTTGGCCTTTGTTGCGTGCGTGTATGTGAAAAGGCATTTGTTTTTGCCCTTTAATGAAACTTCTCTATAGAACATCTAACTACAGGATGAATAGCTTACCATGGGCCCAGCAACTGGTAGGTTGGTTCTTCTTAGAAAAGGCCTCTTGATGAGGAAAAAAAAAAGTTAAATGCTAAAATGGAATTACCAATTCAACTAACTCCCCCTCCCCCCCGTTAAGTATTTCTAAACCGGTGTAAAGATGCAAAACCAATACAATGGCCCAGTCTCATTTCTGTAACAGTAAGATTGCTATAGATAAAAAGAATGACTTAAATACTTAAAGGCTTTTATATTTAACACATGCCACTTATTTATAGGTTATTCAGATTCTGGTAAATGCATTGCATCGTTAAGTATTACTCCTAATATTCTTCTCCTAGTACAATGGAAATCAGTTCATTTCGCCCCACCTAAAAATACCGGTTAACTTCAAAAAATAAAAACAAAAGTGGGGCCCATGACAATCATGCACCCTAGGTGGTAAGACGTTTAAACTCTCCTTACTTGCTATCACTATGAAGGATAACATAGTCCTTAGCTTTTCAAATGGTAATTGGTATCTCTCAAACTTTGTGGAGCACCTTATATTCTTAACCAATTGGTTTTAATTAGGCTGAGAAGCTTACAGTGGTGCCCATTTAAACCTTTGACTAAGGCTTGTGTACCTGCCTTTTTTTTTTTTTGCCTTTAATAGAGGCAAATAATTGTTTTCTTCCCTGGTGTGTACCTTCCAGAATATCCCTTAACTTTCTCCAGAGGTCTCAGAATACTCTCCAGTAGTACTTCTCACTTTGCACTGTAATTGTCTGTTACTTTTTTTTTCTTCCCGAGTAACCTATTCTTTGGGAATAAAGAACCTCTTAAGTTTGATCTCTACACAAACTGCCAATACCTGTAAGTTTTATTGTTACTTTTCTACCCACTGAAGTTGAACCACGCTAAGGTACCAATATCCGTCTATCTGAAACAATTTCATATGGTTCAACCTAGTATAAGCTTTAAGTGAGAACTTTTTTTCTTGCTGTGGAAATACTAGCAGTTTACATGCAGTTTTTCCATTGAAATACCAAGAATTCATCAAGTTTAGTGTATTGCCAGAGCTTCTCAAACTTGGAGCAGATGAATCCCCAGGGGATCTTGTTAACATGCAGACTTGGCTTCAGGAAGACTGGGGTAAGGCCTGAGATTCTGCATTCCTAACAAGCTCCCAGGTGGGGCCCATGCTGTGGTTCATGGACCATGCTTAGAATAGCATGTTCTGGACTACAGTATGAGGAGTTGACATGTGAATTCTAGATCTGCTATTAGCTATCTGACTTGGTCACTTAATTTTTCTGGGCCTTTCTGTAACATGCAGAGATTCAGTTAAATGGTCTATTCCTTCCAAGTCCAAGGATCTGCTCAGATCCTATTTAAGTGACTAGAGTATACAGCATAAAGGTTAGGAGCCACCAGCTCAATCCTTAGCATGGGGTTAAGCATCCCAGCTTTTCCACTTACTGTGTAACCTTAGAGAGTTACCTAATCTCTGTGCCTCATTTTCCTCATCTGTAAGACTGAAATAACATTAAATTTATATGTGGAGTGTTTAGGACCGAGCCTAACACCTAAACATAAGCTATTTTCAACACTAATATATCCTCTGTAGTGTCATTTCTAACAAGCTTTCCTAAGGGAATAACCTGAAATGTGAGCAAATACTTATAGTGTATGGAAAGAGGTTTATCACCAATTTCATCAAAACCTAGGAAGCTACATCTATTTTCAACAATATGAAAAGGGTTACTTACAGTACATATTATGGAATGTGCCTATTATAAGGGTTCAAGATACAATTTGAAATGGTGAGAAAACAGGATATAGAACTGTTCTAACAGGTCAAGTTGAGGATTTCTTATCTGGTTAACTGGGGGGAAATGCCCTAAAATATTAAGTGATTGTTATGACCCAAGTAACAGTGTTACAGGTGACTTTTTTCTTCCTATATTTATGAATTCTATATGAAGTACAAACAACTTACATTCAGCAAAAAACTAATCTTTAACATGTGTAAATCTCCCCATCCTGCAACAATATAGTAAGGATTTCAGCTTCTGTTAGGCCGAAACAGTTCCAGAAGCATTACAAATAAAAATCAGAAGTCAGTCACTTAATAACACAGCACTCAGTGCCAAACTAATGACTGAAAAGAAAAACGGACATGCTCATTTTTTAAGTTCTGAGCAAAAATGAGATGGTTGGGTATCGAAGCATTAAATGGCCAAAGTGGCTGTCTTGCTGAGTGTCACAGACACCGGGGAAACTGGAAAACACAGGAGCAGGACTTGAGACTTTGCAGTTTAGAATAATGTCGGAAACAACCAGCATCGTACGTGTGTTTAAGTAGACTTTCAAATAGAAATTTGGTGGTCTCCATACCACACTGATTGAATTTGTGTTTAGGTTTTCATTTAGAAGGTAACATAATGGGTCAGGAAAAACCCATTTGAAATGACTGGAGGGAAAATCCATTATGCTTTGTAGATCTATTCCTTATATGTATTTTCCCCAGACTGAGCTAGCCCATTCATATCTTGAGAAACTCAGGAAAAATACTTGCTAGTAGTCTTCTTAGCCATCAGTTTCTCTTTAAAGCTGCCATGTTCATAACTGGAACCTAGTCTAGGTTGAATGTCTTCTGATTTGCCAAAGAAGATTGGGGGCTATTTCATCTTGTCACTGTAGGACATGGATTGAGAAGAAAGTTTGCATAAATTTTTCTATGCCACTGTCAGACAAAATTCCTCATCCTTAATTCATACTTGACTTTTCAGTACTTTGCGCTTCTCATGTTGTGAGTAGACCTCCTCTGATTTATGGATGTTTGATTCTCTCCCTTCCCAGTAATCTCAACCTGAAAACTAGAAGAAAAAGAACGTCTGAATAAAAACTACTTTTCAATCCCTGGCAAATCATTTTTCTTTGCCTCTCTCACTCCTGCATTCTAGAACCTTGATTAAAGGGATTTCTGCCTTTTAAAACCCAGGCGTTTTCTTAAAGAAAATTGGAAACGTTAGCTTTGCAGCTAACTTTGTGACTGATTGCAGTGTAACTCTGGGTAACAAATTGTCATACAGAAAAAAATGGTCTAACACCTATCAACACTTTCTCATCCTTTAACTTCTGTGTATGTTTTATAATGTAGTGGTATTAAAGACACGTAGCTAAGTTGAGCACAGTAACCTGCCTTGTCTGTGGAAGTATGTTCCAAGACCTTCATTGGAGCCCTAAAACTGTAGATCGTACTGAACCCTTCATATACTAGACCTATTTTCCTGTACATAAATACCTATGATAAAGGTAAGCTTCCAAAATAAGTACAATAGGAAGTGGAAAATAAACTGAATTGTAATACATACACTGTAATAAAAGATGAATGCAGTCCCTCTCTAAACACTGTACTGTAATCACTCTTCTTGTGACGGGAGACCAACTGCCTCTGAGATAACTTGAAGTGGGGTCAATGACCCTGGGCATTGTGAAGTCACTATGAACACTACTGACCTTTTTGAGGATTTGTCAGGATTATCTGCTTCCAGACCAGTTGGTTGGAGGTAACTGAAACATGGATAACGGGAGAGTACCGTATGTAGACACTATTGTGAGCATGCCCATTCATGGAGTTCTGAAAAATGATGGAATTTTGAGATCACCACTTTCAAGTCTGCCAACAAAAGCATAATACTGGAACCTATATTTACCAAATTCTCATTGAGCTTCTATATGTCCCAAGTTGTTCCAGATGTTAGGAATCCATAGGCCTAGGAATAAATAAGGTGGGCAAAGCCCCAATTCTTGTGAAGCCCGTAAAAGAGCTAGACCATGTACGAGTGAACAAAGAGGCATGATCTAAGATACTGTGACTTTGACTTATTCAATGTATGTCTGTTGATTATCTGCTATGAGCCTAGCACTGTGCTAAGCATCCCACAAAAAAATGTGGTCCTTTCATTGTGTTTATACTCCACTTGAGGTGGCAGACCTTAATTACAACTGTGATATAAAGAAATATTAGGGTACTACCTATTCAGGGGAGGCGGGAACTAATAAGGCAGAAAGGTCTTTTTGAGGATGTTATTCAAGGCAGGGCTTTGAATGATGCTGATTTACTGAAGTAGCTTTATAGCAGAAGGTAGTTGGTAAGAGATGCGCTGTCTCCAAGTAAGGGATAAGGAGCAAGGGGTCTCTGATGCTCCCGCTGATCAGATTATTTTTAACTGTAGATTTAAAGAAGATTCTGGTCCAAAGACTGCTATCTAATACCTTAGGCCTTACAAAGTACTTGCGAACTCTCAGGTGTTCCACATCTACACTGGAATATAAGGAAGTGCTTTAAATCCTGTATATAAAAGCAACACAAGTGCCTTTTTTCTTTCAATTTTTAATGTTTATTTTTGAGAGGGGGAAGGGGCAGAGAGGGACACCCAGAATCCAAGGCAGGCTCCAGCCTCTGAGTTGTCAGCACAGAGCCCGATGTGGGGCCTGAAATTACCAACTGCAAGATCATATCCTGAGCTGAAGTTGGATGCTTAACCGACTGAGCCACCCAGGTGCCCCCACAAGTGCCTTTCCTAAACTCAATTTCTAAACTATAAAACTGGATGTGATCCTTCCATTGTAGGGTATACCTGAAATTGTGAATGGTGCTCAGTGGGGCTGTTTCGTGTACAGAATTTTCTGAATATTCATTATGGACTTGAAGAGACCATGGGGCTGCTGGGAGTTGGCTGCAGAGTTGAAAGGGAAGGCTGGAGGGAAATGTCAAAAGGAAACTCACAATGTGATTAGTAGGTGTATGAAGCTTACCAAAGACCACACACCACCTGAGGAAATCAGACCCAAGTGCCAAGAGGCTCTGTAGGCAGAGAACAGATGAGAGGAGGGGGCACCTCATATAGGAGACCCACCTCCTATTTAACAATCTGATATAAACATGTACTCTGCCTATATTTTAAACACTAGAATCCTCAGACTGAGTCAGGATGGGGAAAAAAAATCACTGCCTTTTATTTTTTCCTTTTGCCTGTATTTGTTTTTGAAAGAATCCTATATCAGGAATGTTAATCACTTAGTGTAAAAAAAAAAAAAAAAAAATATGATGCAATCTATCATTTCCTTTTTTTCCTGTAAGGCAAAAGACTAAACAATCTTAATGGTTATAAATTCAAACCTACCTTAATTCTTTTGTGGCATTTAGGTTTATCTTGTTTAAACTGTCAAGCATCTCTTCTCACTGATATGAATATTCTGGCATTTTTTTTCTTCTGACTTTGCTGTGTTTCGATCTTTAATCTATGTGGAATTCCCTTTGTACATGGTGTGCAGAAGAATATTTTATCCTAGAGGGCCATTCACAGAAAAGGACATGCAAAGAGCCAACATACACAAAAAGGTGTGTTTCATACACAGAATTGCAAATTAAAGCAATGAAATGCCATTTTTTTCACACAACAGATTGAGCATTTTAAATCCTTTTGAAGTTTCACCAATGTTGGTGAGGCTTGGGAGAAATGAACTCCTACAGTGCTGATGGAAGTGTGAAATTGCTACGAACTCCTTGGAAAGCAATCTAGCAGAATTTAAGAGTTAAGATCCTCATACCCTTGCACAGGTCAATCCCATTCATAGAGAACATCTGTCCAAAATTAGCATGTGTTGCAATGTTTATTATGGCACTGATAGTGATTTTTTTTTAAAAAAAAACTAAGAACTGAAAGTCCAGTAGGGGAATGACTGGAAAAATCCTAAATCAAGACGGGTCTATGGAATACTATGAAGCTATTAAATGAGTTATGGGCACATGTGGACCTACAAGCATGTGCATGATATAGTAAAGCTCTACAGTCATGTTTTTTTTAAATATGCTTTTGCATCATAGGGCTGTTTTTCTAGGTTATTTTTAGGAGGTAAGGTGAAGATAGCAGTAGTAGTTTTGAGAGGGCAGATTATCTTCTCCCATTCCTATTAAAATGCTACTAATGTGAGACTTAAATTTCTCCCCTAATGGCATATTTTAGAAGAACTGGACTAGGAAAGAAGTCTCGGTTCTGTTTTGATTTATGTGCCATGGGTATATCATTTTATTCCTAATCTCTTCTAACATGATGAAGAAATAGGGAAATGTCAAATGCTTCAAGGTAATCCTAGAACAGGACGTTTCTCCTGCACTTCTTACATTTGCTATAGTTACATACCAAGATTTATAAGTTCATAAGTTAGTAACTCTGTTCTGTCCCACTAGAAAAGGACCATCATTTTTTCACTTAAGATTAGTGCATTGATGCCTATACTTAACATATGGAAAATGTACACTCAGCCTGGGTTACAGCTTGCTTTTCACAGAATCTTCCAGTCATAGAATGCTAATTTAGAAGGAAATGAGTGGAATCAAAGCTCATCAGAATTACCTGCAGATTTTACAAACGCAGATATGCCTTATGCATACCCGAAATGTATAGATAGAACCAGAATATCCAGAAACAGCCCAGGAATGTCTTAAAAATGACAACCAAGGGACTCTGGTGCATTTTCTCTGTAGACCAGTGTTTGTGAACTATAGGCAATGCTTATCAAATAAGGTTAAGGTGCCTGCCAGTGTCGGTCCTAGGCAGTGAAGACCACAAACCTTTGTGAAGCCTCTATAAAGAAAGTACCTCTCAGTGCTAAGCCCTCCTCAACAGCTAGTAAGATGTATGAAATTTAAATGTTTGCAAAATCTCATTTTCCTGTACTGTGAGCCTTTGGCCCTTGATAATGGAGTTTTTGTGAAAGTAACCTACTGGGTTTGCTGTAGTGTTCACCTCAGCCTCTTTAGTTCATCTGCACCTGACTCGCTCAGTGTCCTGATATTGACTGTGTCTTCCTCTGTAGCCAAAATGCATGTATTTTGGCCAAAAATTCAGTCATATGGAGATACCATTCTTCAAAAGTTTCATGAAAGTAAAGCTAATGTTCAGGTTGTAGTTGTATATTCCCTTTTTGAAGAATGGACAGGAGTACTTAAAATCTATTAACACCAGACCTTCAGTGTCTAAAACCTTGGAATATTACCACTAACAAAGATCAAGTGGAAAGGGAACCTTTTAGAAACACTGAGACAAAGCAAATGGCACGCATGGTATTTCTCTTTAGCCTCTAAGGCAGTAAAGTACCAGATGTCATACAACAAAGTCTGTGGGGACTGTGGAACCTAATGGGCGTAGCCAGAGTGCTCAGCTTTAAAAAGCTCTTGTGCTTATAAAAACAAGCAACTTGGCACCATTAACTCCATATGTTAGGTTTAAGACTTTTTCCAGCCTGCGTTTGATTTACTTAAACACTTGTAATGCTTACCTTTTGCATTAAAAGGGAGAATATAAATAAGAGGTTTGTTCAGCTCCTAATGGGGGTCTTTCACATAGTAGGTTGCTTAGTAAATATTTAGTGACTGTATTAGCTGGCATCTTCTAATTGTGCAGTTGGAAAAGGAAAGGTCAACTTCAGTTGATCTCTCAAGTTGCATAAACTACACAAAATACACAATGACTTCATTATCTGGTGGAGAGGTCAGGAGATCGTCAACATGATGAAGAAAATCCAGAGCAGAACTGTTGAGTACAAAGTCCCTAATGCAACCGTCTTAAGGACCAGTGGTTAAATTCAAGGTACATAATGCAGAGATATAGTTACAAAATGACCAAAGACCACTCCTTCAAGTTCTATTTCCTGAAAGCCTACAGACTATCCAGATAGGGTATTATTATCTGAGATTGCATTGTTCAAATGATATCCCTGTAAGCTGTGTTCTGTCCCAAAGATGCTGATTGTTTGCATGGCACAAGGTATATCACCTATGTCCTGATGCGTTTCAAGCCTTCATTTCCAGTTCTGGGTTTCTTACTCCTTTCAGTCCCGTATGGGAAAATGGCTACTGGACATTCCTGTGTGGGTGCCAACTTCCTTGAAACATATACTGTCTCTCTGTCTGTCTCTCTGTCTGTCTCTCTGTCTGTCTCTCTGTCTGTCTCTCTGTCTGTCTCTCTGTCTGTCTCTCTGTCTGTCTCTCTGTCTGTCTCTCTGTCTGTCTCTCTGTCTCTCTGTCTCTCTGTCTCTCTGTCTCTCTGTCTCTCTGTCTCTCTGTCTCTCTGTCTCTCTGTCTCTCTGTGTCTCTGTGTCTCTGTGTCTCTGTGTCTCTGTGTCTCTGTGTCTCTGTGTCTCTGTGTCTCTGTGTCTCTGTGTCTCTGTGTCTCTGTGTCTCTGTGTCTCTGTGTCTCTGTGTCTCTGTGTGTGTCTCTGTGTGTGTCTCTGTGTGTGTCTCTGTGTGTGTCTCTGTGTGTGTCTCTGTGTGTGTCTCTGTGTGTGTCTCTGTGTGTGTCTCTGTGTGTGTCTCTGTGTGTGTCTCTGTGTGTGTCTCTGTGTGTGTCTCTGTGTGTGTCTCTGTGTGTGTCTCTGTGTGTGTCTGTCTGTGTGTGTGTGTCTGTGTGTGTGTGTCTGTGTGTGTCTGTGTGTGTCTGTGTGTGTCTGTGTGTGTCTGTGTGTGTCTGTGTGTGTCTGTCTGTGTCTGTCTGTGTCTGTCTGTGTCTGTCTGTGTCTGTCTGTGTGTGTGTGTGTGTGTGTCTGTCTGTGTGTGTGTGTGTCTGTCTGTCTGTCTGTCTGTGTGTGTGTGTGTGTGTGTGTCTGTCTGTCTGTGTGTGTGTCTGTCTGTCTGTGTGTGTGTCTGTCTGTCTGTGTGTGTGTGTGTCTGTCTGTGTGTGTGTGTGTCTGTCTGTCTGTGTGTGTGTGTGTCTGTCTGTCTGTGTGTGTGTGTGTCTGTCTGTGTGTGTGTCTGTCTGTGTGTGTGTGTGTCTGTCTGTGTCTCTGTGTGTGTGTCTGTGTCTCTGTGTGTGTGTCTGTGTCTCTGTGTGTGTGTCTGTGTCTCTGTGTGTGTGTCTGTGTCTCTGTGTGTGTGTGTCTTTTCCCTATTCTCATTCACTTTGGAGAAATCCAACCACCCAGGGTTAAAACGGCTCATTTTTCTTTCTCCCCTACATAGTTACTCACTGAGCCCTACCACTCTCCCTCCTACCCCCCCCCCCCCCCCAATTTCTTCTGGGTTTCATTTCTCTCCTTTGGCCTTCATTACGTCCACGTGGCCGTAATAACTTCCTAACTTCCAGTTTGCCACCTCCATTCTGTTCTGTGCCTTACTATCCAAATTAATCCTCCCAAAGTGCCTTTCTGTCACATAGCTTTACTGATCCAGAATGCTTCAATAGGCCACAAAATCTCAAGAATGCTGTTCAAAATCCTTTGTCAGGCATCCAAGTCCCTCTACAGCTCTTTCCTTTTCCCCTCTCTTCGGCTCAGAGGAGTCTGCCCCTTTCCCCAAACATGACCAAAGCATGCTCCTACTCCATCCACTCCATTTGTATCACCTAGGGTGCTGTCCTTCATTGTGTCGTCACATCTGGAATGTCACTACTCTTCAGCCTTTCATTTGAAGTTTCATTTCTAGCATGACGAAACAAGCCCCCAGAGCCCTCCTCTAACAGCTTTTCTGTTTAACTTGAGGCACCTTCAGTGTAAATCCTGTATCTTCAACTACTTCATATGCTTCTCCTTGTGCTTCATAAATAGTAAATGCTCAAAAGGTTTATTTTGATTAGATTTAGAAACTGGCCTGTTGTCTTCATTATGATTCTCAGTCCAACTTGCCCAAAACCATGAAAGAAAAAGCCAAAAGAAAATATTGGCAGCTAGGCTCAGTACCCCCTCCCCCAAAGTTCAAACAAAGTTCCATGAATTGGACCCTTTGTCTTTACAAATAATCCATGTCTGCTAGGACTGGGAGAGGTAGCCCAGATGAAGATGTGGAGAGACTCTTGCCAAAGGAAATTTTCTAACTTCTCAGTTTGACAAAATTCCTTTAGGGGGATTTTAGAAGATGCATATGTATTACTCACCATAGGCAGTAACTGGTCCTTTTCTTATGTGGGGGAGGCAGTTGGCCTAGACCGAATGATTTCCTTAAGATTTTGCAAATTCTGTGCTTCTGGGTTTTACAAGCGTAAGTTAGGATTTTACCTAGCTGTATTCTCTTTAGCCCAAACCAGCTTTTCAAAAATATTAAACAGAATTACTTTTCCAGACAAAAATAAGGAAAAAAGTTTTACTAAACTCCAGTTAACATGCAGTACAATATTGGTTTCAAGAGTAGAACTCAGTGACTCAGGACTTAGACTTAACACCCAGTGCTTATCACAAGTGCCCTTCTTAGTACCCATCTAGCCCATCTCCATCCTACCTCCCTCTGTCAAACTTTATAGTTCTGAGTCTCTCTTCTCTCCCCTTCCCCTATATTCATCTGTTTAACTTCCACATAGGCTATCATATGGTATTTCTTAGTTATTTCACTTAACACACTCTAGCTCCATTTATGTCATGGCAAATGGGAAGATTTCATTCTTTGGCTAATACTCCATTTTATCACTTATATATACATGCCCGCACGTGCACACACATACACACCCCACATCTTTATCCATTCATCAGTCAATGGACATTTGGGCTTTCTCCATACTGTGGCTATTAATAATGCTGCTATAAACCTTGGGATGCATGTACCCCTTTAAATCTGTATTTTGTATCCTATGGGTAAAAAGTGAAATTGATGGATCATAGGGTAGTTCTAATTTAGTTTTTTCAAATATTCATAGTAAAAAAAAAAAAACCTAAAAATCATTGTATGAGTTTCCACATAAAATTAATTGTGCTAACTAGGACAGATCAAGACGTAGTACATTTTACTGTGAGGAATTGTTTTAAAAATAGGTTAAATACTCTAGAAAATGGTGGACCCAGAGATTGAACCAAGGTAGGCTAGCTTGGAGAATGTAAATGTAGTTCAGAAAAAAAACATGAGTATTAGGCACACCCATCTCATTGTCTTCAGTGTTCTAGATTCAGTCCCAAAGCGTTTAACTCTCAAAAGCCTGCCTCTACTAACAATATGACAATTAAGCTGAAATTAAGTATTAACAGGCCACATTCCCTCTGGCAGCTACAGAGGAGAATCTGTTCCTCCCTTGCAGCTTCTGGTGATGGTGGTCCCCTCCAAGCTTTCTCCGTGGTCACATTGCCTTCTCCATGTGTGTCAAATCTCCTGCCTGTCTTCTAAGGATGCTTGTGATTACCTTTAAGGCCTTTCCACATAATCCAGGGCAATCTCCCATCTTTGAGATTTTCAATCACCTCTGCAATGCCCTCTTTTGCCATGGAAGGCAGTACACGTTCCAGGGATTAGAAGGTTTACTTTGGGTGCCATTATTCAGCCTACCACAATGACTATCTTATGTACACCCAATGTACATATATATGAAGTATTATATATAAAAAAAAATACAACCTATAAAACAAAGAATATACACAATATGGTCAATAATGGTTATCCTTGGAAGTGGGATGACCAGGAATTCTCACATTCAATATTACATGCTTTGGGGACAGTTTACTCTTGTACAAGGAGCACATAATCGATACGTTTGTATTGAGGGATAAAACAATAAGGATTAGGGGAGAAATAATTCCAGCAATATTAAAGTAAGTCCATGATGCCCTAATTTGGTATCTTTCCCCTTTATTTCCTAGCACTTCCTTCCAGCACTCGCCTCCCTCATCCTTGTGCAGCTGCTCCTTCACTCATCTATGCAATTTGGATTGAAAACACACTTCAGGCAATTACATCCAAACTCTGATTTGCTTGGCTTCAAAGTCCCTGCTGTTCCCTCTGTTACAGGCTGTTTTTCCTAATTTCTCCCTTTAAAGACAGGGACTCCCTTCAAATTCTTGAAAGAATTTTCCAGAAGGGGACAGAAGAATTGGAAGGAATAGAAAGGTTTTTTTTTTTTTTTGACCTGTGCTGAGATCTTTTTTTTTCCTCCTCCTCAACAAGGGGCGTGTCCTATGTGGGGACAAATCTAGCCTTCCTCTCCATGTCTAAATCTCTACCATTCATGGGAGGTTTTTTGCTGTGCTTTGTATCACTTGTTCACTTTCACAACCTGTGTTCTTGGAGCAGTTGCTATTTTTCAGGCACTGTAAACAGCTGTCTGAGGATAGTTATAAGGGCCACAGCCAAAGAAGTCCAATTCCCCCTCAATCAGCTGCCAAAGTCCAGTATCATAGATTCGAGATGGAGATATCATTGGTGACTAGTAACTTCCCCTGTCCCTTTCTTCTAACATCCAGTTTCTTTATAAATGTGTGAGGCTGAAGAGTCTACAGGTCTGAGCAAACCAAGCACTTGGAATTAGACAGCAATGTTTCCATTGAAAGGAGACTTCACGTTAAAGGGCAAACTTGGAAATCCATAACTCCTCTATAAATTAAAGAATTATTCACTGTTACAGTATGTCTACTTGGCCCTACTTTGCATTTTTTGCATGACAGACATTTCCCATTGTTTTGGTGAAATAACCAACTGTTTTAACATGTATATGCAATCAGGCATTTAATTCAATTTCATTTATCACTAGGTGCATTTATTGTACTGTCTAATCACAGAGGTAAACACAGCTGCTATGGGCATGTGGCTAGAATACTCTGGAAAACGGGGGTGGGAAATCTGTTTTAAAATCTGTTTAATCTATCTTTTATTCATCTTCAATATTGCAGAGAAGGACTAGTTTTCATTGACAAGACAGCAGTCAAGTATATACTTCCAAATTACCTAGATCTCACAGAAATGAATCATAGAAGCTTGGCTGTACGTTTCCTAAAAATGTGCATAGAAATCACCTGGGATCTTGTGAAAATAAAGATTTTGATTTTAGTGGGACTGGGCTGGGGTCTGAGATTTTCGAACAGGCATTTCTAAAAGGCTCCCCTGTGGAGCTGATGCTGCTGGGGTTGGTCCTGTAGATTAGCAAGACTGACAGGAGCCCAGTTACTCATGGTTACCAGCTTTGTGAAATCGAAACCTCCATGGCTTGGCCCTGAGATGGTTGGAATCACCATACCTTTGCATTTTAGGTGCCAAAATGTAGTATCTTTTTGGGTGAATTTAAGAGGCTCTAATCCACAGGGGGGGTGTCTAGCCTGCAATAGCTTTTCAGTTTTTTCCAGTTGCTTAGTTTACTCTGGGCTTTAAAAACGTATGTATTTTTAAATTCCCAAATGATACTATAAGCTTGAGAGTAGAAACAGGATCCTGCCAGTGCTGGATGCATATTAAATATTTAACATGTGTCTCTAATTGAATGTGACTCTTCTGTTTCTATAAAGTATTTCCAGTAAGCCCAGTTGGTGAATTGCCACTTTTGCCAATTAAACCATTGAGAGAGCTTAGAAGGACACTTAGTTCTAAGCTTTAAGTATGAACAGGGATTGAAGGCATATTTTAGGTTAAGGCTCAGTATTAGATTTCAAAGAGATCCTGAGATATCTGAGAAGTTGTCAACACCTGAATGCACTATCCTTGCCATCGGAATTGCTATGCTGACACCTTGACATTGCTTCTCATTCAAAATGAGCAAATTGCTCCCTCTTCACTTTTTCTTCTGTCTTTATATAACCCTAATACTCCACTCTCTGTCCACGGGCTAGTTCGGGGTATCTTTTAGAATGGAGGTGGATGAAGAGATACCATGTATGTCCCAGCACCTACCATGACACCTCTCAATTGTGTATGATCAGATACATTTATGCAGAATTTAAATTTAGGGATATTATGAATATGCCAATCTTCAAAACTATTTGTAGACAAAACTTCTAGCCTTGACATTTTCAAAATAAGATTCCAAAAGTAGGTCTTCTATAAAACCAGCAGGATTAAAGTTCATTTGTGGCTAGCATTTAACAATTACCAGGGCATTCGAATTTCAGCTTAGTTCTGGGCTAGAAGAAAGGAGCAGAAAGTAAATAGTAACTGAATGCAGCTGTGTGGAAGTTAATCTAATAGAGAAAACTAAAGTAGCCTTCCACTAGCCAGGATACTGTAAAATCAATCTTGTCTTAGAATTAAGGAAAAACTGAAGCCATTAGGAGACTATGAAGCACTTTAGAATTGCTTATTGCATCAAATGCTTATGATGGAAATTGCAATTATAAATCTGGGTGATTTAGAAATAATGGAAGAAATGTTCCCAAACTGCCTATAAACTTCCCAGGGCCCTTAAGGTCTACATATTGTTATACACAATGTATCTATTGCCAAATTCCACAAGCTTGATTGCTAGAGCAATGAAAGATGATTTCCCCTTCTTATTTGAAAAGCAGAGCCGTGAGCTGATTACATGGAGTAGGTGACTTGTTAGGGTCCCCTATATATACTTGAAATGAGAAAATATGGCTAAGTGCCCACTGCAGACTGGCTACTTAACCAAGTTTCTCTATTTAGGCTGTATTAGCAAAACAAAACTTGAGGTAACCACCTTTGATCTATTAAAATGATCAACGTGGCTACTGTAAAGTGAATTGTGCTTAATGAAGTAGCTAATCTCTAAAATGAGTCTTCTTTTTTGGGAGAAGGCTTTGAGTATCCTTAACTCTTACATTTCAGTGACCACAAGTCCAGAACCTCTCTCTGGCCTTCTAGAAGGAATTTTCATAGCCTTGTGAGGATTTGTACTCCCATTTTAACTTTCCCTAAAAACGCTCTTAGCGGATCTGTGTCTTGTTGCATTTAAGACCCTGTCCTACACTGGCAGATCACGTGGCACTTAATCTATCCTGTGTTGCTTTGTGCTAGCAAAGCCTGGAAAGCTGTGTTGATTTACGTGCTGATTTCAGTCTCTGACCAAATTCTCCCTGCTACCGCTCCAACAGAGCTGGCAGTTCACTGGAGGTATAAACGTATGTCTACAAATCAGCCTGCTGGCTCTTCGGATGTTGCCGGGCCCTCCAGGACTTGAGCGTGTAGTTGTTCAACCGTACGGTTTGTCTCTACCCAAGCTGCTCCAAGGCCTGGGTGGGGAAACTCTGTTCCCACTGCATCCTTCCCTCTGCCCTGAAATGAATGATGTGGTTTCCTGTGGCTGAGCCATCTCCAGACCAGTTGGGCTAGGATGAGCACCCACTTAGTTCCTCTAGGTGCTAGCCCAAGCCTGTGTTCTCTGTGTGGACTGCTGCAGATTCATCAGGCCAAAGGGACTCGGATGACACGGAGATGTGGAATCCATCCCAGTATAGGTCAGTGTGGAATGCAAGTACTACATGGCCTTGTGATTCTGCCCACAGCAGTTTCTCCTTGGAATAGCCATGTTACAGGGGTGTTGAGTGGGGTACCGCCACACTGTCTTCTTCCTTAACCCTTTCCCACCTGGTATTTAGGACTCCCTGCTGCCTGACTCAGATACCATCTCCTTTTCTCCCAAGTTATTCTAGAGGCTCTGACTTCCCTCTCTGAGAAATGGCTTATGTAAGGTGTGTGCCACCCCCATCTTTCAGGTGTGTGTATGGTGTGTACACATACATATTCCTGTTAGGGACAGGGTTCAGATCCCACCCCACACCCTAAACCAGAAGCCTTTCAGGCTTGTGTCAAAAAGTTAATGCAAATAGATCCTTAGAGATGGTACCCAGTTCCTTCCACGCACTGGATTTTTCTGTCGGACAAACAGAGCCCCTACACCTACATCCTGGAGCCTTGGAAATGAGTGCTGTTACAAGTTTGCTTCAAATTCTCCATAGAAACCCTGATGAATCTGATATTTTCCAAACTATCTTAGTCTGGGTTTTCTAACAAATTAGCATTTGAAATGTGTATTTAAGGGTTTATTGTTTGCTAAGTAACAGAAACCATTTTGAGCTACTTTGGACCAAAATGGGAAAATTGTTGGAAGGATTCAGACAGGTCTCTGGGGGCTTGAAGGCGCCATCGTGGACCTTTCCTCAAGAGCCCTGGGCTTATCGGAACCGTGTCTGTAGTCCCTCAATAGCACAGTACCTCAATTGTGAAGAGCAAGAAGTGGGTGTCTATCCCTGTTCAAGCCAGCTAAGGCCAGGGACATAATTTTAGGTAATTCAAACTAAAAGCCTGGGGTCAAGCCCTACAGACAAGATAGAGATGGGGATCTCTGGACCAGACTCTAAAAAGTATCCACTACAGGGAGCATTCACTCATGTTTTTTTAAACATTAAGGCAACAGTAATGATCAAATAACTTAACCTATGGTTCATACAAGACTACTTAAAATGTCTTTTTTTTCCCAGATGGGAAGGGAACCTTGACTGTAAACACAGTTGTTCTGAACTTGGGTTTCCTGGACTCTTAAAGGCATACCCTGGGATTCTGAATGTTCTTCAACCACTCCAGTGTTTCTAAGAGGCCTTCACTTATTTACCATGATAAAGGTGCACACCATAACTAGCACTTGGGTTTCTTGGGTTTTTAGCTAAAATGTTACTAGGTTGATGTGGTAATGCTCTGTCCTCATGAGAGCTAGTCATTAAATGTAACTTTGCTTAATCATAAACATTTGCTAAATTAAACTCAAATAGTCATGTACAAATAGCAAACACTTAAGCACCGTTTTCTATGTGCCTACACACTTCCAGTGCTGCTGACATGATCTTTCCAAACCAGCAGTTTGTTGAAGAGGGGATAAAAGGTATTTAAGTGACAAAGAAGATTGGAAGACACCAAACCAGGTCTTGAGTCATAGTGTAGTAGTGATGCTGATGCAGAAGTAAAAACGTTTTGCTCTTAACAGGGAGTTGTATTATCCTCGGGAAAAGCTTCACAAATGAGCCTCCTTGTGCTTGCCTCCCACGAGTTTGGTTCTAGCCACAGTTTCACACATTCCTAAATTGTAGTTGTCATCTGTGTTTGAAGTAACCCATCAGGGTGTTTGCATTTCCATTACTATGCAGGGTGTTGGAGGTTAGATGTTTAGCAAAATAAAACATCATTAGGCTATAGAGCACTCTGATAAACCTGTCTCCTAGGGCTGTTGCACTCTTGTTCTTTAAAGGATCTGAAATGTGTTTTCAGTCTTGTCTATCACTTGTCTATCACTTAAAAACTACTAAGTAGCAGTTTAATAACAATTGAGCTCTAACTGCTACTTTGTTAGATAACGAACTAACAAATAGCATTGTAATGAATACATATGAAAAGTATCTAAGATTCCCTCTCCTTTACAGATGAGACAACTGAGGCTAGGCAACTAACTTGATAGGAAGGTTAGTGACACCCCTGGATTGGGAGCTATAAAGTCGCAGGTAGCAGGGACTGTATCTGTATTTCCTATTCTCAGTCCCCAGCACAAAAGGGGCCCACAGTAAATAAATGACCTTCAAAATCCATGCTTCTGCTGTATTAGGTTTCCTTTGAGATTACCCTGGCATGTTCTGTGCCTAAGTGAAGAAGTAATAGGAGTAAAATATTCTATTGTGATGGAATACTCCCATGGCTGGTCTTCTTGGGTTGGGTGAAGGTTAGTTGCAGTATTTGGAAGTAAATCACCATAAATCCATGATTGGGGAGACGGGGCAGTCAGTTTTGTTTGAATGCCAACATAATATCAGAGCTACCAAAGATCACTTAATTTTGAGATACTTTTCTTCCCAGATAATGGATACATAAGATGCAACTCCCTTGGTGTAATCTTGTGTCAATATGTTTAACTGATGTTTCCCGGCAGTAAAAATACTTACTGTAAACCTCAACCAAAGTTGCTGGAAGGAAAGATGAATACACAGATGACCTGTGCTATGGAAATCCTAGGGCAAAATTGCAACTTACACATTTGATTGTACCACATTGTTTTAAATGTTGTAATTCTAGCTCTAAGGATTCATCAGTGTGAAATGCCGTAAGAATTAACATCCATTGACTTGCAAGTCTTAAGGGGGGCGGGGGGTGGTGGTGGCACAAAAGACTTCTTTTGTCCAGAGAAAGTTGCCCAATGATTGCTGGAGAAAATGACTCTATTGATGGAGGACAGTGGTTTATATTACCTTAGCAAATACGGTTTGAAGTCAATTGCCAGAAATGATCGTTTTTCATTCAGTTTATAGACTCCTTTGTATTTATAAAACCGAAAAAATGTGTGCTGTTCAACTTGGAACCAGGATTATTCAGTGAGCCCCTTTAAATCTATAAACATCTGGCTCCAAGAGACCAGCAAGAACCTCCCAGCTTTAGATCTGTAAATAGTGCCTCTCTAATAAAACTCCTATATTAGAGTGTTTAAAACCTACTCAATGTTGTTCAGGGGAATATACAAGACTAATCTTGGTCTTGTAAATTCCATGATTCTATGAGCCAAAATACAGTATTTGGACCAGAGTGTGATAAACTGCTTTGGAGTTGTGGATCCTTTAGTGAAGCAGATGACTTCACTATGTACTTGTCTCCTAAAAATGGAAACGGACAAAATTTTACATAGAACTTTAGATTTTCTAATCTGAGGTTTGTCCATCTCCATTAAGAATATAAATATCACTTCAGTTTTTAGGCACAGGTGTACATGATTTAAAAATGTACGTGGATAGGGGCACCTGTGTGGCTCAGTTGGTTGTGTCCCACTTCGGCTCAGGTCATGATCTCACGGTTTGTGGGTTTGAGCCCCACGTCAGGCTCTGTGCTGATAGCTCAGAGCCTGGACCCTGCTTGGGATTCTGTGTCTCCCACTCTCTCTGCCCTTACCCGATTCGTGCACTCTCTCAAAAATAAAAAAAAAAATAAAATAAAAAAATACTTTAAAAATGTATGTGGATTTAAAAATGTACGTGGATTTAAAAATGTACGTGGATTTAAAAATGTACGTGGATTTAAAAATGTACGTGGATTTAATATATATTATCCTGTTCTTCTATTTAACCTCGTTACTACCTTTGTGTGGCTGTGGGTGTTGAAAACCTAACAGTCTAGCTTTTGGGAAAAGTTAGTCTAGCAAAGTGGCATTCATGCCATTTATCCAGGATTTTTTTTTTTTTTTTTTTTTTTTTACTGTGAACTATGCAGTAGCTTACATTGCTTTACCTTCTGTGGAGTGGCCTGCCATGAGCTTCTGGTTGTTACAGTGTAAGGCTTCCTCTGGAAACTCTTAAAGCCATATTCAGGAAACAAAAGAACTGAACCTGGAATGTAATAATAAAGCTTCGGGGAACAAGGCAGCATTCTTGCCTTTCCAGCTAATTCCATTGTGATATTATTTAGCTAAAATCAATATTCATATCTTTCCCTTGACTGAGTAGTAATTATCACAAAGGTTCTATATGGCACAAAGAACTGAAATAGATACCTGTCTTGAGGTCTTACAAATCCAATTGGAGAAAGGAGACGATACATGGAACAGGGAGTAAAACAAGAAAATGGTGAATTATTCAGTATTGGTGCATATTGGGGAAAATATTGATAGGTGATAATTGATACTAACAGCAAGTATAAAATGTCACTATAAACTTAATGAGTATCAGTGTGTTCCCAAGCTTATCTGATCATCAGTCCTATTTTATAACACCAATTACTACCTAAAAAAAACTAGGGACCCCTTATATAGGACTACTAGAAGTTTTCCTGACAGGAAAAGGACCTTGAGATAGGATGTGTTTCAGGTATGGTCGAGAATTCCCTGCACCAGAATCATGAGGGGTTATTTGTTTGAAAAAACAATTGTTTACTGGGTGCTACCCCTGTCATATGAAATAATTTTTGGTGCGGGGACCTTGGCTCTCCACATTCTACCACCACCTCAGGTTATGTTTATACAGTCAGGCATGAGAACCCCCATGTGGACATGCGTAATAAAGAAGAAAGGCATTTATGTCATGTAGACCAATATTGTTAATAAAATGCTTTGAGCTCTTTAAACCTCAAAACTTGAAAACTTCGATTTTTGCACAGTGGCCTCTTCCAGGCTATCATATGCTGGACCTAACAGAACACTTCCTATTTCTAAAAAAAGTCCTTTACGATTCCATTTAGGCATATAGTTTCAAACATTTACTTCTTGCCCCCCCCAATGTCAAATAATGCAAGTTTTTTTTTGCATACAGGTAAGTCATATACACTCACATAATGTCTATTGATTTTTATTGAAACATCTGTGGAATTACTGATAACCTAATATGTCAGACTTCATAGAAATGAAGCAAGGGAAGAATAAAGGGAGTTTCATGTACTTTTTTACCTCATGACTGCAAGATTCTAGGTAGAAATTCTAAGGGCCAGATAACTTTCATGCCCAGAAGGGCTCTTGATGAAAAAAATCCTCCTTTTCCTCAGTGAAAATTTTTTTTCAAAACACCACCTAAATCCTTAAGGTCTGAATGTTTTTCTTTCAAGAGAAAAGGAAGGGAATTTGCTTCTAAGGATCTGGTCCTTTATTTCACTCTTCTTCAACACACAACAGTTGAGTAAGGGAGGTGGTAGGCCTTTAAGTCATTTTCCTAGATTAAGGAACTGAGGCTGAAAGAAGGTAAATGGCTTGCTTAAGTTACGACTGTTAAGTACTGAAGCCAGAGTTTTAACCCTGTTCTGTGCACTGTGCTTATTTCCCCATAGCACCTTCTCTCTGAGAGCAGCAGAATCTCTAGACACTGTGTCTCTGGCCCAGGACACACTCTGCACTTCCCAGTGCAGAGCATTTCTATAGAGGGGAGCAGTCCCCAGTGGCTCCAGTTTGGGTGGGATCTGCTAACCCTAGGAACTTGCACCAGCACCATGCTGTTTCCAGTGTCTCCTACATCCCAACAAGCAGAATGGAGCAGTGATTACCAGTGGGCTGAGGTTTGACAATGACTGCTTAACCTTAAATAAGTTACCTAATCTCTGAGACTCTTCTCCCAGTTGCCCAATGGGAGTAATGTCTGCCTTGTAAAATGGTGTGGGTTTCTTTAACAGCTTTAGTAAGGCATAAGTAAAATTCCTACATTTAAGTATAAAGTTTAGTGAGCTTGGTAAATGTCTTTAGTTGGGCAACTGCCATCATAATCAAGTTCTAGAACCTTTGCATCACCCCATAAAGTAAAGGGCCTTTTCAGTCAATCCCCAATTCCTGTCCTTGGTTCCAGCAACCATTTGACTGCTTTCAGTCACAACAGTTTGGCTTTTCCCAGAATATCCTGCAAATGGAAACAAACAGTGTGTAGTCTTGTGTGTGTTTGGTATCTTTTATTTTGCATGACGTTTTGTGGTGTACACATTTTGTTTGTACCTTGTATCAGTAGTTCATCCCTCTTTGTTGAAGAGTATTTCGTTGTGTAAACATACCATATCTTCTCAATTGATGGAGATTTGGGGTGGCTTTTCTTGGGGGCTATCATGAATGCGGCTCTAAGTGATCATATTTCTATGGCCATAGGTTTTTATTTCTTGAGTCAACAATTCTACTTCTAGGTTCATACCCATGTAAGTACGTTTAATGTTAGAAGATACTGTCAAACTTCTTAAACTAGCTGTACCCTTCTTGTATCCCCACCAACAGTGCATGGGGGTTTCAGTTGCTCCTCATCCTCAGCATTTGGTATTGTTAATGTTTCTAATATTAGTTATTCTGGTGGGCATGTAGTGTTTCCTCATTGTGGGTTTAATTTTAACTTCCCTGATCAATGATGTTTAGCTTCTTTGTGTCTTGTGGGCCATTGCATATGTTGTGTGGAGTGTTTGTTAAATGTGTATATCTTTTTTGGAGTCTTTATTCATAAAAGAAAAATATATCTTTTGTGAGGTTTGTTAAAATATTTTGCCCAATTTAAAATTGTTTTCTTACTATGTGTTTTAAGAGCTCTTTGAGATTTTTTTTCAACGTTTTTTATTTATTTTTGGGACAGGGAGAGAGCATGAACGGGGGAGGGGCAGAGAGAGGGAGACACAGAATGGGAAACAGGCTCCAGGCTCTGAGCCATCAGCCCAGAGCCCGACGCGGGGCTCGAACTCACGGACCGCGAGATCATGACCTGGCTGAAGTCGGACGCTTAACCGACTGCGCCACCCAGGCGCCCCAAGAGCTCTTTATATATTTTTTTGGAGACCGATCTTTTGTTAGATATTTTTTCAGGGATTTTCTCAGCCTGTAACTTCATTTCCTTGACGGTGTGCTCAAAAACCAAAGTACTTATAATGAATACTGACTTACTAGTTTTCTTCTATTTTTTTCTATTTTTTCTATCCACAATAAGCACAAGCCAGAAAAGAAGACGCTTTTGGTGTCACATCTAAGAAACCTTTGCGTAACCCAAGGTCATGGATTTTTTTCCTAGGTTTTCTTCTAGAGATTTCATAGTCTTAAAATGAGTTCTCATTTAGGTTTCTGAGCCATTTTGAGTTAATTTCTGTGTATAGTAGAAAAGTCAAGTTTCATTTTTTGCATGTGGGTGGCCAATTATTCTAGCACTGGTTGTTGCAAAGATTTTCACTATGGAAATACTCCCCTTTGTTTAATGAACTGAGCCACCCACGCATCCCCCACCTGTTTGTTAAAAAACAAAATCAAGGGGCGCCTGGGTGGCTCAGTCGGTGAAGTGTCCGACTTCGGCTCAGGTCATCATCTCTCGGTTCATGAGTTCAAGCCCCGCATTGGGTTCTGTGCTGACTGCTCAGAACCTGGAGCCTGTTTTGGATTCTGTGTGTGTGTGTGTGTGTGTGTGTGTGTGTGTGTGTCTCTCTCTCTCTCTCTCTCTCTCTCTCTCTCTCTCTCTCTCTCTCTCTCTCTGACCCTCCCCCATTCATGCTCTGTCTCAAAAATAAACGTTAAAAAAGTTAAAAAAAAAAAAAACACAAATCAACCATATAAATGCCTTTCTAGATTCTCCATGTCTCCATGTCTAGATTTTTCATGTCTCTACTATTGGCACAGGAATAGAAATATATACTACATGATTATGATTCTATATTGTTTTGAAAGCAGGTAGTGTAAGTCATCTAACTTTGCTGCTCTCCAAAATTATTTGGTATTCCAGACAATCTTGACAATTTCTCATAAAAACACGAGGATTTTATTTGAAATTGCATTGGTTGAAACCTACACTTCAACGTGGGGAGAGTTAATAGGTTTCCATGAACCCAGTGTATATTTCCATTTGTCCTATTTAATTTTTCGGTGATATTTTAGCGTTGTGAGGTTTTATACATAATTTGTTACATTTATTCCTGAGTCTGTCTTTGCTGTTACTATGAATGGACTGGTTTCATTTTTGTAATTTTCCCTATCCATATATAGAAATAAAATTTCCATGTCGATCTTTGCGTCTGTTTCCTATTCAATTGTAACAAATTGCTTATAAGCTTAGTGGTTTAGCAACACAGATATAATCTTCAGTTCTGGAGGCCAGAAACCAGTTTCACTGAGATAAAGTCAAGGTGTTAGCAGGGTTGACTCCTTTTAGAAGCTTTGAAGGGGAAGCTTTTTTCTCCCAGCTTCTGGTAGCCACCTGTCTTCCTTGGCTTATGGCCCCTCCCTCCATCATCAAATCCTGTTTTTATCCTCCTATCACCTTCTGTTCTCCTGTAGTCAAATCTCTGTATGCTTTCCTCTTTAAGGACATGGATGATTTAAGACCCATCCAGATACTCCAGAATAGTCCATCTTAAGATCCTTAATTTAATCACACTTGGAAAGTTTCTTCTATAGAAGATAAAATTTGTAGGTTCCAGACATTAGAACCTGGATATCTTTGGGGGCCATCATTTAGCCCACCTTATAACTTACTAAATTCACTTATTACCTCTAGTAGGTTTTATGTATATTCTTTAGGATTTCTACATGAACAATCATGTTATCTCTGGGAGGGAGGAAGTTTTATTTCCTTTCCTATTTTTATGCTATATACATGCATATACACGTGTATGTACATACACCCACACATATATATTGAATATACCATTCCAATATCTATTTTCCATGGTTTCTATTGAGAAGCTAGCCATTACTCATATCCTCCTAAATGTTCTCAAGACTTTCAGTTTTTAAAAATTTGACTTCCATATATTTGGGTGTGTTTCCTTTGGCTTATTAATTTATTGCATTTGTAGATTGTTTTTCACCGTATTAGGATAGATTTGAGCCATGTTTTCCTCGAATTCTTTTCTGATCTTTTTCTCTCCTAGGATTCTATTACATATATTTTGCAATGATTTTTTTTGTTTTTATTTTAACTTCAGTTAACACAGTGTTATATTAGTTTCAGATATACAACAGTGATTCAACAATTCCATACATCATTCAATGCTTATCATGACAAGTGTATTCTCTAATCCCCATCACCCATTTAACCCATCCCTCCACCCAGCTCCCATCAGGTAACCACCAGTTCTTTAAAATTAAGTCTGTTTCTTGATTTCTACTTTTTCCCTTTGCTCATTTTTCTTAAATTCCGTATATGAGTGAAATCATACGGTATTTGTCTTTGTCTCACTTATTTCACTTAGCACTATACTCTCTAGCTTCATCCATGTTGGTAGAAGTGGCTAGATTTCCTTTTTTATGGCTGAGTAATGTTCCATTGTGTATATATACCACATTTTCTTTATCCATTCATCAATTAATAGACATGGGCTAATTCCATATCTTGGCCATGGTAAAGAATACTGCTAAAACCATAAGGGGGTGTATATATCACTTCAAATTAGTGTTTTTGCGTTTGTTGGGTAAATACCCAGTAGTGTGATTGCTGCATAATATGGTAGGTCTATTAACTTTTTGAGGAACTTCCATACTGTCTTCTACAGTGGCTGTACCAGTTTGCATTCCCACCAACAGTGCAAGAAGGTTCCTTTTTCTCCACATCCTCATCAACAGTTGGGTTTCTTGCATTGTAGATTTTAGCCATTCTGACAAATGAAAGGTGATCTCTTTTGTGGTTTTGATTTGCATTTCCCTCATGGTGATGATTGTCTTTTCATGTCTGTTGGCCATCTGGAGGTGGTCTTTGGAGAAATGTCTGTTCATGTTTTCTGCCCATTTTTAATTGGATTATTTACAGAGTTTTGAGTGTGTTACAAGTTCTTTATATATTTCATATACTATCAGATATGTCATTAGCAAATATCTTCTATTCCATAGGTTGCCTCTTAGCTTTGTTGTTCCCTCACTATGTAGAAGCTTTTTATTTTTTTTTTTAATTTTTTTTTCAACGTTTATTTTTGGGACAGAGAGAGACAGAGCATGAATGGGGGAAGGGCAAAGAGAGAGGGAGACACAGAATCGGAAACAGGCTCTGGGCTCTGAGCCATCAGCCCAGAGCCCGACTCGGGGCTCGAACTCACAGACCGCAAGATCATGACCTGGCTGAAGTCGGACGCTTAACCGACTGTGCCACCCAGGCGCCCCAGAAGAAGCTTTTTATTTTGATGTAGCCCTAATAGTTGATTTTTGCTTTTGTTTGGTTTCCTCAGGAGACCTATCTAGAAAGATGTGGTTATGGCAGATGTCAGAGAAATTAATGTCTGTGTTCTCCTCTAGGATTTTTATGGTTTCAGTTCTCTATTTTGAATGTCTTTGGTGTATGGTGTAAGAAAGTGGTCTTTCATTCTTTTGCATGTTGTCCAGTTTTCCTAGCACCATTTGTTGGAGACTGTGTTCTTCCCATTGGATATTCATTCATGCTTTGTAGAAGATTAACTGACCACATAATTGTGGGTTTATTTGATTATTCTATTCTGTTCTGTTAATCGGTGTCTATTTTTTGTGCCAGTGTCATACTGTTCTGATTACTACAGCTTTGTAATATAACTTGAAGTTCAGAATTGTGATGTCTCCAGCTTTGCTTTTTTTCCATGATTGCTCTGGCTATTCAGGGTCTTGTAAGTGGGATTTATTTCATAAATTCTCTTTCCACTGCTTAATTATAGACATGTGTATGGACATGCAACAGATCTCTGTACATGGATTTTGTATCTTGCAATTTTACTGAATTTGAAAATGAGTTCTAGCAATTTTTTGGTGGAGTCTTTTGGGATAGTATTAAGTCATCTGCAAATAGAGTTATACTACTTCCTTACTGATGTTTATATGCCTTTTATTTCTTGTCTGATTGTGGCTGGAACTAGTACTATATCAAGTAAAAGTGATGACAGTGGACATCCTTGTTTTGTTCCTGATCTTGGGGGAAAAGTTCTGTTTTTCCCCATTGAGTATGATGTTAGCTGTGAGTTTTTCAGATAAGGCTTTTATTTTGTTGAGGTATGTTCCTTCTAAACCTACCTTGTTGATAGTTTTTGTCATAAATTGGTGTACTTTGTCAAATGCTTTTTCTGCATCTATTTAATGATGAAAAGATTCCTATCCTTTCTCTTATTGATGTAATCATGTTGATCAATTTGCAAATACTGAACCACCCTTGCAGCCCAGGAATAAATCCCACTTGATCGTGGTGACTAAGTTTTTTGATGTATTGTTGAATTTGGTTTGCTAGTATTGAGGATTTTTCCACCTGTGTTCATCAAGGATATTAACCTGTAGAACTTTTTTGTTGTTGATCTCTATGGTTTTGGTATCAGGGTTAACCTAATAGAACTTGGAAGCTTTTCTATTTTTTGGAATAGTTTGAGAAGAGATTCTTATTTACATGTTTTGATGGAACTTGCCTGTGAAACTATCTTGTCCTAGACCTTTTTGTTGGGGTTTTTGATTACTGATTCAATTTCTTTGCTGGTTATAAGTCTGTTCTAATTTTCTATTTCTTCCTGTTTAAGTTTTGGTGGTAGTTGTTTCTAGGAATTCATCCATTTCTTCCAGGTTGTCCAATTTGTTGGCGTATAGTTTTTCATAATACTCTTATATTTCTGTGATGGTGGTGTGGTTTCTCCTCATTTGTGATTTTGAGTCTTTTTTTTTTTCTTGGTAAGTCTGGCTAAAGGTTTACAATTTCATTTTTTCAAAGAACTAGCTCCTGGTTTGATTGATCTGTTCTATTTTTTTTTTTTTTAGTTTTTCTTTCACTTATTTCTGTTCTATATTTCCTCCCTTCTGCTGCTTTTAAGTTTTGTTATTCTTAGAGCTACCTTAGGTATAAGGTTAGGTGGTTTGAGATTGTTCTTCCTGACGTAGGCCTATATTGCTGTTTACTTCCCTCTTAGAACTACTTTTGCTGCACCCCCAAAAATGAATTGAAATGAATTTTCATTTGTTTCCATGTACTTTTTCTGCTCTTATTCCCTGGTTGGCCCATTTATTGTTTAGTAGTGTGTTATTTAAATTCTGTGTACCTGTTTTCTTTCCAGATTTTTTCTTGGGGTTTACTTCAAGTTTTATAGCATTGTGGTGAGAAAAGATGCATGGTAGGACTTCAATACTGAATTTGTTGAAGCTTGTTTTGTGGACTAACATGTGATCTACTCTGGAAAAAGTTCCACGTGCACTTCAACAGTGTATTCTGTTAAAGGATGGAATGTCCTGAATATGTTAAATATATTCCAGTGTGTCAAAGCCATGGTTTCCTTGTTCATTTTCTGTTTATATGATATGATTATTGATGTAAATGCAGTGTTAAATCCCCTACAATTACTGCATAATTATTGATTAATTTCTTTGTTATTAACTGTTTTATATATCTGGATGCTTTCTTGCTGGGTACATAAATATTTACAATTGTTAGATCTTGTTGGATTGCCCTCTTCATGATTATGTCTTATTACAGTCTTTGCTTTAAAGTCTATTTTGTCTTGGGGCTCCTGGGTGGCTCAGTCGGTTGAGCAACCGACTTCGGCTCAGGTCATGATGTCACGGTTTGTGAGTTGGAGTCCCGCATCGGGCTCTGTGCTGACAGCTCAGAGCCTGCTTCCGATTCTGTCTCCCTCTCTCTCTGCCCCTCCCCAATTCATGCTCTGTCTCTATCTCAAACATTAAACAAAAATTTTTAAAAAAAATAGTCTATTTTGCCTGAAATAAGTATTACCCCAGCTTTCTTTTGACCTCCATTTGCATGTTAAATGTTTCTCCATCCCGTCACTTTCCATCTGCAGGTGTCTTTAGGTCTTAAATGGGTCTCTTGTAGGCAGCATATAGATGGGTTTTGGTTTTTTGTTTTAATCCATTCTGTCACCTGTCTCTTCTGATTGGAGCATTTAGGCCTTTTACATTCAAGTACTTAGATACATATTTACTGCCATTCTGTTATGTGGTTGTTTCTGAAGTTTTTCTCTGATCCTTTTTCCCTTGTGTGGTTTGCTGCTTTTCTTGAGTGATATATTTGGCTTTCTTTATCATTGTGTATTAGTAGTTTTTCATATATGGTTACCATTCGGTTTGATATATATTCTCTTCTGTATATAGCTTTCTATATTAAGTTGATGGTCTCTTAACTTTGAGCCCATTCTTACTGTTCTCTCCACATTTTAGGTATGTTTATATTTTAGATATTCTTATGAGTTCTTTGATTTTTTTGAGAGAAATATTCGTGTATTTTACGAAACTGCTTTTTTTTTTGAGAGAAATACTCGTATTTCACAAAACTGCTTTTGTGTTTCCTACCTCTATACTGTCACTTTTGGTCTCTCCTTTCCACTCAACGAGTCCCCTTTAATATTTCTTGCAGGGCTGGTTTAGTGGTCATGAACGTTTTTTCTTTGGGGAAACTCTTTACCTCCACTATTCTGAATAGAGTATTCTTGGCTGCAGATTTTTCCATATTCAGTATTTTGAATGTATCCTCCCAGTCCCTCTGGCTTTCAAAGTTTCTGTTGAAAAATCTGCTAGCTGTATGGGTTTTCTGCTTTAAGTTAATGACTTTTTTGTCTTGTCAAAAGTATATCCTGGAATAGCTCTGCTTTTCATTTGATGGGAGTTCTCTGTGCCTCCTATATCTCTATATTTGTTTCCTTCCTCAGATTAGGGAAGTTTTCAGCTATTTCTTCAGATGAACTTTCTGCTTCCTTTTCTCTTGTGGGATGCCCTTAATTTTTGTTAACGTTTATTTTTGAGATGGAGAGATACTTAGTATGAGCAAGAGAGGGGCAGAGAGAGGGAGACGGAATCTGAAACAGGCTCCAGGCTCTAAGCTGTCAGCACAGAGCCCAAAGTGGGGCTTGAACCCACAAATCACGAGATCATGACCTGAGCTGAAGTTGGAAGCTTAACTGACTGTATGACTCAGGTGTCCCAAATACGTATGTTATTACATTTGAAGTCACTGAATTCCCTATGTCTTTTCTTGTTTTGTGTAATTTGTGTAATTTTTCCTCTTTTGTTTATCTTGATTATCTACCATTCGGTCTTCTAGGTCACTAATTGGCTTTTCTGCTGCTTCTATCCTGCTGTTCATTCCATCAAGCATGTTTCTCATTTCACTTACTGAGCCCTTTTCTCTGTTGTTCCTTATCTCTGTGTTAATGGTCTCACTCTTCTACTCTTGTCTCAAGTCCAGTGAGTATCCTTATGACCACTGCTTTACATTCTCTATCAGGTGTGTTACATCTTTCTTGCTTAGGTCTCTGGCCATGGCCTTGCCCTATTCGTTCATTTGGAATACATTTCTCGATCTCCTTATCTTTTCTGCCTCTCTGTGTCTGTTTCTGTGTGTTAAAGTCAGCTATGTCTTCTGCTCTTGAAAGTAGTGACTTTATGAAGAAGAGGTCCTAAAATGTCCTGCAGTGCAGTGTACTGTTGATCAGAACCTGGCACTTCATAAGCGTACCCTGTGTGTTGCTTACACCTGCTGTTGTGTCGGAGTCACTCTTGCTTTCAGTGCAGCCATGTGTGTTATCTGCCTGTTGTGGGCTGTACTTCCTCTCTGGTGTCAATGGGACTCAGGCACACAAGCTCTGAGGGAGCATTCCCACCTACTTGGGAGTAGGGCAGTGGTGTTAGCAAAATTTGTGTTGTCACTAGTCCTATGCTGGATCCCCTGAAGAGCTACAGTGGCTGGGGGCTGTGTGCTAGAGCAGCCAGAGGCATAAAGTAGAGTATGGTTGCAGCAATGGCTGGGCAGGGTGCATGTGCAGCTTTAACATAATTTTCCCTGAGCCCAGGCTGTGCTATATTTTGCAATACTTGCTCTAGACCCACAGATCTTCAAGATTCTGTTCATTTCTTTATTTTATTTTTTGCTCCTTCAGATTGAGTGGTATCTGATTTTTCTCATTCATTTTTCTTAACCATCTCAACTCTGAGTCTATGCAATATATTCTCAGTTAATAAGCCTTTTAGCTCTATGCTCTCCATTTGGTTCTTTTTTATGGTTTCCTTATCTTAGTATTTACTATTCATTATTCAAATATGTAATTTCTTGAACTTGATTTAATTTTTTGAATGTATTTATAATAGCTGTTTGAAGTCTTAAATCAACATCTGAGCCCACTCAATGTCCGTTTGCAATGGCTGCCTTTTCTCCTCGATATGGGTCATTCCTACTCCTTTTCACATCTCCTAATTTTTGGCCAAAAATTAGAAAAACATTTAAAGATGTACTTGTAGTGATTCTGAAATCTGTTTTGATTTCTGGAGGGATTTTTGGCTTTGTTATTAACATGCCTGGAGTCAAACTGAAATCTCCAGCCAGTGATTTTTCTTTTGCCTGGCTCTGTAGGGGGTCCCTCCCTGCACCTGCATAGTTCAGAGACCAAATGATAACTAGGGCAGAGGATTATATTCAGAGACTTTGAGCTAGTAAGGCTTTCATCATTTTCTGTTGTGTATAGATTTCAGTCTGCATTCAGATGCGTGGCAAATTCACTCTTTGCTCCTTTTAATTTTTGTTAGGTTCCCTGGAGTACCCAATAAGCATGCATAGTTTAGCAGGCAGCCAGGTGTGTATGGAAAGATAATTGAATCAGCTTCTCTATAGCTCTCTCACATCTAAAATCTCCCTCTCAAATTTCTAGCTGCTTTGCTGCCTGCTCCTGACTCTGTCACCTCCAATTGATAAAGTTGGATTTTCACTGCCCATGTTAAGCAGTTGGTAGAGTATGGGAATGCTTCCAGACTCCCCCCCCCCCCCCCAAATATCTTAGTTATTACTCAATGTACTAGCAGTTTTTCATAAGTTAATAATTCTCAAGTTTTTGCCTATCTTTGGGTATTGGATTTTCAGTGCCTTGAAATGATTGTCATAAATGATTTTGTCCAGTGTATAGTCACTTTCTATGGAGCAGAGTCCTCTGACCTTCTCATGCTGTCATTACCAGAAGTAGAGTCCATAGGACTATTTTAAGGATTAAGAAATGGTGTACATAAAACATCAGATATAGTTAGTTGCTGGCATATGATAAGTACTCAGTAAGTATTCAGCTATTTCTGTTGTTACTTAACAGATTCTAGATCCCTCAATGGGATTCTCCATATTCAACTTTTCTGGACTAAAGCTTTCAAACTATAAGCTGGAGAATCAATCTCATCAACCCTCAGGTTTCCCGTTACCTTCACCTTACCCAGGATTCCAAATTTCTCCATTTACCCAGTGTTTCCTACAAATCCTATAATTTTCTATCTGTGTCATGATATAGAAAGGCTTAGGAAACCTTACCTTTAGAGGACAGCCCAGTAGAATATCGGTCTTCTAGATCTGCTTTCAAACAGGTTCTTGGGAACAAGTCTTTTAAAGGAACTTATTCAAAGTTCTCTAAAACAGGAGCTCCCTCATGTACAAGACCAACCATTCAACAAGTAATTTGAGGATTTGAAATGTGCCAGACCCCTTCTTCCACTTCTTAAGTTTACTTTGAGAGAGAGGGAGAGCAAGCCAGAGAAGGGCAGAGAAGACTCACAATCTGTGCAGAGCCCAATGTGGGGCTCAAACCCACAAACGGAGATCATTACCTGAGCTAAAATCAAGAGTGAAAGGTTTAACCGAGTCACCCAGGTGTCCCACTCCTTCTCTTAATTCCAGGAATAATCTGGGGGGTCCTGATTTTAATGTCACCCAGGGTATGCTCTACATTACCCTAGGAGATTGAAAGTGGCCCTAATTAGATCTGTTGGCTTTGCCAAAGACATCTGTGTGTGTGCATGCATGCAAGACAGGGTGGCTCTAGTAATGGTTCTAAGTATCCTATCATTTGTTTACTAAGATAGTGCTGCAGAATAAGGTAATGGTGATCCTGAGTTATACAGTTTACAAATGCTGCATGGAAAACAGAAGGAATTTCATTTGTTATTTTCCTGCTTGGGACTAGTCTTTGCAGTCACCAATACACTGATACTGTTGCAGCCATCAGCCTTACTAACTAGAGATGGACCTTAATGGTGGTGTTCTAAATCATTGTTGGATTTTTCGGGTTTCTATTCCTTTTTGTGTGAATTGGTTCTCACTAAAGTCCTTTGTGTCCTAGACTTCGGACTTTATGCTGATTGGTATAACTTAGTGAATGTATATCTACATATACAACTCTAGCATATAAGCTAATAAAGATTACATTTGAACTACCTTGGGTATTACTTTGTACTGATTATCTGTGCCCTGATTTGATGGAAAAAGGCTAACATTTTTATTAGAGGTCTATGGTTTAATGGTAAAGTACACCAACTTCCCACTAATAGGACCATACATTCTGTTGCCACTTAATAAACCCATCAGGTAAGGGTCAGCATTTCTGCGTGATACCAGGTTTAGTGAAAGTAGCCTAGCATGCCCACTTTTGAAGTAATATGGTTAAGAAATATGATTTACACATAGTAAGTTATGGTAAGAAAGATAAGGTTCACTGTTAAACATTTCCCTATTAAGGTTTTTTTTCTATTGGTCATTAAAAATGTTTTACAGGAAAGTTTCACGAAAAATAGTACAATGATGAAGTTTATTGTTAGGCTTAGGAAAATAGATTTTCAAGCAGGTGCCAGCACACAGTTCACACTTCAAGTAGGGAAATGCCTTCATCACACGGAATTTTCACTGTTCTCTTGTTCTTTAAATCTTTTTCATTCTTGCACAGACAACTGCTAGTACAGAAAGATGTGTTAATTAAATAACTCCAGCATAGTTCATAAGGGAATTATTCTCTATCAACCAAAAAAGTGTTGGAATTGGTGCCAAAGGTTTGGGATTTTGTTTTAACTTAATTAGTTCAGATTTTGGTCCCTGCAGGTAATACTCTCCTTCTAAAATGAACCTGTATTAATAAAACTTGGCTATTTTCACTAGAAGCCAATCTCCTGAAATCTATTCAGTGTTTCAAAGTTCTGGATAGATAAAACATGAGAAAAAATTAGAAAAATATAAGTGTGTGAAATAACTTGGTAAAGTATTTAACCAAGATATTTATATCTCAAATTTAACATTTTTAAATATTCTTATTTTTTAAATGTATGTTTATTTTTGAGAGACAGAGACAGCACAAGTGGGGGAAGGGCAGAAAGGAAGGAAGGCAGAGAACCCGAAGCAGGCTCTGAGCTGTCAGTGCAGGGCCCGAAGCAAGTGAGATTATGACCTGAGCCAAAGTCAGACCCTTAACTGAGCCACCCAAGCGTCCCTATATCTTGAATTTAAATATAACTGTAGGTGCAGAAATACATAGGAAGTATTAAAGGTTTGCTTGTTCCTCATAACACAACTGATAGGCTAAGAATGCTCCATTCCACAGTCATTTAGGGATCCAAGGTTTTTCCATCTTTCTCCTATCTTCTCAGTCTTGTAAAGAATCCTCTGTGTACCCCCTCAGGAAATGAGGAAAGTGAAGGCAAAGGGGATTTTGAGTGAAGTTTCAGGGCTGGGTCTGAAAGACGCACACATCACTTCAACCCACATGTGATTGACCAGACTGATCATCCCGGGCCACCTAGATGTGAAAGAGCTGAAAATATGTCGTATGCCAAGGGAGGAAATGAAAATAAAGATCTTGATGAGCACCACTAATCTTGATCACAGTATAGAGCTGTGTACTTACACATATCTATAACATGGACTCTGAATAGATGTATGAAGCCAACAAGGCTTATTTCTAAAAAATACTTGGTTATTATGTACATTTTCTGTTCTGTTTTCGTAAGTTTCCTTTCTGTATTAACATGGAGCTATCAGAATATATGTTTAGTGAAAACACAGAGCTTTATTCAGGGAATACCATGTAGTTAGACATTAGTCACTCATTGTTAAGTACTGTAGGTTTACTGTACAAATATTAAAATATTGTAGATAAAGTTGTACCATATCAACTATGTAATATAGATTTTCCATCTCATTTGTATTCATAGGCATTTTATTGTCTCTTGAAATATATCCCATGTTTGAATATGTAATTGACATATTCCCTACAATGTATCCAAAAGTGAAATATATACTGAAGTAACTTTTTTTTAAAAAGGCTGTTGCTCTACTATGGTATTTTATAAATTGTATTTTTAACTCCTAACTAAAGAAGGAATTTCTTAACCTTTCTACAGTGTTCTCTGTTGAGAGCTTAAGTTGATACGGCTGCTTACATTGCTTTTAAGAATATAAGACTCTTGATTTCATAACTTCAAACTCAACACTAACAGTGCTTCACATGCACTTGTGGTTTAAAATAACCTACCTTTAAGCACTTACCTGCACATTTGAAGATGTGACCAAAAACCTCAACCTCTCTAGAAGATTGCTAGAACCAAATTTCTTGACATAAGTTTATCTGATGTGATAGTTATCGATGGCTATTTTAAACTTTGAATTTTTGGTAGTAGTTAATAATCATGTTATTGTAAATCTGTCGCCATTGAAAACTTTCAATAATATTAACCTCCAATATATTAGTAACTAAAAAGAATGAGCATATTCTAACAAGACCAGTCTAGTCTTGACAAAATGAAATTTTCAGAAATTCGATCAACATTGAGTACCTAGGAAATATAAACATGAATAACAATAATTTCTATACTTAAGCTTGCATTCAAGTTGTGGGTGGGTAGGAAAGCTAATATGTGAATACATGAATGTTTATAACAGACCTAGACATGAGGGTAACTTCTAAAAATGGAAGAATAGGGGAGTCCCATGGAGTCATTGATTTTTAGTGTACAGAATTTATGGACTGCTTCAGAGAAGATCTTAAGTACAAGATCTTTAAAAAATGAGTAGGATTGCAACAAAGGATGGGGTGGCGTATTTGAATCTGAGGAAACTGTATTAGCATATGGGGGCTTCCTTAGACACTACGTTTTCTGTATCTCTCTCTAATGTTCAGCATAGTACCAGAGTCACAAGAGTTTATTCTAGAAATGGAAGAATGGATGGGTGGATAGATCAAAGGATGGTCAAACAAATGAATGTTAAGATTGTTTTTATTCATTTATCCAAGTGGAAAACCCAAACTAGGACAAGACTGTACAATATCCTAGAAGATGGGATAGGAAAGAATTTCAAGATTGGGTCATACTCTCAAGTTCATATCACAAATGTGTGTTCTTCCACACAGACCTCAGATTCAAGGGTATAGCCTGTAATTAAGGCATGCCTGAAAATTTCACAGTAAGGTAGCTAGAACTTTGTGAGGTGGTTCATGTTTCTAGGCTTTAAATCTTCAGTTAATGAGTCCTGTGAGCTGATTGCTCCTAAGGAGTACCACCTTCTATTTGCCCTAAAGTTGGTCTCTCTCAAGAGTTAAAGGATGTTCTCTTTCTTTGTGGAGAATTGGCAAACGATTCTAGAGTTAACTTTCTCAAATCATTGATTATTTCCTGGAATTGAGTACTTGTCAAGTCCTCCTACATCTTTTCTGTCTCCTTGGCTGTTACGCTGCCCTTCTCGAGAACCTCTTCAGAAGTGTTTTGTCTTTTGGTGGTGGTTTTTTGTCGTTTTGGTAGACTTCAAAATTCAAACTGTTTTATTGAAGTATAGTTGGCCACATAGTTACATTAGTTTCATGAGTAAAACTGATTCAGCTCTACATGCTATGCTCATGAGTGTAGCTACCATGTGTCACCACACAATATTACAATATAATTGAGTATATTCTTTTTATCATACCTCTTACCCACAGGACTTATTCCACATTATCCTTACTCCTTTTATTCTTCACCCATTGTACATATTCTACAACCCACTGCCCTGTAGCAACCACAAGTTTCTTCTCTGTATTTGTGGGTCTGCTTCTGACTTCTTTAGATATCACATACAGGTGAAATCACAACATTTGTCTTTCACTGTCTGATTTATTCCACTGAGTTTAATACCCTGTAGGTCCATCCACATTGTTAAAAATGGCACAATCTCATTATTTATGGCTGAGTAATATTTTGTGTGTATACATCTTCTATAGATACATCACCTCTTCATATATCAATGGACTCTTGAATTGCTGCACTGAACATTGGGATACAAATACCTTTTCAAATTAGTGATCTCAGTTTTGGGGGTAAATACTGGACAGTGGAATTACTGGATCAATAGTATCTCTAATTCCAACCTTTTTTTAACTTTTTTTTGAGACCGTGTGAGCAGGGGAGGGACAAAGAGGGAGAGAGAATCCCAAGCATGCTCCCTGCTGTCAGCCAGAGCCCAATGCGTGGCTTGAACTCCCGAACCGTGAGATCATGACCTGAGCCTAAACTAAATTGGACACTTAACCAACCGAGCCACCCAGGCACCCCACTATTTTTAACTTTTTGAGGAACCTCCATCTTGTTTTCCATAATGGTTGCACAAGTGTAAATTCCCACCAGCTGTGCATGAGGGTTCCTTTTTCTCCACATCCTCACCAGCATTTATTTCTTGTTGATAATAGCCATTCAGACAGTTAAAAATTGATCTCATGGTTTTGATGTATATTTCCCTGATTGGTGATGTTGAGCATTTTTTCATGTCTGTTGGCCACCTGTAGGTCATCTTTGGGGGAAAATGTGTATTCAAGTTCTCTTCCCATTTAATCAGATTGTTTGGTGTTGAGTAGTGTATTCTGGGTACTAACCCCTGATCAGATATATCACTTGGAAATATGTTCTCCCATTCAGTATGTTGCCTTTTCAATTTGTTTTCTTTTGCTGTGCCAAAGGTTTTTATTTTGTAATCCCAGTACCTTATTTTTCCTTTTGTTTGCCTTGCCTCCAGAAAAATGCTGTGGCCAATGTCAAAGACATTATTGCTTATATTCCTTCTAGGAGTTTTATGGTTTCAGGTCTCACATTTAGATTCACTAATCCGTTTTGAGTTTATGGTATAATAAAGGGGTCTGGTTTCATTCTTTTGCACGTAGCTGTCCAGTTTTCCCAGCACCATTTATTGAAGAGACCATCTTTGTTCTATTGAATATTCTTGCCTCCTTTGTCATAGATTAACGGACCATATAAGTGTGAGTTTATTTCCAGGCTCTCCTATTCTGTGCCATTGATCTATGTGTTTGTTTTTTGTGCCACTACCATAATTTTATTACTACACCTTTGTAATATATCTGAAAATACCTGGGACTATGATACCTCTAGCTTTGATCTTTCTTGGGATTGCCTTAGGTATTCAGGGTGTGTGTGTGTGTGTGTGTGTGTGTGTGTGTGTGTGTGTGTGTGTGTGTGTGTGTGTGGTTCCATACAAATCTTAGGACTGTTCTAGTTCCTTGAGAAATGCTGTGTTAGTATTTTGACAGGGATTGCCTTGAGTCTGCAGCTGATTTAGGTACTGTGGACACTTTACCAAGGATCTTTCAAACCATTAGCATGGTATATCTTTCCATTTGTTTCATGTCATCTTCAATTCTTTCAATGTTTTACAGTTTTCAGAGTAGGTCTTTTTAAGTTTATTTCTAAGTATTTTATACTTTTTGGTGGAATTATAAATGGAATTAGGGAATTTTTGTTTGCTACTTGAGAAATGCAACAGATTTCTGTGTACTAACTCCATATTCTGCAACTTTATTGAATTCATTCTAATGCTTTTTGGTGGATTCTTCAAGGTTTTCTATGTATAGTATCATGTCATTTGCAAATAGTGACAGTTTTACTTCTTCCTTACCAATTTGGGTGGCTTTTATTTCTTACATGATTGCTGTGGCTAGACCTTCCTGACTATGCTGCATAAAAGTGGTTACCAGAGTAGAATCCTGGGCTTTTTCTTTGTCTTAGAGGAGAAGCTCTGTTTTTGCCCACTAAGTGTGATGTTAGCTGTGGGTTTTCCTGTGTGTGGCCTTTATTATGTTAAGGTATATGTTCCTTGTAAACCCACCTTTGAGTTTTTATGATTAACAGTGGTTGAGTTTCATCATATGCCTTTTATGCATCTATTGAGATAGAATATTTATCCTTCATTTTGTCAATGTATAGTACATTGATTTTTGTAAACATTAAGCCATTCTTGTACCTGTTCCCTCCCGCCCCCACTCCCTGAGTAAATCTCACTTGATAGTGGTGAGTGATTGTTTTAATGTGTTATGTATGCTTTGCTAACATTTTTGAGAATTTTTACATCTGTATTCATCACTGATATTGGCCTGTAATCTTTTCCTCCTCTCCTTCTCTTTGTGGTGTGTTTGTCCGGTTTTGGTATCAGGGTAATGTTAGCCTCATAGAATGAATTTAGAAGCTTTCTTTCCTCTTCTATTTTCTGAAAAAGTTAGCGAAAAATAGAAAATACCTCTTTCAAATATAATAGGACTTAGGTGTGAATCCATCTGGTCCTGGATTTTTGTTTCTTGGGAGTTTCTTGATGACCAGTTCAATTTTGTTACTAGTAAATTAGTCTGTTCATATTTTCTATTTTTTCCTGACTCACTTTTGGAAGATGATATAAATGCTATGAACTTATCCATTTCTAAGTTGTCCAATTTGCTGGCATATAATTTTTCATCATGTCTAATAATCCTTTGTATTTCTGTGGTGTTGGTTATTTCTCCTCTCATTCCTGAATTCATTTGAGTACTTTTTTCTTCAAGTCTTGCTATGTTTAATCACTTTTATTTTCAAGGAAACACCTACTTATTTCAGTGGTCTTTCCTATTTTGGTATCATTTTAGTGTCTACATTTGTTTCTGCTCTGATCTTTATTCTTACACTATTTTGGGGTTTTGTTACTTTATCTAGATCCTTTAGGTGTAAGACTAAATTGTTTCTAGATTTTTCTCATTTCTTGAGATAAATTTTTCTCGCTGTTGATACTAAAACTACTTTTACTAGATCTGAAACATTTTGGACTACTGTGTTTTCATTTTCATTTGTCCCCAAGTTTTTTGTTTTGTTTTGTTTATATCTTGGCTGACTCATCAGTGGTTTAGCAGCCTGTTGTTGACCCTGTACATGTTTGTTTTTCCAGTTTTTGCTCCTGGGAATTGATTCCTAGGTTCATACCATTGTAGTGTGGCCAGAAAAAAAATGCTTGATATGGTTTCTATTTTAAATGTGTTGAGACTTGTTTGGAGGTCTACCACGTGATCTATCCAAGAGTATATTCATGTGTACTCGAAAAGAATGTATATTCTATTTTTGGATGGAATGTTTTGTACATAGAAGTCTGTCTTGTCTAACGTGTTGTTCAAAGATACTGTTTTCTTACTGACTTCTTTTCCTGAATGATGAATCCATTGACGTAAGTGGGGTGTCAAAGTCCCCTACTATTACTGTATTACTGTCCATTTCCTCCTTTACATCAATATTGGCTTTGTGTTTAGGTACTCCAATGTTGGGCGCATCAATATTTACAAGTGTTATATTCTTTTGGTTGGATCGATCCCTTCATCATTATGCAATGCCTTTTTTTTCCACTTCAATTTACATGGAATATTTTGTTTTACCACTTCATTTTCCATCCGTATGTATCTTTAAGTTTGGGATGTCTTGTATGCAACCTAGAGATGGGTATTGGGTGTGTTTACAATTCAGTCACCTTATGTCTTTTGGAAGATTTAGGCCATTTACATTTAAAATACGTATTTCCCGTTTTTGCTTTCTGATTATTTTTGTAATTCTTGCTCTGGTCATTGAATTTTAGTGTTCTGCTTGGTTTCATTGATGTCAATTTTTTGTTCATCTATTAAAAGTTTTTGGTTTGTGGTTACTAGAGGTTCATCTATAACATCCTAAGTATATAGCCATCTGTATTAAATTCAAACACATGGTAAATAAACTTTATTTTTCCTCCCCACCTCCACATTTTATATATGTTGTCATATTTTATATCTTATTTTGTAACTGACTTTACTACTTTTGTCTCTTCATACAAGCTTTATAAGTGATTGCTTTATTACCTTTAGTGTATGTTTGCATTAGTGGTGAAATTTTTCTTTTCATACTTTTGTTACAATTATGGCCTTTGCTTTTTTCCAAAATATTTGTGTATACATATTTAGAGAAAGTTATGGGGAGTTACATATAATTTTCGTAGGCCAAAACGGACTGGCATGATCTATTAAAAATTTCTGCTGAAAAATCAGCTGATGACCTTATGGGGTTTCCTTGTATGTAATCTTTTCCTTGCTACTTTAAAAACTCTATCTTTTATCTTTACCATTTTAATTATTATGTGTCTCAGTGTGGACTTCCTTGGGTTCTTGTTATTTTTTGTGCTATCTGAAGTGGGATGTCTGTTCCATCCCCGGGTTAGAGAAGCTTTCTGCTATTTGAGTAAGTTTTCTGCCCTTTCTCTCTCTAGGACCACTATAATGCAAATGTTTGTTTGCTTGATGTTACCCAAGGGTTCCCTTAACCTCATTTAAAGATTGTTTTTTTCTATTTGTTTTTGAGTTTGGGTGCTTTCCATTACTCAGTTTTCCAAGTCACTGATCTATTCTTTTGCATCCTCTAATTTGTTTCCCTCTAGTGTATTCTTCACTTCAGTTTTTCTTCAACTCTGGTTATTTTTTTATAGTCTCTAGATCTTTGTTGAAGTTCTCACTGAGTTGACTGACTCTTCAGTCTAGTGAGCACCTTTATTATTATTTTGGGTTTTTTTTCATGTTTGTTTATTTTTGAAAGAGTGTGAGTGGGGAAGGGGCAGAGAGAAGGAGACACAGAATCTGAAGCAGCTCCAGGCTCCAGCACAGACCATTGATGTGGGGCTTGAACTCAAAACCTGTGAGATAATGACCTGAGCCAAAGTTGGACCCTTAATCGACTGACCCACCTAGGCACCCCTATGATTATTTTGAACTGTTTATCATGTAGATTGCTTATGTTTTCTTCTGCTGAGATTTTTGTCTTGTTTCTTTTGGAGGATATATCTGTCTCCTCATTTTGCTTGACTTTCTGGGTATGTTTCTATGAATTAGGTGGAAAAGCTACTTGTTCTAAACCTGAAAGAATGGTCTTGTGTATCATCATCCTCTGTGTACACTTGTGTGCTTGGTGACTTTGGACAACTGGCTGGAGCTGTGGCTGGTGTGGGCTAGATGTCCTGGGGTACTCCTCGCAGGGTTCACCCTGGTGGGATGGCTGGAGCTGAAGTGGGCAGACTGGTGTGGTCCTGAGGAGAGCACCCTGGCAGGCAGGGTCGCTGAAGCTGATGTGGGTACAAACTGGGTAGTCCTAGGACTTCCTATGTAGAGGACACTATTTGCCAGTGCCCTGGGGCACTCCACAGAGAGGGTGCACTGGCAGGTTGGCTGGAGCTGAGAAAATGTGGGCTGTAGTTTCCCAGAGCTTTCTACATGGTGAGGGGGGGGCTTTGTGAGCCAACTGGGGCTGAGCTAGGACCCAGGCTGTAGAGGGTCACTGGGTGCTCTCCTCAGGGGTATTCTGGTGAGTTTTCTTAATCCAAAGCAGGTGTGGGCTGAGAGGTCCTGAGGTTCTTTGCACTGGGAGTGCCCAAAAATTCAGGAGCTGAAGTGATATGGTGATTTGTGCCTGTGTCTTTTAGTGAAACAGTTGGAGCTATAATGAGCACTGAAAAGAGGTGTCCCAGTATGTTGGGCCTGCCTTGGTGGGACCACTGGAGCTGGTGTGGGGTAGGAGCCCAGTTCTCCCTGAAGTAGAGCAGCTATGGTGCCCAGATCCTATTTCCATCTGTACTCTCAGGGTGGAGGGGTAGCATAAAGTATGTTGCTTGCTGGCCCTTTGGACCCACAAAGCATTCTAGCAACTCCCCTGCCATTTGGCAGGGCATCAGGGCCAGTTGCTTTCAAAGGGCAACTAGAATTTCAAACAGCAGTACTAAGAACAAATCTGCAGATTTGTCTGCTCCTGGGGCCCTTATTACCACCCCTTCCCATGGCAGTTCACAGTATCAGTGTTGGGGGTTCCCTTCATTATTGTGTCTCTGCCTGTCTTGCCATTCTTTTATACCTGGTTGTACAGAAGTTGTTCGATCAGGTATCAGTTGACCTTGGCCAAGCCTAGGTCACAGTAATAGAGAATGAAAGAGTCTGAGCCTTTGCCAATAAAGATCATGATAAGAAAAAAAAAAGAAGCTATCATCTACTGCGGCTTATTAATTATGTAGATACTAAATACTAACCACTGTCCTAAGTATCTCCTACATTTCTATAGTTCTTAGAACCAGCAGCCCTATTAGGTCAAAACAGTTCAGTGATTTGCAGAAGCTCATAGGGCTTGTAAACAGCAAAAAGTAGGACTTTTGCAAGATCTCTGCCAGACCCCAAAACTCCCCAATCCAGCATAGATCTTCTAAGTCCATTGTTCTTGGTACATCAGGCAATGACTTCACAAAACCAAGCAAACAGTTTTGGGGTCTTTTCTGATAACTCGGGACTTATCCTACAAGTAGTTATCTATAAGAGTGACAACCATTCCGGTTTGCCCAGAACTACAGGGTTTCCCTGATTGTGGGAATTTTAGTCTTAAAACTTGAAAGGAGCAGACAAACCAGGATGACTTGGTCACTGTAATTATCTACACTCTTGTATGCATTAGTGCATCTTGTGGAAAATTCCCATTTTGTATCCCAATTTGCTATCTTGTTTCCTAGAAGAGCTACTTTATTACTAGAGTGAGGACATCACCTTTAAGAGGCAGGAAAGGAGGAATTTGAGCCCTGACAGGTATAAGTAACTTTGAGTAAACCATCAAATTCTTTGGCCTCTGAAGACCTAAAGTAAGACCACATGTGGGTATCCATTATGTACCACATTTTAGTTTAACTGAATTTTTTCAATTTTCTGAACTCTCCCACACTTATATAAAAGTCAGTTCTATGTATTTTCCCTTCCCTGACCTCTTAAATTTTAGGATTTCTTTCTGAGAAGATTCCCAAACTCTCCCCTTCTATATTTAACTTGTGTCTATAAATTTATTCCTTAACTGACACATTCCCTAAGAACAACATCAACAGGGGCACCTGGGTGGCGCAGTCGGTTAAGCGTCCGACTTCAGCCAGGTCACGATCTCGCGGTCTGTGAGTTCGAGCCCTGCGTCGGGCTCTGGGCTGATGCCTCAGAGCCTGGAGCCTGTTTCCGATTCTGTGTCTCCCTCTCTCTCTGCCCTTCCCCCGTTCATGCTCTGTCTCTCTCTGTCCCAAAAATAAATAAACATTGAAAAAAAAAATCTTTACATGTTGATGATCTTTTTTTTTTTTTTTTAAACTGTTCCTTTATACAGTTTTAAATTGTGAAATCCCTATTTGGAACCCAATCACTAAACATGTAAACACAAAATTGAATAAAGTTCTGTTTTGTTTTATTAGTTTTGCTTGAGAGCTTACATACTAAAGGCAAGGCTCCAACAGCATTCTTTTGCAATATAAAGTGGGTTTGTGGCCAGCCAGGGAAGAGTCCCTAGGCCCAGAAGCTCATAATTCGTGTTGGTACCACTAGCCTCCTTCTTGGCCATATGTACACAGTTCTTCCATTTTGGCTACATATATATATGTATATATATGACTTTTCTAACATCATTGTTTCCTGGACCAGATTTTATGAGAGTTGAGGAATTAAATGACAATGGGTGGTAGTAGCAGGGTAATGGGAAAATGTGACCCCCCCCCAAAAAAAAATCCTAATGGCTTCATTTTCTGTCATAGTGATACCTCAGATAGTTGAGCTGAGCTACTCATATTGTCTACTCATGTGAATGCTGCCTGATGAGAGAAGTGAGACTAGAAGGGGATCATGTAAAGCTCTGCTGGCACCAAAATGATTATGTGTTGACTAGAACATGACAGAATTTTGCCTTATTGGTCTGAATGAGAGCATGACCAAAGAAAAAGGGGTTCTAGCCATTCACTGATTCAACAAGTTCTTTTTTGAGCATCTGTGTGCCAGGCACATAGGCTCCACTTATGTTGGAAAAGAGACCCACAAGTTAATAAATGTATGAAGTGGCTGTAACTGCTTTACTGAAACCCATTAGGATAAGGAGATAGAAAGGGAGGTTGGGGAAGGTGCCTCCAATATAATGGTGACTAATTAGAGCTATGAATAAACTGCAAGTGAGCCATACTTGTGTCTGAAGGAAGAACATTCCAGACTGAAAAAAAATGGTCAAGGGAGAGATCAGTACCCTTTGACCACCTCCTAACTCAAGGGAATGGTGGCATAACACTGCAAAAAAGAAAAAAAGGCTAGGTGGTAGCAATGGGAGTGACCACTGTGAATCCTTTTACAAGCACCATAAACATTATATCATAGTAGTTAACAATTCTATTCTTTAAATGTTGAACCACAGTACCAAAAAAGTAACCCACTGGGATAGCTATACCATGAGGATGGCTGGGAGTCGCAGAAGATCGGGAATAGATTCTCTTCAGGTTACTAGGAACTGTTGGACATATCTGGAAACCCAACTAAAAAGGACCTGCTTTTTGGATGCCCATAGCTCCTGAGACCATGAACAAGAACTGCTACTTCTCTAAGGTTAGAGATGATTGGGACTTGACTAGAGCTCAGATTTCCCAGGTATCAGAGTCTTGAGCTGTGGAGAGACTGAGGTGTTTATGTGGTTTCTTTAGCAGTCAGGCATTTTTTGGCATTACTCACCTTGTTGCAAAATCACTCCATATACGAAGCTGCTAATTTGTTCCTGAAGAGAAAATGGTAAGGGAGGGAAGAACTTGAAGAGTTCCTACAGCCTACCCCTTGAAGCATTGCAGAGCTGACAGGTTATCAGGAGTAAGAAAACTTATATTGGCATTTTTAGCAAGAAAACATAAACAGGACAGAGGATGACCATGGAGTCATGGCGTAGAATCTTAGAGGATCCATAAAGGAAGTAAGACTTAAACTCTTTATTGAAAAACGGTAGAATTTGAATAGGCATAAAGAAGAGTGTTCCTTATGGGGAGAATATCCTAACAAGGCAAAGAGATGTGATATGCACAAGCTGTGCTGGGAAGCCCGGTTTAGTTCAGCCTGGTTGGAATGGTAAAATGTAAGTTTGAAAAGCTAAATGGAGGTCAGATTGTGGAGGATCTTTCATGCCAGACTAGAAATTTTAATTGCATCCTGAAGCCAAAAGCAGCCTTCACTTTTTTTGAAGAAAACCATGATAGATTCAATTTACTGGGGCTGAGTTAGAGTGAATGAATTGCCTGTAGAGGAGATGAACAGGGAAAGTAATTCGAAAAATTACAATAGTCTATAGTTCAGGTGTCAAATGATGTGACCTAATAGGTGAGTTGTACAAAGATTGATACAAGAGGTTTAAAAATGCATAGCAACTTTTACCTTTGGCCAAGAAGGAGTAGCAGGGATTGGATCTAACCTTCCAAAAACAACTAAGTACAACAAAACCTTTGAAACAAGGTTTGCAGGAAATATCAGGTGATAAGACCATGATCAGAGGTTGGAAACAAAGTCAGCACTAGAACTGCTCCAGCTTCCTGACTAGAGTTTCCAGGAAGCAGCATAGAGAGGGGAACCCAGGTGGAGTCTAGCAGTCTCTCCCTGAGTTGAGACAGCAAAAGCTTACAGGGAGGAGTATGAAAGGTAGTGAGGAGAGAGAATACTAATACATGTGTGTGAACTACCAAGACCTGGGGAAAGAACCACCAGCAAGGTATCAAAGAAGAATTCTTCTATCTCAGGGCAAGAATAGCTTCTCTCTTAAAGGACAGAGTAGAAAAACCCAGTAATTCACATAACATCAGAAGACTACTCAGAAGGGTCTACGTTCAGTAGAACTAAACTAGCTATGGAATAGAGACTACTCTAATCCTGACTAACAAAGCTTTAAAGAAAGTTATAGAAGAATCTAATTGTTTCCAAGTAATTTCACAGCTTCTGGGGAAAAAAAAAACTTCAAAAATAGGTCTAAGAATACAAAAACTGAATAGCCAAGATGGAAACAACCTAAATCAGTTGATGAATGAGTAAAGAGCCCCGCCCCGCCCTGCCCACACAATTCAGCCATAAAAGGATTGAAATCTCACCATTTGACAACCTGGATGACCTGAAGGGTGGTATTCGAAGTAAAATAAGTCAGAGGAAGACCAATACCGTGCTATCACTGGCATGTTAAAAAAAATAAAAAAACCCCTCATGAATACAAAGAACAGACTGGTGGTTGCCAGTGGGGAGAGGGTTTGGTGGGTAGGCAAAATGGGTGAGAGGGAGGTACGGATTTCCAGTCAGGAGATAAATAGGCCCTTGGGATGGGTATGAGCATGGTGACTACAGTCTCCATGGTATTGTGGAGCATATTTGAAGGTTTCCAGGAGCATGGATATTATGTTTGCACTACAACAAAAAATTTTTTTTTACCTTTTTATGATAATTGACGGTGACTAGACAAACTTACTGTGGCAATCATTTCATAGCATATATAAGCATTGTTTCATATTGTACACCTGAAACTAATGTTTCATGTCAACTGTAACTCCCAAAAAGTATCCAGAACCCAATAAAGCCAAATTCCCCATGTCTGCTATCAAATCACATATATCAGGTATGCAAAACAGTAGGAAAATGAGTCCTGATGAGGAGAAAAATTAATCCATAAAGACCCACAGATGCCACCAATGATAGAATAAGCAGATAAGAACATTATAACAGTCATAACAGTATTCCATATGTACAAGAAGGTAGGTAAGATTAAGTAAACTCCCAAATATCAAACTGATTAGCATAAGCATTTGATCTTTTAGTAGTAAGAAACAGTAGTAAACTTAATGATTTGAAATTGAAAATGTTTAATTTAGCACGTTATCACTAAAAAGACTTTTGGAGGCATTGAAATCCATCCAAAACAGATGTCTAAAAACATTTTGTCTCAAGAATGTTTTCTTTTCCAAATATCAAGTAAGGTTTTTAACAGACATATGTTTGAACAAAAATGTCCTTTCTGTAAAAAGGAGGATAACACCAAGGATTGTTTTAATACACTCTGATGGATAGAATACCTATTAAAATGGTATTGGTTTTTTTTTTGGAATGTTTGGGGCTATTTTTTTAATGTGAACTTTTTTATTGGTCTTGTATACACACAAAAAGTGCACAAACCATGCCTATTCAATTGAATGACTTCAGAAATGAAACACCCATGTAATAGACCAAGATACAGCATATTACCAGCACCTAGAAGCTCCCTTGAGCTCCTCTCAATCCTCCCCAAGGATAAGCAGCATCCTAACTTTGAACATTCTTGATTAGTTTTACCTGAGTCTGAACTTTATGTAAATAGAATCCTGCTCTTTATGTCTGGATTTCTTTCACTCAACATTCTGTTCAGGAGAGGTGTCCGTGTTAGTGCATGTAATTGTAGTTCATTAATTCTACTACCTCAATGTATCCATTCTATTGATATACCTTGGGTTGTTTTTAGTTTTGGGCTATGACAAATATTACTAGTATAACTATTCCTGCATGTCTTCTGGTGAATGTATGGATTAGTCCTGTTGGGTATATGCTGAAACTTACTGAGTCATTGGGTACCTTGAGGATGTAGATGCTATAAAATTTTCCCAAATGTTTATGTGTACACTTTGATCATCAAGCATTGTAGTTGCACAATTTAGCTAATACAGTTGGCCCTTAAACAACATAGGTTTGAACTGCTCACGTCCACTTATACAGACTTTTTTAAAATAGTACTGTAAATGTATTTTCACTTAAGATTTTTAAAAACTTTGTTTAGCTTTATTGTAAGAATACAACATATAATCCACATAACATACAAAATGTGTTCATTGACTGTGTATTATCGATCAGTAAGGCTTCCAGACAACAATAGCTAGTTAAGATTTGGGAGAGTTAAAATTTATACATGGATTTTCAAATATGCAGTTCCCAGTGCCCTGTAATCCCTGTGTTGTTCAACGGTCAGCTGTACTTGGTATTATTGGCCTTTCATCTGAGCCATCCTGGTGAATTTGCGGTGGCACTGCACTGAGTTTCAATTTGCGTTACTCTGATTATGGATGAGCTATTTGGTGTGGTTTGTGGCCATTTTGAATGTCTTTTTTTCATAAAGTGCCTATTCAAGTCCTTTGCTCATATTTCTATTGGATTATTCTTGAGTTATAGAAGTCCTTTATTTTGGATCTAAACTCCTATTGGAAATACATAGTAGTCATAATTAGTAAAAACTTAAAAAAATCCTTTCCTATTGTATGGTGCCTTTTGATGAATTTCTTATGAATTAAAATGAATTTCTTCATTTTAATGTCTAATTCATGAAGTTTGTCTAGCACTTTTCTGTTTTTTTTTAAAGACATCTTTTGCTTACTCTGAGGATTTGAAGATACTCTATTTTTTTCAAAAAACTTGTTCTGAGTTACAGTTCACATGGAACTTTTGTATATTGTGTGAAATAGTCAAGATTTTTTCTATATAGCTATCCTTTTTCCTAGATATTTACCACCCTATTCATTTGATTATTTCTCTCTAGTAGAACAAGGACAGGAACTTCCAAAGAATAACACATGTACATATATGTGCACATGATACATATACATACATATATCAAGGTGCAGACTGTATTCCAAACATTCATTTGTGAGTTGGCTTCTTTATGCTTCTACATAAATCCAGTGCTATTGATAGATTTCCAGGACAGCTTACAAAATGTTCCTTGGCACCTACTATACAGTATAGTGGAAAATGCAATCATATTCCATTTCTGCAACCCCGGGACATCTTCCTCTTCACTTGCAACAAGATAAAATGGTGCTTTGAGAGTGAATAAAGAGATGGGCTCCAACAGGAATGGTATGAAGGAGTGAAGTAGCTGCTATTGAACAATAATAATTCTCATCAATAACTCATGGATAACAAAGTCTTCATCTCTTCCCAGATGTTCTGAATTCAGAACTAGTAAGTACCTCCCATGGCAAGGCAAGAATTTTGTCAGATTCCAGGCTCTCAGTAAAAACTATGAAGATTGTATTCTACGCAACTCCTGGGAAGGGGTCACCATTAATACCCCTCAATATGAATGTTCTCAGTGTTGTGCAGTACAGTTCAGTACAGTAGCCCTGCTGGGATGGGGATGTGTAGGACATATTATTCATTCATTTCCCCACGTATCAGGGAGGAATTGTTGCTAGAATATTGGAATGTCAAAATTTGCTGGGCTGTTATCCTTATTCATAGTCAGGAGTAAGAACTTGTACATTCTAAGGCTTTAATACTAGATGCATTTTAAACAGCAATGTATTTTAATGAAAGAATATACTGTAGTAGAACTTTTCAAGTTAACACAGACTTCTTTATTTCTGGTGCTAAAGTTGAGTGCTGTAAAGGAATATCCACTAGGCATGTAAAAGCCTATCCAGGGAAAGGAATTAAAATTAACCTGTTGTAACCAGTGCTGGTTATTTCTGGGCAATTAATCTATAAAACTTTTATGACCTAGCTGAGTGTCCAAGTTGAAAGGTGAATGGCAATACAGTAACCCTCTTCCCAAAGTGGTCTGACACAAGCCAAACCTTTTGAAATTACTGCAGAGTTACTATCAGCTTAAATAAAATATCCGACGTGTCTAAACAACCACAGAGAATAATTAAGACTAAGAGTTTAAAAGAAGATGTAGACTTGCCTGAGCTTGATATTTTAGTAAATGAGATCTGATTTCTTTCAAACGTTATTTGAATGAGGGTCAAACTTTATAAATGCCGACTCTGGATATCTCTCAGTGGGAAGTGAAAGCCTAGCTGCCCATCTATGAACTGTCCAAACGAAATATCTGTGCAGACTAAATAATTATTCCATACCCTCGGCTAACACTCTTCTAACCCTATGTCACGCCCATTTCTGAAAGCACTATAATTTAGGAATGTGGCTCTTAGCAGAAAAGTAAGATTTTGCTGATCTTAACATGAGTAAGACCTTGATCTCTGCCAAAGGAGCAAATGTGTTTCACAGCAAGGATACCCTGCAATATCAGTTATAGGTAGACAATGTATCAGTCATGTGATTTGAGAGCTTGCACAAAGCCCCTCCCCAGTCCTACAAATATCTCTTACATCAAATTAGATGGTCACTGAAAAATCTCAGTGGGCAAAGAATTGCTTTAAGACAAATGGCCAAGAAAAGGGTCCCATGGAAACATTTAATTAGGCAATCAGATCCCAGAGAATTAGTGGGCCAATTAGTCAGTTTTGGAGTGGAGGAGGGGTAAAAAGACCAGGGAACAGGGTAGTAAGAACTGAATTAGATGAACTTACATAGCATATAAGCTGTGGGACCTAATGGAATGAGTAGAAAGAGGCAAAGCTACCTCCAGCACAGCTGCCAGAACTACAGGCAGGCATCCCCTAGGTTGTGGGGCAAGGGGAAGTCCCAGCAGGAGCAGGAAGAGCAACCAACTCAGCTATGAGTGGAGTGTGGTGGGAAAACTACCCAAAGCCAGTACCACTATGGTGGTATCTTAGTCTGGAAGCTTTAAGTTTTCAGTAAATCTGCAAAGAGTAACAGTCGTATGGTCTCCATCTGCGTTTTTCAGTGGACTTTTAACTAGAGTCAGATTCTTATAGATATGATAATGGGCAAGAGTAGTCTTTCAATTGAGATCCTTGAGCAAATAATTGACTTATCTTAATTACACCTGTGGGACTTTAGCATTAAAGCAACCTTGGAGTTCTAGCATAATCTTCCATTTGAAGTAGGCATCTTCTCCGCAGTGTTTCTGGAAAATGCTCAATGAGCCTTTGTAATATGCCTGCCTTCTAAGCCTGAGCTATGAAATCAGATGAATCTCCATTCGAATCCTAGCTCTACCACTAGCTATATGACATAGAGCTTAACCCCTCTGAGTGTCAGATTTCATAAGTATAGGGTAGAGTTCATAGTCTTACATAAGATTGTCCTGAGAACTAAGTAAAATACTACATATATCACAGAACATAGCATATAGTAACTCCAATAGATTACTATCTAATTGAATATCCTCGCTTTACTTACCACTACCTCATAGAGCCACCCTTGCTAGAAGGCTTTATATACAACAATTTTGTTAAAACCTTCTCCAGAACAAAGCCATTTGTGTCTTTTGCCTCCATTTTAGTGTCTTTGGTCAACACCAGACTCCCAAAGTCTTGAATAGTATCTGGTGCATAAAATGTACTTAATATGTCTTTGTTACATGAATTTTGATGAATTCAATCTTTTCCATTTCATGTGAGTGCTGAATGTTTTCACAGGATAAAAGAGTGAAAGACATTTTGTATTTAAAATGAAATTCAAAATTGCTTTACATGCTAGTATCAGAAAACTCAAATATCCTTTATTTTGCCTGTTGAGGATCTTGTTTTAATCCTGCCAAATAAGGTAAGAGAAATAGATATAAGAAAAACAAGACCAAAGAATTGAGACCTAGTGTGCTATCCTTGCTTCTTTCATTGAACAGAAGTTTTGTGTCTCCTTTTTTCTTTTCAAAATTCATCTTTTTTATATTTCTCACCGGGCTGCATTTGATTAGCTCTCTAGTGTACCTGCCTATACCTTCAAATCACACCTGGTCACATTGTTCCTTATTGCCAAATCTGCTATAGCTTCCAAGTTGCTATCACCTACAACCTTTGAAACAAAGTTCATTACATTTAAAAAAAAAAAATTTTTTTTTTGAAGCTTGGTGAAATAATCCCTTGCTCTATAGTGCTTAAGGCATCCCATAAGCTTGAAGCAAATGAAGCAATTAGTGCTTATTGGTTTAAAGAAGACTGGGCATTTCATCAATTTTAAAAGAAAAACCTCATTTTATGGGACGTGGAATAAAGTATCTCGGTTGTGTTCTGAGCAGGACTTCAGACAGGTTTGGTGCCTGTGTTAATGGCATTTTAACAATGATGCTTTATAAATGAAAGATAAGTTCTTCTGGTCTTTGCTCCTGCACGCTGATGTTAGACCACAGCTCTCTGACAAACCTCCTCTCAAGAATTCTGGTAAAACCCCAGGATTCTGGAGAGATCTGGATGGATTTGGCTTGATACTGGAGGTAGAGTTAAAAAGGACTTGATGGACGGGATGAGTAAGATAAAAGAATGACTTCTAGATTACTGGCTTGAGATTCTGAATAGAAGTGATACCATTTGTTGAGATTGGGCCAAAATGTAAAATGAACAGCCTTGAGGTGCATAGAAACATAAATTTTTTTTAACGTTTATTTTTGAGAGAGCATGAGCAGGGGAGGGGTAGAAAGAGAGGGAGACACAGAATCTGAAGCAGGCACCAGGCTCTGAGCTGTCAGCACAGAGCCTGGTGCAGACCACAGGATCATAACCTGAGCCAAAGTTGGATGCTTAACCACCTGAGCCACCCAGCTGCCCCAACGTGCATAGAAGTATAAAAGGGTGTTATAGGAGATTTGCAGGTAGGAGAAAATTTTGCACAAGAAATGGAATGAAAATAAGAATTCAGAGGAAAAAATGTAAAATTTTCCACTGTTAAACGGTATTTATATTCCTTTTGATACATTTAAAAGTATGATACATTTTTTAAATACCAATATTTACAATACACTGAAAAACTATATCCACTGTAGCTAACCGTATGAAAAATATTAGATGCCAAATTTAAAATGCGTGAAGAAATAGTTCTTCAAAATTCTTTTAGGGTATATGTAAGAAAAAATCATTGAAGGCCACTACAGAAGGGAACCTGGGTGGTAATCTTCTAGACTGCACAAGAAGCCCTAATGTCAAGTGTTTTTCTTAGCAATAGAAACGTAAAAGCTCTTCCTAGAGCTTCCTGCTTCTGCAGCAGACTACACACTGGTGAGTTTAGATTCAAGGGCATCATGTCTTGTAGTCAACTGGCAGACCTGGTGCCACAAATACATAAAACATGAGGCCAGAATGAAGGCACATGAGGAGGCAGCAGGATTTTTATCTTGTTTCATGTAATCTACTTCAGGTATAACAGCCTGATCCTTAATCATTTCCATTAGCCTCACCAATGAACCCTATAGAATGCTTGCTGACATTTAGGAGCCAAAACATCATCTCTCTGCTAGTTTTAGACAGATGGGTACTGCAATGTGATACCACTGAGGAGTACCCTCATGAAAAGCAGCTCCTGCCAAGAAAGCTGCAGTGGGGAGAGAGAGGGAACATGATGAAGGAAGATAAAAGGAGGTTGGGGGACCCAAAACCCAGGATGGAGGAGGGGGGTATAGAGTTAGACAACTGAAAGACAAATGTGTAGGCAAACTTTGATTCCACAAAAAAAAAAAAATAGTTAACGCCTGTCATGAGCTGGACACCACTGTGAGTTTGAAAGCAAGATTAAGATGATAGCTTTCAAGGCTGACCACACAAAAATGTTTTACATGAACTCTGGGCTCCACAGCGACTGCAATCACTGCTCAGAATAAGAACTCACATCAACATACAGGAAAAATCCTACTTTTACTCCCCAAATAAAACTGAAGATACCTTCCAAGCCATCATTTTGAATTACAAAAAGGACAAAAGTGGTAAAACATGCTAGTTCGTGTTTGCATAAATAGATGAATTAACATACAAGTGTTTTCTTAGAACATTCAGAATCATGACTGAGATGTAGATAACATACAAAGATTGGTATAATGTTTCTTGTCCAGTATGCGCTGTATATTGGGAGGATGAGGTTTGCCTACACCAGCAATAAATGGCTTGTCAGTTATCTAATCTTTAAACAGCCTTCATTTTAAGAGCACTACATGGAACTTTGCTAATAAGTGTATTTTGTGTCTTAGATGAGTAATTGAAGAGTTTTCTTAGACCCCCTCAAGGAATTTTATTCTGTATAGACTAGTTTTCTAGGAGCTGAAAACAATAAAAACATTGTTTTGGTTTTACCTATTTCAGTAGGAAATCATTCTAAAATGTAGCATGTCCTAACTGAACACAAGGCTAGTATTTAACCTTTTATGACCAAGAGTGATTATAATCATCATTAGTTGTTAGAGACACCTAAAAGCCTAGGTCTCTTGGTTTCCATGTTATGTGGTTCCCACATACTGGTTTTTTCCCCTTATGTCTGTTTTTGAACAGGTTCTGCTCTTCATGACACCAATACAAGCAAGAAGCACAAAATATCTGTTAAACTCTTTAATCCCTTTTGAATTCTTGCCCTCTTGTGATTCTAGCATAGTGATAGGAAATGATAGATGTTCAACAGAGAAAGGAGGAAGGGAAGGAAGTTATTAGTTGAGTAATCTAGTTTCTCCACTAATTAGTATTTTTTTTAATTTTTTTTAACGTTTATTTATTTTTGAGACAGAACATGAACGGGGGAAGGTCAGAGAGAGGGAGACCCAGAATCTGAAACAGGCTCTGAGCTGTCAGCACAGAGCCCGATGCAGGGCTTGAACTCACGGACCGAGAGATCACGACCTGAGCCGAAGTCGGCAGCTTAACCGACTGAGCCACCCAGGCACCCCATAGTATTTCTAAATTCAAAGAAATGCCTGTTGAACTCTATTACCTCAATACAGACTCTGATCTTGCTCTTGGTAGCTTGGAAATGATTTTTGCATCTTATTCTTGGGATGGATTGTAGAAAGATTCTGTACCTCTATAGGTGTACATATATAACTTGATCAAATTAACCATCTAACCCTTATTTAAAATTCACTCGGCTCTTTAGTCCACATACAAAGAAATCTCAAACAATAATTGGTTGTCTACATAATGTTAATATTGCCCACACTTAAGAATTTAATATGAAAATGGCGAGATTTCATTCCTTTTTTTTAGGATGTGAACTGGAAACAGGGGCAGAAGGAGAAAGAATCTTAGACTCCATGCTCAGCACAGAGCCTGATGTAAGGCTCTGTCCCATGACCCTGGCATTATGACCTGAGCCAAAATTATGACACAATGGATACACACATACCACACGTTTATTCATCAGTCAATGGACATTTGGGCTCTTTCCACACTTTGGCTATTGTCGATCATGCTGCTATAAACATTGGGGTGCATATAACTCTTCAAATCTGTATTTTAGTATCTTTTGGTAGTAGTGCAATTACTGGATCTTAGAGTAGTTCTATTTTTAACTTGTAGAGGAACTGACACTCTTTATTGACCTGGATAGAGCTAAACTGTATTATGCTAAGCAAAATAAGTCAGAAAGACAAATACTGTATGATTTCACTCTGATGTGGAATTTAAGAAACAAAACAGATGAACATATGGGAAGAGTGGGGGAAAGAAGGAAACCAAACCATGAGATGCTTAATGATAGACACCAAACTGAGGGCTGATGTCCGGGGCAGGGAATGGGCTAAATGGGTGATGGGTATTAAGGAGGACACTTGTTAGGATAAACATTGTGTATTGTATGTAAGTGAATCACTGAATTCTCAACCAATATTGCACTGTATGTTAACTAGAATTTAAATAAAACTTTAAAAATGGTGATAATGTGAATAGCTAATTTGCAGTTAGCACTGAAGTGAATCAGATACTCAGAGGATATTTTCTAAGTGATTTGCTAGATGATTTGGGCAATAGATCTTTGGTTAGCAGGGAAAGAAAGCTGATGGGTAACTGTACCGGTTCTTAAGGACCTGTCTCCAATACACCTTTTCACCAACACTGGAATAATCCTTCATGACCACCCTGACCTACATCTGCCCCCTCCTTTAGCTGTCTACAGACAAGCAGCCTTCATTATTCTAGCTCAAACACTGCTTCTTTCGGAAACATTCCTCCCAGAAAGACAGGAGTGCCCTTTTCTTTGTTCCTGTGGTACTCCATAACCCCTCCATTTTAGCAAACATGTTTTAGTTGTAAATGTACGTGTTACTTTCCTCTCCTAGTTGTTTACTTCATTGTTGCATACTTAATCCATGATCTAATGCTGGGTGCATAGTAGACACTTAAAAATATTTTTGAGTGAATATCAGGGGATTTTGTTATAAATCTCCAGATGAACATCTGAAACAAACTGATATTACACCTTCCAACAGATGTCCATTTTTCCTAGAATATACTTTCTATATAAAACCTATATTTATTTTGAAGTGTGAATTTATTTTTATAGCTTTGAAGTGAATACAGAAAATACAGATGAATTCATTCAAAGCGATTGAGATTACTGTGACAAAATATATTTGATTGGTATATTGCAAAAAACACAAAACCTCAGCCATAAAGTGAATAAACTTAAACTTTATAATTATAGGGGGAAAGCATGTTAAGCAAAACCTTTTTAATGGGGTTACAGATATTAATGCATATCCACAATCTTCTGTAATCCTCAAAAAGGATGATTTTAATATATAAATACGTGGAAAACCTGTGTGCATGACCAGTGCCAGCTTAACCCAAATATTGGAGAGCCTTCTATGTGGGTGCAAAACAGAACCATGTCAATACCATTGAACAACCTTTTGATTTGTGGTCACAGCAATGGCTGGCTGCACATGTTACTTGAGAAGCCCCTGTCCTCCCAGCAGCCTGAAAGGCGGGACCACCATCCTAGTCCATCTGTTACTAGTAAGTGCCTAACATCTACTGAGCTTTTCTAAGCATAAGCAGCCTGCTTAGCCATGCAGGGCTGGGCATGCATCATTTGTGTCACATCACTGAAAGCTGACGTATATCTTGTCTTCAGTTGGGATTAAACCAATTTCAGATTCCCATAGCGAAAGAAATTGGGTGGAGACTCAGAAATCTAAACCCAGGTTCACTTGTTTTATGTTTATTTTTGAGAGACAGCATGTGGGGGAGGGTTAGAGAGGGAAGCACAGAATCTGAAGCAGGCTCTGAGCTGTGAGCCCAGAACGTGATGCAGGGCTCAAACCCACGAACTGTGAGATCATGACCTGAGCAGAGGTTGGATGGCTTAACCAATTGAGCCACCCAGGCACCCCTCCCAGATTCATTCTAACTCTGAGATTAACCTCAGATGAGTCACCTAAACTTGCTGAGCATTGCTTTTTAAGTGTGTAAAGGAAGAAGAAATTTGAAAGTGGATCCAAAGTCTTCTAAGGCCTTACACAACTTTAAAATTCCTTTATACTTTTTCGTGGGGAAATTGGAAGAGATTTGGGTGATGTTGGCATTGGTCTCATTCCCACAGGGTTGGAGTTAGGACACCTGGGTCCTGGTTCTAGCTCTGATTAGTTTTGTGACACTGGCCTGTGTGATCTGTATAGGGGAGGGGGGACTTGGGGGCTGAAGGGTGGGCTCTGTGGTCCTTTCCAAATCTAAGACTCAAAAACCCAGTCACCAAGCCACCTGTGACATCATTGAACATGAAGCCCTCATTCTTAATCTGAAATATTGGGCACCATCAACCTTTTCTTGGCACACTGAACCAGTGGTTTTTCAGCGGTCCTCAAAGCAGCAATGGAAATTCACCAAGAGGCAATGTTTTTACAATGAGGGTGCTTGTTGGGATGAGCACTGGGTGTTGTATGGAAGCCAATTTGACAATAAACTATATTAAAAATAATAAAACGCCTAATCAGAAACCATACAAACTAAAGTTTCAAATTCTTTTTTTGGCCAGTGTGACAACTGGTTAGCTCATGATACATCATGATTATCTAATGGTAAATGGTTGTCTGCCCAGCTTCACTGATACCAGGAAAGATACTGATACCACCAGAAAGAGTGACTCCTTTTAGCTGCCTCTCACCAATACCTGAGGTGTCCTTGGTTTTCCTGAGGGAATAAATAACACTCTGGAGAACTAGCTGAAAATCTTCCCACTTCTGTGATTCTCCTCACTGAGCAAATCTTCATTCTCTACGCGGGGCAAGTATAACAGTGAATTATGGCTAGAAGTAGCAGTGTATGTCACTTGCGTCTGGGAAAGGGGGAGAACTCTTGAAGTGGTCATGTCGTTTGGGTCTTTAAAGGAAAGTATGCTTTTGGGGCGCCTGGGTGGCGCAGTCGGTTGGGCGTCCGACTTCAGCCAGGTCACGATCTCGCGGTCCGTGAGTTCGAGCCCCGCGTCAGGCTCTGGGCTGATGGCTCAGAGCCTGGAGCCTGTTTCCGATTCTGTGTCTCCCTCTCTCTCTGCCCCTCCCCCGTTCATGTTCTGTCTCTCTCTGTCCCAAAAATAAATAAACGTTGAAAAGGAAAGTATGCTTTAAAATATTTTAAAAAGGGGTGCTTGGGCGGCTCAGTCAAGTGTCCAACTTCAGCTCAGGTTATGATTTCACGGTTTGTGAGTTTGAGACCCACGTCAGGCTCTGTGCTGACAGCTCGGAGCCTGGAGCCTCCTTCGGATTCTGTGTCTCCCTCTCTCTCTGCCCCTCCCTCCACTCATGCTGTCTCTCTCATAAATAAATTTAAATACAAAAAAAAAATTTGGAAGTATGAGTCTGCCATCTTACACAGAATAGTATAGCATGTTCACAGAACTCAAGTAGTTCAGTAGCTCTGAAATGCAAGGTATAAGACTGAGAATAGCAAGAGATGAGCCAATGGGGATGGGCACAAGCCCTAAGAGGATGAGTATATTTCTAACTACCTAGGTTTAATTTAACTTTTAAAAAATTTGAGTAAAGTTGATAGTGTCCCATTAGTTTTGAGTGTACAAAGTAGTGATTCAGTAACTATACCTTAGGCTGTGCTCCCCAGAGATGCAGTTACCATTTACCAGTGCTATTACAGAATCAATGACTATATTTCTCATGCTGTGTCATTTATTCCCGTGACTTATGCTATAGCTGGCAGCCTGTATCTCCCACTCCCTTTCACTCATTTTGCCCATCCCCTAACCTCCCTCCCTTCTGCCAATCCCCAGTTCTCTATGGGTCTGATTATGCTTTTAGCTATTCACTTCACAAACATCACACATCTTCCTTATCCATGTGTCTATTGATGAATGCTTAGGTTGCTTCCATACCTTGGCTATTGTAAATAATCAGTAAACATGGGTATGCATATATCTTTTCAGATTAGTGTTTGTGTTTTCTTTGGATAGATACTCACTAGTAGAATTATTGGATTGTATGGTATTGCTATTTTTTTTTAACTTTTTGAGGAAACTCCACACTTTTTTTTCCCCACAGTGGCTGTACCAATTTAAATTCTCACCAACAGTTTTTTCTCCACATCCTCACTAACACTTGTTGTTTCTTGTCTTTTGATTTTAGCCACCTTGACAGGTATAAGGTGATATCTCACTGTGGTTTTGATTTACATTCCCCCAATGATGGGTGATGTTAAGCATCACGTATGGAAGGTTTAACACTTGCCAGGCACTGCCAAATGAGCTTATTTGTACTAATTAATCTATATCACAACCCAATGAGATAGGCACTATTGCTATCCCCATTTGACAGATGAGGAAATTGGAGACTGGAAGGGTTAACTTGTCTAGAATCACACAGCTTGTCAGTAGCAGAACTGGAACTCGGACTACCGTTTTTTGATTCTGAAGCTCACATTCAAACTTGGTTTCCTACAACCTTGAGAATCATTGACATCAAAATCAGGGGCCCACTGGAAGCTCCAAAACAAGAGGAATGGTGTAATAAAACCAGAGTCACAGAAAGAGTATTATGTATACAAGAGGTTAAAAAAGCAGACCAGAAGGAGAAAAATCTCAATGAATTTGGACGTGGTTGTTTAGGCAATGAGAAACTACAGGTGTGATTAATCTGAATAGATCCATCTATATTTTTAAAATGACTTTCAAAATAGTGTACAAACTGTACTTTCCATCTTCTGTTTTCAGTCTTTATTGTTGGAGATATTCACTCTATTTAAGAGATATGTTCTTGTGTCATTTTTTCTGTTGGTGTCCTACTATTCAATTTCAGCAGTGGAAATTGAGGTCAGAAAATAGGAAATCACAACTTCACGTAGAGAATCACTCATGCAAGGTTCTGAAGATCTTAGTCGCACACAGATGTGCCTATTAAGGACCCAGGAAAGGAAAGTAATGAAATAAAAGCTTAGCACAGTTTTAATCTGAACTATTTTCAGGTGTAGTTCATTTCTTTTCCCTAAGAAGAAATAGAAATTTTGTAGAACAAAGCCACAAGGCTGTTACCAATAATCCATTTGACCTGTGGAGGTGAAACCTTTGCTAATATTTGGTTGGGGGGGGCGGGGTGCGTGTGTGGTGAAGAATAAGCAGTTTTAACTTCACAAGAAGATAAATTACTTATGATTTATTGTGTTACTGTTTTCTGTTTTCCCATTTGCTAGGTAGTACCTAGAATTTTTTTTAAGTGTGCAGGAAACTGTGTGAGTATGAAGTTTCTTTTTGTTCTTTAATGCACTTAACTAGCCTTGTAATTGGATGAGCCATTTGTAACACAAATATAACCAGGATGATAATTTTTCTCTGGTATTACAGCTAGTGTTACACCCCCTATACTTGGGTGACAGGGACCCATGCCCTGGGTGTCATCCTCTGTTCCTCCTCCTGCTCTACCCCCCCCCCCCTCGCACCCTACTCAGTGTGCCCATTGCTTTGGGAATCCAGGGCCCTGGGATCCATGCACAAATAGCTCAAGATACTTGTAGGGCCTTCAGGAGCCTTGCTGCTATAGGCCTATTTGGTATTTAGGGGCAGGTATTTGTGTGGGCTGTATTTGGAGCTCAGGTATACAGAGTAGGGTATCCAAAATCCAAGGGTAGAATGTAGCTGATGGGCAGCAGTCTAGTAGCCAACCTTCTCTGCTGCTACATTTGGGTGTAGTACCCCTATGGAATCCAGGAATTCTAAATTTGAACCTGGACTTCCAGGCTTGTTAGGAAGGCATGCCTGTCAAGAGGATAGAACGTTTTACCTTTATTACCTTGATTTGTAACTTTTAACATTTACACATTTTTAAAGTTCTTAAATTTCAGTTAGTCAATATATAGTATAGTGTTTATTTCAGGTATACAATATAGTAATTCATCCTTTTCATACAATGTCTAGTGCTTGTCACAGCAAATGCACTCCTTAATCTCCATCACTTATTTTACCTATCCCTCTACCCACCTCCCCTCTAATAACCATCAATTTGTTCTCTATAACTAGGAGTCTGTTTCTTGGACAGGTTCCATTTACAGTTCCCCCAAACCATTAAATCAGATTCTCTCACCTTTGAATGTGGAATTGGTGTTGGTTTCTGCTAGTCACTGGAACTGAGAACATCTGAACTTAGAAGCTGAGTCCCAACAATTGTAGGACAGTCCATTATAAGTCTATGAACGTTTGAAATAAGAACTTTAAAGGTACCCTGATTCCTGTTCTAAACTTTCTAAGATACCCCAGCATCCTTCCCATAAAAGCCCTTTCATGCTTACTTTATTTTGAGAAGGGTGTTCATTACTTGCTTTGTATAAGCTACATTTCCCCCTAGACAGTGAGGATTAACAAATCCATTGCTTAATAGCCTAAAATTTTTTGTTAGACTTTTTTTCTTCCAAGATATTCTTTAAATTCAAGTTAACATACAGTGTAGTATTGGTTTCAGGATTAGAATTCAGTGATTGACCATTTACATATAACACTCAGTGCTCATCCTAACGAGTGTCCTATTTAATGCGCATCTCCCATTTAGCCCATCCTCCCTGCCCACCTTCCCTCCAGCAACCCTCAGTATAGTCTCTCTAGTCAAGTGTCTCTTATGGTTTGCCTTCCTCTGTTTTTATCTTTTTCCTTCCCTTTCCCTGTGTTCATCTATTTTTTCTTATATTACGCATGTGAGTAAAATAATATTTGTCCTTCTGACTTATTTCACTCAACATAATACACTCTAGTTCTATCCACATCATTGTAAATGGCAAGATTTCATCCTTTTTGATGGCCAAGTAAATTCTATATTACTCCTACATACACACATATCATCTTTATTCATCAGTCATCAGTTGATAATGCTGCTATAAACATTGGGGTGCACATACCCTTTCAAATCAGTATTTTTTGTATCCTTTGGATAAATGCCTAGTAGTGCAATTGCTGGGTCATTGATGGAGACTTTCAAAGTCATTCATAAAAATTGTACCTGCTGTATCAGGCAGTTCAAAGAGTCTCATTGTAAGACTCTTATAACTGGCTAATAACAGGCTAAAAGAGTTATATATGCTTAACCAAATCTATGCCTATGTTGTAACTGAAAAATGGTCTTAACTAGTTTTCAATTATTACTTCATCTTTGTTTTATATTTACCTTGAAGTTCAGAGCTTTTATTTTCTTCTGAGGCAGTGCAGTATATACATCTAGGTTCTTTTTTCTCCCCCATGTTCCGAATAAAGAATTTTTCATAGAAAGGACAGGTAGTAGGAAGATGCAACTTCTGGAGAGGTGTTAGGAAATAGTCTCTGTCACCAACAGTAGCCATCATCCACACAAACCCATTTTTCAGAGGAGATCCTTCCAAACATACCAGGTCTTCCTTTTCCCTTCCATCATTCTTCTTCCTCTCACCTCAGTGTAACCCCACTCTAGTTGAGATGGTCAAGAAACTTCTTTTCTCTGAAGGTTGGTAGGGGAGAGGAGAGATGTACCTCTGTATTACTAACCTCAAATAACTTTCCAATGTGCTTGCTGCATAGCATTTTGTCCCCTTAACATGTATATTAAAATAACACAACAAAGAATTTTATAAAGACAAATAAGCAATGAATCATTAGGTGCAGGAGTAATGTTCCCTCCCTTAGAAATAGCTATGTAGTCTGGGATCTCATTGCTTTTAGAGCTGTATCACAAGTTATTAACTTATTCAACAAAACTCAAAGATGAGTGCCGGTACCTGAAGTGGAGATAGAAGTGCCGGTACCTGAAGTGGAGATAGAATTGGAATGGACTGCCCCATGAAGTTGTCAGCTTCTGGTCACCTCATGCATTCTTTGTAGACTAACTATCCCGATGTACTCCAGAAAGCAATTAAGCCAAGAAGGGCTAACGATCTCCCATGCCACTCTGACTCTAAACTTAGATACAGTTGCAGTCATCCTGGACTCCTTTACTCAGTGAAACTCTTTTGTATTTTGAGCTACCGGCCTCCTGCAAGAAACCCCCCCCCAAATTGTCTGTGGAGATTGTGGTGACCTGAATGGAAGAAGGAATGTCCAAGGTGTTGATGTTGGGCTGAAGGAGTAGATTTTAAAAGTTAAAGTGTACCCATGCAATATACTTTATTGCTCAACCTTAAAAAATGAATTTGACACATGCTACAAACTAGATAAAACTTGAACACCTTTTACTAAGCAAAATAAACCAAACATAAGAAAAATGGTCCCATTTAAATGAAATTTGTAAAGTAGTCAGATTCATAGAAAACAAAATCATAGTTGTCAAGGGAGGTGAGGGGGTGGGATATGCATAGCTGATATTTACTCTCTGGACCCCTGCTTGCTGTTTCTAATATTCCATTTCTTAGAAACTTCTAGAGCATATTCCACGTTCTATGTAACTTGCTCTTCTTGCTTTTACCCCAGAGTTTCTGAGATTGTAATAGAACAGTCTCCATGTTGGGTTGTAGTAACCCAAAGTTTGCATGGTACCCAAAGAACCTATTGGATGCTTAAGTTTTGAGGGGACCAGCCCTCAAGGTGGGCTGCAGAAACCATATGAGCAAGAGGCTTCCTGCTTCATGAACAAATTCCTTTACTCCACTCAGATCACACCACTTCTTCATTTAAAACCTTCTAGTGACTTACCCTCTCCCTTGAGTTAAAAGCCAGAGATCCTAATGGCTTCAGGCCCTGCTTCTCTAATGTTGCCCCCTTCTTCCCCTTGCTCATTCCTCTCTAGCTGCACTGGCTCTTCCTTATTCCTCAGTCACCAGGCACGCATCTCGGCCCTTGTTCTTCCTCTGCCCAGAAATTTCTCCCCCAGAGCTCTTGTTGCTTTTTCACTCCTCTCCCTCATGTCTTTGTGCAGGTATCGCCTTCTCAATTACACCCTCCCAGGCCACCATAATTTAAACTTAGAAGACCCTCCTCTGATACTCCGTATAAAGCTTCCCTGCCTTCTAGTTTCCATAATGTTCCTCACAGTCTTGGAGCCTGCGTGATTTACTTGTTACGTATGTGTGTTGCCTCCCAGAGAAATGTCAGGGATTTTATATTTTTGATCATTTGTTTGCTCCTTGCTTAGAATGGTATGTGGGACACACTTAATGAACATTTGAGTAAGTTAGTAAAGACAAGAATGAACCTAGTGTTGGCTTTGCAGACTGGTTAGAAATTGTAAATATGTGAGCAGGAACATGAGACAGATTATAGAGATAAGAATTTAAGAGCTATACCAAAAGCTTTTTCCCTTTAAAATGGAATTATAAATGGAAGCTGCATAGGTCCACAATAATCCCAGGATTCTAGGACAGTTTTAAGGCATGTTAATCTATATTGGCAATCGTACTAATGTCAAAGTCACTAAACTCACAAGTGAACAAAGATAAAATTAACCTATCTTTTCCAGAAAATCCACATCCTTTAGAAAATCAATGGAATTAGTCATCATATTAACTGCGACTACTCAGTGATATGAATACCAAAGGCATCTTGTGGCATTTTCCTTTGTGAATAAGATCAAAGGAAGCTAAAAAGCTTTATATCATCACAATTCACTAAAACTGCAATTTTTAACCCCTGCCACATGTCAAATACTACAGTTAAGCTCACTTAAATTCATCACTCTGCTAGTGTATGTAATCTTATCCAGAGAAACCTAAGGAACAAAGATGTTATTTTCCCAAATTTGCACTGCCAGGTGATTCAAACTTAGGTTGTCTGAGACCAAAATCCAAAGCCCTTATATGATGCTATACTGCATCCCTAAGTAAAAGCAGCAAAAAAAGAAAAGAAAAGAAAAAAAAGACTAGCTGGGGTTTGTTTTTGCTGACACTGAACTAGATTTGAAATAATCAAGCACCTATAATTACTTACTACCTGGATTATTAAAACACTATACTGATAAAACTTCTCCACAGTAGAGAGAAATGATATTTTAAAGGTTGCTATCTTTCCCAATTCATTTTTTTGAAAATCATCTTGACATATTGGGAAAAATCTTTACACAATAAAATGAAATGAAAACAAAAGGCAGTGTATTATAAAGTGTTTTGCATGTTGATAATGTGATTCATTGATTAGGATAAATGTGAAAATTGTTTTTGGTGAAATTCATGAATAGGACAATTTGGGTCATATGAAGTCCTTTAGCATTCAGTTGGTTGAATACTTTGCTGAAACACACAACAGGTCCTTGGGGAAGTTTTTCAAATAAAATTAGGTTTTTGGTTTATTAAAAAAAAGTGGGGGCGCCTGGGTGGCGCAGTCGGTTAAGTGTCTGACTTCAGCCAGGTCACGATCTCGCGGTCCGTGAGTTCGAGCCCCGTGTCGGGCTCTGGGCTGATGGCTCGGAGCCTGGAGCCTGTTTCCGATTCTGTGTCTCCCTCTCTCTCTGCCCCTCCCCCGTTCATGCTCTGTCTCTCTCTGTCCCAAAAATAAACGTTGAAAAAAAAAAATTTTTTTTTAAATAAAAAAATAAAAAAATGTGGGGGCGCCTGGGTGGCTCAGTCGGTTAAGCGGGCGACTTCGGCTCAGGTCACGATCTCACAGTCCGTGGGTTCGAGCCCCGCATCGGGCTCTGTGCTGACAGCTCAGAGCCTGGAGCCTGCTTCCGATTCTGTGTCTCCCTCTCTCTCTGCCCCTCCCCCATTCATGCTCTGTCTCTCTCTGTCTCAAAAATAAAACGTTAAAAAAAAAAAAATGTGAAGTTCTCCAGTATTTGTATTTTCAATAATCAAGTGCTAAGAGACTCTCTGAAAGAAACATTGAAGAAAGTGATATGTTGGTACTTTGCATCAGGGGAGAAAGAATTTATTCCATTTTTTTTCCCTAAGATAAACTATATCCTAAATGATTACAGCTAATTTTAACTAAAATAAGTTGGTATATTCCTTTCCTACCTTAGGTACCGCTCAGTTACACATACATTGCTTTGTCTCTTAGATAGCAATTACTCTAGTTTGATGACTGGCAGCCATAATTTAATCGGGAGTATCTGCATTTCCTGGTAACTGGTATAATCTGAATATGAATTGTTATATATCTGTTTCCATTCAATAGGGAGAATTCTGGGCTGTATGTCTGGAGCATAAAGAGTGAGGAGTGCAGTAAAAGCCTCGAGAAGAAAGCAGGGGCCTACTGGCATAGAGTTTTACAGGCCATGCTAAGACTTAACTTTACCTTTGTGTGAATGGGAAGATACTGAATAGTTTTAGGCAAGGAGAGACAGGATGCCATTTGCATTTTTTTGAGTTGCCTGCATTGTGGACAGCAGATTGAGGTTGGGGGGGGGGGCGGGCAGGACAGTAGCAGAGAAACCAGTTAGGACACTTGGTAGTAAACCAGGCAAGAAAGAGCAGAGGAAGAGCACTAGTGATGAAGAATGATTCGAGATCTGAATTAGAGGTAGAAGGCACTAGATTTGGTAATGAACTGAATGGTTGAGGAAGGAACTTTCAAAGATGTAACCCTCATTTCTGGCTTGGGGGTGTCTGGATTTTGGGTACCACTTAACAAAATGGAGAAGTAGATTTGAGGAAAATATTACCTTATTGTTGGATACTATGTTTGAGATGTCTGGGATACATCCAGGAAGAGAAAACTAGTTACGTAGTCAGATACGTGAGCAGGAACTTGAGAGCGGTTTTAGAGACAAATATGGTGGAGTTATCAACATATGGATGTATTGAACTAAGAGAATTAGTTGAGATTGCATAGGAAAGAGCTGTGGAGTTAAAAGAGAGGAAGGCCCCAAAAAACATTTAGAGGCAGGTACAGGAGGAGGATCCACAGGGAAGCTGGTTTCATAAGTTAAGCCTATTTTGCTTTTCTTTTAACAAATGTACATTACATACCTTATGAGGTGCTGGGCATGCCAAGAGACTCTAGAACTAACTCCTGGCCTCAGGATGCTTGGCCTGCAGGCAGGGAGACTACCACGGACAGAAAGTATTACAATCCAGTGCTGTATATGTGACCTATGTATTACACTTATGTAATGCTCAGCCAAGTGCTGGAAAGTACTACTGTAGCACTATGAAATTGTGCAATACTGCCCTCCATCTAGGTTAGAAAAAGAGATCAGAGGAACCTTTACAGAAAAGCCCCCCAGCTGAGTGTTACAAGATGAAGGAAATACTTCAGACCAACAAGATGGGGAAGGGTTTTCATTGCAGAGGGAACAAAGACAAGAAAGGATGAATCAGCATACCACTCTCCGGAAACAAAAAGGACTCTGCTATGGCTGAAAAGCCAGCATGTAGGATGGGTAAGGGAGGCAGGAGACTAGACGAGGCTGATTATCACATAATTCCATACATGATGGAAGGTTGCTGAGGGGGTGGGGGGTACTTTAGAACCTAGCATAGTGGCTGGCAGGAAGTAGAAACTCAGTAAATACTGCCTGAATGCATGAATATTTCACAGATACCATATGAGTGGCGATTATCCTACTAGGAGAATATATTGGCTTCAAGAGAGGGACAAGTAGAAGTCCACTTGGAAGCTCCTGCAGAACCAGTTAAGCCATTAGACTTGGAGGGAAGACAGAACAGGAGGGAAACCAGGCAGGTATATGGAAGAGTTGCTAAGACTACCCTGAGTATTACCATTATTCTGTCTCTCACACACACACACACACACACACACACACACACAGCCAGAGCAAGCCAGGGAGAGAGAGAGACACAGAGACAGGGACAAATGGGGAGAGAGACAGACACAAACAAATACTTGAGATCCTTCAAGGTTTAAGAAAACTTTGGTTCAATGAATATTTGCTGAATGCCTACAAGAAGTGAAGTTGGTTGTCAAAGATTCCATTTAACGTAAAACATCACAGGAGGAACAGACCTACCCTTAGTAAGGAAGACCAGTGGCACAGTTACCTTCTGTTGACTTCTAAAACCAGCTTTTCTGATATTTCTCACCTTTTAGAGAAAGGAAAGAAGGCTACTTTAAAAATTTTTAGACATATTACACAGGTACTCTTTGGTTGACTGGCTTGTTCTGTCCTATTTAAAAATTGTTTGGTTAAATTTATTCTCTAGCAACATGGAATTATTTTCCAGAATACACAATGATTGATTTCCACACAATCACAAGTCTGTTATGACAAAGAACTTGATTTTTTTTTTAACCACCGTGACTTTCTATCATTAAGTGTCTTTAGAAGTTACCTTTTCAACTTTGTTTAATCTGTCTGGAGGGAAATAGAAGAGGAAGCCTGCTTTTTTTGCTTCTCTCTATCCCTAAATCCGTTCTCTCTTTGTATCTTACTCACCCCAGTCCAGATTTGCAATCATGATCTTGTGAGACAGCATTTCTGCTCTTCCTGGTCTGAATCGGAAAAATCATGTGTTTAAGCAAAAGAAATCTAATCAAACGTAGGGACACAGGAGATAGGTATACATGGTGGCGCAGTGTTTTTCATATTTTGGTTTTATATTTGAAAGGAAAGAGGAAATGGAATAATAGAATCTCAGTTTCCCCAACTCAGTCAGCCTTTGAGATCAAACTAAGAGATACTTTGCATAGATCCAGAGGTCTAGACACAGGGACATCTCCATTTATAATTTCTGTTCTGGACCAAAAAGGAACTCCACCAAACTCCTAAAGACCATCCTTAAGATCCCAATAGCTATAGACCCAGACAGAGTCTCACTTTTATATGGCATTTGACACAGAGCCTTCATTTCCATTCACCTTCAATCCTCCCAAGGTTTTGCTACCCAGGTGAGGTGTCACCATTTTATAATGACCAGACATGAGGAAAGTTGGATGATAGAGCCAAGTCTTAAAACCCATTTTGATGACCTGAGCTCCAGTGCTCCTTCCATTCAAAACGGATGTTGTAAGGTCAGGATTAAAACTGGGCATCACCAAGAGTCCTCGGAGTTTTTTCCGTGTGTGCTGCATAAGTAATAAGTGATAAATGACCTGGATTTGGGGCTAACCAGTAATTGCTGTACTGATCCATGTTTCCTGTTCCATGGCATTTGTGGAGCTATTTGGAGGGAGAAGAATGGGATCCTGGAAATAAGTGTCTCAAACAGAAACTACTTCAACAGGGTTTAAGGTTTATGAGTTCATGGGAAAGTAAAATGGTTTCTGAAGTCAGGAGTGTGAGGAAAGTGCACTATGCCTCTAATTGACCAGGGCCAGCAAAGGACATCCCAGAAGCCCTACTTGTCCAGAACTTTTCTCACCCAACCCCACTTATAGCCTGACCAACGCAGGAAAAAAACTAAATTAATAGTAGTAATAAGAATTTATCCAGTTACTCTCACTGTTTGCTTCTCTGCTTCCACAAGAGACTAGGAGGATTCTAACACACACCAAAACCGAGAAGCCTGCTGAAAATATCAGTGACAGATATTTTATGTCCAGGAAGGGGATGGATAAGAAATAACCTAAGGGAAAACAGAGCCAAGGATAAATGAAGGGAAAGCTTCTGTGCAAAGAATTTTTTTTATTAAAAGTCCTTTTCAGATACTTATCTTTGCTACCATGAGCTCCTTCGTGGTGAGTGTCTCCGCCTTCAGATTCACACAATAGTGTCTGTTTTAATGTCAGGGATTGCAGAGATTAAACACTCCTTTTTAATGATCCCATTACAGAGTCACATAGGGATCTCCCTGTCATTTTCAGCTGAATGCATCCTCCTCTCTTTCAGGAACTTCTGAACGGGCATCAAAGCCAGTCTCTGTGATCTCCTGCAAGATTAGGTTGAGAGGAGATTCACTTTCTTTTCATAGATCTTGATTAACGCTGAACAGAAGAATTCTAGCAGAACAGAATGTAATTTTAAAGCAGTTTAAAGACTGAATGTTTTCGTGGTCAACTGCAAAGGGGTTTTAGAATTAAACTCAAGAGGGACATATATCCTTATGTCTTTCCATCAAAATCCATTTATCCTGCCTCTTGACATTTATGTATCTCACAGTGGGCGTTCTCTCTCTTCAGCTCATTAGAGCAGGTGAAATCACAGAAACCACACTGATGGTGAACTTGGATCCCTGTTATGAGATTTAATTACCATTCTACTTGAATGATGGTAGCCAAAATACTTGGGTGTGTTATTTTCCAATATCTAATTTTATAAAGTAGAAGCATCTTTGTGCTCTTTTTAGCATGACAAACTGTATCATCACTCTGCAGTAAGAATTCCTGTTAAAAAGAAACCTCAGGCTCATTGAAGGAATGTACTGTTGCAACACTCCAGACCATTTTGGTGTTTGAGACATTAAGTAATAATTCTCTACCATTGTGTAACTTTATAATGCCTGTGTGTTACCTGATTTGATCCTACTCATGGGGCTGTAATGAAAAGGCTGCATTACCCATATCTTCTAGAGATCACAAAGAGGGAATCTCATTTGCCTCCAGTCATACAGTTAGAAATAGAAACCCAGGACTAGAATCTAAAGTGCAAAAATGGAAAATTAAATGGATCTGTCCACCTATCATTGTAAGCCCTTGAGGCCTGGGGTAATGTCGAAAAGGAAGAAGCCAGTTTAGATGTGTCAGAATAATTTCATGATACCCACAGAACTGTTTCTAGCTTCAGAGGACGTTGTCACAGATTTTATAGACTGGCACCCATCCTTTACAAAACTCTCTTGATTAGTTGCCTTCAATCCTGATCCACCTCTTACTATAAAAGGAAGAAGGGTATGGAGTGGAGTGGGAGGGGAAGCCAGTAAAAGGGTTGAGGTTTCTGCTATTTGCCATCAGGAGCCCTAGCTTCTTTTCACATCCCCTGCTGCACAATACAAATAAAGCCATTCATATTCTGGAAATCTCCCACTATTCCAGACTTAATTTTACAACTTGTTAAATGTGTTTCTTTCCAGCATCTACTACCCATATACTAAAAAGTCTACATCCTGGGCACCTGGGTGTTTCAGTCGGTTAAGCGTCCAACTTTGGCTCAGGTCATGATCTCATGGTTCCTGAGTTCGAGCCCAACACCGGGCTCTGTGCTGACAGCTCAGAGCCTGGAGCCTGCTTCAGATTCTGTGTCTCCCCCTCTCTCTGACCCTACCCTGGTCGCTCTGTCTGTCTCTCTTGCAAAAATAAAGATTAAAAAAATTTTTAAGTCTATATCCACTTGGATTTTATTCACCAAATGGAGAAAATTAAGTACCTAGTAAGGCACTAAAAATGCAGCCTGAAGAAGTGAAGAGTAAAGGTCCTTATATAATTACAAAGCCATTAAGCTTTTTGGAGATACATAGAAAAGCAATAGATTTTAGTTTTTGCCTTTGAACATAGGTGACAATTCTTTGACTCTTGTGCTTCTGTGTGGTTAATTTTAGACTGCTAATAATAACATCCCCTTACTGATTATTCTTAATTAAACTCACTCCTGAGCTACTGTTAAATGCCAAAAGTCTGCATCCTCAGAATATTCTTCTAAAAGGCTTTGGCTTATAGGAATCTGACAAGATTATTCTCCACTCCCACCACTGCAAGTGCCTGGTGCATTAAATGCCCTGTACATTAAAACCTGCCACATTCCCCCCAGCAGACATCGCACCAATCCTCTGTGCAGTTTGGAACAGACCATAAGATCATCGAGAGCAGGTGCACATGGGGTCATGTTGTGGTTTCTATGTGTGAACACTGAGGATGTCCTCATTGTGAAGCAGCCCTGGATTGCTCTATGGTGCCTCTTCTAGCATCACTGCTACCTCTCCAACTGCAGGAGTGAGGCTTGACAGCATGAACCAGTGAGCACAAAGCATTCTTGCACCATGATTGGTTCAAGGGTAAGCTCACCATCTTAACTGATCCGCATCTAGTTAAGGACTTTTTTTTTCAGTCACTGGAAAAGAAAAGTAATCTCTTTTAGACAATGTGGTATATGAATGGAAGATCTGACCCTGCCACAATCATGCTGTGACTGGAAGGGAAGCTGGGTAGAATGAACATGAGGGATGTCAGAGCCACTAAAATTGTAGAGCAATCAAGTTGGTGCCCTGACCAAATGTTGCTGACCTATTGTTAGACTTTTTATTTATAAGCAAGTGATTTCCCACAATGGCTCAGTGCAGTCTGAAGTGAGCTTCCTATTAATTTGGAACCAGAAAACTCCTAATTGATGTGGTAATTAGAGAATGATATATCTTAACCCCTGGTGGAAGTGTTCCAGAATTGGTTAAACTTACAGAGCCAGATGGTTGTACTGCCAACAAAGAAAACTGTCTTTCCTCCAGGAAAGGAACTCCAAGACCTAAACTACCTGGCCTCATACAGAGAGTCACCACATACATTTAATAAAGGACACAAAGACAGATCCAGGGCTTCAGGACTCTGCTGGTTCTTTGGTCACAATGGGAAATGACAAAACCTGGCTGCCTCTGATTCATTGTCCTCATTTTCCTTCAACTGGTGCTCTTCTCTGTCAATGGGCAGTTTGAAGTGTTGCCACTTTTCTTTGCTTACCCTTTAAGTCTTTACAATATCCGCCACCATTGCCATTGAAAGAGTTGTTTGTCAGAGTGAGCTTAGCCTTCAACATGGTTCCTGTTTTTTAGAAATGTTCAGATTCAAGGGACAAGTCACAGGTGAGTATAGCTATTCAGTTGTCATGCCAACTATTACTTAGCTAGTGAACAATTTGGACCAACCACAAAGTACTCCTAACACACTGAATAACCTTTGAAAAAATTCAACCCTAATTCTCAAAGCTTTGCGTATATACAGATAATCATTGCCTTGGTTTACCATTTCAATTCTTAAAAGATAGAAATAATATACTACCTTAAATTTAGCCACTTACTAGAAATTCAGAAGAGGATCAGACAATATATTTTTAAAAGCTTGAGAATAATAAACTCAAAAGCTATTGGGTAGCATTGTAATTTATTTTTAGGATTAAAGTAAATACATCAAACATAGTAGTCACAGATTAATCAATTTAGGCAATTACTGTAGGACTAATTATTCTTCACAAAAACAGATAATTCCATATTCACATTTCATTCATAGGTCTGCAATATGACTTTTAATAAGTTCTAGACATCTTTGTCAACATCCCAAAAATTCTTAAGCAGAGAAAACAAATTTATAGCTATTAAAGTTTTATCCAGCTATCTTGGCCTATGCATGAAAAAAATTTAATACTTGAACCTAATTTTTTCAGGCTTTTTTTATTGACCTATTAGTTTTGGGCATACAACATAGTGATTTGACGATTACATACTTCACAAAATACTCCCCTCAGTAAGCATACTTAACGTTTGTCACCATACAAAGTTAATACAATATAATTGACTGTATCTCTATACTGTGCTTTTCATTCCTGTGACTTATGTATTTTACAACTGAAAGTTTGTGGGTACCTCTAATCTCCTTCTTCACTGACCTCTGGCAACCCCAAGTTTCTTCTCTGTATTTGAGTCTATTTTTATTCATTTGTTTTGTCTTTTACATTCCACATAAAAGTGAAATCATACGGAATGTCTTTTTCTGACTTACTTCACTTAGCATAATACTCTCATAATCGGTCCATCCATCTTATGGATGAGCAATATTCCATTGTTTATATACCACATCTTATTTATCCATTTGTCTATCAATAAATACTTATATTACTTCCATGTCTTGACTCCTGTAAATAATCCTGCAATAAACATATGGGTGCAATAATCTTTTCAAGTTAGTGTTTCAATTTTCTTCAGGTAGATACTCAGAAGTGGAACTACTGGGTCCTGTGGTATTACTATTTTTATTTTGTGTGTGTGTTTGAGAGAGTGTGGGAGCAGGAGGGGGGTGGGGAGAGAGAGGATCCTAAACTGGTTCCATGCTTTGCCGGATGTGGGACTCCATCTCATGAACCGTGAGATAATGACTTGAGCCAAAATCAAAAGTCGGATGCTTAACTGAGCCACTCAAGTGCCCCGGTATTTCTATTGTTAATTTTTTGAGGAACCCCCATACTGTTTTCCACAGTGGCTACACCAATTTACATTCCCACCAACAGTACACAAGGGTCCCCTTTTCTCCACGTCCTTGCCAACACTTGTTTTTGATTCTAGCCATTCTGACTGATGTGAGTTAATATCTCGTTATGTTTTGATTTGCATATTCCTAACGGTTAGTGATGTTGAACATCTTTTCATGTATCTCTTGGCCAATTAATTTCTTGTTTGGAAAAACGTCTATTCAGGTCCTCTGCCCATTTTTTAGTTTGTTTTGGTGTTGTTGGTGGTGTTTGGTGTTTTTAGTTTGTTTGGTGTTGAGTTGCAGAAGATTTTTATATATCTTTTTTGGATATTAACCCCTTACTAGATGCATTCTTTGCAAATATCTTGTTCAGTAGGTTACCTTTTCTTTTTGCTGGTTTCCTTTGCTGTATAAAAGCTTCTTACTTGGTGTAGGCTCGATATTTTTTTTTTAATTTTGTTTGAGGAGACGGATCAGGAAAAATATTGCTAAGACCAATGTCCAAGAGATCACTGCTCATGTTTATTGTTAGCAGTTTTATGATTTCTGGTCTTATGGTTAGGTCTTTAATCCATTTTGAGGTGGTTTTTTTTGTTGTTGTTGTTGTTTGTGAATGGTGTAAGAAAGTGGTCCAGTTTCATTCTTTGACATGTAGCTGTCCAATTTTTACAACAATTTGTTAAAGAGCATCTTTTCCCTATTGTATGTTCTTGCCTCCTTTGTTGCAGATCAAACATGTAAGCATGGGTTTATTTCTGATATATTCTGTTCCATTGATCTGTGTCTATTTTTGTGTTTCATGCTGTTTCATTACTATAGCTGTATAGTTTCAAAGCTGGGATTTGTGATACTTTCAGCTTTGTTCTTTTTCAAGGTTGCTTTGGCAATTTATACATTTCTTTAGGTAGTATGAACATTATAATCTTCTAATCCGTGAGCACATTTGATCTTTCCATTTATTTGTCTTCATTTTTCATCAATATCTTACAATTTTTAGTGTTCAGGTCTTTCACCTTCTTGGTTAAATTTATTCCTAGGTATTTTGTTCTTTTTGATATAATTGTAAGTGATTTTCTCAATTTCATTTTCTGCTACTTTGTTTTTAGTATGTAGAAACAAAACAGATTTCTATTTTTCATACTGAAACTATACTGAAATAATTCTAAGGTCTTGGTGGTCTTTAGGGGTTTTCTATATGTAGTATCTACAAATAGTGACAGTTTTGCTTCTTTCTTACCAATTTGGATGCCTTTAATTTCTGGTTTTTGTCTAATGGCTGCAGCTAGGATGTTCAGTATTATGTTGAATAGAAGGAGTGAGAGTGGACATCTTTTGATCTTAGAGAAAAATATTTCGGCTTTCACCATTAAGTATGATTTTAGCTGTGGGTTTGTTATATGTGGAACTTATTGAGGTATGTTCCCTCTAAACCTACTTTGTTGAGAGTTTTTGTCATGAATGGATGTTGAATTTTGTCAAATGTATTTCTGCATTTGATCAGATCATGATTTTTATCCTTTATTTTGTTATACCATGTTAACATACACATGATGTATTATATTGATTGATTACCAGATACTGAAATATCCTTGCATTCCTGGAGTAAATATCACTTGATCATGGTTGGTGATCCTTTGGTGTGATGTATTGTTGAATTTACTTTGCTAATATTTTGTTGAGGCCTTTTGTATCTATATTCATGAAGGATATTGGCCTATAATTGTCATTTTTTGTAGTGTCTTGTTCTGCTTTTGGTATCAGGGTAATGCTGACCTTGTAAATGAATTTGGAAGCTTTCCTCCTATTTTTAGAATAATTTGAGAAGAATACTTGTTAATCCCCTCTTGAAATGTTTGGTAGAATTCACCTGTTAAGCCATCTTATTCTGGACTTTTGTTGGGGAGTCTTTGATTACTAGTTATAAAATTGAATTGATAATCAGTCTGTTCAGATTTTCTATTTCTTCCTGATTCAGCATTGCAAGATTGCATATTCTCGGGAATTTGTCCATTTCTTCTAGGCTGTCCAATTTGATAATTTCTCATTGTCTCTTACAATTGTTTAGATAATTGTGTTTTAATGTCTGTATCGTTTCTGATTGATCATCTATTAAGTTAAAAAAAAAAATATTTTGGGAGAAAACAAGCAAGGGAGGTGCAGAGAGGGGAAGAGAATCCCAAACGGGATCTGCTCTGTGAGGCTTACACCCACCAACCATGAGATCATGACACTCCATATTTAAAAGTCTCTTCTGTTTTGTCCCTCTCCCTGTTTTTATATTTTTGTTTCCCTTCCCTTATGTTTATCGGTTTTGTCTCTTAAAGTCCTCATATGAGTGAAGTCATAGGATTTTTGTCTTTCTCTAATTTCACTTAGCATAATACCCTCTGGTTCCATCCACGTAATTGCAAATGGCAAGATTTCATTCTTTTTTGACTGACAAGTAATACTCCATTTTTTGTGTGTGTGTGTGTGTGTGTGTGTGTGTATACACACACACACACACACACACACACACACACACACACACGTTTTCTTTATTCATTCATCCATTGATGGATATTTGGGCTCTTTCTGTACTTTGGCTATTGTTGATAGTGCTGCTATATACATAGGGGTGCATCTGTCCCTTCGAAACAGAACACCTGTATCCCATGGATAAATGCCTAGTAGTGCAATTGCTGGGTCATAGGGTAGTTCTATTTTTAGTTTTTTGAGGAACCTCCATACTGTTTTCCAGAGTGGTTGCACCAGCTTGCATTCCCACCAACAATGCAAAAGAGATCCTCTTTGTCCTCATCCTCACCAACATCTGTTGTTGCCTGAGTTGTTAACGTTAACCATTCTGACAGGTGTCAGGTGGTATCTCATGGTGGCTTTGTATTTCCTGGATGATGAGTGATGTGGAGCATTTTTTCATGTGTCGGTTGGCCATATGGATGTCTTCTTTGGAGAAGTGTGTATTCATGTCTTTTGCCTGTTCCTTCACTGGATTGTTTATTTTTTGGGTGTTGAGTTTGAGAAGTTCTTTGTAGATTTTGGATACTAACTCTTTATCTGATATGTCGTTTGCAAATATCTTCTCCCATTCTGTCGGTTGCCTTTTGGTTTTGCTGATTGTTTCCTTTGCTGTGCAGAAGCCTTTTATTTTGATGAGGTCCCAATAGTTCATTTTTGCTTTTGTTTCCCTTGCTTTTAGAGACTTTTGAGTAAGAAGTTGCTGTGGGCAAGATCAAAGAGGTTTTTGCCTTCTTTCTCCTTCAGGATTTTGATGGCTTCCTGTCTTACATTGAGGTCTTTCATCCATTTTGAGTTTATTTTTGTGTATGGTGTAAGAAAGTGGTCCAGGTTCATTCTGCATGTCGCTGTCCAGTTTTCCCAGCACCACTTGCTGAAGAGCTTGTCTTTATTCCATTGGCCATTCTTTCCTGCTTTGTCAAAGATTAGTTGGCCATACATTTGTGGGTCCATCCGAGTGTCTGTTCTTGTGCCAGTACCATACTGTCATGATGATTACAGCTTTGTATTATAGCTTGAAGTCTGGGATTGTGATGCCGCCTGCTTTGGTTTTCGTTTTCAAGATTGCTTTGGCTATTCGAGGTCTTTTCTGGTTTCATACAAATTTTAGGATTATTTTTTCAAGCTCTATGAAGAAGGCTGGTGTTATTTTGATAGGGATTGCATTGAATATGTAGATTGCTTTGGGTGGTATCAACATTTTAACAATATTCTTTTTTTTTTATGAAATTTATTGACAAATTGGTTTCCATACAACACCCAGTGCTCATCCCAAAAGGTGCCCTCCTCAATACCCATCACCCACCCTCTCCTCCCTCCCACCCCCCATCAACCCTCAGTTTGTTCTCAGTTTTTGACAGTCTCTTATGCTTTGGCTCTCTCCCACTCTAACCTCTTTTTTTTTTTTCCTTCCCCTCCCCCATGTGTGCCTGTTAAGTTTCTCAGGATCCACATAAGAGTGAAACCATATGGTATCTGTCTTTCTCTGTATGGCTTATTTCACTTAGCATCACACTCTCCAGTTCCATCCACGTTGCTACAAAAGGCCATATTTCATTCTTTCTCATTGCCACGTAGTATTCCATTGTGTATATAAACCACAATTTCTTTATCCATTCATCAGTTGATGGACATTTAGGCTCTTTCCATAATTTGGCTATTGTTGAGAGTGCTGCTATGAACATTGGGGTACAAGTGGCCCTATGCATCAGTACTCCTGTATCCCTTGGATAAATTCCTAGCAGTGCTATTGCTGGGTCATAGGGTAGGTCTATTTTTAATTTTCTGAGGAACCTCCACACTGCTTCCCAGAGCGGCTGCACCAGTTTGCATTCCCACCAACAGTGCAAGAGGGTTCCCGTTTCTCCACATCCTCTCCAGCATCTATAGTCTCCTGATTTGTTCATTTTGGCCACTCTGACTGGCGTGAGGTGATACCTGAGTGTGGTTTTGATTTGTGTTTCCCTGATAAGGAGCGACGCTGAACATCTTTTCATGTGTCTGTTGGCCATCCGGATGTCTTCTTTAGAGAAGTGTCTATTCATGTTTTCTGCCCATTTCTTCACTGGGTTATTTGTTTTTCGGTTGTGGAGTTTGGTGAGCGCTTTATAGATTTTTGGATACTAGCCCTTTGTCCGATATGTCATTTGCAAATATCTTTTCCCATTCCGTTGGTTGCCTTTGAGTTTTGTTGGTTGTTTCCTTTGCTGTGCAGAAGCTTTTTATCTTCATAAGGTCCCAGTAATTCACTTTTGCTTTTAATTCCCTTGCCTTTGGGGATGTGTCGAGTAAGAGATTGCTATGGCTGAGGTCAGAGAGGTCTTTTCCTGCTTTCTCCTCTAAGGTTTTGATGGTTTCCTGTCTCACATTTAGGTCCTTTATCCGTTTTGAGTTTATTTTTGTGAATGGTGTGAGAAAGTGGTCTAGTTTCAACCTTCTGCATGTTGCTGTCCAGTTTTCCCAGCACCATTTGTTAAAGAGGCTGTCTTTTTTCCATTGGATGTTCTTTCCTGCTTTGTCAAAGATGAGTTGGCCATACGTTTGTGGGTCTAGTTCTGGGGTTTCTATTCTAGTCCATTGGTCTGTGTGTCTGTTTTTGTGCCAATACCATGCTGTCTTGATGATGACAGCTTTGTAGTAGAGGCTAAAGTCTGGGATTGTGATGCCTCCTGCTTTGGTCTTCTTCTTCAAAATTCCTTTGGCTATTCGGGGCCTTTTGTGGTTTCATATGAATTTTAGGATTGCTTGTTCTAGTTTCGAGAAGAATGCTGGTGCAATTTTGATTGGGATTGCATTGAATGTGTAGATAGCTTTGGGTAGTATTGACATTTTGACAATATTTATTTTTCCAATCCAAGAGCAGGGAATGTCTTTCCATTTCTTTAAATCTTCTTCAATTTCCTTCATAAGCTTTCTATAGTTTTCAGCATACAGATCCTTTACATCTGTGGTTAGATTTATTCCTAGGTATTTTATGCTTCTTGGTGCAATTGTGAATGGGATCAGTTTCTTTATTTGTCTTTCTGTTGCTTCGTTGTTAGTGTATAAGAATGCAACTGATTTCTGTACATTGATTTTGTATCCTGCACCTTTGCTGAAATCAGTTCTAGCAGACTTTTGGTGGGGTCTATCGGATTTTCCATGTATACTATCATGTCATCTGCAAAAAGTGAAAGCTTGACTTCATCTTTGCCAATTCTGATGCCTTTGATTTCCTTTTGTTGTCTGATTGCTGATGCTAGAACTTCCAGCACTATGTTAAACAGCAGCGGTGAGAGTGGGCATCCTTGTCGTGTTCCTGATCTCAGGGAAAAAGCTCTCAGTTTTTCCCCGTTGAGGATGATGTTAGCTGTGGGCTTTTCATAAATGGCTTTTATGATCTTTAAGTATGTTCCTTCTATCCCGAACAATATTCTTATCCAGGAACATGGAATCTTTTTCCACTTTTTTTTTTGAGTCTTCTTCAATTTCTTTCATAAGCTTTCTATAGTTTGCAGCGTATAGATTTTTCACCTCTTTGGTTAGATTTATTCCTAGGTATTTTATGGGTTTTGGTGCAACTGTAAATGGGATTGATTCCTTGATTTCTTTCTCTTGCTTCATTGTTGGTGTACAGGAATGCAGCCAATTTCTGTGTGTTGATTTTACACCCTGCAACTTTGCTGAATTCATGAATCAAATCTAGCAGTTTTTCGGTGGAATCTTTGGGGTTTTCCATATAGAGTATCCTGTCATCTGCAAAGAGTGAAAGTTTGACCTCCTCCTGGCAGATATGGATGCCTTTTATTTCTTTGTGTTGTCTCATTGCCGAGGCTAAGACTTCCAATACTATGTTGAATAACAGTAGCAAGAGTGGACATCCTGTCTTGTTCCTGACCTTAGGGGGAAAGCTCGCAGTTTTTCCCCATTGAGGATGATATTAGCATTGGGTCATTCATATATGGCTTTTATGATCTCGAGGTATGCTCCTTCTATCTCTACCTTCTTGAGGGTTTTTATCAGGAAAGGATGCTGTATTTTGTCAAATGCTTTCTCTGCGTCTATTGAGAGGATCGTATGGTTCTTGCCCTTTCTTTTATTGATGTGATGAATCACATTAATTGTTTTGTGGATATTGAACCAGCCCTACATCCCAGGTATAAATCCCACCTGGTCGTGGTGAATAATTTTTTTAATGTATTGTTGGATCCGGTTGGCTAATATCTTGTTGAGGATTTTTGCATGCATGTTCATCAGGGAAATTGGTCTAGAGTTCTCCTTTTTAGTGGGGTCTCTGTCTGGTTTTGGAATCAAGGTAATGCTGGCTTCATAGAAAGAGTTTGGAAGTTTTCCTTCCATATCTATTTTTTGGAACAGCTTCAAGAGAGTAGGTGTTAACTCTTCCTTGAAAGTTTGGTAGAATTTCCCTGGAAAGCCATCTGGCCCTGGACTCTTGTTTTTTGGGAGATTTTTGATTACTAATTTGATTTCCTTACTGGTTATGGGTCTGTTCAAATTTTCTATTTCTTCCTGATTCAATTTTTGGTAGTGTATATGTTTCTAGGAATTTGTCCATTTTTTTGACATTGCCCATTTTATTGGCATATAGTTGCTCATATTTTTATTTCTGCTGTGTTGTGATCTCACTTCTTTGATTCTTGACTTTATCTGGGTCTTTTTTTTTTTAATCAAAATGGCTAGTGGTTTATCAATTTTGTTAATTCTTTCAAAGAACCAGATTCTGGTTTCATTGATCTGTCTACTGTTTTTTTGGTTTTGATAGCATTACTTTCTGCTCTAATCCTTATTATTTCCTGTCTTCTGGTTTTGGGTTTTATTTGCTGTTCTTTTCCCAGCTCCTTAAGGCATAAGTTTAGATTGTATATCTGAGATCTTTCTTCCTTCTTTAGGAAGGCCTGGATTGCTATATACTTTCCTCTTAGGACTGCCTTTGCTGTGTCCCAGAGGTTTTGGGTTGTGGTGTTATCATTTTCATTGACTTCCATATACTTTTTAATTTCCTTTTTAACTGCTTGGTTAGCTCATTCATTCTTGAGTAGGATGTTCTTCAGTCTCCAAGTATTTGTTTCCTTTCCAAATTTTTTCTTGTGGCTGATTTCGAATTTCATAGTGTTGTGGTCTGAAAATATGCACGGCATGATCTCGATCGTTTTGTACTTGTTGAGGGCTGATTTGTGTCCCAGTATGTGGTCTATTCTGGAGAACATTCCATGTGCACTGGAGAAGAAAGTATATTCTACTGCTTTAGGATGAAATGTTCTGAATATATCTGTTAAGTCCATCTGGTCCAGTGTGTCATTCAAAGCCATTGTTTCCTTATTGGTTTTTTGAATAGTTGATCTGTCCAATGTGAGTGGGATGTTGAAGTCTCCTATTATGGTATTACTATCAATGAGTTTGTGATTAATAGATTTATATATTTGAGTGCTTTCACATTTGGTGCATAAATGTTTACAATTGTTAGGTCTTCTTGATGGATAAACCCCTTGATTATGATATAATGCCCTTCATCTCTTGATGCAGAAAAGTCTTTATTTTAAAGTCTAGATTGTCTGATATAAGTATGGCTACTCTGGCTTTCTTTTGTTGACCATTAGCAGGATAGATGGTTCTCCATCCCCTTGTTTTCAATCTGAAGGTGTCTTTAGATCTAAAGTGGGTCTCTTGTAAACAGCATATAGATGGATCATGTTTTCTTATCCATTCTGTTACCATATGTCTTTTGATTGGAGCTTTGAGTCCATTGACATTTAGAGTGAGTACTGAAAAATATGAATTTATTACCATTATGATGCTTGTAGAGTTGAAGTTTCTGGTGGTGGTCTCTTGTCCTTTCTAATCTTTGTTACTTTTGGTCTTTCTCTCTCTCTCTCCATTTTATGTATATACACACACATATACATACACATATACGTATATATATGTGTGAATATATGTAAATATATATGTATATATACACATATATAAACGTGTGTGTATATGTAAATATATGTGTGTATATATACACATATGTGTGTATACATACATAGACACACACACACACACCTACACCTTTTCTCCCCTGAGAGAGTCCCCCTTAAAATTTCTTGCAGGGCTGGTTTAATGGTCACAAACTCCTTTAATTTTTGTTTGGGAAACATTGTATCTCTCCTATTCTGAATGACAGCCTTGCCGGATAAAGAATTCTTGGCTGCATATTTTTCTGATTCAGCACATTGAATATATTCTTCCACTCCTTTCTGGCCTGCCAAGTTTCTGTGGATAGGTCTGCTGCAAACCTGATCTGTCTTCCCTTATAGGTTAAGGACTTCTTTTCCTTTGCTGCTTTCATGATTCTCTACTTGCCTGAGTATTTTGTGAATTTCACTATGATATGCCTTGTTGATGGTTGGTTTTTGTTGAATCTAATGGGAGTCCTCTGTGCTTCCTGGATTTTGATGTCTGTGTCTTTCCCCAGGTTAGGAAAGTTTTCTGCTATGATTTGCTCACATAACCCTTCTACCCTTATTTCTCTTTCTCCCTCCTCTGGGACCCCTATGATTCTGATGATGATCCTTTTTACTGAGTCTCTAATTCTTAAATTGTGCTCTTTTGCCTTAATCTCCCTCTTTTTTTCTGCTTCATTCTAAGTTTGTCCTATCACTGATTCTCTGTTCTCCCTCATCCATCCTTGCTGCTGCTGCATCCATTCGTGATTGCAGCTCAGTTATAGCATTTTTAATTTCATTCTGGCTATCTTTTACTTTTATCTCTGTAGAAAGGGATTCTAATCTTTATTCGACTCCAGCTAGTATCTTAGTATGGTGATTGTAAATTCTGGTTCAGACACCTTGCTTGTATCTGTGTTAAATCCCTGGCTGTCGTCTTCATGCTCTTTGTTTTGGGGTGAATTTGTTCATTTTGTCATTCTGAAGGGAAAAAAGGAATTAATGAGGTAGAAAAATGAAAAATAAAAAATATTAAAATTTAAAAAATCCTAAAATTAAAAAATATAAAAAACACACACACAAAAATCAAATGATGCTATATCCTAGGTGTGTTTTGGTCTGGATGTTGAAAGTGGTTTGACAGATTAGAGAAAAAAAGGGGGGAATAAAAGGAAAAAATCATTTGAGAATTTGAAAAAATGAATAAATGGGAGTAAAATAGAATTTGAAAAAGTTTACACAAAAGTAAAGAATATAGTAGGAAAAATTAAAGATATTTTTAATAAAAATTAAAAACAAATTTTGTCTCTTTCTGTATTCAGGAAAAAAGAAAAAGGGAAAAAGGAAATCGTTTGAAAATTTGAGAAAGTGAAAACACTGTAGTAGACTAAAAAAAATGGAAGTAAAATAGAATTTGAAAATATTTACACAAAAGTAAAATATAGTAAAAAAATTAAAGAATATTTTTAATAGAAATTGAAAATAAAAATGAATGTTTTTTTCTGTATGCAAGAAAAATAAATGAAAAAGAGGGAAAAAAAGAGAAAATTGGATAGACCTGCTAACAGATTGAAATAGGACTGAAATTACTTGGTTTCCCCTAGAAGTCCAACTATGAAGCACTTTATAGTCCATAAACTAGGTGGTGAGACATGTTCTTGAAGAGTGAGGTTGGCCCAGTCAGGCGGGGCTCAGTATAATAGCTCTTTTCTCCACTAGATGGCGCTGCCAGCCTACTGGGGTGGATTGTTGCTGTGCTTGTAGGTGCATATACACATGCATGGGAGTGGTGAAAATGGCATCACCCAGCTACCCAGTCTCTAATATCGGAACTCCGTTCTCCCTGATCAGCAATCGCACACCCATCCTCTGTCTTCAGCTTTTGTCCACTCCATGCTTCTTCACTGTCCATGACCAAGCCCCAGACAGTACCTCTCTCCCAAGTTTTGTCTCAGATGTAGCTGTTTTCACCAGCCCCTTACTTCTGAAGGACTGCGGCTTTGACCCATTCTGCCCCTCTGTGGGAGGGTCTCACTGAGCAATGGCCTAATGCCAGCTGCACCCAGGAACGCTTGTGGGACCCTGCTGCTGCCAGTGACCCAAGACTGTGGCCAGGTGCCAGCCCACCCCAGAAAAAGTTCGCGAGATCATGTAGCAACAGCTTTTCAGGGATTATGGAAAATGACAACACACATCTGGCACCAGCCTTCACCCTTAACTACTTTGTTCCAGCACCAGCGAATGTGGTCATTTTCTGGGGTCTGCTGGGACCAGGTGGCTTCTACAGTCTCTACAGTCTCTACCAAAGGTCTCTCCAACAGTGGAACCACTTTCCCCCATGTGGCCCAAGAACCTCCCAGACCCCACTCTGTTCCTGAGGATTTGCCCTTCCCACCAGAGCACCACCAGATACTGAGCTGCAGAGTTGCAGACTCTCTGAGCTCCCCTTGTTTACAGTCTTAATGGAATTTACACCCTGTCATTTCTCCTTTCTCCCTTTTTAGTTTAGTCCCTGCAGCTGTTTCCAACTTTCCACTTTCTTTCCAGCTGCTTTTGGGGAGGGGTGCTTTTCCCATATTCTCCCCACCCCCACCATCCTCTCTGTGCCCACAAAGGCACCTCCCTTCCTGCAGCTTTTCGCTCCCCAAGTTCACCTATCCACACCACATACCTGCTGAATTCTGTGGTTCAGGTTGTGCAGATTGTTGTGTTAATCCTCCCGTCAGTTTTCTAGGTGTGCAGGATGGTTTAGTGTTGGTCTGGCTGTATTTAATGGATGCGAGACACACAAAAAACTTCCATGCTGTTCTATCATTTTTTTAAAAACCAATTCTTTGTTTGTTGACTTTTTCTTTTAGTTTTTTTCATTCTGCTCTAATCTTTATTATTTTCTTCTAACTTTGGGTTTTGTTCTTCCTTGTCTAGTTCCTTTAGACATAAGATTAGATTCTGTATTAGAGATTTTTCTTCTTGATATAGGCCTGTATTGCCATAAGCTTCTCTCTTAGAATTGCTTTTTTTGTATCCCAATTTTGAAGCATTGTTTTTCCATTGTCATTTGTCCCTAGATATTTTATTCCCTCTCTAATTCCTTCAGTGAATCATTGGTTATTTAGTACCATTACTACCATGTTGTTTAGTTTTCATGTATTTTTGGTTTTTCCATTTTTTTTTTTGAAACCAACTTCTAGTTTCACACCATTGTGCTCAGAAAAGATGCTTGATGCAATTTTAGTATTCTTAGATTTGAGATTTGTCTTGTGGCCTAACATGTAATCTATCCTGGAGAATGTTCAATGTACACTTGAAAAGAATGTGTATTCTATGATTTTTGTATGGAGTATTTTTTATATAACTGTTAAGTCCATCTGGTCTAATGTGCCATTCAAAGCCAGTTCCTTATTTTCTAGGAGGATGATTTATCCATTGATGTGACTGGGATGTTAGAGTTCTTTATGTTTAACGTTTGCTTGATAAATTTAGATGCTCTTAGGTTGGATGAATAGATACTTACAGGTTTTATATTGTTGGGCTGATTTCTTTGTCATTACATAATATCCTTATTTCTCTCTTTCTCTCTCTTTAGTGTTTGAGAGAGAGTGAGTGAGCACACATGCAAGTGAGCATGAGCAGTCGAGGGGCAGAGAGAAAAGGGGGCAGAGGATCTGAAGTGGGCTCTGTGCTGACAGCAGCAAGTCCAATGTGGGACTCAAACTTCCCAATCTTGAGATCATGACCTGAGCCACCAGGAGCCCCCTTTATTTATTTCTTCTTATAGCCTTTGTTTTAAAGCCTATTTTGTTTGATATAAATATTGCTATCTCAGCTTTTTTTTCCCCATTTGCATGAGATATTCCCCCCACCCATACTTTCACTTTCAGTCTACATGTGTCTTTAGGTCTGAAGTGAGTCTCTTATAGGAAATATATAGATGGGTATCTTTTTTTCAGTCACTTAATGTTTTTTCATTGGAGCATTTAGTCTGTTTACCTTAATTATTGATACACATGTACTCCTTGCCATTTTGTTAATTTTCTAGTTTTTATAGCTCTTTTCTATTCCTTTCTCTCTTCCATTGTGACTTTTAGATTTCCTTTTTATTTTTTGTGTATCTATTACAGGCTTTTGGTTCATATTTACCATGAGTTTCATACATAGCAGTGTATATTAAAATGATGGTTGCTTAAGTTCAAACACGTTCTGAAGCACATTTTCTTCCCCTCTGTTTTCTGTATATGATGTCATATTTTACATGTTTTTCTTTGGTAAATACCTTAACTAATTTTTTTGACAGAATTGTTTTTACTACTTTTGTGTTTTAACCTTCATACTAGCTTTATAAGTGATCTACTTCCTTCAGTATAGGTTTGATTTTTAGTGGTGAGGTTTTTTCTCTTAGTTTTCTTCTAGTTTTGGATTTTCTTTTCTACTTCAAGAAATCCCTTTAACATTTCTTGTCAGGTTAGTAGTATGAACTCCTTCAAGTCTTGTATGGGACACTTTTTATCTCTCCTTTAATTCTGAATGATACCTTTTCCAGGGTAGAGTATTCTTGGTTGTAATTTTTCCCTTCAGCACTTTGAATTTATCATGCCACTTGGTTCTAGCCTGCAGAGTTTCTGTGGAAAAATCAGCTGATAGCCTTATGGGGTTTCCCTTGTATGTAACTAGTTTTTTCTTTTGCTGCTTTAAGATTTTCTTTATATTTAATTTTTTTTTTAATTTTTTTTCAATGTTTATTTTTGGGACAGAGAGAGACAGAGCATGAACGGGGGAGGGGCAGAGAGAGTGGGAGACACAGAATCGGAAACAGGCTCCAGGCTCCGAGCCATCAGCCCAGAGCCTGACGCGGGGCTCGAACTCCCGGACCGCGAGATCGTGACCTGGCTGAAGTCTGATGCTTAACCGACTGCGCCACCCAGGCGCCCCTATATTTAATTTTTTAAGACAGGGAATACTTTATTCAAACCCATTAGAGAAATAGACAGCTTGTGTCTGTAACAAAGGGTGTTTTAAAGCACAGATCAGTAATTGTATATGAGAGTATATACTGTTACATAAAAATTAAGAGCACAACTCTGTTTAAAACAGAATAAGCTTCCTTGTAAAAGCAGCACCTTTGGACATTTTTAACTTTAGCATTCCTCTCCTATTCTTCACCCTCTCCAACAGAAACCACATCAACCTTCTCATAATCCTTCTCAAAGTCAACCATGTCGTCACAAGGCTCAGGAAACTCTCCTTCCTCCATGCCCTCACCCACATACCAGTGAGGGAAAAAAAGCACGCTTGGCATACATCAGGTCAAATTTGTGGTCTAGGGGAACCCAGGCCTCAGCAATGGCTGTGGTGTTGCTCAGCATGCACACAGCTCACTGTACTTTGGACAGGTCTTCACCAGGTACCACAGTGGGAGGCTGGTAATTAATACCAACTTGAAAGTCAGTGGGATACTAGTCCACAAACTGGATAGTATACTTGGTCTTAATGGTGGCAATGGCACCATTGACATCTTTGGGAACCACATTGCCACAGTACTATAGGTATCAAACCATGTATTTACCATGATGAGAGTCACATTTCTCCATCTTTTTGGCCACTCAAAGCATGCAGTGGTGATCTCTGCTACAGAAAGCTGTTCATGGTAGGCTTTCTCAACAGAAATGATGGGCATACGTGACCAGAGGGAAATGGATTTGGGGATAAGGAACCAGGTTGATCTGGAATTCTGTCAGATCAACATTCAGGGCTCCATCAATTCTTAGGGAAGCAGTGATGGAAGACCCAATCTGACCTACCAATCTACCAGGTTATGTATGTTGGGTGTTCAATACCAGAGTTTCTGTGACAGATGTCATAGATAGCCTCATTGTCTACCATGAAGGCATAATCAGAGTGCTCCAGGTGGTATGGGTAGTGAGAAGGAAGTTGTAGGGCTCAACTACAGCTCTGGGGCTGGGTAAATAAAGAAATCCAGCTTGCACTTCTTGCCATAATAAAGAGACATACCATCAGCAGGGAGGTGAACCCAGAGTCAGTTTCCACTCTGAAGCTGTGGAAAACCAAGAAGCCCTGAAGGCATGTCCATTGGCCAGCCAGTTTCCAAATTCAGTCGAAGACTAGGTCAGTGATTTCCTTGCCACTGGTCTAGTGCCCTCAGGTATAATTATAGGCAGCTTTGTTCTTACCTGTGATGAACTGCTCAGGGTGGAAAAGCTGGAGGGTAGGTACCAGTGCCAGCCTTACCAATTACTATAGGTTTCAGGTCTACAAACACTGCTCTGGACACATGCTTGCCAGCACCCGTTTCACTGAAGAAGGTGTTAGAGTCCTCTCTTCCCCCAGTGGTCTTGTCACTTGGCATCTGACCATCAAGCTGGTTGCTATGTGCCAGGCAATAGAGCTCCCAACAAGCATTGCCAGTCTGGACACCAGCATGGCCAACATGGATGGAGATGTATTCATGTATAGTTGCTGCCAATCAGATGGTGGAGAGGAAGAGGACATGTTGCTTCTTCCAGCTTGACTCTTAGTCTAAGAGAACCAGCTTTTTATGTTTAATTTTTGACATTTTAATGATCCTATGTCTTGGTGTGGACCTGTTTGGGTTCACCTTGTTTGAAAGTTTCTTGCTCTTTTATCTATTTTTCTAAGATCCAAGTAATGCGAATGCTAGTATGCTTACGTTCCAGAGGTCTCTTAACCTGTCCTTAGTTAATTTTTTTTCTTTCTTTACTGTTAAGCTTTATTACTTTCCATTACCCTGTCTTCGAGATTGCTGATCCATTTGCCAGCATCCTCTAGTCTGCTGTTGATTCCCTCTAGTGTACTTTCCATTTCACTTATAGTATTCTTCAACTTTAATTGGTTATTTTTAAAAATATTTTCTCTTTCTTGAAGTTCTAAGTTCATCTACTCTCCAGTCTGGTGAGCATCTTTGTGACCATTATTTTGAAATTCTTATCAAATAGATTGCTTATCTCTGTTTCATTTATTTCTCTTATTTCATATGGAGAATATTCCTCTGCCACCTCATTTTGACTTTCTGTGTTTGCGAATTAGGCAAAACTGCTACCTCTTCAGTCTTGAAGGAGTGGACTTTATAGGAACATCCTCTATGTAGACTCGGTGTGCCTGGTGGCTTTTGCTGGATGGCTGAAATAGACACAGGCTGGAGTCCTAGGGCACTCTGCACTGGGGGCCACCTTGGCAAAGTGGATGAAACTGGAGTGGGTGCAGACAAGAGGAGGATGCCAGGTGCTCTTTGCCAGGGCTGCCCAGCAACACAGGTGGATATGTAGCAGGTGCACTTTGGTGTGTCCCTGTGTGCACCACACCATGACATCCTGGTGGGATGCCAGGAGCAGGGGTGGACACTGTTGCAGGTGGGAGAGTGCTGTGGAGATCTAGGGACCCAGGATTTCTTAGGCAACAGACTAGCTAGAACACTGAGACTTTGCTCCCTTCTGCGTTATCAAGGTGGAGGGGGGACAAAAACAATGATGATCTATAGCATCTCCAGTCCTTAAGAGACTTCAGTTTCCCCACAATTTGGCAGGTGCTCTGGGCTTAGTAAATGGGTTTCTTTCACTTATTGTCTTGTTGCCCTTTATTTTTTATTTTATTTAATGTTTCATTAATAAGGGGGGAGACACACCCACACACCCACACACCCACACACCCACACACCCACACACCCACACACCCACACACACCTACACACACCCACACACCCACACACACCCACACACACCCACACACACCCACACACACCCACACACACCCACACACACACCCACACACACACAGAATCCAAAGCAGGCTCCAGGCTCTGAGCTCTCAGCACAGACTGCCAAAGTTGGCAGCTTAACCGACTGAGCCACCCAGGTGCCGCTGTCTTGTTGCCCTTTAAACAGCTAGAGCTTTTTGGTGTACCCCAGGGTGGGTATATCTGCACCTGGGTGCCATGGTGGTATCCCTCCCTCCCCCTACAGTGGTATCCCATCCCTCATTGGGGGTTCCCATTGTTAAAATATCGGGAGAGACAGATACAGTAAGTATGATCCCTCTATCCTTTATTGTGCATCCTCCATTCTTATTCAGGAGGAATTACTGTATATGTAGGTGTAGATTTGGTGTCCATGGGAGGAGGCAAGTTCAGGGTCTTCCTACACTATCATGTTGAACCCCTCTTTCCAGCTCTATTGAAATATAATTCACATAAAATTCTGTGTAAGTTTAAGGTGTACAGTGTGATGATTTGAAACACTTCTATAATGTGAAATGTTTACCACAATAAGGTTAGTTAACACATCCTTCACCTCATTAATTACCATTTTGTTGTGGTGGTGACATTAAAGTTCTACTGTCATATAAGCTTTCAAGTATAAAACAGTATTGTTAATCATAGTTATCATGACACACATTAGATCCTCATAATTTATTCATCTTAAAACTGGAAGTTTGTACCCTTTGAGCAGCATTTCCCCAATCTCCCTACCGCCCAACCTCTGACAATCACTGTTGTGTTGGTTTGGCTTTTTTAGATTCCAGAGACCATTAATATTACACAATATTTTTCTCTGACTTGTTTCACTTAGCCTACTGCCCTCAAGGTCCATTCATGTTGTCAAATATGGCAGGATTTCCCCTTTTTGGCTATGTATCACATGTTTTTATGCATTCATCTGTTGATGGACACTTAGATTATTTTAGTGTCGTGGCTATTTGTGAATAATACTGCAATGAACGTGGGAGGTTGCACTCCCAATTTTGCATTCTGTGTTAATTGTATATCCCTCAAGCAGTAAAACACAGTAACATCCAAAGATGTAAAGACCATTCACATACCAAAATGAGTGTATTTACCAATTTAAAAAATATTTTAAAATCAAAAAAGAAAATTTCCAAACTGAACAACACATTTGACAAGAATGTAAACAGATTCTGGTTTATTTGCCCAATTTCACTGATTATATCCCCCCCAGTTCTGTCATTTCACGAACTCTTACTTTTGGTTAACAATTAAAAGACTAATTTAGAAAGCTGGACGACAGCTTTCCCGGGAAATTTTCCATAGCTTTCTGTAGCTGCTCTTTTTTTTTTTTTAAACATACCATAAGAAAGAAAGCCTACATAAAAAGTTTCCAATAAATATTCTTCAAATGTTTTATAGAACTAAAGCTTCATTAAAAGCTAGTGCCCACATTTTTCTTACCAGCGGGGCAGTCGCTGGATTGTCTCATTCACCATCTATTCCAGTCTCCTCCTAGGGTCACTTTCTGACCAGCAAAGGCTACAAAAATCCCACACCCCTTGTAGTGAGTGTTCCAGATGTGATTTAGTTTCCTTTTGATCAAGACTCAAATTTGGAACTAAATGGGGAGAGACACTGATACCAAAACAGCATTCTTTGTATGAGGTGTATCTAGTGACTTAGCAACAATGCTGTTCTCTACCTAAATCTCCGGTGCTTCAAATGATTTATATTGAAATCTGAAATCCTAATTTTGTCAACAGAAGGAATAACTAAGAAAAGGGAAAGTCTGGCAAATAACTTCAAAGAGATCTAAATCCTATTTATATTTCATCTGTTCTCTAAACAGCTTATGCAGTAGTACATAGGCTATACAAGTGAAATGAGTATGATAGTGTTAAATACTAACCACATGCTGATGACCCCTCAATGTAGATCTCTGGTCCTAACTTCCTGATAATCCCCAAACTTGTGTGTTCAGCTGTTTTACATTACATACTGAGGTTACCTAGCACTTCAAATATAACATGTCCAGAAAGAAATAAAAGCTTGAAATTTCCTGTCAAATCTGTCTGCAGTCTTCTCAATCTCAGTTAATAGTTAAAATACAGGAGTCCTCTGTCCTCCTAATTCTCTATCAGTTGTGTAAATTCAGTAGTGGATTTCGTGGGCTCTATTTGAAATATATCCTGCTTCTAGCCTCTTGCCCACTTCTTTAGCCACTCAACCTACTGGTAACTTTTCCTTCCCCCAATAGTCCATTCTCTACAGAGCAGCTAGAGTGAGCATTTAAAAAGTAAATACCAGATATCATTCTCCTGATTAAAATGCTTTCAGATCTTTTATTGCGCTGACTATATAAGCCAAACACTCTAGAGTGCCTAAAAGGCACACTATCTGTTCTTGTCTTCTTCCCTAACTTGGCCTCCTTCCACTTGCCCCGTTCTCTCAGCTACTGCAGAAACCCTGACTTCCTGTCCTCAAACAGACCAAGCATATTCCAACTCGGGACCTTTGCACTTGCAATTGCTGTGTGTAAATCATTCCTCCACTGAATTATCCCCTGCAGGTTGATCATCCACATTTTAATCCAAGAGCTGAATCAGAGACTCTTCCTTAACCCCCCAATCTGAAATAGCACCCCCACTCTAGTTTCTCTCAAATTACCTCTTTTTTTTTTGTTCAGAGCTCTCATTATTATCTGAAATGGTAATAATTTGTTTACTCTTTATTAGTCGCCCCGCCCCTACCGACTATAATGTAAGCTGGATGACAACAGAAAACTTCTTGACTTATTCACCACTGTCTCTCTAGCACCCAGAGAAACAAGTTGAGCAAACAATTTGCTTTACCCAACAGATAAAACATGAACAGTTTTAGAGAGAAACTCTGAGCCCCTCTCTCACCTTCAACAAGAACATGTTTCTGTCCTCCCCTGGTTTTCTTCTGAAAACTCCACAACACTGCCACAGAGGCTTGCTCACTCAGGCATTACCATATTTTCAGAGAACTGGAAACCAGCCCAGATGCCTAAGGAAGTCCTCTCCCAACTTCTCTACTCCCATTCCCCCAAAATAATTCTGGAAAATAATACTCCTGTTTTTGTTTAACCTGATATCCTCAAAGACTTGGGAAAATTGAAATATTTTTAACTTCATTACATCTATGCCAATATAACACAATAGTATTTGGCAAAAAGATGTTATCACATGTTTTAATAATATTCTCTACACCTACAGACACAGCTCATTTAGGAAACCATGTGCCATATCACCTAATTGGTAAAGGCAAACTCCATTGTTAAACCAATCAGCCAAGTCAGACTTAGCTTCTATCAGAAAAGTCTGCTTTAATCTTTCAGTTCATACTTTTGTTTTTATGTACTGCCCCTTCACAACCCTTTTCCTTCTTAAATTGAATTCTAGGATATATGAGTAGATAAGATAAAAGCTTGACCAACAAATGTTAACAGGTGATAGAGGAAGTGAGGTTGCTAGATGTAAATTGTTATCATTCCTTCCCTTCACTCTTTGATGTATCTGAATATAGACTCTCCCATCTATTTTCAATATCCTACTTATATGACAAGGAAAGGAATGACATTTTCAATCTTACAGCAATGCATTATAGCAAGATATAGAATGAAATAAGGTTTAGTATTTATTCTGAAAAGCAGAGGTGCATGACTGTGAAGGATGGTGTTGTGTGGAAGGAGAACTAAATTGGCAACACAGCCTAACCATATAGATGCATTCCCACAAAGTATTGCTTTTGACACGTGCAATTCAAGACTCCCCTTGTACACTACTAGTTTATCAGGGCAAGTGACTCCCCCCCAAAACCTAGAAGTTCTCACGGTCTACAATATATCTTTAAGTCTGGCACAGAGACCTGAACTTGGGCACATCTAGCAACAAGAACAAGATCACAAGAGCTCTGCATGAGCCAACTCTTGAGAGTTGTGCAAGCTCATATACATTACCTGACATTTATTTCGCCCCAAACATGCTTGCAATATCAAGGTAGCTGTACTGGAATGGGTTTACAATAACAGCCATTCTGTCCTCAAGATACCACCCATTCTTTCAATCTGCATCTTGATAAGAAGAGTTTAATGATGTCACTTTCCCTCAGAATATTAAACCAACTCTCATTGCTCCTTCAGGATAGTTATTCTTTCAGTGTAGAAAGTCCTTCTCCTTATACTGAACCAGTATAAGAAGTGTATAGACTCATCTGCTTTGAATGCTTATGAGACCTGCTGAGTCAAAATTTATGGTGCTGGTCCTGAGAATCTACATTTTACACCAGTACCCCAGGTTAGTTTTTCTTTGAAATATCATATGTAAAAAAGGATATAAATATATATATGGCTTAACAAATAATTATAAAACTTGTCTACCACCCAGTTTAAAATATAAAACATTGGCAATACATTTGAATCCTCCCATGCATATATCCCTCCCTGATCACACCCCTCTTACATCTCCTTTTTGTTCTGAGGTTATCTCTATCCTTAGTTTTTATTCCCTTGCTTTAAAAAAAATGACTACATATACATGTATTGCTAAAATATAACTTTGACAGTCACATTTCTGAAATATATTAAAAATTATACATGAAATATTCCTGTACATTGCATTTTTCACTCCATATTATGTTCATAAGATCCATCCATATTCATAGACATAGTTGTATTTCATTTTTTTTATTGAAGCATACTTGACATTGTTACGTTAGTGTCGTGTACAGCAGTGGTTCAACATTGCTATACCTTATGCTATATTTGTCACAAGTGGAGCTTCAATGATACTACAATATCATTGATTATTTCCTATACTCTATTTTCTGTCACCCCGACTTACTCATTCCATTACTGGAAGCATGTACTTTTCACTCCCTTTGACCCATTTTGCCTATCCCTCCCACGACCATCAACTCTGGCAACCACCAGTTCTCAGTATTTAAGAGTTTGCTTCTATATTTGTTTTTTCTTTATATTCCCTTTATTGGTTAAACCATATGGTATTTGTCTTTGTGTGACTTAGCTCTCTTACCATAGTATCCTCTAGGTCCATCCATGTTAAAAAATGGCAAGATTTCGTTCTTTTTCATGGCTGAGTAATACTTCATTGTGTGTATGCTGTATGTTCTATATCTATTCATCCCTGAATGGACACAGGTTGCTTCCATGTATTGGCAGTAAATAATGCTGCAATAAAAAGAGAGGTGTATAAATCTTTCCAAATTCATGTTTTCCTTTTCCTTGGGTAAACACCTGTATTGGAAATATTGGCTCATACTGTATTTCTGTTCTTAATTTAAAAAAAAAATTTTTTTTAGTGTTTATTTTTGAGACAGAGACAGAGCATGAACGGGGGAGGGTCAGAGAGAGAGGGAGACACAGAATCTGAAGCAGGCTCCAGGCTCTGAGCTGTCACCACAGAGCCTGATGTGGGGCTCGAACTCACAGACCGTGAGATCATGACCTGAGCCGAAGTCGGACGCTTAACCAACTGAGCCACCCAGGCGCCCCTCTGGTCTTAATTTTTGAGGAAACTCCATTCTGCCTCCACAATGGTTGCACCAATTTACATTTCTATAAACAGTGCGTGAGGGTTCCTTTATTCTCCCCAAACTAACCAACATTTGTTATTTATTGTCTTTTAATATTAGCCAACTGACTGATGTGAGGTAGTATTTCACTGTGGTTTTGATTTGAATTTCTCTAATGATTAGTGATGTTGAGCATCTTCTGTCTGTTTGCCATCTGGATGTCTTTTTTTAATTTTTCAAATTTACATCCAAATTAGTTAGCATATAGTGCAACAATGATTTCAGGAGTAGATTCCTTAATGCCCCTTACCCATTTAGCCTATCCCCCCTCCCACAACCCTTCCAGGAACCCTCTGTTTGTTCTCCATATTTAAAAGTCTCTTCTGTTTTGTCCCCTTCCCTGTTTTTATATTTTTGTTTCCCTTTCCTTATATTCATCTATTTTGTCTCTTAAAGTCCTCACATGAGTGAGGTCATGTGATACTTGTCTTTGACTAATTTTCCTTAGCATAATACCCTCTAGTTCCATCTACGTAGTTGCAAATGGCAAGATTTCATTCTTTTTGATTGCTGAGTAATACTCCATTGTATATATGTACCACATCTTCTTTATCCATTCATCCATCAATGGACATTTGGGTTCTTTACATACTTTGGCTACTGTTGATAGTGCTGCTATAAACATGGGGGTGAATGTGTCCCTTCGAAACAGCATACCTATATTCCCTGGATAAATACCTAGTAGTGCAGTTGCTGGGTCATAGGGTAGTTCTACTTTTAATTTCCTGAGGAACCTCCATACTGTTTTCCAGAGGGGCTGCACCAGTTTGTATTCCTACCAGCAATGCAAAAGTGACCCTCTTTCTCCACATCCTTGCCAACATTTGTTGTTGCCTGAGTTGTTAATGTTAGCCATTCTGACAGGTGTGAGGTGGTATCTCATTGTGGTTTTGATTTGTATTTCCCTCAGGCTGAGTGATGTTGAGCATTTTTTCATGTGTCAGTTGGCTTGTCCATGTCTTCTTTGGAGCAGTGTCTCTTCATGTCTTTTGCTCATTTCTTCACTGGATTATTTGCTTTTTGGGGTGTTGTTTGATAAGTTCTCTATAGATTTTGGATACTAACCCTTTATCTGATAGGTCGTTTGCAAATACCTGCTCCCATTCTGTCAGTTGCCTTTTAGTTTTGCTGATTGTTTCCTTTGCTGTGCAGAAGCCTTTTATTTTGATGAGGTCCCAGTAGTTCATTTTTGCTTTTGTTTCCCTTGCTTCCAGAGACTTTTGAGTAAGAAGTTGCTGTGGCCAAGATCAAAGAGGTTTTTTCCTGCTTTCTCCTCGAGGGTTTTGATGGCTTCCTGTCTTACATTGAGGTCTTTCACCCATTTTGAGTTTATTTTTGTGTATGGTGTAAGAAAGTGGTCCAGGTTCATTCTGCACGTCGCTGTCCAGTTTTCCCAGCACCACTTGCTGAAGAGACTATCTTTATTCCATTGGATATTCTTTACTGCTTTATCAAAGATTAGTTGGCCATACGTTTGTGGGTCCACTTCTGGGTTCTCCATTCCATTGATCTGAGTGTCTGTTTTTGTGCCAGTACGGTACTGTCTTGATTACAGCTTTGTAGTACAGCTTGAAGTCTGGGATTTTGATGCCTCCTGCTTTGGTTTTCATTTTCAAGATTGCTTTGGCTATTCGGGGTCTTTTCTGGTTCCATACAAATTTTAGGACTATTTGTTTTAGCTCTGTGAAGAATGCTGGTATCAAGGGATTGATCCCATTTACAATTGCACCAAAACCCAAAATACCTAGAAATAAATCTAACCGAAAAGGTGAAAAATCTATACACTGAAAACTATGGAAAGCTTATGAAAGAAATTGAAGAAGATGCACAAGAAAATGGAGAAATATTCCATGCACCTGGATGGGAAGAACAAATATTGTTAAAATGTCAATACTACCCAAAGCAATCTACATATTCAATGTAATCCTTACCAAATTAATATCTGGATGTCTTCTTTGGAAAAATTCCTATTCAGGTCCTCTGCCCGTTTTTTAATCAGGTGATTTGTTATTTTGATGGTGTTATGTCTTTTTACATTTTGGATATTAACCCCTTATCAGATATATGATTTGAAAATATGTCAATTCAGTAACTTGCCTTTTCATTTTAATGATAGTTTCCTTCACTATACAAAACTTATTTTGTCATAGTCCCAGTAGTTTTTTGTTTCTCTTACCTTAGGAAACATCTTTAAAAATGTTGCTAAGGCCAATGTCCAAGATCACTGCCATTGTTTTCTTTTAGGAGTTTCTGGTTTCAGGTCTCACATGGACATCTTTAATCCATTTTGAGTTTATTTTTATGTATGGTGTAAGAAATTGGTCTAGTTTCATTCTTTGCATGTAGCCTTCCAGTTTTGCTAGCACCATTTGTTGAAGAGACTGTCTTTTCCCATTGCATCTTTTTGAATCCTTTGTCATAGATTAATTGACCATATAATCATAGAAATTTTTTCTGGGCTCTATTTTGTTCCATTGACCAACTGGCATCTATTGATGCCAGTACTGTTGTGGTTTGATTACAGCTTTGTGTAGGATACCTTGAAATTTGGGATTGTGATACTGCTAGTTTTGTTTTTCAATTTTGCTTTGGCTTTTGAGGGTGTTCTGTGGTTCCATACAAATTTTAGGATTGTTCTAGTTCTGTGAAAACTGCTATTGGTATTTTGATAGGGATTGCATTAAATTGGTAGATTATTTTGGGTGGTATGGACCTTTTAATGATATGAATTATTCCAGTCCATGAGCATGGACTATCTTTCCATTTGTGTCATCTTCAATTTCTTTCATCAGTGTTTTATAGTTTTCAGAGTACAGGTTTTTCACCTCCATAATTATTCCGGGGTCTCTTATTTCTTTTTGGTGTAATTTTAAATGGAATTGTTTTTATTTCTCTTATCAGTTTATAGACATGCTGCAAATTTCTATTTTGTATCCTGCAACTTTTCTGAATTTATCAGTTCTAATAGTTTTTTTGGTAGAGTCTTTGGGTTTTCTATATATAGTATCCTGTTATCTGCAAATAGTGACAGTTTAACTTTTTTACACATTCATTTATTTTGAAAGAGTGCACAAAAGGTGCAGAAGGAGAATCTGAAGCAGGCTTCACACTGTCAGTGCAGAGCCCAATGTGGGACTCAAACTCCTAAATCATGAGATCATGACCTGAGCCAAAACCAAGAGTTGACACTTAACCAACAGAGCCACCCAGGTGCCCCATGACAGTTTAACTTCCTTACCAATATGGATGCTTCTTCTATCTTATCTGGTTTCTTCACTTAAACTTTCAGTACTATGTTGAATAAAGGGGTGAGAGTGGACATCCTTGTCTTGTTCCTGATCTTAGGGGAAAAGTTCTCAGCTTATCACCATTGAGTATGATGTTAGCTGTGGGTTTTTCATGTCTAGCCTTTATGATGTTGAAGTATGTGGCCCTGTGCCCACTTTGTTGAGATTAATTTTTTATCATTAAAGGATGTTGTATTTTTTTGTCAGATGTTTCTTCATCTATTGAGATTACATGGTTTTTATTTTTCCTTAATGACATGCGTCACATTTTTATATGCAAATAATAAAACATCCTTTTATCTCTGGAATAAATCTCACTGAGGAGTCTCTTAATGTATTCTGAATTCAATTTACTACTATTTTCTTGAGTGTTTTTGCATCTATGTTCATGAGAAATATTGGACTGTACTTGTCTTTTTTTTTGGTAGTGTATTTGCCTAATTTTGGTACCAGGGTAGTTCTGGCCTTACAGACTGAATTTAGAAGTTTTCCTTCCTCTTCTGTATTTTGGAATACTTTAAGAAGGAAAGATATTAACTCTTATTTAAACTTTTGATAGAATAGGGGCACCTGGGTGGCTCAGTTGGTTGAGCATCCAACTTTGGCTTATGTCACGATCTCATGGTCTGTGGTTTCGAGACCCACATCGAGCTCTGTGCTGACAGCTTGCTCAGAGCCTGATGCTTGCTTTGGATTCTGTGTCTCCTTCTCTCTCTCTGCCCCTCCCCCTTGCTCATGCTCTGTCTCTCTCTGTCTCTCAAAAATAAATAAATGTTAAAATTTTTTTAATTTTTGATAGAATTAACCTGTGAAGCCATCTGGTCCTAGACTTTTGTTTGGAATTTTTTTATTACTTACTGTTTTTTGTTTTTTTGTTTTGTTTTTTACTAGCAATTGGCCTGTACAGATTTCCTGTTTGTTTCTGATTCTTTTCTGGAAGATTGTATGTTTAGAGGAATTTATTCATTTCTTCTAGGCTTTCCATTCTGTTGGCATATTATTTTTCATAGTATTATTTTATAATCCTTTGTATTTCTGTGGTGTTGGTGACTTTTCCTTTTTCATTTCTGATTTAAGTTTTTTTATTTATTATTATTTTGAGAGACACACAGACAGCATGAGTGGGGGAGGGGCAGAGAGAGAGGAGAATCCCAAGCAGATTCCTTGCTGCCAGCACAGAGCCCAATGTGGGGCTCTAACTCCTGAATCTGAAATCATGACCTGAGCTGAAACCAAGTCAGACACTTATCCAAATGAGCCACTCAGGCACCCCTTTCATTTCTGATTTTGAGTTGTCTCTTTTTTTCTTCATGAGTCTGGCTATAGGTTTATGAATTTTATCTTTCCAAAGAACCAGCTCTTGGTTTCATTGATCTTTTCTTTTTTTTGGGGGGGGGGGGTGTCCATTTATTTCTACCCTAGTATTTATTTCTGACCTTATCTTTGTTCTTTTTCTAGTTCCTTTAGTTATAAGGTTAATTTTTTTCATTTGAGATTCTCTTTTTAGTATAAGCTGGTCTTGCTATAAACTTTATTCTTAGAATTGCTTTTTCTATGTCCTGGAGTTTAGACCACTGTGTTTCCATTTTTATTTGTCTCGATGTATTTTTTTTTTTTTAATTTCATTCACCCGTTGGTTGTTTAGTAACGTGTTTATCCTCCATATGATGGTTTTCTCCAGTTTTCTTCTTGCAATTTCTAGTTTCATAACATTGTTGAAAGATCTGCTCAATATTCATAAATTGTTTTGTGGCCTAATATATAATCTTTCTTAGAGAATGGTCCACATGCACTTGAAAAGGCATACTCTGCTGTTTTGGGATGGAATGTTCTGTATATATCTGTTAAGACCATCTGGTCTCTCGTGTCATTCAAAGCCACTATTTCCTTATTGATTTCTGCCTGGCTGATCTATCCACTGATGTAAGTGGGGTGTTAAAGTCCCCTTTTATTATTATATTACTGTCATTGTCTCCCTTTATGTCTGCTAATATTTCCTTTATATATTTTGGTACTCCTACGTTGGATATATAGATATTTATAAAAGTATTGTCTTGTTGGATAGATCTTTTTATCATGTAATGCTCTTTGTCTTAATGTAATCTTTGTTTTAAATTCTATTTTTTCTGACATAATTATTGCTACTTCAGATTTTTTTGTTTCCATTTGCATGGAATATCTTTTTCCATTCCTTCACTTTCCGTCTGCATGTGTCTTTAAGTCTGAGGTGATTCTCTTGTAAGGCAATCTATTATGGATCTTTTTTTTTTTAATCCATACTTTATCTTTTGATAGGAACATTTAGTCCATTTACATTTGAAGTAATTATTGATAGGTATGTGCTTATTGTTATTAATTATTTTCTGGATATTTTTGTAGTTCTCCTTTATTCTTTTCTTTCTTCCCCTGTGGTTTGATGACTTTGTACTTGGTTTCTTCTTTTTTTTCTATAAGTTTTTGATTTGTGTTTACCATGGGATACATATATAACGTGTGTATAGCAGTCCATACTGAGTTGATGGTCACTTAAGTTTGAACCCAGTAGTATATTTTTACTACCCTGCCCATGTTTTATGTTTGTGTTGTCATAATTTACATCTGGTATATCCTTTGATTAATTTTTGTAGGTATAATTGACTTTCTACTTTTGCATTTTAATCCTTATACTGGCTGTATAAATGATTATTCTGCCTTTACTATATGTTTGCTTTACTTGTATAACTTTCCTTTCATAACTTTTTTTTTTACTTCTAGTTATCTTTTTACTTAAAGAATTCTCTTTAACATTTCTTGTAAGACTGGTTTAGTGGTGATGAGCTTCTTTAACTTTTTTGGGGGGACACTTTATCCTTCTATTCTTAATGATAACCTCACTGGGTGGAATATTCTTGGTTATACGTTTTTCCTTTTCAGCACATTGAATATGTCATGCCACTCCCTTCTGACCTGCAAGATTTCTGCTGAAAAATTAACTGATAACTTTATGGGGTTTCCTTTATGCATAACTATTTGCTTTTCTCTTATTCCTTTTAAAATTCTTTCTTCAGATTTTGCAATTTTCATTATTAGGTGTCTTGATGTGAATGTCCTTGAGTTTATCTTGTTAAGGTCTCTCTGGGATTCAGGACCTGAATGTCAGCTTCCCTCTCTAGATGAAGGAATTTTTCAGCTATTATTTAAAAAATTTTTTTTTAATGTTTATTCTGAGAGAACGAGGGAGAGAGAGTGTGAGCAAGGGTGGGGCAGAGAGAGAGGAAGACCCAGAATCCGCTCCAGGCTCTCAGCATTCAGCACAGAGCCTGGTGCGAGGCTAGAACTCATGAACCGTGAGATCATGACCTGAGTTGAGCTGAAGTCAGACACTTAACTAACTGAGCCACCCAGACACCCCTAAGTTATTATTTCTTCAAGTAAGTTTTCTGCCCCTTTCCTTTTCTCTTATTCTGGGACCACTATAAGGCAAATTTTTTTTTCAGTAGTCCCTTACCCTATTATCATTTTTTATTTTTTATTTTTGCTATTCAGCTTGAATGCTCTTTATTACCTTGTCTTTGAGATTGCTGATACATTCTTGTACATCCTGTAATCTGTTGATTGCCTGTAGTATCTTTTTTTTTCATTTTACAGTATTCCTCAGCTCTGACTGGTTTTGTCTATTTTCTCTTTGTTGAAGTGTTTACTGTGTTAATCCACTCGTTTCTCAAGTCTAGGGAGTGTCTTTATAACCACTATTTTGAACTGTTTATCAGGAATATTTCTTACCTCCATTTTGTTTAGCTTTTTTTCTGTGTTATTGGCCTGTTTTCATTCATGACCTACTCCTTGATCTCTGTTTTGTCTGTCTCTACATATTAGGCAGGTCAGCTATGTGTCCTGGTCTTGTGTTGAAGAGTTCCTGTGGTGCCCTGTAGCACAATGATCCTTGATCATCAGAACTGGAGACACACTCATGAGGTGTTCCACATGTGGACTGCATGCACCCTTCTGTTTTGGATGAGCTGTGGATGCTGTGGCCATGGTGGGTGGGACTGGGCCTCAGCTGGCTGTAGTGACCCACTTTCCTTGCTACTGGTGCACTGAACAGGATTTGTTCCCTGAGCTTTTGAGGCCTGTGGGCTCACTGGTGGGGGGGAGCTGGCACTAAGCCTGACTGCTCCTGAGAGCTGTGACAGCTGTGGGCACACCAAAGCAGAGGGTTTGTTCACTGAGTAGCCAGCTAAGAGGTCCAGCTACAGGAAATGTGAGGGCACTAGTGTTTGGAGTTATCCCCCTCTACCATACCCAGGGCAGGAATCACTTTGGAGGGTTGCCAGTCTCAATTGGCATTGCTTGCCAGGTATGATGGGGCAAGAACTGCTTTGGAAGGAGTACCTAGAAGGTTGGGTGGGGCAGGTTCAGAAAGAAGGTGGGGGAGCAGGGGATGTCAGTAATGTAGATGTTAACTACTACAAGCATCCAATTATCTATGCTGGGGGAGGGCAAGAAAAAAAGCCCACCAGCCCTACACTTTTGTTCGAGAGAAATTTTCAGGTCCCTACTTCTCTGCCACAGACCATAAAATTAGTCAAAAAACTTCACGTATACCCCAGCTGTTTTCAAGCTGGTGCTTCTGTGCTATCTTGCGCTGGATCTTTAAGGGTGGGGACCTGGTTTCCTATCATGCTCTGACTCTCTGAATTAAGCCCTGATGATTTTCAAAGTCAGACATTATGGGGACTTGTCATCCCAGTGTGGGACCCCAGGGTTGTGGGTGGCCAGTGTGATTGGTGTGGGGGGGTCTGATCCCCTTGTTTTTCTATATTTACTATGTCCCTCCTATTGGTGGTTGGTTGACCTGGAGTTTGGGTTCCTAACTGTGTCTCTACCCTTCCTACCCTTTTTGATGGGGTCTTCTGTCTATGACTAGCTATGAAAGATCTGTTCTACCAGTCTTCGATCATTTTCACAGTTAGGTGCAATATATGCAACAGTTGCCTTGGTGTGTCCATGGGACAAAGTGAGCTCAGTATGCTCCTACTCTGCCACCTTCCCTGTACTCCTAGCTTGTGGTTTCAAATTTTCAATGACTCTACGTTTGTTTCCTCTGTCCACAACAAATCCATAACTGAGAAGTTTCCCTCCTCTCCCTTCAGAAGGCACTTTTTTTAGTCGTCTTTTCCTTGAGGTTATTATCTTTAAGAGTTTCTATGACTATTTCTGATTTGAATTCCCACCTTTTGCAGACTCTGGTGCATCAAGGACTATTATGATGCCATCAGGCCAGGTAACCACTGGTCTCCGTATTAGCTTATCTGAGCATTTTTGGCCTCCTAGGCCTCCCCCTACTCTATTGCCACCCTACCCATGCATATTAAAAGATATATCACACACAAGCACGCATGTTCCAGTATTGCTAAGTTTTATTTTTATTTTTTAATATTAAATTGATTATTAAATTGGTTTCCATACAACACCCAGTGCTCATCCCAACAGATGTCCTCCTCAATGTTCTCAGGTTTTAAGAGTCTCTTATGGTTTGGCTCTCTCCCTCTTTTTTTTTCCTTCCCCTCCCCCATGGTCTTCTGTTAAGTTTCTCAAGATCCACATAAGAGTGAAAACATACGGTCTCTATCTTTCTCTGTATGACTTATTTCATGCAAAGTGTTTTATACTGGAAGATGATTTTAGGATTTTTTTTGCCCAACAAATTAGGCTGGCAGATATATTCTGCAGTGAATATTATGCACATTTAAATTTGAAAACCACTAAACTAATATATGCCAGTGGTTTCCAGTTCACTTGGGACCAAATCTTAGTTTCAAGTGTCAAAGTCCTAATGTATACTTTCTTCTAATCATTCCAGCTAAACCTAATAAATTACATTTTCTATGTAATTTATAAAACATTGATCACATGCTACCTTATATTACAATAATAATATTTATGCCTTATGCACCCACCTTTGAAAGTTCTTTCCTTATCCTTTGTAGCTCCTCTCCTTTTTCCTCCCCACCAGAGATTTGTTTGGAGTAATTGCCACATAGGTATCTGTTGCATGAATGCTTTGTTCTCCATCGTGGGTAAGTTTTCTCAGATTGAGTCCCTATTCTTAAATACTACAAGAACTAAATTGAAGAATCATATAATTATTTGACAAAATACATAGCAAATTCTTGAGACACAGTGAAGATAATATTGTAAGAAATTAATTTAATGGTGGGTTATGTTTTATTGCTTTTTTTTTTTCTTCTCTGACCTGTAGTAACAGGAAAAGAACTTTACCATGGAAGCCAATTTCAGAAATTTAAAAGATGATGCAGTTTACAGAAAGTCAGTTTTAATTCAACTCAGCAAATATTTATTGATCCTCCATTATGTGTGAGATGCCATGGTAGGTATGAAACCTCTTGAGAAAATGTCTGTTAGAAAGTGAAGTCCATCAGTAAGTCTTTTGAAGGCTGTGTGTATGTACATTTTCCACTGTTAAAATACTACAGCAACCAAAAGAGAATAAAGTCCTCACTTCTGTCTAATCCAAGAGTGAAGTCTAAATCTTTATGTCCTAAGAAAACTGCCACAGGGAACTTCTTCATGTTTTAACTACTTTATATTGCAACTATAAACCATGACCAGAGAATAGAAGAATCTATTTAGCTCTCTAAAGTATTCTCTGCCAAGTTGTCTTATTTATTGCTTTTTAATGAAATTTTTCATGTGCATCAAAACATAATCTTTCAACAAAGGAAATGCAGCACTGAGACCCAAGCCCTTTATAATATAGAATCTACATGTGAACATTAATTTCTCTAGGTGGGATTATACAAAGGATTTCTTTATGCTTAGGCATGAGATATTTTTTAAGTAAACACCCTGTTATAAACTCTTCCATGGGCTACAGGCTTTCAGAAAATACAAGCAAATATTTTAAACTGACCTATTTCTCTTGAATATGAGATGGGTTTTATCTATAATCCTAAGTCTTCCTTTCTGAAAGCACACATACTTTTTGAGGGGTCGTCAAAATTAAAGGGGTGTTTTAGAGAAAGATATTCAGGGAGGGAGGAAAGAACATTGATGTGTTTTTCCACCTGTGAAGACTTGAACAGTAAATTTACGCAGCGCCTGGCTTGATTGATTAAGCGACCGACCTCAGCTCAGGTCATGATCTCACTGTTTGTGAGTTCAAGTCCCATGTCAGGCTCTGTGCTGACAGCTCAAAGTCTGGAGCCTGCTTCAGATTTTGTGTCTCCCTCTCTAACCTTCCCCAGCTTGCTCTCTGCTCTCCCTGAAAAATAAACATTAAAAAATTTTTTGGAAAACCAGTAAACTTAGTTATTCCATAGTTTCCTTCTCATTCCTTAAAAATAAATTACTATTGTAAAGGGTGCTTTTGGGTAGGACACAACCTGACTCAAATTGGCCTATGCAGTAACATTTTTCTTTACATAACAGGAAGTCAAGAGGTGTAGGACTAGCTTAACGGTTGGCTAATTCAACAAGACCACTCAAGAGCTACATTGATGTGTTCTCTCCACTCAGCAGTCCACAGAATCTGATTGACCCTACAGCTCATACCCTTCCTAATCACCGGCTGCCAGTGGCAAGCAGAGTTCCTCTTTTCCTTCTTTACATTTGACAAGAGCATGAATAACCACCCCCCAACTATTCAGTAATAATCCTTCTCTTAAATTTGGGCCAATTCATAACACATGTCAATCTCCACACTAAAAAAAAAAAAGTTGCTGGGAGACCTACAAGCTCTGATTGGCTGATCAGGACCCATCACTCATGAGGGGATGGGTGAATATCTGAGCACATCCTTCTGTTAGAGTCTAAGAAAGGGAAAATAGATTTGGAGGAGCAGCCAACAGCATCCACAGCAGTCATCTAATCTTATACCTCCTGAAGAACAGCTTTAGATATCCTTTTCTTCATCTGGGTAAATTGTGCCTTTGGAAATACTGAAAAATTGAACTGTACAGCTTGCACCAATAGAACATGTATACAGAACTTTCTCTGAAATGTTCCCTTTTTATTTTATGTAAGGTGTCCTATATGTCAATAGCTCTTGCAGAAAATAATTATCATCTAATGTGTGTGATTCTCAATGCCAAAGAGCTGCCTGAGAAGAGAGGAAATAGTTACAAATTAAGAAACTGATCAATGATTAGATTCAAACACCCATGGAAAGGTCAAGAAACAATAACACCAGCAATAACAGAAAAAAGATAAATAGATCCATAACAAGTATTTTATTGTTTCTACTGTTCAGTGAAACACATGTGGAAAACCATCTGCTTTCAGGTCTTTAAGTTCTAAAGGAGAAGAAAAAAATTTTCCTGTAGAAGTAATAACGAAAGTATGCATTGAAAGGCTATAATAAGTTAGGCATTTCCCAGACAATGTCCCATGGGTACTATGACTGTAAGCCCGTCATGGGCAGAAAATGCTATATCCCTAGCACCTACCACCATACATGCCTGGCACATAATGTAATTTTAACAACTGTGTATGAATAATATAATTCTAACAAAAACTTTATGCAACAGTATATTGCTGTTTCCCCCAACTTAAGAATTAGGAATCCTTGACTCTAAATCTTCAAGCAATTCAGTCAAGTAATAGAGCACAGATTAAAATCCAGCCTTACTCTCTTTCCCTACCTGAAGAGGAAATAGATAAGATAAATCCAGTGACTTAGACTCTGGATGTTTTTTCCCTTAAGTTTAAATATGCTTGGCACTAATAAATTTGTTAGGTTTAAAACAAGACCTGCTCTAGATAGATCAGATGATAAAAGCTTATTATAAGCAATCCAAGAATGGAGACTGTTTCCAAACCAGGTCCCTAGAGCCTAAAACATTCACAAAGGGCTGTGTGTCCAGTTCCTGTGCTTCTTGCTTAAGAACTTTATCATTGTGATAACTGAGCTATTACCTGTATCTACTGCCACTGCTCCTGATACTGCAAGCTAATTTTTTCATTGCTTCAAGTGTAAACTCTCTCAAAGACAGGATCCGACTGTCTAGTCGCTGTCTAGTAGAGTGAGCCCAACTGGGCAGGACTCGTCATTCCACCTGATCTTCCACTGAGTGCCTTTAAGTTAGGTGTCGAATTAGGTGTGGCCACATGGGATGGAGTTACAGGGTACTAGGTGACATAATAACTCAAAGGGAGACCGTGGACAAGTCATGCATTCTTAGGCTATCCAGATGTCTGCTGCAAGTAGTTTTCTCTTAAAAGAATATTACCCCCCCTTTTTTTCAATCAACATATTAAAGTATAATAGAACTTAAAATACTGAGGATTTGTAGTCAGGAACCCTAAAGTATAAATACTGGATAAAGTGAAAATCTGACAAAAATGTAAAAATCTCATAATACCAAACATCTATATAGCCCTTACTCTGTGTGAGGTGTTACTTTAAGCACTTGACACGTATACTCCTTTAATCCTCACGATAACACATGAATTAAATACCAGTAACTCTATAGAATAGAGGGGCTGAGGCACAGAGAAGTGAAAAGCATTGCCCGAGGTCCACAGCTATTGCTGGCAACTGTCTCCAGAGTAAATGCTTTTATCGTACTGTCATTTGTTTTAGTATATAACTTTGTAACTTTGTAGAAAAAGACATTTCCAGACGCAAAAACAATTGGAGGCAAAAAACAAAGCTAAAATGAAAAGCTGATACCATGTGCTTCTGGGAGTCAGGACTATGAAAAGGGACTGTCAAGACTGAGGCTGGGATTCCAATGCCTGTAACAGGGAAGACGTGGAGAGCTGCAAGAAAGTTTAAATGGAGAAAGCAGGGAACTTCAAAGTGTGGAGAAAAACTCCCTACAGCTGGCGAAATGGAGGTTTTAGTCTCCTAGAGATTTGGGTGATGGGAGATCACTAAAAAGCAGATCCCCCAGGTCTCCCAATGTATGGGTGTGGACTCCTAATTTACACTCTTAATGATCTAGAAATTGGAATGAAAACACAAACCTAGCCTTAGACCCCTCAAGGCAAGCTTTAAATCACTCTATAGAGACTCTGACAGGACTCCCACAGAATAAACCAAAATGCATTGAGTTCCTGTTACATGGAGTTCACAGCTCAGGAGATAAAGATCCTAACAAATAACCACAAGTGTTGTGGTAAGATCTGTATGCAGCTTTGGGAAAATATAGAAACAAAGTAAATAAAGTCATCCCGATATCAAGGAATGGCTCCTTGAGGACATAGCCATTAAGCTGCCGTCTTCAGTTTATGTATTAGTTTCCCAGGGCTGTGGAAACAAAGTACCACAGACTGGGTGACATAAGGCGCAGGAATTTTTCTCACAGTTCAGGTACTGGAAGTCTGAGAACATGGTGTCATCAGATTTGATTTCTGCTGAGGCCTTTCTTAGCTTGCAGATGGCTATCTTCTTCCTATGTCTTCACGGTGTTTTCCCTTTGCATGTCTGTGCCTAAATTCCCTCATCCCAGTAACCTCATTTTAACTTACCTCTTTAAAGACCTTATCTCAAAATATACTGATTTTGAGATACTGGAGGTAGGACTTCAACATACGAATTTTGAGGGGACCCAATTCAGAGAGCCACACTTAGACAAAATGTGCTACAAAAATCCTAGGTGACTTTTAAAAAATCATGGAGCAAAGGAGGAGGAAAACAGGGAGCGGGGGGAGATGAAAAAATTCTTGAGATCTTGTTCGAGGAGGAAATACACAAAGTCTTGATTCTAGACATGAAAGAAGTATCTGTTTAAGTTTGTAAAATTTATAAGAAATCACTTTAAAAAATTGAAATAAGATGCATAGCTGGCATACTAGATAGGAAAAGCTGGTGGAGAACTCCAAGAAGAGAAAAGGTAAGAACCCATAACAAAAAATAGGGGTGCCTGGGTGGCTCAGTCAAGATTTCAGCTCAAGGTCATGATCTCACGTTTCATGGATCAAGCTTTGTGTCGGGCTCTGTGCTGACTGTATGGAGCTTGCTTAAGATTCTCCTTCCTCTCTCTCTGCCCCTCCCCCACTCTCTTGCTCTCTCAAAAGTTTAAAAAGGTCACATGTGTATACATGTATTTTTTTTTTTTGACATCAAGCTTTTATTTCAATTCTAGTTAATATATAGTGTAATGTTGATTTCAGGAGTAAAATTTAGTTGTTCATCACTTATAGCACCTAGTGCTCATCAAAAGTGCCCTCCTTAATACCTAACACCAATTTAGCCCATCCCTTACCCAGCTCCCCTCCAGAAACCCTGTTTGTTTTCTATAGTTAATAGTCTCCTATGGTTTCTCTTCCTCTTTTTTCTTCCTTCCCCTGTGTTCATCTGTTTTTCTCAGATTCCACATGTGAGTGAAATCATATGGTATTTGTCCTTTTCTGAACTATTTTGCTTAGCATGATATACCTTATCTCCATCCACATCATTGAAAATGGCAAGGTTTCCTTCTTTTTGATGGCTAAGTAGTATTCCATTGTGTATATATACCAAATTTTCTTTATCCATCAGAGCCATTATGGGGTCTTTCCATAATTTGGCTATTGTTGACAATGGTGCTATAAACCTCAGGGTGCACATGTCCCTTTGAGTCTTTGTATTTTGGATAAATATCTTGGAGTGCGATTACTGTGTCATAGGGTAGTTGCATTTTTAACTTTGTGAGGAACCTCCATACTGTTTGCCACAATGACTTGTCCAGTGTGCATTACCACCAACATAAGAGGGTTCCCCTTTCACGTTATCACCAACCTCTTTGGTTTTTTGTGTTAATTTTAGCATTCTGGTGTGAGGTGGTATCTCATTGTAGTTTTGATTTGTATTTTCTGCATGATGAGTGATGTTGAGAATCTTTTCATGTGTTTGCCACAGGGATGTCATCTTTGGAAAAAGTGTTCATGTCTTCTGCCTGTTTCTTGACTGGATTATTTTTTGGGGCATTGAGTTTGATAAGTTCTTTGCAGACTTTGGATACTAACCCTTTATCAGCTATGTCATGTGCAAATATCGTTTCCCATTCTGTAGGCTGTGCTTTAGTTTTGTTGATTGTTTCTTTCACTGTGCAGAAGCTTTTTATCTTAAGTTCCAAAAGTTCATTTTTGCTTTTATTACCCTTGTATCCAGAGACGTCTAGTAGGAAGTTGCTATAGCCAACATCAAAGAGGTTGCTGTAGGTGGTCTTCTCTAGGATTTTGAGGTTTCCTGTGTCACATTTAAGTCTCTAATTCATTTTGAATTTATTTTGGTATATGGTGTAAGAAAGTGGTCCAGTTTCATTCCTCTGCATGTTGCTGTCCAGTTTTCCCAACACCACTTGAAGAGACTGAAGGATATTCTTTCCTACTGTGTCAGAGATTAGTTGACCAGATGGTTATGGGTCCATTTTTGAGTTTTCTGTTTTTTTTTTTTTTTTAAATCTATGTGTCTGTTTTTGTATCAGTAATGTACTGTCTGGATCACTATGGCTTCGTAATATAGCTTTAAGTCTGTAATTGTGATGCCTCCAGCTTTGCTTTTCTTTAAGATTGCTTTGCCTGTTTGGATCTTTTGTGGTTACATACAAATTTTAGGATTGTTTATTCTAGCTCTGTGAAAAATGCTGATGATATTTTGATAGGGATTGCTTTATAGATGTAGATTGTGTTGGCTAGTATAGACCTTTTAACAATGTTTTCCCAACCCATAAACATGCAATTTTTTTTTCCATTTCTTTGTGTCGTCTTCAGTTTCTTTCATAAGTGTTCAAAGTTTTCAGAATACAGATCTTTTATATTTTGGGTTAGGGTTATTCCTAGGTATTTTAGGAGTTTTGGTGCAATTGTAAATGGGATTGATTCCTTGATTTCTGCTTCATTATTGGTGAATAGAAATGCAATAGATTTTGTATCCTGTGACTTGGCTGATTTTATTTATCATGTCTAACAACTTTTTTTGGTGGAGTCTTGTAGGTTTTCCATGTAGAGTATCATGCCCTCTGTGAACAGTAAGTTTGACCACTTTCTTGCTGATCTGGATGCCTTCTATTTCTTTTGTTGTCTAATTGCTGAAACTAGAACTTTGAGTACTACATTAAATAACAATGGTAAGGGTGGCTATCCCTGTCTTGTTCCTGATCATAGAGGAAAAGATTTCCCCATTGAGGATGATAGTAGGTGTAGATCTTTCATAAATGGCCTTTGTGATGTTCAGGTATGTTTCCTCTATCACTACTTTGTTGAGAGTTTTTCTTTCTTTTTCTTTTTTAACAAGAATGGATACTGTATTTTGTCATCTGTATTTTCTACATCTATTGATGGGATCATATGGTTCTTTTCTTTTATTAACATGGTGTATCACATTGATTTGCAAATAGTGAACCACCTTGCAGCCCAGGAATAATTTCCACTCCATTGTGGTGAATATTTCTTTCAATGTACTCTTGAATTCTATTTGTTAGCATCTTGTTGAGAATTTTAGCATCCATGTTCATAATGAATATTGGCCTGTAATTCTCCTTTTTAGTGGGGTCTTTGCCTGGCTTTGGAATCAAGGTAATGCTGACCTCCTAGAATAAGTTTGGAAGTTTTCCTTCCATTTCTACTTTTTGGAAAAGTTTAAGAAAAAAATATTAATTCTGTTAAGAATTTCTTGGGAATTTCACTGGGAAGTAATGGGTTTGTTAAAATTTGCAATTTCTTCCTGTTTCAGTTTTGGTAGTTTATAAGTCTCTAAGCATTTATCCATTCCTTCCAGATTGCACAATTTGTTGGCATATAATATTTCATAATATTCTCTTAATGTATTTCTGTGGCTTTGGTTGTGATCTCTCATTCTCATTCATGATTATCCATTTGAGTCCTCTCTCTGTCCTTTTTGACAAGTTTGGCTAGAGGTTCATCAATTTTAGTCTGAAAAATCCAGCTCCTAGTTTCATTGATCTATTCTAGTGGGGTTTGTTTCTATATCATTTATTTTTGCTCTAATCTTTATTATTTCCCTTATTCTGACTTTAGGCTTTATTCTTTTCTAGCTCCTTTTATTCTTTTTTAAAATATAATTTATTGTTAGCTAACCTACATAGTATACAGTGTGCTCTTGGCTTCAGGAGTAGATTCCCATGATTTATCCCTTACATAAAATACCCAGTGCTCATCCCAACAAGTGTCCTCCTCAATGCCCATCACACATTTTTCCTGCCCCTCCATCAAACCTCAGTTTGTTCTCTGTATTTAAAAGTCTCTTATTGGAGAAGAACCATATGATCCTGTCAATCGATGCAGAAAAGGCCTTTGACAAAATCCAGCACCCTTTCTTAATAAAAACCCTTGAGAAAGTCGGGATAGAAGGAACATACTTAAAGATCATAAAAGCCATTTATGAAAAGCCCACAGCTAACATCATCCTCAACAGGGAAAAACTGAGAGCTTCTTCCCTGAGATCAGGAACACGACAAGGATGCCCACTCTCACTGCTACTGTTTAACATAGTGCTGGAAGTTCTAGCATCAGCAATCAGACAACAAAAGGAAATCAAAGGCATTAAAATTGGCAAAGATGAAGTCAAGCTTTCGCTTTTTGCAGATGACATGATATTATACATGGAAAATCCGATAGACTCCACCAAAAGTCTGCTAGAACTGATACAGGAATTCAGCAAAGTTGCAGGATACAAAATCAATGTACAGAAATCAGTTGCATTCTTATACACTAACAATGAAGCAACAGAAAGACAAAGAAACTGATCCCATTCACAGTTGCACCAAGAAGAAGCATAAAATACCTAGGAATAAATCTAACCAAAGATGTAAAGGATCTGTATGCTGAAAACTATAGAAAGCTTATGAAGGAAATTGAAGAAGATTTAAAGAAATGGAAAGACATTCCCTGCTCTTGGATTGGAAAAATAAATAATGTCAAAATGTCAATACTACCCAAAGCTATCTACACATTCAATGCAATCCCAATCAAAATTGCACCAGCATTCTTCTCGAAACTAGAACAAGCAATCCTAAAATTCATATGGAACCACAAAAGGCCCCGAATAGCCAAAGGAATTTTGAAGAAGACGACCAAAGCAGGAGGCATCCCAATCCCAGACTTTAGCCTCTACTACAAAGCTGTCATCAAGACAGCATGGTATTGGCACAAAAACAGACACACAGACCAATGGAATAGAATAGAAACCCCAGAACTAGACCCACAAACGTATGGCCAACTCATCTTTGACAAAGCAGGAAAGAACATCCAATGGAAAAAAGACAGCCTCTTTAACAAATGGTGCTGGGAGAACTGGACAGCAACATGCAGAAGGTTGAAACTAGACCACTTTCTCACACCATTCACAAAAATAAACTCAAAATGGATAAAGGACCTAAATGTGAGACAGGAAACCATCAAAACCTTAGAGGAGAAAGCAGGAAAAGACCTCTCTGACCTCAGCCGTAGCAATCTCTTACTCGACACATCCCCAAAGGCAAGGGAATTAAAAGCAAAAGTGAATTACTGGGACCTCATGAAGATAAAAAGCTTCTGCACAGCAAAGGAAACAACCAACAAAACTCAAAGGCAACCAACGGAATGGGAAAAGATATTCGCAAATGACATATCGGACAAAGGGCTAGTATCCAAAATCTATAAAGAGCTCACTGAACTCCACACCCGAAAAACAAATAACCCAGTGAAGAAATGGGCAGAAAACATGAATAGACACTTCTCTAAAGAAGACATCCGGATGGCCAACAGGCACATGAAAAGATGTTCAGCGTCGCTCCTTATCAGGGAAATACAAATCAAAACCACACTCAGGTATCACCTCACTCCAGTCAGAGTGGCCAAAATGAACAAATCAGGAGACTATAGATGCTGGAGAGGATGTGGAGAAACGGGAACCCTCTTGCACTGTTGGTGGGAAGGCAAATTGGTGCAGCCACTCTGGAAAGCAGTGTGGAGGTTCCTCAGAAAATTAAAAATAGACCTACCCTATGACCCAGCAATAGCACTGCTAGGAATTTATCCAAGGGATACAGGAGTACTGATGCATAGGGCCACTTGTACCCCAATGTTTATAGCAGCGCTCTCAACAATAGCCAAATTATGGAAAGAGCCTAAATGTCCATCAACTGATGAATGGATAAAGAAATTGTGGTTTATATACACAATGGAATACTACGTGGCAATGAGAAAGAATGAAATATGGCCTTTTGTAGCAACGTGTATGGAACTGGAGAGTGTGATGCTAAGTGAAATAAGCCATACAGAGAAAGACAGATACCATATGGTTTCACTCTTATGTGGACCCTGAGAAACTTAACAGGAACCCATGGGGGAGGGGAAGGAAAAAAAAAAGAGTGGGAGAGAGCCAAAGCATAAGAGACTGTTAAAAACTGAGAACAAACTGAGGGTTGATGGGGAGTGGGAGGGAGGAGAGGGTGGGTGATGGGTATTGAGGAGGGCACCTTTTGGGATGAGCACTGGGTGTTGTATGGAAACCAATTTGTCAATAAATTTCATATATAAAAAAATAAATAAAAGTCTCTTATTGGGTGGGAGGGAGGAGAGGGTGGGTGATGGGTATTGAGGACACCTTTTGGGATGAGCACCGGGTGTTGTATCGAAACCAATTGGTCAATAAATTTCATATAGAAAAAAGTCTCTTATTGTTTGCCTTCCTCTTGGTTTGTAACTATTTTTTTCCTTCCCTTCCCCATGGTCTTCTGTTAAGTTTCTCAAATGCCATATCTAAGTGAGAACATATATATCTGCCTTTCTCTGACTGACTTATTTCACTTAGCATAATTCCTTCTAGTTCCATCCACATTGTTGCAAATGGCAAGACTGCCTTTTTCATTGCTGAGTAGTATTCCATTACATATATATACACCACATCTTCTTTATTCATTTGTCTGTTGATGGACATTTGGGCTCTTTCCATAATTTGGCCATTGTTCATAGCACTGCTATAAACATTGGGATGCGTGTGCCCCTGTGAATCAGCACTCCTGTATCCTTTGGATAAACCTAGTAGTGCTCAAGAGTGTTCCTGTTTCTCCACAACCTTGCCAACATCTGTGGTTTCCTGAGTTGTCAATTTTAGCCACTCTAACTAGCATGAGGTGGTATCTCAGTGTGGCTTTGATTTGTATTTCCTTGATGATGAGTGATGTTGAGCATCTTTTCACATGTCTGTTGGCCATCTGGATGTCATCTTTGGAAAAGTGTCCATGTCTTTTGCCCATGTTTTCACTGGATTGTTTTTTGGGTGCTGAGTTTGAGAAGTTCTTCTTAGATTTTAAATACTAAATCTTTATCCAATATGTCATTTGCAAATATCTTTTCCCATTCTGTCAGTTGCCTTTTAGTTTTGTTGATTGTTTCCTTTGCAATGCAGAAGTTTTTATCTTGATGAGGTCGCAATAGTTCATTTTTGCTGTTATTTCTCTTGCCTTTGGAAACGTGTTGAGCAAGAAATTGCTGCAGCTGAGGACACAGAGGTTGTTGCCTGTGTTCTTCTCTAGGGTTTTTATGGTTTCTGTCTCACATTTAACTCTTTCATCCATTTTGAGTTTGTGTATGGTGTAAGAAAGTGATCCAGTTTCATTCTTCTGCATGTTACTGTCCAGTTCTCCCCAGCACCATTTGCTAAAGAGACTGTCTCTTTTCCTTTGGATATTCTTTCCTGCTCTGTCAAAAATTAGTTGGCCATACTTCTGTGGGTCCAATTGTAGGTTCTCTATTGCGTTCCATTGGTCTATGTGTCTGTTTTTGTGCCAATACCATGCGATCTTGATTATTATAGCTTTGTAGTATAGGCTAAAGTACGGGATTGTGATGTTCCTGCTTTGGTTTTACCATACTTCTATCATACAAACTAGACTTTAAAGAGTGTAACAAGAGATGAAGAAGGGCATTATATCATAATTAACCGATCTATCCATCAGGAAGAGCTAATAATTGTAAACGTTTATGCCCCAAACTTGAAAGAACCCAAATACATAAATCAATTAATCACAAACTTGAGCAAACTTGCTGATAATATTGTAATTGTAGGTGACTTTATTACTCCACTTAAAGCAATGAACAGATCATCCAGGCAAAAAGTCCATAAAGGAACAATGGCCTTGAATGATAGACTGGACCTGATGGACTTGATGGATATATTGAGAACTTTCCATCCAAAATCAGCAGAATGCACATTCTTCTTGAGTGTACATGGAACATTCTCCAAAATATATACTTGGTCACAAAACAACCCTCAACAAATAAAAAAAAAGGATTGATATCATACAATGCATATTTTCAGGTCATAATGCTATGAAACTTAAAATCAATCACAAGAAAAAAATTGGAAAGCCTCCAAATGCATGGAGATTAAAGAACACCCTACTGAAGAATGAATGGGTCAACAGAAAATTAAAGAAGAAATTTAAAAATATATGGAAGCAAATGAAAAAACACAACAATCTAAACTTTCTGAGATGCAGCAAAGGCAGTCCTAAGAGGAAGATATATTGCAATCCAAGCCTATCTCAGGAAGCAAGAAAAATCCCAAGTACAGAACCTAACCTCACACCTAAAGGAACTAGAAACAGAGCAGCAAAGAAACCCCAAAGTCAGCAGAAGAATAGAAATCATAATGATTAGAGCAGGAAATTTTGGGACCCTTCTTCTTGAGGTAGACCTGTATTGGTACATACTTCATTCTCATGACTGCTTTTGCTGCATCTCAAAGGTTTTGGACTGTCGTATTTTCATTTACTTCCATGTTTTTTTTAGATTGCTTTTGAAATTTCCTGGTTAACTGATTCATTCTTTAGCAGGATGTTCTTTAACTTCCATATATTTGTGGTATTTCCGATTTTTTTGTCATTGACTTCAAGTTTCAAGCATTGTGGAGAGAGAAATATGCATGGTATGATCTCAATCTTTTTGTATTTGTTGAGGCCTGATTTGTGATCCAGTATGTAATGTATTCTGGAGCATGTTACATATGCTTCAGAAAGAATGTGTACTCTGGAGCACCTGGTTGGCTCAATTGGTTGAGCATCTGGCTGATGACTTTGGCTCAGGTCATGATCTCGTGGTTTATGGGATTGAGCCTACTTGAGATTCTTAATCTATTTCTGCCCCTCCCCTGCTCATGCGCGCACGCGCTCTCTCTCTCTCTCTCTCTCTCTCTCTCTCTCTCTCTCTCTCTCTCTCTCTCTCTCTCTCTCTCTCTCAAAAGTGTATTCTGCTACTTTGGGATGAAATCTTCTGAATATGTCTGTTAAGTCCATCTGGTCCAGTGTGTCATTCAAAGCCATTGTTTCCTTGTTGATCTTCTGCTTAGATGATCTGTCCATTGCTATAAGTGTGGTATTAAAGTCCCCTACTATTATTTTACTATTATCGATGAGTTTACGTTTGTGATTAACTGATTTATATATCTGCATGCTTCCAACTTAAGGGCATAAATATTATTGCTACATCTTATTGGGTAGAATCCTTTATTATGATATAGTGCCATTCTTCATCTCTTGTTACAGTCTTTGGTTTAAAATCTAGTTTTTCTGATATAAATACGGCTACTCCAGCTTTCTTTTGACGTCCATTAGCATGATAAATATTCTCTATCCCCTCACTTTGTCTGTAATGGTCTTTAGGTCTACAGTGAGTCTCTGATAGGCAGCCTATAAATGGGTCTTTAAAAAAAACTATTTTTTTTCTAATTTTTTAACGTTTGTTTATTAGACAGCATGAGCATAGGAGGGGCAGAGAGAAGGGGAGACACAGAATCTGAAGCAGGATTCAGGCTCTGAGTTGTCAGCCCAGAGCCCAATGCAGGGCTCGAACCCACAAACTGCAAGATCATGACCTGAAGTCAGATGCTCAACTGACTGAGCCACCCAGGTGCCCCCCCAAAAAACCCCATTCTGATACCCTATATCTTTTGATTGGGGCATTTAGCACATTTACATTCAAAGTGATTATTGATAGATGTGAATTTAGTGCCATTGTATTACCAGTTAAGTTGTTTCTGGAGATTTTCTCTGTTCCTTTCTATCTTTGTCACTTTTGGTCTTTCTATGCCAAAGAGTCCCCGTTAATATTTCTTGCAGGGTTGGCTTAGTGATCACAAACTCCTTTAGTTTTTGTTTGGGAAACTGTCTCCCTTCTATTCTTAATGACAGTTTTGCTGGGTAAAGTATTCTTGGCTGCATATTTTTCCCTTTCAGCATGTTGAATATATCCTGTTACTCCCTTCTTGCCTGCCGAGTTTCTGCAGATCAATTTATTGTGAACCTCCTTTGTCTTCCCTTGGAAGTTAGGGATTTCTTCTCCCTCCTGCTCCCAGGATTTTTTAATCTCTGTATTTTGCAAATTTTACTACAATATATCTTGATGATGGCCTGCTTTTGTTGATTTTGATAGTTCTCTGTGCCTCCTGTATTTGGATGTCTGCTTCCTTTCCCAGAGGAGGGAAGTTTTCAGCTATATTTTGCTTAAATAAAACTTCTGCCTCCTTTTCTCTCTCTTCTTCTTCCCTCTCTTCTTCTGGGACTCCTATGATATGAATGTTATTATGCTTTATGGAGTTGCTGAGTTCCCAAATCTACACTTGTGATCCAATATATATATTTCCCTCTTAATCTTCATTAGCTTGCATAATTTTATTTTCTATATCACTTAATTTGTTCCTGTTTCTTCCATCCTTGTAATTATATCCACTCAATGTTGCATCTCAATTACAACATTTTTTTATTTCCGCCTGTCTGCGTTTTAGGTCTTTTATCTATGTACTAAAGGACTCCCTGGTATCTTCAGTGCTTTTCTCAAGCCAAGCTAGAATCTTTGATTGTTTTAAATTCTAGCTCAGGCATATTACTTCTACCTGTTTTTTTTTTTTAAATGTTTGCTTGTTTTTGAGAGTGACAGAGTGCAAGAGGGGGAAGAACAGAGAAAGAAGACACAGAATCTGAAGCAGGCTCCAGGCTCTGAGCTGTCAGTACAAAGCCCAATGAGGAGCTTGAACCCATGAATTGTGAGATCATGACCCTGAGCTGAAATTGGATGCTCAACCGAGTCACCCAGGCACCCCTACTTCTACCTGTTTTAACTAGAACCCTGGCCATGACCTTTTCTTGTTCATTCTTTTGGGATGAATTCTTCGATGTTGGCATTCTGTTTAGGTTAGGAAAGCCTGTTATGTTTCCTTCTCCTGAGAGCAATAGCTATATTAAGAAGAGGTCCTATACTGTCCAGGGCCTGGCACTTCAGAAAGTGTTTCTGGTGTATGCTGTGTGCACTCTGCTGTTGCGTTTTGGCTGCTCTTTCCCTCTGATCAGTCCTCTGCAGAGTTTCTCCTTGCCTACAATGAGGAGTGTTGGGACCTTGTCCCATGTGTGGCAAGTTTTAAGGAGGTATACTTTGGTCTGCTTGTTAAAAGAGGCTAGATCCTGTTTCCACTAGAACGAAGTTTTGCAGCACTCTATGGTCAGTAGGTTTTGTGCATGTGAGGGATTTGTGCTGTTCTTCTGGGGGGAGGGGCCTGCTGTTGCTCTGGCTGTCAGGCACAGTTGCCCTAGTACAGAAGCACCCTGCAGAGTGCAGGGGATGGGGCTTGGTGTAAGTGGCTCAAATCACCACTGTGCAAGCAGTACTGCTCACTAAAGTCTATTGGTGCTGACATACAGGGATGGAATGGCATTAGTCCCCTCTCTCATCCTTGGAGAGGGGAGTTTGCACCCACCACCATTCAGGAAACCTTCACAGAAGAGCAAACAATCTTTTGTGTGTCCTCGACAAACTTCAGATTCCTACCTTCACCCTGTGTCCGGGCCACCTGCCTACCTGGCAGCGCAGTGCACCTGTGTTTTATCTCCAGAACACCGGAGATAAACTGGAGTTTCAGAACTCCAAACTTTAGATCTGGCATGATGCAGACCCACACTGATCCTCTGGGGGAAGGTCTTGTCATGCTGTGGCCGGTGCAGTTTTTTCCCAGAAGGGCACTTGCATAAATTCACAGGGGCTTGGAGTTTATGGTAAAGCACAACAAAAAGCTGGTGTCTAGATTAGCTACCCTCAGCAGGTGTCTCTGCTCCTATGCTAATGAATGGAGCAATGGGATGGCACCCATTGTCTCTCTTGTCCCCTGAGATGCAGTTAACCTCTACCAAATGTACTCCAAGACGGGGAACTGTCTTTCCCAGTGCCACCCAGGGTATCCTCAGACCACACTGTCTACTCCTAGGCTTCTACCCTCTTTCTCCACAAAAGCACCCCTATGCTTGCCAAACTCTACACCTGCCACAGAGCTGACTTCTAAAACTTCATTTTTTAAGCTCTGCTGCTCATAAAAGCTCATGATAATCAGTGTCTCACTTTCCAGGTCAATGGTTTGGGAGAAGTGTTTTTCCTATACAATCCCTTATGCATCTCTCCCCCCCACTCCATAATCAGGGCCCCCTCCCCTCGGCAGCACCCATGATCACGTCTGCACCTCCTGCCTTCCACAGTATGGTCTAATTTCTCCTTCTAGCTGTGCAGTTTGTTCTCACAGTCCTCAGATAAATTTCTTGGGTGTTCAAAATGATTTGGTAATTACCTAGCTGTGTTTGAGGGATGAGGCAAGTGCAGGATCCCCCTACTACACCGCCATCTTACCTCCATCTCCTGTAAAAGTGTATTAATACCAGAAAATGTATGTGCCTTATGTTTTTATGCATATTAAATTTATAAAAAGAAAATCACACATATTAGGTATTATAATTAATGGGAATGAGTAAAATTCTCCACTTAAAATTCAGGAAAATCTTACTAGTTAAATTTTTTAAAACTCAGTATTATGTTTGCAAGAACCATATTTGTAGGTGGAGGGAAGCATAAGAAAGATATAGGCAAAACTGTCCCAATCATTTGGCAAGAAAGGAATTTTAAGAGTATTAAATGAGCCATAGAAGGATTTTCTAGAAACATTTTAAAATAAAAGCTTTATTCCATTCAGAAGATAGAGTAGTCATTAATATTTATAGCTACTCATTAAAATACATGAATTAAGAGTTTTTAAATTAAACTGACAAATCCAAAATAATAGTAAGCATATTAAAATTCTATCGAAAGTGGTCAAATTTAGCAATGACAAAAATTTAACATAATTAAGCATTCTTAATAGACAAAATTTTTTGACATCCTTCAAAATAACTCTTTAGTAAAGAGAAACTAAAAACCACAATTATCTATCCCATTTACAACTGCATCAAAAAGAATACCTAGAAATCAAGTTAACCAAGGAGGTAAAAGATGTATGTTGAAAACTAAGACCTTAATGAAAGAATTAATAAGTGGAAAGACATTCCATGCTCATGGCTTGGAAGATATAATGTTAAAATGTCCATACTTCTCAAAGTGATCTACAGATTAAGTGCAATCCCTATTGAAATGCCAATTGTATTTTTCACAGAAATAGAAGAAACGGTCCTAAAAATCGTATAAAACAAGAGCCCTCAAAGAGCCCAAAGTAATTTTGAGAAATAAGACCTAAGCTGGAGGTATCGTACTCTGATTTGAAAGTACACCACCAAGGTGTAGTAATCAAAACAGAATGGCACTGGTATGAAAACAGATACACAGATCACTGGGGCAAAATAGAGCACCCAGAAATAAACCTACACCTATGTGGTCAATTAATTATGACAAAAGAACCAAGAATATACAATGGGAAAGGACAATCTCTTCAATAAATGAGGCTGGGAAATGGGACAGCTACATGCAAAAGAATGAAACTGGACCACTATCTTACACCATACGTGAAAATTAATGCAAAGTGAATTAAAGACTTAAATGTAAGACATGAAATCATAAGACTCCTGGAAGGAATCATAATGAATAAGGCCTTTGACATAGCCCTTGGTGATGATTTTTCAATCTGACCCCAAAAGCAAAAATAAACAAGTTGGGGTTACGTGAGATGAAGCTTCTGCACAGTAAAGAAAACCATCACAGAATGTAAAGGCAGCCTACCAAATGGGGGAAATTATTTACAAATCACCTGTTCCATAAGTGGCTAGTATCTGAAATAAAGAATTCGTACAACTCAATAGCCAAAAACTGAAAAATAGGCAGAAGATCTAAATACATATTTTTCTAAAGAAGATGTACAGATAGACAGCAGGCACATGAACAGGTGCACAACATAATCAGGGTAATGCCAATCAAAACCAACATACAATATCACTCCCCTTCTGTTAGAATAGCTATTAAAACCATAAATGTTGGTGAGGGTGTGGAAAAAAAGAATGCCTTGTACACTGTTGATGGAAATATAAACTGGTATAGCCACTATGGAAAACAGTATTTAGATCCCTTAAAAATTACAACTACCATATGATCCAGTAATTCCACTTCTGGGTGTTTATCAAGAGATAAAACACTAATTCATAAAGGTATCTGTACCCCATGTTTACTGTAGCATTATTTACAATAGCCAAGATAGTGAAGCAACTAAGTGACCATCAATGAATGAATGGATAAAGAAATTGTGATATGTGTATATATACACATACACACAATGGAATATTATTCACCTATTAAAACGTGAGGAACAAAATAGACCTAAAGAAGACAGAATTCATATAGTAGAAAACATATACATACAAAAAACAATTTGTTGACAAAAACAATGATTTTTTTTAAATGTTTATTTCTGAAACAGAGACAGTGTGAACAGGGGAGGGGCAGAGAGAGGGAGGGAGACACAGAATCTGAAACAAGCTCTAGGCTCTGTGCTGACAGCTCAGAGGGGCTTGACATGGGGCTTGAACCCACAAACTGAGAGATCATCACCTGAGCTGAAGGTAGATGCTTAACTGACTGAGCCACCCAGGCACCCCAAAACAATGATTTTTTTTTAAAAAAAATCTTTAGAAAGATTTTTTTTTAGAAAAAAACCAATTCTTAGAAAGTCTGAAGAATTTTTTTAACATTTATTTATTATTGAGAGACAGACACAGAGCATGAGCAGGGGAGGGGTAGAGAGAGGGGGAGACACAGAATCCGAAGCAGACTCAAGGGTTTGAGCTGTCATCACAGAGCCTGATGTGGGGCTCGAACTCACAAACTGCAAGATCATGACCTGAGCCAGTCAGTCACTCAACCAACTGAGCCACCCAGACACCCAAGTCTGAAGAATTTTTATTTAAAATCACAAACAGGGACCTCTGGATTGCCTAGTTGGTTTAGCCTTTGACTCTTGATTTCAGCTCAGGTCATGATCCCAGGGTCTTGGGATTGAGCCCTGCTGAGCATGGAGCCTGCTTAAGGTATTCTGTGTGTGTGTGTGTATCTGTCTCTTTCCCTCTTCCCACCCCTCTCTACCCCTCTTCCCTTTTACCCCACTTGTGCACTCTCTCTTTCTAAAATAATAAAAAGTAAAAATAAATCACAAATTAGCACATAGAAAGGGACAAAACTACAGATGAAGATAAGATGCCTTAAATATAAGACATTTTAATTAAGTTTATCTTACATAAGTTTTTCAGGAAATGTAAATTAGCAAAATTAACTCAAAAAGCCCAGAAGAAAACTGAATAGACCAATATCCACTTAAGAGATCAGAAGGTAGATATCTGGCCCTAAACGGTCGAAAAGAGTTTGTTTCACCTTGAGTAACTTTATGGGTGTATTCTACAAAACAATCAGGGACACAGTTTCTGTGCCATTTGAGTTGTCAAGGCATATTACAAAGCTGGGAAATTTCCAATTCTGTGAGGTTAGCTTTTAATGATACCAAAAATCAAAAAAGGGTAATTCAAAAAGAACATGTTTGTTTATAAACAGCTTATTTTTTTAAATGTCTCCCTTATGAATATAGGCCTAAAACCCCAAAACAAAACAGTAACACATAGAGTCCAGCTGTTTATTTTAAAAAGTGTTGTAAAAGTTGCGTATTAAGTGAAATTGAAAGCAAATTATGAGATGTTACGAAACCATCGTATGTGAATATACCCATGTGTAAATGCAAGACAGCCAGGAATGAATCACAGAAAAATTAACAGTGGCCACTAGGGGACAATGGGAGAGTTGGCATGAAAGAGAACTGGGAGGGGAATTTTATTTTGTGTCTGCTATGATTTATTTTTACAAGCATAGATTTATAAATTGGCTCTATAACTTACAAAGAAACTTAGAGTTTAATAATGGAATTAATTGTGAAAGTTTATGCCAAGATCCAGGAGGAAATACCTGGAGTTTCAGATCTATGTCTTTCAAAAGGAGTCTGTGGACTCTCCAGTTGCCCATAAAACAGGCTTTCTCCCATAGGAGTTGCAGTCAAGGCATAGCAATAAATATGGTAGGCATCAGCTTTGAGCAGCATAGTTTTAGAACTTGAAGAGGAAAATGAGTTAGTTCACTGCTCACTCCTTTGATGAGGAAACTGAAGTCCAGGAAGATTGTAAAAAGGTAGAGAAGGTATTCTTTTGCTAAATACTCTTCTCGATGTGTATGTTCTTATTATGCATTTAATAATGCTTTTTACATTGATTAAGTGTGTTTAATATTCCTATGGTTGCTACTGTACATAAGGATCAGTAATCAACTTGCAGCTTGGTGCTAGCGTTATAGCAACGTAACTTAATTAGTCCTGGAAGGTAAGGGGCAAACCTGAAGTATATCATGAGTGAATATAGAATTACTTGGCAATTAGCTGTCTGGAATATCCTGCCTCTATATGACATACTTAAAATTGAAAGTGCCTATGCTTTCTAAGTAAACTATATAGATTTCCTGAGCTTGAAAAACCCGATTTACAAACACATGCGCATACCCAGTCAGCTCTCTAACCTCAGCCCCTATTCAGACCTGTGATTTCTCTCAATCCCAAAGGGTAGCAAAGGGGGTCTTAAATTGATGTTGCCACCTAGTGGTTGAAAAAAAAATCAGTTCTAAGGAAAGCCTCTCCAACCATCTTTAATGGTTATGTTTAGCTAGTTTTTCCTCTGAGTTCCAGGAGCTACTTTACATTCTGAAACCTTCCTGTTTGTAGTACTGGATTATTGTTGGCCACTTCAAAAAAGACTATCAGATCTAGGGAGAGTAAGCTATTTGGTTGAACAAGTGGGGTATTTGGGGCGGGCGGGGGGGGGGGTGGCATTTAGTTTTGCACACTGAATAGAGCACTCTTGTTGGTTTCGGTTACTGGTTAGTGTAATAAAACTTACGGGTTTAAAATATATGAAATTTATTGGGTTTTCCTAAATAACTTTTCTTATTCTCCTTTTTCTCTGATAAGTAATCAAATAGTAATAAACACATATCTCAAGTCACACTTGAGAATTTCTACAAGTTATGATGAAGTGAACTTTTTGTGATAAAGGTGACAAAGCTGGGTTTGAGCAATCACTCTCAGAATTAAATAGTCCCAGGAGTGGTCATTTTTTACCCTTTTATCCTCCCATCTCACAGGAGAAGAACCAATTGCCAGGTTGAATTATCCATCATTTAAGAAAAAGAAATCTTCCTATGGCTGTAAAACAGCTTCAGATTGCTTTCTTTGCACTCTTGAGGAGGTGATAAGGGCCCAGATGGAGGTGTTTTTCAGCAAGCTGTCAAGTGATCCATCCCTCAAAAACAACCATATCACCCAGCAGAGTTGCCTTTCTCTGCCAAGAATTATATTGGGTCAGGTGGGAGAGGCCAGAATATGATGAAGCCAGGAAAAATAAAGGACAGAGAACTGTGTACCAGAAATGAAAGAGAAAAGGTGTGAATTACATTTAAATTACAAAGTCATGTTTGGAACTGCTTCACAGTGACTTGGTTTTTTCTTTCCCTGTACTTTCTTTTATTTTTTCCTGGGAAAATAGACTGCATGACATTGATACTGAGAGGTGGTTTTGTGTGGTTCTGAGGAAACCTAAGTGACATTAGGTTAGTAGTGCCTAAAACATACTAAATTATCAACAGGTCAAGGGCCTTTTAATTCAGAGACCTAAAGAAGGTATAACAGGATCATTTGAGATAACAAAGCTAAAGTGATTGGAAATGAACACATAGCCCTAAGGAATAATTTTCCAACAAATCTGGAAATCTCCCTTGGGGTCTCATGACCTCCATATTAATCTTACCTAGCCTTTAACACGGCTATTCATCTAAGTAGTAAAATCATAGAAAAATATGCCAATTCTATCCTTGTTCCAGTACACCTTTGAGGCTGGAGAGATAAGTTGTGGGTCAACTGCTAGAGTTTTTGTTTTGTGCTGTATGTATATATATGTACATGTATATATGGTATTAATAATCTTCATCTTCAGTCATTGTAAAATGCTATAAAGGGTTATGAAAAATATTCTGGTTGTACCTATTTAGTACAGGAAACTTAAATTTCTAGAAACCAATTGCTCTCAATGATCTCCTTTATACCAGCCGTTAATAAATAACTATATGCAAAACATATTGAGCAGTTGTGATTATTATATACTAGAGCTGTGCTTTCCAACCTGTCCTCATCATGATATAATGATACGTCTTTGACATACCTTGTGGGGAGGTCACTGCTATAGAGAATGACTCATCTAGTCTTCTCAGACAATTCAGGATCTTTACTGAAAGAAATTTTAGAGTGTTCAAATATCATCTCAGCTTTGGTACAATTTTAATGGCAGTAAAACTCAATTTAAAATTTTTATCACTTAAAAGTTTTTATAGCCATCAGCATCTTGTGGGACACCTGAACAATTGATGGCCCTCTAATTCGTCCCCCCATGCCAGTAAGCTCCATACTGCAGAAATAAGATGGCCCATAGAGATGGGCTTCTCTCTACTGTTCTCAGTGGGAAGAATCCAAATCAGAAGAAATGTTCCATGTTGTATGGCTTTCATAAATTCTCTTCTTGAAAGTCACTTTCCTTCTCAGCATTAAGTTTTAAAGAGTGCTTTTACCTCTGTCATCAGAAATTGCTTTCTTAGTATCTTCTCTGAGCTATTCATGAAAATCCTTGCTCCTGTTACCCCTGTCCCTGTGTTTTTGGACTTTCTCTGCTTAAGTGTGAGTTTGTAATTTTCATAAGCTGATTAAAAAACAAATAGTTTTATTATTTTTTGAAGTTTATTTTGAAAGAGAGAGTGAGAGCATGTGCATGAGCATGGGGAGGGGCAGAGAGAGAGGGAGAGAGAGAATCCCAAGCAGTTCCATCTCTGGCAGCACAGAGCCCAACACAGGGCTCCACATGGGGCTCGAACTCATGAACCCTGAGATCATAATCTCAGCTGAACCAAATCAGTTGTTTAACTGACTGAGCCACCCAGGGGCCCCAAAATAAATAGTTCTAAGGCGGGGGAAAAAAAGACCAATGTGATCAGAGAGTAACAATAACTGGATAAAATACCTGCTGGTCCAGGTATTGCTGGTGTCAGTCTAGTCCACAGTTTTGCTATTTCTCTTCTTAATTGCAAAGGCAGTTGTTAAAAAAGCGAGCAGATAGAGATGGCTAAATCTTTAGTTTTGAAAGATGAATAACACCATTTTTCCCCTTTCTTATAGTGATAAGGTGATCAGACTTATTCCCAGTACAGAAGAAGAAGCCAATGCACTGAAGAAAATGTACCACCAACTTAAGGTAAAAAAAGCGTCCACTCACTTATAATGCTTATAATGTGTTTACAGAGCTTTGCTACAGGAATTGAGTAAGTGGAGTTTATTAGCCAAGGGAAGAAAATGCTAAGGGAGAACTTAAAAGAGCTTTTAAAGAATAAATTAAGGTTACTCAAAATATGATCTATCTGACCCATTATCTAGTTATGGGTTCATTTATTTTCCATCTCCCTTAGTAGAATGTAAGCTTTGTGAGAGAGCTTTTACCTATTTTTTCATTGCTGTATTGTCAGTGTCAGGAATATCCTACAAGTTCAGTAAATGTTTTTTGTTGTTTTTAATGAATAGGTAAATTTAGTTTATAATTTTCTAGAGCTTCACTTTTACTTTTCCTTCTTAAAATTTTCCTGCTGATCATCTACACTTCATTTTAATTAAAACTTCAAGCAGAAGTGAGGAAAATTTTTTAAAAATTCAAGTTAATTAATTTTGGTATGTTTCAGTGGGTCTGATTAAAAAATTCTGTTGGCAAAGGTTGAAGGGCTCTGATTATTCAATCTTTGATGAATTTTGTGGATTTTAGAGTTAGAGAATTTCTCATCTCCATATTATTGCATATAGTTGAGTGTTAGCTTTAGCTAAAAAGTCATAATGAGAAGTGCGGTGATGGGCTTTTTTTCTATGCCTATGAAGAACAAAGGCAAGACCGCAAAATATGTAGTGGTTTAGCTTCATTTTAATGGATAGCAAATCAGGTTACCAAGAAGGCCTCATTAATCTTCAATATGGGCTAGAAAAGCACATGTCCTGGATGACTGCAGGACAATCCTACCTGGAGAAGATGTTAGGGAGATGAGAGAGGAGGGATAGACTCCGTGTCTTCATGAGATGCAGTTATCGAACTTTCGGTCTTTTCTTTTTGACTTGATTTTTCCCTTTGACGTCTTTCCTTCAAATATTGAATGCACTTGCAAATGAAGTTTGGAACTTTGAGTTTATCCCCTTCTTTTCTTCCTCCTCACTCCCAGCTTTTACATATGCACTGTCCAACTTAATGTTGGGTCTCATGACGAGGGCTCAGAGTGAAAATGCAGGAGCTCACCCCAAATTGTTGTGATTGTATCCAATACCAGAGACTGCTCTCCAGGCATGTCCTAAACTTCATCTTCTCAAAGGAATTTCTGCTTCAGGATACTGACACAAACTTTCCTCTGGTCATGTATGATCATCAACCCCACTATAGTCTTTTCAGCAGCAATATCTCAATACTACCTAAACAGCCCACCAGGGACTTAACATTTGCAAAGAAGCAGAGCAGCTTTGAAATGGAATTTTCTGTCTCCATTAAAATTGTGTTTTAGATGAACTATCGGGAAAATAGCCACTTTACATCATGGAGTCCAGTATTTCATGGAACAAATATGCTTAACCAAACTTTGGGAGAAAACATCTGTGAAACGATTCCTCCCCCCATTTGTAAATATACTTACATGGGAGGCCTTACAAAGTTATAAAAATGAAATTGTATAGTTACATATGTGATGATCCCATGTCATTATCAAAAGCGATAAAATTACATCAGTGAGGGCTGGGAGGGTTACTTAAAATCTCTTGTAAATCGTAGTAGATGGAACAAAAAGATGTTGAGCATAGGTCAGACTGAACACTGAGAATACATGATATTGTGCCCTTTTCTGGGCACAGTTCTGTACATACTTAAAAAAAATTGCTGTATATGTTCATTGAGTCCTTGAGGAAAGGAAGTAGGGAGTAGGAGACATGGTTTGGACGCAAAGGAGCTTTAAAGGACAACTAAAGGGAGGGAAGGAGAGGGGGCTGATGAGGAAGAGGGGAGCAGAGTTGAAGGGAAGAACAGGGGTTAATACCAGAATGTTGATGTTCTAGTGGCTCCACACCACAGAGAATCCAGCCCCTCTTAGGCACTATGTGCCAGTCCCAAGGCCACATGCTTCGTATAAATTGTCCCCTTCGAACAACTCTGTGAGGTGGATGCTATTATTGCTGTTTCACAGCTAAAGAAATTGGGCAAGACAGAGGTTAAGTAACTTGCCCTGGGTCACAGTGTGGAGTTGGAGCACACAACTAGACAGTGCCCAACGCTCTAGAACCCGTGTGAAGCCTTCCTGCCTCCTGCCTCTGTTTACTCTGATCATTTTCTCAATGGAGAGGAATAGGCCAACTTTGCTGGGACACGGAGCCTAGACTCAATGTGCACACAGTCATGTTCTCGTTTACTTTATTCCTTGAGTTGCAAATACCACCCCCAGGTTCAGAAATTTGCAAGACTTAAATTCAGCTGATAATCCTACTCATGGCTATGATTTATTATAGCAGATACAAAGCAAAACCTACAAAGAGAAAAAGCATGTGACATGAAATGCAGGTGAAACCAGGCACAGGCTTCCAAGAAGCTTCTCCTTGTGGAGTTACACAGCGTGTTCTTAATTCCCCCATCAAGGAGTTGTGAGAACATATGTGAAATATTGTCCACCAAGGAAGTTCATTACAGACTTAGTGTCCAGGGTTTTTATTGGGCCTAGTCATGTAGGCCCCCTCTGCCAAGCACATACCAAAATTCCAGATTCTCCAAAGCAAAACAGGTGTTCAGCATGAACTATATAGTTTGTGCAGTCTGGGTGTGCATGAGCCACTCCTTCGATTTCAGGAGGTATCCTACCACCCTAAATTTCCAGATGCCAGCTAATGGCCAAACTTGCAAGCGCACCTAACAACAGCAGATTCAGGCCTGCTGTGTTAATTTTTTCTGCACATTTCTTCATTTCTTTTTGTTAAAGAAATAGTTTTATGGGGCTGAGATTTGAGCACTGAGCTTAAATAAATTTGCTTTCTAAAAGCATCATGCTAACTGGATGTCATTTTAAATTCAAATGATATCATCGAGTGATCCACTTGCACCACTGAAAACAGCAATTCTGGCCAGGCAAAGAAAGCAGCCGGCAGACAACAAAGAATATGACTGTCTGTCATCTTGTGCCCTGTGGAGCTGATGGGATGGAATTGGTACTGTTGTTAACAGCTCCTTTGCTCACACCCCCACTCCATGCACCTCCTCCAAGGGGAGGGGAGCTTTTAGTTGCCTCCTTTCCCTAAAACACAGTGTGGTAGTCAGAATTCCAAGATGGTGCCAAGATTTCTACCCACTGGTGTATCCACCTTGCATAATCTCTCCTCTGAGTGTGGCCAGAGCCTGTGAATGTGATGGGATAGTCCTCTCCCTGAGAGACAGAAGGGAGATAACCTGAGATGGGCCTCACCTAATCAGATGAGCTATTTAAAAGCAGAGTGTTTCCTCCAGCTGTTCATGGAGGAAGAAGTCAAAGAAGTGCTCCTGCTGTCTCAAAAAAGAATCAAACTTCCAAGTTGTGAACCATCCATGGGAGCCATGTGATAAGAAATGCTACTGACCCTACCTGATGAAAGCCACCCCCAGCTGATAAGCAGCAAGGATATGGGAATGTCAGTCCTACAACTCTAAGGAACTGAATTCTGCCTCAACCATCTGAGCTTGGAAAATGACCCTGAGGTCCAAATGAAGCTACATCCCAGCACTTTGCTTTTAGCCCAGTGAGACATTGAAAAGAAAATCCAGTCAACTGTGTCTGGACTTAAGACCTACAGAACTATGAAATGGTAAATGGCTGGTGAGTTTGTAGTAATTTTCTCTACAGCAATAGAACAGCAACATAAAAGTAACACATGGTAAGGTAACCACCCTACATCCTGGCTTTTCAGTGGCCTTTAGTTTAATAGCATATATCGATGCTTTAAGTTAATTTTTCTGACTTCACCGGCTATAACCAATCATCTTTGTAAAAGTGATTGGGGTTACATGCTTAAGCTATAAATTCACAGCATCTTATCTGAAACATGAACAAATGCAAAATGTATATGCCATGTTGAGTGAAATCTGAGAAGATACAGTTACAGAATAGCTAATTAGACCTAGAACCGCTGTTACAAAGCTGGTTACTTTCCTAATTAAATTTTATGGTTTGGCTGAAGAATTAAAACAAGAAAGTTAAACAGAAAACCATGCCTCCAGAGAAATGGAATGAGAAAGCACCAACCAATTAAATTGTTAATTAAGAGCATAGCCATGATTTAAATAAAGTTATGATGGAAGGGAGACAGTTTGCAGGTGAGCAAAATTAGAGTCTGAACACTATGTTCTGCCTACATTTCTTCACAAATTCTTTGTGCTTGGAAAGAACAGAGTTGGCCTTATATAAGACCACAAAGTTTCTATATAGAATTGACAGATCCTGTTAAAAGAAAAACTAATGATGCTTGTTTCCAGCTCTAACATCAGAGTATTGGATAAAAAAAAATTTCTGTACCTCAAAGTTTGACATTTTTTCAAACTAAAACATAGCCTCAAAAATATTCATTGGTTTGACAGGTGCCAGTGAGTGCCATGTCAAAAATTGCACAATTCCTTGGGGAAAAACTGCATTGTCCCTTCTCTTTTGCTTATATGTGAAATTCACAGCTGCCTTTGCCAGGTGTGACTCCCCCTCCTCAGCCTTGTGCTGAAGTTGACTGTTGTGTAATCCTCCTTGGTAGTCTTTCAAGTCAGACACCTGGATCTACAGGAGCTTTGGAATACTTGTGGTCTCTACACCTTGAAGAACTCCAACATGCAACTGGACAGTTTATTGATTGGGAAACTTGTGAAGAAGAGGATGGGTGATAGGATTCATTCTACTGGAGTCATTTGTTTGCATTTTCAGTAGTAACTGATGGTGCCATTATAGGATCTCTTAATCATGGGTGTGGTAGGCAGAATTCTAAGATGGCCCTCAGGATTCTTGGCCCTGGTATATACACTTTCCCCCAGGTATCCCATCAAACACTAATCTAGGTACTGCTATAAAAGGATTTTGGAGCTTTAACTAGAGTTCCAAATCATTTCACTTTTTAACAGGGAGGTTGTCCAGGTGGGTCTAACCTAATCATGGAGAAATAATGTTCCCTCTAGCTGGTTGCAAAAGAGGAAATCAGAGAAATGCACTCCTGCTGGCCTGGAGGAAATCAAACATCGTGCTAAGAACTGCCACGTAGCAACAAATTTCAGGAGGCTCTAGTTGCTGAAAGCTATCCTCAGTTGACTAGAGGGAAAACAGAGACAGGCCTCAGTGTATAACCACAAGCAAATAAATTTCACCAGCACCAGGGAGAATGTAAGAAGATCCTGAGTCCCAGATGAGACCACAGCCTGAGCTGACATCTTGATTTCAACTCTTTGACACCCTGAACAAAAAATCAAGCCACTTTTGGTTAAATGGTGAGATGATAAAACAGAAATGCTACATCAGTGGTAATTAAGCAATGAAAATCCAATACAATGGCCTTAAACAGCCAGTAACTTGGTGAGCTACCTGAACACACACAAGAGTATTATAAATGATAATGAAAGATAAAAGTGAAGAAGAAACAAAAACTTTGAGGCAGGAAATAGCATTTCCATTTTTTTTTTTTTTTGTTAGAGCCTTTGTAAATCATCAACATTACTTTTGCTTTCTCTGGCATGATTTTTGAAAGAGAAAAAGTTCCTCATAATCCAGGCAGATGTCCAAATGTAGTTGTGGATTAAATTTCAGGAACACCAATTTGAGATGTGGCATATAGTTTTCTCTGTGTGCCTAGTGATAATTAGTAAACTCAATAACAAAACATATTAAGAGAAACAATACAATACATGGAAAAATAGGAATACATTAAAAACATTCTTTCAAAAGTACAAGACCTTCTATGGCATTATTACAATGATTACCTTAGTGATTCTTTACTCAACTAAGTAGACATGACTTTGGGCCAATACCATAGTATTTTAAGTTGACTATGTTTCCTTTGTAAGACTTTCCAATTTTGATGTTTAAACAACCTAGTTTGAGACTAGTTTTTGAACTTTAAAGTAGTTGCTCTTGATATCTGCCATCCCTAAAGTTCTCGTAACTGGACAGTTTAAGAGGTTAGGTCCAGCACAGTCTTCCATACAAGGTGATCTCAGATGGGATGGTTCATGTATCTGCCATCACCTATAATTGCTTCACTCATGTCTAGTGGTTGGCAGGCTGTGAGTTGGGATGACAGGACAATTGGACCGTGTGTCTCTCATCATCTATCTGGCTAGCCTGGGTTTATTTACTCAGGGGATCCAAGACTAAGAGAAAACTGACAAAGTTCCTGGAACCAAAGTTGGAACTCCAGTAACATCACTTCTGCCACATTCTACCAGCCAAAGTAAGTCACAGGGCCAGTCCTGATTCAAGGGGTGGAAAAACAGACTCTGGTTCTTGATGAGGTGATTATAAGTTGTGGAAACATGAGGAAAAAAGTGTGGTCATTTTTATAATCCACCTCATCCTCCACCCACATAGCTGTGTTCTAGTCTATTGCCAGATCCAGAATGGAAGATGGCAACTACTTCACTTCTCCTCTGCTTTCTCATTGCCACAGTTGTGGCCCTTATCTTCTTCAGCCTGAATTGCACCAGTTTCCCAAATTGCCTTTCTGTCACCTCACATAGGACTCCTATTTGTTCGCCATTCTGTAGACAAGGTGATCTTTCTGAAATAAAAAAATGACCACACCACATGTTGACTTAAAACCTTTTAAGTGTCCTCATTGTCAGCAAGAATTCCCAACCCTGACCATACATCAAATCCCCTGGAAAGATTACTCTTGGCCCCACTGCCAGAGATTGACTAAGTTCCTCAGGTTAAACTTGGTTATAAGTATATTTTCAAAAGCTCCCTAGGTGATTTAATACATAGGGAGGTAAATCACTGGCCTGGAGTATAGACCTCAAATTATTGGACATGACCCATAGGGCCCTTCAAAACCACACCCAGATTGCCTCTTAAACACTTCTCAGCTTCCATCATTATATTTGGCTCAGTGTTTATTACCCTAGCTACACTAAACTTGTAGTTTCTCTAAGTGCCTTTTTTCAAGCCATTCCTCTTGTCTGGAATGCTCTTCTCTCAGTCCACTTGGTGGACATCTTGAAAGACTAGGTTAAAGCATTCACTTCTTAAAATTCTTTGACCCCACTGAATTCTACAGACAGTTATAGCCTAGCATTTATATCACTTTATGCTTACAGTATTTTTTTCTCCCTTATTTCATCCCCACTGAAATGATTTTCTTGCAGATCTGAGACATAATGATCTCTGAATTGTGTATAGTAAATAGAAAGGCATTGATGAAAGAGAATAGAGTGACTCCAGTTGGTGCTAAAAGAAGTTTATGTGCACAGTCAGGACCCCAGGATGTAGCCAGCTGAGACATAGACTATTGCTCCTTCTTGACCCACCCCTCAGGTTTCCTTTTTTTTTTTTTTCCCTGTTCTTTACAGGTTACCCTTTGTATTTATTCTCATAATTTCACCTGGAAAAATACCAAGGATTAAAGGAATGATTTGTTCATTGTCAAATATGAATTTCTCACCGTTGCCACTTTAAAGGACATTACCATGTGATCAAGGATATGGGAATAGAGCTAGTTCCTTTTTCAGGGGCAGAGAGGGGCTTAGTGACTAACAAGTTCTCTATCAAGTATACAAACTATACTTTGGTGCCATTTCTTGAACCCATGAACTTAGAGCAGCCTTTGCATATTCATCAGCCACAGCCACAAAGCCTTTACTTGATTAAAGAAGTTTCCTGTTTTCGACCATATATTTTTCTAGCTGCTTAAATGTGGAGTGATTTCCACTGCCTTATTTGGTTTCAAAGGTAATTGGTGGTGACAAGAATGGAACCTGGACCACAACCATTTTTATTTTTTGAATATAATTTATTGTCAAATTGGCTAACATACAGTGTGTAAAGTGTGCTCTTGGTTTTTAGGGTAGATTCCCATGCACAAGCATTTGTAGAGAAATAAGTTCTTCCCTGATGACTGATATAATGTAAATGAGTATTAATGACCTACAAGAATTGACTATCACCATCCAAATGGATTTATTAACTATGTGAGATCTTAAATAGGTCAAATGTGGGAAGCAGTTAGCATGGTGATTAATAGGAGCATGACCTCTGGAGATAACACTTTCTGGGTTCATATTCAGACTCTTCCATGTCCTAGTTGTATGAGTGTCAACAAGTTACCTAATTTTTCTGTGCCTCTGGTCTCTAATCTGTAAAGTAGAGAAATCCAGAGAGAATTGATCATTTACATGTTTGTGCTAGCATATTGCTAGAACATACATCTTTCTACTCTTTTTTACATATTGTGCATCCCTTACTGGATTGGGAACCCCTGAAAGCATACTACTTACCATTCTTCTTTGGGTAGGATCAATTTCTGACTCCTATTTCCCTGGTGCCTGGCAGTTGTAGGAACTCAACAAATCTTGAATGAATGAATGAATGAACAAATTCATTCATCCATCTACTTTCCTATAATTAGAAAAACATCTTTAACTTGGATTCTAATCAAGAGCATATGTATGGCTGAAAAATTTTCAAAAGATCAAAACAATGAAATATAGGTAGGAAGAATTATTGTACAATGATGGGTTTAAGGGATCAAGGAATAGCAATTTAGGGAGAAATTATCCATCTCTTCAATTTTTAAGGAAGTTTTATGGAGGAAGTAGGATTTCTGTAAGAGCCTGGCAAATTTCTGGAGGGAACCATCTCTGAGAAATGCAATCTTACATTAGAGCCTCATGTAACTTTAAAATTTTGCCTTAGGGTGTTGACTAAATTCAACGAATACAATAATGCTAATTATCAGAAATATTTTAACTTGAAAATCAGAGTTCAGGTGTTCTGCTTAGGAGTCATTTTTTTTTTATATAATCAGAAATGTCTGTGTCTCTGATATACTTGATTAACAAATCAATTCCTTTCTTTTAACCTAAAAACAGCTATTGGGATGCCTATATGGCAATTCTGTGTCCTAAAAAAAAATTCAGAGCACCTTTTGCATATTCATCAGCCACAACCACAAAGGCTTTGCCTGATTAAAGAAGTTTCCTGTTTTCTACCATTTTTTTTCTAGCTGTATAAATGTAGAGTGATTAAAATTCCCATGGTCCCACAACTGTATTTTTAGATCTTTTCCTGATAATTGTATTTGCTTTGAGGCTATCTGATCATGAGTATTCTTCTATTCTCTCACATTTCCACCACATTCTGAAAATGGACTATGATCTAAGAATCTGTATCATAATTTTGAGAAAAGACAAGTTACAGGGCATGGAACATATTCTAGCAGAGGGAAAAAATGGACCCAGTGTAGGTATTGGTGATCTTTGAGAAGTAGGTGAATTTATTGGATACCAGCAGGCTAGAGCTGGTCTAGAGGAGATTGCTCATATTCTTGACTAATAATGTGTTTTAACCAACTAAGCATGTTTTAACCTAGTATATTTAAATCAACAGCAAACATTAAAAATTTTTCTAATATAAAAACACGAATAATGGAAGAGATGCTCAGAGATTGGAGGAGAAACATTAACAATGAGTATATTTCTATTTTAACAAATCTAAGGTTGATTCCACTTATCACAGATCCTGTTTGTCATTTTCTTTTAAATACTGAGAAGAGCACTTTACAGATTGCAAAAAAAAACACCGTAGTGATTGTAGAATAACAAAATCTCTTAGGGTTGCCTGAGTTCTTTCAGGAGTGTTGGTCAAGATAAATGATACCTACTAAATTTTGAGTTTCACAGGACTCAGGATATTGCCTAGATTAATTTATTCCTTAACAAATTGTACACATAAGGTCCATATCATACAATCACAAGCGGATTTAATCCTAGATGAGAAATGTAAGAGACATTAGCCATAAAAGTTAATTCTCTGACCAATAATATTTAGCATCTTTTTCTTCATCAAACCTATGAATGTGTTTCTAGACAATATCTATAAAGTGAGGAAATGGCATCAATGGATAAGAAGGCTTATAATCAGAATTCTAGGTAATTTCAATAAAACAGAAGCTTCAGCAACACAAATGTTAAAGTTATCTTAAGGACAAATGCAGAATAAAGCTTGCAAATATTTAGACTGTTAGTCACACAGAAAGGAAACATAAAGATGACAGTGAAATGTGACCTTATGAACAGTGTAAAATTGTACATCTATAAGTTGGTGTACCTATTAGGATGTAAGGACTCTGGGCTTTCAGAGATTCCTGGAGTGACCTTTGTATGGCAGACTGTTAGAAAACAAAATTCCATTTTTTCTTCTTAGCACTATATTTCCAACTTCCCCTTCATTTACTTATGTATGTCCCTACAATTGGGCATACCCATTGGGATATACAGAAAAGTGATATGGGCTGTTTCTGGGCCAAGACTTTTAGAAGTTTTCCCTCCAAATCCTCTTTCCTTTTCTGCCTGAATGATAGTAATAACAGGGCCCAAGAGGATGAAGCCATGATGTGGAAAATTTCTGGATCCCTGAATTACCACATAAAGAAAAAGTTGTCCACCCTCAAATGTCACCTTTGTTATGTATCTAAGGAACAAACGTCTCTTGTATTTTAGTCATTTTATTGTATTTGAACATTGTAGGGGAGAAAAATAATTTTACCTCTACTTTTATGATTTCTTAGCTGAGACACTGCATAATTTTTAAAAAATTACCAAAAGAAAAATAATAGAAGTTTATAATCACTTTCTCTATTAAGATGTTACTTAAGTGTGAATTCTAAGCTACCTTGGAGTTACTCACTTTTTCCTGGGCATCTCCCATGAATGGGCATTTAGAAGAATAGGAGGTATGACAGTTTGTGACACAGTTCATCTGGTGGTGGTATCAATTTCTTTTTTTTTTTAATATGAAATTTATTGACAAATTGGTTTCCATACAACACCCAGTGCTCATCCCAAAAGGTGCCCTCCTCAATACCCATCACCCACCCTCTCCTCCCTCCCACCCCCCATCAACCCTCAGTTTGTTCTCAGTTTTTAACAGTCTCTTATGCTTTGGCTCTCTCCCACTCTAACCTGTTTTTTTTTTTTTCCTTCCCTTCCCCCATGGGTTCCTGTTAAGTTTCTCAGGATCCACATAAGAGTGAAACCATATGGTATCTGTCTTTCTCTGTATGGCTTATTTCACTTAGCATCACACTCTCCAGTTCCATACACGTTGCTACAAAAGGCCCTATTTCATTCTTTCTCATTGCCATGTAATATTCCATTGTGTATATAAACCACAATTTCTTTATCCATTCATCAGTTGATGGACATTTAGGCTCTTTCCATAATTTGGCTATTGTTGAGAGTGCTGCTATGAACATTGGGGTACAAGTGGCCCTATGCATCAGTACTCCTGTATCCCTTGGATAAATTCCTAGCAGTGCTATTGCTGGGTCATAAGGTAGGTCTATTTTTAATTTTCTGAGGAACCTCCACACTGCTTTCCAGAGCGGCTGCACCAATTTGCCTTCCCACCAACAGTGCAAGAGGGTTCCCGTTTCTCCACATCCTCTCCAGCATCTATAGTCTCCTGATTTGTTCATTTTGGCCACTCTGACTGGCGTGAGGTGATACCTGAGTGTGGTTTTGATTTGTATTTCCCTGATAAGGAGCGACACTGAACATCTTTTCATGTGCCTGTTGGCCATCCGGATGTCTTCTTTAGAGAAGTGTCTATTCATGTTTTCTGCCCATTTCTTCACTGGGTTATTTGTTTTTCGGGTGTGGAGTTCGGTGAGCTCTTTATAGATTTTGGATACTAGCCCTTTGTCCGATATGTCATTTGCGAATATCTTTTCCCATTCTGTTGGTTGCCTTTGAGTTTTGTTGGTTGTTTCCTTTGCTGTGCAGAAGCTTTTTATCTTCATAAGGTCCCAGTAATTCACTTTTGCTTTTAATTCCCTTGCCTTTGGGGATGTGTCGAGTAAGAGATTGCTACGGCTGAGGTCAGAGAGGTCTTTTCCTGCTTTCTCCTCTAAGGTTTTGATGGTTTCCTGTCTCACATTTAGGTCCTTTATCCATTTTGAGTTTATTTTTGTGAATGATGTGAGAAAGTGGTCTAGTTTCAACCTTCTGCATGTTGCTGTCCAGTTCTCCCAGCACCATTTGTTAAAGAGGCTGCCTTTTTTCCATTGGATGTTCTTTCCTGCTTTGTCAAAGATGAGTTGGCCATACATTTGTGGGTCTAGTTCTGGGGTTTCTATTCTGTTCCATTGGTCTATGTGTCTGTTTTTGTGCCAATACCATGCTGTCTTGATGATGACAGCTTTGTAGTAGAGGCTAAAGTCTGGGATTGTGATGCCTCCTGCTTTGGTCGTCTTCTTCAAAATTCCTTTGGCTATTCGGGGCCTTTTGTGGTTCCATATGAATTTTAGGATTGCTTGTTCTAGTTTCGAGAAGAATGCTGGTGCAATTTTGATTGGGATTGCATTGAATGTGTAGATAGCTTTGGGTAGTATTGACATTTTGACAATATTTATTTTTCCAATCCAAGAGCAGGGAATGTCTTTCCATTTCTTTAAATCTTCTTCAATTTCCTTCATAAGCTTTCTATAGTTTTCAGCATACAGATCCTTTACATCTTTGGTTAGATTTATTCCTAGGTATTTTATGCTTCTTGGTGCAACTGTGAATGGGATCAGTTTCTTTATTTGTCTTTCTGTTGCTTCATTGTTAGTGTATAAGAATGCAACTGATTTCTGTACATTGATTTTGTATCCTGCAACTTTCCTGAATTCATGTGTCAGTTCTGGCAGACTTTTGGTGGAGTCTATCGGATTTTCCATGTATAAAATCATGTCATCTGCAAAAAGCGAAAGCTTGACTTCATCTTTGCCAATTTTGATGCCTTTAATTTCCTTTTGTTGTCTGATTGCTGATGCTAGAACTTCCAGCACTATGTTAAACAGCAGCGGTGAGAGTGGGCATCCTTGTCGTGTTCCTGATCTCAGGGAAAAAGCTCTCAGTTTTTCCCCATTGAGGATGATGTTAGCTGTGGGCTTTTCATAAATGGCTTTTATGATCTTTAAGTATGTTCCTTCTATCCCGACTTTCTCAAGGGTTTTTATTAAGAAAGTGTGCTGGATTTTGTCAAAGGCCTTTTCTGCATCGATTGACAGGATCATATGGTTCTTCTCTTTTTTTTTGTTAATGTGATGTATCACGTTGATTGATTTGCGAATGTTGAACCAGCCCTGCATCCCAGGAATGAATCCCGAATCCCACTTGATCATGGTGAAGAATTCTTTTTATATGCCATTGAATTTGATTTGCTCGTATCTTATTGAGAATTTTTGCATCCATATTCATCAGGGATATTGGCCTGTAGTTCTCTTTTTTGACTGGGTCTCTGTCTGGTTTAGGAATCAAAGTAATACTGGCTTCATAGAATCAGTCTGGAAGTTTTCCTTCCCTTTCTATTTCTTGGAATAGCTTGAGAAGGATAGGTATTATCTCTGCTTTAAACGTCTGGTAGAACTCCCCTGGGAAGCCATCTGGTCCTGGACTCTTATTTGTTGGGAGATTTTTGATAACTGATTCAATTTCTTCGCTGGTTATGGGTCTGTTCAAGCTTTCTATTTCCTCCTGATTGAGTTTTGGAAGAGTGTGGGTGTTCAGGAATTTGTCCATTTCTTCCAGGTTGTCCAATTTGTTGGCATATAATTTTTCATAGTATTCCCTGATAATTGTTTGTATCTCTGAGGGATTGGTTGTAATAATTCCATTTTCATTCATGATTTTATCTGTTTGGGTCATCTCCCTTTTCTTTTTGAGAAGCCTGGCTAGAGGCTTGTCAATTTTGTTTATTTTTTCAAAAAACCAACTCTTGGTTTCGTTGATCTGCTCTACAGTTTTTTTAGATTCTATATTGTTTATTTCTGCTCTGATCTTTATTATTTCTCTTCTTCTGCTGGGTTTAGGCTGCCTTTGCTGTTCGGCTTCTAGTTCCTTTAGGTGTGCTGTTAGATTTTGTATTTGGGATTTTTCTTGTTTCTTGAGATAGGCCTGGATTGCAATGTATTTTCCTCTCAGGACTGCCTTCGCTGCGTCCCAAAGCGTTTGGATTGTTGTAGTTTCATTTTCGTTTGTTTCCATATATTTTTTAATTTCTTCTCTAATTGCCTGGTTGACCCACTCATTGGTTAGTAGGGTGTTCTTTAACCTCCATGCCTTTGGAGGTTTTCCAGACTTTTTTCTGTGGTTGATTTCAAGCTTCATAGCATTGTGGTCTGAAAGTATGCATGGTATAATTTCAATTCTTGTAAACTTATGAAGGGCTGTTTTGTGACCCAGTATATGATCTATCTTGGAGAATGTTCCATGTGCACTTGAGAAGAAAGAATATTCTGTTGCTTTGGGATGCAGAGTTCTAAATATATCTGTCAAATCCATCCGATCCAATGTCTCATTCAGGGCCCTTGTTTCTTTATTGACCGTGTGTCTAGATGATCTGTCCATTTCTGTAAATGGGGTGTTAAAGTCCCCTGCAATTACCACATTCTTATCAATAAGGTTGCTTATGTTTATGAGTAATTGTTTTATATATTTGGGGGCTCTGGTATTTGGTGCATAGACATTTATAATTGTTAGCTCTTCCTGATGGATAGACCCTGTAACTATTATATAATGTCCTTCTTCATCTCTTGTTACAGCCTTTAATTTAAAGTCTAGTTTGTCTGATATAAGTATGGCTACTCCAGCTTTCTTTTGGCTTCCAGTAGCATGATAAATAGTTCTCCATCCCCTCACTCTCAATCTAAAGGTGTCCTCAGGTCTAAAATGAGTCTCTTGTAGACAGCAAATAGATGGGTCTTGTTTTTTTACCCATTCTGATACCCTATGTCTTTGGTTGGCGCATTTAATCCATTTACATTCAGTGTTATTATAGAAAGATACGGGTTGAGAGTCATTGTGATGTCTGTATGTTTTATGCTTGTAGTGATGTCTCTGGGACTTTGTCTCACAGGGTCCCCCTTAGGATCTCTTGTAGGGCTGGTTTAGTGGTGACAAATTCCTTCAGTTTTTGTTTGGGAAGACCTTTATCTCTCCTTCTATTCTAAATGACAGACTTGCTGGATAAAGGATTCTTGGCTGCATATTTTTTCTGTCTAGCACCCTGAAAATCTCATGCCAATTCTTTCTGGCCTGCCAAGTTTCAAAAGAGAGATCAGTCACGAGTCTTATAGGTCTCCCTTTATATGTGAGGGCACGTTTACCCCTTGCTGCTTTCAGAATTTTCTCTTTATCCTTGTATTTTGCCAGTTTCACTATGATATGTCGTGCAGAAGATCGATTCAAGTTACGTCTGAAGGGAGTTCTCTGTGCCTCTTGGATTTCAATGCCTTTTTCCTTCCCCAGTTCAGGGCAGTTCTCAGCTATGATTTCTTCAAGTACCCCTTCAGCACCTTTCCCTCTCTCTTCCTCCTCTGGGATACCAATTATGCGTATATTATTTCTTTTTAGTGTATCACTTAGTTCTCTAATTTTCCCCTCATACTCCTGGATTTTTTTTTATCTCTCTTTTTCTCAGCTTCCTCTTTTTCCATAACTTTATCTTCTAGTTCACCTATTCTCTCCTCTGCCTCTTCAAGCCGAGCTGTGGTGGTTTCCATTTTGTTATGCATTTCGTTTAAAGCGTTTTTCAGCTCCTCGTGACTGTTCCTTAGTCCCTTGATCTCTGTAGCAAGAGATTCTCTGCTGTCCTGTATACTGTTTTCAAGCCAGCAATTAATTTGATGACTATTATTCTAAATTCACTTTCTGTTATATTATTTAAATCCTTTTTGATCAGCTCAATTTCTAATCTCTTCTGTGATGAGAGTCAGTCTTCCCTTGTTGATGAAACTCCTGGGGGAGGGTATTTATGGCATATCCTTTTAGGGGAGTAAAGAAAAAGCCACTCCCTGCATTTCCTATTTAATAGTGCCTACAGCTCAAAATAATCCATATATCAAAGCAGCATACTTTAAGGTGGCATGTTCTAAACTCCTGAAGTCATATTTTGGGATAGCATATTTTACCTGTCAGCAGCATCACAACTAACACTGCAGATGGTGCATTATAGTACTATCTTAACAAAAACAAAAATATATATGGCATTAGCTTAGCAGTTGGGAAGTAGCTGAAAGGAACATAGATATAACAATCTGGAAAGAAAAGACTAGTATTATGCAAACGTAACATTTGGTACACTGTCCGAAGAACTTGTAAGACAAAGTACCTATTGATCTTAGAGCTCTAAGGAAAGTTGTTGCAAATACCCAGAATATTAGCATGTTTTGGTTCTTCTCACTGTTTATAGAAAAGTATCACAAGAAAGAGTTAAGGTCAGGTAGGAATTTACCAGTTTATAAGCAGAAGCAAATGAGAAATTGGGAGTATAAAAGGTCAAGAAAAAAAAAACTACTTCTAGATTCTAAACACAAGAAAATAAGACCAAAAAAGGTTTTGAGCAAAAAAAGATCTGTTAAGATTTTCTCAGGTTTGCAAAGTGACTTAAATTACATTTCCACTCTAGTCTGGTCCCTAAATCACCACATGGCAGAAATCCATCTGCCCGCAAGGAACAACTGTCTCAGAAATGAGGGAAAACTATTGAGTTGGAGCCAGTCCACATTCTGGGTCTATTTGTTGACCAAGCTCTGTTACTTTAACAGAGCTGGTACCTCTAAGATTGACCCATCTCTTGAACTCCTAGCTATAAGCTCTGTGAACCCACTGAACAGCATAGGAGTTTAAAATTTAAAACTAGCATAGCTTGAGAATTTATAAACATGTTCACTCTCTCAATAGATCTTAATTCAATACTATATGTTGGGCATTGTGTGAATTAAACTCTGCCTTGGGGTACAGCAGTGAATAGGAACTAGATCTAGAGACCAAATAGCTCAGAGATATTCATTAGGCCATCCAGAGGGGGGGAAAAAGAGAACTTGGTAGAAACTATACAGATTTATTTCAAATTTATCTCTTACACGTATTTAACTGTATAGCCAAACTTGCTTATCCACTATTCCCCAAAAATGTTCCATATGTCTCCATCTCTAAGCCTTGTTTATACAATATATGAATGTATTCCAAAATGCATATTAGGTGACTACCATGTGCTGGGCATTGTTCTAGATGCTGAGGGCTACAGCAATAAACAAAATCAACAATAATATCTGTACTCATGAAACCTATTCTAATGAATTGAGATAGGTTATACTCGTAATTTGTTTTGGTTTTGTTTTTGTTTTTGCCAATCATGGTCATAGTTGTAAAGTAGAGAAGAAAAATAAAGTAGGGAAGAAGGCTGGCGGGGGGGGGGGGGGGGGGGGACATGAAATATACTTTTAAATAAAATGATCAGAGAAGACATCATTGAAAAGATGGTATTTGAGCAAAGGTTTGAAAGGAGGTAAGGATGGGCTGTCAGTTCCCTACTTTTGATAACTCCCTTATCTACCTGTCAAAAGGGCCATCTCAGATGTTCACTCATCAGAAGTTTTTACCAACTGTCATAACTAGATGTGTTCATTCTCCTTACTAAGCCTTTGAATAACTTTATTATTCTCTTGTATAGTCTGTTCTTAAATTTTGGCTTTCTTACTCAAACACATGTTCTCACTCACCCATGAGTTTTAGGGAACCACAAATCAATTTGATAAGGATAACCCATGTTGAAAAACTTGTAGCTCTCTCTGCCGTAACTCTGTACCACCCAACTTTTTGATATTAAAAATTGACATTTTCTCAACACCCTTTAACCCTTTCCAACCAAACTGCTGCTCACCATTTCCATATAGTAATTCTGCCTTTCATGCTTCATACACAAAACATACATTTTTCTGAAGGTATATAGTACGTTCTTAATCCAAAAGATGAAAAATGTTAATGATACCTATAACTGAGTCAAGGGAATAGGATGGTATAGAAACCAAAAGAGAAAGACTTGTGAGATAGTTTGGAGGAAAAAGAAAAGCAAAACCAAAAAATTACAGAATTTAGGTTCAGTTGGATCTGAGGTTAGAAGAATAGCTTTAGAGATAACTTAACACTTAGGGACTCAAGTATGTACCTTGGTTATTCTCAAAAGGAGGGTGGAAGGAAAACTCTGATTTGCTTAGAATCTTGTTCAGATTACTGAATGTATACTACAACCCCAGGTTATCTTAAAGAGAAACTTAGTAAATACTGACTACAGATCTGAATGTTCCCATTACTCTTCAAAGAATCTCCTATTGTTTAAGATTTTTTAACAAAACTCCATGGGCATGCTTTAGAGACTTAGTTTCATTTGATATCCATTTAAAATGTATAGATCCATTCTTCCTTTTAGTAATCTCCTTCTTTCCTTTTGAAAAACCACAAACCTGAAAGAAGTATAATAAAATACAGAACTCTTTCATGAGTAAATGTTTGCAATTTAATAAGTTAAGTGAATTTCTAAATTTTCTCCTCAAAGGATTTAAGAAAAATTGCTAAAATTAAAACAGTTTGGAGCAAATTCTGCACCCATCTCAACATGGGAGGTTAAGAGTACATGCGTGTAATTGTAAGCTCAAAATTGACCCTCTATGCTTGATTTGTAAACACTTCAAAAATGCAAGCCTCATACAGTTGAGGAGGATAATTCATAGAAACAAAACTATCCTTGTATCTAAAAGCAGTTTGTATAAGGATAAAATGTACAAGGGTGCCTGGGTGATTTGGTCAGATAGGCATCCAACTCTTGATTTTGGCTCAGGGCATGATATTGTTTGTGGGATCAAGCTCTGCTCTGTCAGCACAGAGCTTGGTCGCTCCCTGTCTCTCTGTCCTTCCCTGATCTCTCTCTCTCTCTCAAAATAATGAAAACTTAAAAAAAAAAACTTTTTTTAAAAAAGGATATAATGCACAAAACCCAGATCAAACCTCAAAAATAGGAACTGCACTCTTGCCAGTATGGCTGCCCAAAGAGATCAACTCAGTTTCTCATTTGTAAGCAGAACGTTACCTTTTTTTTCTTTGTTAAGAAAGATGCAGAAAGCACAGGATTATAAAACTCTTATGTAACACTTTTCTATCAAGGGATTCTAAGCTCTTTATAAAATGTTAGTTTATTTAATTCTCACAGCTCCCAAGCAGGTAAAGAAATGACAAATGGTGTTTGTGATGAGCTTTATCTCATTTTCTGCTAAGAAATGAGTCACAGTTATTCTTGAAGCTGAAATGAAGCTACAATTTCCTAACACCTGACTGAGGTGATGTCCTGACCCCATTCCATTCCACTTCTGAGTTAAGCAGTTATGTTCCAATTTTGGTGTTATTTCTAACGTTTGGTGGTAAACTGTTGTCATCCATACCTTCACACAGAACTTGATAAAATGAGGAAAATGAAAGAAGCCTTTGAGTAGATAGCAGCTTTTGTTTCTATTTTAAAGGAAATGAGTATTTAGGGTATTGGGTCTCAGTGCATCAGTGTTATTCTGCTAATGAGTAATTCCTTTTGTCTTTACATCTGTAGGGCTCAAATGGACTTCAAAAAAGTGGGATGTGTTTATTTTTGAATACCTAACACAATAAATGGATGTTCAGAATTCAAAGTGTTTAAAGGATGTATAGTAAAAGTCTCCTTCCTGTTTCTCTCCTATAGTCACCATTCCCCTACGGAGGCCATCAGTGTTACCAGATTCCAATAGAAATAGTAGATACAAATCCAGGGAGGGAGGCAGGAAGGAAACACATAATAAATAGATATATAGAGATAGACATTTCTCTTCCTTTTTAAATTTTTTTGAAATGTCTATTTTGAAAGAGCATGAATGGGGAAGAGGAAGAGAGGGGATGAAGGAGTATCCCAAGCAGGCTCCATGCTGTCAACACAGAGCCTGAGGCAGGGGTTGATCCCATGAACCATAAGATCATGACCTGAGTGAGCCAAAATCAAGTGTTGGACACTTAACTGAGACACCCAGGCACCCCTCTTACTTTTTTCATAAGTTATAACAAACTGCCCACACTGTTCAACTACTTGCTTTCATCACTTACAAAACACAACAAATCTGTTCTTTTTTTAATAGCTGCATAGAATTCTCTTGCACGGATATACTGGAATTTGGTTGTCTTCTAATATTAAGATTGCTTCCAATCTCACACTATTACATTGTTGGAATGAAGAACTTGATTGGAAAGTCATTTCAAATACATACATAGTACAAGTTCTCAGAAATGGAATTCCTGGGTCAAAGAGTATATGTACTTGGATTTATAGATATTTTTCAAATTGCCCTCCATCGAAACTTTATGAATTCCCACTCCTACCATAAATGTATGAGAATTCCTATTTCTCTATATCCTTGCCAGCATAGTATACAATAAAGTCATTCAAGTAACGAATTTTCTAATTTTTGTTGATACAAACTTGTTATACATAACTGACCTATAACATTACTTTCAGAAGTACATGATTTAATGTTTGTGTATACTGCAAAATGATCACAATGTCTAGTTAACATGCATCACTGCACAGTTTTTTCTCATGCAATGGGAACTTTCAAGATCTATCTAAGCAACTTTCAAATATACAGTACAGAATCTGAGCAACATACTGGAGCTTCTTATACTACAATTTGGTCACTTTTAGGAAAATCTAAATATAAAGCAAAAAGTAGAATACTATTTTAAATATGGTATTTAAAATATATATCCATAAAGTACTTGACAAAGTACGACATCTATTCCAGATAAAAGCTCTGAATGAGGTAGATTTAGAGGGAACATACCTCAACATAATAAAAGCCGCATGTAAAAAAAACACACAGCTAACATCAACTCAATGTGGAAAAACCCCTAAGGTCAGGAATAAGATAAGGGTGTCCACTCTCACTACTGTTCATCATAGTACTGGAAGTCCTAGCCACAGCAATAAGACAACAAAAAGAAAATGCATCCAAATTGGTAAGGAAGAAGTAAAACTTTGACTATTTGCAGCTGACATGACACTATATAGAGAACCCTAAAGATTCCACCAAAAAACTACTAGAACCAATTGATGAGTTCAGGAAAATTACGGGTTAAAAAATCAATGTGCAGAAAGCTGTTGCATTTCTACACGTTAATAATGAAGCAGTAGAAAGAGAAATCAAGGAATCAAACCTATTTGCAACTACATCAAAAACAAGTTCTATAGGAATAAACCTAAACAAAGACATGAAAGACCTATACTCTGAAAATTATAAAACACGGATGACAGAAACTGAAGATGGTGCAAAGAGATGAGAAGGCATTCCATGATGGTGGATTGGAAGAACAAATTTTGTTCTAAATTTCTCTACTATCCAAAGCAATCTACACATTTAATGTAATCCCTATGAAAATACCAACAGCATTTTTCACAGAACTAGAAAAACCAAGAAAATTTATGTGGAACCACAAAAGACCCTAAATAGCCAAAGCAATCTTGAAAAAGAAAAGCAGTGCCAGAGGTATCACAATCTCAGACGTCAAGTTACATTACAAAGCTGTGGTCATTGAAACAGTATGGAATGGGCACAAAAACACACATCGAGCAATGGAACAGAATAGAGAGCTTAGAAACAAATCAATCATAATTATATGATCAATTGATTGTCAAGAAAGATTGGGCCACTCTCTGACATCAGCTGTAGCAGCATTTTTCTAGGTATGGTTCCTGAGGCAAGAGAAATAAAAGCAAAAATAAATTATTGGGATTACATCAAAATAAAAAATTTCTGCACAGCAAGGAAACAATCAACAAAGCTACAAGGCAACCTATGGAATGAGAGAAGATATTTGCAAATAGGTTGGTAAAGGATTAATATCCAAAATGTATAAAGAACTTTACAACTAAGTGAAAAACGTATCCAATTAAAAAATGGGCAGATGACATGAACAGGAAGTTCTCCAAAGACATCTCAGATGGCCAACAGAAACATGGAAAGATGCTCACCATCACCAGGGAAGCACAAATCAAAATCACAGTGAAATAATACCTCACAACTATCAGACTGGCTAAATATTAAAAACACAAGAAACAAGTGTTGGCAAGGATTTGGAGAAAACAACTCTCATGCACTGTTGGGAATGCAAGCTGGTGCAGCCACTGTGGAAAACAGTATAGAGCTTCCTCAAAAAGCTAACAATAGAACTACCCTATAATTCAGTAATCACACTACTACTGGGTATATTTCCAAAAAATACAAAAGCACTAATTCAAGTGGATACATACACCCCTGTGTTTATTGGAGCATTATTTACAATAGCCAAGTTATAGAAGAAGCCAATCAATAGGTGAATGGATAAAGAAAATGTTGGGGAAGTGTTAAGATGGCAGAGAAGTAGGTGGACACTGGGCTTTCCTTATCCCTCAAATACAGCTGTATTGAGGTCAGATCGTTTGGATGGAACACCCGGGGAAATTGATCTGCCTAGTGGCGGAAGGATCTGCACAGTTGGAGGGAGATAGTGTGGCAGGTGGAAGATGGGTGGAAGTGAATTTGGGGAGAGAAAAAACAGTGGTACCATGGAGAAGAGAGAATGTTTTCCACAGAGAGACAAAAGGGAGTGAAAGAGAAGGGTTGAGAAAGTGTAGCATTGAGTTTACACAAGAGGAAAACCTCTCTGGACCATGAACTGGGAAGCAAGAAGTACTGAGTGTCACAGTTTGGGTTTTTCTCTCCCCCCACTCTCCCCAAACAGCACCTGGAGCTCAAACTCTGAGGTTTTGAGAGTGCACCACTTTCCCCAGAGTGGAGCTGTGGCACATGCTCTTGGGGTGGAGGGTGCTGGTTCTGGAGTACATAGCCTGTATTAGGGATCTCAGGGGTACATTGGGAGAGAAATTCCCCTTCCTGAAGTACTTCTGGAAGAGGGTATGTTACCTCCCCGAAGACAACACCCTTCAGGTACCAGCCAAAGACATTTCATCAGCAGGGGATAGAGGCGCATCCAGAAGGAATATGACCTTTACTGCTTTTAGTGGTGCTACACCATAGAGTCCATGCACTGTGCAGGCATTGGACTGTTTTTCCAGGACAAGGGGTTTCAAACACAGTGTGGAGAGGCTCTACTCCAGAGGAGGAGAGCAAATCCACACACTGCCAGGTCTTTTAAGACTTTGGGTTTTGAATTCCAGCTGTGCATCCAAGAAAAAACGCAGGAGAGTTGTGGCGCAGGGCAAGCTGACTGCCCTTGCCATTCTGTGAGGGCTGCCTGAATGTCAGGGGTTGGGGAGAAGATCCACCCTCCAGGGATGAGAGATTGGGGTTGTGCCATTTTCCCCCCAACACAATGGGACTTGAAAGAGCAAGAGCAACACAACAGTCCCCAGTAGAGGCAGGACCCACTTACACCAAACTCTGCCCGCTCGCCATGCCTGGCAAATAATTTATTGGGGCAAGACTAACTCTGAGCCAATGCAGCAGGCCTCTTCTCCAGAAGACCAATGCAGCCAACATCCACCATGCACCAAGTGCACTGAAAATTAAGTGCTTCAAAACAACACCAGCAGTTCGTTCGTTCGTTCGTTTTTTTTTTTTTTTTTTTTTGGAGTCAGGCTCATAGCTTTTTTTTTTTTTTATTTCCTTTCTCTTTTGGATCAGTCTTTTTAATTTTCTTTTTATTTTTTCCCCTTTTTCTTTGGAACCAGCATTGTAGTTTTTTTATTCTCTGGGAGGGGGAGTGTTTCCCTTTTCTTTTTCGGGTATCAGGGTTCCTCTCCCTTTTTTTCCAGGCTTACTTCAACAAATCAAAGCACACCTAGTTAAAGGCCCAAGGGCTCCCCCACTACAAGCAAGGAGGAGCTCTGCAGAGGCCTGATCAGTGGGAAAGAGCAGGCAAAACGCAACAGCAGAGTGCATACTGCATCCACCAGAAATACTTGCTGAAGCACCAGGCCCTGGACAGTGTATGACCCCCTTTTAATACAGTAGTACTGTTAGGTGCAGGAAACGTAACAAGATTTTAAAACACCCAAAAGACAGAAACTTAGCCAAAATGATAAGATGGAGGAATTCTCCCCAAAAGAAGGGTCAAGAGGAAATCACAACCAGGGACTTGCTCAAAACAGATATAAGCAATATATCTGAACAAGAATTTAGAACAACAGTCATGAGACTACTAAGTGGACTTGAAAAAAATGATAGAAGACACCAGAGAAACCCTTGCTGTAAGATTAGACCTAAAAACTAGCCAGGCTGAAATTAAAACATGCTATGAGTGAGATGCAAACCGACTGGATACAGTCACAATGAGGATTGAAGAAGAGGAGAGAATAGGTGACATAGAAGATAAAATTATGGTAAATAAGCTGAAAAACAGAGGGAAAGGAAATTATTAGATCACAAATGGAGATTTAGAGAACTCCGTGATTCCATAAAATGAAATGATATCCGTGATAGGAGTCCCAGAAGAAGATGACCAAGAAAAAGGAGTAGGTTTATTTGAACAAATTATAGCTGAGAACTTACCTTAATTAGGGAAGGAAACAGACATTCAAGGTCAAGAGGTACAGAGAACTCTCCTCAAAATCAACAAAATCAGCTCAACCCCATAACACATCACAATGAAACTTGTAAAATACAAGGGTAAGGAGAGAGTTGTGAAAACATCTAGGGACAAAAGGTCCTTCCCCTACAAGGGTAGATTCATAAGCTTAGCAGCAGACCTGTCCACTGAAACTTGGCAGGCCAGAAGGGAGTGGCAAGAAATATTAAATCTGGTGAATGGGAAAAATATGCAGCCAAGAATTCTTTACCCAGAAAAGCTGTCATTCAGAATAGAAGGAGAGAGAGGTTCCCAGACCTCTAACTAAAGGAGTTGGTGGCCACTAAACCAGCCATGCAAGAAATTTTAAGGACGGCTCTCTGAGTGGAAGGAAAAAAGACCAAAGCAGCAAAGACTACAAGGAACCAGAGAACATCACCAGAAACACCAACTCTACAGGTAACACAATGGCACTAAATTCATATCTTTCAATAATCACTCGATGTAAATTGATTAAATGTTTCAATCAAAAGATATCAGGTATCAGAATGGACTTTAAAAAAGATCCATCTATATGCTGCCTACAGGAAACTCATTTTTTTGTTTAAGAAAGTGCAAGTGTGGGGAGTGGGGGGGGGGGGAGAGAGAGAATCCCAAGTAGACTTGATGCTGTCAAGTCTACAGAGCCCAGAGCCCAGTGTGAGGCCAGTGTGAGGTTTGAACCCACAAAACTGTGAGATCATGACCTGAGCCCAAACCAAGAGTTGAATGCTGAACCAACTGAGCCACCCAGGCACCCCAATACTCATTTTAGACCTAAAGACACATGCAGATTGAAAGTGAGGGGATGGAGAACTCTATAGCATTCTAATTGACGTTGAAGCTGGAGTAGCCATACTTCTATTAGACAAACTAGATTTTAAAACAAAGACTAACAAAAGATGAAATGGGTCTATTCATCCAGAATATCTAACTACTGTAAATATTCCAACTTGGAAGCACCCAAATATATAAATCAATTACTAACATAAACTCATTGATGATAATACCTAATAGTAGGGGACTATATGTTTTTTTTTAATGTGGTATAGATACAGAAAGGAATATTATTCAGCCACTCAAAAAAGAATGAAATCTTGCCCTTTGCAATGACATGGATGGAACTAGGGACTATAATGCTAGTAAAATCAGTCACAGAAAGACAAATACCATATGATTTCACTCATTTGGAATTTAAGAAGCCAGCAAAGGAAAAAGAGAAAAGCCAAGAAACAGACTTAAATTTTTTTTTTAATTTAAATTCAAGTTAACATACAGTGTAGTATTGGTTTCAGGAATAGAACCCAGTGATTCATCACTTATATACAACATCCAGTGCTCATCCCAACAAGTGCCTTCTTCAGTTTCCATCACCCACCCCGCCCATCCCAGCAACCACCAGCTTACTCTCTGTATTCAAGAGTCTCTTATGGTTTGCCTCCCTCTCTTTATTTTTCCTTCCCATTATGTTTATCTGTTGTGTTTCTTAAATTCCACGAGTGAAATCATATATTTGTCTTTCTCTGTTTTGTTTTGATTAGCATAATAGCCATTTGCCACAACGTGGATGGAACTAGAGTGTATAATGCTAACAGAAACAGGCTCTTAACTATAGAGAAGAAACTGATGGTACAAAGGGGAGGTGCATAGAGGGATGGGTGAAATAGGTGATGGTGAACAAGGAGTGCACTTGTGATGAGCAATGGGTGATGTATGGAATTGTTAAATCACCATATTATATACCTGACACTACTATAACCGTTTATTAAATAACTACACTGGAATTAAAAGTTTAAAAATATAGTAACTAAGGTATATATCCATATTTGGAGTAGGCATTTCAAAAATATGTATGGGTTGATGTTTGTAATATTAACAGTTGAACTACAGAGAAGTTCTGCTAAGTGAGAAATCCATTTTTATGTGATGTTTAAATGTATGTTACATATGCCAGCAGAGCCAGTCATACTACACGTTATTTATATAGCATTTGCAAAAGTGTGACTGAGACATCTGATATTCCAAATAAGGACTTGTACTTAACTATAAATTATGTCACAGATGTCTTGTAATAGTTCTTTCCATTTACATAAATTGCAGGAAATTCTCAAGATTGTATTACATACGTGTGTACACATGCTTCAGAGCCTCGCTGTTCTCTGTAAAAAGTGGTGTTTGGCAAAGTTCTAAAGTATTAGACCTTGTTCAGTTATGTAAAAAATATTTGATTGATACTGTAATATCAGCAAAAGTTTAGTATTTATTTATGGCCTTTTCTTTAAATTCTTTGTTCTTATAAGGTTCTTTGAGGAAACATTCTTTTTGGTTATATTAAATTAGAAAAATTTAACATGTCTAAATTGGTATTATTAGATGTTCATCTGGCGTAAACACTCCCTCTCCCTTATACTCTTATAATACCAAACATTATCTGATATCAGTTGCATTGGCAACTAAAAGAAAATGGTTCTTTGATGCTCTTAAGAAAAGTGTCCTTAGAAATATTGCCTTGTGTTATTACTAATTCGTTTCAGTTAGCCAGGGTTTGATAACTGTTGTGATAAAAATGTGATTAAGATACATAGTTTGTACTACCTCTCTGGGTCAGTCTGTTAAACCTATAGTTAAAAAATACTTTGCTCTTGACATAATATTTTATATAATAATATGATTGCAAATTGTAATTTCTAGCAGAATTTTGCAAGGTCACTTCTCTCTAGCCTAACATTTATCAATCGTGAGAACCTCTGGAATATCATCATGGTGCTTTCAAGATTGCAAGTCGTTCAACATGGTAATGGTATCTGTCACTAGGTTCTATCACTAAAATAAATATCCAAACATTTTCCACTTGAATTGGAGTGGTTTCACTTTTTGGAATGATTTTATTTAGGAGCAAATCAGCATTGGCTCATAAGTATTTAAATAGATTTTAATATTAAACCAATTTATTAAAACCAGGGACAAGTATGATTGAAAACATAGTTTATTATATGCATAGATCCCAAGACCGTACACATTTTGCTACACGGCAGTGGGGGTACACAGCGAATCCCTTGGGTCAGCATGGTGGAGATTTGGGAGGTACAATGGCAAATGCCTTTGTTCTGTTCCTGCAGAAGGTCAGGCAGGGTAAATCAATGTAGGGTTGGCTTGTTTGGATAATTTCAGCAGCCTCTGAGGCATAAAGTCTGTTCCTGGTTGCCTGATACCTGACTCTGGGGTAATTAGGACAAATGTAAAGTGCTGTAGAGTCAGAGAGCCCAATAAGGGAGACAACTGGGGGGGTGTAGACTCCAGATTAGTTGTTTTGTATTAGAAAACAACACACCCAGGAGCAGGACTTCTCCCAAGGAGGTGCAGCAACAAAGGAGGCAGGGTGGTCAAGACAAGGTGACTCAGGTGTATTATCATGTTGTCTAGAACAAGGTGTAACCAGCATATGCATGCAGAGCAGATGTTAAAGCACTGGCTTTACAGAAACTTGGTAAAAGCCCCAAGTTTACAAAACATTGTTGGTGCACTAATGTTTTAGCTACTCACTACTAGCTCTTTGCGATGGCTATTTGGCTGCTGTAGCACTTACCAATTACTCTTGGTATTTTTACATATAATTATATACGTATATATAGTTATATGTATATGTAATACAAGAAACTGTATTTTAAAATTCTTAGTCAAAGCCAAGTGGCACAAAATACACATGTTAAAATACCATATGGTTAATAAGGAGAATTATAATAATTCAGATAAAAATTTTCAAGATTTTCACCAGATCTATAAACTGCAAAATATTATTTTTTAAAAATGGTATATAATACTTTATAATGGTTCTAGTACTTTAAAAGACTTACAAAAGAGATTACAATCTTTTCTACTTTTGCTTTTTCTTTATTGGTAGTATAAATTATCCATACGTATAATGTGTTAAATATAGTAAAGAACTTGTAAAGAGTAGCCCAAAACCTCTATTAGCAGATAACTGAAAGAAAAATCAATTTATTTAGAAACAAATTATTTTTAATAAAACAGGTATATGATCATTTTACAGTATTAAGTTCAGTGGCTAATATTTTGTTGATTTTTGCATGTAGGTTATCATGGCCTGTAATTTGTGCAGTGACTTTGGTTTTGGTATCAAGGTAATGCTGGCCTCGTGAAGTGAATTTTGAAGTGTTCCATACTCATCTATTTTTTGGAATAGTTTGAGAAGAATAGGTATTAATTGATCTTTAAATATTTGGTAGAAGTCACACGTGAAGCCATCTGGCCCTGGACTTTTTGTTTCTTGGAGGTTTTTGATTGCTGGTGCTACTTCCTTTACTAATAATTGTTCTGTTCAGATTTTTTTATTCATGATTCAGCTTTGATAGGTTATATATTTCTAGGAAGCTATCCATTTTTTCTAGGCTGTCCAATTTTATGGTGCATAACTATTCATGGTAGTCTTCTAGGATTCTTTGTATTTCTGTGGTATCAGTTGTAATATTTCCTCTTTCATTTCTGCTAACATCTATCTTTTCATATAAATACAATAAAAAAATTCTCCTTTTGATAACTCAAAATTTTGCCTCTTAAAAACTTGTTTATGTATCATACAACAATGTTAAAATCATCATGCTGTACATATAACATCCCTAGTACTTATAAATAGAAGTTGTGTCTTTTGACTGCATACCTCCACAATTTCCTCTCCATGCCCCCACCTCTGGTAACCACAAATCTGATCTCTTTTTCTGTGAGTTTGGTTTTGTTTTCATATTTAGTTGACACACTACAGTATTTGTCTTTGACTTATTTTACTTAGCATAATGCCTTGGAGGTCCATCCATGTTATTGGAAATGGTAGAATTTCCTAGTTTTTATGGCTGACTAATATTCTCTTATGTAAATACATCACAATTCCTTTATTGATACATCAATAAACATTCAAGTTATTTCTATGTCTTAGCTACTGTAAATAATGCAGCTGTGACCATGTGGATGCAGATATCTTTTGAGGTTAGTGTTTTTGTTTCTTCTGGGTATATTCTCAGAGTGGAATTGCTGTATCACATGATAGTTCTATTTTTAATTTAAGTATATTCCATACTGTTTGCCATAATTGCTGTACCAATTTACAATCTCACCAACAGTGCACAAGGGTTCTCTTTATTCCCTATCCATTGCAGCATTTGGTATCCCTTGTCTTTTTGACGGTAGCCATTCTAATAGGCATGAGGTGATAGCTCATTTTAGTTATAATTTGCATTTCCCTAATGACCAGTGATGTTGAGCATCTTTTCATGTACTATTGGCCTTTCATATATCTTCCTTGGAGAAATGTCTATTCAGGTCCTTTGCCCATTTTTAATTGGGTTGTTTTTGTGCTACTGAGGGATACAAGTTCTTCATATATTTTGGATATAAACCCCTTATCAGATACGTGGTTTGGCAAATATTTTTCCCATTTAATAAGTTTTCTTTTTCACTTTATTGATGGTTTTTTTTTTGTTTTTGCTGTACAGAAACTTTTTAGTTTGATGTAGTCTCATTTGGTTTGTTTTGTTGTTGTTACTATGCTTTAGGTGTCATATCCAAAAACTCCTTACCAAGATTATGTCAAGGAACTGTGTTTCTATGTTTTCTTCTAGGAATTTCATGACTTCAGCCCTTACATTTAAGTCCTTAATCCATTTTGGATTAATTTTTGCAAGTGCTATAATATATTGGTCCAGTTTTATTCTTTGACATGTGAATATCCAACTACCCCAGCACCATTTATTAAAAAGACTATCTTTTCACCATTGAATATTCCTGACTACCCTGTTAAATATTGGTTGATTGTATATGCTTGGCTTTATTTCTGGGCCCTCAGTTTAGTTTCATTGGTCTCTTTGTTTATGACAGTACTATACTGTTGTAATGACTACACCTTTATAGTATAGCTTGAAATAAGGAAGAGTGATGCCTCCTGCTTTGTTCTTTCTCAATATTTCTTTGGCTCTTCAGAGTCTTGTTCCATATAAATTTTAAGAGTGTTTTTCTACTTCTGTAAAAAAATTCTATTGGAATCCTGGTACAAATTGCATCGAATCTATAGATGGCTTTGGTAGTATTGACATTTTAACAATGTAAGCTATTCTAACCCATTAAGATGTTATACCTTTCTGTTTGTGTCATCTTTGATTTCTTTAAATGTATTCCTAAGTATTTTGCTTTTTCGATGCTATTATAAGTGAGATTAATTTCTTTCATTTTCAGAAAAAAATATTAGTATACAGAAATGCTGCTGATTTTTGTATGTTAATTTTGTATCCTGCAACTTTACTGGATTGATTCAATCTAACATTTTGTTGTTGTTGAGTCAGAATTTTATCTGTATGAAATCATATTGTTTGCAAATAGAGACAATTTTACTTCTTCATTTCCAATTGATACCTCTTATTTCTTTTTCTTGCCTGATTGCTCTAGCTAGGATTTGCAGTATTTTGTTGAATAAGAGTAGTGAGAAAGAACATCCAGTCTTGTTCCTGATCTCAGGAACAAGAACGTTTTCAACATTTCATCATTAAGTATGATGTTAACTGTGGGCTTGTCATATATGGCCTTTATTTTGTTGAGATATGTTCCTTCTATGCCGAATTTGAGTTTTGATCATGAATAAATGCTGAATTTTGTCAAATGCTTTTTCTGCATCTGAGATTATCATGTGATTCTTTTCTCTCTATTAATGTGATGTATCACATTGATTGATTTGCATATGTTGAAACATTCTTATTTCCTGGGGATAAATGCCTCAATTGTGGTGTATGATATTTTTAATGGGCTGCTGATTTCAGTGCGCTAGTATTGAGAATTTTTGCATCAAATTCTCAGGGATATTTACCTGGAGTTTTCTTTTCTAATAGTATCCCTTTCTGGTTTTGGTATCAGGACAATGCTGGCCCTATAAAATAAGTTTGGGAATGTTACTTCTTCTCTTTTTTGGAAGAGTTTGAGATGAATTGGTGTTAATTGTTCTTTAAATGTTTAGTAAATTCACCAGTGAAGCCATAAGTCCTGGGCTTTTATGTGTTGTGAGATTTTTGATTAATAATTCAATCTTCTTATTAGTAATGGTCTTTCAGATTTTCTATTTCTATTTTGTCCTGAGTCAGTCTACATAAGTTGTATGTTTTTAGGAATTTTCCCTTTTTTTCTATGTTGTCCAGTTTATTGGTATACAGTTATTCATAGTAGCCTCGTGATCCTTTGAATTTCTGTGGTGTGAGTTTCAATGTCTCCTCTTTCATTATTTTGCTCATTGGCGTTTTCTCTTTTTTTCCAAGGTTACTTTTGCTAAGGATTTGTCAATTTTGTTTATCTTTTTAAAAAATCAACTATTTTTCTTATTTCCTTTCTTCTGCTAATTTTGGGCTCATTTTTTCTTCTCTTTCTAGTTTCTTAAGATTCATAGTTAAGTTGTTTATTTGAAATGTTTCTTCTTAATGTAGGCATTTCTTGTGATGAACTTTCCTCAGAAAGAACTTGCTACATCCAACAAATTCTCATGTGTTGTGTTTCTATTTTCAGTTGTCTCAAACCCTATTTCTTTTTTGATCCACTGGTTGTTCAGGAGAGTGTTGTTTAATTTCCATGTATTTATGAATTTTCCAGTTTTCATCTGGTTACTGATTCCTAGTTTCATGCCATTGTGGTCAGAGAAGATAATTGGTATGATTTAAATTTCATGAATTTGGTAAAACAAACAATCCATGTGAGCTGAGAAGAATGTGTATTCTGCTGTTATAGAATGTTCTGTATATGTCTATAGATCTATTTGGTATATAGAGTTATTCAAATCCACTGTTTCTGTGCTGATTTTATATCCGGATGATCTACGCTTTGTTGAGAGGGGGGCATTAACTATTACTGCATTATGGTTATTTATCCTTTTAACTCTGTTAGTGTTTGCTTTATTTAAGTGCGCTGATATTGGGCACATAAGTATTTATAATTGTTATATCTTTTTGATGTATTGATCCTTTATCATTATACAATGACTTTCTTTGTCTCCTTTAAACATTTTTTTTAATGTTTTTTGAGAGAGATTGAATGCAGGAGAGGGGTAGAGAGAGACAGAAGATCAGAGCCCCTATGCAGGGCTAGAACTCTTGAACCTCAAGACCATGACCTGAGCCAAAGTCAGATGCTTAACCTAGTGAGCCATCCCAGTGCCCCCTTTTAAACATTTTTAAAGTCTAATGCGAGTGTAGCTACCTCTGCTTTTTTTTTTTTTAGTTACTATTTACTTAATTTTTTTTTCCATCTGGTTAGTCTCAGGCTACGTTTGTATTTAAGGTTAAAGTGAGTCTCTATAGGTGGCATATTGTTGGATTTTGTTTTTATTCATGCAGAAATTATCTTTTTAATTGAAAACTTTATTCACATTTAAAGTATTTTTTCTTGATTTGCATTGATAGGTAAGGACTTACTGTTAACATTTTGTTAATTGTTTTGTTGTTTGTAGATTTGCCGTTATTTGTTTCTTGTCCTGTATTTTTTTGTTCTGGTGTCTTCTCATATCAGAATGCTTTGACTTCTTTGTCATGTTTGTGTATTACTACAGGATTTTTCATTATAGATAACAACTTAACTTTGATAGAATTTGTAAATCATACAATTGTAATTCACCTCTACCTAACATTTGAGGTTATTGCTCTTTCACTTACATGTTTTTATTTATTCATTTGTTTCTTTGCGATTCTGGTATAATTAAAGTGAAGTATTAGTTTCAGATGTACAGTAGTGATTCAACAGTTTCATACGTTCCTCAGTGCTCATCATAATAAGTGAACTTTTAATGAAATATGGCCTTTTGTAGCAACGTGGATGGAACTGGAGAGTGTTATGCTAAGTTAAATAGGTCATACAGAGAAAAACAGATACATTTGTTTTCACTCTTATGTGGATAAGAGTGAAACTTAACAGAAGACCACGTGGGAGCGGAAGGAAAAAAAAAAAAGGGAAGAGCCAAACCATAAGAGACTCTGAAAAACTGAGAATAAACTGAGGGTTGATGGGGGGTGGGAGAGAGGGGAGGGTGAGTGATGGGCATTGAGGAGGGCACCTGCTGGGATGAGCACTGGATGTTGTATGGAAACCAATTTGACAATAAATTTCATATTTAAAAAAATATGTAAAAAAAAGAAAAACTTAATTGAATAAAATAATAAGTGGACTTTTAATGCCCTTCAACTATTTAAGCCATCCCTTCACCCACCATTCCACTGGTAACTACCACTTTGTTCTCTAGAGTTTTTTGTCTATTTGTTTTCCTTGTTGATGTGTTTTATATCTTAAATTCCACATATGAGTGAGATAATATGGTATTTGTCTTTCTCTGAGTGGCTTATTTCACTTGACACTATATGGATGCACCTCTTGCTGCAGATGGCCAGATTTCATTTTTTTATGGCTCAGTAATATTCCATTGTGTGTGCTATTCTTTATCCATTCATCTATCAATGGACACATGGGCTGCTTACATAATTTGGCTATTGTAAATAACGCTGCAATAAACAGAGGTGCATATATTTAGAACAGAACAATAAAACCAGGAGCTGGTTCTTTGAAAAGGTCAACAAAATTGATAAACCCTTAGCCATACTCATCAAAAAGAGAGGACTCAAATACACAAAGTTACAAGTGAAAGAGGAGAAATTACAGTGACATCACAGAAATATGAAGGATTATAAAAGAATATTATGAAAAACCATATGCCAACAAGTTGGACAATATAGAACAAATGAATAAATTCTTAGAAACTATAATCTCACAAAACTGAATCAGAAAGATAGAGGGGCACCTGGGTGGCTCAGTTGATTAAGTATCCAACTTTGGCTCAGGTCATGATTTCATGGTTTGTGAGATTGGGCCCCACATCGGGCTCTCTGCTGTCAGCACAGAGCCTGCTTCAGATCCTCTGTCCCCCTCTCTCTGCCCCTCCCCCACTCATTCATGCTCTCTCTCAAAAATAATCATTAAAAAAAGGAAGAAATAGAAATTTTGAACAGACCAATTACCACCTGAAACTAATATAACACTGTATATTAAGTATACTGTAATTTTAAAATTTAAAAATTTTTAATGTTTTCTTTTGGGAGGAGTGGGCATGAGTGGTGGGGAGAGAGGGAGGAGGGAAGGAGGGAATGAATTCCAAGCAGGCTCCATGCTGTCAGCACAGAGCTTGATCCCACAACTCTGGGATCATGACTTGGGCTGAAATCAAGAGTTTGATGCTCAATGAACCAGGCTACCCAGGCACCCCCAAAATTTTTTGAAATAAAAAAAAATGAAAAAAATATGAAGTATTATGAATTGGGTATCATGTCTGCAAACTTAAAAATCCAAAGCAAGGTTTATTTTTTTTTTCAACGTTTTTTTTTGTTTGTTTGTTTTTTGTTTTTTTTTTTGGGACAGAGAGAGACCGAGCATGAACGGGGGAGGGGCAGAGAGAGAGGGAGACACAGAATCAGAAACAGGCTCCAGGCTCCGAGCCATCAGCCCAGAACCTGATGCGGGGCTCGAACTCACAGACCGCGAGATCGTGACCTGGCTGAAGTCGGACGCTTAACCGACTGCGCCACCTAGGCGCCCCCAAAGCAAGGTTTAAAAAAGTAAGGGAAGATATGCACACCAAAATATAGTGAAACTACAAAAACCAACAGAATACTTTGAAAGGAGGAAGGCAACAGCAGAAATAGAGTGGGGAATGTAATATATTTCTACTTAGTGGAGCAAACAGATAAATACCTTATTTCTCAGTAGAACTGTAAGCAAGAAGTCAGTGGAATGATAGATTTTAATTATAAAATAATCAGAACAACCACACCAGTAAATGCTGTCAAATGTAAAAACTAAAATAGTTGAGTGACAAGTTTAATGTCCTATTTTTAAAGGAAAGATCTATGGATTGGAGCAGTAGGTTATCTCACAAGTAGTGGGGTGCTCTTCCTGAGAGATTTGGGGCAAAAGTGAGTTTCATAGAGCTCATAGAGCATTAGAAGGAGCAACATGGAAAGACCATGCTTGGCTTGGAGGTCAGAGATTTTTTTTTATTAGGCTATCAAGTCCTCTTTTCTCGGGTAAGATGAGCTAGCTAAGGCTGAGTTGGAGGATTGTGATTGGTGTGTATTAGGTTTCCTTGGTAGGTATTACAAGTAAGTGCAAAGTGACTTAGGTTTAGATTTGTGACATGGGCTGGACCATTAGGGCACACTCCATTTTGTGGATCCAAACATACAAATTAACTTTATTGAAGCCAACCTCCAAATATATACCCAGCAAAAATATGTTTCAAGAACAAGGGAAGGATATGTCAAACAAAATTGGAAGAATTCATCAGCAACACTCAGGAAAAGAAATGTTAAAGAGTGTTCTTCAGGAGAAGGTATAACTTCCAAGCTAATGGAGAGAAAAAAAAAATAGAACAGAAAAGGTCAATTCCCAAAGTGACAAGAATATCAAGAAAAAGCATCAAATGGGTGAGATAATTAAAAAAGCATTTGTTCAATGATAAAAAAAAAAAAACTCAAGTGAAAAACAACAGTGCCTGTGTGAATCAGTTAAGCCTCCTGACTCTTGATTTCAGCTCAGTCCTTGATCTCACGGTCACGAGATCAAGCCCTGTGTTGGGTTCCATGCTGAGCACGGAGCCTGCTTGGGATTCTCTCCCTGTCCCTCTTTCCCTCCCCTGCTTGTGCACCATTCAATCAAAACTACTCATGCTCCCTGTCTCTCTCTCTCTCTCTCTCTCTCTCTCTCTCAAAAGAAAAAAAAAAAAAAACAAAAAAAACTGCTTGCTATAAAAATCAGGGGAATTGTCTTTAAGGGTGTGCACAATGTTTTGCTTCATCTAGGTGGGGTTATATGGATTTTCACTATGTAATAATCCTTAAACTGTATGCTTCTTTTGGCATTATGTCAAAGAAAAAAATGTTTTTAAAACTTGACAACATTGTGTGAGCCTCCTCTTATCATGTATCATAAAAAAATGATAAAATGGCCCCTCAAACTCCTAAAGAATCTCACAAGGTTAGGTAGGCTTCAGAGTCAGAAAATGTTTAGAAAAGCTCCCAACCATCCCTTATTAAACATTCTACCCTGCCTCTCCAGGTAGGTGCTTTCAGAGATTCATAAGATCTGATTTTCTGTAAACTATAGCCCCATAGGCCTTTCTCTGATATTGAATTACTGTCTGTTTTCCTCTGTGTTGCTTTCTTTCACTAGCAAGTATCTCATTTCATTCACAGGAAGTCTGTCCAAAGTGAGGATGCTGTGCTTCCCAGAGCTAGTTTTGATCAAATCCTTTATAAAAAAGACTTTTTCATTTTATTTTTTTAAAGATTCAATCAAAACTACCTCAGCAATTTAAGAGGGTAGATCTTAATGTTCTCACCATACATGCACGCACACACACACACAAATGTTACAAAAAGCAAATAATATTGCTTACAGAAATTTGAAATAGGCTAGAAAATGTTTGACACATTATAAAACCACATTTCTAGATATTGTACATGAAGATTCTCTGGACATTTCCAGTAGTCATGACACCCCAACGCTAGTCTCTGGTGTAACTCTGTCTTCCACGTTCTGTCACGATCTTGGAAAACAAATCACGCTTTGGGGCTGAGCCAGAGTGAAAACTCAAAAAGTAAGAAGCATTTGACATTCAGAATCCACAAACTGCTCTGATTTTTGTTTGAGAATAATTTTCTACTTAAAGAGGCATTTTGAGTTTCCCATTCATTGATCACTTCTCTTTTTAAAATACAGCTCTTTTTAAAATATTAAACAATGGAAGGACTACAGGATTCCTGCCTTGATTTCAGTTTGATAATTAGGAATTACATTGATTATATCCCCAGGCTTATTTTTCCTCTCCATACAACTTTCCCTCTCTATTGCTCTTTCTCTATCTCCATATGTTTCCTTTTTTTAAAGAGATTAGATTTTCTGGAATATGAAAAATGGACCCCAAATAATAGTCTGGAGGCATTTCAACTATTCTTTTCATGAGTTTACTAAAAGGCAATGGCAACCAAAGGGTCAGAACCTTCTCTGTTCTCACCTAGTGAACATAGTGCTTAATTATGACTTGACTTCTGATTCAGAAATGCTGCAGAAATAGTTTGTGAGGAAAGGTTATGTGTCTAAATTATATGAATCAAATATACATCTATTTTGCATTTTAAAACATACATGCAAATATTACATATTTTTAATGATATGATAGGAAAGGCAGAAGTTAAAACTTCAAGCTTAAAACTAGGGGGGTTGACATGTTGCCCAGAGACAGACTTCACTGAAATACTTCGTTAGAACCATCTGTCAAGGCAAGAAATCAAAATACACAGAAGATGGGTGAACAAGATTATAGGAAGCCACTCCCAGAGCACTGCCTCCTAGGAAGTGTGAGCAGTACCCCTGTGGCTCTTTGGCTGCCAGAGAACCCCAAAAGGATGCTCAGACTTATATCCCTCCTATCACAGCAGGTAGGTAGGGGGATGTATGGGACAAGGGGCCTCTTTCTGTCCTTATACCAAAAAGTATGTTGTGGTTTTTCCCTTTCCTTCCTATGTTCAGTCTTTACCGTTTGCTGTTCTCTGGGCAAATGGAAGAGGGAAGATGATAACCTTTTTGAAAGAAGCTCTTGTCTTACAAGAGCTTTTGAAAGAAGCTCTTTGCCCTTAGTCCCCAAATAACTTTCAGGGAAAATGTTCTATGATCCTTTATTTGGGTTTTTGAAATTAAAGCAGCACAGCTTGACTTGTATTTTCTTAAAAAACTGGATGGGGGTCGGGGATGGGTATGTCAGCAAACTTTTTGCAAAGGGCCAGGGAGTAAATATTTTAGGTTTGAAGGCCGAATGGTCTCTGTCTTGAAGATTCAACCTGACATCTAACCTGAAAGCAGCCATGGACAATAAATGAATGAAAGTAGTACTGTTCCTATAAAACTTTATTTTTGGATGCTGAAACATTGTTTATACATTTTCTTCCAACCATTTAAAAATGTAAAAACCATTCTTGAGGCCATACCAAAGCAGACCAGATTTGGCACTAGACTGTATGGAGCTTACTGACCCTTGACTTAAATAAAAGGTAAAGTCTTTTACCCCAGAAAGCTTTAAAGTTAAGAATTATTGAAGGTAAGCAGATCCATATTACCTGCACTTTTGGAATTAAGTTTAGGTATAGGTTTTATCATCATTGGGATAATCTGATGGGTTGGGGATTCCAATTAAAATATAAAATTGATGTGATTTTAAGTTGAAAGTTGGATATTTACTGACCCTTATAAACAATAACAATGTTTAGAAAACCTTGAGAGTGTCTATAATTTGAATAATGCATAAGTTTAATTTGCATTTTTTATGTAGAAAGGATTTGTTTAGATAGTAAGTTTGGTCAGGCACTTGAAGTAAAGTTCATTGAATACATGTATAAATGGAATGTAGAATGCTTAAACAAATCTGATAAACTGAGGATATTTATTTTGTTCAACTTAAATTAAGCATTAATCAAAGAAGGAAAGGTTAAATTCTTTAGATACAGATTTATAAAAGGAGTAATATTTGTTATACTTTTTTAAAAGGTAATGAAAAAGATGTTTTAATTTATGTACCATTACCAAATTGATGTTTCTTAAAAATATAAGTAACTGAGACTAAACCTTTCTGTGCAAAAGCCTTTTTGGATTACATGATAATGAGCCCTTATGGACTATGATAATAAGAGGAACCCATATGGAGCACAATGACAAGAGGCCAGTAGGTACAGACAGGTAGAGTGGCCAGTCCATCCTCATAATCAAGGTGCTGCCCGTTTGCCAATTGGGCAACCAAACTGTATTGTGGCCCTGATGCTGCATTGGTACTATGTCTTTATAATGTACACTCTTTATCCAAAGCAATAAGCAAATCAATTCAAACTATTAACCAATCGAAAGTCACGGGCAGGGAAGGTCATAATGTTGCTTTTGAGCACTTTGAGGAAGGAAATCCACAAATGTGTTTTAGATCTTTAGCATGATACTTACCAAATGGCCCATACACAGATTTACCTCTGATTTGAGAAATGCCCTCTGCATAGAAATGTAGAACAGAAAAGTAGTGTCCATAAAAAGCTGTCACCAGACTAATCCTAAATCTTAACACGTTTTAGAATGAAGATCAGCAAACTACAGACTGCAGCAAAATCTGAACTGCCACTTGTTTTTGTATAGCCTTCAAACTGAAAATGGTTTTCATATTTTTTTAACCGTTAAATTCAAGAATATTTTTTTGACCCATGAAAAATATACAAATCAAATTTCAGCATCCATAATAGAGTTTTATTGGAATATAGCCATGCCCATTCACTGGCATTTTGTCTATCGCTTTGACAAGAGGAGAATTGAGTAGTTGCAACAGATGCTCTATGGCACGCAACACCTAAACAATTTACTATTCGATCCTTTACAGAGAAAGTTTGCTAACCATGTTCTCTGCAAGACAATATCATCTCCAGTAAGTTAATATACTGGGTGGACGATTTATGACTACAACATATTTTTTATCCCAGGAGGCCTGAGATGACTTGGTGGCAGAGTTTTTTTTTTTTTAATACTTATTGTCAAATTGGTTTCCATACAACACTGTGCTCATCCCAACAGGTGTCAGAGTTTTAAGAGAATGCTACAGCCTCTTGGGCTGCAAACATGCAGAGTGGGTCTAGCACACAGGTATTCCTCATCCATATTATTTAAGTGGGATTTGTTTCTCCTAAGATTGTTACTCTCGAGTTAGCAACAGGTTATAGCTAATTTCTTACCTTTTGCTCTCATAAAATTTTAGTATTTCATCTGACTCAAAAGACACTTTAGTCCTAACTCTTCAGATCTCGAATACCTCTTAGACCCTGTCATCTTCAAAGAGGGTTCGGAAGATGCCTGTTCTTCATTTAGTATAGGGGTGTAGCCTACCTTCCCTCCTAGGAACCACCAGATTATATGCCAGTCAACACATAACAGCCCAGATTGCAAAGATGAATTTACTGTAAAGATAATAAGGCATAAGCTTTAGGGCCTTTTACCTGGATAGGCCCCTTCATGTGCTCACGTGCTTTTATTTGTATCAGAAAAGTAAGATTTTTAACTCTAATCCTTTGTGATTAGTGTCTCATTTCACTTAGACTTTCTCTCCACCTCTCATTTTCTCTTGTCTTGGAAAAGGCCAAAGGTCTTTAGGGAATCCAATACCCAAAGGGAAGTGAAATTTTGGGCATGTTTACTTTGAGTTAAATGGGATTGTGTTCATATAACTTAAGGTCATAACTAGCTGTCTCCTACCCACTATGCTAACATAATGACTTTGCAGAAAGGAAAACGTAACATGATGTAAACACCCCATGGCACCCAGGTCCAGAAGTAGTTTTAAAGGAACAAGGTTTGAAATGTATGAAGCCAGACGCTATACTAAAGAATATTCTTCATATCATCAGATATATGTAATTGTAAGCAAAAAGTTTATTTCTCTTCACCATCTAGTCAAAACAGACATTTGCTGCTGTTAGGAATATGTTTCATAGTGAAGCACATACAATTATAAATGCACAGTATATATTAAGTGAAGTAAAACTTCTATGTTTTTAGAATTTATTTTTCAAAGAATAAACCTGTAGCACTTCTGCAAGCAATGAGTATATTTGTGTGAGAGGCCATATGTTTTATTTATCCCAATGTATCATATCCAATCTAAGTAGTGTACCTAGCACATTTTGGCCTGGTTAGTCTGGTGGTTCCAGACAAGATGTTTTGTGAAACTACCACTGACTGAGTTAATCAGCCTGAAGAAACCGATGTTTCTGTGACAAAACTTTATTCATTAATGAGTCAATGATTGCCATATGAAAGTAACTTGATTACATACTTTTGTAGCTCAATACAAAGTACCAACAATTTTTTTAAGTTTATTTGTTTTTTATTTTGTGAGACATGTAGAGAGCAAGAAGGGGAGGGGCATAGGAAGAGAGATACTAAACACCAAGCAGGCTCTGTGCTTTCAGCACAGAGTCTAATGTGGAGCTCCAACTCATGAGCCATGCATGAGATCATAACCTGAGCTGAAATCAAGAGTTGGACGCTTAACTGACCAACCCAGGCACCCCAAATCATCAATTTTTAAATGCAGTTGAATTTGCTTTTTTGACTGTGTTAATTTTGTATATTTTTAAAAGAGGACACCTCAAAATTGTATGAGTTTCAGGTCCCACAAGACCCGGATCTGCCCCGGACATGCCCACCCACCTGATCCTTCCCCCCACCCCCATATGCCCTGGTTTGTCCACTCGCTCTACCCTATTTTCTAAATAATAAAAGCACGTATTTATGAAGAAAGAAGTGGGTAGAGAAGAACCTCTACTGTTACTATGAATCTTACTCGCTACATGTCTATTCCTCCTTGTCTCCTCTGATGCCGGTTAATTATTCCCACTCATGTTTCAGCTTATCAGTGCAGGTGGTCTTACCTTTTCATGCCAGGCCACTATATAGGTTGCTGAGTGGCTTATGGAGTGGCCACCCTTCTATTCCAACCAATAGCCATTCTTATGTAAAGAACAAACTGTGCCTCCCCAGCAATTTCGGATCTCATTTAATATCTCCAGTACATGAATATGAAAGAGACTTGAAAGGCAGCATTAAGTGTTCTGCTGAAATTAGAGATCATTTAGTGGAACCACTATACACATTCCCTGCATTTCTCCAGCAACTCTGGCTCTTTGGGTATAAAGATGGAGAAGGTAAATTGAAGCATTGGTTTAAGGTTAGGGGTTTGGTGGTGGAGGGTGCAACAGCATGCAGTTTTATGGTGAGATTATTGTAAATGCTGACAACCACAGTGTCCAGTTTGGGTAAAGAAAGAGTGGGGGCTGAGAGGGAGCTGGAAGTCTGGAGAAAATAGAGGGATCTAGGGCCTAGATATTGAAATGAGATTAAAACTCAGACTGGTGAAAGTGTGGTTACAAATTTTGTGGTTCAAGAGTGGGAAACTGAAATTTAAGATGTTGGAGGTGTTAGAAGCTATGGTCCTTAAAGTGGATGTCTGCCATGAGTGGAGATTTGGGTCATGAGAGTAGAGAAGGTGGAAGCTTTGGTGTCAATATGGACATTGATAGTTTCTAGGTGGTTGTCTGAAGGTGGGTGCTGAGACTATAAAGAGGTGCCCCATCTCAGGGCATGAGGGAAAGTGACTGCAAGGTCAGTACAAGGCAGCAGTGAGTCCAGGCAGATGGTGATACATCCAAATAACATTATCTTTGGAGGAAGATGCTCTCCTTCTGCAAGAAAACTAAAGAGTAGTAGTATTGAAGCAACAGTGAGGAACAGAGAGAATGCCAAGCAGGAGAACTGTGAACGATTGGCTCTTCTCTCCCTTGAGATTTGAGCTCTTTTATATCCAGAGGTGAGAATTTGCTTTTTCCCTGGAAGGTTCTTCAAAAGCCATTTGGGTGTCAGGCAAAGAAATGAAAATCATGAGTCAATTGTAACAATATATGAGTGAAATTCTCTCTGAAAATTTAATTTCACCTTGGCAACAGCCGAGGAAGGGTTCACTTGTCATAGTGACCCTTGTTATCTAAGTATTTGCAGGAGGCATTCTCTAAAGTGGCACATGAGGAGCCTGATACTCTCTGAAAACTCCGTCAAAATGAAGATGACATTTCATTTCAAAGACCGTCTCCTCTCCCTGAGAGGGTGTCTGAGGCAAACCTGCATTAGAAACCAAACCACGTTTTTAGAGTAGACCCCCAGGTAGTTTGATCAATCCTAACTAATGATTTGTCCATCCTGTTTTCCCTTGGAAAACACTGATAGCAATTTGGCAAGTAACCACCATTGAATTTACAGTCCTAAATGTCTTTTTTCAAAGCAGTTTTCTCCTTTGAAAACCAAAGAGAGTGGTATTTTTGTACAGGACTGTGGCTTCTTACCCATTAGCCACTCTGTTTTTCTGTTTCTGGAGTGTCTTGTGCTAGCCGTGTCCCTCGTAAGCAGTGCAAGGTGCTTCCTTTGAACTATCTTGTCAGCAGTAAGGGAGGCCCTTAGCCTAATAGAGGACTGACTAAAGGACAGACTTCAAAGTGAGTGTCATTTTCAGAAATATGTACACTCTACCAGATCTGTATGGGGTTTTTTAATCACATGCTGACAGAACATTCCTCATCATTTTTGTTTTTCTGTGTCCCATTATTCTTCCAGTCTTCCTCCTTTGAAGTGTTTACACACAGTCTGTACATCTGGGTTCTGAAGGGGATTCTGCAGTCATTTACAGCATACCTAACAGAGCAAAACCCTCAGGGCGGGTGGGGAAAACCATGGCATTGTCCCAGATCTTCTCTCTAATTGCCTCTCACCTGCTCTCCATTATCCAATATATTTAATATGTTTTGGGGTCATGCTGATTTAGATATCTGTCTCTAGCTTTAATTCATATGGCATGGCTTATCTGATCAAATGTTACATACTAAATGTTTAGAAGACCACACTGTGATTCTTAATTCATTTCTCAGTAAATATTTTTTGACACTGAGTCGACTAATTCTTTTGAAATTCTTCTAAAGGACATTACTCTTGTTTGCGATGATTGTTTTGATCATTGTTTAATTAGGATGGGCATAATGCCACACTATGGCTCATTTTACGTTTAAAAATAGAATTGGCAATTTTACTAATTAAAATACATCAGCATCATACTTAATGTGTAAAATGAGCTGAATGAAGCCTTCTTACATTAGAAAATTCACTTTATGCAAGAATAGTGCTTGAAAACAGACATATCCATTCTCATGGATAATGGGCATAATCATTTTACTGATATGGTGGTTATAAGAGCATTCTGTGCATTTAATTCAGCTCTATGCTGATCTTCTTAGGATCTCGAGAACTCATTTATGTAAGAGAAGAATTAAGTTTTATATAAGGGTATATTCTTGAGGCACAAGTAGGAAGCCTCAATTAAATAAACTAACATCTTAAATGCAGTCCTTTCTGTAAAGCATCAAAACACCCAAATAGCTTTAGTGGCCACTGACTAGCTTGCATTACAGTGGAAGCACAAGCTACCTGCCCCACTCCCCCAACAAAAAGCTTCAGGAGAGTAAAAGAAGAATAATAGGCAGAAAATAGAGAAATCTGGGTTTAACCACTATATTTTTCAGCTAGCTTTACTTCTAGAGCCAGAGACGAATTGCATGTTTTTTTTTTCTGTTTTCTACACCTACAATTTTTCTTGGCACCAAAATTATAAACTCTTCTGGGGGCAGTCACGTCATTTTTTTCAACATTAAGTGCTTACCATGTAGCAGATGCTTTTCTGAGTACTGGAGGTACAGCTGTGAACAATTTAGGCAATGCCCCTGCCCTGGGACCTCTTAACGGACATTCAACACAAGTAATTTGAGCCAGTAAAACACTATAAAATGCTCCACCATACTAAGGGCTTTGAAGAAGTGGTTCACCAATGAGCTCCCCAAACCCCAAAATATGAAAGACTTCCACCCCAGGATGACTGCTTCAGTCATGGAAGGGGCAGTGGATAAATCATTCTAACTGTGCCCCCAGAGAATGCTGTGGAAATCAGTTCATATTAGCACCAAAGACAGTCCTGAAAGCTATGGGCTAAATATTCAGAATTGCAGCTTTAGAGGGAAGGTGTAGAAACAAGTTGGGAAAAAGTGGCCTTACTCTAAGGGACAGGAGTGAGATTTTAAGGCTGAGTCAGATCTCTTTGTACCCACTCCCTCTGAGCTCCACAGCCTGCCTTGTGTAATGCTAATCAAGAAACGGAACTCGATATAAAATAATTTCTTCTCCTTACCTGAAGCCTGAATGGACTAGTCTAGTAGGCTCCCCAGCTGAAGTATCTTAGCAAGAATGACCTCCCTGGGGCACCTGAGTGGCTCAGTCGGTTAAGCAGCTGACTTTGGCTCAGGTTATGATCTCACGGTTTGTGAGTTCCAGCCCTGCATCAGGTTCTCTGCTGACAGTGGGAAGCCTGCTTCAGATCCTCTCTCCCTCTCTCTCCCTCCCTCCCTCCCTCCCTCCCTCCCTCTCTCTCTCTCCCCCTCTCTCCCCCTCCCTCTCTCTCTCTCCCCCTCTCTCCCCCTCCCTCTCTCTCTCTCCCCCTCTCTCCCCCCCTCCCTCTCTCTCTCTCTCTCTCTCTCTCTGCCCCTCTCCTGCTTGCCCCCCGCCCCCATCTCAGAAATAAACATTAAATAAAAAAAGACCTCCCTGAAAGAATTTCAGAGCTATACTTTCCCATTTTCTATCCAAAAATTTTAGGGATAAAATTAATCGTAATAGCTAACCTCCCTTGAGTTCTTATTTGCCAGGCACTCTGGATTTTTTTCTTTTTTTACAAAATGATCTAATTTAATGCAAAAATCTTAAGTGTCAAATGCTACTAATAATTCCAGGATTACAAAGCTAGGAGGCAGCAGAGCAATGATCCAAATGCAACTCCGGAAGCTGGCTCCAGGCCTGTGTTCTCAGACACCAGAGTTCATTTCCACGGGAGCAGTTGCTTAGTGCATATATTTTTACAGTTCCTGTTTTAACTAAAGAAAGCATCATTTCACATCCTGTTTAGCACTGGGTTTTAGTATTTTGTCATTTAGTATTTTTTGACTCCATTCAGTTCTATAAACATTCATTGAGCAACTACTCCGTGCTCATCACAGTGATGGTTGCTGTGAGAATACAACATCTGCCCCAGAAGAGCTTGCCACCGTGTGGGTAAAGCACAATGTATAGAGAGGAAAGAGCCATACCATTGCAATATATTACATCAGTTATAAGAAGGTATGATACCAGCTGCACGTATAATTCATGAACACACGCAGAGTAAGGAGCTGCATTGAAAGTGGTGTTGGTCTAAGGACAATTTATCGGGAAGTTTTTGTGCTCTCAAACGTCAGCGCTGGCAATGGTGATTGGTTCACACATCCTTTTCAGGCTGGAAAAAGCACGAATTTTGAACAAGACCTGAGCAAAGTATAGGGCTTTGAGTGCTTGAGTGGAATGTGCAAGGAACAGAGACATGGAGAAGAAAGAATAGAAGTACAGCAGGAGGAAAGAAGTTATAAGAAGCCAAAAGGTGTAGGTCTATTGACGTGTTTCTACTAATGAGGTCAGAAGGGCCTAGGTGGGGAGAATTGGAACTTAAGGCTCTCCTTCACAGAACCACAGTGACTTTCAGTTTCCCTAATCAGTACTAACACGGTTCCCCTCTCTCTGCCAGACACTGCATCTCAGAGGAGTCTTTAACTTTCTAGCGACCACCTGGCATCTAATGGTTTTAAACCTGTAGAATTTACCTGAACAAATTCTCACTTGCTCACATCCTTTTCTTCCAACAGCCAGCCCACTACTCTTATCTGGATAATTGCTAACATCTTCCTAACTGCTCCACCTTTTTCAGGGTCACTCTGAACCAAACCCAATCCCTCTACACAACACAGACCACCTTCTCTAATGCATGGTTCACATCGTCACTGTCCACATCTTTGTCGTCATCATTGCAAGCACTGCCGTGTGGCAGGAACTATGCCAAACCCTTTACATATATAACTACATTAATTTTCAAACACACGAACATCAGCTTTATTCTTATTTTACAGATGAAGAAACTGGGGCTCACACAGTCAAGAGTCACATTATTAAAGACAAAGTCAGCATTTGAATCCTGGTCTAACTCTAGTGCCTGTCTTAGCAACTTTTCTACATCCTACTTCCCTGTTCAAAAACTTAGTTTGTAAGGCGGTAGGGAAGTACTAAATGTGTTTGAACACACTGCTTTTTTTACATAAAGTTTCCTTCTTGGGGCCACCTAAGTGGCTCAGCCAGTTAAGTATCAGACTTTGGTTCAGGTCATGATCTCTTGGTTCATGAGCTCGAGCCCTGCATCAGGTGAGCCCGGCTTCTCTCTTTCTCCCTCTCTTTCCCTCTCTGCCCCTCACTCGCATATGTGCTCGCTCGCTCTCTCTCAAAAAAGTTTCCATCTAGACCTTTCTACCTATCTAAATTCTCCCCAAATTCCATCTCCTCCATGAAGACTTTTCTAAGTGTAAAACATACTTAATGCCTCTATGCCCAACCAGATGGTGGTAACATCTGCGTTGAAAAGAAAAGCAGAATAGTACAAGTGAGAGTATGTTTTTCTAATTGCTTTTATTTTGAAACAATCTTAAATTTACAGAAAACTTGGTAGTACAAAGGGTCTTTTCCCTGAACTATTTGAAAGTAAGTTGCTCCATTACACTGAACACTTTAGAGTATACTTCCTCCAAACAAGGACATTCTTTCTAACAGGACCCTCGTGATCAGAAATTAACACCGGTACCTTTCCACCATCGAATCTTCAGACCTCACTCAACTTGTTTTCCCCCAATAAATAACATTCTGCATAGTAAAAGCACCTGGGACAGAATCCCATGACTGGATTTAGTTTCCCTCAGTCTGAAATCAGGCTTTCTTTGACCCTCACAACCTTGATACTTTTGAAGATTCCAGGCCAGTTATTATGTAGAGAGTTTCTCAGTTTGGGTTTGCCTGATGTTTCCTCATGACTAGAATATGGTTGTGCTGCTTTGGCAGGAATATCAGAGAAGGCTGCTGTGTTCTCCATGTTTCTATCCCGGCTGGTTCAAGTTTCAGTGTGTTCCTTGGCTGATGATGGTCACAGTGATTACCTGATTGATTGAGAAGGTGTCTGCCAGGCTTCTCCACTGTTTTCCCACTTTGTAGGGAGGCACTTTATAATGTCCCATTTCTCATAAAACTTTTATTTGCCAATCTACATATTTACATTAATAGAAATTAATGGCTTATTTTTATTCAATAGAGTGAATCGATTATCATGCTATCCTATTAAATTGATGCTAAATTTGTCCTCTATTCGGCCAGGGGGAGCCCCTTTAAGTTAAGTTGGCTTCTCTGCCTTTTGATATGTTCCATTCATTTTTTTGAGCTACTTTCTTTCTAGCACAAAAGGAAGTGATCAACTGATGATGTATTTTCCTTGCCCCAGCCTTGGAATTAGGCATTTCTCAAAAAGTCCTGGTTCCTCTTATTGGGAAATATGGCATTTAGAAGCCAAGGTCTGGGTACCAGGTGAGCTCACTAATACCAGAGCTAGGAAACACATGTGCATAAACATGTGTATACATTCTGATATTTACATGAATATTTATTTTTGTATCTACTTTTCCTTATTTATATGCCCCTTTGGCACTGAGAAACTGGACTCCCATTATTTGAAATACATTTACTTATTTGACCAATCCCTAGTATGTAACCCATTCCCACCACTCACCTGCTTTTACAAACACATATCCCAAATGCCCTCCTCACTCTATTTGGACCCTAAAACCCTAGCCAAGCCACCACCGAACATGTGGAAATCCTCCTTAATGTCCTGAAGACACCCTCATGACCCTGCCCAGGTTCTGAATTTTCACACCCCGTGCCCAAACAAAGACTCCTACCTTGCTTTGGCCAACCTTGTGACTTTAGCGATGAATTGTCCAGGAAGGGAAAGGAATAGGAGAAAGAGGAAAAGAAAGCAAGCGCATACTTTGAAGTAAAATAAATCTTTTAGCCCTTATTGCCACTTAAGCACTTCATGAACTCTGATGAGCTACTGACTTTCTCTGAGCTCTTTTTCCTAAGAAGGCACATGGCATAGTCCAAAAAAAAAAAAAAAGACTGGATTTAGTTAGACCTGGGTTTGAAACTTGGGTCTGCCACTCTCTTAGTCTATTTGGGCTGCTAGAACAAAACCCCACAGACTAGGTAACATGTAAACAGAAGACATTTATTTCTTACAGTCCTGGAGACTGGGAGTCCAGGATCAGGGTGCCAGCATGGTCACATTCTGATTAAGGGCCTCTTCTAAGTTGCAGATTGCCAACTTCTTACTGTGTCCTCACTTGGTGGAAAGGGTCTCAAGAGCTTTCTTGGGTCTCTTACATAAAGGCACTAGTCCCATTCCTGAGTGCTCCACCCTCATGGTCTTACCATCTCCCAAAGGTCAAATACAGTCACATTGGGTGTTACTATTCCAACCTGTATATTTGGGACAGAGTTACAAACATTCATACCATAGCAGCCACTGACTAGTCCTTTGACCTTGGGTAAATCACTGGCACTCATTTATAAAATGAGGGTTGTTGTGGAGATAAAGTGTGATCATGTATACAAAGCACCTGTCACTGGTAGAAATTTGTTGCTATTGTTATCTGTAATGGAGATACCAAGGTCTCTGTTCTAGGATTGCTGTGAGGACTCATGATAAGAGATGTGAAGTGCTGACATGTAATAAATGCTTACTATATAATAGCTGTTATGTGCCACAAAGGAGACATAAGTAATGTATCTGCCTTGTAGTTATTTTTGCACATACATTTTCTCAATTAGGTTGTAATTTTTTGAAAGCAGGAATTTTATTCTCATTTTGTATCCTTGGCAATGCCTAGTGGATTTCTTGGTATGTATTTTTTCACTAAACAGAGAGCTTTAAATCACCAAGATTAAAATTTAGGAGTTTTGTTCTACAGTAATTTGTAGTAATTATACATCTGAGGGTATTGTAGAGACATCAAAAGTGTTGCTATAAATGAATTAGATAGTTAAATTTAAGATGAATTACAATAAGAATTGAAAGAGGAGATTTAGAAATTGTCTATTAGGTCAACTATATAGAATCTTCCATATTTGCATGTTTACAATGTGGTTTCAAATAATCAAGGTTTGATGCAGCAAATAATTTGTTTAATTTTTTTAAGCTTATTTATTTTTGAGAGAATCCCAAGCAGGCTCAGCACTGATAGCACTGAGCCTGACATGGTGCTTGAACTCACGAACCATGATCATGACCTGAGCAGAAACCAAGTTTCAGACCCTTAACCGACTGAGCCCCCCAGATGTCTCAATAATTATTTGCTTTGAACATGGGTGGAGAAATATTTTTATTTGTAATGCCTGGGTGAACAAGGGTCTAGGACTGAGCAGAGGGTAGCATAAAAGCACGGAATCACAAAACAGGTGGTTAAAGGGGATCTAGAAGGAAAATGGAAGATGCCCTAGTAGTCCATTTCCTGGCCTAAGGATCTGGTGTGAGATGGTCACTTAGGATGTCAACACTCAAGTGAAAAAGTGAAACAGCTCAAAAGTTGGTAAAACTCCATTTCCTCCAGTTCCACCCTTTCTCCTCCATGTGAGCCTCTTCTTATAAAAGAGAATGAGCAGTGATTCTAGAGCCCCTTCTTCTCTTCTCCATTTAACAATATAGTTTATTACATGATACAAAAGCTTTCCCAGGGTGCCTGGGGGCTCAGTTGGTTAAGCTTCTGACTCTTGGTTTGGGTTCAGGTCATGATCTTATGTTGATGAGATCAAGCCCCACATTGGGCTCTGTGCACTGACAGCACAGAACCTGTTTGGGTTCATTTTCTCTCTCTCTCTCTCTCTCTCTCTCTCTCTCTCCCTCTCCCCCCCCACTCTCTCTCCCCCCCCACTCTGTCTCCCCCCCGCCACTCTCTCTCCCCCCCCTCTTTCCCCCCCACTCTCTCTCCCCCCCACCCTCTCTCCCTCTCTCCCTCTCTCCCTCTCCCCCTCTCTCCCTCTCTCCCCCTCCCTCCCTCCCTCTGCCTCTCCCTGGCTCACACGCATGCTCTCTCTCTCTCTCTCTCTAAACAAATAAATAAATAAATAAATAAACAAAATTTTAAAAAAGCCTTTTACTTTCCACAGGGGCCATTGTTCTGTACCCCTAGGAAGATCAAAGGCCTTACAGAGTACTGTCAACTAATCTACTTCTGAAAGCTTTGTATTTCTTCCTAACACATACCTATACTAGAGGGTAGGAAGTCTGAGAAATCCAAGTTTGAGAAAGTGGAGCTTTGTCCTACTGAGGGAGACTGTAAATCAGATGAGCAATACTAAATGCCCCGAATGATGGAGCCTAGCAAGCACTGTCAAACAAGCATCATTTCTTTCATAATTATAGTGTCCTCTCCATCTCGCTGTGCAATGGTTTAGAACCAGAGTCCTGCCAAAAGTACATCTGGGAAACCAAGGATATTTTTTGGTCCAGATCATCAGCAATAGAAAGTCCTAGTGTAGAATCATGTGTTCTTGATACTACATATTTCCCATTTTGTCTCTTTCTCTAAATGACTCAAAGCATGATGTCTGTGGTTGTAAGCTGTGATGTAAAAGGTATTTATACTGAGTTTTGTCAAGGCCTTAGAAATCTGAACAGAATAAATAAGTAAGCTTGCCTGTATTTCCACGCTTGGAAAATTTGAATAGGCTTGGGATATTGACAGTGAAGAAAGTCAATTCTGTTCCTATAAAATGATAGTGACAGAACATGAGCAGAAATCTGAAGACAATTTAGAAATCTAAATCTTATACTTCAGAAGGGCATGATTGTAGGGTATTGTGGCCATGGAGCAGTGGGTTTTTTGTGATCAGGCTGGTAACATCATCCTGAGATTGAATTTACAGATGAGACTTGCCTAGTTAATTTCTTCTACCCAGTTACCTATGTGTGTTTGGTGGGCGTGGGGGGGAAGATAAATACTCTCAGTGGAAGAAGTAGAAGACTTGAATAATCTATCAGTTAGGAAATCACTTCCTGCATGATGAGATAAATTTTTTTTTATCAATCCTAAGTCACATATATAAACAGTAAATGGTTTAGAAACATATGATTGGTACAGCTCTGGTACAACAAGACTGTGCCAACATATAGGGGCAAAAAGAAATTTCAGCTGACTCTTAATGAAACATAATTCTCAGGGTGTCCTGGTGGCTCAGTTGGTTGAGCATCCAACTTCGAGTCAGGTCATAGTCTCACAGTTCGTGAGTTCAAGCCCCATATCAGCTGGCTGCTGTCGGTGCAGAAGCTGCTTTGAGTCCTCTGTCCCCCTCTCTCTCAGCCCCTTCCCTGCTCATGCTGTCTCTCTAAAAAATAAACATTTTTCAAAAACAAACCACAATTCTCAAAAAGTATAATATAGTAAATCAGGCCCAAGCATTGATTTCATGACACTGTAATAGTCAACCCTCTGATGCAAGGGGGCCTCAGATATATTTTGAAAAGCAAGGGAGTCCATGTTAGTACAGTGAAGCTTGTTGGGTCACTATAATTTGACAGGGCTTCATTAAAGTTTTTCAAATTCATTGACTTGGACTTGGCATTAAAATTTTGCTCGCTTGACAAAATTATACCTTTTTCCTTTTGAGCCAGTGTTCAAGGCATGTTTACAGACCCTTTTAGGCTCATGATAGGAGTGTGACCAATTGGGATGAACAGCTGTAAGCATACAAGACTTGTGATGTGTGTTGCTAGGATCAAACACATTGTAGAACAGTTTGCAACAGCTCTTTTTTGCTCTGACAAGGTCTTGCATTAAACTATGCTTAACCCCCCTGCTGCTGATCTTTTTCCAAGATGACTTACCATAGCACATGAGTGGTCCACCCTATGAAGATAGTTGACCATTTGCTCAGAGTAGGCACAGAAGAATAAAAATGTTATATTTAGGTCTTTGAGCTTCTGGGTTCCTTTGAAGGATAAGGGTAATCAATTTGAATTGATTTACATATTTTAGTACCAAAAGCTAAATTTACTTTTTATTCAGTAGATACTTAAAGAGGTAGGGTAATCAATATGAGAGAGAGAAAAAAATGAATGCTCTTATGAGCTTATCTTCTAGTCATGGAGAAGAAAATAGATAAATGAAGAAGTAAACTAGTTATAGACTGTGGTAAATGCTGTGAAAGAAATAAATAGGATTAAATAGAATGGGAGTCTTGTAAAGTTCAGGAAAGTCCTTAAGGTGATAAGAAGGTTATAACTTGTCATACAAAGGTCTGAAGAGAGAACATTTTAGGCAATGATCATTGTAAGTGCAAAGGCAGATTTGCCTATCTGAGCTTAGGTGTTTGGACAGGAATAAAGCTAGTCTAGCTAGAATATAGAGTAAATGGAAGGGAGAAGCAGTAAGAGATCTGAGAGTCACAGTGCTGGGAAAGTTCATACAGGACCTTGAGGAAAGGATGAAAATTTGGACTTTTGTTTTGAGGTCAGTAGGAAGCCATTAAGAGTTTATAAAAGATATGAGGTGGTCTAAAGAAGAGCCAATTAGCACATGTTTTGTATGTTACACGTATTATATACTGCATTCTTACAATAAAGTAAGCTATAAGACCATGTTATTAATAAGAGAAAATACATTTACAGTACTGTAGTCTTTTTATAAAACACACACACACACACACACACACACACACACAACGTAGACCCACGCAGTTCCAACTGTGTTGTTCAAGGGTCAAGTGTATCAGACTTGAGAAGTTTGCAGAAAGGCTCCCAAGAAAAGGCACTCCTTGGCTGATACTAGTACCCTAGGAGCTTTGAGCAGCCACCCTGCAGAGCTGAGATCAAATCTCTGAGGATGGAGGGATTTGCTGCCAGATGGTGCTGGTCATTCTGAAGTTTCACAATGACACCGTTTCTGATATGGTAGGAAAAACTGCAGAGTGAATCCGACTACTACTATTGGAAACAACAGATACATAAGGGGCAGCAACTACATCTGTAAGGAGTAAAATGGGAGCTGCACGCATTACTTCCACTCATACCCTGTTGGTCTAATAAGCATAATAAACTGGTTTAAGAATAAATACGACTAATTCTTAGCATGCAACTCATGGTGAGAGCAGAGATGCAAAGATCCTTTGTAGAGAATAACCTACAGGCTTGAAGCATCCAACAAGTCTTGGGCTCTAGTTGCTTCCTTTCCAGAGAACATGGAGACTGCCCATTAATCTGGCAATTGGTTAACTGCAGTACAATCAAGTTTGTTCAGGACACTCTCTGACTTCTGGAGGTGCTCAAGCTTCACTATTTGTCCCTATCTCCAAAAGCAAAGAATCCTTTTATGATCCAGAGATAAAATGTAGCCCTCAAAGAGTTACAAACGTAAGGGGACAGATAAAGAACCATAAATGGGGCTTAACGGGATTTAAAGCTCTTTTGAATTATCCTGTCTTTCCCCATGCTTGCAGGGTCTGGCAGGAATGGGTAAGGACATACAGAGAAAGGTGGCTCAGCTTCAGGCCTTAGCAGGAAAAGAGCCTTATTCTCCTTCCATAGTCCAAGTGGTAATCTCAAGTGCCAGGATCAGATAGGGTCCTATGACAAAGAGCCTAAGCAACCAGGTTTTTGGCCTGGTTTTTGTCTGGGTTTTGTGAAAATGGAAACAAAAGGAGTTGAACATTCAAAAATGGCCCCTTTCAGTTTGCCAAAGTCTGAGTCCAGGTAAGGATTTGGGAAGAGAACTCTAGCTTATAGTAGAGCATGATTTTTTTCCCTGGAATGTGTTCATAGCAGTGGTGCTTTTGTATGTGTAGTGAGGCTAACCTGGGACTATACTTCTCAGAATTCCCATCCAGTTCTGAGTTAGGACTGGCCACAAAAAATTGTTGAAGATAAGCAAGACTGAGGTAAAGCAGGAGCCAGATGGCTCTGAGGTCTGAGCTGGGGGACAGGCACCTGTAGCAGTTCCCCCTCACTGTGTCCATGGGGCAGCAGCCTGGCCCACAGCTTCTCATGTCCCGTGAATCTCCTCCCTCACCTTCTTCAAGTTCTGTGTAGGTGCACTCGCAGGTCTTTAACACAGAATGTCAGCTCCTTCTGCAGATACCCACGTGGTAGAGGCCCAAGGCAGTAGGGGACAGGAAGGTTCCACTTTGTCCTCTCCCTCCTCCAGCCCTGCTGACCTGCAGTGGCTCCAGGCTTACCAGGAGATCAGAGGCAACACCCTGTGACAGACTCGTTCCCCAGTTCCCACAACTGCATAAAGTCTAGCTGCTATAATAAATTGCTTTTCTCATATCACTTGAACTTTATTTTGTGTGTGTGTGTGTGTGTGTGTGTGTGTGTGTGTGTGTGTGTGTTTACTTCTTGCGCACAGTTCATCCACAGCTCTCTGTTCGGCATCATCTTGATTCTGATTCTGAGACCCAGGCTGAAGGAGCCAGTCTCTGTTTAGAATAATGCCGGTCATCATGACAGATGGGAGAGAGGGAACCAAACACTGCTCTTAAGGCTCTGCCTGGCAGGGACTCCTACCACTTACCCTCCCACTTCCTTAGCCAAAGCAATTCCAACAGAAATGCATCATTTGAACAGAAAAAAAGGGTGAATGTGATACAATTTGTTTGTTGGTTTTTTCCTTGGCACCAAATACATGTCGTTTTTCCGTATCAGTTCTGTTCCCCAACATCAACGGGGTGTCCAGAAGTTCAGTTCAATTCTGACCCTAACTCCTGGAGTTACTACAGACCCTTCAGGTTAAGGGCCCAGTGCCACGAGACTGGGCCACCTTCAGTTACAGTTGGAGTTCCCAGACTACCCACACTTCTGCCCGGCCAATTACAAATTCAGGGGTGCCTATGACCCCCTCCTCAGGTTTGATGATTTTCTAGAATGACTCACAAACTCAGGAAAGTACTTTAATTACCAAGTTATTATAAAGGCTGCAACTCAGGAACAGCCAAATGTATTGGACAAGCGATGGGGGAGGGAGCCCTTCTGTGCACTCTCTGAGCACACACTCCACCCTCCTAGCCCTTAAGCAAGTTCACCAACTTGGAAACTCTCCAAACCCCATCATTCAGGAGTTTTAATGGAGATTTCTTTACAGAGGCGTGATTGATTAAATCAATGGCCCTTAGCGATTGAACTCGATCTCCAGCTCTTCTCCCCTCCCCAGAGGTCAGGGAGTGAGGCTGAAAATTCTAATCTCTAATCACATGGTTGATTTTTCTGGCAACCAGCCTCTATCTGAAGCTGTTTATACCCCACCCCCACCATGAGTCCTCATCAGCATACAAAAGATAATATGTTGTAAGGGTTTTAGGAGCTCTGACAAGAACCAGGGACAAAGACCACGTATTTATTTTTTGTTATACCACACTACGTCACAATTGTTAAGTACACACACACACACCACTCTTCAGGAATCTAGCATGGTTGGCAGAAAGTGAAGGATTCAGGTTTGCACATCACCATGGTCTCTCTCACAAATGATTATGTTGTTTACTCAGCCCTGTTTGGGGGACCTGAATTGAGCACACACACTGTCTTTGGGGTTATTTTAAGACCAAGTCATTATTTTATCTTTATTTTTAGTAGTTCTCCTTTGGGACTAAAATGTTATATTTTACTTCAGCTGCAGGATGGTAAAATATCTGAGAAAAGAATGAGCCGAATATTGGTTCATTTCTGAATCTTGATACTCAAGAGGAAAATGATTTTTTTTTTTTTGGAACTCTAATGTCTCAAAAATAGACAAACTTTAAAGTGGCTGTGAGGAAGTGATATTGCAGGTGCTTGAGAAATGAAGGACTGTTCCAGGTTATTCCCTGTTTGCTCATAAAACCATAAGTTGTAGTTTTTAGCTATGGTATAATCAATATCCCTTATGTAATGATGTTACCAGAAGGCTTCTCCTTGTGTTTCAAACAAAATTAACTTGAGAACTTATAAGCTCATTACTCTTTACCTGTGAAATTGTTGATCTACTTTTTTCCTCCCAGGCTTCAAACTTATTGAGCATATGAACTGTATCTTGTTCATTTCTGTATGCCCAGGAGTTATGACAGTGCCTCTCCTAGAGAAGATGCTCAGTAAGTGCTTATTTGATGACCACATGTTACCTATTTTAAGATGCACATTGTTTTCACATTTTAACATCTCTGCAGTTGGGATGTCTTAAAATTGATAATGCTCTAAGTCACTGCCAGCCAGGTTTAAAAATCTTCAACTGATACCTCCTGATAAAATCAAGAAAGCACCAAACTCACAACATATTAAATTTGATGAAGTATTAACAGGTTACTTTCCTTAAGTTGTTTATTATAGTATCGGTTCAAATGTATTTCATAAAGGGGTGCTATGAGTATGACCCTCAATATCCTTTTTACAATTTTACAACCTCAAAAATTATATACTTTAATTCAATTTGTTGTTAGTTTTTATTATTATTACTCGTAAGTTCAAATAAAAATGGAATTCGGGGCACCTGGGTGGCTCAGTCAGTAAAGCATCCGACTGTTGATCTCACGGTTCGGGAGTTCAAGTCCCGCATGGTGCTCTGCACTGAGAGTGCGGAGCCTGCTTGGGATTCTCTCTCCTCTCTCTTTCTGCCCCTATCCAGCTCGTGCTTGCTCGCATGCATGCTCACTCTCTAAATAAATAAACAAACTTTAACAAAAAATGGAACTCTACAAGTGGAGTTTTATCATTTTAACCAAGTTAATTACCTTTATTCTGCCCTGTAATTGAGAAATGGGCCCTTCAGATTTGGTTGTTCTTCTAATTCATTTATAATTGACTCAAAAGTGTTAATACATGTTTCACATTAATCTGCGTTTTTGTATTAAACCAATTATTGTATATTAAATACAGACAGTAACATTCTGCTAAAAGCCATGGGGATAAAGTGATATTTCTATTCCTGTGGCATCTCAGACCCTTAAGCCATAGGCAAAACCTCTACTAAGCCATTAATATTTGTCTACATTGTGAGCAACACTCTTGCAAGCTTTAGTAAGTAGCCAGCTCCTGTTCTGTTTATGAATTTCAGTTTACTTATACGTATGTGCTGCTTTGTTTTAATTCTTCACTCAAAAGCTTGGTTGTTTTAAGAGCTTGGGGGAAATGATTTCATTATAAACCGCGTGATCATATTTGTTTAACTTGAAAGGATTTGGAAGAAAGGAAAGAGGTATTTTAAAAAGTTTTTGTATGCTGTAAGGTATACAGATGAAAGGAATAAAAAAGTCTGATTTTTAAAGCTCTGCTTATCATAGAGGGTGATCAGAAATGCCAACTCAGGGGCACCCGGATGACTTAATTGTTAAGGTTCGGACTTCGGTTCAAGTCATGATCTCGTGGTTCGTGTCAGGCTCTGTGCTGACAGCTGAGAGCCTGGAGCCTGCTTCAGATTCTGTATCTCCCTCTCTCTCTGCCCTTCCTCTGCTCACACTCTCTCAAAAATAAACCTTAAAAATTACATAAAATTTTTAAAAAAAAAATGCCAACTGAAATTCTTCACTAGACCATTTCATCATCTGCAGTATGACAGATTTTCACATAATCCCAGTGGTTTGCAGATGTACGTAGAGGCAACTCCTAATACATGAAAAGAGTATTTAAATGTACATACTCTTGGGGCACCTGGGTGACTCAGTCGGTTAAGCGTCCAGACTTCAGCTCAGGTCATGATCTCACAGCAGGTGGGTCCAAGCCCCGCGTTAGGCCCTGTGCTGACAGTTCAGCCTGTAGCCTGTTTCAGATTCTGTCTCCCTGTGTCCCTCTTCCACTTGTGCACGCATGCACTCTCTCAAATATAAACATTTTTTAAAAATTTAATGTACATGCTTTTTCACAATTCTTTTTAAAAAAATTTTAATGTGTATTTCTGAGAGAGGCAGAGGGTGAGCAGGAGAGGGGCAAGGAGGGAGGGAGACACAGAATCCAAAGCAGGCTCCAGGCTCTGACCTTCAGCACAGAGCCTGATGAGGGGCTGGAACCCGTGAACTGTGAGATCATGAACTGAGCTGAAGTCAGATGATCAACTGACTGAGCTACCCAGGCACCCCCTCTGTCACGATTTTTTAAATAAAAGTTTGTTATATATGTTGCATACTAAATATGGAAATTGAGATTATTTTTGGATAAGGGTCAAGTGGTCTTTTACCAGTATTTGATACTGCATTCTTGGGCATTTTTTCTACGAAAATTTTGTTTACACAAAAATTTGTACATAAACATTCACAGCAGCTTTATTCATAATATCCCCAAACTGGAGAAAGCTCAGTGTCCTTCAGTGGGTGAATAATTAAACAAATTGTGGTGCATCCATGCCATGGAATGCTACACAGCAGTAAAAAGGAAGTAACTATTGAAATATGTAATTATTTGCATGTATTTCAAGGGAATTGTACTGAAAGAGGCCAATCCCAGAAGGTTACATACTGTATTATTCCACTTATCTAACATTATTTAGATAACAGAATTATAGTGGCAAAGAACAGATTAGTGATTTCCAAGGGTTAAGGATGATGGGGGTGAGGTGATGGGTGTGGCTATAAAGGGTTAGCAATCCAAAGCCCTGTGGTGACAGAAGAGTTTTATATCCTAATTGTGATGGGAGTTACACAGATGTACATCTGTGACAAAGTTGAATAGAACCACACACATGTACACACACTCTGATCACCTAAAATTGGTAAAATATTACCTATCCTGGTTATAGTATTGTTCTAAGTGAAGGGTACATAGGACTTCTCTGTTCATTTTTTTTCCAAATTCTTGTTAATCTATAATTATTTCAAAATTAAAAGCTTTAAAAAGTTATTCTGCATAGACAAGAGAAGCCATATCAAACCAAAAATCTGCATAGCAAAAGAATCAAAAAAGTGAAAAGGCAAACTACAGAATGGGAGAAGATGTCTGCAAACTATATGTCTGATAAGGGGTTAATACCCAAAGTATATAAGGAACTCTATAACTCGATAGCAAAAAATAACCCAATTTAAAAGTGAATAAGAAACTGAATAGACCTTTCTCCAATGACAACATAAAATATCCAAGTGGAGAATGGAAAGGTGCTCACCATCAGGTAAAGGCAATAGTCAGGTAAATGCAAATCAAAACCACAATGAGGTATCACCTCACACCTGTTAAGATAACCATTACCAGATTAAAAAAAAATGAATATAGTAAGTGTCGTGGAGAAATTGGAATCCTTGTGCACTATTGGGTGGGAATGGTAATTGGTGCAACCACCATGGAAAACAGTATGACGTTTCCTCAAATAGTTAAAATTAGAACTGATGTGATCCAGCTTCCCACTTCTGGGTATATTTCCAAAGGAATTGAAATCAGGATGTTGAAGAGATATCTGTATTTCCGTGTTTATTTCAGCATCATTCACAACAACCAAGAAGTGGAACAAGAAATGGAAACCACCTAAATGTCCACCGATGGGTGAATGGATAAAGAAAATGTGATATCTGTATACAATGAGATATTATTCAGCCATAAAGAAGAAAATCCTGCCATTTGAAACAATATGGCTGATAGTGGATGACATTATGCTAAGTGAACTAGGCTAGTCCCAGAAGAATACTACATGATTCCACTTACATAGGAGGCATTTAAAATGGTCAACTTCATAGGAGCAAAGTAGAATGGTGGTTGCCAGAGGCCAGGGGGAGAAATGGAGATAATTGCTGTTTGATAGGTATAGAGTTTCAGACATTTAAAACAGGAATTTACAATATTGTGCTTATACTTAAATTGCCCAGCTCTAGCCTCCTGCAGAATATTTCTGAGAATTCTCAGGAAGGTTTGCCTGCCTCATGCTCTTTCTCCACCTTTCCATGATGAAATATTGTGTAAGCCAGTTCTCTGGCTCTATTTTAAGATTTCTGTAAGGGAATTACAATTCAAAAAAGAGGAAATTTTAATTTGATCAAGTTTGTGGAGATTATTCCACTTCCATTAGATTCACTTTGCCATAGGAATCCTTTACCATTTATTGCTATCAGTCTGTCCCAGCAATAATGTCATTAAACCCCAGTATACAACTGGTCTGTCCCAGAGTGTGCTTCAGAACAAAGTGGAGAGAAGCTTTGATTCTTTTCACTGACTTCTATGCTCTCATAAAACTTTGATCATACCAACATAAATACTAAGTAATTTATCCATGGGGTATTCTATTTTATATACAAGATGTAACCAATCTCTATGGCTATTAAAAGTGAAATTAAAATTTAAAAATAATTTTAAAATTATTTGTTCCAGGTCATGGGTCCCAACAGTAAATTAGGGTTATGGTTTTTCCAAACCTTACCTGTCAATTTCCAATTTTAATGCCAATGCCAAGTTCTGTCCCAAAGGGGGATCCAGAGCATTGGGCAATGGTGCCCGTTTCCTATCCACCTACTGCAGCTCCACACAGAGAAACACACTACGTTAGGAATGTTGGATTGTCCTTGTCCTTAATCCCTAGTAATCTCAGCCCTTCAGGCTAGTGAGAGCAGTTACTTCTGGTGTCGAAAGTGGTAATTCTTTCTCGAAATGATACTCTAAAATCTTTCATAAGATTATGGACTTCATAATCTTTCAAATCTTCTTACTTCGTCCTCCATCCTCTTCTCTCCTGTTTTCTCCCTTTTACTCCTCAGAAAACTAAATCCTTAGATAAATAAAAGCAGTGTATTTCTGATTATTTCCTGTAGGTACAAGTGTTGCTCTAAATTTTTAAAAAGCTTTTTCCTTGTTGAACAAATTTTCTTTTGTTATTCATAAAAGTTTCTTAACATTATGCTCTACTCTGCCTCCACTCTGTCATTTTCCTCTGCTTTTTCAAAATCTTAATATCAGTGTATACATCTTAAACCCCATGGAATTTAATATTAAGTATTTTTATTGGCCATATAGAACATGTTCTTCATATTAAAAACTCATGGGTATAACTTTAATCAAGTACCATCTTATAGATACTCTTTAATTCTTTGGTGGTTATCTTTGCAATAAGAAAAATAATATGCTCTCCTCTAGAATAAGAATCTGGTGTTGCTAAACATTTCCCTGAGTACTACATAGAATATGTAATTTAAGGAACAGTCTGAATCTTTAAAATTCTGTTTATTTTCCTTCTTTCCTTTTAAAATGTGATCAAAGACTAGAAAGACCACATATTATTACTCAATATTGTTAATCACGTTACTGGAGAATTAAATTTTAATTTTTGGTTTATTTTGAGACAGAGAAGGAGGGAGAGAGGCACAGAGAAAGGGGGAGAGAGAATCCCCAGCATGGTCCATGCTGTCAGCACAGAGCTTGATGCAAGGCTAGATCTCACAAACAGCAAGATCATGACCTGAGCCATGATCAAGAGTCAGACACTTTAACTGACTCAGTCACCCAGGTACCCCTAGAAAGTTAAATTTTTATAATCTGCTTAATTGCTTTTCTGTTTAGTATACACATATTTAAGCATCGATCACAAACAAGGAATGTGCTTACGATGAATGGGACTGGGATGTAGCTTCTGTACAGTTTGCCCATCAGCATCACCTGGGAACTCATTAAAAATGTAAATCTTCAAACCCTGCTCCCAGTCTGAATCAGGAACTCTAGGAGTGAGATTAACAAATTCAAGCTGATTCTGATATAGGCCAAAATTTGAGGATACTGGTTCACATGAAACAATCAATTACCATGTAGTGTGGAAAGTATTACATGAAATGTGTCTACAAAGCACTCTAGAAAAAGGAAGAAACAGCAAATAAACTGGAAAAATTAAGGAAAACTGTAGAGAAGTGACATTTGAGCAAACTTTGGACGTGAGCAGGATTTTAATCTTTAAACAAATCTTTATATACACATACTGTCCTAGTCACTCTGCCAGACTGACAACGTTTAATAAACAATAGTTCAATAAAAGTCATTAAGCAATAATTCAGAGGCAGTTTTACCAGGAAACTAACCAAGCTGAAGCTTCAGACTTCTTCACTTGCCTGGCACCCTTCCAAAGCCCTGTCTCTACTTTTAATTATAAAAAATTATGAGAATACATAATTGTGTACTTTTTCCTATATTGGGCCCCCCAAATTGTATAAGCCTCAAGTCCCCCACAAAACCCAGATATATACCTCACACTTGCTATGTTTGGCAGTAGAAGGGAGATAGTAAGGAAGCAAGCATGACTTTCCAGCAAAGGAAACCACGTATGCCAGGGGGTGGAGGCTGAGAGTGTTAAGTCTGTCAGTGTGTCTGGAGCTGGGGTAACTGGCAGGGAGGTGATGCTGATACGGTGCATTACCAGAGCCCTTGGACTCATTGCCAAGGGGTTTGGACTTTATCCTCTACACAATGGATTGCGTTAGAGGTCCCTCAGTAGATGCCTGAATTTAACAAAGCTAACTGTAGCAACTGTGGAAGCAAACAGATTGATGAAGGGAGAGACTAAAGCCAGGGTTATCAAGAACATCATGAAATAGCCCAAGAGGGAAATGTTGAAGGTGTAGGTTCAGGTAATGGGAGTGATTTTGAGAGAGACACTTGAGAGAGAATCTACTTGGAGACCAATTGGAAGAGCTATTAAAGGTGACTTCGATTTATAGCTTGGGTGGTTTGGGTGCATTATAATGTGGATAATAAGCCTCTCAACTCAAAAAAATACATGGAGGAGCAGTGAGTTTTACAGAAAAAGTAATGAGTTCCTTTTCAGTAAGTTTTTCTATATTTGTCTATCATTCTAAAATTATATATCATTCTAAACAAATGCTTTTTGAAAAGAGCTACATATTTGAAAGAAAAAAAAATATATAGCCCAGCATCTTATAGATACACAGTATCATTCTAAAAAGTATTACATTCTGTAGTCATTAAGTCACTATTTCTTTCTAAAAAACATGAAATGGGATTTAAGTATACAAGCAAACGTCTGTCTTGCTAATTAAATATGGAACCAAACAGGCTTTAATTTAACACCATCTTTGGCTAGAAAAATGGTTCTAAAATCCCTGCAAAAAGCTTCTACGATGAAAAGGTCAGAAGACTCCCCATTTATATTGTTAAATGGAAGGTAGCAGAGTAGGTGAGGAGGAGAAGGAAGAGTAAGCTCTGCTTGGATCCAGGTGGAGGTTGAGGGTTAATGGAAGAAAGTTTAAGTTCTGTATCGAGATAAACATGACCGAAGCAGTGGGTTAGATCTGTAATCCACATCAAAGAACACTAAACAGATTTGATGCCTTGACGTAATTATACAGATATTTAGGAAAGCATAAAGCAGCATGATGTCTCAAGAGAAAGGTCATCTAAATATCCCCAAAGGATTGTTCACTGAGATTATTCAGAAGGAGAGAACTCTCTGAGGATGAGGGACATCTGTTTTTGTTGCATGAGCTTTGCAGTGCTGTTAGATTTCATGAGTCACTCATTGCCACTTAATAGGAAAGATGTTGCCAGGGCACCACACCCCTGATTTAGTACTCTGCTTGCTGGACCATGGCACCACTAAGCACAACAGAAAGAAGCAGTGGATGCTCCAGAGTTGCCACTGAAGTCCTAGGGCCCCCTTAACATCTGTCAAAGAGTTCCTTGCTGGGACTTTTGAATTAATACACCTCGGATTCTGATAGTGTGTCCTGACAACATTTCTACACTTAGGATTGAAGATATTTCTCTCTCTTCCTGGATTTGTCCCATGTCTGGTTCAAGTTAGTTCCCCTGGTTCTCTGAATTTTTTATGACATTGCAAACTAAAAGTGATTTAAAATTTTTTTTCAACGTTTTTTATTTATTTTGGGGACAGAGAGAGACAGAGCATGAACGGGGGAGGGGCAGAGAGAGAGGGAGACACAGAATCCGAAGCAGCCTCCAGGCTCTGAGCTGTCAGCAGAGCCGGACGCAGGGCTCGAACTCGGGAATGGCAAGATCATGACCTAGGCGGAAGACAGATGCTTAACTGACTGAGCCACCCAGGGACCCCAATTCCTTTTTTAAAAATTTTTTAACGTTTGCTTATTTTTGAGATACAGAGAGACAGTGTGCAAGTGAGGGAGGGGCAGAAAGAGAGGGAGACACAGAATCTGAAGCAGGCTCCAGGCTTTGAGCTGTCAGCACAGAACCGCGAGATCATGACCCAAGTTGAAGTCAGACGTTCAACCACCTGAGCCACCCAGGTGTCCCTAATCCCTGCTAAACCTAGAATAACTCATTGTTTAGTTAGAACACCCAGTGGTACAAACACCTAAATTTACAAATATACATCTAAAACATCTATTAAATCTAGTGTTTGGTCTCAAAAATTTCCAAATGCTCCTGTGCCTTGTTCCTTTATTAAACACTCATTTTTTCTCACTCGTGACATTTAGAAAACAGATCAATAAAAAAATTTCATGGTCCCCATTTGACCACCAGAAATATGAAGGAGGGCAATAAAGTATGAATATAATGACAACCCTATGGAACCCAGGCCGGATAAAGGGGAGCCTACATTTATTTAGAGGGATGAAAAGAGGACACAATCACACACAGCCCCAAATCCAGTGAGCTCAAGGAGTATTTAATACAAGGTTCTTTGAATTGTCAATTGATACTAACAAAGCCAGTATCCCCCTGTTGAGTATTGAGTAGGCCTCCAGATCACTGGATTCACTGTAGCATTAGAAGGCCTATAGGCTATACTGATGTGTGTTTATCATCATTGGTTTTTCCTGGACTTTAGAGATCATCCAGAACAATCCAGGAAAGATAGAATGTGATGTCAGCAACAACAAGGTAAAAAACAGAATCAGGGCTACACCACTTTGTGAAGCCTCCCATTATCCCCTAGGAATGTATATGGTTTATTCAAGTGCAGAGTACCTTGGATGCAAAGTTCCAACAACAGAACAGAACCAACAGCTTGGTCATTTAAAAAGAAAGGCAACATAGTTGGGATGAGCACTGGGTGTTCTATGTAAATGATGAATTACTAAATTCTATTCCTGAAAACATTAAAAAAAAAAGCCACATAGAAGAAATATCTAATAGGCAACCAACAACCTACTGTGGGAAAACCCGAGTACCAGAAATAACATCACTTCAAGCCTATGTCTTTTGAATTTGGAAGAGTTTCAGGAATATAAGAAAAAGTATGCTACAAATAAATCTGTCTTCAGATATTACAGAGAGTGCCTGAGTTGCATTTTTGACATTAGTTTTCTAAGGATCCAAATTCATCAATGACTGGTGCCCTCACACAGTGTAATAGATCTGTATGCAGTAACTTGAAAAATGTCCTTGATACATTGCCAAGTGAAAAAAAAAATCAAAAGAAATACCCACCTACTTTTAAGTAGTTAGGTAGGTCTGAAAAACTTAATTCTGAAGTCTTCTCTCTTGAAAATTTTACACATCCCATGGACCCTCTATGTACTCCTTGTGATTGTTCCAGGGCATCAGCTGTTTAGGAAACACAGCCTGGGATATATGCCTGCGAGTGGAATTGATGAGAAATACATGTTTATTCTTTACCAGAAATTGGCATGTGCTCTCCAAAGTGTTTCTATCAATGTGCTTCAGGAGCAGTGTAAGAAATTTTACATCACTCCACACTCCAGACTCCATTTGGTATTGTCAGAATTTTTAATGTTTGTAAATCTCAGATCTGTTTGCTATTTCATTTTGACTTAATATATAATTCCCTGATTACAAAGGAGACTAAACCAATCTTCCCATAATGTTACCAGTTGCCTGTCCCTGGTGAACAGGCAGGTTTCAAAGCAGAATGTATGAAAGAGTTGAGAGGAACAAGGAGGTGATAAAGGAAACTTTGTAAATGGTAGTAAGGTAGCATTCTCTGCTAGTTATCAACATTCTCTTATAGAATTCAAATGGCCTTGTTTGAATTATTGCTCTTTTCCCTCCCTGCCAATTTTGTGCTCACCCAATTTGTTATGTACTTAAATATACATTTTTTTTGCAAAAATGGCATCATACTATAGTCACACTTTTTATTTTCAGCTTTCTTAGGATATAATTGATATACAAGCTTGTAAAAGTTTGAGGTGTTCACTATGTTGATTTGATTTATATATATTTCAAAATGATTACCACTATACCATTAGCTAACACCTGCATCACATCACATAATTACCATTTCTTTCTGGAGGTGAAAACATTTAAGATCTAGTCTCTTAGCAACTTTGAAGTACATGATATAGCATGGTTAAGCATAATCAAAATGTACATTAGATCCCCAGAACTTATTCATCTTATAACTGGAAGTTTGTACCCTTTGACCACATCACTAGATTTCTCCCACCCCCAGCCCCTGATAACCACCACTCTACTTGCCGTTTCTATGATTGGTTGTTTTAGTTTCCACATGTAAGTGAAATCATGCAGCATTTTTCTTTGTCTGACTTCTATCACCTAGCATAATGTCTTCCAGATTCATCCACATTGTCACAAATGGTAGGGTTTCCTTCTTTCTCAGGGCTGAATAATATCTGTTGTATATATTCTCCCTCTTTATATATAATCATATATATAACTAATACATATATATCATCTTTTTTAAAGTTTATTTATTTTGAGGTAGTAGGGGGTAGAGAGAGAGAGAATATGAATCCCAAGCAGGCACCATGCTGTCAGCACAGAACCTGATGCAGGGCTCAGTCTCACAAACTGTGAGATCATGACCTGAGCAAAAATCAAGGCTCAGGATGCTCAACCAACTGAGCCACCCAGACACCCCTATAATCTTTTTTATGTATTTGTATATAGATAAAATTATCCATACGTATATAAATGGATCCATTGGCACACACTTGGATTATTTCCATATGTTATTATTAATATTGCAGCAATGAATATGGGAGTGCAATTTCCTGTTCTTATTTTCCCATTTTCCAATTGGTATTTTTTTATGTTAATACCAGTATACTTAACAGTGTTATATTGGTTGCAGGTGTACAATATACTGACTCAATTCTATGCTCATAATGTGTACTCTTAATCCCCTTCACCTGTTTCACCTGTTGCCCCATCCATCTCCCCTCTGTTAACCATCAGTTTGTTCTCTATAGTTAAGAGTATGTTTCTTGGATGTGGCACCTAGGTGACTCAGTTGGTTAAGTGTCCAACTTTGACTCAGGTCATGGTCTCACAGTTTATGAGTTCGAGTCCTGTGTCGGGCTCTGTGCTGATGGCTCAGAACCTGGAGTCTGCTTCGAATTCTGTGTCTCCCTCTGTCTCTCTGCCCCTCCCCCACTCACGCTCTCTGTCTCTCAAAAATGAATAAACGTTAAAAAAAAATTTAAGTATGTTTCTTGGTTTGTCTCTTTTCTCTTTGTTTCTTAGATTCCACATGAGTGAAATCATATGATGTTTATCTTTCCCTGACTTATTTCACTTAACGTTATACTCTCGAGCTCCATCCAGGTCATTGTATATGGCAAGATTTCATTATTTTATGGCTAATATTCCACTTAATATATACCACCTCTTCTTTATCCATTCACCTAGTGATGGGCACTTGAGTTGCTTCCATAATTTGGCTATTGTAAATAATGCTGCAATAAACACAGGGGTGCATATATCTTTTAAAACTAGTGTTTTCATATTCTTTGGGTGAATACCCAGTAATGGAACTGCTTGAAGATTGGTAGTTCTATTTTTAATTGTCTGAGGAACCACCATACTCTTTTCCACAGTAGCTGCATAAGGTTGCATTCCCACCAACAGTGCAAGAGGGCTCCCCTTTCTCTACATCCTTGCTAACACTTGTTGTTTCTTGTGGTTTTGATTTTAGCTATTCTGACATGTATGAAGTGATACTTCATCGTGGTTTTGATTTGCATGTCCTTGATGATAAGTGATGTGGAGCATCTTTTCATGTGTCTGTTGCCCATCCATATGTCATCTTTGGAGAAATGACTGTTCTCTCTTCTCAATTTTAAACGGGATTTTTTTGGCATTGAGTTTTTTAAGTTCTTTATGTATTTTGGATACTAACCTTTTATTAGATACGTCATTTGCAAATATCTTCTCCCATTCAGTAAGTTGTGTTTTTATTTTGTTGGGTTTTTTTTGCTTTGCAAAAGCTTTTTGAGGTAGGCCCAATGGTTTATTTTTGCTTGTTTCCCTTGTTTCAGGAGACATACCTAGAAAACGTTAGTATGGCCATTATCAGAGAAATTACTGCCTGTGCTCTCTTTGAGGATTTTTTATTGTTGCAGGTCTCACATTTAAGTCCTTACTTGATTTTGAGTTTATTTTTGTGTATTGTCGTAGACTCTAAGTCTAAAGTTCTCTTTTGGCCAGCAAATGAGCAGGATGCAGGATGAAAAGTGAGAGATGGCTAATGTTCGGGAAAAGACCAGAGCCCCGAATAAGGGTCCTTGCCCTGTTTTTATTAGGATCAGAAGGCTTACAAACATGGCCATGGACATGCACAAAGAGACAATGAATCTGTGAACATTAACTTGTGGATGTGAGGGAAAGGGGGTTTTGAAGATACTTGGGGTTAGGGGTTTGGGTTAAAAAAAACATTGGCTCTGGGCAGTCAGGCAGAAGGTTGTTTACAGCCTACAGGAGGCACCACCTCTGTTTACCTTAGCTAGCCTAAAGGATGAGACAGGTAGGACATGTGACTTCAGAGTTAACAAGGCACATTTACTTTTGTTAATCATCTCCGCTCTGGGCTGCTTCGCCTGCAACACAGCCAGCCAGCAGTCTATAGCCCAATTTACCTGTTTACCTGATTTGGTCCTTCCTTCCTGTGAAAGCAGCTTTCTGCTATAGTACCAAATTGGTAAAGAAGTTCTACTTCTCATCAGACTTTCTCATCTACTTTTTCATCAGATTGCTGTGGCTAGGATTCCACTACTACATTGAATAAAAGTGGTGAGAGAGGACATTTTGTCTTGTTCCTGTCCTTTAGGGGAAAAGCTCTCAGTTTTTCCCCATTGAGGATGATGTTAGCTGTGGGTTTTTCATATATGGCCTTTATTTAGTGAGGTATATTCCCTCTAAACCTACTTTGCAGAGGTTTTTTTAAATCATGAATGGATGTAATTTGTCAAAAAGTTTTCTGCATCTATTGAAATTATGTTGTTTTTTTATCTTTTGTTGATGTGATGTATCACATTGATTGATTTGCAAATATTGAACCACACTTGCATCCCAGGAATAAGTCACACTTGATCGTGGTGAAAGATTTTTTTTAATGTATTGTTGGATTCAATTTGCTAATATTTTGTTGAGGATTTTTGCATCTATGTTCATCAAACATATGGGCCTTTAGTTCTCTTTTTTTGTAGTGTCTTTATATGGTTTTGGTATCAGAGTAATGTTGGCCCCATAGAATGATTTGGAACTTCCCTTCCTCTTTTGTTTTTTGAAGTAGTTTAAGAATAGATATTTACTTTTCTTGAAATGTTTGGTAGAATTCACCTGTGAAGTCAGTGGTCCTGGGCTTCTGCTTATCTGGAGTTCTTGGTTACTGATTCAATTTCATTGCTGGTAATTGGTCTGTTCAAATTTTGTATTTCTTCCCAATTCAGTTTGGGGTGGTTATATGTTTCTAGGATTTATCCATTTCTTCTAGGTTGTCCAATTTGTTGTCATATATGTTGTTTGTTTCATAATCTGTCATAATTGTATTTCTATGTCAGTTGTTATTTCTGTTTCAATTATTTTCATTTGAGCCCATTTTTTTTTCTTTGAGGAGTCTGCTAAAGTTTTATCAGTTATCTTTTCAAAGAACCAACTCCTGGTTTTATTGACCCATTCTATTGGTTTTTTAGTTTCTATTTTATTTCTGCTCCAATCTGTATTACTTCCTTTCATCTGACTGATTTCTGGTTTTGTCTCTTCTTTTTCTCGATCCTTCAGGTGTCAAACACCTTTTCATGTACATATTGGCCATGTGTATGTCATCTTTGGAAGAATATCTACACAGTTTCTCTGCCTATTTTTTAATTAGATCATTGGGGTTTTGTTTTCCTTTTGCTATTCAGTTATGTAAGTTCTTTATATATTTTGTATATTAGCCACTTATCAGATATGTGATTTGCAAATGTTTCCTCCAATTCTGTAGGATGATCATTTTGTAGATTGTTCTGTGCAAAGGCTTTTTAGTTTGATGTAGTCCCACTGTTTATTTTTGCTTTTGTTGCCTTTGCTTTTTGTGGCAGATCAAAAAGTCATTGCCAAGATCAATGTCCAAGGGCTCATTCCCTATGTATTCTTCTAGGAGCTCTGTGGTTTCTATTCTTATGTTTAAATCTTTAATCTATTTTGAGTTATTTTTGTGAGCAGTGAAAGATAAAGGTCCACTTTAATTCTTCTGCATGTGGTTATTCACTTTTCCCAACATCATTTGTTGAGGAGACTATCCTTTGCCCATTGGGTATTCTTGCATCCCTGATTAAATATTAGTTGACCATATATGTGTGGGTTTATTTCTGGCTTCTCTATTCTGTTCCATTGACCTATGTGTCTGTTTTTATTTCAGCACCATACTGATTTGACCACTATAGCTTTACTCTATAGTTTGAAATTAGGAAGTATGATGCCTCCCATTTTATTCTTTTTCAGAATTGCTTTAGCTATTTAAGATCTTTAGTGATTCCACTCAAATTTTATGATGTGTTCTCTTTCTGTGAAAAATGCCATTGGAATTTTGATAGAGATGCCTTGTATCTATAGATGGCTTTAGTGAGTATGGACGTTTTAACAGTAATTCTTCTAATCCATGAACACAAAATCTTTCCATTTATTTATGTCTTCAGTTACTTTCATCAGAATCTTGTAGTCTTCAATGTACAGATCTTACATCTCCATTGTTAAATTTATTCCTAAATATTCTATTGTTTTTGATGCAATGGGTTTTTTTAATTTCTCTAATAGTTCACTGTTAATGTATACAAAAATACAACTAATTTTTGCATATTGATTTTTATATTCTGCAACTTTACTGAATTTGTTCTAATTATTTTTTGATGGAGTCTGTAGGATTTTCTCTATATAAGTTCATATCACCTGAAACAAAGACAGCTTTACTTCTTTTCTAATTTGGATGTCTTTAATTTCTATTTCTTGCCTGATTGCTCTGGATAGCACTTTCAGAACCAAATTGAGTAGGAGTGGTGAGAGTGAGCACCCTTGTCTTGTTGATCTTAGAGGAAAAGCTTTCAGCCTTTCATCCTTGAGTCTGATGTTGGTTGTAGTCTTATCATATATGGCCTTTATTATTTTGGAGTATATTCCTTCTATATCAATTTGTCGAGTGTTTTTATCATGAAAGTATGCTGTATTTTAACAACTGCTTTTTCTGTGTTTATTGAAAAGATCATATAATTTTTATCTCTTGTTCTACTGTCGTGTATCACATTAATTGATTTGTATGCAATCCTTGTTTCTCAGAGATAAATCCCATTTGATAATAGTGTATGATCTAATATGTGTTAAATTCAGTTTGCTAAATTTTTTTTTGAAAATTTTTGCAGCTATTTCATCAGGGATATCAACTCATACTTTTCTTATAGTATCAGGGTAATGCTAGTCTCATAAATTAAGTTTAAACTCCTTTAAAGGAGTATTCCCACCTCTTCAATTTTTGGGAAGAGTTTGAGAAGGATTGGCATGAATTCTTCGTTAAATGGGTGGTATAATTAACCAGTGAAACCATCTGGCCCTGGACATTTTTGTGTTGAGAGGTTTTTTATAAATGATCCAATCTCCTTACTCATGATTGGTCTGTTCAGATTTGCTATTACTTCATGATTCATTCTGGGTAATTTGCATATTTCTAGGAATGTATCCATTTTTTCCTAGGTTGTCCAATTTTTTGGCATGTAGCTGTTCATAGTAATCTCATTATCTTTTCCATTTCTGTCTCATTAGTAATAATGTCCACTCTTTCCTTTCTGACTTTGTTTGAGGCTTCTTTCCTTTTTTCTTAACCTATCTAAGGTTTCATCAATTTTACTTATTTTTTTCAGAAACCAGCTCTTGGTTTTGTTAATTTTTTCTATTATTTTTCTGATCTCTGTCATTTCCCTCCATATGCTGATTTAGGATATAAGGAAACAAACTTTTTAAAGTTTTTTTTCTAATTCCTTGAGATATAAAGTTAGGTTGTGTATTTGAAATCTTTTTTTCCTAATCCAAGTGTTTTTCACTCTAAACTTCCATCTTAAAAAGTGTGTTTTCCAGATTCTAGGAAGGCAGGAAGAAGTTGGAACTGACTCAGGTTGGCTGGCATCAGCAAACATGAATACCTGTGATACGAAAGCTGGTGAAATCTACTAGAGGTCTGTGGCAGCTGTGCTGGCCATCGCTTCCTTCTTCAGTGGTGAAAGCTACTGGTTTTGTCTTTAGAGCAGGTCATGGTGAACTGTGATCACTCCCACTGTGTGGCTGCTATTGACAGCCCCTGCTTTTCTTTCTTGTTCCTAGCCATCTATCTGCATCTCAGCTTTGCTAGTCTGGGTGGGATGAAACTGAAGCAGGGTATTCATGCGGTGTTCCAAAAGAGTAGGGAAGCAGGTTTCTCACCCTAGTTCTCCTTTCCAGATAAAAGAACTCTTTCTAGTTGGGAAGTTTCCCCTTGGCCCTGAGCAATGCCAGCTTGGCTGATGGAATGTTGCACACAAAATGAAGCTGTCTTCCTTCTTGTGCAGTTATTCTCAGGTGTTTTGTTCCAGTGTGTGACTAAAATTTCTTAAGTGGACTCCAGAGCTCTTCCAGAATTGTTTTTGTTCATGTATAGCTGTCTAATTATTGATTTTTGTTACAATACAGAGACTGGGATCTCCTATGTGACCATTTTGGTGACATCACTTACACCTCTTATTCTGTAACCTGTTTCATTTAATGTTATTTTAGTAAAGATATTTCAAGGCCAACAAGTGCATATTTACATTGATGTGTGTATATATATTTACATTGATACTATATCTGTAAATGCTGCTAATGTTTGAATTTTCGTAGTTTACCTGTAGGGAATCTCTTGGCTTCTCTGTAGATAGTAGCTTGTGAATAATGAAAATTTTGTTTCTTCCTTCTGATTGTTGGCCTTTTTGTTATTTATTCTTTTGCTTCTTGGCAATGATCCTCAGCATGAGAGTCTAAAAAATTGGTATTACAGTACATTTGCTTTGTGTCTGACTTGAAAATAAATGGTTCTGACACTACCATTGTGTATAAATGTTTCCTGAAGATTTTGGTACATGCCCTTTAAAAGGTTCAGAAAATGTATTTTTTCGTTATTAATTTCTACAGATATTTTATAATTAATAGATGTAGAATTTTGAATAGTGATTTTTCTGAATGTATTGATATCATAGTTTTTTAATAGTCTATTAACATGATGAAATACATTAATAGGTTTCTCTAATGTTAAGCTACAACTGTATTCAGTCATGATTTTTGAATCTTTCTATATCTAGTTTGCTAATACACATTTTTAGGATTGTCACCACATTTATAAGTAAGTTTGGCTTATAATTACTTTACTCATGCTATTCTTGCATTTTTTTCTTCTTTCATGTTAAAGATTATACTAGCTGGGGCTCCTGGGTGGCTCAGTCAGTTAAGCATCCAACTCTTAATTTTAGCTCAGGTCGTGATCTCACAGTTCGTGAGTTTGAGCCCCCATTGGGGGCTTTCAGGGTGGAGCCTGCTTGAGATCTTCTCTCTCCCTTTCTCTCTCCTCCTCCCCCACTTGTGCTTGCATGTACATGTCTCTCTCTCTCTCTCTCTCTCTCTCTCTCTCTCTCTCTCATTTTTTTTAACTAAAAAATAAGATTATACTAGCTTAATGAAATTATTTTAGGGAAATTTCTAATTTCTCTAAACTGTGGAAGAGTTAAAATAAGATTTGGATATTATGTGTTGCGTATGTGTTAGAGCTCCCCTGAACCTGCTAGTTTTTTTAAGGGGTCAAGAAGGATATATATTTTTAAATAATTCAGTTTTCTTAATTGATAGTATATTCAGATTTTTTTGTTTCTTCAGCTAATTTTTTTTAATTTATTTAAATTAACATACAGTGTAGTATTGTTTTCAGGAGTAGAACCCAGTGATTGATCACTTGTATATAACACCCAGGGCTCATCCCAACAAGTGCCCTCTTTAATGCCCATCACCCATTTATTCCATTCCCCACCCACCTCCCCTCTAGCAACCCCCAGTTCTCCTTATTTAAGATTCTCTCATGGTTTGCCTCCCTCTCTGTTTTTATCTTGTTTTTCCTTCCCTTTGCTTATGTTCATCTGTTATGTTTCTTAAATTCCACATATGAGTGAAATCATGTGATATTTGTCTTTCTGTGATTGACTTATTTCGCTTAGCATAATACCCTCTAGTTCCATCCACATTGTTGAAATGGCAAGATTTCATCCTTTCTGATTGCTGACCTAGTATTCCATTGTAAATAGACTACATATACTTTATCCATCTGTCAATGGACTTTGGATTCTTACCACAATTTGGCTCTTGTTGATAGCGCTGCTATAAACATTGGGGTGCATGTGCCCTTTCGAATCAGCATTTTTCTATCCTTTGGATAAATACCTAGTACTACAGTTGTTGGATCATCAGGTAACTCTGTTTAATTTTTTGAGGAACCTCCATACTGTTTTCTAGAGTGGCTGCACGAGTTTGCATTCCCATTAGCAGTGCAAAAGTGTTCCCCTACTCTGCATCCTCGCCGACATCTGTTATTTCTTGAGTTGCTAATTTTAGCCATTCTTACAGGTGTAAGCTGGTATCTCATTGTGTTTTTATTTTATTTTATTTTTTATTCTTTTTAAATACATCCAAATTAGTTAGCATATAGTGCAACAATGATTTCAGGAGTAGATTCCTTAGTGCCCCTTACCCATTTAGCCCATTCCCCCTCCCACAACCCCTCCAGTGACCCTCAGTTTGTTCTCCATATTTATGAATCTCTTCTGTTTTGTCCCCCTCCCTGTTTTTATATTATTTTTGTTTCCCTTCCCTTAAGTTCATCGGTTTTGTCTCTTAAAGTCCTCATATGAGTGAAGTCCTAGGACTTTTGTCTTTCTCTAATTTCACTTAGCATAATACCCTCTGGTTCCATCCACATAGTTGCAAATGGCAAGATTTCATTCTTTTTGATTGCCAAGTAATACTCCATTGTCTATATATATCACTTTATCCATTCACCAATCAATGGACATTTGGGCTCTTTCAGTACTTTGGTTATTGTTGATAGTGCTGTTATAAACATGGGGGTGCATGTGTCCCTTCAAAACAGCACACCTGTATCCCTTGGATAAATGCCTAGTAGTGCAATTGCTGGGTCATAGGGTAGTTCTATTTTTAGTTTTTTGAGGAACCTCCATACTGTTTTCCAGAGTGGCTGTACCAGCTTGTATTCCCATCTCATTGTGGTTTTTATTTGTATTTCCCTAATGATGAGTGATATTTAGCATCTTTTCATGTGTCGGTTGGCCATCTGGATGTCTTCTTTGGAAAAGTGTCAGTTCATGTCTTCTGCCCATTTCTTAACTGGGTGGTTTCTTTTTTGGCTGTTAAGTTTGATAAGTTCTTTATAGATTTTGGATAATAACCTTTATCCCATTGTCATTTGCCAATATCTTCTCCCATTCTTTTGGTTGCCTTTTAGTTTGTTGATTGTTTCCTTCGCTGTGTGGAAGCTTTTTATCTTGATGAAGTCCCAATAGTTCATTTTTGCTTTTGTTTGCACTGCCTACTGAGACATGTCAAGTAAGAAGTTACTGCAGCTGAGGTCAAAGAGATTCTTGCCTGTGTTCTCCTGTAGGATTTTGATGATTTCCTGTCTCACATTTAGGTCTTTCATCCATTTTGAATTTATGTTTGTGTATGGTGTAAGAAAGTGGTCCAGTTTCATTCTTCTGCGTGTCGTTGTCTAGTTTTCCCAATACCATTTGCTGAAGAGACTTTTTTCCATTGGATACTCTTTCCTGCTTTGTCAAAGATTACTTAGCCATACATTTGTGGGTCCGTTTCCAGGTTCTCTATTCCACTGATCCATGTGTCTGTTTTTTGTGCCAGTACCATACTGCCTTGATGATTACAGCTTTGTAATACAGCTTAAAGTCCAGAATTGTGATGCCTCCAGCTTTGCTTTTCTTTTTCAACATTACCTTGGCTATTTGGGTTTTTATCTGGTTCCATACAAATTTTAGGATTGTTATCTCTAGCTCTGTGATTTCTCTTTCTGCTGCTTCATTATTGGTGTATAGAAATGCAACCAATTTCTGCACAGGATTTTATATCCTGCAACTTTGCTGAATTAATGTATCAGTTCTAGCAGAAAAGGGCTTTTCTTTCCAGGGGGAAGTGTGAACAAGGCTAGAAAGAACACATGGAATGTGGGCAGAAAGCTAGAGGGACTTGACCAGACAGTAAAATCAGAGGATGTTTCACTGAGGTCAGTTAATGCTCAGGAAGGGCTGTTACAGAGAGGCTGTAGCAAGTGAGGGTGGGTAAAAGTTCTGAGGCCTGGTGGAAAGAGAAAAGCTTAACTAACACTTGTCAAAGTAACAGACATTTTGTTTAGATTGATCAATGGGGACAAACAATTCAGCTAACTATTAAGCAAAGAATGAGAATCTAAGGGTCTATGTCTGAGCTTGTCATAGGTAAATGAAGGGGAAATTTGTGAGGTTTTTCAAATTTATATGGGGAGAATGGTTCCTTACAGTAAGCCATTCTAGAATACAAAGGGGCCATGAGATCACTGTTTTCCAGGATCACAGGGCTCAGGTAAACTTCAAGATTTCTCTTCCATTCCTGACACAAACCGTTTCATATGGAAGCCTCTGAATGATGCCTTTTATCCCCACTTCCCTCCACCTTTTCCAAGCTAACTCCTACTCACCCTTCAGTATTATGTATAAATAACATCTCTCCTGGGAAACTTTTCTCAAACTACTTCCCAAATGTAATTAAACAGCCTTAGTGTGTCTTCCCTCTATAGACTAAGCATGTAATGTCTGCTTAGTCCTGGCAGGCCACGCTGTGTCTTACTCATCATTGCATCCTCAGTACATAGCTTGATTGATGGCTGAGACAGTGTAGGTGCTCAGTAAAGAGTGAAAGGATGTAGGGTAGTTACCATAGCTGATTTTTAGAAATCAGCCTATTCTCGTAAACAACAGAGAGACAGAACAATCTATAAATCCTCTAGGTTGTTCAAAGGATGATGATCTGTTGCTTGATCATCCAGCCCTCCAGTTTGAGAATTCCTCCCTGGTCTTTTCATCAGCTAACAACTAATATAGAAAAAAATTATGTGGTTTCCATTTAATCTTCTAATTGCTTTAGAAAAATGTTTGAAAGTAACTTTTTAAAAATTAGTTTTCTTTATATATCATTTTCCATACTGACCTAATAAGTCAATATAACTGATCACTTAAAGGTGATACTAGTGCAAAATTGTTGAGAGGGTCTTTTTCTTTTTATAAATTTTTTTTAACGTTTATTTACTTTTGAGACAGAGAGAGATAGAGAATGAACAGGGGAGGGGCAGAGAGAGAGGGAGACACAGAATCTGAAGCAGGCTCCAGGCTCTGAGCTGTTAGCACAGAGCCCGACACGGGGCTAGAACTCACAGACTGCAAGATCATGACCTGAGCCGAAGTCGGCCGCTTAACCGACTGAGCCACCCAGGCGCCCCGAGAGGGTCTTTTTCTAACTCTGAGAGTAAGAAGGTAAATGTGGGTGAACTTGAAAGAGATTTTCCTAGAGAAATGTAAACCTTTATATTCAGAAAACCACACTGAGTCTGACAGAATTTATAGAGTATGAGGGGAACTTGGAAATAATGTAGTCTAAGGCCTTTATTTGTAATTAAGAAAATTAAGTCTCTGGAATATGACATAGCAAACTTAACAAAGAGCCAGAAAGAAACCATTTTTTTTATTTCCTAAGTTAGAATTTTTTTCATGAAAGCAAAGATGAGTTTTGTTTGATTTTTGAGGTAAATAATAGAATTCTTGAGTTAGCATCTGAAAAAATAAATGCATAACAAACTCTGAAGTGATTTTCCACTGAGTATTAAACCCCAGAGAATAGCCAAAAACATTTTATTGTGAATGCATTAGCATACTCTTGTTTAGTACACCAAAGTAAATACTTCTGGATGTAGCAATCACATATCATGAGAAAATTATCTATGCTAAAACCATAAATCATCAATAGAAAGTGGAGGGAAATCTCTATTACTTGATGAGATGAAGTCCAGGGGCTCTTGTCTTCAAATGTCCTTGTTAATGGATATCCAGGTGATGCATGAGATAATTTCTGATTATTTTTATCCATTCTACAAAACCAGGCTAAAAATGCTAACTCAATTCTTAAGAATAGAATTATTTTAAGCTAGCAAAATATAGTGAAACAATATTGCCTTCGTCTAACAAGTTTCCTGAGTGGCTGCTAAATTCTCAGAGTCTCTAGTGTAGCAGTTAGGAACCTTTCCTTAGTATTTATAAGACTTCAAGTGTTCACTTAAAGGGCAGGAATTAAGGTAGTATCGACTCTTTTATATGAAAAATGTGGTGATCTGCAGGTGCTACAGAAAGATGCAGGGTGCCAAAGTCAGATGTCATTGAGTTTCTAATTTCTCCTGGGCAAACCATCACAGGTCTACATCCTTCATTCCATAACCCCAATGACCCTAGTACTCAAATCACCCCACCCCCAAGCCACTCTGGCCTGATAATGCAGAGTTCCCACCCCTCATCTAGCATACCATTAGTTATCATAAGAATTTGGTAAAATAGTAATTATCCTGAGATGGGGGAAAGCAGCTCCTGGCAGCCAGAAGCCAGGCTGACACAAACAGCCAGACCTTGGTGTTCTTATGTTAACCATTTTACAGAGTACCAGCATCAGACAAGACTATTCTATGTTCTTCATGAAATAAGATAAAAATAAGACTGTGTCTAAACACAGGAAAAACAAAAAATAGACCAAACCAGAAAAATGACAAAACATCCCTTGTTTTGGGTTCTTTCGTTTGTGTTTTGTTTTGTTTTGTTTTTGTGTGTAGCTAATATGACTACTGCTTCTTTATCAATTATAGTCCCAGTTGTTTCTTTCACCTTCTAGATATGATTATCAAGATATTCAGTGATGGAATTCCCTTCATTCTGATAGCATTCAACCCAGAGAAAAATCTGAGTTCCTTAAACCCTACACAAAATCACCTAACAAAAGCCCAAATCCCCTAAATTCTTTGTCTTTCTGAGATTACCCCTTGTTGAAACAAGCCAATAAATTAAATCTTTTTTGACAACCCATATATTCCATCTTTGATGGGCTTCAATAATCCTTTCAAATTGGTGAATGTACCAATTAATAGTTCAGGGAAATGTTAAAAATCATTTTCTTTTCCAATGTGTGCTTTATTGAATAAATGAGACTTACTATCCAATTATGATAAGCATTCAGCCTTGAAGAGAATCGGGTGGAAAACATGGACACCGAAACAGAACTTCCCACTTTTACCTGATGTCACTGGTATAATGCTTTTCTGATAACTAGAACAGTAAAACCTTGGGTTGCAAGTAATTTGTTCTGTAAGTGTTCTGAAGGATGAGCAAACATTTCTCATAAATTTTAACTTGGTAAGTGAGCAATATCTTGCATTACGAGTAGTACGTGCTACAGAACATTACCTGATCACAACGGAGCCAATGGTTCTTCTCTCTCTCTCTCTCTCTCTGGGATTGTGGTTGATCGTCTTCCATGCTTGGATGCTCAGTCTCAGTCTTCAGTGCTTGGCAGAAATCAATGATTTTTCAGAACATTGGAAGATGCCCACAACTGCCTCAAAACACCTATGGAAAGTCCTCTGCTTTTCCATACAAGAGTAAGCTTAGGAATGCTTTGCTTCATACTAGGTCAGGCTGCTTGCAGATTTAGACCCTTTCCTCTGCTGCCTTATTGCCAGTTATGTTAAATACAGTATATGACAAGCGTTTATTAATACTGTACTGTAGTCAACATCCGTGCGAGCATATGCAATGGCTCCATGCAGAAAAAGGTTGAAAAGAAAGGCGGTAAAAAGAAGGAGATGATTATGATGGAAGTTAAGAAGGAAATCATAGAGAAATGAAAGTGGCCGAAATTGCAATATTTTATAGGAAGTCTATGTCTGCATCTCTTCTCCAGAGGAGGAGAAAAAGGCAGAAGAATTTCTCACTGCAAACGAGATTAGGGAGATGTGTAAAATGTGGGAAACAGTGTAAAATTTTGTAGAAAAGCACTACCCTAATAAGGCTGTCATAGCAGTGATAAATCTGTTTAATGACAATGCAATGTCATTAAGATCCTCAAAAAGACACAAAAGCAAGTGTCATTGGATAGGTTCCTTGTTAAAGTTCATGAAAAGAAAAAGATTCCATGGAGCCAATGGATAGCAGTAATTCCATTAGTGATAGTGAAAGTTGTCCTACACAATAACCCTCCTCTCTCTTGTCTCCCTCACACCAGCCATGAAGGTTTCCAAAGGTAAGAGTAGGTTAATTTATTTTTCTCTACTATTTTGTATTATAGTACAGTATTATAATCATTTTTATATGAATATTTTTGAGTTGTGGAATGAATCATCTGAGTTTCCATGATTTCTTATGGAGAAATTCGCTTTGATATACAAGTGCTTTGGATTACAAGCATGTTTCCAGAACAAATTATGCTCACAAATGAAGGTTTTACTGTACTTATGCTATAGTATTAATTTCTACTATACTGAAATTTATAAGTAATGCTTTCATTTGGACTTATCCCACTCTTGGGCCTCCACTAATTTTTATGACTATTTTAACTCCTAATTAGTTAATAACATATTTTCATCTTTCTTCAGTGGTGAAACAATGAGTTGCCTAAATTCCTGAAGACTTTTGTTGTATTTATTGGGTCTGTGCTTTAGGGAAGTGATAACTTAGCATTTTGTAGGAGAGAGAGGATGAAGCTAGGTAAAATGAGTCCCACAATTTTAACAACCTACCATATGTCTGGTTTACCAGAGACCATATTCTCTGGCTAAGTTTACCTTCCAGCAGCCCCCTGCTATTTGAAATGTTAACAAGTCATAAGAAATAGAGCAAGGACAAACAATAACCATAAAATAAAAGCATTTCTTTAACTGTGTTGCTGAAGTGGCCACTACTGGGGATATGGGGCCACTATTGGGGCCAAGCATTGGAGATATGGGAGGGAGAATTTCACAGTTTCTGCTCTCAGGAAGATAATATGAAAACAGATATTAATATTAATATGACAATTGCCCCCCAGAATATATGTCTCTAGAACTTGTGAACATGACCTAATTTGGAAAAAGAGTTTTCAGATGTACTTAAGGATCTCAAGATGAGAGCATCCAGGATTACTCAGGCCCTAAATCCAATGACAAGTATCCTCAGAAGACATGGAAGAGGAGAAGATACAGAAACAGATGAGAAGACCATGTAAAGATGGAGACAGAGATTGGTATAATGTGGCTACAAGCCAAGAAATTGCTGGAGCCCCCAGAAGCTGGAGGATCAAGGAAGGATCCTCCCCCAGAGATTTCAGAGGAAATGCTGCCCTGTCAACACCTGGATCTTGGACTTCTGACCTCCAAAACTGTGAGAGACTAAATCTGTTTGTTTTAACCCATCCGGTATGTTGCAATTCATTATAGCAGCCCTAGGAAACTAATATAATCACTGTAAAAAATGAGATATAATTAAAAGTTACATGAAAGCAGATAACAAAGGTACTTGACCTAAACTTGGGTGTCAGAAAACTTCTTAAGAGGTCATAGAGATCCTAAAAGAAGATTCAAGAAGGTTAAGTGGATCCAGACCAAAAAGACAATTTTAAGGGTATATAAGAGAGAGTATTTTCTGTGCATTAAGATTTTTATGTGTGCTAATATGTAATTAATATGATTATGTAAATTAAACATTAGCTGACCACAAACTTGATATTGAGGTTTCTTACTTAGAAACCTCTTATGTGATACATAAGTGCCTAACACTTTTCCAAACCAACAGAAAGTAAGAGTAAATACAGAGTAGGACTTTCCTCTCTCATGCTTCTATGTTACTTCAAGCAGCTGGGAGGCAGGCCATCTGTTCCCAAGCTGAAGAAATACCACCTGTCTTCCCATATCCACATGTAGGACTCACTCAGAAACTGCTGGGGGACACTGACTACACCTCCAGTGATACCTCAACCAGGTATGTAATCAGTCACCTGAAAGACAGGTGGATGCCTCATGGAGGCTGGACCAGGCCAGTAAGTAAACACTGCGCAAGAACCAAAAGAGCCATGAAATTAGTGCTAGATTAAAATATGATATTTTTTCATTGCAGAGAAATTATTTTTGAATTTTGGATCATTTATCATTTAACAAATGACCCCTGTTCACCAGGTGCTATTTAAAGCATTTCGTACGTATTAGTTTAAGCCTAACAAATCTATAAAACATATAGTATTTATAAGCCCATTTTATAATTGAAGAAACAAGCACAGAGAGCTAAAGTAAGTTGCCCAGAGTCAGACAGCTAATAAGCGGCAGAACCAGGATTCAAGCTCAGCCTGCCTTGAATTCCAAAATTAATGCTCTTAATGACTGCATTTTCTGTAGTCTCTATAATCCCAATCTATAACAACAACAACCAGGAAGTGTAATCATCACCTTCATTTTACAGATGAAGAATGTGAAGCCCAAAGAGATTAAGGAATTCACCCTACATCACACAGATGCTAACTGTGGACAGCCTAAATGTAATTGTAGGAAGTCAGACTCTGAAATCCAGAGAATTAACCGGCATGCTACAGTGGTTTCAAATCCAGTTGTTTGCATTAGGAAACATTCCAGCCTTACTCATATTCTTGGTGTATTTATTGGCTCCTCTCTTCCTTAAAGCCACCTACAGGTTTTAATGTCCAAATACAGGAATAATCTCATCATAGTCTTCATTTTAATCAGAAATATGTGAAGTAGAACTTTACTGCTTCCAGCTTTTCTTTTCGTATGTGTTCAAAAAGAAAAAAAAAACAAATAGCTAATTTTTTTTTTAATTTTTTTTTCAACGTTTATTTATTTTTGGGACAGAGAGAGACAGAGCATGAACGGGCGAGGGGCAGAGAGAGAGGGAGACACAGAATCGGAAACAGGCTCCAGGCTTTGAGCCATCAGCCCAGAGCCTGACGCGGGGCTCGAACTCACGACCGCGAGATTGTGACCTGGCTGAAGTCGGACGCTTAACCGACTGCGCCACCCAGGCGCCCCATAGCTAATATTTTTTGAGTTTTCACTATGTGCCAGACTTCGTGCCATGTGTTTTACTTCTGTTTTTCGAACTCATCCTACAGAAAAGTCTGTAGATAGGCTTTTTAATTACATTCCCAATACAGATAAGGAATTTGAGTCTCAGAAATGTTAAAAACCTCCCCTGAAGTCACACGGCCGATACTAGCAGGGCATTCCAGCTCAGGGCCATCAGGTTCCAAAGTCCATGCTTTTGACCATACACTAAATTTCCTCCACCTCTTAAATAGATCTGACTGTATGTGACTGGTCATCATATGAGGAAAGGAACACATGGGAACAAACACCAGATTCCAAGGCCAGAAGTTTCCGTAGAGGAGCGTTCTTTCCTTGCAATCTCACATTGGCTGTTGATAGCAAAACCCTGTGAGAGTTGGCATACAATCTGAGGCCATCCTGACAAGGTTACTGATCCTTCGTTGTCTCATCATAAAGTGTCACCCAGCTTTGCCATTCAGAGGCAGTTTACCATTCATCCAGATGGGATAACACCCTAAGGAAATGATGGTAACCTGCCCAGAGTGGGCTGATTTGAACTTCGAAATACCCACATACAATTTATAGGGCAAATAACCCCTGGCAGGAAAAACCAGGGTGTGAAACCTGCCAGCCAAACCCCCTCAAACACTAAGGAGGTTGGATGTTGCTTATTCTCCTGGGGGTAGTCTCAGAAGATCCCAAAGACACTTAACCCAGTCAGCACATACGGGCACTGGAGTGTGGGCACATCCTGTGTCACCGTTTTGGAGCTGTGCATCCTTGGAAAATTGACTTCACCTCTACGAATCTGAGTCTTCTCATTCTTTAAATATATCTACCATTAGCTCCTACCTCAAGTATTATTGAAAAAATTAGAAATACCTAAAAAGTGGGTGGCACTTTAAAAATCTCACGTGAGTATTGCTGTCCCTATATCTTGTTATAAGCATATGCCTGCCACCCAGGGTTAAATACCCATGTATTATATATCCAAGAACCCTTTCCCCAAAATATTACTGGAGAAAAGCTGATAATTCATTTTAACTTATTTTCCTAATATCACAACAGTACAATTCCTGATTTTGCAAATTAGTTTTGTTTCCTTTAGACCCATTTCCTAGGAAGCCTTCTCCAGGCCATGCTATGGGGTATGTTCCTTGAATGGAACCTCCTATAGGAAAGCTACTCTCTTCTACTGGATGAGGAGTCTTATTTTAGCATGTACCCTGGAAAATGACACACAAACTAATCTCCAGGGTGGCTATTCACAGTATTTTTGGTTCTTATGGCTCTCTACCCTCCAAATATAGCACTATTTCCTCATCTCCACTGGCATTAAGGGATGTAACAAACCTTAATATCAAAAATATGTCTCTGTAATGGGTTTAGAGGCAAGTCCCAAAGATGATTACAAGATCAGAAAATCTATCATATAAAGAAAAGTGAAAGATACCAATGTACTTTATCTCACAGAGACAAGAAACCGGCCTTTCCTTACTGAAGAGTGGAACAAGAAAAAATGAAACTGTGCTGCAGTGTAAGGGATTAAGAAAAACATCTGCAATCTTGTTAAACATGGATATGAGTTAAACTAGGATTTTTTAGACTCTCCTCTTTTGGAGACTTAAAAGATGTGGTTTGGATACATCTATTGGGGACAGGTTTGTTCAGTCCTCAATGTATCCTTGCCCAAGGGCTGACAGATGGATGAAATGACCTCTCAGCATCCCTTCCAGCCCCACACTTCTGTTTTTCTATGATTGTTGGACTAGCATGTTAGCTGAGTCAGATTTGCCCTTGCAGCTTAGTGGAGGAGTCAGCTGCTTGGGAAAAAACAAAAACAAAAAACAAAAAAAAAGAGACTTTTTGTCCCCAAAACAAATGCCTTTCTGCCCTGTTCAAGATTAAATTATACCACCAGAGGTGTATTTCCTTGAGTCACAAAGTATTTTTGGTCTTTTAGAGTTCCCTAAAAGAATGAAGACACTGGCACCTAAGAGAAGATAAAGTAACTAAATCTTACCAGATCAGAGATCAAGGCCCTGTACCAGACTAAGGCTGGAAATGCAGAAAGAGAAGGTCCCATGCGACATGACTGTAAAGGTGAACTGTGCCTAATCGAAAAGGTAGCTCTCGGCTTGTGCAGAAGACAGGGCTCTCCTCCCTCCCAGATGCGTTCAGTAATTCTATCAATGAATGTAAAGCACTACCTACCAGATATGGAGCATTAGACAAGGCACTGGGAACACTACAGTAAGCTAAAGAGACACAGCTCCTGCTTTCCTGCAAAACACTGGGCATGTGGTGAACATATAGTGGATTATTACATGGAGTCTATACGTACGCAACCGTGAGTTGCTGATGTGCACAAGGCTCCATTCTAGACACTTAGAGTGAGTTGGTAACCTACAGGAGCTTACATTCTGATAGGATTAAATTACATAATGAAAGAAGCATGAGTTGCTCTAAGAACTATGACCAGGAGACTACCCTAGCTGAAAAGTCCAACCTGACAAAGGGATGTTTCTATTGCCATGTGAAGGCTGAGTAGGAATTGGTAAAAGGCATGTGTTGGGGAAGGAAGAAATACCTGGAGAGTGTTCCATTTAAAGTTATCAAACTTTGTTGATAGCTGTTGTCAAGCTACCATAATTCGCTTGGGTAGTAAAATATAAGGTAATTTATATCTTATTCAAAGATTTGTGTAATAATTTTTAAGAATATCAAAGGTAGGGGCGCCTGGGTGGCGCAGTCGGTTGAGCGTCCGACTTCAGCCAGGTCACGATCTCGCGCTCCGTGAGTTCGAGCCCCGCGTCAGGCTCTGGGCTGATGGCTCAGAGCCTGGAGCCTGTTTCCGATTCTGTGTCTCCCTCTCTCTCTGCCCCTCGCCCGTTCATGCTCTGTCTCTCTCTGTCCCAAAAATAAATAAACGTTGAAAAAAAAATTAAAAAAAAAAAATATCAAAGGTATACTTAAATCTATTTTATCTAATTTTTACCTTGTGACTTTATTGTATATTGGTCTTTATTGCTTATAAATGATGATCAAATTCTATGTGGATATGATATAATTTGGAGACCAAATTCAAATAAAAATTTTACCCTGATGGTGAAAGCATTGAGTCTAAATCCAAAATGTGACATGTTTCATGCCATGACATGGATCTTTCCCCACCTGAACTGAATATGAATTATAGGTTGGTTCCTGCACTATAGGTGGACCTGTGGCAGCCCAGCAGTATCTTCCATGTATCAAAAGGAGCAGTTACTGATGTTCATATTCCCAAAAATGGTTCCCAAGTCCTGTTAGCCTTCTTACAGGAAGCCAACATCCAGTACAAGTAAGCATTCTTTTTCACTTGTTTAATTCATTTGTACGAAACTGAACTGAATGAGAGCTGTATTCAATTCAGGTTTTTATTGAGTGCCTACAATGGCATTTTAGGTACTACTTTTCAAATTGGGGAAAACAGACTTGAATGTAACACAGTTATATTCACCTTTGAAGAGCTTATTAGTGTAATAGCGAGGTGGTGGTGGGGAGGAACAACACTGACATCTCATTTCACCATTACCACCAGGTGATCACTGTAAACACAGAAGGTCTTCTCTGAGGAATGGAGAGCAGCCTAGCAATGCTTAGAAAGTGGATAAAAATGCAGGGGCAGATAAAACTTTCTGCAGGAGCAGTGACCGCTAAGCAGAAGATGAGCCTTGGGACTTACAGGCAGAGGGAACAGTGCAAGCAAAGGGAAAAAACAGTATAATACCTGTGTAGGGAACTGAAGTGGCTCAGTATTATTAGTGTACAAAATCAAGTCAGGGAGGGGCGCCTGGGTGGCTCAGTCGGTTGAGCAACCGACTTCACCTCAGGTCATGATCTCACAATTTGTGAGTTCGAGCCCCACATCAGGCTCTGTGCTGACAGCTCAGAGCCTGGAGTCTGCTTTGGATTCTGTGTCTCCCTCTCTCTCTGCCCCTCTCCCGCTCATGCTCTCTGTCTCAGAAATAAATAAACATTAAAAAAAATTTAAAAAAAAATCAAGTCAGGGAGTAGAAACAAATAATGCTGGAGAGGTTGAGAGAAGACCAGGTTGTGGGAAGTCTGATGTAGAGGGCTAGGAGTTCAGGCTATCTAGTATGTGGTTCTGCACACTTGAAAGAAGTAAGCAAGGGAGCCATGTGTAAGTAGAGGTGGAGGGGCAATAGGAGACTACAATAGTCCAAGTAAGATGTTGTGAGGCCTTGAGTAGGGACCAGAGTAGTGGGATAAGGAAAGCTTTAAAAAAAAAAGTGAATAGGCAAAACCACCTGGACTCTGCACTTAGTTGGATGTAGGTGGAAAAGGAAGAAATCGAAACAACCTCAAATCTTCTAGCTTAGGTGATTGAGTAGATAGATTCAAATAAATTTGGATATTTGGTTTTTTTTTTTAAAGAATCGTTAAATAGTAAGAATGGAGCAAATGGAAGATAGTCACAGAAGTTAAGAAATGAGAGACTTTCAGGAGGGAGAACATCAGTGATGCCACGTGGTGCAGTAATATCCAGCAAGAAAAGGACTGACTGGTTTCCTCTGGATTTGGCAATGGAAATTGTGTTGGTAACTCTCATGGTGGGATTATATTGTCAGGAGCAGAAGACAGAGAAAGTACAGAGAAGTGAATAGGAGGTGAGAACATGAAGAAGCAGAGCAGAGTACTGCTCCTAGAAGTTAAAATAAGCTGAGAGGCAGAGAATGAGGAGTGACTACAAGGAGATGCAGCATCAATGACTGCTTCAAATTTGGGATTTTAGGGGGTAGGGGGAAACTTTTCTATGTCTGTAGGCTGAAGGGAGGGACCAGTAGGGAAGGACACACTGATGGTACAGGATAGAATGCACCAATGGAGGAATGGGTTTGAGCACTAGAAAGGATGCCTTATCCGGGAAGACTGAAGAGGTAAATGTGAGTCTAGTTAAGATTATAAAGAGGAGAGTCAACAAGCTGAAAGAGATCCTAACTAAGGGCTAAATTTTATAGGTGGAATAAGAAGCAAAATTATCTACTGGAAGGGAAGAAACGAGCTAAAGAGGGTTACCAAGAGAAAAGCTGGGGTTTTTGTTGCAAAGAGTTGAGATTTTGTTGGATTAGACCACAGAAAGGTCAGGATCAAAGAAGTTGAGGTTCCTAGTGAGATACTAGCTTAAGTATTCATCCATGGCATCAAATCTGGATAGGAAAAGAGAAGAGTCTAGGAGGAATTATGTAGTCAAATTTAAGAATCAAGAGAGGTATAATGATCTTTATATTGAAAGAAGATACAGCATGACTGAGGGCAACAAGGAAATGGAGGGAAGAAAATCTTGACAAAGTGTAGGCTAAGATTAAGAGTCCTGGTGTAGAACATTCATGGCTGGTGACAAGATTCAGGTGTTAGTCATGGAGGTCATGGCTGAAATGGAGTGTAAATCATTGAGACTGATGTGATTGAGAATGGATGGACTAAATCACCAGAGAATCATCATAGCAGTTTTGAATCTCATTGGCTGATGACAAGATGAGAGGTGGAGAGACAGATGTGCTCCTGGGACAGTAATATCAGAAAGTACCCAGGAGTCAGAGGAAAGAAACAAGGAATGGCATGATGCTGAAGGCAGGATGAGCTTTTTCTGGAAGTTAGAAGATTGATGAGGAAGCATGTGAGAATGCTGGGGTTCAGGAGAATGCTGACCTCCTTCCCTTTGGTCCCATGATAGGTGATGTGGTGAAAGAGAAAGCCACAGGGGCCCCTGGGTGGCGCAGTCGGTTGAGCGTCCGACTTCAGCCAGGTCACGATCTCGCGCTCCGTGAGTTCGAGCCCCGCGTGGGGCTCTGGGCTGATGGCTCAGAGCCTGGAGCCTGTTTCCGATTCTGTGTCTCCCTCTCTCTCTGCCCCTCCCCCGTTCATGCTCTGTCTCTCTCTGTCCCAAAAATAAATAAACGTTGAAAAAAAAAATTTTAAATAAATAAATAAATAAATAAATAAATAAATAAATAAATAAATAAAATTAAAAAAAAAAAGAAAGAGAAAGCCACAAAAGAATCTGTCCTTGAGAGAATTCCATTTCCATTAGGGCAAGAATATGAAAAGAGAGAGTTCTCTGAAGAGACAAGAATACAGGAAGTTTATTTACAGAGAAAGCAGGATTCCAGCAGACACAAGGGAAAAGGAAGTGGTGGAGAGATAGAAAGTCAATGCAGGATCTGGGCAGAGAAGTGCAGTGTAGTGAATCAATGACATGGGAAGGAGTGACCTGCCTTTCATTTGGAAACTTAGGATTTCAGGGCTGTGAGGCATATTTGTAAATGACTAACTTCAATTACTCCAACTTCTTAGCAAATGGTTGTACTATCAAAACTGGCACAAAGATCCCTGATGATGTCTGGTAAGGCCTGGGATGGGCCTGTGGCTCTGTGAGTCCATGGTGAAAGCCCTAGTCTCTCTGGAAGGCTGAGCCACAGGGTGCAAAGTGACAGTGACATTCCTCCCTGGTCCACACAAATACTTCCCTGCCAGAAAGATAATTACAGCCTTATTAAAGTACTTAGATGCTTTTTGCAGAAAGGTACTTTATCTGTCCTTCTAGAACAGGGCAGAGTCACAGCTGTGCATAAAACCATTGTTCATATTGAACACATTTTAGTCATCACTATAACTTTGAAGGCGTGCTTTGATTCTCTGAATGCCTGGAAGGAAGGAGCTTAGTAATTATATCTATAGGTGCTCAGCAACAACTCACATGCTTCATTAATTATAATTCAGTAGAAAGGAATATACCAGTTATTTTAACAAGTCTCTATTTCCTGCCATTAAATATAGGTCATGCGGAACTGATATAGAATAAAATATCACACTTTATGTCACAGAGAATAGAGTCTAAAAAATGAGTATTTTAAATCAGTTGTCTCCTCATGGAGGACAATCATTTAGAATTATTCATTTTGTTGGTCCCGAGATAATAACACATAAGAGTCGATTAAATTCCACAGGGCAGTAGATAGAGATCATTTTAATTGACTTTTATTATTGTAGCCTGGGGTATTTCCAAAAGATTATCATTAACTCTGTACAACTATACATAATATATAGCTGTAGTCATCTTTAAGGAAGAGATAATGTGACCTCATGTGTCTGGCCCCTAGGTAATCAGCCCCTCTCAATGACATGAAAGATGAGATGATTCATTCTGTCATAAAAAATTCAATCATTTTATAAATTAAATACCTGTAAAAATTGGCAGTGGAATTTCAAATATTGAGCCTCACTCACCCACCCTGGAAGCTTTGGGGACATGGTTTTACACTGAATGTTGACATCACTTGGAAAGTTTTCAGTGGCTCTGGTCGCTGTTATATTATAGTACATGCACCTAGGGTAGGGATAATCATGAATCACAAAGGACTAAGAAAATACAACACTTACAAATGCCATTTTGATCTCCTTCTCATTATTCTGCCAGTGTCAACTATTTGACAAGGAAAATGAGGCTAGACCTGCCACACCACAATTATTTTAATTTTCAGGTTGGTCTTTTAGGGTCTGTATTAAGGTATAGTCGTTGAATAGAGACCTGTATTAGTTTGCTAGGGCTGTCATAACAAATCCCATAGACTGGCTGGCTTAAAAAGCAAAAATGTAATGTCTCATGATTCCAGAGGCTGGAAGACTGAAATGAAGGTGTGGGCAGAGTTGGTTCCTTCTGAGGTCTGTGAGGGAAGGACCTGTCCCAGGCCTCTCTCCTTGGTTTGTAAGATGGACATCTTTGCCTCTTCATATCTTCATATCTTCCCTCTGCTTGTGTCTTTGTGTAGTAATTTCCCCCATTTTTTAAAATTGTGGTAAAATATGCAATATGAAATTTACCATTTTAACCATTTTAAATATACAATTCAGTGACATTAAGTGCATTCACATTATACAACCATTAGCACCATACACCTCCAGAACTTTTCCATTTTCCCAAACTGAATTTTCTCTTTTTTAAATGTTTATTTTTGAGAGAGAGAGGGAGTGCACACTTACATGTGTGTGACCTGGGAAGGGGTAGAGAGGGGGACAGAGGATCCAAAGCAAGCTCTGTGCTGACAGCAGAGAGTACAATGTGGGGCCAGAACTCACAAACTATGAGATCATGACCTGAGCCAAAGTCAGACACTTAACCACTTAACTGACTGAGCCACCCAGGTGCCCCTGAATTGCCTCTTTTTATAAGGACACCAGTCATATTGGATTAGAATACATCCTAGTGACCTCAGTGTAATTACATCTGCAACAATCCTATTTCCAAATAAGGTCACATTCTGTGGTGCTGGGGGTTAGGACTCCAACATACAAATTGGGGGAGAAGGGGACACCATTCAACTCATAACAGATCCCCACACACAATGGATTTAATCACATATAATTTATTTCTCCCTCATGCGACAGTCCAGAGGTCCAGAAGCTGTTGCTGTGATAGTACAGCCCTCACTGTTGTGATGATAACTGCCTCTCTTGCTGCAAAGCTGGTGACTAGACACTGGAGTGCTGAGTCCAGCAACCTCCACTTTCCCTGAACAGTCACATTTCTGACCTTGACATGGTCACAGCAACAGCAGGAGATGGCCACTGCATTTCTTAACTTCCTGTCATACCAGTGTTCACAAATTTGTACCCGGGACCCTAGCTGCAAGAGAGTCAAGAAAAAGTAATTTTTGGGTTCCCAGCCCTTGCAGTACAAGAAGTCCATATGGAGAGTAGGCAGCTAACCATATCTAGCACAGACACTCAAGAGAGGAAAAAGGAAACAAGGGTCAGCTATATTCTCATATTTTCTTCCATTTGTTTTTTTTTTCTTCCATTTGTATTTAATATGGAAACTGAGAGGACTAATACCAGTGGGTTTCCAGATTTAATTAGCCTAAATTATTTGTTTCCAGATCATTAGCCTAAATATCCCAACAATATATTAAAATCACTAGGTGAGCTTTTAAAAAGGACTTCTACCTATTCACAGATATTCTTGTCTATGCAGGGCCCAGTGTGGCATTTTTTTTAAGTTTATTTATTTTTAAGTAATTTCTACACCCAACCTGGGGCTCCAACTCATGACCCCAAGATCAAATGAGCCAGCCAGGCACCTCAGTGTGACATAGTTTTTAAAGCTCACGGGTGACTTTAAAGCAATGCAACTCAAGAATCACTGGCCTAAATGACTAAACAAATATTAGGAAGTCCAAAAACTAGCTCCATATGGCACTTGGAGATTTTAAAAGGAGACAGAGAAGCCCAAGAGTTTAATCATCAAAGGAGCTAATATCCAACTGGAATGATTCCATACAACTTGAAACTAAAAAACTTTACATGATAATTTTCTTACTTTGGTGAAAACACTAGCAAACTTGACTAGAAAATATTAAGATAAATCTTTTGTAGGAGCAATTCTCCATTAGAATTATTTTGACAATTCTCTGAATGGGCATTTCATTATGCGATTAGTAATATGTTAAGTCTTTTATCAATTAATAATGATAAATGATAATCTAAGAATCAATTAAGAGGCATAGTTTTTTTGCACTGAAACTCCTAGGAAAATAATGCCTTTCTAAAGGGAACAATGGTGGTTCTATCAAGAGCTGCCAAACAAACAGATGTATCCACATCAGAACTTCTTAACTTTCTGGTGATAAATGTGAGGAATTGCTCTTACTTTGAGTGGAAACAAGTTTCACTTGTTTATTTTTAGAAAGTCTGTCCACTCTGAAAATAATGCAAACCCAATATACCCCAATTCAATTTTGCAAAAATTTAAACATTTTTTTAAACCTTTGAAAACTTTTCATACTGTGTTGCCTTGTCTTGTTTTGGTGTTCCTAATGTCACACTGGGCTTAGAGTCTACAGACTAGAATACAGGTTCACATTCCAAGCTCAAACTCTAGCTCTATTCTCACTAGCAGATGATATTGGCAAGTTCTTGACCCTTTTGAGGCTCATTTTCCCCATTTGTAAAATTTAAGAGTAAAATTTACCTTATAGGTTTGTTAACTAAGCTTGTGTACGTAAAATACATAGTGCGGTGCCTAAGTAGGTATTCAATAAATGTAAATGCCCATACCCATCATTCGGTTCTTGTAGCTGCTCAATAAATGGTAGTAATTATTATTATTTGAGACCATCTTCTTTAGTTTTAGATTTTCATTACCCAATTTAACAGTTTCTATTTCCCAAAAGAGAATACTTTCCCAACATTTGGTATTTCTAGAAATGTCATTAGTTGCTATATTCTTTTTCACTGATGCATGGTTTTCTTTTGATATTGCCTGATTTTTATATGCTCTCCATTCAATTTTCATCATGTCTATCATTTCAAATCCAGGATCCTCATAGAAGATCTTCAGAAAACACTGGAAAAGGCAAGCAGTTTGCGAACCCAGAGAAATCGAAGATACCTTTCTGGATATAATTATGAAGTTTATCACTCCTTAGAAGAAGTATGTAATCAAAGGAACTTTCATTCTTTTTAATAAGTGCATCTTTATCATTCAGGTCTAATGATTGGGAGAGAAGCATAAAGACAGAGGTAGGGGCTATATGAAGAATACATATAGCTCTTATATTGTCTAGCCACCTCAGTTCAATCATCCCTTCTATTAAGCCTTTAAAAGAAGTAGCAAAATAATTTGAATTTCATTTGCTTTACCCAACCCACCCCCACAGAGGACATGGAAGTGCAATGTAAAAGCGAGGGAATGTTGCTATAATTGCAGTTGTGAAAACCTTAACTAAAAAGCATGGAAGGTAGATCTAGTCAGAGTTTGAAGGCAATGATTTGGTTGAGGGATGGAATGAATTTTGATGCTCGCTCCACAGCGTCTGCACAGGTTGGGACCTCCCACAAGCCAGGCTTCATTTGTGGAAACTCAGGGCCTTTTAACATGTTGTTTACTCTTCCTAGTATTTATTCTATAGCAACTTCATTCCCACAACCACATCTTTGACTATTTCACCTGGACAATAGTTACTCCTTCAATATCAGATCAAGCAAAAAGATGGCTATTTCTATTTTCCCAGATTGGATTAGAACTCCCCAGCTCCAACCCCAGCTTATTACATGTACCCACAGCACATGGATAGAATATCTATCATAGTTTTTATACACATGATTTTAGGATTATTTGATTAATGCCTTAGTCATCCTTAAGTTCCAAAGCAAGTTTCCTGAGGACAGGCCATTTCTTAAATGCATTTTTTAAAATTTTTTTAATGTTTATTTATTTTTGAAAGAGAGAGTGAGAGAGCAAACATGAGTGGTGGAGGGGCAGGGAGAGATAGAGACACACACAGATTCCAAAGCAGGCTCCAGGCTCCACACTGTCAGCCCAGAGCCCGATGAGAGGCTGGAACTCACAAACTGTGAGATCATGACCTGAGCTGAAGTCGGACATTTATCCGACTGAGCCACCCAGGACAGGCCATTACTTTCTTGTTCACCACTATGTCCATAGTGGCAAGCAAATAGAGACCTCCAAATAGGTAGCTGATGACAGAATGAATAAATTAATAAATACACACATTTTCCATGCTTCCCCTGAATTGAGCAAAGGAATGTCAAACACAGAATTAATGAGATCCTGTTATATTCTTAGGAGAATTTTTGGTCCTCTTGATAGTTCTTTTCAAAATTATTCTTTTCAAAATTATTTTCACATGTTTCTTGTTTCAACATATATTTTAGAAGCTTGAAATTAGAAGCAATGGAAGTTTTAGATAACCTGGAACACAGAAGTGCTATAACATGCACTAGAAAAAAAGTCAAATTTTAAAACTATATGTAGATATGTACATACATATACATACATACGTATATATACACACATACATATATATATACACACACACACAAGATATATATATATCCTGCTCATTAGACTCAATAAGAATAGAAAGGAAAGAAAATATGGATACTTCTCAAAATCTGCTTTTTCAGCACAGACTCTCTTGCACATCATGGAACAGCGGGACACTTCTGTGTGATTTCCTTATTCGTAGTAAAGCTTTTAAGTCAGAAATGTCATCCATATTTCTAAGTGCCTTATTCATCCATCTCAAATATGCCTTCTCCCGATGACAGATAAGTGTGTGTGACTGGATCAATGCAAATCTATCACTGTTCTTAGGGAAATTATTCAAAAAATGCCCTCTGATGGCTTGGATAACCTTTAAATGCAGAAGACAATGCCTTTTTCTTAGCATCTTCTGTTCAGTGACAAATTGCAATATATAGGACTTTAATAGACACTTTGAAGTAGTTTGGATGGTTTTCGTGAAGGTGATTTATTTCTTTTCCTCTTAAGTACTTAGGGGGAAAATGGAAATAAATTTTTATCTTGAAAAGAACCCAGAACACATTGATTAATTTTCTGTAAATCTCTGCCATCAAGATATTAATGACAAATGGTAGTAGAAGGTATGCTCTAAAAGGGGAACAATATAAAGACATGAAGCTACTATTTGTAAAGACAGAAAATAAAATATAGTCTTAAGTATCTTGAAGAAAATTAAAAACACAAAATTGATTTTTGTTCAACTTTATAGTCATGTATGTCCTTTGAGTTCTGAGACCTATTATTGCCTTTTGTTACCTTTTGTTCTCTGAAGGCTCCATAATTGTGAAAGTCTGACATGGTTTTTATTTATCTGATTTTAGATTCAGAATTGGATGCATCATCTGAATAAAACTCATTCAGGCCTCATTCATGTGTTCTCTATTGGAAAATCATATGAGGGAAGGTCTCTTTTTGTTTTAAAGGTAAAAATAAATTAACAAAATAAATATTTATTAAACATTGATCCTTTTCACGTTTGACTTATGGGGAAAAGAAAAGAAATGGTCTTTCACGGCGTCTCATACTTAACATCGTTTTAATTTAAGAAAAAATTTCCCTTAGATTTTTGGGCCGTATTTAATTTTTACCATTGAGTATTCCAGAGAATGCTGTCTCTAACATATTCAGAGTTACTGATGCCCTTAAAAATAATGGCTTTCAAAATTATTTGTGAGCTGGTGCTACTCAAGGTGAACCAGTGAAACTACATAAATTTGTAAGCAGATATGCATTCTTCCCAGCTGTTGACCCTGAGTTCTCTTCCAGCTACTGACCCAGAGCTCTCCATCCCTTCTCAGCCAAGCATCTAAAAAGATTTCCTATAGGGGCAGCTGGGTGGCCCAGTTGGTTAAGCATCCAACTTTGGCTCATGATCTCGCTATTTGTGAGTTCACGCCCACATCTGGTTCTGCACTGACAGTGCAGAGTCCATTTAGAATTCTCTCTCTCTCCCCCACTCTTTTTGCTCCTCCCCTGCTCACGTGCACACTCTCGAAAGAAAGAAAGAAAGAAAGAAAGAAAGAAAGAAAGAAAGAAAGAAAAGCTTAAAAAAAAAGATTTCCCTATATCACTGTCTCTATTTCTTCACTTCCCATTCAGACTCACTGGCCTTTGGCCCCAAAGCTCCTCTAAAACTTGTCTTGATGAGATCAGCAATGACTCCTAATTGGTTCTCTTCCTGTCTCTGACCATTCAGTGGCTAATTCACTGGCTCTTCTCCTCCTGCCTTTCCAGTGGGTTCTGTTCATCCCAGGACTCCATGCTCAGATGTGCTGTCCCTCCACCAACCTTTCTAGATGAACACATCCACCCTATGGTCTCAATAATCATTCCATATTCAGTGAAGTCCACCTTCTGGACTTTTACATTCATATTCCATTGCCTACTTGACCTTCTCATCTGAATATTCACAAAAGTACTTCAAGCTCACAATGGCATTGCTGTGATTGCAGTTAAGAAACATGAGCATCATCCTAAATTCCTCTGCCTTGTTTTCACCACTTCCTTTAAATCTACCACCAAAAACTGATGATTTTTTCTTCTAAGTATCTTTTGGATCTGCTCCAATTCCTCCTCTGTCTTCCCTGCTGTTACCATAATTTATCTCTGGATCTCTTCTCCCTGGACTATTGCAGTAAGGGCCTCAGTACTGAACTTTCTTTCAAGTCCCCATCCTCTCCTGTCTCATACTGTCATCCATCACTGCTGTTAGTGTGCTTGTATCCATTCCTCTGTGTCTCTCTTTCACATACGCATACACTTCTGTGTCCACCTGCCATTTCTTCCTCGTACCCCAAAAGCCCATTCTTCAAAGAGGATGTTCCCAGATTCTCTTCCAAGCTTGAGATGCCTTCTTCTAACTGGTCTTCTGGACCAGCTCCAAGTCTTAATCAAGTACTTAAGTGTTTCTCGTCTGAAAAGCCTTCTCCTACTCCCCAGAAAAATTACATGTAACACCTCCCATGTTCCCTAAGCAACTTATGCATCTTCACATCATAATGGTTAATTGTTCCCATGTCTGCCCTCCCTACCAGCATATAAATTCCTTGTCTTTTCTTCTTTGAATCTCCAGTGTCAAGAACAATATCCCCAAAGGATTTCCTGAAGTGTTAGTTGAGTGAAGTAATGAATGAAAACTAGATTCCCTATGAAATAATGTTAATAGCTACCTATTTATTACTGAGTTAGAAACCACATTTAAGTAATATTGATATAATAGGATTATAAAGACAAATCTGTCACTTGATTCTACAAATCAAATTGTTTTGCTTTTCCATTTTGTGTTGTAATAAAATTTGACTTTGTCCACCTATAAAACATAGTTATTACTTAAAGAAATATTCCTTGGGAATTTGAAGCTGATTGTCTTAGAATGCTTGGGAGGACGGGGAATTTAGCATTTTACTTAACAGTCACAAATTATATTAAAGGAGAAGCAAGCCTATTTAAGGGATTGCCCTTTTTGTGTATTTTCCAGTTATTTGATTTGTAATTCAGGCAATAAAGTCATTGTTTCTGCATAAACAAGCCTGCACTTCTGGAAAGATAGGAAATCTCTTTATCTTTTTTGTGAGTTACCTAATTAATCAAACTATAGTGAAGAACTATTCTGAAACCTTATTAAATTATGCTTTTCAGTGAATCTAAAAATAAAAGCCTGACTTGGTTACTATGAACACTCTTGTTTTCAGCTGGGCAGAAGATCACGAACTTACAAAAGAGCTGTCTGGATAGACTGTGGTATTCATGCAAGAGAATGGATTGGTCCTGCCTTTTGTCAGTGGTTTGTAAAAGAAGTAAGTTAAACCCTTTATACAATGTCCATTTCAGCTAATTGATGCTTCCCATGTGTTTTTATTCAGTTCAAGGAACAAAGCCAGCAACTGGAAGCCAGCAATACCTGATTGAGTAATAATAACACCTTGATTTTGCTGGATCACTTTCATGTTTCTGAAGACCTCTCATAACCTGGCTCAGTTTATCCTCACCTCTGCCCTTAGAGGTTGGAGTTGCCAACACTCATTAAAGAGAAAGAATCCGTTTCAGAGCATTTATGAATTCGTAAACAAATTAGAAATCAGCCAGATAGCTGATATGTGGCAAAAAGATAAACATCCAATTTATGGTGCTGCAGAGAAGTTTCTCATACACTATCCAAGTTGGAAAATTCTACATCACTTATCACAATGATGTCACATATACTTTAACAATAAAGGGATGAGCAAGTGATTGCATTTTGCTCTCCTGCTATGGATGTGCAATGTAATCCCAAAGACCTTTGGCATCTGTGGATTTTGCGTTCAGTTTTAGTGCTTTTCAGCAACTCTAGTGATTGAAGACTCATAGTGATTTCTTATTATCCAAAGGCTTCATTTAAATCATAAGTCCTCTGATGCTAGTGTATCAGGTGGGTCTCTATCTCATGCATGGGCCAAACTCATGGACCAACATCTTGATATATGTTTTGAAATTTTCTATCCATCATCAAGAATGCAATGACTTTCAAGGTTATTTTTACACTTTAGTAATTTTTAAAACTCCAAAAAGAAAATCAACCACTAGTACTGGTAATGAAAGTGAAAAAGTCTAAGGAAATAAAGGTTCTAAGCTAGAAAATAACCCTACAAATTTCTTCAGCCCTGTGGTATAGGGAACCATTAAGAATACAAAAGATCTTTAAATATTTTAGTTCTATTTCACAGTATTTTGTGGGAAAATTATGTGTCCTGCTGAGGTTTGTGATTTTGAGAACACTCCTAGTCTTGGGAAAATGTCCCTCACAAATGTCAAAGATGTACTAAATTTGTAAAATCTGCCTCTCTGCCACTACCAAACCCACATAAGTTTATTTAATTTTATAAATATGATTTAAAAAATTAACTATTCCCACTAAGTGTATTAAAGAATTCATATTTTCTTAAAATGTCATCCTGGTAGGACAAATATAAAGTCTAATAAGGATTAACTCTGTTAACTTGTAGTAAATACCCATTGTTAGTACATACAACATATTGTCTGCTGCCTTACGTTTCAAAAGGGAAAGGAGGAAACATGGTTACATATAGAACATCTATTGTTTATAAACTGTGGTCCTGTGTATTATTGAAGAACATAAGAATGTATCTCACAATTTACCTTACCCTCACATGTGCTTACTTATTTGTTCATGTGGTTATGGTCTGTCTCTTCCTGTACCACTACCAATGGCAGAAACTCTATCCTGTTCATTGCTAAGTCCTTGGAACCTAGAAGAGCACCTGGCATTTAATCTTCAAATATTTGTTAATGGGAATAATGAGAATCCACTAGCAATGATGTGGAAAGATTTCTGGGAGATGACCTGCCAAATCATCTCATAGGGTATAAATGAGTAACTTTTTACCTGGATTTTTTCAGTGCACAATCTGTAGAGCCATATGTGGCAGCCCTGTAACTTAAGCTAAGTTTCCAAAAAGGAGGAGGACGGTTTAACCACAGAAAAAAAGATGAGGTATATATAATGATGATCAATCGAGGGTAGTTGATTTTGGAGCAAGAGCAAGAAGCATCAATTAAGTCTAGGCTCCATTTCACCAAAGATGAGTAAGGAAAAGCTTCATCCCTCTTTCACTAGGTCATCTTCAAACCATGGGGGTCTAGCCATTTCCATGTCTCTGCTACCCTTCCCATGCCCCTCTCACTCTTCTTCATGGCCATCCACCTGCTCCTCCACTTAATCACTTAAGTATCCCATCTGAGTCAGGCAGTAACCAGAAACTGGGAAAAGAAGCCTTAGGTGTCACTTGTCCCTGTGTCTTTGTGAAAGCAGTGGGGCTGCTAAGGTGGTAGCAGTGACTGTTGTGCACTGACATTTACACATTATAGGCTTATAGGAGATGTTGTCATCTTGCTTTGAAGCCACCATTCCCACTAATGGCGGTAGTGGGGACTAAGGGAAAGGGGATGTCAATGATTTAAACAACTTTAAATATGCTAAGCATTAGAACATTGTCTCTTATACACTAATTCAGTCCCTTATTAAATTCTCAGCCTCCCAAAATAGGCAGGAGGCTGCTGGTCCAAGAAGGGGCTCCAGGTAGTGTCTCTTTCACAGGCCACCTCCCCTCTACCACGGAAGTCCCATGATCAAGTCCCAGGCTCTCAACTCATCTCCTTTCCATGCCTTCTCTAGGGATACCAGGGAACCTCTGAGCTTGCTCTTTGCCTTCTAGGAGGCTCTGGGATGCTGTGTCCAGCCCTCTCTCGGCTGACTCATGACACACTGCCAGTTGTCTTCTCCTGTATTTGCAGGTTATTGGGATATGAGGGTCAAGTGAGATGATGTCCTCTCAGAGAGACATGGTGAACAGAACAGAGGTCCACTTTTCTTACAATTTTTACCCCAATCTACTAGATTCTACCATCTCTTGATTTCTCTGGAATTTCAATCCCTTGAGAGGGAGTGGTATCAGAAGTCAAAAGTTTGGGTTCATTGTTTTGTTTTCTCTCTTTCTTGAATGCTTTCCCCAAACTGCACAGCTTAAAACCACATTTATAACCTGACAGTTTCTGTGAGTCAGCCATTCTGGTGTGACTAGCCATGTACCTCTGGCTCAGGGTCTCTCACAGGCTGCAGTCAAGATGTCAGCTGGATCTTCAGTCATCTCGAGGCTTGTGGGGGGAGATCTGTTTTTGAGCTCACTCACATGGCTGCTAGCAGCCAGAGGTCCTCCAGGGCTATTAGTAATAGACGTTCATTCCTTGCCACGTGGGCCTCTCCATAATGCAGCTCACAATACACCACCTGGCTTCCTTCAGGGTAGATGAGAGAGTGAGGGAGAGCAAAACAGCCTCTTTGTAAACTAACCTCAACAGTGACATCCTATCGCTTTTGCCCTACTCTGTTAATTAGAAGTGAGTCAGTAGTACCAGACCATATTCAAAGTGGGGTGGGGGGGGCATGGTGATTATACAAGAATATGAATACCAAACATGCAAATCACTGGAGACCCCTTAGAGGCTGCCCACCATACTTTGGTGGGACTTTCCCCACAGCTACCACTATAATATTTGCATCCTTACTCAAATGTGAACTAGGACAAAATTTATCAAGCCCTTCTGGGATCCTTATAGAATAGCATATTGCTATAGAAGCTATAGAAGCTATAGAAGTTACTTACACACCAGTTAGTAGTTAGACAACCCTGGATTGGAATGCCAGCTCTGCAATTTACTAGCTGTGTGATCTTGGAGCAAGTTGTTTAACCTCTCAGAACCTCAGTAATAATAATACGTGACCAATAATGGGTTATTGGGAAAATTAAATGATATAATACACGTAAAAGAATTAATAGAGCACTTGAAATATAATCACTTAATAAAATCAACTCTCAGTACTAGTAGTATCTAATTTGGTGTTTTTATTTTATTTTTTATATTTAACATTTATTGAAAAATACTACCTCAGTCATACTGCTATAGGGAACTTGTCCAAGAACTATGTAGTATCAGTTAAATAATAGGGTGGATCTGAACTAAAAGGAACAATGGGTATGGCTTGAGGGAGAAGCACAGGTGCGGTTGTGCTGTGGTTGTAGGTGTTGATGGCTGCTTGGAAGCTGAGTCAGACCACAAGGTGATCCCAGGCCTCAGAGCCCTCCCAGCACACACTCTCCTGGGCTCCTGGAAACGTAGGGGAGCCCCCACCCTCAAAGGAAGTGGGAGGCTGGGGGCAGAAGAGCATGAGCAGAGGCAGCTTATCCCTGTGGGACAGGCTGGACTGTGGACCTAACTGGGCCAGCCTCTGCCTGAGGCAATGGATTACTGTCCTCAGCTGGTAGAGCTCTCTCTCCACTGTCAGAGCCACCCTCCGGCTCTTGTGATCCCTCTCCTCACCCAGAAAGACCTCATAGAAGGAGGGGGTTCTCTGAAATTCTCTGCCCAGGTCCTTGGCCATCTTCTTGTAGAGGTTGAGGGTTTGACGGGTGGCATTCAGGCTCCTGTACACCTTGGGAAGTTGCTTCTCCATTTCCAAGAGGTGTGTTTTCTCCTCTGCCGAGTTTCTCTCCAGATGCAGGATGTGCTCTTCCCACATCTCAAGCTTTATTTTGAGCTTCAGCTGGAACTTCTGAATCTCACTTTCCAGGTAGGCATTTTCAATGTGAAAAGACACTTCCTCAGCTTGGAGGCTTGTTATTTGTCCCCTGAGCTTCGCAATCCTCCGATTTTCCTCCATCAGTTCTCTGGACAACTTGTTCTCCACATGACACCTGCCCAAGGCACAGTGGCATGGCCATGGCCATGGATTTTCTGATGGACTGCTGACAGGTGAATGGAGCCATCACCATTTTCCACTCTCCTCCCCCCCTCTCCTGAGCCCCAACCTTCTAATGAGCTCCAGCACATGCAGCAACTTCAGCATGGTCTGGCCTACGGTCTTGAAGTGGCTCCCATCCTCACTGGCATCCTGGTGTACTTCTGGATTGGGAAGCTCTGGCCGGCCTTCCTCCTCTGCCTTGTCCTGCACTCTCTGCCTCAGCTGCCAGTTTTCTGGACCAGGAGGGCTAGACTTCCATGCAGATCAGGGCTATCATTTGAGCTTTCTGTTATTTTCCTCCCACAGGGTTCTCTATCTTCCTGTGATGCTCCCAAGATGGGATTTTCATCAGTTAGTTGAGAAGGTCTTACGGGCTGGCTTTTTTGAATTTCCTTCAGCAGTTGCACAGTGTCCTCCTCTGAAAACCAGCTGAGATTTTCATTCAGGGCAGCCAGAGCAAGGGTTGTAATGGGAGAGGACTGGCCTCCCACCCAGGTGGTGTGAGAGCTTCATGGGCTTGTGCCTTTAGTCCTGTCTCCTCCACACCTTTCCCAGATGCTTCATTCTGGGCATATTGCCTCCTAAGAAGCCCCTCTCCTCTTCTTAAACTGTGTCCACTCTTTACTATGAACACCATCACTGCAGTGCATATGAGGATCACCCAGAGAAACCCAGAGTCTCCTGGCATGTGTGGCATACTTTCATACATCACCAGCAAGGCAGCCCACAGCTGCTCCAGTACCAGCTGGGGAGACATTTCAGTGGCCACCAGCTGGCTCCAAAGGGCCTTGTGGCTCTGCCTCCCAGCACCAGTGTCCTATGGGCCACAAGTAACTGCTTAGAACCCCAAGGAGGGTTCCATCTCCAACACAAACCAGTGCCTGGCAACCAGGACTGACATCAGTTGGACAGAGGGAGGGCGTGCCCAAGTTCTAGAAGACCCTACTGCCTTCCTTTGCTTGTTCAGTGGACAGAAAGGGAGACTGTTTTACACAGTGCATAGGGGAAGTGGACAGGCTGATTCCAGCCTGGAGCTGGGCCTCTGTCAGCACCTCTAGAGGGTTATGGCAGGGCCATACCATTTCTCTCCTCTGCACATATCTCAGGCATAGGGGCACCCATCCCTGATTGAGGCTCATTCCTCCCATTCACAGAAACCTGGTCCCAGAGACCTCCTCCCTCTGAGGCTCCCTCTGTCCTGGTCTTTTGTCAATGGGTGGGTGGGGACAGGGTACCAGTCAGGTACCAGACTGAAGGGTGTCCCCAGAGGTACGAACAAAGAGAATACATATCCACTTGTAACAACACACAAGGAAGCAATACAACTGGCAGGGTCAGAGATTTTCGTGGATGTTCAGTGGAGCCTGTTTTTCTCATTAAATGCATGTGTTCATGGACGTAGGTGAGTGTCTATGGAGGTGGCCTATATCATTTTCCTTCACCCTGAAGAAATTTTTTTATACTTTTTGCATGGCAGATGTACCAGCAATACCTTAATTTTTGATCTGTGCGAGTCTTCATTTCTCCTTAACTTTTGAAGGATAACTTCAGAGGCTACAGGTTTTTAATTTGGTGGCTTTTTTATTCCACTCCAATCCTTGGTTGCATGGTTTCTAAAGGGAAGTCTTTTTGTAGTCCCGTCTGTGTTCCTGTGTAGGTGAGTGGTTTTCCCCAGTGGACCCTGTTCCCTTTTTGCTGTTTCTTTAATTTCCTGTAGTTGATGATATTCCTATGTACAGATCCTTTTTAGTTTATTTAAGTACCTCTACACCTAATGTGGGGCTCAAACTCATGACACCGAGATCAAGAGTCACATGCTCTTCCAGTTGGAGCAAGATGCCCTCCATGTACAGATTTTCTGGTGTTTATTGTGCTTGGTGTTCTCTGAACCTCCTGGACCTATTACTTAATGTCCTTTTTTCTTTTAATTCGTAGCCATTATTTCTTCTAATCTTGTTCCTCTTTCTTCGCCTGGTATTCCATTGCAAATGTGTTACACCTTTAATATTGTCCCACAGTTCTTAGTTCTGCTCCGGTTTTCTTTCTCTCCCTCTCTCCCTCCCTCCCCCTCTTTCCTTTTTACTTTGAGAAATTCCTATTGATCTCTCTCCAGTACAAGTTCCCTAATCCTGTCCTCAGCTGTGTGCAGTCTACTAATGAACCTATCAAGTTCGTTGTTCACAATGTTACATGGTTTTTTTTACTTTAGCATTTTTTTCATTCTTTTCTAGAATTCCCATCTCTCTTCTAACATTGTCAATCTGTCCTTGCATGCTATTTTATCCTCTAGAAACCTGAGCATATTAATCATCATTGTTTTACAAACTGTTTTTTGCCTCTGAGACTGCCTTAAAATTTTTACTTGTGAACCAGGCATGATGTACTGGGTATAAGGCACTGCCTTCAATGACAGGCCTGTAGTAGCCTGTTGGGTATGTGGCAGGGAGGCATTCTTAGCCCCCATCAGTCTTGTCTCCACTGCCCCCGAGCCCTGAGGGTTGTAACCTCCTGCATGCTCCCAGTCATTTCTGTCAGGCATGACAGGAGAGCAAGACAGTGAGGGTAGGCAGAGTGGGGTGTTCCTCTTTCCTAGGTCAGTTATGCTTGGGTAAAACCCCAGCGGGTTAGGCTCAGGTTAACTAGGTTACCCTCAAGGTAGGCCTTATTAAGAAGAACAGGATACTCTGGTGAATTTCAAAACTTGTTTTTCCTCTTCTTACTCAAACGATGAGGAGATTTGTCTCAGATCTTCACTGAGAGAATCTGGTAGCACTCCTGGAGTAAACTCACAAAAACATGACACCCCACCCACTGTGACTGAGTCCACTTCCCCAATACAAGTCCACCCAATGTACAGAGAAGTCATTAGAAAATCAATAAAGACATAAACTCAACAACACCATCAACCAACAGGATCTAAACAACATTTATAAATCGCTCTGCCCACCAACAGCAGAGTGCACATTATTTTCAAGTGCCTATGTTCCATATATTCAAGGAATATATTCTGGGTCAAAAAACAGACCTCAGCAAATTTAAAAGAATGAAAATCATGCAGACTGTTCTCTGACCACAATGAAATCAAACTAGATATCAAAAGGGGAAAGATAACAGGAACATCCAAACACTTGGAAGACAACATTCTTCTACATTATCCATGGATCAAAGATACAATCTCAAGTTAAGTTTTAAAAAATACATTGAACTGAATGAAAATGAAAATGTAACATATTAAAAATTGGTGGGACACAGCTAAAGCCACGGAGAGGGAAATTTATAGCATTCAATGCATACGTTAGGAAAAGTCTCAAAACAACCTAAGCTCTCACCTTAAAAACATAGAAAAAGAATACAAAATAAATCCAGAGAATAAAACCAAAAGAATCATTCTACCCAATTTCAAGATACATAGCTACAATAATCAAAAATGTGTGGTGTTGGTGAAGAAATAGACTGAGATAAATGGAAGAGAATAAAGGATCCAGAAATAGACCAACAGATTTTTGACAAGTGAAAAGCAATGCGATGGAGAGAGAGCCTTTTCAATAAATGGTGCTGGAGAAAGTGGGCTTCCATAGGCAAATAAACCACAACCTAAGTCTCATACTTTATGCAAAACTTAACTCAAAACTAATCACTGACTGAAATGTAAAGCTATAAAACTTTTAGGAAAAAGGAAAAAATCTCCAGGGTGTAAAGCTAGGGTAAAGAGTCCTTAGATTTGACATCAAAAGCATGTTCCATAAAGGAAAAGTTGATAAATTGGACATCAAACTTAATCAAAATTATAGATTTGTACTGTGTGAAAGACCCTCTTAAGAGGACAAAAAAGACAAACTACAAGCTGGAAGAAAATATATGCAAACCACATATCTGATAAAGGACTCGGATTTGAAGTATAAAAATTCAAAACTTGATGCAAAGAAAGCAAGCAATTCAGTGAGAAAATGGGCAAAAGGCCTAAAGAGACGTTTTACCAAAGAGTATACAGATGGCAAAATACATAAAAAGTTGCCATTAGACAATTCAAATTAAAACTACAAAGAGCTATCATTACACACCTGTCAGCATGACTGAAATAAGAGAAAGAGAGACCCCACCACCAAATGCTGGGAAGGATATAGAATAACTGGATTAGTCCTACATTGCTGGTGGGAATGTAAAATGATAGAGCTAACTCTCAAAAACAGTTAACGGTTTATTGTTTTAAGTTTTTATTTAAATTCCAGTTAATATACAGTATAATATTTATTTTTAGGTGTATAGCAGAGTGATTCAGCACTTCCACACAATTTCTTTTTAAAATAGACATGCAACTACCATATGACCCAGTATTGCGCTCTTGGCATCTATCCTAGAGAAATTAAAACTTATGTTTGCTCGAAACCCTGCACATAAATGTTTAGAGCAGCTTTATTTATAATAGGCAAAACCTGGAAACAATCCAAATAGCCTTCCATGCCCAAATGGGTAAACAAACTAGTACATTCATACCATGGAAAACTACTGAGCAATAAAAAGGAACAAATTATGGAAACACAAAGCAACCTAAATGAATCTCCAGAGAGTTATGCTGAATGAATAACTAATCCCAAATAGATAGATACTGTGTGGTTTCATTCATATAATGCTCATGAAGTGATAAAATTATTGCACTGGAGAACATATTGGTAGTTGCTGGGGTTAAGAAGAGGTGGAGATGGGAAGAAAGTGGATGTGGCCATAAAAGGGCATCCTGAGGGATGCTTGTGGTGATGGAAAATTCTGTGTCTTGATTAATGTTAGTATTCTGATTCTGGTATTATGCTATAGCTCCTGAAGATGTTGCTATTTGGAGGAAGTAGGAAAGGGTACATGGGATTTCTTTGTATTCTTACAATTATATCTCAAAATGAAAATTTTATTATGAAAATAATACCCAGGTCTCAAATTCCTGGATTCCATTCTCTGGAACCAGGTACTATGTCTTGCCTAGAGAATCAGAGGCAGTTTTATCATTGCTCTTTCTTCCCTGCTGTACAATCCTCAACTGACCTGACCCTCTATGCCATGGACACCAGAAGTATAAAGATGTGGCTCTGGTTCCATATGTCCTTTTTGTTGGCCAGATCGATTATCCTGTGCCATGCCCTGAGAGCCCCTTTCACTTCTGCTCCCCATTCTAATTTAGCAGATGGATCCATGAATATCTTGGACACACAAAGCTCAGAAAACAGTGATGCAAAAGCAAACTACCTGGCTTAAATAAGGAGATAGGCTCAATTATTTTGTTATTCTGAAAATTGTTCAAATTGAATTCATTATCAACATATAACTGATAGTTCATTATCTCGAATAACTGCTGGTTGGCAGACATTTTTAAAGTGCAAAATACATGATTGTGGGTTTTTATCTTTTAAATTGAAAATTATGTTGAAAAATATAGAGCCATCACTTTTGATTTTAATACTTGCCACCTCTCCCTTTTTTCTAGTATTCATATCACAAATATTTATGTCTCGTAGGGAAACAGGTATGCTTGCATTGCAAAATCTTTCTTTTGTTAAATGCTTGCCTATACCAGGTTAGCAGATGTTCTATACCATCACTGATGTTCTATTCATGGTATTGTGGAGGTTTTTGTGGGGAGAAGGAAAAGAGGAAGCAGACTTACTGGACCTACTATTGAATTGTGTTCTACAGATGCTCCTTTACCATGAGACCAAAAAAGAGCTTTAAGAAACGCTACCTGTGTTGGGCGGGGGGGGGGGGGGGGGGGGGGGGGGGGAAAGAGAAGCAAACCAGAATATAGACTTTTATTTTATTTTGTCTGAGAGATAGTGAGCAGAGGAGGGGCAGAGAGGGAGAGAGAGGGAGACAGAGGATGCGAAGTGGGCACTGTGCTGACAAGCACAGAGCCCAACACAGGGCTCAAACCCATCAACTGTGAGCTCATGACCTGAGCCAAAGTCAGACATTTAACTGAGCCATTCAGGCACCACAGGAAACAGATTCTTAACTGTAGAGAACAAACTGAGGGTTACTGGAGGGGTGGTGGGCAGGGGATGAGTTAAATGGGTGATAGTTTAAGAAGGGCACTTGTAGTGATGAAAACTGGGTGTTTTATGTAAGTGATGAATCACTAAATTGTACACCTGAAAATAACAATACACTATAAACTGAAATTTAAATAAAAAAAGAAATCCTACCTGTTCATAATAAAGTATTCTTAAATTTGTCATGGGCCAAGAGGAACTATACATATACTAAATTCATCAAAGAAAATTAGATCTATAAGGAGAAGGAAACAAATATACAGGTACACATATTTATATATATAGATATTTATATATTTTATATTTACATATATTTATATGTATATATTTACATATTTATATACATACACTTCAAAGGAAAAAATCATTCATTTGCTTCATTTCTCAAAACATCTCCAACTGAATGAGGCAGTTTGGATTTTGTTCACTTTTGAGAGTTTGAAGTTATCTGTCTCCCAGATTGGATATCTCAAGCCATGGCTGGTCCTAGGTGGCTCAGAATTATGCATAGCACTTTATTTCTGCCTCCAATTCTATATTGCTTAAGTAAATTTTGCCAGGGTTTTTATTCATGGAATTTTTAGAAAGTAACTCAGAGAAATATTTGATTTCCAACTGAGGAAAACTTTTCCAAGCATAAAAGCAAAGGAGGGAGGCATAAAGGAAATGATTGCTAGCCCTGACTTAAAAAATATTTTGGAGGAGTATTTAATGATATAAGAAACTGTCCATGACTTGCTATATCAAAAAATAAAAGACATGGATATTTAATTTCAATGTGGTAAAATTTGTCTCTGAAATATATATGCATGAGAAATATGCTAAATGCTAAAAGAATTATGGGTGATTTTATTTTCTTCATGTTTTTCTGAATTTTCCAGTTTTCTATATTAAGCAAAACAAAAATATTTTTAAAACAAATTTAACCCAGTCAAAACTGAATGCATTTCATTCTCATACTAAACTCGTTTATGCTTGAGTCATATATTCCTAGAGGTATTTTAGAATACCTGTACTCTAGGTGGTTGAATTCTATTTAACTCAGCAGCAGACCAAAGATAAAACAAGAATTGGTGAGATGATCGAAGGGCAAATTGAGACAAAAACAGTCTAAAATGGAAAGTTCTTCCAGACTTCGAAGAAGTATAATATACAGGTGGATCTAATTTGATCCTGTCACAGAAAGTGAAAAGCACACACAAAAAATTAAAAAAAAAAAAATTTTTTTTCTTAGTTTCCTAGGTCAGCCACCATATTCCTCTGCTGCTACCTAATTTAAAAGTTCAGCCCTCCAGGTCCAGCCCAATACACTACAAATACACCTCCATTATACATTCCCACCCATCTATATGCTGCAGTAGTGATGGCTAATCCTGGTGCCAAAATCTGGCATGTGATTCAGATGTTCTACGTAGATAATTCAAATAGCCAAAAATAGGAATGGTGACTTTCAGAGAAGGGGGAGTTATTTTCTAAGAACCAGGAGATGATTCTGGGCAGGGTAAGTAGAAATATTTGGAGCCTATGGTGTGTTGTGTGTATAGGACAGAGCTCTAAGGAAGATTTGGTGGTTGTGGGAGAAGTCCTTAAACTGGGAAGGCTCTCTGGAATGGGAAGATTCTTTGTCCAAGGATCAAAAAGCTTTCTTAGGAATACTCCTTTGGCTAACCACCCCTTTCGGTGTCATTATGTCTTGCTGGTGACTAAAGGTAAAAATATAAACCCTTAAATGTAGGTATAAAACTCAAAGTTTTGGTTCAAAAAAATGTATTACTAAAAATAAAACTTTTAGAGAAGAGAACTTAAACTGTATGTATAAAAAAGTGCCCGAAGCCAGGGAACAAATAAGTAATTAAGAGGGTTATTAAGCCTGGATCAAATATGGGTTCAGTTGAGTAAGCCTTTGTTCATAATTGCATGATAAAAAAAAAGTTTATCTTATAAAAATGATCTGTATTTTCAAGTTGTCTGACTTTGCTCACTACCACTGCAAGTAATAACAACATTTTGCTTACCAGCCTTTTAGTACCTTTAACTCACCATATTCTCCCATCCTCCCCAATCTGCTCTTTAATCCTTTGCATCCTCCAACCCAGCTCTCTCACCCTTTTATTCAATTTATAAGGTCTTCTACATAGCAGGGGATATGTTAATGTTTAGTTTAAGTTTAAATCCATTGCATCCATTTTACTCCACTGTCCAGTATTTGAGAATGTTCTGGACATTGTTTCTACAGACAGTCCTTGCTTTTCTTTCAAGTAGTGCAGGACTGTAAAAGTGACCATGAAAGCTGAAGCAATAAAAATCTATCCTAAAAATCAATGGGGGGAAATTATGTTTCTCCCGTGACCTCTATTTATTTTTGTCAAAAGTTTAAAAACGCTGTTATAAATACATAGGGAAATGATCAAAAAATAGTAAAACTAGTATTTATTACACCATGACTTAAAACATTAAAAATAGGGCGCCTGGGTGGCTCAGTCGGTTAAGCAGCCGACTTCGGCTCAGGTCATGATCTCGCGGTCTGTGAATTCGAGCCCCGCGTCAGGCTCTGTGCTGACAGCTCAGAGCCTGGAGCCTGTTTCAGATTCTGTGTCTCCCTCTCTCTCTGCCCCTCCCCCGTTCATGCTCTGTCTCTCTCTGTCTCAAAAATAAATGTTTAAAAAAAATTTTTTTTAAAGATTAAAAATATTGTTTCTTTGTCAAAAATGTTATGGGTAATTTGGATAGTGCTTGCCTTCACTATATAACTTACATGAAGTTAGCATCATTTTTATGCTGTGGCAATTGGCATATTCCTTTCTTAGTTTGGATCAGCTTCCAATTTTTTTTTCCTTTGCACTTTCAAATCATAAAATATCTAAGAATTCCTTTAATGTGAAATATTGACAGCATCTTTACTTTGGGATCATCTTCCCCCTTTTCATCACAAGCACTTTTCTCATTTTTGTCCGCAAGTTTATCTTCATTAAGTTCCTCTGGTTGCATATCCAGAGTTGAATGGTGGCCATGTCAACATTTCCTGTGGTCAGCCATTTCTTCTATAGCTCCATTAAAATTGGTTCAAATTTCACCTCTACATTATCACTTTTTATTCTTTTGTTGCACTTTCATCTGTTAACCCATTCCCTCTTACCATCATCCATTGTTGTAAAATGCCACATAGGTGGGAAACAAGGGGGAAACACGGCCTCACGCTTTGCTGTCGGTGTATAAATTGAAGAACAGACACACAGTGACCAATCCACCCACTGACCAACTTTAAAAGAAGTGGCATAATTGGTCACAGATCTTGATGCTGAAAGATCTAACCGTGGTGACTAAAACTTGAACTGCACTTGTTGGAGGACTGACATTATTTAAGCTGTGATAGCTGAAATTTGTGTATACTGGAGACCTACAAACTGAGAACAACTATACTTTCTTTTAGTAGGTAAAAAGTTGTGATATAGATTTTCATAATGCCACAAAGTTGGCCGTGGTCTTCTACTCTGTTGTTCCTGAGTAAATAAGTATAACTAACCATTGTTATTAGGCAATCTCATTTAAAGCTCTAGAAATGAAGCAATGAAGCGTGGTATTAAATGGAAAAAGTAGAGCGGACATGCACCTGATATTATAGTCTTCCTGGTGATGCAGAGCACTTCAAATATTTATATTTTACTTAGAAAATATAGATTTTTCAATCATTACTTGCCTGCTATATTAATCCCTGGGCAGTTCTGAGTATAAATTAAGCATAAAAGTAACTAGAATTTAAAGGATTAGCATATGATTTTCCAATTCCCCATCCTTCATTCACAGAACCTTTTTGCTCATTTCGCTTTCAAACTATTATTTAGTTACCATTTTGTATTTAATGAGCTTCTCACAGTGTGACATCAAATATCTATATAGATCAAGCTCCCTTTTTAAAATCTCCTTGAAAACTCCTCTAATTAATTTTCATCGTATTAAATTTTAAATACTTTCTTTGTGTTAAAATGCACCTGTGTTGGTATTACAACTCTTTCCATCCTAAATAGTTTTACTTCAGTCCAGATGAGGCTATTCTGCAGCTTGACTGGTAACTGTGCCCTTCCTTTGGCCTCAGCTGTAACATGACTTGTTATCCCAGTGTGCCCTTGTTGAATATGGTTATTATTCTTAGGTCCTCTGTAGTGATTCTAGAACAAAAACAAATGTAAAAAGGTAAAGGATATCTTTTTTAAAGCCAGTAACACCAATTCTAAAATTAAAAAAAAAAAAAACAACTCTGACATTCCAAGTTGTCCTGGGGTAAGTCTAAGAAGGCAATATTCAGTCAAACCCAAAAACTGAAAAGGAGGGAAACCCTTTAGCCCAACTTTGTCACACTATACAAAGACTTTAGTAGTTGTGAAATTTTTCTTCAAATTTATTTGATGAATTTGGTATATGACATGCATATGTTTATGGGAAAACCAAAATAGTTTTGGCGAGTGGTGAATATGAAATCATTCTTTGTCACTCGAGAAATTCCCTAACCTAATACCAAACATATTTTCCCAGCAAAATAATATTCAAAACTTCTCTGTTTATTTTCAAATTAAAATCTATTTTGGCAAAGTATTTTTAAGTAAATTGATGAAGTGAGGTGAGTGTAGTACCTAAATACTACCACACTGAGGCATGTGGTGCATTGTTTTGTGACTGCCTTTCAGATCACAACTACTAGTCTTCCTCATCAGCAACAATAGTAGTCTACAAATTAAACTTGCTTGGCCCAGATGGCACTTGATTAGTAGGCATCTCCTTTCCTGTGTGTATGGGTGGTATAAATTTATCGCCAAAAAGAGTCCCACATATTAGAAAGAGAGCACACCCCCTACTTTATGGTTATCATATGTTAGGATAATAGGAGAGAGTCATATGGTCATCTTTTTTCTAGAAACTCCACCTAAACCATAAAAGAGAAATGATCTATGTCCTATTACTTAAAGCACTCAGGCAAGAAGGTCTCTCAATTGTCCTATTCAGGATTGAACAGCCATTACATTGTGATCATTCCCGTTTTGACCAGATGGAGAATAGCTGTAATTCTTAAAGAGTTATAAAAAATCACAAATATAGCATATGCAATACAATGACACTCAGAAGAAAAACACACTCTGGCTAGTCTTGGAAATTAAATCCACTCCAGAATACTAGAAAACAGCTTTCTTATTTAATACGTAATTTGGATATGAACAGCTTTAAAATGAGTCTATGTTAATGACCTCAAGTAAAATTTGACAATTATAAGAAAAAAATGACAAATTTAAAATGTTTTTAACACAATTCTCAGTGATTAAGAAAACAAATTTTTAGCAAGAATATAGATGATATAAACCATGTGACAAATTTAATAAACACATATAGAATCCATTCCCAATAATTAGAGATCGCATATTCTTTTCAAGCCCAACTGAAACATTTACAAAAATTGACTATACACTAGGTCACAAAGCAAGGTTCAAGAAATACTAAAGAGTCCATACATATAGACCATATTTTCGGACTGTAATGGAGTTGTTAGAAATTATTTATAAAAATGGGATTTAAGGAAAACTCACCTGTTTTAAAATTAAAAATATGATTTAAATAAATGAAGGAAATTTTTCAATATTTACAACTAAATGGAAACAAAACTGTTAAAACATATAGAATGTAACATAGTACTGAAGAGGAATTTGTAGTTTTAAATATATTACAAAAGGATAAGGTCTCCAAATTAATGAGCTAAGATTTCAACTCAGATTTGAAAAGGATAAAGTGCAGAAACCAATGAAACAGAAAGCAAAGATACACTCCTCCCTGTGTGTCTTCTTTTTATATTTAATTTCTGCTTTAAGCCTAGATGGTTTTCTCCCATAATAATATAACTCTGATACCAAAACCAGACAAGGACAAAATAAGGAAGGAAGGAAATTATAGGTCTCAGGAATATAGATGTAAATATTAGCAACCTGAATCCAGCTAATAATACATATCATAACCAAAGGAGCTTATCCCAGCAACATAAGGATAATTTAACAATAGAAAATTACTAATTAAAATTGATTATAACTATGGTTAATATAAGAAGAAAGATTACATGCAAAAATTCAACATTCATTAATGACAAAAAACAGCATAGAGCAGACATCTTTAATGTGCTCAACCTTAATTTCAAATCAGTGTGAAGGGAGAAGGGTCAAAAATAGCCAAGGAAATTTGAAGAACGTGAGGAGACATATCCTATCAGACCCAACTGATTCTATATGAACCATTGTGTGGTTTTGGTGAATGAATATAAACCAAAGTACATAGAGCAATTCCATGCACAAATGAAACTTGACATTTGACAGAGGTGGAACATGAACTCACTAGAGAAAAGGTGAACCATCCAAATGGGTACAGTGGCACAATTGGTCTTCCATAGCAGAAAACTAAATCCCAACTTCACATCCTATAAAAAATTATTTCTAGGAGGTTTAAGGCTTACATTTGAAAACAAACTTTAAAACAACTTTTTAAAGAAAATACAAGGTAACGTCTTTATGATCATAGGGCAGAGATGAGTTCTTAAAACTGTATACATATAATTGTGAAAGAAGTTTATGTACAACAAGGATATGATGAAAATAGGAACCAATAAGCTACAAGAAAGGAAGATGTTCATGATGCACTTTAACAAAAGGATTAATATCCAGAATGTGAGAATAAGAGTTTAATTTTTTTAATGGGCATAAATGAACAATTTATAGAATTGCATATATATGTGTGTGTGTGTATATATATGTGTGTGTATATATGTGTGTGTGTGTATATATATGTACACACAGTTCAATTTAATGTGAAATGAGAGAAATGTGAAGTAAAAATTTCATAAGCCCATTATATATTTTTTTAACTAAAAGGTTAATATCAAGGGTTGGTAAGGTTGTAGAGCAATGGGAACTCTCATTCATTGCACATGAGAGTATTTACTAACTTTGAAATAGCATTTAGTAAAACAGAAGGCATATATAAATCCATGGCCCAGAAAATCTATTCCTAGATTTATCATAAACTCTCTAGGGGGTCTAACTATCAAGAAGGTCTAAACATTATAAATATGCCCCCAACTTGAAAGCACCCAATAAATAAATCACAAACATAACTCACTGATAATCCAATAATAACAGGGGATGTTAAAACCCCCACTTACAATGGACAGACCATCTAAGCAAAAAATCAGTAAGGAAAAAAATAGCTTTGAATGACACACCAAACCAGATAGATTTACAAATATATTCAGAACATTTCATCCTAAAGCAGCAGAATACACATTCTTCTTGAGTGCATATGGAACATTCTCCAGAATAGATCACATACTGGGTCACAAATCAGCCCTCAACAGGTACAAAAAGACTGAGATCATACCATGTATATTTTCAGATCACAATGCCATGAAACTTGAAGTCAACCACGAGGAAAAGTGGAAAACCCTCAAATATATGGAGGTCAACATCTTAGTAAAGAAGAATGAAAATTTTAAAAAATACATGGATGCAAATGAAGTGAAAACATGACAGCCCAAACCCTTTGGGATGCATCAAAGGCAGTCTAAGAGAGAAATATATTGTAATTCAGGCCTTTCTCAAGAAGCAAGAAAGGTCCCAAATACACAACCTAACTTTACACCTAAAGGAGCTAGAAAAGGAACAGCAAATAAAGCCTAAAGCCAGGAAAAGAAGGGAAATAATAAAGATTAGAGCAGAAATAAATGATATAGAAACAAAAGAACAGTAGAACAGGCAACAAAACTAAGAGCTGGTTTTTTGAAAGAATTAACAAAATTGATAAACCCCTAGCCAGACTTCTCAAGAAGAAAAGAGGAAGTACCCAAATAGATAATATCACGAATGAAAGAGGAGAGATCACAACCAACATGACAGAAACACAATTATAAGAGAATACATGAAAAATTATATGCCAACAAACTGGACAATCTGGAAGAAATAGCATTCCTAGAAACTCACACACTACCAAAACTGAAACAGGAAAAAATATAAAATTTGAACAGACCCATAACCAGGAAAGAAGTTAAAACTGTAATCAAAACTCTTCCAACAAACAAGAATCCTGGGCCAGATGCCTTCCCAGGAGAATTCTACCAGACACTTAAGAGCTAATACCTATTCTTCTCAAACTGTTCCAAAAACCAAAAACCCTGCTAAAAAGAATTACAGGACAATATCCCTTATGAACATGGAAGCAAAAATTCTCAAGATACTAACAAACTGAATTCAACACTATGTTAAAAGAGTTATTCACCATGATCAAGTGGGATTTATACCTGGACTGCAGGGATGGTTCAATATTCACAAATCAATCAATGCAGTATACCACATTAATAATAAAAAAAAATCATATCCTGTCAATAGATGCAGAAAAACATTTGACACAGTATGGTACTGACACAAAAATAGACACTCAAATCAATGGAACAGAATAGACAACCCAGAAATGGACCCACAGAAGTATGGCCAACTAATCTTTGACAAAGCAAGAAAGACTATCCAATGGAATAAAGACAATCTCTTCAGTAAATGGAGCTGGGAAAACTGGACAGAGACATGCAGAAAAATGAACTCGGACCACTTTCTTACACCATACACAAAAATAAAATAGATGAAAGACCTAAATGTAAGACAGGAAGCCATCAAAATCCTCGAGGAGAAAGCAGGCAAAAACCTCTTTGGCCTTGGCCACAGCAACTTCTTACTCAACATGTCTCCAGAGGCAAGGGAAGCAGAAGAAAAAATGAACTACTGGGACCTCATCAAAATAAAAAGCTTGTGCACAATGAAGGAAACAGCAAAACTAAAAGGCAACTGACAGAATGGGAGAAATTTGCAAACAACATATTACATAAAGGGCTAGTATCCAAAATCTGTAGAGAACTTCTCAAATTCAACACCCAAAAAACAAATAATCCAGTGAAGAAATGGGCAAAAGACATAGACACTTCTCCAAAGAAGACATCCAGAGGGCCAACCGACACATGAAAAAATGCTCAACATCACTCATCATCCAGGAAATAAAAATCAAAACCACAATCAAAACAGTATGGAGGTTCCTCAAAAAATTAAAATTAGAACTACCCTATGACCCAGCAATTGCAGTACTAGGTATTTAACCAAGGGATACAGATGTGCTGTTTCAAAGGGACATTTGCACCCCAATGTTTATAGCAGTGCTGTAAACAATAGCCAAAGTATGGAAAGAACTCAAATGTCCATTGATGGATAAATGGGTAAAGAAGATGTGTGTGTGTGTGTGTGTACACACACACACACACACACACACACAAAGGAGTATTACTCGGCAATCAAAAAGAATGAAATCTTGCATTTGCAACTACATGGAGGGAACTGGAGGGTATTATGCTAAGTGAAATTAGAGAATGACAAAAATCCTATGACTTCACTCATATGAAGACTTTAAGAGACAAAACCGATGAGCATAAGGGAAGGGAAACACAAATAATATAAAAACGGAGGGGGACAAAACAGAAGAAACTCATAAATATGGAGGACAAACTGAGGGTTACGGGAGGGATTGTGGGAGGGGGGATGGGCTAAATGGGTAAGGGGCACTAAGGAATCTACTCCTGAAATCATTGTTGCACTATATGCTAACTAACTTGGATGTACACTAAAAAAATTTTTTTTTATTTTGACAAACTACACAGTCCTTTCTTGATAAAAACCCTCAACAAAGTAGAGATAAATGGAACATACCTCAACGTTATAAAGACCGTATATGAAAGGCCCACAGCTAATATCATCCTCAATAGGGAAACACTTAGAGCCTTTCCTCTATGGTAAGAAAAAGACAAGGATGTCCATTCTCACCATTACTATTTAACATAGTATGAGAAGTCTTAACCTCAGCAATCAGACAACAAAAAGAAATAAAAGGAATCCAAATCTTCAAGGAAGAAGTCAAACTTTCAGTCTCACAGATGACATGATACTGTATGCAGAAAAGCCAAAAGACTCCACCAAAAAAATTCTAGAAGTAATACATGAATTCAGCAAAGCTACAGGATATAAGATCAATATGGATGTATCTGTTGCATTTCTATACATCAATAATGAAGCAGCAAAAAAAAAATCAGGGAATCAATCTCATTTTCAATTGCACCAAAAACAATAAGATACATGAACTATTGGGACTTCATCAAGATAAGCCTCTGTAGAGCAAAGGAAACAATCAACAAAACTAAAAGCCTACAGAATGAGAGAAGATACTTACAAATGACATATCTGATAAAGGGTTAGTGTCCAAAATCTATGTAGAACTTATCAAACTCAACACCCAAAAAACAACCCAGTTAAGAAAGACAAGAATAGACACTTTTCCAAAGAAGACATCCAGATGACTAACAGACACATGAAAAGATGTTCAACATCACTCATCATCAGGGAAAAATAAAACTACAATGAGGTATCACCTCAGCCATAGAATGGCTAAAATTAACAACACAGGAAACAACAAATGTTGATGCTGATATGCAGAGTAAGGGGAACTCTCTTTCTCTGCTGTTAGGGACACAAACAGGTACAGCCACTCTGGAGAACAGTATGGAGGTTCCTCAAGAAACTAAAAATAGAACTACCCTGTAATCCAGCAATTGCGCTATTAAGTATTTACCCACAGGATACAATAATACGGATTCAAAGGGGTACATGTTCCCCAATGTTCAGCATTATCAACATTAGCCAAATTATGGAGAGAGCCCAAATATCCACCAAGTGATGGATGGATAAAGAAGATGTGGTATATTACATACAATGGAATATTAGCTGTCCAAAATAATGAAATCTTGCCTTTTGCAATGACATGGATGGAGCTAGAATGTGTTATGCTAAGCAAAATAAGTCAGGCAGAGAAAGACAAATACCATATGATTTTACTTAAATGTGGAATTTAAGAAACAAAACAGATGAGCTTATGGGAAGGGGGTGCTAGAGAAGAGAGGAAACTACAAGAGTCTCTTAATGTTAGAGAACTGAGGGTTGCCCGAAGGAAGTGGGTGGGAGATGGGCTAGATGGGTGATGGGTACTAAGGAGGGCACTGGTGATGAGCACTGGGTATTGTATATAAGTGATGAATCACTGAATTCTACTTCTGAAACCAATATTGCACTGTATGTTAACTGATGAAAATTTAAATTAAAAAAAAGGAAAATTCACACATGTCTAGGAGAAATGTGCAAGAATGTCCATTGCAATATTGTAACAAAGCAAGTTAATTCTCCATCAACAAAATGAAGAATCAATATATTGTGGATTTATCTATAATAGAATACCATAGTGCAGTTAAAATGAATAAATCAAGTGTCAAAAATATTGGGGAGAAAAGTAGACTGTAGATTGATACATAATGATTTGCATGAAATTTCAAAGTATATAAAATATTATATACTGTTCCTGAATCTGTGTGTGTGTGTGTGTATGTATATATATCTGTATATAGATATACATGGCAAAACAAAATCATGTATGGGAATGATAACATAAAAATTAGAATAGTGATTACTTTGGTGGAGGAGGGGAAAATGGGATTAGGGTATGATAAAAAGGGAGCTTTAGTTTTATCTGTAATATCTCAACTTCTTTTTAAAAGATTTAATAGGAGTGCCTGGGCAACTCAGTTAAGCATCCAACTGTTGGTTTTGGCTCAGGTCCTGATCTCATAGTTTGTGGGATCAATCCCCCACATTGGGCTCATGCTGACAGCACGGAGCCTGCTTAGGATTCTCTCTCTCCCTCTCTCTCTCTGCCCCTCCCCCACTCACATGCACACTGTCTCCCTCTCAAAACATATAAACTTTAAAAAAATAAAAAATAAAAATTAAATATGGCAAAATGTAGTTGGTCACATAGATGTAATATTCTTTGTTCTTTTTTTATTTGCTTAAAATGTAATTTTTAAGAAGGAAGTTAGTATTCTTTTAAATACAAAAGCACGATGGGCACTTGCATTCGAAGAGGAGAAGGCAGAATAAGATGAGAAAGTTACCGTTCAGGTCTCTACCATAGTCTGGTGCTGAGGTGCTAACATGATCCATGCTTGGAAAAGGTGAGACTTCCCACATTTGGACTGAGACAAATGAGCTACAGTCCCCAGTGCTAGGCAGGGAGAGAGAGAAATTACCATGACTTTTTCCTCCACCTTCTTTCTTGCCTTGTTGCCTCAGTTCTCTCTCCTTTCATCTCTTCTCTCTCCTTCACTAGTGTGGCACAGAAACCACAGATGCCTAACCTTATGGAAGGAATGTAGCTAACCATATAGCTCTGTCTCTGCCATCCCCAGCAGTAGACTTCCTCCAGGCATTGGGGAACTTCCATTAATTAGAGGAAATCAAAATTCTAGGATATGAACAATCATATACTAGGAATTTTCCTCTGGTTTGAGGCATTAGGCAGTTAATAGAAATTCAAGCATGTATAAAAGTTCTACCAAAGCTATGTGGCCAAAAAATTATAATTGAGCCTTAAAGGAGAAGAGAAAATTGTATTAGCATTTGTCAACTTGTGTTAAGCCCCTAAATATTTAAATTATATTCAATAAAATTGTTTAACTTTTATATTCTTTTTTTTAACTTGTTTTATTTTTTATTCTTCTAAATTTACATCCAAATTAGTTAGCATATAGTGCAACAATGATTTCAGGAGTAGATTCCTTAGTGCCCCTTACCCATTTAGCCCATCCCCCCTCCCACAACCCCTCCCGTAACCCTCAGTTCTCCATATTTATGAGTCTCTTCTGTTTTGTCCCCCTCCCTGTTTTTATATTATTTTTGGTTCCCTTCCCTTATGTTCATCGGTTTTGTCTCTTAAAGTCCTCATATGAGTGAAGTCATAGGATTTTTGTCATTCTCTAATTTCACTTAGCATAATACCCTCTGGTTCCATCCACATAGTTGCAAATGGCAAGATTTCATTCTTTTTGATTGCCAAGTAATACTCCATTGTCTATATATATCACTTTATCCATTCACCAATCAATGGACATTTGGGCTCTTTCCATACCTTGACTATTGTTGATAGCACTGCTATAAACATGGGGGTGCATGTGTCCCTTCGAAACAGCACACCTGTATCCCTTGGATAAATGCCTAGTAGTGCAATTGCTGGGCCATAGGGTAGTTCTATTTTTAGTTTTTTGAGGAACCTCCACACTGTTTTCCAGAGGGGCTACACCAGTTTGCATTCCCATAACTCTTATATTCCTAATCATATCCCTATATTCATTATTTCAAATATAGTGATAGTTTCTAATATATTGGATTATTCTCTATGAACAGTATTCTTATATAAATGCAGATGCTGTTTATGATGGGTTCAGAAATCCTAACTATATGTAAAAATATTGAAGTTTTAAGTATTAAATTTTCTAAGGCAGTATATACATAATTTAAGAATTCTCTTATTTGAATTGTGTTTTTAATATGGTAAAAATTCAAACAATCCAAATAGATAAAATGTTAAAGGTAATTCTCTTTCCCATGAGTCCCTTCCCCAGAGGCAGCCATTTTCAAATTTTCTATGTTTCTCTGAGATACTCTATATATGGACAAATAGGCACCAAAAAGAATTGTTTTAAAAGTATTTCAAAATGTCCGTATTCTTAGAACATTCGGTTTTTTTGTTTGAGGCCAAACCTGTAGTCCAGAATCTTCAGACTTGGGGCCAGACACAATATAAGTAAAACCCAATCATAAGAGCAAGATTTCAAAACAGCCATGATAAAAATGATAGAAATGTTATAATGTTTATTAAACTTTTTATAGTGGGGCGTCTGGGTGGCTCACTCTGTTGAACATCCTACTTTGGCTCAGGTCATGATCTCATGGTTCATAGGCTCTGTGCTGACAACTCAGAGCCTACAGCCTGCTTCTGATTCTGTGTCTCCCTCTCTCTTTCTCTGTCCCCTCCCCCCCACCCCACTCATGCTCTGTCACTCTCTCAAATAAAAACATTTTTAAAAAAAATTTTTTAAATCAGGAGAGAACAGTGTCAGTGCAATAAATTTGAAGACTTGAGTCTGGTCCCAGTTAGACATAAACAATTAAGTGACATATATAAATAGCTTTTGTTATGAAATATCATGTAAGGACACCAAAATATTTGGGTAATTATTTTGTCCAAAATGGAATGTAATCTTTAAAAAAACTGATTATACAAAAGCATATCTGAATAATTGCTTTCTTCATCAGCCTAAAATTTAGCCAGTTCTGAAATACTATTAATTTGTTTAGCTACCTTTGCTAAAATGTATAAGTAACAAAAAGTTTGGGACAAAAATCTCAATAAAGAATATATGATGTGGGTGTGGGATGGGTTAAACAAGTGATGGGGATTAAGGAGGGCACTTGTTGTGATGACTATCAGCTGTTGTATGAAAGTGTTGAATCATGGGGCACCTGGGTGGCTCAGTTGGTTAAGCATCAGCTTTGGTGTAGGTCATGATCTCACTGTTCCCAAGTTTGAGTCTTGCATCAGGCTCTGTGCTGACAGCTCAGAGCCTAGAGCCTGTTTCAGATTCTGTGTCTCACTCTTTCTGCCCTTCCCCACTCACACTCTGTCTCTCTCTCTCTCTTTCTCTCTCTCTCTCAAAATTAAAAATTTTTTAAAAGTGTTCAATCACTGTATTGTACATCTAAAACTAATATCTCACTGTATGTTAACTAACTAGAATTTAAATAAAAACTTTTTAAAAATAACAAATTTTTAATTAGAAAAAATATATGATGTCACAGAGTATATATAGTTCAATTAGCTTGTTATTAAAAAAAAATGTAATGTTTATTTATTTTTGAGAGAGACAGAGACAGAATGAGAGTGGGTTAGGGCAGAGAGGGAGGGAGACAAGGAATCCAAAGAAAGCTCCAGGTTCCGAGCTGTCAGCACAAAGCCTGACCCAGGGCTTGAACTCATGAGCTATGAGATCATGACCTGAGCTGAAGTCAGACACTCAACTGACTGAGCCACCCAGGCACCCCTAGCTCGTTACTTTTTAACCCAACATATTTGGTATTTCCCATGGGAGGATTTTCATATATTTTTTTTTAAATCTGTATTTGAGATCAGTTTGTAAGAGAAATATCACCTTTGTCTTTTAGGCTCTTCTAACATATAGGAGTGACCCAATCATGAGAAAAATGTTGAATCATCTGTATTTCTATATCATGCCTGTGTTTAACGTTGATGGATACCACTTCAGCTGGACCAGTGTAAGTCGCTTTGCCTATCCAATTGAAAAGAGAAATGGAATAAATAGAAAACAGTCATAGAAGAGGAAGGAAGCTTGGTAGGCAGACAGCGTAATGATTCCAGAACTACAAAAGGGACCTCCACTCCCTCTCCCATCATAGAAACAACTTTCTGTTTGTATGTTTGTCTGTGCATAAGATTTCACGTAAGTAAAGATTTCTCCTTCCAAAGAAATTGTGAAAAATCACTAGACTAGTCCAGCTTATTCAGTTTTGCCTGTGAAGAAATAGGCCAAGAGAAGCTAACAAGTGTGTGACAGAAATTGGAGCATGAACCTGGGTCTCTGTTGCTAATTCAGTCCTCTTTCTTCTCCCTGGATTTGTCTGTTCCCAAGGAACTCTCCCTGCAGTGCTGTGATTCATTCACAGCTACTAAATGTATGTGGATAGCCTTTTAAGTATTCTTTTCTGCACCTGTTTTCTTAATTGCATCTAGGATCGATTTTGGAGAAAAACAAGGTCAAGGAACTCAAGGTTTCGCTGCCGTGGAGTTGATGCCAATCGTAACTGGAAAGTGAAATGGTGCGGTAAGTTGGAAACTAACTGGGATTCAGATCCAGAGGTTTCTACAGCTTTCACTCTCAAAAATGATGAGCCCATTAGGATTCCAGTGTAAGGCTAATGTTTTTCTTTATGTGAAAATCTAATAGAAAAAAAACACAGATATACACATGGTAGCTATACTTTACAAAAGAAAATGAAAGTGATTTTTATGCAAATATCAACAATTTAAATCTCTCAACCCAATCCTGAAAATTGAAACTTTAAACACAGATGTAAAAGCAGAAAACTGAGGAATATTTGACATTCAGAAACTAAAACAGAAACTGTGGTTTGTAATATAACTCTGGTTAAATGTTATCATCCTTTCATTGAGAGAGTTACTCTGAGCCTGCCTTCATCTGTCTATGACAATCAAAACTACCAAATCCTTGTCTAGAATCTACCTATCATACGTCGATTGGTCACTCACATGGCAATTATATTTCTGCTACATTCCATGCTTCACTAATACGTTTCAAGAAAAGAGAGAATGTCATTTTAAGGAAGGAAACTTGCAAAATTCAGAAGCATGTAGGTACTACTAGAGAGGGGGAGAAGAGGGAGATAATTAGCCATAGCTAGTATAGAGGAGGCAAAACTTTACCTCTACTCACCTTGGGTTTTCAGCTGAAGCTCTTAAAAAGGCAGATTAGCAAGAGAAAAACAGTTTATTAACTTGTGCAGCATATGTCACGTGGGAAAAAAACCTCATGAAAGGTAACTGGAAGTGGCAACTTAGAACTCCAGCTTATATAGCATCTTCAGTAAATTTGTAGAGATGACAGGACGAAGGAAGCCCTTGGGCTTTGCAAAAGCAGCAAGCTGTAGGAAGGTAAATTTATGGGAGGCAACTAACGGAGTAGGGTTTATTGGCAGATTCTTGTGGTGCTGTCTCTGGGATGATAAGAGTCCGTCTCCAATGAAAGGAGAATTCATATCCTCTCTTTAAGCAGAAAAGAGCAACGTAGAGAGCTTTCTCTGCATTCGCTGCTGCTTAATTGCCTTTAGCTCAAAACAATTTGTATGTCAAAGAGGTGTACTTTGGGGTGTGACATTCTGGTTTCCTTCACTAGGAGAGAGGGAAAGGAAACGTATTATCAAAAGCCAGTTGTAGGGGCATCTGACTGACTTAGTAAAGCACGTGACTCTTGATCTCAGGGTTGTAAGTTCGAACTCCAGGTTGGGCATGCAGCCTACTTTTTATTAAAAAAAAAAAAAAAAAGACAGTTGTAAAGAACTCTCCTTCCACAGAGTACTTCCTTAGCTCCCTCAAATAATAGATCATTGTGTAACAGAAAGTATTGTTAGTCCCTTAGAAGTGAGGCCTGTCCCCCCAAATCACTCATTCTATGATGCCTTGGGTTCTGCATTAGATACCACTCCTCCCATCCTACTCACATTAGACAGAGCAACTGGGCATGGTCTTAGACTCCTTCCACACATCCTCTCTAGGCAACCTCCCTTAATCAATTAAAATTGGCAAATAAGGGGCGCCTGGGTGGCTCAGTTGGTTAAGCATCCGACTTCTGCTCAGGTCATGATCTCGTGGTTTGTGAGTTCAAGCCCCGCATCAGGCTCTGTGCTGACAGCTCAGAGCCTGGAGCCTGTTTCAGATTCTGTGCCTCCCTCTCTCTCTCTGACCCTCCCCCGTTCATGCTCTGTCTCTCTCTGTCTCAAAAATAAATAAACGTTTTAAAAAAAATTGGCAATTAAGAGCATGACTCTAGAATATGACAGATATGGTTTGATTCTACCATTATTAACTCAATGATTAGGGTGATTTTTTTTACCCATCAATTTATAACAATAACACCTACCTCATAGCATTCTTACAGGAATTAAAGGAATTTACATATGTTTAATGCCTAATTCAGTCCTGGTTCCTAACAGAGATCTAATTATCAGTGACCTATCTCTTCTCCCCAAAACTGCAGAACAGTCAATTGACCTCTGAACCTCAGGACCATTGTTTGTTAAAGTACTTCTCTCCTTCAGGAGGATTTTGCTATGAAGAGCCATTAAGGTAACCTTAAAAGTGTTCCCACTTATGAGAGAAGAAAAAACATCACATAAATACTATAAAGTGGTATTATTGGTGGATGTTTCAATGAAAAAATTTTTTCTTCAATCTGGACTGAGACAAAAAGCTCTTTCACATTAACTCCCTAAGACCACTATTTAAAACAAACAAACAAACAAACTCTTTTTCCCCCCTGTCTGATATGACAGCTTTGCATGCTCATAACTGTGTCCTATTTCTTTTTTTTAAGTTTATGTATTTTGATAGAGAGCATGAGTGGGGGAGGGACAAAGAGAGGGGACGGGAGAGAGAGAATCCCAAGCAGACTCTGTCCTGTCAGCACAAAACCCCACATGGGACCAGAACCCATAAGCCAAAATCAAGAGTCAGATGCTTAACCAACTGAGCCATTCAGGTGCCCCAAGTGTGTCCTATTTCATTAGTTGGCAGGTGTCTGCATACATATGTATGTCGTACAAATAATGCCCACAGTCATCCCATCCGAGTGAGTGCACTAGCTGGGTAGCTAAGCTCAGTTACACTAGCAGGCCAGCCAACTCTGCCTGTGTAAAGTTAGACTCTTGTTTATATCCAGTTACAAAAAAGTGTCTTGCTTTCCATTGTTCTTTTTCCTTTACTCAGCTTGTTTCCTTCATACATATGCCTTCGTTGATTTCTTAGTTTTACCCACAGTCCTAACTAGAATTCCTTTGATTCTTCCCATTTTTGAATCATTATGATTCTTCCTGTGAGTCCACACTCCAGATGTACAAGGGGATTATGTCAAATGTAAGTTGCAAAATGATATTGATAGATAGTTGTAAGTGATGTGGGAATGCAGACAGCCTGGCTGGGATCATCTCTTCCCCCAAGGTGTCCCAAGGGAATTCAACTGATTTGACAAGTAGGTAGATGTGACCTTCTTCCCTCACAGCATCAGAACCATTTCCCCACAGTTTTTTGCTTGGTCCAGGGAACAGTGAACCTCACTGAGGGAACCACTCTTAGGTCAAGAGTCTAGAAGTAAGTGAAGTCCCTAAATGAAGCTTCAAATAAACAATCACAGTATAAATGACATAAGAATGTCCAGGACTATTGAAAACACTATAGAGTCAACATTGAACTGACAAAAAACAGCTGTTTCTTTCTCTTAAGCCCATGAGTCTCAAACTTAAAGAGTAGAACATGAAACTGCTTTTTACTATGAAAAATCTGTTGACTCCCATATGACAGTGTTACACTTCAGTGCATTTAACGTAGAGTAGACAGACAGCTGAGAGTATCCACGTGGAAACAGGTACATCTTTTCAATACTTCATAGCTCCCCCTGCAGGCCTTCAGGCCATGAAATGAATATCATTGCTCTAAAAGTGGATCCAGCAAAGGGATTCAATTAGTCAGAGTAGTGGTAGGAACCAAGAATAAATACATAAATTTTATTCGTTCATTTGCCAAAGTTAATTGAGCACATACTCTCTACTGGGCATTATGGGTTTTTTCTCCTTCCTCTATGCACTCCTTATAGAGAATGTTGTGAGCACTACTTCCAAACTGGAATAAATCCAGAAGAGAGGTAAAGAGTTTGGATTACATCCATACCTAAGCTTTTTCCCTGAGTAATTCAAGTGTTGCCTAAACATAAATTGCTATTAGGACAACCTACAGAATGGGAGAATGTATTTGCAAATGATATATCTAATAAGAGCCTTTTATTTAGAATATTAAAATAACTCTTACAACTCAAAAATAAAGAAACAACTCAGTTTTAAATGCACAGATGATTTGAACAGATATTTCTTTAAAGTAGATATACAAATGGGAAAAAGCACATAAAAAGATGCTCAACATCATTAGCCATCAGGAAAATGCACTTCAAGGTACCACGTCACACCCACTACAATGGCTATAATAAAAAAGATGGGCAATAACAAATGTTGGTAAGGGTATGGAAAAATTGGAATTCTAATACTTGCTGGTAGGCTTGTAAAATTATGTGGCCACTATGGAAAACTGCTTAAAATAAGTCACATTTTAAATACAGAGTTACCCCATGACCTAGCAGTTCTGCTTCTACATATATATCTAAGAGAAGTGAAAACATTCATCCATACAATGATGTGTACACATATGTTTATAACAGCACTATTTATAATATCCAAAAAGTGGGAACAGCTCAAATGTCTATCAAGTAATGAATAGTTAAGCATGGTATATCCATATAATGGAATATGATTTGGCCATAAAAAGAATAAGTACTGAAACATGCTGCAACATGGATAAAACTTAAAACATTGTAAGTGAAGTAACCCATTCACAAATAATATTATAGATTTTCTTTATATAAAATGTCTAGAATAAGTAAATCCATAGCGACAAAGAGTAGATTAGTGGTTGCCAAGAGCTAGGGAGAGAGGGGAATGAAAAGTGACTGCTGGAGCACCTGGGTAGCTCAGTTGATTGAGCGTCCAACTCTTGATTTTGTCTCGGGTCATGATCCCAGGGTCGTGGGATCAAGCCCTGCATCAGGGCTTTGCATGTAGCCTGCTTGGCATTCTCTCTCTCTCCCTCTGCCCGTTTCCTCCTCGCACATACATACTCTTTCTCTCTAAAAATTAAAAAAATAATACTAACAAATTAAAAGACCAAGTGAGATTTATCCCAATAATGCAAGATTGGCTCAGAATTAGGGAATCTATTAATATAAGTCATTATGCTTAGTTGTGTTTCTTATAAAGAAAGTTAAAGATATAGAATCCTAGAGATTTAGAAATTTAGATCATATGGGGTTTGCTCACTGGTTTTTAATATAATTGTTATTATTTATATCTATTGTGCCTAACATTTATTAATGATTCACTATGAGCCAAGCATGTGCTAAGTGCTCAAGATTGTTCTTTCATTGGTAGATGCTATTATTATCCCTATTTAACTGATGAAGAAACTAAAGTTCTAAGAAATGGGGAAACTCACTTCAGATTATACACACGTTGAGCCACAGTGAGAAGCCAAGTCTGACTGACTCCAGTGACCCCTGTTTTAAGCCATTACATCTGACCTTCTAGGGATCAGCTTGTCGTGAATGGTCATTTCACTTTGTTAAGAAGTTAAACAATGTGTGGTTGCAAAGAATAGTTTAGGTATCAAAATAATAATAAGACTGGGACTATTTTAACCACAATTATGCAACAGAGACAACAGGGAAATTGGGAATATATGGTAAGAGAAGAGAAGAAGCTTCCCAGGTGCTATTTTTGATGTTGGGCCACTTCATACCATGCAGGTAGTTTGACTTTACATGTGATATCGAGTATATGATTATGAATTCTCCAGGAAGACATTTTCCTCCAGGTAGAACTTGGTATCTTCCCATGGAGGCAGACTTTTTTTTGCAACTTTCATTGAAAGTGTTACCCTTTGAAGGTCCCAGGTGAATGCCTGGGCCTTATTCCCCTTTCCTGCATATTAAAGATCCAAATCCTGATCCCCCGCCTCTACCACATGAATGAAACAAGACTCGGAGCCAACAGATACCCCAAGAACAGCTGCGGCTTTTGCTTCAGCTATCGTCATTCCAGCCCCCTCTTCATGTTTGTTCCCTTGGGAGTATTTTTCAGAACTCTCATGTGTATTTAAATTGATTTAGGAGCGCCTGGGTGGCGCAGTCGGTTAAGCGTCCGACTTCAGCCAGGTCACGATCTCGCGGTCTGGGAGTTCCAGCCCCGCGTCAGGCTCTGGGCTGATGGCTCAGAGCCTGGAGCCCGTTTCCGATTCTGTGTCTCCCTCTCTCTCTGCCCCTCCCCCATTCATGCTCTGTCTCTCTCTGTCCCAAAAATAAATAAACGTTGAAAAAAAAAATTTTTTTTTAAATAAATTGATTTATTGAACATTCAGAGGGGTTTCTAGCATGAGCTTTTATCACAGTGTCTGTCACAATTCTGTCATATTGCCAGAAAACCCAACTATCATTTTAGACGTTAACACAGTTGGAGTTAGTTTAGGCCTCAATTCTTGATGATGGTTTTAAGACCTTCTATCGTTACTCTGATTCTCTGCAACAATCCTACCTGTACCTGCTCATATAGAACCAACCACACTACCAGGCAACTTTCTTATTTGCTGACTCCTACAAGTAATCATACCACAAAAGCAGTACTATCACAGTTTCAAAATAAAAGTTTCAAAATAAAGTATGTAGCTTTAAGGTACTACTTTTCCCAGATGTTCTTGTTTAAATACTTTCTGTAATCGTTCTTCTGATATTTAGGGAGGGCTGACACTGAATGCTAAAATGTGGGAAGAACTCTTTCTTACTGAATTTTCTGGTTTTTTTTTTTCCTCTCAAATGTCATCACTTTGGTGAACTTGCTTTGGAGGGGAGTGTAGTTTATGTGAAATATTATATTAGTTTCATGTGTACAACATGGTGATTCAACATTTATATACATTACAAAATGATCACCATAAGTCTGGCTACCATTGGTCACCATACAAAGTTGTTACAGCATTATTGACTATATGCCCTATGCTGTACATTACAACCTCATGACTTATTTATTTTATACATGGAAGTTGGTACCTCTTAATTCCCTTCACCTTTTTCATCCATTTCCCCCCAGCCCCACCCCTTCCCCTCTGCCAGCAACCAGATTGTTCTCTATATCTATGTGTCTGTTTCTGCTTTGTTTTATTTGTTCATTTGTTTTGTTTTCTATATTCCAAATAGAAGTGAAGTCACACAGTATTTGTCTTCCCCTAACTTACTTCACTTAGCATAATACTCTCTAGCTCCATCCATGCTCTTACAAATGGCAAGGTTTCATTCTTGTTTATGGCTGAGTAATAATTCATTATATATATGAATATACATACCACATCTTTATCCATTCATCGATCAATGGACATTTTGATTATTTCTGTACCTTACCTGTTGTAAATAATGCTACAGTGAACATAGTGGTGCATGTATCTATTCAAATTAGTGTTTTCATTTTCTTCAGATAAATTCCCAAAATCAGAATTGCTGGATAACTATGGTACTTCTGTTTTTAATTTTTTGAGGACCCCCATACTCTTTTCCATAGTGGCTTTACCAATTTGCTTTCCCATCAGAGAGCGCAAGGGTTCTATTTTTTTTCTCTACATTCTGGCCAACACTTATTATTTCCTATCTTTTTGACAATATCCATTCTGACTGATGTGAGGTGATATCATATTATGGCTTTGATTTGTATTTCCCTCATGATTAAATGATGTTGAGTCACTTTTCATGTGCCTTTTGGCCGTCTGTGTGTCTTCTTTGGATAAATGTCTATTCAGGTCCTCTGCCCATGTTTTTAATCACATTTTTCTGGTACTGAGTTATGTCAGTTCTTTGTATATTTAGATATTAGCCTCTTCACAGATATATCTACAAATATCTTCTCCTATCCAGTAGGTTACCTTTTCATTTTGTTTATGGTTTCCTTCACTATGCAAAAGAATTTTATCTTAATATAGTCCCATATGCTTATTTTTGCTTCTGTTACCTTTGTCTACAGACACAAATCCAAAAAACTATTGCTGAGACTAATGTCAAGACCTTACTGTCTACGTTTTCTTTTAGAAGTCTTATGGTTTCCAGTCTTATATTTAAGTCTTCAATCTATTTTGGAAGACAGCGATGCTCACCACTATCCCACCAATGCTGTACTCTTTAATCCATTTTGAGTTTATGTTTATATGTGGTGCAAGAAAGCAGTTCATTCTTTTGCATATAGTTGTCCAGTTTTTCCAACAACATGTATTGGAGAAACTGTCTTTCTCCCATTGTACATTTTGGCCTCCTCTGTCAAAGACTGATTGATAAGCATGGGTTTTTCTGAACTCTCTATTGTGTTGATCTATGTATCTTTTTTTTGTGTGCCAGTACCATACTGTTTTGATTACTATACCTTTGTAGTATAGTTTAAAATCAGGGAGATACTCTGGTTTGTCTTCAGATTGCATAAATCTTTCACCTTTTACTAAAATCAGGGAGCATGATTCTTTCAGCTTTGTTCTTTTTTCTAAAGATTCCTTTGGCTACCCAGGGTCTTTTATGGTTCCATACAAATTTTTTTTTTAATTTTTTTTTCAACGTTTATTTATTTTTGGGACAGAGAGAGACAGAGCATGAACGGGGGAGGGGCAGAGAGAGAGGGAGACACAGAATCGGAAACAGGCTCCAGGCTCTGAGCCATCAGCCCAGAGCCTGACGCGGGGCTCAAACTCCCGGACCACGAGATCGTGACCTGGCTGAAGTCAGACGCTTAACCGACTGCGCCACCCAGGCGCCCCTACATACAAATTTTAAAATTATTTGTTCTAGTTCTGCAAAAAAAGGTCATTGGAAGTTTGATAGGAATTACACTAAATCGGTATATTGCCTTGAAAGGAATGGATATTTTACCAATGTTAATTCTTCTAATCCATGAGCATGGATTATCTTTCCATTTGTTTGTGATATCTTTGATATCTTTCTTTGGTGTCTTTATAGTTTTCAGAGTATAGGTCTTTTATTTCCTTGATTAAATTTTTCCTAGGTATTTTGTTCTTTTTGATGCAATTGGACATGGGACCATTTCCTTAATTTCTCTGATTGTTCATTATTGTATAGAAATGCTATTTTTATGTATGTTAATTTTTTATCCTGCATCTGTACTGAATCCATTTGTTCTAATCATTTTTAGAGGAGATTTTAGGGTTTTCTAAATATAGTATTATGGAACCTGCAAATATAGTGAGTGTTTTACTTCTTTTCCAATTTGGATAATTTTCATTCCTTTTGATTGTCAGATTGCTGTGGCTAGAATTTCAACTAGTATGTTAAATAAAAGTGCTAAAATTGGGCATCATTGTCTTGTTCCTGATCTTAGAGGAAACACTTTCAGCTTTCCACCATTAAGTATAATGTTATCTCTGGATTTCTCATGTATGGATTTTATTTTTTGAGGTATGTCGCCACTACACCCACTTTGTTGAGAGTTTTTATCATAAATGAATGTTTAATGTTATGAGATGGGTTTTCGTCATCTATTGAGATAATTATGATTTTTTTTTTGGTAAAGTTTATTTTGAGAGAGAGAGAAAGAGGAGGAGGGGCAGAGAGAGAGAGAGAGAGAGAGAATCCCAAGCAGACTCCACACTGTCAGCACAGAGCCCAACACGGAGCTGAAACTCACAAACTGTGAGTTCATGACCTGAGCTGAAATCAATAGTTGGATGCCTAACCAACTGAGCCATCCAGGCACCCCAAGATAACCATGATTTTAATTCTTCATTTTGTTTATGTGGTGTATCATGTTGATTGATTTGTGGATATTGAACCATCCTTGCATCCCTGTAATAAATTCCACTTAAACATAGTGTATATTCCTTCTAATGTATTGTTCACTCTGGTTTGCTAATGTTTTGTTGACAATTTTTGCATCTATGTTCATCAGGAATATGGGCCTATAATTTTCTTTTTTGTCATGTATTTGTCTGATTTTGGCATCAGGGTAATGTTGGCCTCATAGATTGAGTTTGTATAGTTTCAATTTTTGGAATAGTTTGAGAATAAATGTTAACTTTTCTTTAAAATTTGGTAGAATTCACCTAGTAGAAGCAGTCTGGTCCTGGACTTTTGTGTGTTGGGAGGATTTTGACTACTGATTCAATTTCATGACTAGTAATTGGTTCACATTTTCTATTTCTTCCTGCTTCAGTCTTATAACACCATATATTTTTAGAAATTGTATGGTTTTTATCCATCTCTTCTAGATTGTCCCATTTGTTGGTGTAAAATTATTCTAGTAGCCTCTTCTCCCTTGTATTTCTATGATATTCATTGTGACTTCTCTTTCACTTCCAATTTTATTTATTTAGGCCCTCTTTTTTTTATGAGTCAGGCTAAAGTTTTATAAATTTTGTTTATCTTTTCAAAAAACTAGCTCTTAGTTTCATTGAATTTTTTCTGTTTGTTTCTGTTTTATCTACTTCTACTCTATTAACTTTGAGGTTTGTTTCTTCTTTTTTTAGTTCTGTAGATGTAAATTTAGATTGTTTATTTGAGATTATTCTTGTTTCTTGGAGTATACCTGTGTCACTATAAACTTCCCTCTTAGAGTTGCTTTTGTGGAGCACCTGGGTGGCTCAGTCAGTTGAACATTCAACTTCGGCTCAGCCCCATGACCACATGGGGCTTGCTGCTGTCAGCTCAGATCTGTCAGGGACAGATCCTCTGTCCCTCTCTTTCTGCCCCTCTCCCACTTATGCTCTCTCAAAAATAAATAAAACATTTAAAAATTATAATTAAAATAATTGTTTTTGTTTGCTCCATATATATTGGAACATTGTGTTTCTATTTTCATTTGTCCCCAGGTATTTTTTTTTTAATTTTCTCTGTGATTCCTTCATTGACCCATTGGTTGTTTAGTATCATGTTGTGTTATTTTCCACTATTCCTCTTGTGAATGATTTCTACTTTCATACTACTGTGATCAGAAATGATGCTTGATACGATTTCAGTCTTCTTAAATTCATTGAGACCCATTTTGTAGACTAATGTCAACTATCCTGGTGAATGTTCTATGTGAACTTGAAAATGATGTGTATTCCACTGTTTTTGGATAGAATGTTCCGTGTGTGTGTGTGTGTGTGTCTCCATCCATATATCCGTCCGGTCTAATGTGTCATTTAAAGCCAATTTTCCTTATTGATTTTCTATCTGGATGATCTATCCACTGACATAAGTATGGTATTAAAGTTTGCTGCTATTATATCCTATTGTCATTCTCTGTTAGTACTTGCTTTATGTATTTTGGTCCCCCTATGTTGAGTACATAGATATTTACAAGTGTTATCCCCTCTTGTTAAATCTTGATATCATTATGTAATGCCCTTCTTTGGCTCATATTACAACCTTTGTTTTAAAGTCTGTTTTGTCTGATATAAATATTGCTACCCTAGATTTTCACTTCCTTTTGCATGGGATATCTTTTTCCATTCTTTCACTTTCAGTCTGTATGTTTTTTAGGCCTGTAGTTAGTCTCTTATAGGCAGCACAGAAATGGGTCTTGTTTTTTAATGCATCCAGTTACTATATGCTTTTTGATTGGAGTATTTAGTCCTTTTACATTTAAAGTCATTATTGACAAATACATATTTATTGTCATTTTGTTGCTTGGTTTCTGGTTGTTTTGGTAGCTCTTCTCTGTTCTTATTTTCCTCCCTTCCCTTGTGATTCGATGACTTTCTTTAATGTTATCTTTGGATTCCTTTATGTTTATTTTTTGTGTATCTAGCATAGGTTTTTAACTTGTGATTACCATGAGATTCATATATAATATCCTCAGTCTATAGCAGTCTATTTTAAGCTGATGGTCACCTAAATTCAAACATATTCTAAAAACACTAAATTTTTACTCCCCCTTCCACATTTTGTATATGTGACATAATATATTACATCTTTTTGGGTATCTCTTAACTCATTATCATAGATATAACCAATTCTGTATTTTAACCTTCATACTAGCTTTATAAATGATTGATCTACTACCTTTACCTGTATGCTTTTTCTGGTGAAATTTTTCCTTTATTAATTTTCTTATTTCTAGTTATGGCTTTTTCCCCCCATTTAAAGAAGTCCCTGTAACATTGCTTGTAAAGCCAATTTTAATGGTGATCAATTCCTTTCATTTTTGCTTGCCAGGGAAACTATTGTTCCTTCAATTCTGAGTGATAACCTTGTTGGATAGAGTATTCCCAGTTGTAAATTTTTTTCATTCCCATACTTTGACTATATTGTGTCACTCCTTTCTGGTCTGCAAAGTTTCTGCTGAAAATCAACTTACATTCTTGTGGGGTTTTCCTTGTACATAACTGGTTGTTTTCACTTGCAGCTTTTATGATTCTTTATCTTTGATGTTTCACATTTTGATTCTAATATGTCTTGGTGTGGGTCTCTTTGGGCTCATTTTATTTGGGATTCTCTGTACTTCCTAGACTTGTATGTCTATTTTCTTTGCCATGTTATGGAAAATTTCAGCTATTATTTCTTCAAATGGATTTTCTCTCCCTCTTTCTCTTCTTCTAGGACTCTTATAATACAAACGTTATTATACTTGCTGTTGTCCCATAGGTATCTTAAACTATCATTTTTTTTTTAATTCTTTTATCTTTCTGCTGGTCCAGTTGGGTGACTTCCACTATCCTGTCTTCCAAATTGCTGATCCATTCTACATCATCTAATCTTCTATTGATTCTCTTTACATATTTTTCATTTCAGTTACCGTTTTCTTCAGTTCTGATTTTTTCTTTCTATGTCTCCTCTTAGTTGAATTTTTCACTGTGTCTATCCATTATTCTCCTGAGTTTGGTGGGCATTTTTATAAAAATTACTTTGAACTCTATCTGGTAGATTGTTTTCCTCCATGTTGGTTAGCCTTTTTTCTGCAGTTTTATCTTATTCTTTTATTTGGAACACATTCCTCTGTCTCCTCATTTTGCCAAACTCTCTGTTTTCATGTTTTAGGTAGATCAGTTACATCTCCCAGTCATGAAGGAGTGCCTTTAGGTAGAAGGTGTCCTATAGGGCCCAGCTGTGCAACCCCCCCCTGGTCACTTAAGCCAGGTACTTCAAGGGTATTCCCTGTGTAGGCTGCATGCACCCTCCTGTTGTGGCTGGGCTGCATTTGTTATGAGCATGCTGGTGTGTGGGGCTGTCCCCTAGTGTGGCTGTCTGTGAGGTCTAGTCACAGTGGCTGTAGGTACATTGGTGTGTGTATGATTGGCTCCCAGGGCAGCTGGCTGTAAAGCTAGGTAGGCTGCCACAGCTGCAGGTGCATTGGTGGGTGGGGCAGGCCTCTGGCTATGTAGCTGTGAGATATGATCAGAACTGTTGCAGGTGCTCTAGTGTGTGGAGGCTGGCCCATCATCATGGAGGCTTCTTGGGAGGGGTACCGGTACTAAGGCTGACTGCTAAGTGTGGCAGGGCAGAGAGCCTCTTAGGGGAGCGCTGACCAGGCAGGTTGGGAAGGGTGAGTCTGCAATGGAAAACTGGGGTGGGGTGAGTGGTGCCAGTAGTAGATGGAGAGTGTCAAAAATGGTGCCCACCAGCACCAGGATAGCTAGGTAGAAGGGAGTGGGGCAAAAAAGGCATCCACTAGCATTTCCATCCCTGAAGAAAGTCGCAACATATCTCTGCCCTTCCCCGACACAGTCAACGAATCTCCTTTACATATAACCCATGAGCTCTTCAAACTGCTACCTCTGGGCTGAGCCTTGGAGTGAGATTGTGCACATGACATTTTAAAGCAGAATCTTAATTTCTTACTGTCCTTTGGCTCTCCTGGAAATAGGGCTCACTGGTTTTCAAAGCTAGACACTATGGGGGCTCATTTTCCTAATGCAGGTCCTCCAATCTGGGAGACAAATGTGGGGCTCAGACCCCCCATGTCTCAGGGAGGGCCTCTACAGTTGTGATATCTCTCCCATTTGCAGACCACTGGGTCAGAGGTGTGGGTCCCAACTAGACAGTATCTGCACCCCTCCTACCCACCTCAGTGTTGCTTTTTCTTTATTTTTTTTAATTTTTTTTTAACATTTATTTATTTTTGAGACAGAGAGAGACAGAGAATGAACAGGGGAGGGGCAGAGAGAGAGGGAGACAGAATCTGAAACAGGCTCCAGGCTCTGAGCTGTCAGCACAGAGCCCGATGCGGGGCTCGAACTCACGGACCGTGAGATCATGACCTGAGCCGAAGTCGGACGCTTAACCAACCAAGCCACCCAGGCGCCCCTGTTGCTTTTTCTTTATACCCTTAGTTATATAAAATATGTTCTGCTAGTCCTCAGGTTATCCTCAGAAAGGGGTTATTCTATATGTAGCTGTAGTTTTCAGGTTTCCATGGGAGAAGGTGAACTTGGGATTTTTCTGTTCCACTATCTTGATCCAGCTCTCTGTTGTTACTTCAGATGTTTTCTAAGTTTCTCTTATAATGAAATCTTTAGTGAGTGTCATGGATAGGCACTGTCCATCCATTCCAACCTCTTTCTAGAGACTTCCTGCGCTGTTGAGACCACAAAGATAGACTGCATTTCCTAGACCCACTTAAAGATAGATCCCTATCTGAGTATGATTTAGGTTCTACACTTTTGGTGCCCTCATGTGAAACTTAGAATGTGGAAAGTAAGATGGAGGTCATTTTGTTGTGGCTTCTGTTGTTCCTGCTGTCTTGCACCATTGTGGAGGTCTGGGTTTATCTGAGGCAGCTTCCCCATCTTGACTCTTACCTGAATGTACTGCTTCCTCCTCTTTGAAAAGGGAGGAGTCCTGGTAACCTGCATCATACCTCTTGAAGTCATCCAAGGTAGCTCAAACTAGAGTTTCTTTGCTGATGATTCTGAAAGTCATTTAACACCTTATTTAAAAAAAAAAAAAAATTAAACCAGCTTCAGCTTAAACTAGCTGAAGTGGATTCTGTGCCCTTTCATGAAACCCTGGCCAGCACAGCGTTTTCTAGTCATTTCATTTTCTAGTCCCCATCTATTACCTTGGCCAAAAATTCTATTATTTCATAAGCTTTTTCTGATATTCAGTGCAGTTTTTCTTGTTCTTTGTTTTCATTTTTGGTACTACACCACCTTGTCATAGCCATTTACCATTCATACTATTTTGGTTTTTAAAATAATGTGCCTTGGGGCGCCTGGGTGGCGCAGTCGGTTAAGCGTCCGACTTCAGCCAGGTCACGATCTCACGGTCCGTGAGTTCGAGCCCCGCGTCAGGCTCTGGGCGGATGGCTCGGAGCCTGGAGCCTGTTTCCGATTCTGTGTCTCCCTCTCTCTCTGCCCCTCCCCTGTTCATGCTCTGTCTCTCTCTGTCCCAAAAATAAATAAAAATGTTGAAAAAAAAATTTAAAAAAATAAAATAAAATAAAATAATGTGCCTAATAGACATATTAGCGTATTATTTCTATTTCCTTAGTAATACTTGTATGAAGAAGGCACTGTCGATTCCTTTCAGTGCCCCTTTAACTCATCAACCTTAAACATGTTTTTGCAAACTTCCTTCTTTCTAGGATAGAGAATCAAAAAGCTAAACTGAAAATCCTTCTAAGACTTAGAACACAAAAAGCTCTTATCTTCTCTTGCTGTTCAAACATATATTTTCCAGTTAATACACCCACTTAAAAGAGCTATTTTATCATTTGTGAATTCATCCTTACATCCTTTTTTTCTCTAATCTAGATATTGATTATATGCAAAACTCCACCTTCCTATTTTACCCTTCTCACTCCTGAAACAAGACCCACCCATGAACTTTTGTAACCACAGATTAAATAATGATTAGTACTGATAGTAGTACACACAAAACGATATATTTTTATTTCTGATCATTCTTGTGGGTAAATATATAAGAATTTGCATATGAGGGACAATATCTCAGTTTATTTATAACATCTATTCCAACATCATAAGTAAATATCTTTGTTGAATATTTAAAATGATGTTACAAACAAAATGTAAAAGCCATTTACAAATAATTTTGTTGAAAGTCACTTAAGTAGCATATAAAAATGACATTTTTAAAGTGAGGCATGATGGAGGTGGCAGGATCACTCCAGTTCCTGAGATACTGATTTTTTTTAATGTTTATTTATTTTTGAGAGAGAGACACAGAGCACAAGCAGGGAGGGGCAGAGAGAGAGAGGGAGACACAGAATCAGAAGCAGGCTCCAGGCTCCGAGCTGTCGGCACAGAGCCCGACACGGGGCTCCAACCCACAAACCACAAGATCATGACCTGAGCCGAAGTTGGACGCTTAACCGACTGAACCACCCAGGTGCCCCTCATTTGTACTGACTTTTTAAGTCCAGTAATTTTATTGCATCTGTTTCACCAGGTAACCCTCCCATGCTGCTCCATCTTTAGGAGGCCTCTAGTCTTGCCTTGGGCATACATACAAGAAAGGTTTTTAAAGCTTTTATCTACTAATTCTTTTTCTACTATGCTGGTTGCTTTTTAGCATTATTTAATTTCTGAGCTCACCAAAAACAAACTACATCTCTCTGATAATTTTCCTCCAGCTGTATCATTTGCATTTGGCAAGTCATGTTATTTTTTTTTCATAAATTTCATTTATATCTAGCTGCCTTGAATTTTTCAGTCCTCATTACTGTTTTTAACATCTCATAAGCATTATTGCATTATGTTCCTTACGGGTCACTAATGTTATTAAATATTTTCTTTGTTATCAGATTCTCAATTCCTTTCAATCCATATGCTTATTATTAATCCAAGCTCCTTTTGAAGTCACTTTTGTTATTAAAACAATCTTTTTAAAAAAAAAAGTGTTTAAACAATCTCTTCTAAATGCTATTCTTATATGCAGAAATAGAAAAGCAATGATACTCTTTTTATCTACCACTTTCTGTAATTGTTTGAAAAGCTCTGTTATGCTCAATGATGACAGGAGACTCATGGGCAGTTACCTTGCCTTTATACTGTCATTTCCCAAGCCACAGACAATCCTAGTGAACTGCAGCACCTGAGCAGTCCAGCAGAAGCTATTAGGTGCCTGGAAAATAGCTTAGTCTGTTTGGGCTGCTATAACAAAACACCAAAGACTGGTTGTCCTGTAAAAACAAACGTTCATTTCTGGCCGTTCCAAAGGCTGGGAAGTCCAGGATCATGGCACCAATCGTTCTGGTGTCCAGTGAGGGCTTCCTGGTTCATCGATAACACCTTCTCACTGTGTTCGTGCATAGTGGAAAGTGTAGGGAGTTCTCTAGGATCTCCAATCCCATTCATGAGGGCTCTACCTTTGTGATCTAACTACCTCCCAAAGGCCCCACCTCCTAATACCATCACATTGGGCATTAGTATTTCAACATATGAATTTGGAGAGGACACAAAAATTCAAACTGTAGCAATAACTAATACTAATGATGGCACTATTTTTAAGTTGTAAGAAAAACTTTTACAGTGTAAGAAAAAATGCCAAATACATTTTATATAGTGATCTCAAAAGTTATCAGATGCGTGACTAAATTCATTCATTCATTTATTCGGTTACTATTTACTGAGCTGGTTATTGGGAAAACTGCATTAAACAAAACAAATTCAGGTTGTTATACATGCTGTGGAAAATATATAGTACTAAGTAAGTAATAGAGAGGGCCAGGGGTAGGTGTCGGTTAGGTGTTTTTAGGTGGCATAGGGAAGAACATTCTGATGATACGAGACTTGAGAGCAAAGGAGGTCTGAGGAAAGAGCAGGTAAAGGGAACAATTGTGTAAAGGCTCCAAATTGGAAGCATCTTTGATGTATCTAGGGAAGAGCAAGGAGGGCTATTTGTCTGGAGCCCAGTGAGGTAGGAAAGAGGAGTAGGAGATGAAGTCAGAGAAGTGGTCAGAAGCCAGATGTTACAGGTCCAGCGTTAAGAACTCTGGAGTTTGCTCTGAATGGCATGAGAATTTGAGTTGAGAGGTGACATGATCTAACTTTTTAAGACAACTATTCTGGCTACTGTGTATCAAAGGGATTGTTGAGGGCAGATATTTCTATTCAAATTACACTTTCCCATTTGAAAGCATTGCTTTCAAAATATAAAAAGTCTAACTTATAAATATTATTATCCACATCTGTAGACAACCTTTGCATAAACCATACCAAATTCTAAATGTAAATGTATCTTTATTGTATAAAGAACTAAGTTTTTTTTTTATTTGATTCATACATCATTTATTCTTCTTTTGGCAAACATCAGATAATATGAGCAAAACTATATTGCTCACTATAGTTACATACATTCTTTTTTGCTTTATATAAGTTGGTAAACATATGTAAGTGGATAAAATTCTTGGCTAAAGACGTATTCCAAAACCCTTATGTATACTTTTCTGAGTTAAGAGAAAAGAAAACTTACGAAACTTCCATTAGACCATAATCATACAGCAAACTAAATTAGCATATGCTGTTTTTAAGTTAACATCTGCCATTTTTTAAAAACTTCAATTTTGGTTACAGCTAAAACGATTTTTATCTGATGTTTTATGAAAGAACAGAAGTTGACCACACAAATCTTACTCATAACCATATTGGCCATTTAAAAATAATAATAAAAATAAACCTATAATCAAGAAAATTCCACTTATTAGAAAAAATAGCTACCACAAGTTATTTTAAGTATATGGCATTTATAATAACTAGGTTGGTATTTGTTTTATTACTTCTTAATGCTTACCTCTTAATTTTAAAGTAACAGAGGGGCACCTGGGTGGCTCAGTTGGTTAAGTGTCTGACTTCAGCTCAAAGCATGATGATCTTGCAGTTTGTGAGTCTGAGCCCCACGTCAGGCTCTGTGCTGACAGCTCGGAGCCTGGAGCCTGTTCCTGATTTTGGATGTCCCCCTCTCTCTCTGCCCCTCCCCCGCTCATGCTCAATCAGTGGCTCGCGGGTGCGCGCGCACTCTCTCAAAAAAATGAATAAACATTAAAAAAATTTAAAGGTTAACGTAACAGATTACTTCATAATAAAGCGAAGCTAGCTAGCTTTTTATAATTTAACTCTTTTATAAGTTTCAGACCCAAAATTTCAGATCAAGGATTACAAAACAGTCAGCCTTCAGAATATATAATGTTTAGCAGACAGAATGGTTTTTCATCTTTTGAATTAGAACACCTTCATGCAGTACTTACTAGCTCTACCTGCCCTCAGTCCCCACCAGCTTCCCACATTGTCACCAGGTGGGCATGTGAGACTGACACCATTTTTAATACTTAAAAACCCAATATTTACTTACAAAAATTAGTTACAGCCATGGATCAAAAATTCAAATATTATAAGCTTGATGCTAAATCTTAATACATATTTCTAATTTGGGAATCAAACCAAAAAGGCCTCATTTTTATCATACGTGGAACTAAGTGTTTTTTTAAAAGAAACCACAGTAAAGATAAGCAACCATGCAAGAAAAATTTTGCAATAAATATAGCAGAAAGGTTTTACTATTTTTTTTAATTTTTTTCTAATGTTTATTTTTGAGACAGAGAGCATGAGCAGGGGAGGGGCAGAGAGAGAGGGAGGCACAGAAACCGAAGCAGGCTCCAGGCTCTGAGCTGTCAGCACAGAGCCCGACACGGGGCTCAAACCCAGGAACCGTGAGATCATGACCTGAGCTGAAGTGGGATGCTCAACCAACTGAGCCACCCAGGCGCCCCAGGTTTTACTATTATTTTGCTATAAATACTTCAGAGTCAAACATTACATAATAAAAATAATTTTTAAGAGTCCACATAAAATGTGAAGACAAACTCCCAGACTCTAGAAGTTAAAATTTTTTAAAGGTCATAATTTGGGGCGCCTGGGTGGCTCAGTCGGTTAAGCATCCGACTTCGGCTCAGGTCATGATCTCGCGGTCCGTGAGTTCGAGCCCCGCATCAGGCTCTGTGCTGACCGCTCAGAGCCTGGAGCCTGTTTCGGATTCTGTGTTTCCCTCTCTCTCTCTGACCCTCCCCCGTTCATGCTCTCTCTCTCTCTCTCTGTCTCAAAAATAAATAAACGTTAGAAAAAAGTTTAAAAAAAGTCATAATTCATGAAAATAAACCAACATGATAAAATGGGAAACCTCCTAATAATCAAAAACAATATTAAAAGAAGATAGCATTTTATCTATTAAATTATTCCCCCAAATGCTTAATATGATAACCTAAGCAATGGTAACAGTAAAACTGGGACAGCGTGTTCTAATGGGGGCATTAGAAAGCAACCTGACCAGATACTTCAACAACACCATTCATTCTGCCATTCATTCATTCAAAAAAAAAAAAAGAAAAGAAAAGAAAAGAAAGTACTGCATGCATTCTATTTCACGCACTGTGCTAGGCACTTGAGAAGCAGAAACAGATCCAACAGATTCTGTCCTTACAGGGTTTTAAATCATTGAGGTTAATTTGCAACAACATCAATGGAACTGGTGTGCATTATGCTAAGCAAAGTAAGTCAGAGAAAGACAAATATCATATGATTTCACTCATATGTGAAATTTAAGTAACAAAACAGATGAACATAAGGGAAGGGAAGCAAAAATAATATAAAAACAGAGAGGGAGACAAACCATAAGAGACTCTTCAATGCAAAGAACAAACTGAGGGTTGCTGGTGGGTGGTGGGAGGGGCGATGGGCTAAATGGGTGAGGGACATTAAGGAGGACACTTGTTGGGATGAGTACTGAGTGTTATATTAAGTGACGAGTCACTAAATTCTGTTCCTGAAATCATAATTACACTCTATGTTAACTAACTTGAATTTAAATTAAAAAATAAATTTAAAAAAAAAGTTCAATTCCAGAGTTTTCAAAAATTAAAAAAATAAATAAAATCATTGAGGTTAGAGGAGGTGAAGAGAAGAAAGAGGAGGGACAGGGAAGGGAAAGAAAAAAGTGAAAAAAAATTTTAAATATTACGTAGAAATACATACAGTATAGACAAACATATAAATAGTCCAGTGGAGATATAAAGGAAGAAGGGGCCAATTCTACTCGATCAAGTCAGAAAAATCTTCATAGAAGAAATAATAGTAGATATAAATGTTAAAAAATATATTTGAAGATGCCTTCTTAGCACAGCGGGTCAGTCTCATAAAAAATGTATTTGTCTTTGGGAGACCAAACTATAGGGCAAAAAGTAAGTAGCAGAAATGATTCAGAGTCAAGAGGACATTCCTGGTAGGGAATACAGGTGTGTCCCTGAGAAAAATATACAGCATGAAATAGAATGGGGTGTTGTGACAGTGGCAGGTGGCCCTGCGTGGCTGCAAGGCAGGATGACTGGAAGGACTGGTGAGGGACGAGGCAGGAGAAGTTCCCAGAGCATAATCCAGTGCTGCGCTGACACGAATTTTATTCTAGAAGCCATGCCTGTCAAACTGAAGGTTATGTGTATGTGGAGTTACATCACAGAGAAAGTCACAAAAAGTCATAGCACACATATCAGTGTAATTTGAAGATTTCGAAAGGAAAATTATTTTATGTTAGAGCAAACAAATGCATAATTGAGTGGACTGAACAATTAACGATTTTATTTTTTAAATGAAGTTTATTTTTTAAATAATGTTTAAGGTAAAACAAAGATTTCAAAATGTTAAGGACTTAGAGTCTTTGTTGATTTTTTCTGTTAGGGGTATTTTGATGGAAAGTTTGACAAAGAGTAGATAATTGGGGGCCTTAAACAGAGGAATAATTGGAAGCTCTGAAAGCTGGGAAGAAAATAACTGGTCTCTGAGAATCACTTGAACACCAATTTAGCCAAAGGTTAGTAAACTACAGCAGGACCATAATCCAGGAGGCACTTGCAAGGATGGGGAGGAAAAGCACACTAGAGAAATATGGAAACCGCAGCATTCACTTACACCGCTGTGGGATGTAGCCAAGGAAGTTCAGAAGGAAAAGAGAAGAGTAGGATGACTCTATTTCTGGTTAGAGTGACTGGTGGATAGAGGTGTCATCTACCAAGATTTGGCATCTAGTAAGAGGTTAGGATTTGGTGGAAAATAAGCGTCCAATTTTGAGGAGTGGATTTGAAGTGTTTGTAGGAATCTTGGGGAAGATGTGCAATAGGTAACCAGACATAGACTTGGAATAATGAAAAGGGCCTTGTCTAAACATAGGAACTTGCGGGTCCTTAGCACATAGGGAGTAGTTGAAGCTACTGGGACAGATCAGATCGGTACACACTAACAGTCAAAATAGAGTCAGAGCAGAACTTTAAGCTGTGCATACCTTTGGGTATGAGCATCTCATTTTGAAAACATATTAAAAGGAAACAGAAAAAGATGCTGACCACAATGTAATCCATAATAATAAAATCTTGAGTACAATCCAAATGTTGAATCACAGGGCAATGGTTAAATAGATTCATGTTTATTTGATGAATTTTAGGAAGCCATAAAAATAGGTAAGAGTTTCATTTAAAAATAGTAAAAAGCTTATAATACTAAGTCTAATTCAGGCTACATAATTTCTTCACTGTATATTCTATATATGATTATTGTATATGTGCATGTATCACACATGTATGATATATATACATTTATATACTAACACACAGGGGAAAAGACTGGGAAAAAATAGACTAAAATGCTAGAATTGGAAGATGAGTGTTTTTTCTTCTTTTAAATGTTTTCTAAACTTAATTTTAGAATTCCACCTTGGGGTGGCTGGGTGGTGCAGTAGGTTAAGTGACCGACTCTCGATCTCAGCTCAGGTCGTAATCTTGCAGTTTGTTGAGTTCGAGGCCTGTATCAGGCTCTGCGCTGATGGTGTGGAGCCTGCTTGGGATTCTGTCTCTGATTCTCTCTGACCCTCCCCAGCTTGTGTGTTCTCTCTCTCTCTCAAAATAAATAGTCTTTAAAAAAAAAAAGAGTTTAGAATTCCACTTTGAGGAACAAATTTACCTTTAATAGCATGTATTCTGCTTTTATTTTTTCCTAATAGCTTACAAGTGGTTAGCCAAACAACTAATCATGTGACGTGATTTTTAAAAAGATGCATAATTAAGTGAATTTCAGAGATAAATACTATTTAAAATGTATGATCTTGTTGCCACTATGAGACTTTAAGTTAGGCCCCCCTACTGTATCACTGAGAATTTAACAAAACTGCATATAGTCACAGGAGTCATTCAATAAGTTTTTATTGAGCACCTAACATATGCAGGTACCCTGTTTGGATGCTACTTTGGAATGTGTCTCCAAATCGAAGAAATAGTTTGTAATTTTCTTCTTTAAATGTCTTTTTCTCTATGTTTAAATGACACTTTAGATAAAAATACATTTTCTGACCACCTAACTTGGACGTATTGATATTATTAAAAGACAGGAAGAATAAAAATGTGAAGGCTATGGGCAAACAGGCAATATTATACATTCCTGTTGACAGTGTGAATGAGTACAACTTCTGTGCAATGACATTTGGCAATGTCTACCAAAATTAAAAATACACATCTTTTTTTGACTAAGTAATTCTCCTTTTAGGAATTTATCCTCTTGCTAGACTCACATGTGTGGAAAATAACATATGTATAAGGATGTTTGTTGTAGCCCTCTTTATAATAACAAGAGATTAGAAGCATCCCAAATGCCCATCAACAAAGGACTACTAAATTAGGCTATAATTACACAGTGAAATGGACAGAAACAGCCAGAATTAGATAGCTATTTTATGTGCAGATATGGAAAAATCTCCAGGATTACAAACACACACAGTTAAACTAAGAAAGCTTTAAGGTTAATATATATAAAGAATATTATTTGTGTAAAAAAGATAATAAAACTGGCTTTTTTTTTTATAAATGCATAGACTAACCCTGGAATAACACAAGAAGGTAGTAAAAGTGATTGTTTCTGGAGAAAAGAAATAGATGGCTAGACAGAGCAATTTACATGGCATAACCATGTACATCCATTGGCCTTTCAAAAACAGTAAAAATAAGTCAATATTCTTTAAAAACTAAAAATCATAACTAAAATCAAGCTCCAGAATGCACTGCCACCATTCAAAGCACTTCTTCTCCTTCTTTATTATTTAGCTTTTTTATTTAGCTTAGTTATAATTAGTAAAACAGGAGGGAGTGGTACCAAAAGAGACAGCTTATAAGTTTATAAGGAAATCATACCCTTCTACCACCATCCCTCATTGCCCACACTCACCACCCCTACCAAATGGGGTAGGGGTAGGAAATGTCAACACAGAGTTCCCACTTAATTACGCATTGTCTAATCTAATAAACACCCGATGCACTGCCCTCTACTCCTCTGGTCTCCCCATCATCTCTCTTGATAACTCTACTAAAGGTGTTGACTGAAATAGATCGAGAGAAAAAGTCGAGTTTTACAGTGATTCAAACATTTTACAGAACATGTTTTATTATGTAAAGAGATATAAAGTGTAAATGAGCAAAAATATTTTAATGTGATCCGTTTCATTGGAACACAGTATCTGGAACCTATTTAGAATAAGGTTGTAGCATGCCATTCTAGCCTGCATACTTCTGAAAGAGAGATTCCAGAGTAAATTTCCAGCAAGTTCCACAAGAAAATAGCACTAATTCATCTCATTCACGTCCCCTAGATTCAGAAGGTATATGGGCAACAATCAAAGATGTAGTAATATGATGCAAACCTATGGATTCCCTTTTTATTCTCATTCTCAGGCACAATTCTTAAGTACATATTTGCACATGTTTTAAGGGTGTGCCAGAAAGGTAAAGAAAAACATTGTTGTTCAGGCTCTGGTGCAATGTCTTAACTTTTATTGTAACCTTAAATTATAATAAAACTGACCTTAAAATGTAAAGCACAAATGGAATTTTGATGTGCTAGACTAAGAGGGACCTTGCTATAGGGCAGATTGATTCACTCAATAAACATTTATTGAGCCCCTGCTATGAGCAAAGCACAATGCCGGACAAATTTTCCTTTCTTGTTTTTGGGAACCAGCATCCAGTGAGGGAGACTGGCATGTAAACAACCTGTTATGATTTGACGTTGAGTGAAAGCTCATAAATAGAGGCATGAGTGTCACACTAACAGGAGAAAGGAAAGAGAAACTCTGACTGGGGTCAGAGTGGGGAAGCTACAGACAAGTGGCTCTTCCCCCGTTGCCATTCTATGAATTACCAAAACTTGATGGCTTAAAACAAATTTATTTTCTTAAATTCTAGAGGCCAGAAGTCCAAAATGGATTTCACCAGGCTGGAGGTGTGGCAAGACCATAGTCCTTCAAGAAGCTCTAGAGGAGAATCCATTTCCTTGCCTTGCAGCTCCTAGTAGGCACCTGTTCTCCTTACCTTGTGACCTCTTCCTCCACCTTCAAAGCCAGTGGCATAGCATTTTCCCTCTCTGACTCAGCTTCTCTTTGCTTCTGTCACATAGCCTTCTCTTCTGTCTATTGTCAAATTTCCTTTTATAGAATGTTTATGATTACATCTAGGACCTACCTGGATAATCCAGGATAATCTCCCCATTTCAAGATCTTGATACATCTGCAAAGACCCTTTTCCATATAAAGTAGCATTCACAGATTCCATGGAGTAGGACCTGGCAATCTTTGGGAGCCATTATTCAGCCTACCACAGGGGTTCAGAGGGAAGGCCCCTAATCCAGCCCCTTTATCCTGAAGTCTGTGGTGAACCAGTGAAAAGTTTCAAGCATGGGAATTGCATGGTAAGATATGTATTTTAGTAAAAATTAATTTAGGACTTCTGAGGATATAGGTGAAAGAAGAGACTGGAGTCCGTGAAAACCTTGTAATAATTCAGGACAGTTTCGATATGACCGTAGTAGTTGGGGTAGATGTACTGAAGAGGAATTAAGACAATGGCACTAACAGTTGTTTGCAGGCTATTGGATAGAGTAAATGATTTCTGGTTTTGGCAATCAGGTACCATACACCAAGATCTGTAATACAAAAGGAGAAGCAGATTTGGAAGGTAGTTGGAGGACCTTAGGCAGGGAGGGAACTTTTTACCTCAGAAGTTTGGTCTGGGAATTAAACAATTTACTTGCAAACTAAGTTTGAAATTGCAATCCATTCCTGGAGACCGCCTCTAAGAACAAAACCGGAAATCAAGTAACACAACTTTGATTACTAAATTTTATTCTCACTTCCTTAGCACAGAATCTAGAGACATTAGGAAAAGTAATTATGGAATTACTTTTAGAATTTGTTTTCATCTTCATTGGAACCATAAACTATCAATTCTCTAAAGAGTCTCAGCAATCTTTCTAATTCCATGGTTCCCAGCCTTTTTTTCCTACTACCACACACCCAATTGATGGGGACTGCACACCACCTGTGGTTAAGTCCAAGCACACCCACTCTAATTTGCCTTTTCTGTCCCCCATTACAAGAGTATATTCAAATAAATTAAGAGTTATTTATCACCATCAAACCAGTTTTTTAGTTCACTAATTTTATAGCCTGTAACTAGCTACTGCGAGACAACCCCCACAACTGATAGCACCACATGAGAACCAGGCTTAGGGTCCTTATTCCAGGACAAATGCTGTCAGACCAGTGACATGTCTGTCCCTGAGCTCATTAGTAGAATAGTTCTGACTGGACCCAGTCTCGTCATGTTCAGTCCATTGTTGCCTCTAGTATCCCATCCTCCATTTCCTCTCTACAGACTATCTTCCACTTCAGGGGTGCCTGGGTGGCTTATTGGGTTAAGTGTCCAACTTCGGGCTCAGTCATGATCTCCTGGTTCATGGGTCCACATCGGCCTCTGTGCTGACAGCTCAGAGCCTGGAGCCTGCTTCAGATTCTGTGTCTCCCTCTCTCTGCCCCTCCCCGGCTTGCATGTGCTCCCTCTCTCTCAAAAATATAAACGTTTAAAAAAAATTTTTTAAGACTATGTTCTACCTCATTTTATCAGCCAGAAGGACTAAGGTTCAAAGAAGCAACAAAGCCTTTATTTTTTTGTCCTTTTTTTTTTTAAGTAAAATTGTATTTTTTCAAGTTCCATCCATCTTGAATCCCATTGAGTCTCTGCCATTACAGTCTCCCCAGGCCTCCTAAGCCTCCCTGCTCTCCCTCCCTCCTTTGTGTTCCTGTGCACAGTCTGCACCACGTACTTTATGATGGTATTATTTCCTACATTGTCTTGTCCTCGAATTTCCTCATAGGTGCACATCTTGTCTCGCCTCTAGATTTATGAGGTCCTTGTAGAGTTTTGCATCTTAATACTCAAAAACTAAAGAGGTGATGTATGGTATGGAAGCTAAATTGCTGAAGCGTTCAGAACAGAGATGTGTGCTGTTTTATTTGACAAGACTAGAATCTCTTCATTCTGCACTGCAGAGATCTGTTATATATTCTGCAGTTGTTCTGCATGTAAAGATGGGGAAAGAGCATTTTGTCTCAGCTTTAGAAATAACATATTGGCTCCTGCAAACTAAAGGAAAACTAATAACCTATGGACTCTCATGCTTCTAAAACCTAAAGAGGGATGAATATGATGCTTCTTGTTCCTTTACCCTAGAAATCTGTTTTATCCTTGTTTCCTGGATATTAAATCATTTTGGTGGTTTTTACTTGTTTCCTTGAAATGCTGTGTCCTGGTGTTTTAGCTTTCTGCTATCTTGATCTTTTTTAGTACGTCAGATATCTCTGCTCAGAATCTGTGTAATAGAGGCTAGATCTGGACAGCACCTTTCAAATTGTGTATCCAGCACAGCTACTTGAAACCCCAAAGAGACTTACTATTCAATAGTATTTGTGAGCTGTTTCTTTGCATTTTAGTAAAGCCTGGATAGTGCCCCCAAAAGGCTATAAATAAAATTAGATTGTCTTAGTGGTTTTCTTTCCACCTGAATTAATTTATTTCTATCTTAAAGGCCTTGCTATTCAGGATTCTGGTTAGATTTTTTTTAAGTTGGTATAAGAGATGAATAAGGCAAAAATTCACACAGAAACATTGGCATAAAGAATTTTGAATGTGATATTCCATTCTGCTGCTGAATCAATACTTAATCTGTAGTAAATAACATCGGCAGAAAGCCAATCTATAAAGTAAACCATAAAATGCTATAGAATATTTCAGTGTCTAATGTGCTTCTCGGGCAAACAGCATTAAATTGAGGTATGGCCTTTCTTAATATTATACAGTTTAGCTCATTTATAATAATTATTAAATAAAGTAGTTTATTTTGTATGCATCCACTCTTGGTCAAACATGGTGCAAGGCTCAATTGAGTCGGAAAATGGGTAAGCATAAGTTTTAACACTGGATACTAAATTTTATGACAAATGCGGAAAAAGAAGGGTGTTAGGAGCACCTAACCCAGCATAGGGGCATCGGAGAAGATGCCAACAGGAAGTGGTAACTGAATTCTGAAGCACTGAAGGACAAATAAAATCAGACTGTGGGGGAAAAAAAATGATGCTTCAAAAGAAAGGAACAGCATGTACAGTCTTAAAGGCAAGGGACTATGGAACCTCAGGAAAATGACCAATATTTTAGTAGGAGTGAAGGCAGAAGTTTTACTTTTTTAAATATAGTTTATTTCAAATTGGTTTCCATACAACACCCAATGCTCATCCCAACAAGTGCTCTCCTCATTGCCCATCACCCACTTTCCCCTCGCCCTAACCCCCCATCAACCCTCAGTTTGTTCTCAGTATTTAAAAGTCTCTCATGGTTTGCCTCCCTCCCTCTCTGTAACTTTTTTTCCCCCTTCGCCTCCCCCATGGTCTTCTGTTAAGTTTCTCAAGATCCACATATGAGTGAAAACATATGGTATCTGTCTTTCTCTGACTGACTTATTTCACTTAGCATAATACCCTCAGTTCCATCCACGTTGCTGCAAATTGCCAGATTTAATTCTTTCTCATTGCCAAGTAGTATTCCATTGAATATATAAACCACATCTTCTTTATCCATTCGTCAGTTGATGGACATTTGGGCTCTTTCCATAATTAGGCTATTGTTCAAAGCGCTGCTATAAACATTGGGGTACATGTGCCCCTATAAGGCAGAAGTTTTAGAGCAAACTAATAGAAAACGAAATTTTAAGCATTTTGACCAAAATCAAGTCATGAGGGAGTTTATCCCATAAGCATTTGGTCAGAGGAAAGGAGCATTACTCCCTGAATTCCAAGGAAGGAGAGAACTAGATAACCTGCAAACTATTATAAAGCCATGAAAAGCACATGAAATTATATAATCAGTGATAAAATATCAATCACAAACTTATCCGTACAGCAATAGGACAAAATCACCAATTTTTTAAGACAGGAAAAACATACAAGATAAAGTATAATACCTACCACTACCAAATTCAAACATTTTGATCACACTATCTCTGCCTTTAAGTGGTAGTAAGATTTCAGAACTTTATCCAGAAGACCACCATTGAAGACTTTTAAGCAGCAAATCAGATTTATGTTTTTAGAATAAATAAGATCAGACTTATTTATATTACAATGATATTGAGAGGGCTGAATTCAAGGTAGGCCAGACTAAAGGCTAGGAACTGTTCTGATAACGTAGGGGAATAATGACAAGAGCCTGAACTTTGTTGGCAGAATTGGCCATAGAGAAATGAGCAGATAGAATCAACAGATATTTGTTCTCCAGTTGGAGGGAGGGATAAGGGAGAAGAAAACTTCTAGAATTGTTCCACCTAAGTTTTGACATAGGCCACTAGATGAATGAGGGGAAACACAGGTTAAGAAACATAGCAAAAGATCAATTTGGTGGGTAAGAACAATGATTTCATCTAGGGACATCTTGAGCTTTCAGAGCCTCTGAGACAAGTAGATAGAAATGTCCAGAAGGTTATTATATACCTGAGTTTGAAGCTTGAGATCGAGATTCAGGAGTCATGGACTTGCGCTAGATCACATCCGGCTTGCCTACACAAGAATAGCATTCCAGCTTCTGACTAGATGGCCAGACACCAGCAGAAGCCAATTCTGACATTTTCCATCTACTTTGCTAGTACCATTCACCCTGCCACAGCATTCTCCTGCAGACCTGCTTCACCCAACCCAACTGCCCCAGGAGGCATCCCTCTAAAGCAGCCTCTGCCCTGCCACACTCAACAGGCAGTCTTGGTTGGGGCCAGCATCCTCCCAAACCCACTATTGCCCCCACCATACCAGGCAGACAGCCCCCCAGCCAGGGCCAGCACCCCTTCAAAGTGACTCCTGCCCTGGGGTGGTAGGGAGCCGGCCCTTTCCACCAGCATACCTGCAGCAGTTATGGCCAGGTCTCTCAGCCCAATATGCAGGGAGCTAACCCCACCCACCAGCAAACCCACAGCAGCTACAGTTGGGCCTCTCAGCCAGTTACACCAGGGATAAGCCCTGCCCACCAGTGCACTGGCAGAGGTTGTAACCCAGTCACAACAGAAGAGCACATACAGCCCACACAGAAGATACCCTGGAGTGCTTTGGTTCTGGTGGATAGACCCATGGGGACTCATAGGATGCCTTCTACATAAAGCCACTACTTTCAAAACCAGGAGACATAGCTAACATACCTAATATGTAGAAAAAACTTAGGAAGTCAGACAAAATGAAGCAGAGGAGTATGTTAAAAAAGAATGACAAAATCTCAGAAAAGAACTAATTTACCTGATAAAGAGATCAAAGTAATGGTTATAAAGGTACTCACGACATGAGAGAAGAGTGGATGAACTTCAACAAAGAAAGACAAAATATATAAAAGAACCAATCAGAGCTGAGGATTACAATAACTAAAATGAAAAGTACATAAGACGGAATCAAAGCAGATTAGATGCAAAAGAACGAATCAACCATCTGGAAGACAGGCTAGAAAAAGCACCTAAGCTGTTCAGCAAGTTTTTTTTTTTTAAGTTTATTTATTTATTTTGAGATAGAGTGAGCAGGGGAGGGGCAGAGAGAGAGAGGGAGAGAATCCTAAGGAAGCTCTGCTCTGTCAGCACAGAGCCTGACGCAGGGATCGATCCCACAACCCTGGGATCATTATCTGAGCTGAAACCAAGAGGTGGACACTTAACTGACTGAGCCACCCAGGCACTCTCCAAGTTTTTTTTTTTTTTTAATAAGGAGGGAGGGGTCTCAGATGGCAGCATAGGGAGACCCTGAACTCACCTCCTCTGTTGGACACTGAATTCTTGCCTACCTATAGAGTAATTCACCTGAAGAAAAACTGAGGGGTGACTAAACAGCTTCTGCACAACAAAGGAGAGATAGAGACATAGTAATGATAGGAACTCCAGCCCCAGTGCTGTGAACTTCAGCAGAGAGGGATATCGCTGAGGGGCCCACCTGCAGATTCACCCAACTGGAGCACAGCAGAAAAACAGTCTGGAAGGCAACTAGACCTAAGGGAAGGAAACTCATCTCCTAACCCTATAACATCAGCCAAACAATAGGGGAGCTACTGAAATCCTTTCTGATGTCAGAGGTGCTGCCTAACACCATTGCTGACATTTCCTTTCCACCTTGATAGTACAGATGGGAGCAGGATCGTGGTGCTCTAGGAAGCCTACCACCACAGCAAGTCCTAGTCTACACCACCTTCAACCATCCCCCCAGAGGCAGCTCCCATATTCACACCCATTCCAGCTCCACCCACCCCACCCAGAGTACTCTGGCCTGCACCCACCCCTGCTGGAGCCATCCCACTGGGACAGCCCTGTCCCAGAGCACCCAGGGCCCCACTAGCCCAATGGGGCAACCCAATGTGAAAAGCCTTGGGACACCCCTGGAGCATGCCCCACCAGCTGCCGCCATCCTGCCTGGGCACCCAAGTGTGGAGCACCCAGGACATCCCAAACCAAGCCTGCTCAAGCTGTCCTGCTGTTACAGGAGGGTGGGAGAGACACTGGTCCTTGTCTCACAGAATCAAGAATGAATCTCACAGACAACAGAGAGTAAGCAAAGTGATAGAGTTTATCAAGAGAAAGTATAAAAGCTCTCAAAACTAAGAGGGGTCCCAAGTGGGTTGCCGACAAGGATTTTTGTCCCTGACTTTTTATTAGGAACTTATCAAAGTTTGTGAGACTCCACTCATGGCATCTAGCCCAGGTGGGTTTGGAATACCTTTATCCTTTTTTTTCCCCCAAACCCTGCCCCTTCTTCAGCTTCCCACTTACAGATGCAGCCTGCCTCTCCTAGGGTCCCTTTATCTCTCCCTGCCCAATGCTAACCCTTTCCCTAAGTGCCAGGCACACATAGGTGACATGGGAATGTTCCTACACAAAGCTACACCTTCAAGTCTGGGAGAGGTAGCTGTTTTGCCTAATTCATAGACATAAACACAAAAGTCAAAATGAGACAGAGGAACATGCTCCCATTAAAAGAACAAAAACTTCAGAGAATAAGCTAAATGAAATGGAGATAAGAAAATTACTTGATGAAGAGATCAAAATAATGTTCATAAAGATGCTCACCAGACTTAAGAGTCGATGAACTCAGCACTTCAGTGAAAAGATAGAGAAAAAAAATAACCAATCAGGGTTGAAGAATACAATGAAATGAAAAATCTGCTAGAGAAAATTGACAGCAGACAGGAGGATGCAAAAGAACACATCAGCAATCTGGAAGACAGGGTCATGGAAAACACTCAAGCTGAATAGCAAAAAGTAAGAATTTTAAAAGTGAGGTTGGGTTAAGGGACCTCTAGGATGACATCAAGCATTGTAACATTTGCATTATAGGAATCCCAGAAGGATAAGAAAGACAGAAAGGGACAGAAAACTCATTTAAGAAATAATAGCTGAAAATTTCCTTAACCTGGGGAAGGAAACAGCCGGTTCCAGGAAACACAGAGAACCCCAAACAAGATGAACCCAAGCAGGTTGGTCCCAAGCTCCCTAATAACTAAAATGTCAGAAATTAAAATTAGAATCTTGAGAACCTGGACCACTTTCTTACCCCATACACAAAAAGTGGATGAAAGACCTAAATGTAAGACAGGAAGCCATCAAAATCCTCGAGGAGAAAGCAGGCAAAAACCTCTTTGATCTTGCCCGCAGCAACTTCTTAACATGTCTCCGAAGGCAAGGGAAACAAAAGGAAAAATGAACTATTGGGACCTCATCAAAATAAAAAGCTTCTGCACAGCAAAGGAAACAAGCAAAACTAAAAGGCAACTGACAGAATGGGAGAAGATATTTGCAATTGACATATCAGATAAAGGGTTAGTATCCAAAATCGATAAAGAACTTATCAAACTCAACACCCAAAAAACAAATAATCCAGTGAAGAAATGGGCAAAAGACATGAATAGACACTTCTTCAAAGAAGACATCCAGATGGCCAACCGACACATGAAAAAATGCTCAACATCACTCATCGTCAGGGAAATACAAATCCAAACCATAATGAGATACCACCTCACACCTGTCAGAATGGCTAACATTAACAACTCAGGCAACAACAGATGTTGGTGAGGATGAGGAGAAAGAGGATCTCTTTTGCATTGTTGGTGGCAATGCAAGCTGGTGCAGCCACTCTGGAAAACAGTATGGAGTTTCCTCAAAAAACTAAAAATAGAACTACCCTACAACCCAGCAATTGCACTACTAGGCATTTATCCATGGGATACAGGTGTGCTGTTTCGAAGGGGCACATGCACTCCCATGTTTATAGCAGCACTATCAACAATAGCCAAAGGATGGAAAGAGCCCAAATGTTCATCGATGGATGAATGGATAAAGAAGATGTGGTATATATAGACAATGGAGTATTACTCGGCAATCAGAAAGAATGAAATCTTGCCATTTGCAACTACATGAATGGAACTAGAGCGTGTTATGCTAAGTGAAATTGGAGAAAAACAAAAATCATAGGACTCCACTCATATGAGGACTTTAAGAGACAAGACAGATGAACATCAGGGAAGCGAAACAAAAATAATATAAAAACAGGGAGGGGGACAAAACAGAAGAGACTCATAAATATGGAGAACAAACTGAGGGTCACTGGAGGGGTTGTGGGAGGGGGATAGGCTAAATGGGTAAGGGACACTAAGGAGTCTACTCCTGAAATCATTGTTGCACTATATGCTAACTAATTTGGATGTAAATTTTTAAAAATAAAAAATAAAATTTAAAAAAAAATAGAATCTTGAGATGGAAATAAAAAAGCAACTACTTATATACAAGGAAAACCCTGTAAAACTATCAGCTGATTTTTCAGCAGAAACTTTGCAGGCCAGAAGGGAGTGGCAGGCTATATTCAAAGCGCTGAAAGGAAAAATACCTACAACCAAGAATACTCTATCCAACAAGGTTATCATTCAGAACTGAGGGAGAGACAGTTTCCCAGACAAAAATTAAAAGAGTTCATCAATATTAAATTGACCTTCTAAGAAATGTGAAAGGACTTTAAGCAGCAAAGACCATAACTGATATAAAAAAATTGTTAAAAAACTTTAGTAAAAGCAAATATATAGTAAAGTTGGTAAATCAGTCACATAAAGCTATTATGAAGGTTAAAAGACAAAAGTAGTAAAATTAATTGTACCTTTAAAAAATTAAAGGATTCAAAAAATGAAAGATGTAAAATATGATGTCACATACGTAAAACATAGCAGAGGGGAGGAGTAAAAATGTAGTGCTTTGAAAATGTGTTCAAACTCAAAACCATCAACTTAATACAGACTGCTATATACTTAGGATGTTTTATATATGAACCTCATGGTGACCACAAACCAAAAACCTGCAATAGATACACAAAAAGGAGAAAAAATTCTGAGCATAAGACTAAAGAAAGTGATTAATCACAAGAGTAGAAGAGAAAAAGAGAAAGAAATAGGGAATATAAAAATAACCAGAAAGCAATTAACAAAATGATAATCATATGTCTATCAATAATTACTTTAAGTGTAAATGGTGCAAATGCTTTAAATGATCCGATCAAAGGACATAAGGTAACTGAATGGATAAAAAAACAAAAAAGACCTATCTATATGCCATCTATAAGAGATTCACTTCAGACCTCAAGATACATGTAAACTGGAAGTTAAGGGATGGAAAAAGACCATGCAAATGGAAGCAAAAAAAAAATCTCCGTAGCAATACTTAAATCAGGCAAAACAGATCTTGATACAAAGACTGTAACAAGAGACAAAGAAGGGTGTTACATAATGATAATCCAACAAGATAATATGACACTTATAATATAAATATCTATGCAGCCGACATAGAAGCAAGCTGATTTTATGTAAAGTAACAGACATAAAGGGAAAATTTGACAGTAATAGCATAATAATAGGAGAGTTTAACACCCCAGAAAATAAGGAAATAATTACTTTGAATGACACGTTAGACCAGGTGGACTTAACAGATACATGCAGAACATTCCATCCAAAAAGAGCAGAATGCACATTCTTTTCAAATGCACCTAGAACATTATTCAAGACAGTAACCACCATGGAAAAAGAGTATGGAGATTTCCCCAAAAATTAAAAGTAGAAATACCATATGATCCAGCAATTCCACTTCTAGATATTTATCCAAAGAAAATGGAAATACTAATTCAAAAAGATATATGCACCCCTATGTTTATTGCAGCATTATTTACAATAGCCAAGATATGGAAAAGACCCAAGTGTTCATCCATACATGAATGGATAAAGAAGATGTTGTATATATACACATTGAACCAGCACTCATCCAGTAAAAAAATGAAATCTTGCCATTTGCAATAACATGGATGAACCTAGATGGTATTAGCTAAATGAAATAATTCAGACAGGGAAAGACAAATAACATGATTTCACTTACATGGGGAATCTAAAAAGCAAAACAAACAGAAGAGACTCATAAATACAGAGAACTGGCCCTTGCTAGAAAGGAGTGAGTGGGTGGAGGATGGGCAAACTAGGTGAAGGGGATTAAGAGATACAAACTTCCAGTTATGAAACAAATAAGTTTCATAGGATAGAACATACAGTATAGGGAATAGAGGCAGTAATATTGTAATAACACTGTATGATGACCATGGTAACTACACTTATTGTGGCGAGCTTTTCATAATGTATATAATTGTCCATTCACTATGTTGTATACCTGAAACTAATATAATAGTATATGTATAACTATACTTCAATTTAAACATTTAATTAATTTTAAATATATAAATAAAAATGTAAGAACAATAAGTATATATGTGTTTATAAATATACTTTGGAAATATTACTCTAGTGTTGCTATTAAAAAGTCAAATGTGAATCTAATCCCTTTTTCTTATAGATGACTTGTTTCTTTCTCTCTGGAATTGTTTTTTTTCTTAAATTTCAACCTAGTGTGTCAAAGTGTTGACACATTTCCTCTTTATCTCTCTTGTTTTGTATACAATAATTCCATTCAACCTTTCCTTGATTGTGGGAAATTTTCAATTAGCAGTTCTTCAAATATTTAGCTTTTATTTCTTTTTCTATTTGGGCCTCTATTAATCAGATGTTGACAGTTATTCTATTTTTCATACTCCTTTAATTTTTCTTTCATTTTTTTGATGCCTTCTGGGAATGTTTCAAAACATATTCCATCTCATTAATTCACTCATCAACTGTATTCTTTCAACCCATGAATTAAGTTCTCTATTTCTATTCAATCTGATTGGTACTTTTAACTTCTTGTCCCTGATTAATGTATCCAATGCCCTTCTCTATGCCCTTGAGAATATTTATTAGGATTATTGTAAATCCTTTTTCTCTGGATCATTAGTTTTGCTCCCTCTGGAATTAGTTGTTCAGTCTGTGATCTCTCCTTTCCAGTGCTTTAAATCAGTGTTCTTCAAATGTCCCTTTATTTGTCCTGTACCTTTCAGAGTATCAGCTATAGTGTTCATATTATATTGAGTTCCATCCATATCCCACTTGCTTCTAAGGCATGTCCAGAATTAGACTCAAAGGAGGAAAACCACAATTGCTATAAATTCCCCATCTTAACTCACCTGTAACACAAACTAGATTTAATCACCTCAAGATTTATCCTGATTTGACTTGGTTACCTTTTCATATTGAGTAGGATTAGACTATCTCACAGAATCACCAGACATTTCCCATTTGTTTATGGAAAAAGACAGTTTTCTAGGGCTTTTGGGAGGGCTAATCATGGCCAGTGGCAAATAACTGTAGAAAAGGTAATTCTTTCTAAATGTAAAAACGTCTTGGGACTTTACTACTTTGTGATTGTTACAGTGAATGTTATTTTCCTTCCTCCCCACAATAGACCTACGGGATATATATTTGTTAATTCAAAAATTATTAAATTTAAGTTTCGAGGATTTTTTTAAATTTTTTTCGGGTTTTTTACATTTATTTTTGAGAGAGAGGTAGAGCATGAGTGGGGGAGGGGCAGAGAGAGGGAGACCCAGAATCTGAAGCAGTCTCCAGGCTCTGAGCTGTCAGCACAGAGCCTGATGCAGAGCCCAAACCCACAAACGAGATCATGACTTGAGCCAAAGTCAGGTGCTTAACCGACTGAGCCACCCAGGCGCCCCTGTTGAGGATTTCTTAACTAAATTCTTACCCCCAAGATAGCTGGAGAAGCCTCTTGCATTTTACAAAACCAGTTTGGATATTGCTTACCTAAAAATATAATAGAAATTGTTTTGGCATGTTTGGTGGAATTATTTCTGTCTTGCCTTCATGTTCTTGATTAATAATTGTGTGTATCTTACCAGACACCTGTGCAGATGGCTAGCCTTTTCTTTTGATCTGACATTCACTTATCAACAAATATTTGTTGAACATTTGCCATACTACTGTTCTAGTTGCAGGTGCCCAGCAAGCTGAAGACACACAGTTCCTGCTTTCACAGAGCCCTAGAGTTTAATAAAGAATTCAGACTGAATGTAGTTTCTATTAGAGCAGGGGTTTTTTTCTGTATTGTTTTTTATTGAATACCAGGCACCTGGAACAGTCTAAATATTGGTTGAATGCTAAACAGGTAAATACTGCAGACTAATTACAAGTACGTCAAGTGTTACAGAGGGAAAGTGCAGGGTGTCGTGGGGTATAACAACAGGAGCCTTACCTGCTCTGGAGGATCATAAAGAATTAGGTCTCTCACTGACAAAGTCATCCCTTAAGAGTAGTTTATGCAGGATCAGTTAAAAAATCAGTACTTATTTCCTATTCAGGCCATTGAAGCTTGAACCACCCTGGATTTTTCAAAACTGATTCCTATAAATGAGAAGTTAGATGAATTGCTTAATAGTACCATATGTTGATAGAAATGAAAGAAAAAAAATCAGTTTAACGATGCTCATTTGTGTCTCTTGCTGCTTGTCTCTCCACTCCCTCACCCCATTTTCTTTTCTGTCTTACAGATGAAGGAGCTTCTATGCACCCTTGCGATGATACCTACTGTGGACCTTTCCCAGAATCTGAGCCGGAAGTGAAAGCTGTAGCCACCTTCCTCCGAAAACACAGGAAGCACATTAGGGCTTACCTCTCCTTTCATGCATATGCTCAGATGTTGCTATATCCCTATTCTTACAAATATGCAACAATCCCCAATTTCAGCTGTGTGGTAAGTATTTGGCCATGTATATGTGTGTGTCAGGCTTTCTTCTTTTCTAACACGAACATGGTTCTAAGCAGTAATGACATATAGCAAACACATATTGTGTTTATGCTAATAAACATTCTTTACGTACTGACTTATTTTTCATAATTATATGAGGTAGGTAACTATTATTATCCCCATTTTACAGATGAGGAAACTGAAACCTATGGGAATTAAGCAATTAGACTAACAACATACAGCTACTAAGAGCCATAGCCAGGATTCAGCCCCAAATCTAGCTCCAACATTGTCGCTTTTGACTGCTATGCTGTGCTGCTTCTCAAATGCAATCATTTCAAACCGATTTACATTCTTACCACAGGTTATACGGAAAGTGTCAGGATGGATTTGATTAGTATTACAGCTTCAGTCACATGTTCAGGGCTATAATTAATTTTATTGAGTAAATAATTGTTCATAAATTATGGTCTGACTCTCATTAATTAAAAGCAAGTTTTAATTTATAAGCACTCTTTGCTTAATGGTACTAAGTCTCTGGGCATCTATTTGACAAGTTAGCACTCAGAATGAACAGCCCTTCAGGCATTAGATTACTTGTCAGTGATTAAGCAGAGTTCCTTTCTCTCCTCATCTCAGAAACCCAACAAGCTATCCACTGTAGGGCAAAATTCTTTGTAAAGTGAGTCTCGTTCAGAGCCAATAGCATCTAAAGGTCTATAAAATTCAAAACTAGGTCAAACTAATATATAGTGTGAGGAGTGAGGAAGAAGGAAGAGGTAAAGGGGAGAGGGTTTTGGGGTTGCTGTTGATGTTCTATTCTTTGACCTGGATACTGGTTATATGAGTGTGTGCAATTTGTGATCATTCATTGAGCTATAAACTTAAAATTGGTATATTATTCTGTATGGATGTTAAATTTGAACTAAAAACTTTGATAAAAGAGAAGCACCCCCTTTCTTCCTATACCTTGAACTCTAAATCCTTCACCAGTTGGTTGGAGTTGCAGGAATCCCAGATCTAGATGTCCAGGACCTGGAAGGAATGGGGAACATGAGGAAGAAGGCCTGAGGGAAGGCTTGTATTCTGTCCAAAAGAGGAATTTTGTTCTTGGCATTCCAAGCAAGAATTCTGAGCAAATTCTCTTTCTTGAGAAATTTTGTAAAGGTGGTAGTTCTATTTAAGAATGCTATTCTTCAGCTACTCTGTGTCAACAGATTTCTTGTTGTCGTCGTCGTCGTCGTTGTTGTTGTTGTTGTTGTTAACTTGACAGCTTAACCACCCTGTATCACACAAAGCTTCTCTAGGCAAATATTCACCCCTTTCTGAATTGGGCACAATGTCTATTTATGTTCTCACGACAGATAATGTGGAGTATGCAATATATTAAATCTATTACATGAGAATGTTCTCCATATTTTGAATTTAGCTTGCTATCAGAAGTTAAGCCTATTTTAATTTTGTCTTAGGTTGGAGGTTGTGGTATAAAGAGTAGATCAGTGATTCACAACCAAGAATGAATTTGCCTCCCACGGGACATTGAACAAGGTTGAAGACATTTTGATTGTCACAACAAGGCTGGAGGATGTTATTGGCATCTAGAGGATAGAAGCCAAGGATACTGCTAAATGTATAGGACAGCCTCCACAGCACAGAGTTATTTAGTCCAGACTGTCAATATGTCACTGTTGAGAAATCCTGTTACCAGGTTACATATAAGCTAAGTCATTACAGCCAAGATTAAAATTCTCAGAAACTAGGTAGTCTCTGAATGTTAACCAGAAACCATTAAATTCTAATAAATTGTTCAAAAACATTTCCATCAATATGGTAGAGTCTGTGTTTCTGCTAACATTTGTAGGTCATTCATTAAGCTGCTTTAAATATGGAAATAATTGGGGACACCTGAGTGGCTCAGTTGGTTAAGCATCCGACTTTTGATTTCAGCTTAGGTCATAATCTCAGAGTCATAAATTCAAGCCCCGCTGAGCATGGAGCTTGCTTGAGATTCTCTCTCTCTCTCTGCCCTTCCCCCACTCACTCACACATTCTCTCTCAGAAAGAAAAGAAGAGGAAAAAAAGGAATAAAAAGTAAGCCTTATTTAGCTGAGGTTCAATAAGTGAGACCTGGAGGCGCCTGGGTGACTCCGTCAGTTAAGCCTCCAACTTCGGCTCAGGTCATGATCTCGCGGTTCATGAGCTCGAGCCCCATGTTGGGCTCTGTGCTAACAGCTCAGAGTCTGGAGCCTGCTTCAGACTCATGTGTGTGTCTCTCTCTCTGCCCCTCCCCTGCTCACGTTCTGTCTCTTTCTCTCAAAAATAAAACATTAAAAAAAATTTTTTTAATAAGTGAGGCCTGGGACAAGTGGAAAGAGGAAACAATAAAGAAAGGAGGAATTGCTTAAACTCTTTCAAATAGGTGTCTAGCTACACAACCCTGGAAAATAATTCTTGGAAAATGTTATGAAGTTTTCATTTTTTGTGGAATGATCCTATCTAAACCTCTCACCAACATGCACCTGCACCTGAGTGGCAGAAGTGCAGGGAGCTCAAAAGGCTAAAGCTATGCCTATGGTTTTTTTGCAAAGAGGCCAAGAGGTTGTGTTTTTTTTTCTTAGTAGATTTCGGGGTGGGAATTTAGTCCTCCGGAATAATGAGGAACAAAACTCTCCCCACCAGCAGAATGCAATAATCTTCTAAATGTAGAAATATCTGCCCTTGCCATGGAATATTGCTAAAACCATTGGAGAAGGTGTTAAAATCTTAGAACATTCTCCATAAAGGTTTTTGGTATTAGGGTGTTTACATTCCTTCTCTGTTGGCTCCTGAGAGGAGAAATTCATCATCAGTGAGATCAATAATAAATTGTCTGCCAGGTTCTGGAGCCTGGCCCCTTAATATCCACAACAAGTGGCATTTGCTGCAGAGGCTGCTTTATTCATCCCTGAGGTGAATGAGGACAGCAAGCTGCAGCCAAGGCCAACACACGGCACCATGTTGCCCAGAGTACTTCAACTGATGTATTAAATTATTCATAGGCAAATTGAAACGGGAGAGTTGTATACTGGTTTCAACATACTTCTTTTCCTCTTGCTGGTCATACAATACTTCTCTGACTCCTTATTGAAACTAATGCTGCTATACCATTTGAAAATGTTTTGAAGTGTAGTCTGTATCCTTTCAGTTCATGTTAGAATATTCACCTTTTAGTAGTTTTGTTGTGTTGATTATTCTTCCAATTTTTGGCATTGATTGGAACAGTTCCACCTTAGAATTTCTACATCTTAGCAGTACCTGACCTCCGTCAGAGGCATATGTAACCTTAGAAGTCATGGAGCATTCTGAAATTGTATTCCCATTCCCCTGGGGATAAATGAATAGCATAAGAGAAGTCACTCTTCCTGAACTAAAGGGTTTCTTAATTGATGCAAATGTGCTTTAAATACCTTGTACATAGCCACTGAAGTATGTACTTAAGGATCAATAAGATTATCTTGATACTCTTGCAGAGCTATGCTTATTCAACATTCATGCAAGAAATATTGATTAAGCATCTGTTATACACAGGCACATTGCTAAACACTGCATATGTAGCCTTGAGGAAGACTGACATTCTTCCCTATCAAGTATTTTGTAATTTATAAAAACAAGTGCCTCTGAATAAAAGTGAAGAGGACAGAACACTAAATCAGCATCAGAAGATATGGGTACTTAACCGCTCCTTACCATGTAATCCCAGCCTTGCTGAGCCTTTCTTTTCTTGTCTGTCAAGTGGAAATATTACTGATCACTGGTCTGCTGTGAGCATCAGTCAAAGCAAATAATGTATTCCAAAACACACTGTAAACTGCAGCACGTGTCAAAGAATAATATTATTATTAAACATAGCTATTACCTAATGTGCCCAACCTTGCTCTCCAAATTGATGACTGATAATGCTCAGACAACATGCCAGTGTTTCCAAAGGTTTCAATGCAGTGATGGAAAGTGATAGAAGTTTTCCATTTTCCCTCACAGGAATCTGCAGCTTATAAAGCTGTGAATGCACTTCAGTCGGTATATGGGGTACAATATAGATATGGACCTGCCTCCAGCACATTGTGTAAGTTTCCTATGTATTTTGTTTTAGAATCATCTCTTGAACCAAGATCCTGTATAATGACTTCCCTTTAAAAAAACAGAAAGTGTGTTCCCCTTTAAAGAGAAATTTTTGACAACCAAATTAGCCAAGGAAGATGGAGGGAGTTTATATCTGATTCGTTTTAAACTGCATGACAGAAATCATTGTACCAATTTAAATAAATTCTAAGCAGAGAATATTCTAAGCATGTAGTAATGACTACAAAGCTGAATTGAGATCTTATGACAGTAGAAAGTGCCCAAGTGGGCTCCTTAAGCAATTGTAACTACTATAAGGGTGGAAATGGGCCTTGAGAAGGTAATGAAGTAATATCTCAGCCCTAAAAGAGCTTCCCTTTTATTCCTTTCCTCCACCATTCTTGTTAGGAAATTCTGTTTTTTACATAACACCTAAAGCTGAATTTCCCCTTAAAAGGTAATTAAAATATTTCTTACTTTATATGAAATAAAGAACAACTGGGTATATGGAAAGAACTTGAAGAATCAGAAGACATGGATTCTAGTCCTGATTCTCCTGCTAACTGTGATACATTCTTGGCCAAGATACTAATCCTGGGCCTCAGTTTCCACCACTTTTAAGTGAGGGATTGGACAAGGTCATTTCTCATGGTCTTTTAAACTCTAAAATTCATTAATTATATGACTTGGAAAATTTAGCATGAAATCATATACATCTTAATGTCTACATATGCGCGCACACACACACACACACACATACACACACAGGTTGTATGTGTATGTATAGAGAGTGGCACCCAATCTCGCTTTCAGTGAAGTACGAAATTTCTCCTTGATTTCTTTAACCTACCCATTATTATATTCCTAACCACTCACTTTCTTGAGCCTTCAGAAGAAAAGCTTGGTTTGTCAATTAACATTGCTTCTCATGTAAGTTTATCCTAATAATGAGAATGTCTTAAGTATTAGAATTTTTTGCAAAGTCTATGATCATTGGTCTCATGCTGACCTCTTTAGAACTGTTTTTCAGTACGGCCATGCTGAAGGAGGAAAGATAGCATTTTTTTAAAAGTCATATTCCTAATTATCACCCACATAATATACATTAGTTTTTAATATTAATTTTTAAAAATCTTACACTTCACCTTTTAAGCTTGGTATGAAGTTACAGTCATGGTATTATATTTACCAAGAACAATCTGTTACCATAGAAATGAGTCTGTCACATCACCATGATGTAACTCTTGGCACATATTGACTCTGACTTTGGCTTCTATGACCACTATTTGCAGTTCCAGTGTACTCTAATTCAGAGGGACAATGAAGCCACCGCCTACCTTTTGTCCTTAACCAAAGCAAGAGGAGCCTGAGAAACAGCAAAGTCATTTAATTGTCTTAACTTAATAATCTATCTCTAACTTGTCCTGACAGAAGCAGCATAAAAAGTGGTATTATTTGAACAGATGAACATGCTCTGAAAATTTTTTTTTTAATTTTTTTTTCAACGTTTATTTATTTTTGGGACAGAGAGAGACAGAGCATGAACGGGGGAGGGGCAGAGAGAGAGGGAGACACAGAATCGGAAACAGGCTCCAGGCTCTGAGCCATCAGCCCAGAGCCTGACGCGGGGCTCGAACTCACGGAGCGTGAGATCGTGACCTGGCTGAAGTCGGACGCTTAACAGACTGCGCCACCCAGGCACCCCTGAAAAATTTTTTAATAGTAATAGTGTTAGGTCAGTCTGGATCATATTGATTTCAAGAAAAAAGTATATAAAGATTCTTCTCTTAAAATTTATTAAACAATTATTAAGAGCCTGTTATGCTAAAAAACGACATACTAGGCACTTTGGGGTGTCAAGATGCAAAATAATAGGGGCTTATGTCCCTTAGCACATTATTTCATTTAATTTCCACAACACCACCATGCAACAGGTATTATAATCTCTTTTTCTAAAGAGGAGATTATGGTTCAGACAAGTCACAGTAGGTGGTGGGATACATACAGCCTGAGCCCTTAGTCTGCCTCTAATGCCTGCACTTTCACCTCTGTGCCGACAAGCTCACAAGCATGTGAGGTCACAAGAGCCAGAGAGAGGAGAGAGTTGCCAATGGATTATCAGCTATGCTAAATGTTGTTGAGAGGTTGAAAGTGGCATCTGAGAGGGGGGAGAAAAAAACACCACCAACAACAACAACAAGAAAGGAGATCAGGCCTGCTGTCATTGGTGACCTTCAAGAACTAAGGTTTCATGGACAAGTAGAGGCAAGAACCAGATTGAAAGTGGCTGAGGATACAGAGGCAACATATATAGAGTCTCTTTGCATTCTAAAGCAAAAGGACCAAGACAAGGAGGATACAGAGGCAACATATATAGAGTCTCTTTGCATTCTAAAGCAAAAGGACCAAGACAAGGAGGATGGTATATAGCATAAGAAGGAAGTGCTATAGGAAATCAGTGCTTGAATATTGTGGTCAATGCAGATGCAAGAGAGGGTGGTTTAATTAATGAAACAAGGTCCCAGAGAAGACCAGAGACCAGAGAAGACCATGATGAATAGAATCAAAAGATGACAGCTGTAGAAAAACAAGCATCCTCTCCTCCTCTGAGCTGGAAGGAAGAAAGCCAGAGGGCTGTGGTGTCAGTAGAGGAGGTGGTGGGCTGATTACCTTGTGTGGACCTGGGGACAATGGTAAAGTGAAGGGCAGGACCATAAGAGCGTGAGAAAAGTTCATTAAGTGAAGGTCTAGAAAAAGGAGCCTGGAGCAGCTGGCTCCAGGGAGCCAGGAACAGGCTGTCAGTGACTAGAGTGATTTTACAGCAAAGACTTTCTCCAGCTTCCTCTCAAGGAGTGAAAGCAAAGAAACTGAGCCAGGGATTAGTTTGTAGAGGGGGAGAGGTAGGGGCTGAAGTGTGGGTGGAGATAAATGTTATTGGAATTGAGGCTGAGAAATCTTGAGATCGTCACACTAGAAAAGCATTACTACTTACACTAGATCCTCAAAGATGATGGCAGGTAGGATTTTTAGTTCCATGAGCCCACTGCCAAGGAACCACTGTTAAATCATTCTTGTTGAAACAGCATTTAATTGTGAGGATTTAGGATAGCTTAGTAAGCAAGTACTATATATAAACTTTGAAAGTTATGCAGACTCTTTAGTGAGGCTCTTCTTTTTTTTTTTTTTTTTTTTATTTTTAGATGTGAGCTCTGGTAGCTCAATGGATTGGGCCTACAAAAATGGAATACCCTACACATTTGCTTTTGAACTTCGTGACACCGGACATTTTGGATTTTTACTCCCAGAGATGCTCATCAAACCGACCTGTACAGAGACCATGCTGGCTGTGAAGAACATCACAATGCACCTACTAAAGGAATGTCCCTGAGACAGCCCAAGGGTCAGGGCAACCACCAGAGAGAGAGCTAATTCTGTGCAAGAGCCACCTGGCAGTGGGGGAAATTTTTTTTTAAAGAGAAGAGCAATTTCTTAGAATGAACATATCTGTGCACTTTAAAAGGACCAACTCATGCAATTCTCATTTCTGTGGCAATAAAAAATTGGTAAAAAAAAAAAAATTGAACATACCCTAGTTTGCTGTAAGAGAAGCATCCATGTTATATGCGTTTAGAGTTCTATTTGATTAAGGGGGAGAGGGGATATTTTCAAACTCTATTGTCTCAAGAAATGTACACATTAAGGATTTCACTGCAATAAATCTCCTTTTCTCAGTTAAGATCTAGGCTACTAATGTTGTGTAATCTCTTGGTTTTCATTTGAAACAGAAACTTTTCAAATGAACTATATTTCTTAATAAATATACAACTTAACGAGACCTCAGGTGCTTCACATCTTCATCACTGGCATTAGTGTCTCATATACCTATAAAAATACAGCAAGATAAAGCATTCATGTTCAGACTCTGAGAATACCATTTACAAAAAAAAAAAAAAGGAAGAAGTAAACATTAATTGAGGTGCCAGTCACAGTGTTAAGAACTTTATACTGATAATCTCATTTATTACTCAAATATATGAGGTAGATACTACTATCATCCTCATTTTTCAGATGAGTAAATTGAGACTTAGAAAAGTGATATACGGGGCACCTGGATGGCTCAGTCAGTTTAGGATCTGACTTTGGCTCAGGTCATGATCTCAAGGTTTGTGGGTTTGAGCTCCAGGTCGGGCTCTGTACTGACAGCTCATATCCTGGGAGCCTTGTTCAGATTCTGTGACTCCCTCTCTCTCCCTGCCCCTCTCTCTCTTGCACTCTGTCTCTTTCTCTCAAAAATAAATAAACATAGGGGCGCCTGGGTGGCTTGGTCGGTTAAGCGTCCGACTTCAGCCAGTTCACGATCTCGCGGACCGTGAGTTCGAGCCCCGCATCGGGCTCTGGGCTGATGGCTCAGAGCCTGGAGCCTGTTTCCGATTCTGTGTCTCCCTCTCTCTCTGCCCCTCCCCTGTTCATGCCCTGTCTCTCTCTGTCTCAAAAATAAATAAACGTTAAAAAAAAACATTTAAAAAAAAAAGAAAGAAAAAATAAACAAACATTAACAAAAAAAAATTTTTAAGTGATATTCCCATTTTCAAGAATATGACAGGATAGGTGTCTGGACTGCTGGAAATAACTAAAATTTCTGGACAAAATATAATTTTTTAAAATGTTTACTTATTTTTAGAGATAGAGTGCAAGCAGGGGAGGAGCAGAGAGAGAGGGAGAGAGATAATCCCATGCAGGCTCCGCAGTGTCAGCACAGACCCCAACACAGGGCTCAATCTCATGACCATGAGATCATGACCTAATCCAAAATCAAGAATCAGTCACTTAACCGACTGAGCCACCCAGGTGCCCCAAAATATAATTTTTTAATCATCTTTAAGACATCAAACGAGAAAGTAAGAAAATCTCCAGTTAGGCATTGAGTGAAGGCAGGAACCTAGAAAGGTAAGTGGTACACTGTTATCCTGAGAGCATCTGTCAAAATAGGTGAGTGCAGACTTTGATTTTCACAGCATTTTGGAGGATGGGAACAGAGAACAAAGCCCAAGGCTACTCCAAGGTGGGAAGTCTAATAACAGATTCTCCTCCTACCAGAATTCTAAGATTCCAAAGGGCTATACCTTCAGTTTAAGGGTAAATTATAAATAAACCCCCATACTGTCTTCAAGGGACAATTGACTATTTCAAAATTTGGCAAGAGTAGAGAGGGGAGAAACTACAGCTGAATCATAGGTCAGTTCTCACCAATTTGTGGGCCAAATCCAGATTACTTAAATGGTCTGATACACCTCTAGCCAAGAATTTAATTCAGACTAATCCCAGATTGGTTATCCCCTCCAAGAATTTGGTAGAAGGAAACACAAATCCTCTCAGGATGAAAAGATGAGCCTGAAAACTTCCAGAAAGAGTGGGGGGGGGGGGGGGAAGATGATCACAAAGGAAAGAAGACTAGAGTAACATGAAACTTTTCAACAGCACCACTGAAGTTTGAAGACAATGGAGAATGCCTTAGTTTTCAGGGGCCATTCTGTCCTAAAAATCTACACCCAGCAAAATGATAATGAAAAGTGAGGGTAAAATACAAACATTTTCAAAGAATTGAGGTCCTAAATTATTAACCTTTCTCAGGAAAATCCTGAGGGATCTACTCTACCAAACTGAGGGATTAAACCAAGAAAAAGATATAGGATCTCAGAAATCAGGAATTCAGGAGAAAGGCATGGGGAAAAAAATCTCAAGATAACAGTGAAGACAAAAGTCTAATAGCTGCAAAACAGGCTTAAAGAACCACCAAAGTGGAATAGAAGGAGAACTAAAGTCTCAGATGAAATTCTCCAAGATAAACATGAAACAGAACACATGTTCAGAGGCAATTTTTACTTCTATCAGAAAATCTGGGGATAGATTAGTAATAAAAGCACAAAAACCAAGAAAATAATAACAAAATGCAGCTGTTAATTGTGGTGCAAACAATGGCTACAGAAGAGAAGAAATAATAATATACTATATGACTTAGCTATAAACAGTATTCATATATTTAAAATAATTTTAGCCCTAAATATCAATTTAACCAAAAACAGTGATATAAATATGTTTGAAGGGGAGGAAGAAGTACTGTATGTGAAAGGAGGGGTATAGGAGAGTTAAATCTTCATCTGCTGTAGCAGGAAGTCAATAGACAATATCTAAAACTGAAAGAAAAAAATCAAGAAATAACAGGTTGTGCATGTTACCTAGACATAAGAAAGTAAATTCTAGAAGAAACAATGTAAAAGATTAAGAATTATTGGGCTAAGGAGAGGGAGTTGGGAGTAAGGACGGATGAAGTAGAAGACTACTGTTTTTAATATAAACCTTGTTATTTGACTGGCTTTGTTTTTTTTTTTTAATTATGAAAAATATACAAAGTATATTCCTTTTAAAGGAAGAGTGTTTTTTTGTTTTGGAAGTATTCTAACACTTTTTTTTTATTCTTTAGTTAACATACAGTACAATGTTGGTTTCAGGAGTAGAATTCAACGATTCATCACTTACATATAACACCCAGGGATCATCCCAACAAATGCCCTTAATACCCATCACCCATTTAGCCCATCCCTCCCCCAATTTCCTCCATCAACCCTTAGTTTGTTCTCTATTGTTAAGAGTCTCTTATGGCTTGTTTTCTACCCTCCTCTTTTTCCTCCCTTTCCTGTATGTTCATCTGTTTCTTAAATTCCACATAGGAGAAAAGTCATATGATATTTATCTTTCTATGACTTATTTCGCTTAGCATAATACATTCTAGTTCCATCCACATTGTTACAAATGGCAAGATTTCATTCTTTTTTATCCCCGAGTAATAAATATGTATATCCATTCGTCAGATGATGGACATTTGGATTCTTTCCATAATTTGGCTATTGTTGATAGCACTGCTATAAACACTGGGTGCATGTGCCCCTTTGAATAAGCATTTTTGTATCCTTTAGATAAATACCTAGTAGTGCAATTGCCTGGTTAACGGTAACTCTATTTTTAATTTTTTGAGGAACCTCCATACTCTTTTCCACAGTGGCTGCATCTATATGCCTTCCCACCAGCAGTGCAAAAAGGGTTCCCCTTTCTCCACATCCTCGCCAACACCTGCTGTTTCTTGTGTTGTTAATTTAGCTATTCTGACAGGTGTGACATAGTACATCATCATGGTTTTGATTTGTATTTCCCTGATGATGAGCATCTTTTATGTGTCTATTAGCCATCTGGATGTCTTCTTCGGAAAAGTGTCTATTAATGTCTTTCCTGCTTTGTTGAAGATTAACTGACCATAAAGTTATAGGTCCATTTCTGGGTTTTCTATTCTGTTCCATTGATTTGTGTGTCTGTTTTTGTGACAGGACCATACTGTCTTATGACTACAGCTTTGTAATATAGCTTGATATCAGGAACTGTGATGCCTCCAGTTCTGTTTTTCTTTTCCAGAATTGCTTTGACTATTAGGGGTCCTTTTGTGGTTTCATAAAAGTTTTAGGATTATTTGTTCTAGCTCTGTGAAAAGTGATATTTTGATAGGGGTTGCATTAAATATGCAGGCTGCTTTAAGTAATATAGACATTTTAACAATGTTTGTTTTTCCAATTTATAAACATGGAATGTTTTTCCATTTCTTTGTGTCCTAGGAAAAGTGTTTCTTAAAGTGAACTCCTAACTATTTGCCACCCAGTCTTTTTGATGTTAATAAAATGTACATTATTTCAATAAAAATTTAAAACTAAATTTAAGAGAAATATTAAATGAGATCATATGTGAAATGCCTAGCACAGAACCTAGAATATAGTAGACAATCAGGAAATACTAATCTTTTCTATGCTTTACAAATCTAATATATCTTTTTATCTTGTAGTTCCAGTTATATGTTTGTAGGAATGGGTCTCAGGCAGGTTTGAGGCTCAGTCCTGCTAAGAAATAGTATACCCAGGGGGCGCCTGGGTGGCGCAGTCGGTTAAGCGTCCAACTTCAGCCAGGTCACGATCTCGCGGTCCGTGAGTTCGAGCCCCGCGTCGGGCTCTGGGCTGATGGCTCGGACCTGGAGCCTGTTTCCGATTCTGTGTCTCCCTCTCTCTCTGCCCCTCCCCCGTTCATGCTCTGTCTCTCTCTGTCCCAAAAATAAAAAATAAAAAAATAAAAATAAAAAAAGAAATAGTATACCTGGGAATTTAAACTTCAGTTCATCCAGTCTGGTGGTTAATGCTCACAAATGACCTGGGACTGGAGGGTTGTTTTTATACTAATTATTTCTACCCATAGAGCAGGCGAAAACCAAAATGTCCAGAATGACCAGAAGGGCCCGAAGCTTCTGAAGACTCCCAACGATGGAAAGGTGCTACTTCTCAAAGCACCTGACAAAAAAGCATACAGTTGCCTGCTGTCATCCACTGGCCATCATGAGTCCTTGACACCAGGAAACTCTCCCAATTGATTGCGAGCGTGCTGTGCTCCCCCCAGTCTGTTAGCTTTCTGTATCCAGACCATTTGCTGGTGTCTATTGATGCTTTCCCATCAAACATGATCTCCCCTGTAACAACCCAACAACAAACAACTCTTGAATATCCAGGAAGAAGAAAATAACTTATAGATAACCCCCCCCAAATCAATTTTGTATTATATTTTTAATTGCCATCTATTCCATGCCCTATGGCATAGATTAGCAAGTTAATATCAAGAACTTGCATTTATATTATTATTTTAGTTTTCTCTGCCCTTCACATAGTGCAGGTGCTGAGTATTTTTTTTTTCAAAGCCGAAAAGAGGTCAACAGAAAATATATAAGCTAAATAATCCACAGACTAGCTGGGTATATAGTTTCTCTATTATCCACTCATCAATTCAGAATGAAATTTTGCCTTCATGAACCTCATGTAAATTCTTTTCAGTGATTACTCTTGCATTTCGGTAGCACTGTATATATTTTACAGCTCAAATTCTATAAGTGGATATTTTAATATTTATAGGCTATTTTCATTTTTAATCTTTTAAAACTAAGTCACAAAATGTACTGTTGGATGATGTATGTTCAAGGCACATTGCTAGGTGCTATGTGTGAGGAGGGGTGCTGAGAACAAAAAGTGTTTTATTTATATCAATACTTGCTTAGGAATGGAAAAGTTAACTTCAAACTAAAAACAGCACCTGCATTTTTGAAAATAGTTTAGCAAGACACTTCCCCATCCCCACTACTATTAAAAGCAATTTTACAGATTCTGGTTAAGTTGTAACTCTCAGATCGTTTTAGTGAGTATATCAGTTTTGTAGGACTGCCTTAGCAAATTTCCACAAATTGGGTGGCTTAAAACAATAAAAATTTGTCATCTCAGTTCTAGAGGCTAGAAGTCCAAAATCAAGAAAGGTCAGGGCACTGCCTCCTCTAAAACCTATAGGGAATCCTTCCTTGCCTCTTCTTAGTTGCTGGTTGGTTGCCAGCAATCTTTGGTGTTCCTTGCTGCTACATAATTTCAAACTTAGCCTTCCTCTCACATGGCCTCCCCCCACTGTGTGTCTCTTGTCCTCACATGGCCATGTTCTTGGAAGGACACTAGTCATATTGGATTAGGAGCCCACCCTACTTCAGTATGAACTCATCTTAACGAATTACATCTGCAGTGACCCTGTTTCCGATAAGGTCCAATTCTTTTTTTTTTTTTTTTTTTTAATGTTTAGTCTTTCTTGAGAGAGAGAGAGACAGAGCACAAGTCGGGGAGAGGCAGAGAGAAAGGGAGACACCGAATCCAAAGCAGGTTCCAAGCTGTCAGCACAGAGCCGGATGCAGGCCTGAACTTATGAACCACGAGATCATGACCTGAGCCAAAGTTGACACTTAACCGGCTGAGCCACCCAGGTGCCTCCAATAAGGTCCCATTCGGAGGTACAGGCAGTTAGAATTTCAACATATCTTTTTGGGACGAAACAAAACTCAACCCATGAGGAGTGGACAAATATCATGAGATATTGATGTTAATGAGCCTATTTACAAAGCCAAAAAGTGGTCAGTCTTGCTTGAGATTAATCTTTTGTTCTCAAGCCTGTTGGGGAATACATAAAACAATAAAGCCTATTTTTTAAATTCTAACACTCCTGATGAGATTGTTTTTAACAAACTATTAATGGAGACATAATAATCTATTCTTTATAGTTAACTTTTCAAATAATAAAATTATAACTCAAATTATGATTTACTTTTCTTAACACAGGAAATTTGTTAGTTTTAGGTAGATTATATATTACCTTTACTCTTAATAATTCTTTTGAGCTGCTGCATCATAAAAAGTATTTACAGCTAAGTTATACTAGATCAAATCTAATTGATTAAATCAGAATTCTGTGCAATGTTAATTAAAGTATGCTTTAGATTAAGCAAAGTAATTACATGAGCGATTGCATTTAATGGAATATTTTCATGAATCAGAATATTGCATAATAAACCTGAAAACAGCCACACTGAATACCTAATATATTTCACAAAACAAATTGCACTGAGAACCGCTAAGACATCTGATTAATTCACATGAAAATAAAGGCAACTTGAAGATTTTCTTTTTTTTTTTTATATATGAAATTTATTGTCAAATTGGTTTCCATACAACACCCAGTGCTCATCCCAAAAGGTGCCCTCTTCAATACCCATCACCCACCCTCTCCTCCCTCCCACCCCCCATCAACCCTCAGTTTGTTCTCAGTTTTTAACAGTCTCTTATGCTTTGGCTCTCTCCCACTCTAACCTCTGAGAAACTTAACAGGAACCCATGGGGGAGGGGAAGGAAAAAAAAACTTGAAGATTTTCTAGAGCAGACTGTAACTCCTTATTTCCAATGTGATGCCAGTCTCCCCGCTGTGTTTCTGCATTTCTGCCTTTTAGGACTGCTTCCTCTATCCTCAGTGGATGCTAAGGAAGGTTCTGCCTAGGGCATCCATCCTTGTTCCACCTGCCCACAGTAGGTGAGGGAAGCACATCAAATGATAACTCAAGTCTTTATAGTGTATAGACTCTGGAGTACTATTCACCTTGTAGGTTATTTATGAATTGAACTAAGAGAATAGCTCCCCACATAACACTGAAACAGTGCGTTCTAAGTTTCAGACTCAAAAGTAAATGTTTCCCCTGGGGCACATGGGTGGTCAGTGGGTTAAACCTCCAGCTATTGGTTTTGGCTCAGGTCATGATCTCACAGTTCATGAGTTCAAGCCGCAAGTCGGGCTCTGACCTGACAGTGCAGAGCCTGCTTGGGATTCTCTCTCTCTCTGCCCCTCCCCCACTTGTGTGTGTGCATGCATGCTCTCTCTCTAAATAATAAACTTTAAAAAAAAAAAGTAAATTATTTCCCAGTTGGGAAGAATTAAAAGGTAATAGGAACACCCAGCCCCTGCATGAAAGTGAGCCAGCAGTCCAATGTACATGCTCTGAAAGAAATAATTTGCAACAACCGATGACCGGTGTTAGGTTCAGTTATTGAATTTCTAGTACAGCTATATTTTTGGCAGAAGCACAGACCCCTGCTATCCTACGTAGAATTCTTCAGTAATTTAAAGCTATATTCAATATTCTAAGGGAGACTGATATCCGCTAAGCAGAAATTGTGTTGCTGGATGTGTTTAGATCCTGCTGTCTATCTCAAGCAATATTGGTCTGAAATATTGTATAAGTATTCATTTGGTAGAGCAGCAAACATGAACAGACAATTCAATGGCTTTGTGCCAGGGTCAACAGAATTTCATAAAAGAATGAATATTTGGAATAAGTGTCACTGCACCTGTCACAAACTATCATGCGAGGTGTATAAGGACATCCTAAAGAGGTAGCACTGAGCTAACCAGGAGTGTCCAAGTATAGACTAATCATTTGTGATGATAATAATAACTGATAGAATTTGCCACCCCCCTCACCACCAAATTAATTTTGTACTGGGAACTTGAAATCAAAATAATGTTCTTTTTAGACCCATAAATATGAACACTAGTCTTTATCGTCCCTTTAAAATACTTGAGAGTCTATTCCTTTTTATTTATTATCTTTAGCTAAACTGCTTTCATTTAGAAGACTCTTTGAATAAGAATCAACATTTCAACCACAGATCTTACAGCGATCTGCATATTTTGTTAAGACCAGTTAATTATTTTAAGTAGTTCTTAAATATCACTAGTAAAAGTGACTATGACTGGATACAAATGTTTAGTGCAAAACTGTGTTCTCCCCTTCCTCTTCTTCCCTTAAGGGCCAAAGATAATTCTGATAATTCTAGTTTTGCCTCTCTTAATCTCTTTCCTCTGCCCCCCTCCAAGGACAGTTCTAGACCCTTACTAGACCAGTCCTTGAGCTTTTGCAAAGGAGAATTAGGATGGAAAGCAGAAGGAAGGCAAGAGGATCCTTAGACAAGGAATGGGAACTCTCCCAGGGACTTTGAGGGCAGGAGGCAGCTGCAGTCAGTAGGACAATGGGTAGGTCAGAAAAGGAGTTTTAAAACCGTTGCAGAAGATCATGTATTGCTTTTGTGGTGTTCAACAAAGTCTTTGAAATTACTAGGGCATGTTCTTTTAAATATGTCATTATTTGAAAACATTAAAATCTGTACCAGACATTTATTATAATCTCTGTGTGTTCTTGCCATGTCTAGGGAATATGAAGCCTTAAGAATCCTGTCTTCCCAAGATAGAATCCAGAAAATGTGGTTTGCCAATATCTTCTGCAGATCACAGACATGTGATTTAGGCTCCCTGAGTAAGAATAGGTTCAGAAGTGAGAGTCGCTATTCAACGGATATGAAGTTTCAGTAATGCAGGATGAATAAATTCTAGAGATTTTTGTACAATATGGTGCCAACAGTTAACAATACCGGGTTGTACACTTGAAAATTTGTTAAGAAAACAGATCTCATATCAAATGTTCATACCCCAATTTTTTTAATGCTTTATTTATTTTTGAGAGAACGGGAAATTTTTGAGTGGGGGAGGGGCAGAGAGAGAGGAGGACAGAGGATCCGAAGCATGTTCTGCACCGAGAGCAGTGAGCTCGATGTGGGGCTTGAACTCACAAACCATGAGATCATGACCTGAGCCAAAGTCAGATGCTCAACCGACTGAGCCACCAAGGCATCCCTACCATAATTTTTAAAAAACGATATAGGAAATTTCAAGGAGGAGGAGGAAGAAGAAAAGAGGAAGGCAACCTGAGAAAAGAGGCACCACACAGAATCCATGTGATGGCAAAAATGGCAGGCAAGTTCATGTTGCAGAAATGGCAGTGGTGGGGTGGGGCAGCAGCAGTGTCCCTAGTGCTTATGGGGAAGCATTGGGGGGCTGTGGTTAAACTCATCAAGCCAGTTCTAAAGCCTGTCATATCATTTCCAGACTCAGCTTTGAGTTGGTTCTCTCATAAATATCTATAGAATAAACTTTTTTCCTGCTTAATCAACCAGCACCAATTTCTGGGACCATGCATTTTATTAAAACTCCTATTGGGTTGCACATAAGAATATGGCTCATTTGGGGTGCCTGGCTCTTTGGCTCAGGTCAGATCTCACAGCTGGTGAGTTTGAGCCCCACATCAGGTTTTGTGTTGACAGCTCAGAGCCTGGAGCCTGCTTCAAATTCTGTCTCTCCCTCTCTCTCTGCCCCTCCCCTGCTCACGTTCATTCTCTCTCTCTCTCTCTCTCTCTCTCTCTCTCTCTCTCTCAAAAATAAATAAACATTAAAAAAAAGAATATGGTTCAGTTTTCCATACTGAATTTTATTTTTTTTAATTTTAAAAAATTTTTTTATCTTATTAACTTGTTTTATTTTTTATTTTTTAAAATTTACATCCAAATTAGTTAGCATATAGTGCAACAATGATTTCAGGAGTAGATTCCTTAATGCCCCTTACCCATTTAGCCCATCCCCCCCCCCCACAACTCCTCCAGTAACCCTCTGTTTGTTCTCCATATTTATGAGTTTCTTATGCTTTGTCCCCCCTCCATGTTTTTATATTATTTTTGTTTTCCTTCCCTTATGTTCATCTGTTTTGTCTCTTAAAGTCCTCACACTAGTGAAGTCATATGATTTTTGTCTTTCTCTGACTAATTTCATTTAGCATAATACCCTCCAGTTCCCTCCATGTAGTTGCAAATGGCAAGATTTCATTCTTTTTGATTGCCAAGTAATACTCCATTGTATGTATATACCACATCTTCTTTATCCATTCATCTACCGATGGGCATTTGGGCTCTTTCCATACTTTGGCTATTGTTGATAGTGCTGCTATAAACATGGGGGTGTATGTGTCCCTTCGAAACAGCACACCTGTATCCCTTGCCTAGTAGTGCAATTGCTGGGTCGTAGGGTAGTTCTACTTTTAGTTTTTTGAGGAACCTCCATATTGTTTTCCAGAGTGGCTGCACTAGCTTGCATTGCCACCAACAGTGCAAAAGAGATCCTCTTTCTCCTCATCCTCACCAACATCTGTTGTTGCTTGAGTTGTTAATGTTAGCCATTCTGACAGGTGTGAGGTGGTATCTCATTGTGGCTTTGATTTGTATTTGCCTGACAATGAGTGATGTTGAGCATTTTTTCATGTGTCGGTTGGCCATCTGGATGTCTTCTTTGGAGAAGTGTCTATTCATGTCTTTTGCCCATTTCTTCACTGGATTATTTGTTTTTTGGGTGTTGAGTTTGAGAAGTTCTTTATAGATTTTGGATACTAGACCTTTATCTGATATGTTGTTTGCAAATATCTCTCCCATTCTGTCGGTTGCCTTTTAGTTTTGCTGATTGTTTCCTTTGCTGTGCAGAAGCTTTTTATTTTGACGAGGTCCCAATAGTTCATTTTTTCTTTTGTTTCCCTTGCCTCTGGAGACGTGTTGAGTAAGACATACTTAATTTTCTATACTCTAATTTTATAGTTAGCCCAGTGATTATTTGCTGGATACTGTGACTTGTAGATTTTAATCACTGGATTTCAATTCAAAGTAGTATTTTGTTTTTAAAATATTAACAAAAATGGCATAAGCACGCTGTGGAATAAGGAGTTTTTAAATTTTCAAATGTAATTGCTCTTGTAAAAACAGAGGACAGAATAAGACAAGGAGTATGTTTGGCTTTACTTCTAGAAAAGAGAACAGGTTCTGATTTGCAGTCCTGGGTCTGTAAGTCATACTCCAGAGGAGTCATCCTTTAGGTTTTATCTCTAAGACAGGAATAACAAGACCTGTACTACAAGTATTTTGTGAGGATTAAAGAAAGTAACATATGAAAACTATTAGTGAAGAGCTTGAGCCCCACATCATCCATACCAATCAAATTTTTCTAAATTTTACAAATATGTAGGAACATAGGGTAAGGGATACAAGCAAATATTTTTACTGGGGGAAAAACTAATCTGATCAAAGCATATAGATATTTTCATTGATTATGGGTAAATGATCATTAGGGTTCTACCTTGATCTACTTTTCTCATACTCAAGCTACTGGGCACCTTGTTTCACTACAAGAAATTCAGTTTGTTTGTTTGTTTTTCTATAGCACACTGTTGACAAAGTAAGTCAACTCAGAAAAAAATTTTTTTCAAAAAATATCTCACCTACAAGAACAAGGAAATCATTTAAATACAGGCTTTAATGGAGGGAAATATCCCAATTCAATGCTCCAGGGTAGTAAAGATTTATTCCTAACAGCCTAAACCAACAAGATTAAAATAGTTATTGGATACATTTACCATTCTACGTATGTGGTGATGAAGCCATCTGCCAAAGAAAAATGCATGTCCCAAAGGAGTTCGTGCATTTATCTAAAGATTTATTGAGCAACTATTCTGTGATTTATAGTGTCTCCTGCCAAGGTAATCCACAAGCAAAATGGTAAAGAAGGTAAAGTTGGCATCAACGCCTTCTCTCCTGGTGACATATCTGTCTCTTCTGGGTAGACATTACCCTCTGCTGCCTCTCACTCCTCAGGAAATCCCACAGCCTCCGTCACTATCCCCAGCTGAAGCACCCTTCTCTGGCCTGCCTTTCCAAATACAGTTGATCCTTGAGCAATGTGGATTTGAACTGTGTGGGTCCACTTATATTTTTTACAGTACAGTATTGTAAATGCATTTGCTCTTATAATTTTCCTAACATTTTCTTTTCCCTAACTCACTTTATTGTAAGAATATAGGGTATAATACATATAACATACAAAATATGTGTTGACTGTTATTGGTAAGGCTTTCAGTCAATGGTAGGTTATTAGTAGTTAAGTTTCAGGGGAGTCAAAATTATGTGAGGATTTTTTTAATGTTTATTTATTTTTGAGAGAGAGCACACGAGCAGGGGAGGGGCAGAGAGAGAGGGCGGCACAGAATCTGAAACAGGCTCTAGGCTCCAGGCTCTCAGCCCAGAGCCAGACGTGGGGCTTGAACTCACAAACCATGAGATCATGACCTGAGCTAAAGTCAGATGCTTAGCTGACTGAGCCACCCAAGCACCCCACGTGAGGATTTTTTACTTCAAAAAGGGTCAGTCCCCTAACAATGCCACATTGTTCAAGGGTCAGCTAGCTGTAGGTGTCAAACTCCAGATTCCTTTCCATACCTCTTCCTACCCAAATTGACCTCTCTGGTGTAACCCGGAAGAAGTGTGCTCATGTAGCTATCAGAGGTTACATTAGTCTACTCAAGCTGCCATAACAAAATGCCACAGACTGAGTGGCTTAAACAACAGACATTTATTTCCTCACTGTTCTGGAAGCTGGAAGTCCAAGATTGAGCTTCTAGATAATTCAGTTCTTAGTAAGGCCTCTCTTCCTGGCTTGCCTTTCACTGAGCACATGGGGGAGGCAGAAGGTGGGGAGGAAGAAAGAGGGGGAGGAGGGAGGGAAGATGGGGAGGGAGACAGGGGGATGGTGAGAGAGAGAAAGAGAGAGAGAGAGAGAGGAAGCATACAAGCACCCTAGTGTCTCTTCTCATAAGGGCACTAATCCTACTGGATGGAGCCCCACCCTTATAACCTCATTTAACCTTAATTGCTTCCTCAGAGGCCCCATATCCAAATACATCTGTACGGTGGGTTATAGCTTCAACATATGGGAGGGGAGAGGACACAAACATTCAGTCCATAACAGAGAAAATGCTGTTAAACACACCACTCTATGAAATAATTTTAACCCTCTTTGCACAGAACACAACTTCTGGCAGGGAATAATAGCTTAATAACCTCAGGAAAGAATTTCTAACAATTCAGAAGGGCAAGTACACCCTACACTATTCATATAGCACCCATGTACACCCTACTCCCCTGGGTGCAGGCATATTCTCATCCTAGCTTGCACTTGTTCCTGTGTCTTCAGTGCCAGTCAGGGGTACTCAGTGTACCACTCCACTGACAGCTGGACATGCGGTCACACCTCCAGGCCCCGGACCTTCAGGCCATGGCCCATTTCTGGACCTGAACCATGCCCATGGCTTTAAGTTCACAAATAAGGGGGAAATCATCTCCCCTCTTCTGTATGAGGAACATGGTCATGCCTGGATTGCATTCTAAAATTTCTAAATTCTTTATGCTCGTGCACACACAGCAGACACATAAACTTGCATATTCATGACCTTTAAGTTTTCCTTCTATATTTACCTGCCTTTGGGGGGAATCAACTGCAAGTGTCCAAATTCAATTATTTTGCTTTGTTAGTAGATACAGATGGTATTTAGAAATCTTAAAGATTGCTTAGCTTTTTCCTTGAAAACACAAAAGAGTCAAGATGTGCAATATATTACTTTTTAATTTTTTGCCTGTCCTACCTTTATGTATTCTTGAGTCTGAGCCACTCTGCTATTTCAGCAGATACCTAACCTAAATAACTATTCTTAAATACAGACAAAAACACACACAAAAGAAAAGTCTTCAGGAACCTTCATTTACCACAGATCTGTGCTCTAAGCATTTGTACTCAAAGAATTTCAACAATAGATTTTGTGACAATAGTACCTGAAAACTGGTTTTAGTTTTTAAAAGTACATTATACTTTCCAGTAATCTGACAATGTCCCTGGGAATTTGGATAGTAACATCTGAATGTTACTTATACAATAAGACTAGCTTAATTATTACATGCTGATTAATTGCTATCCAATCATTTGTAAAAATGGAGGCACAGAATATTTAAGTAATTTGATTACAATTTTCTTATATAATTAGTGGCAAAGCTGAGAATATAAGCCAAGTCCTTAGATTTTTTTAATGTAATATAGGAAATTTAAAACTGTACTATAAAGGTAGTATAGTATCAAAACCCCCAGGCTCCCAACACCCAGTTTCAACAATTATGAACATTTTATTTTGCCAAATTTATTTCATCTTTCCTCCAACTTTATTTTGTTGCAGTATTTTTTTTAAGTTTATTAATTTTTGGGAGAGAGCACACAAGTGTGGGAGGGGCAGAGAGACAGGAGAGAGCAAGAATCTCAAGCAGGCTCTGCATTGTCAGCACAAGCCCAATGTGGGGCTTGAACTCACTAGATGTGAGATTATGACTTGAGATGAAGCCAGACGCTTAACCGAATGAGCCACCCAGGTGCCCCTTGTTGCAGTATTTTAAAGCAAATTCTAGACATCATATCATTTCACCCATATATACTTCAATATACATCTGTTAGGGTATTTCTTACATTTTATGTGTATTTATGGTAAATCAACAATTTCCTAATGGTGGCCAAAGAACTCAGACACCCAGCAAAATATTCTAGTACCCTTCTTTCATTTTTTCCCTATGTATTTCTCTCTTTCAAAAGAGGATATTCAAATCAATTTTAATAGACTAACAAAAGAAAGCTAAAAAACAAAAACCCAATAATCTTTCAAGAGTAGAAATATAAAATGTAAGCTTCAAAGTTACTTTTTGAACATTTCACTATGTTCCAGTTCTACAAAAAGTACAAGCAAGTCTGTCTTTTATCTTCCTCCAAGAAAACCAGGTTCCTGGCAAAAGTCATGGTGTAGAAATTCCATTGTGGGTACTCCAAAACTCCAGAGGTTCTATGAAGGCATGCAAATACACAATTTGCTATGGAAATTGTGGTGCTGTTTAATCAAATACAAATACAATTCCTGAGGATCTCATCTTGTTGAATAATTATTTGGTATATAATTTAGCAAAGGTTCTCTGATGTTCCCATTTTACAAGCTTATCGAAATGTTAATTCTGTTCTAATTTTAATGTGGAATTTTAATGTCACACATGTTAAAAGGCAATCCACTCACACCAAAGGCACTTACCTATAGAGTGGCTATAAAGCCTGGCAACACAGGCAACTAAATATAATAAATGGTTTATTGATATTACATGACAATACATGATATGTTTGATGTGTCGCCCCTCATTAGTGATGCATAGTTTAGTGTGCTGAACAGAATGACAATGAATAGGACACATTCACACAGTATTTCTAGCAATCACTCCACATGTATCTGTAATGTATTGCTTCCAATCTGTTCTCAGATGTGATTCCTGGAATCAGCAATGCCTGGGAATGTTAAAAATGAAAATTTACAGGAACTCACCCCAGACCTAGACAATCAGAAAGTTGGGCTCAATAGTCTATTTTAACAAGCTCTGCAGGTGATTTGGATGCAAGTTCAAGTTTGAGGAACACATGCTCAAATTTTTTTGTGTCTCTGATTTTCAGTGAAAACAAACCAACCAACCAAAAAAAAAAAAAGAAAACACACACACACACACACAAAACAAAAACCTGCCCTTTCAGCATACCCCCAGCATAGGGTTGCCAGATTTAGCAAATGAAAATATAGGAGGACACCAGTTAAATTTGAATTTCAGATTTAAAAAAAAGTTTGTAGTATAATTATGCCCCTTGCAGGTATGTCCCATGTATATGTATGTATATGTGTGTGTGTGTGTGTGTGTGTGTGTACATCCCACTTATGAAAGGGATATACAAGTATCCCCATGCATAGTTATACTAAAAGATTATTTGCTGCTTGTCTGATATCCAAATTGAATTTTTCATCCTGTGTCCTGAGTTTTTCTGGCATCCATACTTAAGGGTGTTCTGATCTGGCCAGCATTTGGCCTACTCCACAGAGCTATGTCACCTCATCCAGTTTTAGAAATTATCATCCCACTGGTCTCTCACCACTCTGTGGTCATGTGGTGGTTGGTCTCTGAGTGACCTGCCCTTGACTGTCAAGAGCATACACTGATAAGTGTTCACTTAAAATGGTCCAATGGAGGAAAGAGCCGCCTATATTTCCACACTTTGTGGCCACCCTATAGGTGGAAATATTGGGTGTTAGCTGAAGACAAAAGCTAAAGAAATGTGTACCAAATCTTATCTAACTTGAGTTTATGAAATGTAGAAACAATTTTTCTCTCTGTTCAAAGAACTTTGTTTCATGCAAGATTCTGGACTTCTATTACCATTTGCAACAATGTGGATGAAACTAGAGTGTATTATGCTAGGCGAAATAAGTCAGAGAAAGATAAATATAGGATTTCACTCATATGTGGAATTTAAGAAACAAAACAGATGAACACAGAGGAAGGGAAGGAAAATTAAGATAAAAACAGAAAGGGAGGCAAACCATAAGAGACTCTTAAATACAGAGAACAAACTGAGGGTTGCTGGAGGAGTGTCGGGTGGGGGGATGGGCTAAATGGGCGATGGGTATTAAGAAGGGCACTTGTTGGGATGAGCACTGGGTGTTATACGTAAGTGATGAATCACTAAATTCTACTCCTGAAAGCATTACTATGCTATATGTTAACTAACTTGGATTAAACAAAATTTAAAAATTAAAAAAAAAGAGCACAGTGGAGATGTTAAGAAATCTTTGGAAGTGGGGGACGGCACTTGTAAAAAATATACACTCCTAAAAAGAATAAGTTAATTAAAATTTAAATTAAAATTAAAAATGTTCTGGATTTCTAATAAGAAATAATTAATTATAAACATATTATAAAATACAAATGTTTTGGGGCACCTCTGTGGCTCAGTCAGTTAAGCATCTGACTCTTTGTTTCGGCTCAGGTCATGATGTCACAGGTTTGTGAGTTTGAGCCCCACATCAGGCTCTCTGCCGTCAGTGCAGAGCCTGCTTGGAATTGTCTCTCTTCCTCTCTCTCTGTCCCTCCCCAACTTGCCTGCATGCTAGCTCAGAATAAATAAACTTTTTAAAAAAGGCTTTTATATCTCTTAACAGAGCTGCATGCTACTGAGAGTCCTTTCCTATAACTGTCCCCATTTAAGTCAGAAAATTAAAGCCAAAAAGTTTGAAATCTGAATCTTACCTAAATTTGTTTTATACAGTCATTTCTCTTTCATTTTTGAGCTGCCATCCTGTATACGTTTTAAATTTACATAAAGCTAAGTGTATAGATTTTAAATACGCAGTACAATGCGTTTTGACAAACATATACCCCCACCCCAGCAAGATTTAGAATATTTCCTTCACTCTAGAAAGCACTCTCAAGTCCCTTTCCAGTCAATTTCCCTTCCAGAGGCAACTATTCTGATTTTTGTCACCTTAGTTTTGTTTGTTCTAGAACTTTATGTAAATGAAGTTGCTTTTATTTTCACACATTCCAAACATACCTTGCTATATAGCAGGGAATTTATCATGTATTTTTATTTCCTCTGAAATCACTGTAAAGCCCTAAAGATAGTACCCCATCTCCCACCCTCAAAGAGAAGACAAGGATACTGGTCTCAGGGGAGCCTTCAGAACCTGAGGAGGTAACTATAGAAAGGGACAAGAAAGGAGGCTTTAGGTCATGGATCCCTGGGTCCCCAAGTCAAGAGGCACTGGGGCCAGGGGACTCAGGAAGGGATGGCCGTGAGAGGTACCATGAGAGCACCTGGGAGATGTGCCAGATAGAAAACAGAGTCAGCCTCTCAGCACCTGCCCCTGCCTTCGTGGCAATGCTCGCCACCAAGCCTCCAGTCATTTAGGGACCAGGGTCACCCCACTGCCCATATGTTCCAAGATACCTGCAATGAAGGCAGATCTCTGTAGCAGGCCAGGGCCCTTAGGGTGGGAAGGAGTTCCTGTTTCTGTACATTGGGGACAGAGTAGTCTATAGAGGCATACCCTAAAGTAAGGACAGAGGAGTGTAGATCCCTGTTCCGGTGAATGTAAGTGAAACATTTAAGTTTTTAATATTTTAGTGCTTCTCAAAGTGCCCACTCCAGTAGCATCTAATTATCATTTTAAAAGCCTACTACTCAGGACATAAAATTTTAAATGCCAGCAGTATGTAATCTAATATTATACTTTATGGAAAAAAATATTTCTATGATGTTCTCTTTTGCTCACATTCCTGGGGGATCCAGGGATAAAAGACCATGTAAATCCAAGCGGACATTTTACTAGTAGAGTTAGTTTACATAGATATATACAATGTTTACATAGTTATATATGCACTATAACAAGTTATATACGCAGTATAACAAATAACATTTGAGACAAACTTAGAAAAATACATACAAAGAATAAAATGCATTTTAAATGCACCCCCCCAAATGTTGATGATCATCACCAATCTTCACTCCCCCTGAGTTGCTGTAAGACTTCCAGCATCTCTCAAAGGCAAACTTACCTGCAGATCCTTCTGTGAGGTCTTCAAAGTTGTTCCTGCTCAGCGTATGTGAAGTCTGGCCCTATCAGGTCTCAAAGATCCTCATTTCCTTGGTGTCTGAGGAGAAGCCTTGCACTATTACCTGAGTCACAAGACCTTCCTGTTTCCCTGTTACTGGAGTAGTAACAGAACAAATTCTAATGCATACAGTATTTGAGTAAGACGTTTATTAAGGATCAACACCTGTGAAAGAAAGCAGGCAGAAGCAGAGTTGAACTGAGGAAGTAATTGAACTGCAACGCAGACACAACACATGTAGCCAGGAGCTGTGGGGCAAATACTGACCAGGGGAATGTTGCCAGCCAAGCCAGATGGCTGTGCTGCTATATCCCGGTCTTACCCAGTCACCAGAGGCAGGCAGCTCCAGGAAGGGCATGACCTTGGGCAAGGTGGCTCTCAGGAGCTGAGGCACACCTGAAGGAGCTCATAGCTGTAGACTGCTGACCACACACTCCACAGCTGGACACCAAGTTCCTCCTTAAAGGGGCATGTGAGTGCCTAGCACAACTATGCTCCAAGTCTTTCTGCAAGAGCCATGTGGATTTCTGTCAGTACCCAAAGCACCATCTTCACGCTTCTCTTACAGTGGATCTATGTGCCTGGAACATTTCCCCCACCCTCTGCACCTGGCTAACTCCTTCTCCTTCCTCAGATCCCATCCTTATTAGGCCTTCTCTCACCCACTCCCTCATAACATTCATCTGACTTTTGCTTAATGCCTTTATTCCCTGCTTAAACACCCACCATGAGAGCAGGGACGATGTCAGACTTGTTTGTGCTGTATCTTCAGTGTTGAGCAATGTGCCAAGCACACAGTAAATATTTAGTGTATATCTTATGAACGGATTAGTTAATACACTTGGTATCTTAGTTTGGATTCCCCCAGAAGTAGACCCTAACAAAGGCAAGCATTGGGAAAGCAGGAAAGTAAGACAGGAAAGGAAAGGCAGCCAATTAATTACCCATTACCACTGTGGCCAAGGGTTTAATCCTGCTGGGGATATCTGAGAACCAGCGCTGAACATGTGCCTTGAAGTCAGCCATCCAAAAATGAGTGACCACATATTGTATGATTGTGTATGTAAGGAAATGTCTACAATATACCAATTTATAGAGACAGCAAGTAGATTAGTGGTTCCAGGGGAGAGGACAGTAGAGGTTCAGGAGAAACTATTAACCATTATGGGTTTCTTTTGTTAAGTGTAGAAACTTTCTGGAATTAGTGGTGATTGTTGTACAACATTGTGAATATGTAAAAAATCACTGAATTTTATACTCTAGTTTTATGTTATGTGAATTATATGTCAACAAAATAAATTACGATAAACAAATGAGGGACCTGGGATATTTATAAACCACCTCCATTCAATAGTCATGGCCTCTGGGGGGGTGTTGGGGGAGTTAATTTCTGCAGCATACCCTGAGCAGACAGAACAGGCTCCAAGACTAGGGTGACTTTCAGGCAAAGAGATGCAGATACCAACCAGCACTTTGCCGTTTGGAGGTGTGATGCATGGAAGGGGGAAGGATGAGGGGGTGTGGGTCGGGCACAGATTAGGTCTGCTGCATTTAGTGAGAGATAAATCTAACAAACCCACCTGATGTATTCAAAGATGAGCCATTCTGTGAAGAAGGAGGATTCACTCAGAAGCTTCCAGCTCCAAGAACATATTTTTCTAAACTTATTCCAAAACATACTGTGACCCCCTCAGCTGTGATCCCTAATCAAGTAAATCCAAAGGAGAAAAGAACTGTGCTTTCAGTGGAAAGTGGTATTGTGGTAGGTTGATTAATGACCTCCCTGCACTTGCTGGGATTAGCACTGGGTGTTGTATGAAGCCAATCTGACAATAAATTATATTTTTTAAAAAAATGACCTCCCCAGGGGGCACCTGGGTGGCTCAGTCGGTTGAGCATCTGACTCGGCTCAGGTCATGATCTCACTGTTTGTGGGTTTGAGTCCCGCATCGGGCTCTGTGCTGACAGCTCAGAACCTGGATCCTGCTTCAGATTCTGTGTCTCCCTCTCTCTTGGCTCCTCTCATGCTCTGTCTCTCTCTCTCTCTTTCAAAAATAAATAAACATTTTTAAAAAATGACCTCCCCAAATATGTCTACATTCTAATCTTGAGACACTGTGAATGTTCCTTTTTAAGGCAACATTGCAGGTGTAATTAGGCTCAGGATTTTGAGATAAGGGAAGCATGCTGAGTTACCCAGGTGGGCCCAATGTAATCACATGGGCCTTATAAGAGGGAAGAAGGAGGCTCAGAGTCAGAGGTCGAGATTTGCAATAAGGAGAGTGGAGGTCTGGATGATATGTTTTGAAGACGGAGACGGGAGCCCCTAGAACATAAAAAAGGTAACAACACAGGTCCCCTCAGAGTTTCCAGAAGGAACCAACATGCTAGTAATGCTGACATCTTGACTTTTTAGCTCAGTAAAAATTATTGCATATTTCTGGCCTCTACAACGATAGTAGAAGAAATTTGTGTTGAATTAATCCCCTAAATTTATAGAAATTTGTTACAGTGGTGACAGGAAGCTAATACACTTTCCCAGAAGGGATTTAAAAAATAATCACCATCACCTCTTCCCCAGAATACATTATAAAATTGCAAGGGTCTTAAAATCACAATGAAAATAAAACACCTTGTATCTTTGTGGGGTTTTTTTTTGTGTGTGTGTTCAATATGGTTAATGTAATTTTTAATTTCTTAAAATATCATACTTGTCTTATGATTTTTTAGAATACACAAATACTATTTCAAATAGAGTACTTTGTGGGGTTTTCTTGTTTCAATTTACCTTTTATACTGTGGATTTATAAGTTATATTCTGCCAAGTGAAAATTCTTACTAGTATATTGACATAAAAAAATAGTGGATGAATTCCCAGAAAATAACATGTTTACAACTTTAAAAGTACTGTAAAATTCAGTAAATTAAATAGAAATATTCCTACCAGCAAATTTCTGAGCACACTCAATGTGAGTTGAAGGGAGCTAACTGCCAGGCATGAAAGTGGATGTGTGAGGTTCTTGGAGGTGAGAAGGGGACATAGGGTAAGATAAGGGAAGCCTTAGAAAAAGATGGGGAATATGCAGGGGGTTACAGGACTAAAAGAAGTGAGCTGTTCCAGAACTTTTTAATAAAAGGCTCACATAACTTCTCTCTGATTTCAGTCCATTCTCTACATTATCACCAGATAATAGAAAATAAAAGCCAATCATGTCATACCTCTGTTTTAAAATTATCTGAGTGAGGGGTGCTTGGGTGGCTCAGTCAGTTAAGTGTCCAACTTCGGCTCTGATCACTCACAATTCTTGAGTTCAAGCCCTGCATCAGGCTGTCTGCTGTCAGCACAGAGCCTTCTTTGGATCCTTTCTCTTTCTCTCTCCTCTCTGCTCCTCCCTGCTCATGCTCACTAGCTCCCTTGCTCTCTATCGCGCTCTCTCTCTCTCTCAAAAAAAAACACTAATAGAGACAAAGAGTCGTTTGGAAACTCTTTTATTTAAAAAAACAATGCTCCAAAATGTGTTGGGTTACAATGAAAAGCCATGCTCCATAATCTCAATGGTATGCAAAGCCCTCAATGACTGGATGCCAGTCTACTTATTTAGCCTCATCACCACCGCTCCAATCATGTCAGACTTCCATTGTTCCTGAAACCTCTCTGTGTCTCTCGTGCCACCTTTGCAAATAATGCTCTCACTAACTTAGGAATGAGTCCTTCTTGTCCTTACCAAATACTTGTTCATCTCAAACTAAATATTCTCTTCTCCATGAAGTTTCTACTGGAAGAAACCATCTTGGGCCCTGAGTCTCCATTGTCACGAACACAAAGCCCTGATCACTATCCTGTCTATTTCTCAGCATTACATTTGCAGAGAGAAATCTTGAGGGCTGGAGTAACATCTTGCTTGTCTCTTACTGCAAAAATGGTAAATTCCATAGACTCTGGGTTCCTCATAAGATACACAGGCATTCATCTAGGCCCACCTGAGTGCCCCCCACGTATTGGGGTGGGGGGGGCACAGAGACTGGTGCTGTTATCACACTTGTGCTATTAGCTGTGCTGTAATACAGTCATTTGTCTCTGACCTGGGAATCTCATGTCTTCTAACAGAATCCATGCAATAGTACCATACTTGGTTGATAGCTTACAAGTAGGGTAAAATCCAAGATTCTGCACAGAACTTAATAGACAGTGTTTGTGGCCTCTTAGATCTGTGATCCTGCAATATTTGCTCCAATAGAATGTGATGTTGTTATATGAGGGCATGGGTTCTGGCACATAGGAGATGTTCAGAAAAATGTCAAAAAAGGGAATATTTCCAGTTCAGTAAAGGTACCTGCTCTGATAACTGCTTCACTTTCCCCTAACCAAAGCTGGACCCATTTCAATAGAACAGAAAAATGAGACTTTTTTTTTCATTGTCACAGGAAAGTGTTTCTGAAATGATTACGTCCCTAGAGACCTGGGATAATCTGAATGACAGTATTAGGCTCTTTCAGTCTTTCTTCATGTCAGTTAAATTTGGGTGCATGATCCTGTTAACAATTCCTAGAGGTTTTTTTAAAAAATCCATTTTTAAAGCATTCTTTATCCTAAAGAATTCATTTTCTGTTCTTAAGGATTAAAGGTTAAGTTCACATTTGAAGTTTTTTAAATAAGATTTTGATCTGAATTTTTGTAAGCTGGGGGGGAATAAGTCTTCATTAATTACTAAATATTTTTCTCAGTGATTTGTTTTTCATTTTTTTGCAGCCAAGAGGCATGCCAGTACATTAATCAGCTGAAAAAAAATAAATGAATAAATCTTACTTGGTTATGAGATCATGAAGAGCAATTGATAAAATCCTACGTAGCAAACAGAACTAGCTGTTAGCCCCAGAAGGATATTATAAAACAGCAGACAATGCTCTAGCCAAAGGCAACAGGTTGGCTTACAAAATGGAAGCCAGAGCTGTTGTTACACAAGAAACGCCTATTTCCACATACTTTACTCAATTCGAAGCTAGTCAATGTTTGTATTTAAATTAAGAACTGAAAACTCAAAGGCTCAAATATTTGAGGTCAGATTTATATTGATGAAACTTATGTCTTATTTTTCAGATATACTGTGGGCGGGGCTGAGCTCCAGCTGTAAATGGACTCTTGTTAAATGGAAGAGACGATCTCGTCCCTCACTCCCTGACATCACCGTGACCTGTGAGGCCACACTGACATTTCAGCAATACAGGTTTGTGCTCTAAGCAGCGCCATTCACCTTATATCCTGGCTTCAGGGCTCCAACTGTGTGGAAAGTTAAAAACAAACAACCCAGCCAGATGTTTTGCCAAAACATTCCAAAATTTGCAATGGCTTGAGGAGAACATTGTACATTTTATTCCATCTTAATCTATTTTCCTTAATTTTATCCTGCTTTTGAAAGTGGGAAACTAGCCCCATGGAAATACCATTAAAGTAACATGTGTGGAGAGGAAAGATGAGTGTTCTAACATTTGAAGGTAAGGATAATGTATATCCTCCTAATTTTGTCAGCCAAGTTGTACTGTCTTACTGTGCCTCAAACCAGAATGCTTGATCTGTGTCTTGGGGCTCTGGGGAGGAGGGTAGCTAATCCCCAGGATCTTTACCCATGTGGTCAGTGCTGCTCCTGCTGCTCACACAGAAGAGAGGGAAATGTGGAAATGACCAAGGATTCCCACCTGCCCTTTTTACCAGAATAGCATGGTGCCTTCTACTTTCAAGTTTCTTGTGCCAGTTATAACTCCCTCCACCAATACCTTCATGATAGCTCAGGGACCAGGAAAAATGAAACTGTGTTGAACCATTAGCCTTTAATAATTAGAGAACTCTGAATTCAGCAGTGGATGAAAGGGAGGAAATGTGCTGAAAAACAAAAACAACTCAGTTGGAAAAATCAACTGTCTCAACCTTCCCCTTCGCATTCCACCCTCCCTGTTCTGCAGGGCAGGGTCCTTTGCCTCAGGCTCCAAACTCTTCTCACCCATGAAGGTTCCCACTGACAGCTCCTTCAGGGAATATGGCTAGGAATCCAGATTGTCAAGGATGTGTGTTTTGATACATTCTGTGCTACAAGCTGATCTAGTGGTATGAATGCCATTGAAATCCTCCCCCCGTGCCATCTTGTGTACCTGGATAATAAGATGAGGACCACTGACAAAGCCATCCTCACAGGCACCCCTCCAGAAAATCTGGAGCTCCTGACTCTGGTTTATACATCATAATAAAAGCCATTTTTAATGTAGTCACTCAAGTTTGTGCTTGGGTCCACTAAATTATGGGTTTGGGCTATTCTGAAGATATGCCTTTTGCCTTTTCAAGTTGGGGAGGGGCACCTGGGTGGCTCAGTCCATTAAGCTTCTGACTTCAGCTCAGGTCATGATCTCATGGCTCACGAATTCAAGCCCCACATTGGGCTGTCAGCCCAGAACCCTCTTTGGATCCTCTGTCCCCTTCTCTCTCTCTCTGCCCCTCCCCTGCTTGTGTATTCTCTCTCTCTCTCTCTCTCTCTTTCTCTCTCTCTCTCTCTCTCTCTCTCTCTTTCTCTCTCTCTCTCTCTCTCTCTCTCTCTCTCTCTTTCTCTCTCTCTGTCTCTTTCTCTCTCGCTCTCTCGCTCGCTCGCTCTTGCTCTCTCGCTCGCTCGCTCTCTTGCTCTCTCGCTCGCTCTCTTGCTCTCTCTTGCTCTCTCTTGCTCTCGCTCGCTCTCTTGCTCTCTTTTTCTCTTTCTCTCTCTCTCAAAAATAAACATTAAAAAATATTTTTTTAAAAATTGGGGAAACAACTAATGAGTGAAAGGTTTTTTTAACTTCCTTGTTTGTAGTAAAAGAAATAATAGGGCTCAAAAATTAGTTGCCTAGTTACCATTCTGCATAATGGTTACCTACTAGAGGCTGGTGCTTATCAGTTCTATACTGCAGGTATCTGCATATGCTCCACCACAGGGTAGAAAGGTAAGGGCCACAGAAATAATCTTATAGACCTGTTTGTCAGGAGAATTAGACTTATTAGAATCCCTAGATGGGCAAGTAGCTGATAGCCACTCCCACTTTCCAGGAATACTTCTTAAGGCCTGTAAGGGTTGGGAATATTTTTATATTAATGGATTCTACAGGAAATTATACGTAAATCGGCTGTTACAAACACAACTGTATTTCAAGGGAGTTATAGGGGTACGGGGCTGGCTCAGTTGATGAAGCATGGGACTCTTGACCTCAGGGTTGTAAATTCAAGCTCCACATTGGGTATAGAGCTTACTTAAAAATAAAATCTAAAAAAACAAAACAAAACAAAAAAAAACATGGGAGTTATAGATGAAACATTAAGAGACAAAAAAGCAAACAAACAAAACAAAACATACACACACACTGAATTGCTATATTGCACAATATTTACTTTCTCCGGGTTTTTACTAGAATGATAAGAATATTCTAAGAGACCTCACTACTCTTGGTTAATTTGTAACTACCATTTAAAACTCAATTACCCTGAGCCACATTTCTCATGTAATCCCAAATAGCTGTTACTCCTGACTATCCTATTTCTGTTAATGGCACCAATATTCTGTCTGCCCAGGCATAAAATATCAGGCCCATCTTGGATTCCTCTTCATGACACTCCTACTCCACCCAATCAATTGACAAATCCTGTATTTCTTTTATTTATTTAAATTCAAGTTAGTTAACATATGGTGTAATCTTGGCTTTAAGAGTAGAACCCAGTGATTCATCTCTTACATATGACACCCAGTGCTCATCCCAAAATTGTCCTCCTTAATGCCCATCACCCATTTAACCCATCCCCCCACCCACCTCCCCTACCGCAACCTCAGTTTGTTCTCTGTATTCAGAGTCGCTTACGGTTTGCCTCTGTATTTTCTTAATAAAATGGCCCTGGGGTACCTGAGTGGCTCAGTTGGTTGAGAAACTGACTCTTGATTTTGGCTCATGTCATGATCTCCTGGTTTGTGAGCTCAAGCTCTGCATCAGGCTCTGCACTAAAAGTGAAGAGCCTGCTTGGGATTCTCTCTTCCCCTGCTCCCCCTCTCTGCCCTTCTCCTGCTCTCTCTCTCTCTCTCAATAGACTTAAAAAAAAAAAGGCCCCTACTCTCCCTTTCTACTGAAACCCTAGTTCTGATCCTAGTTCTGGCCTTAAATGTTCTCCCAGCTCCCAGCTTCTCCTCTCCCCAATCCATTTTGCACGTGGCAGTTAGACTAACCTGCCTATATCATCACTTTGGTTATGGATCCACCTGTTTAAAGGCCTTTTAGAACTTTCTATTGCCTACAGCAATGGTAGGCATCTGGTAAGACACAGCACTTTGTCCCCATACCTTGCATGCTTTGCAAATAGATGACCACCTTCTGATCAGTAGGTAAAATTCTGTTTTTCCGAGATTGAAAATTTTAACAGGAATTTCTGTCAGAATTAAGATTTTGCAACTTGAGGGTGTTAAGTAGAATGCAACTTGCTACAAATAAGAGGAAAGAGGCTTAGGGTAACATCAAGTGTACACCAAGGGAACTACCTTGTGCTTATTGGAGCTTGTGAGAACATTGCCTTCCAGGATTCAAGAGTGTATGTCTGGGAATAAATAGCTGTATTCAAAAAAAAAAAAAAAAGGAAAGAAAAAGAAAGAAAAATGTGCTGAAGGTCAACCAAGTGAGTAGTGAGGTAACTATGGATGCTTTTATAGACACTGTGAGACTATAGCTCTGCTATTGTTTGTACTGTAATTGCTGCTGGCTTGATGAATGGTTCTAGATGTTTGATCCTTTCTGTTGTCCTGCTAAAAATTCTAGTATTTGAAGGCGTGCCACAAAATCAAATGTTTGAAAATGACTGGAGACTTAAGCCCAGATTCCTTACCACACCGACAAGGTCCTTCTCATTTTGACCCCAGTCTTGCTTTCCAGCCTCAACTTCTAATACTTGCCCCTGAGTCACAAGGGGCCACGTGCTGCTCTTTGACTAAATCAGCTTTTCCATATCTCTGAGACTTTGTACGCAGAAGAAACATTATGTTCTTGTTTTTTCTGCACTTAGTTATCAAGACCCAGTTACAATATTATCTTTACCCTAGTGTGTTCCCTAACTCGCCCAGTGAGAAGTAATTGTTCCCATAGTCCTTTGCACATATCTTCTTCATCGCATGTACCCTCATATTTTAGAATTATTTCTTTACGCCTAGCTCCAAAGCATCAGGTATGGGGTGTCTGAGTTCCCAAGGACAAAGGCTTTGCTTCATTCATCTTTGAATTCCCAATGCTTGAGATATTATATCCTCAATAAATGTTTGTACAATTGTCTGGTTTGCCCAAAATTCAAGCCCCTGTGACTTATTGCTAATTAATCTTTCAAAAATTGTCTCCCACAACTCTGCTGTATGTACTTTATACTCAAACCAGGCTAGACTACTTTCTGTTCGTGAAATAGGACTTACCCTTTCGCACCTCTACAAATGTGTTTATGTGATTCAAGAGATTCTTATGTTTGGAAAACTCACCCTCTCGCCATGATAGCCACCTACAAAACTTCTATTTATCCTTATGACCAAGCTCACATCCACGTTCTCCCAAGAAGTCCTCTCTTATACCCAAATGAAGCATTTTCTCTGAGCTTTTTAATGCTTGGTTATACAGTTCGCCTGACCCTAAGCACAAACTGCTGTGGATTGTAGTCACTTGAGTATATTTTATCTCCCTCACTAGGTTACAAAAATCTCCTTGATGCAAGAAATACACCTTATTAGTTTTTGTTTTCTCATTAGTACCTATGCAATATCTTGCACGTAAAGGTAGTTTTTCAAGTGAGTGAAATGATGGATACATTCCCACCAACAGTGCACAAGAGTGCATCACACTCTTCACTCTATTCTACCTACATGTGCTATCATACAATTACGGTCTATGTAAAGGAGCCATTTCAAATTTCCTTGGTACATTATACAATTGTTACCTGTGTAGCAAATTCTTTTTTTTTTTAATTTTTTTTTAACGTTTTTATTTATTTTTGGGACAGAGAGAGACAGAGCATGAACGGGGGAGGGGCAGAGAGAGAGGGAGACACAGAATCGGAAACAGGCTCCAGGCTCCGAGCCATCAGCCCAGAGCCCGAAGCGGGGCTCGAACTCACGGACCGCGAGGTTGCAACCTGGCCGAAGTCGGACGCTTAACCGACTGCGCCACCCAGGCGCCCCTGTGTAGCAAATTCTTGTATCATGCTTGCCAGACTACTGCATGCTGGTTTCCTTACTGAGATAATTTATTTTTATTTGCTTTAATATTTATTTATTTTTGAGAGAGAGAGAGCGCGCGCGCGCGCGCGCACAAGTGGGGGATGGGCAAAGAGAGAGGGAGACAGAATCCAAAGCAGGCTCCAGGCTCTGAGTCATCAGTACAGAGCCTGATGTGGGGCTGGAACTCACAAACGGTGAGATCATGACCTAAGCCAAAGTCAGACACTCAACTGACTGAGCCACCCAGGTGCCCCAGAGATAAATTTTAAAACTCTACTCAGGATGGTTAGTTATTAACTAACCTTATTGTAGTAGTCATTTTGTAATACACATGTGTATGAAATCATCACATTTTACATCTTACATATATTAGATGCCACTGATATCTCAAAGCTTGAGGGGAAAAAAAAACCTTACATAGATGTTTTCCTCTTACTCTGGAATCTGAAAATTCTAATTTCTAACACAGAATAAGTCGTCCTAATAAAAGTGAATTCCAATTCTTCTCCTGCAGGCAAAGGTAGTCTCTATCTCCTCTTTGTTTCAATTCACACATCTATAATAGCAATTATTTCTACTGCTTTGTACTTTGTTTTCACCTTTATCTCCCCTGCTAGATTTTGAGTTTCTCAAGGCTGATAACCATGTATTCTCTATCTCCATCACTCTATGGATCAACCTATCATAATTAGTTTACATATATAAACATGTTTTATTTACTTTTTTGTATTTATTCAGTTGAACAACATGGGGGTTAGGGACACCAACGCTCACATAATCGAAAATCTGCATGTAACTTTTGACTCCCCAAAAACTTACTACTAATAGTCCACTATTGACCAAAAGCTTTACCAATAACCTAGTCAATTAACACATACTTCGTATATTACATGTATTATATACTGTATCCTTACAATGAAGTGAGCTAGAGAAAAGAAAATGTTAAGAAATTATAAGAGAAAATACATTTACAGTACTGCATATATGTTTGTTGAAAAAATCCACACAGAAGTGGACCCCCACAGTTCAAACCCATGTTGTTCAAGAATGAATTATATATAAATATTGTTTAAATATTTTTAATATTTATATACAAATGTAAGAAGTACCTATAAATTATATCACTATTATGCCTGGCAATATTCTCCATTCAATAAATGCGTGCACCTTACTTATTTTGTAACTGGAAGTTTTGTACTTCCTAATCACCTTCACCTATTTTGCCCATCCCCATCCCCCCCCCCCTTTCTGGCAACCACCAGTCTGTTCTCTGTATCTGAATAGGAGTCTTTCTGGTTTTGTTTGTTCATTTGTTTTTTTATATTCCATGTATAAGTAAATCATATGACATTTGTCTTGCTCTGACTGATTTCACCAAGCTTAATATCCTCTAGGTCCATTCATGTTATCACAAATGGCAAACTTTTGTTCCTTTTTATGGCCGAGTTGTACTTCATTGTGTATATATACCACATCTTTATCAATTCATCCTTTTTTTTTTTTTAATGTATGTTTATTTTTGGGAGAGCGCGTGCACACAGGGAAGCGGCAGGAGGGAGGGAGCAGAGAATCCACAATGAGAACAGAGAGCCCCATGTGGGGCTCAAACTCACGAACTGTGAGATCATGACCTGAGCTGAAGTTGGCCACTTAACAGACTGAGCCACCCAGGTGCCCCTATCAGTTCATCCTATAAGTTACTTCCCATACCTTAGCTGTTGTAAATAATGCTTCAGTGAACAAAGGGGAACATATATCCTTTCAAATTACTGTTTTCCTTTTCTTTGGATAAATACCCAGAAGTGAAATCGCTGGATCATATTTCTATTTTTAATTTCTCGAGGAACCCCATAGTGTTTTCCATAGTGGCTGCGCTAATTTACATTCCCACCAACAGTGCACAAGAGTTCTTTTTTCTGTATCTTCACCAACACTTCTTATTTCTTGTTATTTTTTTATTCTAGCCATTCTGACAAGAGTAAGATGATATCTCATTGTGGTTTTGATTCGCAGCTCCCTGATGATTAGTCATGTTGAGCATCTTCTTATGTGTCTGTTGGTCATCTGGATGTCTTTTTCAGAAAAGTGTTTATTCAGGTCCTTTGACCAATTTTAATCAGATTATTTGCTTTTTTGGTGTTGACTTATATGAGTTGTATGGAAATTAACCCCTTATCAAATATATCACTTGCAAATACCTTCTCCCATTCAGTAGGTTGTCTTTTCGTTTTGTTGATGGTTTTCTTTGCTGTGCAAAAGAATTTAGTTTGATGTAATTCCAATACTTTATTTTTGCTTTCATTTCCCTTGCCTCAGGAGACACATTCAGAAAAAGGTTGCTAAGGCCAGTGTGTAAGAAATTACTGCCTGTGTTTTCTTTTAGGACTTTTTATGGTTTCAGGTCTCACTTTTAGGTATTTAATCCACTTTGAGTTTTTTTTTCTGTATGGAGTAAGTGGTTCAGTGTAATTCTTTTACATGTAGCCATCCAGTTTTCTCAACATCATTTATTGAAGAGACTGTCTTTTCTCCATTTCTCAATTTTAATTGACCATATAGGTGTGGGTCTATTTCTGGGCTCTATTCTGTTGATCTATATGTCTATTTTTGTGCCAGTACCATACTGCTTTGATTACTATAACTTTGTAGTATAGTTTTAAATCCAGGATTATAATGCCTCCAGGTTTGTTTTTCTTTCTCAAGATTGCTTTCGCTATTGGAGGTCTTTTTGGTTGCCTACAAATTTTAGAATTTCTTGTTCAATTTCTGTGAAAAATACTACTGGTATTTTGATAGTGATTGCACTAAATCTATCAATTTTGGGGGATAGTATGAACATTCAGCATATTCTTCCAGTCCATAAGCATGGTGTATCTTTTGGGTCATCTTCAATTTCTTTCATCAATGTCTTATAATTTTCAGAGTATAGCTCTTTTACTCCCTTGGTTTAATTTATTCCTAGGTATTTTATTCTTTTTGATATAATTGTAAACGGGATTATTTTCTTAATTTCTCCTTCTGCTTCTGTGCTATTACTATATAGAAACATAACAGACTTCTATATATTAATTTTATATCATGCAACTTTACTGAATTCATTTATTCTGTCAATGTTTTGGTGGAGTTTTTAGTGTTTTTTTTAATACGTAAGATCATGTCCTCTGCAAATAGTGACAGTTTTATTTCTTTCTTATCAGTTTGGATTCCTTTTATTTCCTGTCTGATTGCTGTGGCTAGGATTTATGGTTTTATGCTGAATAAAGGTGTCAAGAGTGGGCACCTTTGTCTTGTTCCTGATCTTAATCCTGATCTTAAAGGAAAAGCTCTCCATTTTTTACAATTGAGTATCAGGTTAGCTGTGGGTTTGTCATGTATGGCCTTTATTATGTTGAGGTATGTTCCCTCTAAACCAACTTTGTTGAGAGTTTTTTATTATAAGTGGATGTTGAATTTTGTCACATGCTTTTTCTGCATCTATTGAGATGATCAATATGATCAATGTGAGGATAATCAAGATGATCAATAGGATTTTTATCTTTCATTTTGTTAATATGATATGTGATGTTGATTTTGCATATATTGAAGCATCCATGTATCCCTGGAATAAATTCCACTTGATTGAGATGAATGACCCTTTTAATGTATTGTTGAGTTCAGTTTGATAATACTTTGTTGAGGATTTTTGCATCTATGTTCATCAAGGATATTGGCTTGTATTTATTTATGTATGTATGTAGTATGTATGTATGTAGTATCTTGGTCTAGCTTTAGTATCAAGGTAACACTGGCTTCACAGAATGAAATTTGAAAATTCTTCTTCCTCTATTTTTTTTTTTTGAAAAAGTTTGAGAAGAATACACATTAACTCTTTTAAAAATGTTTGGTAGAATTCACCTGTGAAATCATCTTGGACTTTGGTTTATGGGGGGTTGTTGTTGTTGTTGTTAATTACCAATTCAATTTTGTTACTAGTAATCAGCCTGTTCCAATTTTCTATTTCTTCATGATTCAGTCTTAGGAAATTGTATTTCTATGAATGTATCTATTTCTTCTGGGTTGTCCAATTTTGTTAACATACCATTTTTCAGAGTAGTCTCTTTATAATCCTTTGTATTTCTGTGTTGTCAGTTTTACTTCTTTTTCATTTTGGATTGTATTTGAGTCCTCTCTCCTTTTTTCTTAATGAGTCTGACAAAAGGTTTATCAGCGTTATATTTTCAAAGAACCAGCTCTTTATTTCCTCGGCTTTTTTTCTTTTCTCCTTTTTTTTTACTTTATTTCATTTATTTCCATCTTTATTATTTTCTTCCTTCTAACCTTTGGATTTAGTTGTCTTTCATCAGTTCTTTCAGGTATAGAGTTAGACTTTGACTTTTTTTGTTTCTTGATCTAGGCCTGTACCACTATAAATTTCCCTCTTATGAATGCTTGTGTTGTGCTTCAAAAATTTTGGACTGTTGTGTCTTCATTTTTATTAGTCTCCATGTATTTTTTTTCTATTTCCTCTGATTTCTTCATTGATACATTGGTTTTTTAGTAGCATGTTGTAGCCTCCAAGTGTTTGTATCTTTTACCAGTGTTTTCTTATAATTGGTAATTAGTTTCATATACTGTTTTGGTTGGAAAAGATGCTTGACATGATTTCAGTCTTAAATTTTTTGAGACTGGTTTGGAGTCTAACATGTGAGCTGTCTGAATAATGTTACATGTGCACTTAAAGTATGTGTGTTCTACAGTTCTTAAAGTATGTGTGTTTTGTATGTACATGTAAATTGACCTAGTCCAATGTGTCATTCAAACCACTGTTTCCTTATTTTTTTTGGGGGGGGGGGTCTGGATAATCTATCCATGTATGTAAGTGAGGTGTTAAAGTCCCTTTCTTACTACTGTCAATTTCTCCCTTTATGTCTGTTTAATATTTGCTTTATATATTTAAGCGCTTCTAAATGTGAGGTGCATAAATATTTACAATTGTTATCTCCTTTTGTTGGCTTGAGCCCTTTATCATTATATAATGCCCTTCTTTGTTTCTTGTTATAGTGTTTGATTTAATATCCATTTTGTCTGATACAAGTATTGATACCCCAGATTTTTTTGTTTCCATTTTCATGGAATATCTTCCTCCATTCCTTCACTTTCAATCTATCTGTTTTGAGGTCTAAAGTGAGTCTCTTGTGGGCAGCATATAGATGTGTCTTTTTTTTTTTTTAATTTTTTTTAACGTTTATTTATTTTTGAGACAGAGACGGAGCATGAACGGGGGAGGGTCAGAGAGAGAGGGAGACACAGAATCTGAAACAGGCTCCAGGCTCTGAGCGGTCAGCACAGAGCCCGACACGGGGCTCGAACTCACGGACCGCGAGATCACGACCTGAGCCAAAGTCGGATGCTTAACCGACTGAGCCACCCAGGCGCCCCTAAATGTGTCTATTTTTTAAAATCCATTCAGTCACCCTATGTCTTTTGATTGAAGCATTTAGATCATTTACATTTAAAATAATTATGGATGGGGCACCTGGGTAGCTCTGTCCATTAAATGGCTGACTCTTGATTTGGGTTCAGGTCATTAACACATGGTTCCGGAGTTCAAGCCTCACATCAGGCTCTGGGCTCACAGGGTGGAACCTACTTAGGATCCTCTCTTTCCCTCTCTCTCTGCCCCTCCCCAACTCGTGTGCTTGCATGCTTGCTCACTCACGCTCGCTTGCTCGCTCAAAAATATTTTTTAAAATTTTTAATAATTATGGATAGACATGTAGTTATCGGCATGTTGTTGCTGAGTTTCTATGTGGTTCTTCTATGTTCCTTCTTTTCTTTGTGGTTGAGGTCTTTAGTGTTCAGATTCCTTTCTCTTAATTTTTTGTATGACTATTATAGGCTTTTTGATGTGTGCTTACCATGAGGATCATATATAACATCCTAAGTATAGAGCAGTCTATATTAAGTTGATGGTCACTAAATTCAAACACATTATAAAAGCACTGCATTTTTACTCCCCCCAACACATACACACATTATATATATAGTATCTTACTTTGCTTATTTTGTGAATTCCTTAAGTAATTTTTTATCTATTTGATTTTTACTACATTTGTCTTTTAACCTTCATACTAGCTTTAAAAGTTATTGATTCACTCTTTTTGTATATATTTGCTTTCACCAATAAAGTTTTTTCTTTCTTTCTTTCTTTCTTTCTTTCTTTCTTTCTTTGTTTCTTTGTTTCTTTGTTTCTTTGTTTTTAGTTTACTTATTTTGAAAGAGAGAGAGCAGGGGAGGGGCAGAGAGAGAGGGGGGAGAGAGAGAGAATCCCAAGCAGGTTCCATGTTGTCAGTGTGGACCCCGATGCAGGGCTCAATCTCACAAACCATGAACTCATGACCTGAGCCAAAATCAAGAGCTGGGCACAACCAACTGAACCACCCAGGTGACCCCAAAGTTTTCCTTTTCATAATTCTCTTTTTTTTTTTTAAGTTTTATTTATCTTGAGAGAGCATGTGTGCAGGATAGGGGCAGAGAGAGAGGGAGACAGAGAATCTCAAGCAGGCTCTGAGCACTATCAGTGCAGAGCCTGATGTGGACTTGAACTCAAAAACCGTGAGATTATGACCTGAACTGAAATCAAGAGTTAGGCGCTTAACCTACTGAGCCACACAGGCACCCCTTATTTTTTCTTTTCATAATTTTCTTCTAGTTACAGTCTTTTCCTTTTCAAGAAGTTCCTTTAATACTGCTTGTAAAACCTTTCAGTGGTAATGAACTTTAACTTTTGTTTGTGTGGGAAACTATCTCTCCTTTTAATTCTAAATGATAACTTTGCCATGTGAAGAGTATTTTGGGGTATAGATTTTTTTTTTTACTTTCAGCATTTTGAATATATCATTTCACTTCTTTCTTACCACAGTATCTGCTAAAAAAAAAATTAGCTCATCACCTGATGGGGCTTTCCTCTTGTACAGAACTTACTGCTTTTCTCTTACTACTCTATATCTTAAAACTTTGGCATTTTAATTATTACGTGTCTTTGTTTGGGCCTCATTGTGTTCATCTTGTTTGGTGCTGTCTGTGTTTGTTTCGTGAACTTGGATGTCTGCTTTTCTCCCCCCAGGTTAGGGAAGTTTACAGCTGCTATTTAAATTTCTCTCCCTTTCTCTCTTCTTCTAAGGCCCCTTTAATGAAAGTGTTAATATGCTTGATGTTGTCTCAGAGGTCCCTTAACCTATCCTCTTTTTTTCTTTAATGCTTTTTTCCTTTTTCCTGTTCAACTTGGGTGCTTTCCATTACCCTGTCTTAGAAACCACTGATCTGTTCTTTTGCATCCTCTAATGTGCTGCTGATTCCCTCTAGTATTTTTCAACTCTGATTGGTTTGTGTGTGTATACATATATTGTTTGTATATATTTTTCTGTCTCTTGAAGTTCTCCCTGAGTTCATCTACTCTTCTTTTGAGTCTGGTGAGTGTCTTCATGACCATTAGATTTAACTTCTGTAGATTGCTTAATTCCATTTTGTTTAGTTTTTTTTCTAAAGTTTGGTCTTTTACTTTCATTGGCCCATATTCCTCTATCTCCTCATTTTGTGTGACTTTCTGTATTTTTCTATGAATTAGGCAAAACAGCTATCTCTCCCAGTCTTGAAGGAATAAACTTGTATAGGAACATATACAAGTGTAAACTGTAAACTGGATACGCTTGTGCAGTTTTGACTAGCTGACTGACGCTGTAGTGGGTATAACCTGGGGATACTGGGACACACTTGGACTGCCTGGCTGGCATGGCTGGAGCTATAGTGAGTTCAGCCTGGGGGATATTCTAGCGTGGATTTCGCTGGGGCCACCTCAGTCAAATGACTGGAATTCAGGTGGTCATGAGCGGGTGGGCTGTTTGGGGGAGGGGGACTGTGGGCTAGGGGCCCAAGGTTCCCTGAGGCTGTAGGCTGGCTATAGCACCCAGACCTGCTCTTGTCTGTGCTATCAAGGTGGGGGGAGAACATACACAATGGCGTTTGCCAGCATCTCTGACCATTTGGTAGGTATTCTAGGGTGACTTCACTTATAGTCGAGTTGTCCTTTAAACTGTGTCTTCTTAGGAATAAACATTTTAAATGGCCAATGCTTTCCTTTTTATTTTAATTCCATTGGAGTTACCATTCAGTGCTATATTAGTTTCAAGTATATAATATAGTGATCCAGCAATTCCATGTATTAAATGGCCAGTGCTATTTATCACTAACAAATTGTTTTTAGATCTACTAGGGGAAGAAAAAAAATTAAAGCAAAGATACTAAGACCCATTGCTCTGAAAGCAGTAATTAGAGATGAATATGCAGTACCTGTGAATGAATAGTAGTAAGTCAACAGTCAAATATGATTCAGTTTTCACAGAACTTTATAGTTTAATATTATTGGTCCATAGTTTGATATTATTTACCCATGGGTAATATTCCCCTTCCATTACAGTTTAAAACTGTGTTTCTCAAACTGGAGTAATGAACAGACCTCTTTAAAAATAAAACTCTTCCATGTGTGGAATTCCTGAATCACTATATTGTACACCTGAGAGTAACACTGCATGTTAACTAACTGGAATTAAAATTAAAACTTTAATAAATAGGGGTGCCTTGGTGGCTCAGTTGGTTGAGCATCTGATTCAGCTCAGGTCATGATCACATGGTTTGTGAGTTCAAGCCCTGCATCAGGCTGGCTTCTGTCAGCACAGAGCCTGCTTCAAATCCTCTGTCCCCTCTTTCTTTGTCCCTCTCCCTCTCACACTCTCTCTCTCTCAAAAATAAACATTAAAAAAACTTTAATAAATAAATGAAATAAGCGGTTTTATTTTAATTTCTTAAATTTCAGACTCACAGATTTGCCCTAATTTATGTTTATTATGTTACTATTTAAACATGTATGAAATTAAAACAAGTTACAAACATCTTATGCTTATGGCCTTCATATATTTTTTTGGCCTTCATGTAATTTTAAGCCCACAATAAATTTAGAAATTCAAATAAAACCAGAAAAATGAATAAAACCCAAATTAAAAACAATGTGATTGGGGCGCCTGGGTGGCGCAGTCGGTTAAGTGTCCGACTTCAGCCAGGTCACGATCTCGCGGTCCGTGAGTTCGAGCCCCGCGTCAGGCTCTGGGCTGATGGCTCAGAGCCTGGAGCCTGTTTCCGATTCTGTGTCTCCCTCTCTCTCTGCCCCTCCCCCGTTCATGCTCTGTCTCTCTCTGTCCCAAAAATAAATAAACGTTGAAAAAAAAAATTTTAAAAAACAATGTGATCAATTTCCCTTTTGCTGAAACCAAATTGCCATTTGCAATGAGATAGTGGTACCCATGTCTAACATGGGATCTCTTGGGTTCCTGTGCCCCTACTAAATACATAGGTTTTTCCCTCAAATCACTTTGTTCTGTCACTACTTTTCTCTGGTCAGATGCCATTCTTCTTAGAAGCACAGAATGACTCAGTGGACTTTACTTGGCACAAATACATTATTTTACTACTTTTATCATTAGCCCATGAGAATCAGAACAACTTGGTGATATTTTACACCTACCTAATAGTAAATTTTGCCATGGGATTATTAGACAATACTATTATAGTCATCCTAGTGATTCATAATATGCTTATGTTAACATTTTAGAAGATTATCATCAAGTAGAAACCATCAAATTAGACCCAAGGACCTACCTTTCTCAAGAATATGGGGTTCAACCTCTTTCACTGTTGGTGGAAATGCAAACTGGTGCAGCCGCTCTGGAAAACAGTGTGGAGGTTCCTCAAAAAATTAAAAATAGACCTACCCTATGACCCAGCAGTAGCACTGCTAGGAATTTACCCAAGGGATACAGGAGTACTGATGCATAGGGGCACTTGTACCCCAATGTTTATAGCAGCACTCTCAACAATAGCCAAATTATGGAAAGAGCCTAAATGTCCATCAACTGATGAATGGATAAAGAAATTGTGGTTTACACAATGGAGTACTACGTGGCAATGAGAAAGAATGAAATATGGCCCTTTGTAGCAACGTGGCTGTAACTGGAGGAGTGTTATGCTAGGTGAAATAAGCTGTACAGAGAAAGACAGATACCATATGTTTTCACTCTTATGTGGATCCTGAGAAACTTAACAGGAACCCATGGGGGAGGGGAAGAAAAAAAAAAGAGGTTAGAGTGAGAGAGAGCCAAAGCATAAGAGACTATTAAAAACTGACAACAAACTGAGGGCTGATGGGGGTGTGGGAGGGAGGGGAGGGTGGGTGATGGGTATTAAGGAGGGCACCTGTTGGGATGAGCACTGGGTGTTGTATGGAAACCAATTTGACAATAAATTTCATATATTAAAAAAAAAAATATGGGGTTCAAAATCCAGTGTAACAAATGCTATTCCAAGAAATCTCCCCCATTGTGAGTTTCTCTTGGAATCCCATTCACAATCATACAAGGGACCTCAAAGGTTCTGTGTAAGTTAGCATGTTCAAAAGCAGTGATAAATGTGTAGCATCCTTAATATGAGAATATTTCTTCCATTTACTATAGTTTCTCCCTCTCCTCTCTTCCTCTTCTGCCTAACTCATCCTTCCTTCTTTATTAACCCACTTGATGATACTCTACTCTCTTTCACCTTTCCTATTCTATTTTACCCATTTCTTCCTTCTCACTCTCCTTTAACTGGACATTACATGAAACTGAAGTGTACTTCCAAGTTATTTTAGATGTTCCCTTTACCAATGGTCTTGTAAGGATTAGTAGCCACAAAGGGGGGGGGGGATGTTTTTTCATCCCTGACGGCATGGTGAGATGCAACATGCATAGCATCTCCCATGAAGATTGGGTGACTTGAGCTCTGTCCCCAGTTTCCCAATTTCAGCAAATGCCTCTCTGAGAAGACTGGTTTGTTTTAATTGTACACAAAATAAGAACAGATCCTGTTTCTTTCCTTTATATGCAGCAAAGTTTAGAGGAAATGACTGACATCTGCATTTACACGGTGCTGAACATTCTTATCAAAGACTAAATATTTCCACTTAAGCTTGCCTCTTTGACGCTAGCAACTCTTTCTGAACTTCCACAGGTCATCAAGGCTTGATGGCAGACACAACAAAACTCTCGTAGAGAAAGGTCTGTATGTTTCCAGAAATATCCTTCCTTTCTCTACAAATCACAAAGAAATGGGAGGAGAGGCCAAGGTATCCTGGGCTCCAGATAACATTTCTCCCTTCAGAGAAATAAATGCTTATCTGTTTGAGCTGACCAGTGGGCAGCATGCTAAAACTAAGTGTGTATACAACAAAATGGAGTTGATTATCCTATGACTCAAATAGGGTATCTAGAGGCAATTTCTAAAATATTTTGATTAGTAATCATTTCTGGGAATGAAAACAGTCTTCTAAGCAGTTTCTTTGAATGATGATGCTGGTAGCGGGTGTGTGTGTGTGTGTGTGTGTGTGTGTGTGTGTGTGTGTGTTAAGACTTAGATCCAATACCACCACTTTGAAAAGCTTTCCTTGATCTTTCTTGTAAAAATTCATGGTTCTTTTTATTTCCATAAATGTACCTCTATTGATTATCTGTCATTCTGATTCATATTGTGATTAGTTCCTTAAAAATTATTTTATTGCAAGCCTCTTGAAAGCAGCAGTTAACTTTTTTTATTTAAATGTTTTCAATGTTTTTATTTATTTTTTTTTTGAGAGAGAGAGAGTGAGCATGAATGAGGGAGGGGAAGAGAGAGAGGGAGACAATGAATCCAAAGCAGGTTCCAGGCTCTGAGCTGTCAGCACAGAGCCTGACATGGGGCTCAAACCCACAAACTGTGAGATCATGACCTGAGCCTAAGTCAGACACTCAACCGACTGAGCCACCCAGGTGCCTCAGGCACTTTAATCATATTCTTCAAGTTCTATGCAGGTGCTTACAAATAGAAGGTCTTCAATGCTGATTGGACTAAAAACCTATTAAGTTGTTACTTTAGTCATTAACAATTACAAGGCTAGTCGAAAGAGGTGAAAATCTATACACTGAAAACTGTAGAAAGCTCATGAAAGAAATTGAAGAAGACACAAAAAAAATGGAAAAATATTCCATGCTCATGGATTGGAAGAACAAATATTGTTAAAATGTCTATACTACCCAAAGCATCTACACATTCAGTGCAATCCTTATCTAACATTCTTCACAGAGCTAGAACAAACAATCCTAAAATTTGTATGGAACCACAAAAGACCCCAAATAGCCAAAGCAATCCTGAAACAGATAACCAAAGCTGGAGGCATCACAATAGCGGGCTTCAAGATGTATTACAAAGCTGTAATCATCAAGACAGTATGGTACTGGCACAAAAACAGACACTCAGATCAATGGAACAGAATTGAGTTGCATGAAATGGACCCATAAACATATGGCCAACAAATCTTTAACAAAGCAGGAAAGAATATCCAATAGAATAAAGACAGTCTCTTCAGCAAATGGTGTTGGGGAAAACTGGACAGTGAAGAATGAACAGAAGAATGCAGAAGAATGAACCTGGACCAATTTCTTACACCATACACAAAAATAAACTCAAAGTGGATGAAAGACCTAAATGTAAGACAGGAAGCCATCAAAATCCTCGAGGAGAAAGCAGGCAAAAACCTCTTTCACCTCAGCCACAGAAACTTCCTACTCAACATGTCTTTAGAGGCAAGGGAAACAAAAGCAAAAATGAACTATTGGGACCTCATCAAGGTAAAAACCTGCACTGCAAAGGAAACAATCAGCAAAACTAAAAGGCAACCGACAGAATGAGAGAAGATATTTCCAAATGACATATCAGATAAAGAGTTAGTATCCAAAATCTATAAAGAACTTACCAAACTCAACACCCAAAAAACAAATAATCCAGTGAAGACATGGGCAAAAGACATGAATAGACACTTCTCCAAAGAAGACATCCAGATGGCCAACCGACACCTGAAAAAATGCTCAACATAACTCATCATCTGGGAAACACTAATCAAAACCACAATGAGATACCACCTTACCCCTGTCAGCATGGCTAACATTAGCAACTCAGGCAACAGCAGATGCTGGCAAGGATGCAGAGAAAGAGGAACCCTTTTACACTGCTGGTAGGAATGTAAACTGGTGCAGCCACACTGGAAAACGTGTGGAAATTTTTCAAAATACTAAAAATAGAACTACCCTATGACACAGCAATTGCACTACCAAGTATTTATCCAAAGGATATAGGTGTACTGTTTCAAAGGGTTACACACACCACAATGTTTATAGGAGTGCTAGTGACAATAGCCAAAGTACTGAAAGAGCCCAAATGTCCATCGACAGATGAATGGACAAAGAAGATGGGGTATATAAGAGAGTATTACTAAGCAGTCAAAAAGAATGAAATCTTGCCATTTGCAACCAGTGTGTATGGAACTAGTGTATTATGCTAAGCAAAATTAGAGAAAGACCAATAACCTATGACTTCACTCAATGTAGAATTTAAGACACAAAACAAATGAACATAAGGGAAGGGAAGCAAAAATAATATAAAAACTGGGAAGGGGACAAAACAGAAGAGACTCTTAAATATAGAGAACAAACAGAGGATTGCTAGAGGGGTTGTGGGTGGGGGGATGGGCTAAATAGGCAAGGGGCATTAAGGAGGACACTTGTTGGGATGAGCACCAGGTATTATATGTAGGGAATGAATCACTGGATTGTACTCCTGAAATCATTATTGCACTATATGCTAACTAACTCAGATGTAAACTTAAAAAAATAATAAAAATGAATAATTAACAATTACAAGGTTAATAAGTTTGTCACCTGGTCTTGAAAACTATGGCTGCTGAGAAGTTAGGCTTCATGAGATAATAAATGTTGTGTATTATTTTTATTTTGCATATCTACCACCTAAAGTTTAAGGACATCTTTGGAAACATTGTGTCCATAGTATATGTGAAATGGCTTTGGACCCCATAAAACTTCATAAAAATGCTAGAGGTGACTTAGATTCTGATATAAACCAAGGGTATAGCATTTCAGTGGCTAGGTAGCCCAGTGATCTATGTTTTATTAAATGAGGTGGTCTAAAAGTAGTATAGTAAACCTCATGGCTATGATTCATTCATACTCCACTAAAATTTGAATTCATCACTATGATCACATGAACTGAAATGTATCTTTGCTCTACCAATAGCACATGGTTTTGTTAAAGACATTTTTTTTCAGAGTTTGATAGCCTGCATAAACAAATTATAATAAAAGTAATAGCTGTGTTATAAAACATTTTCAGAGACTGCTACCAAGGACCCCTATGTGACAACACTTTGGCCTAATGGAAGGGTGTCTCCATGGCTACTGAATCAGAAAGCATTAAAGCTGCCTAGCTATTAAAATAGCTATTTGCTATTTATTTCCTTATTTCCTTTTAGCACAATTAATAAGGTGTCTATCTTGTACACAGTTTATCTTAAATTATTACAGACGCAGATCATTGGAGAATCTGGGCAATCCAAATTATTTTATACAACGCGATAGAAAATCATTTCAAAAAGACAGGAATGAACAAGAAAAATAACCTTCAGTTTTTACAAGCATATAAGTCAAAAACCTGATTACATTTGTAACAATCTACTATTATAAAACATGACATGAAAATTAAAATTCAGAGGAATCCTTTGGAATTAAACAAGGGGGTTCAGAAAGACCAAGATTGCAGGAACTCACCCCCACACTGCTACAATCAGAAAATCAGAAATACTGGCCCATTGACATTTGGGTGTGCTACTGTTACTGAACAGCTAATATTTGAAGGACCTAAAACATCATCCAACAGTGTCAACCTTCAACAAAAAGAAGTCTAGAATTGTGCAATACTTCCAGAGCAAAAGTAGAGGAAAAACTTATAAAAGTTATCAGGAGCTCAAATATATTCCACTGAGTCGGAGTTACCCATTCTTCAAATTGTTTTTATTGGAAATTTTAAGTGGAACAATGATAGAAACGTTTTCCAACCCTAATTTAAAAAATAAAGCAAGGCAACACAGAGCACTCCCTAAAACTGGCATTCGAGTGAGGAAAAATCTTCACTTGGGTTTGAGAAAATGTATGACCAAAGACAATGACACATGCAGAGAAAAGAGAACTACGATGAATTTTAATTTTAAGGAACAATATCTGTGATCACACTTTGTCTTTCATTATAAATTTTACAGAATAACATTTGAAATGTGCTGCAAAGTATTCATGTTTTGAAGTAAGCTATAAATATAATTCTCGGTAAATGAAAATGCCACAGTACTGTATTTAAATGTTTTCTCTGTCAGGCCATATTCTAATCTTCTGTCTCATGAGCTTATTTTTATCTGCCTTTTTTCATTACTCCAGTAGAAAAACTAGAAAATATAGGTAAGCAAAAATGAAAAAAAAAATTCTATATTGTCACCACCCAGAGATAAATAATATAAACATTTTTGGTTTCCAGACTTATGAAAGCTCTATTCACTATACTGTAACCTAATTGTTTCCCCCAGTTACTAAAATGTGGACATCTTTCCTTGTCAACAATAGACATGTCATCATTTTGAGGGCTTCACAATATTCCATATCATAATTTATTTAACCAACCCTGCATCACTATGATGCAGGCTGGCTGGGTCCAAGGATCCGGAAGGGATTCTTGCAGGACCCAGCAAGAGGGCCCTTGGCTTTGTACAGGATAGAAATCAAACCTGAGTCGAGAGGCAGTGAGAGCAGAAGGTATTGAAGACCTAGAGAGAATGCAGATACAGAGTGTCTGGGAGACTCAGAAAGGAAAGAAGGGTGAGCTTCATCTTTGCTTGGGACCTGGGGTTTGTACTGAGGATTGTGGTCCAGTGTGTGTGTCTGCTCAGGCATCCAGGAGCAAAGATGAGTGTTGAGGTGTCTTCCGTAGGTCACACATGTCTTGGAGCCAGGGGTCTTGGTGAGTCAGTGGTTTTGGGCAATCTTCATGATAACTCTGCCTGGTCACTCCTTAGGTGTTCTCTATTGTGCTGGAAGACTGTAAAGAAATCATTAATGCCTTGAGTTTTACAAAGAGGACATACATAATCTGTTCTATTAGGGCTGTGTAAGGTGGGGGATAACAGAGGCGGCAAAAAGGCAGTCTTTCATGAGGTCCTTTCAGTTTCCCGGTCTCAAACAGATGTTTGGGTTGTTTATTATAAAAAGGTGATAAACAATCTATTTTCTATCCTGTACCTGGAATGACGTTTTACAATGTAAATGAGATAAGTTACTCCCCCTACTGATAACTTCATTTTACTCTTGGGAGAAAAGACCTTAACTCCTCCTCCCCTGGCCTACAGAACCCTACCTCAGCAGGGTCCTGGCTCCACACCAAGAACCTCCTATCTCTCTTCCTCTCATCTGTTCTAGCCTTGCATAATTGTCTCTCTGGTCAGACAAGCCAACAATGGGTTTCTGCCTCAGGAACTCTGAACATAGCTTACCTTTAGCTAGACACTCTTTAGCAAGCTCCTCACTATCTGGGCCTCTGCACCTGGTAAGGCTTTCTGTTACCATCTGCCCACTCTACCAACTGCCAGATTCAGTTACTGCCCTTCATACTGTCCAAAAGCATCCTTCATTCTTTTTGTTGTTGTTGTTGCTGTATATTTTGTCATCCCCTCGAAGCTGTAGATAAGCACAGTACTAGGCACATGCCAGACCCTTAGTGTTTGTTAAATTGATTTGTGAATTCAGGACAGAAACTTAACAAATGTTGTCCTTCCTACCTTAGTTGTGTCTTCAGAGGCAGCATTTGCAGGGAAAAGAACATTGGTCTAGGAGTAAGCCAGGCTTTTCTAATCCCGGGGGTATTAAAAGTCATCAGGGGAAAACTTCCTCTAACTCCCACCCCTTTCTGCCACAACCACACCCTCGGAGGTAATACTCAGCAATTCTCCTTTGTGGTATTTACTACAGTTGTTAATTATTCACATCATTGTTCGTCTTATGGAGAAGAAAGGTTGTTTTTTTTTTATATGAAATTTATTGTCAAATTGGTTTCCATACAACACCCAGTGCTCATCCCAACAGGTGCCCTCCTCAATACCCAGCACCCACCCGCCTCTCCCTCCCACCACCCATCAACCCTCAGATTGTTCTCAGCTTTTAAGAAAGGTTTTAAACAAACTCCATGAGGTTCAGGACTATGTCTAACTCCCCGGCTGGGTTCCCAGCTCTGGCAATCATGCCTGGCACACAAAAAAATATTTGTTGACTAAGAGAAACATTAGTCTTCTCTGGGCTGAAAATACTGGAGTTTAATAAAAATTTTAACCCTCTATATTTTATCTTAAGAGCTGGCACTAGAATTCTTAGGAAATATCCGGTAGACCATTTGGAGTAGGTGAACATTGAGGACTGTGAGAAGGTGCTGAGGCAACAAAAGAAAGGACTGACCGGTTCTGCATGACAAAACGAGAGGAATTTGTTTTGGCTCTAAGAGAGAGGAGGAGGCCAGTGATGTTGACATAAAACTGGGGCACCAGGTGAAGGAGGAAGGGTGGAGGAGTGCAAATTCCCTTGGCAAGGTCTCTACTTCTGTCTTTCCATCTTGGTAAAGAGAATGGCCGAGCAAACCACCCTGTGAGTGTGGTGTGTATGTGGAGGAGGCGGGGCAGGGGGGTGAAAACAGGAAAGAACCTGAATGTGACATCTGAGTCCATGTGCTGCTGAACAAAGGCAAAAGCACGTGACACTGAAATAATCCATAAACCGAGGACACAAAAGTGTAGAGCCAGAGGTGCCTTTGAGACTGTAAAGTGCCTGGGAATTGAGAGAAATCAGCCGCAAGCCTTGGGATTGGGGGATTGATTTCATTTTAGCTATACCTCAGGGGATAAGGAGACCACAGGTCACACCTGAATTGAAAAAAGTGACTCCTATTATCGCCTATATCTGGCCTTAGTTGCCACCCATCCTTGCACCAGTTTGGAATTTGGGGGATGAGAAAGGGAGAAAAGTTGGAAAGAGAGACCTTCTCCCTTATCACCACATAAGATTAACTTGGCCAAAATGTCTCTTCCTCCCTGTCTTTTAAGGGATAACTTAGTAATTCAGTGACTTACAGTCTTTGGGCAAAGGGTGCTCTATAAATAAATGGCATCCCCTTTGCAGTTAGAATTAAGGTACTCAAAGTAAACTCCACATGATTTTACTTGATTACTCAAACAGATAATGCCATTTTGAAATGTTTTCAAGAATGAATTGCTATACTGCTTTCAACTCCCTACCTAGAGAATAGTCTGTGAGGACAATCCTATAAAATCTTTGATGATGACTCATGAGTATCCTGCCAGCAGAAAAATATCTGATATCAAGAGTACTATTCTTTACATTTGTGTAATTGTAGAACACTGCAGGAGAAAGGAAACAGTTGCCCATTCAGACACAAATTATTAGAATGTATAAATAAGTTCTTTTCTTTTTCCCAGAACTCAGTAGGCTAAGCTGTGTTGTGTTACAAGTGTGAACATATCCAAGTTTCATTACTGCCAGTGGCTCCTGTTTTCATTGGAACAACTCTGGTTCTTCCCAGGAAGAAAGTTTTAAAACTCCTTGACAAATTCAACTGGCTCCTAAGTCAGCATACACTAATATATTCACTCCACTTCCTCTGTCTTCTGAAGGGAGAAAAGGCAATAGGCAGGGACATCTTTATTGACTCTTCAGTGTCTACTTATTACATTCAAAGTAGTTTTATTGATTATAAACCAGAGGAGAATGACCTACATGTTATTCAGAAAACTGAAACCACGGTCTATAGCTATTCAGAAAACCCTATTCCCAACATGGACATTATCCTACTTTAAAGCAGGAAAGAGTCTATTACATAGAGTTCATATTTGCATATATGTGATTTTGACAAAGATTAGGAAATTATAGGTATTTATGATTATTGATTCTGAATAGAGATTATGGTTATGATAGAATAATGATACTCCCCAGCCCCCCAAAGATATCCATGTCCTAATCCTTAGAACCTGTGAATGTGTTTTACATGGCAAGAGGAGTTACGTTTGCAGGTGCTAATCAGTAAATAGATTATCTGGACCATTCTGGGTTATTCAGGTAGGCCCAGTGTAATCACAAGGGCCCTTAAGAGTAGAAGGAGGAGGCAGGAGAGAGAACGGATGAGCTGTGACTATAAAGGAGCAATGATCAGAGATGAAAAGCTGCTGGCTTTCAAGATGGAGGAAGGGGGCCACAAGCCAAAGAAGGTGGGCTGCTTTGATAAGTTGGACAAGGGAAGGCAATAGGCTGTCCCCTAAAACCTCCAGGAAGAACACAGTCCTGCTGACACCTTAACTTTAGCACATGGAGACTTGGATCAGATTTCTAACCTCCAGAACTATAAAAAAATGGAGTTGTGTGTTTTTTAAGTCTATTTGTTTTAAGAGAGAGAGAATGAGAGCACAAGCATGAGTGGGTGAGGGACAGAGAGAGAGGAAGAGAGAGGATCCCAAGTAGCTCTGCACTGTCAGCGGAGAGCCCAACAAGGCTTAAACTCTCGAAATTGAGATCATGACCTGAGTGGAAACTAAGAGTCAGATGCTCAACTGACTGAGACACCCAGGTACCCTACAAATTGAGTTGTTTTAAGGCACTAAATTTGTAGTAATTAGTTACAGCAGCAATAGGAAATTAACACAGGTGAGTCTGATTATTGTTAAATGGGGGATTTTAAAAGACTGGGAGTTTGGTACTTTCCAAATTCTATATAATATATAATTTAATTAGGAAAAAATATCATGTTTGTTATTTTTTCAAATAATACTAAAATGGTAATGAGGGGGAGCCGGGTGGCTCAGTCAGTTAAGTGACCGACTTCAGCCTCAGGTCATGATCTCACAGTTTGTGAGTTCCAGTCCTGTGTCAGGCTCTGTGCTGACATCCTGGAGCCCACTTCAAATCCTCTGTCTCCCTCTCTCCCCCCCACCTCCCCACCCCAGCTTGTGCTCTCATTCTCTCTCTTAAAATTAAATAAACATTAAAATGGTAATGAGGGAGGTGGTAAATTTGAGCACTTAGGCTGAAAACTGAAAACACCCTAATTGTTCCTGAAAGTTCTTAATACCACTTACTGAGCAAATTGACTTATGAAGACCCACACAACAAAAAGTGGCAGAGTTTATTTTAATCCCGTAACTTACAAACAATTAAAACTCAATATTTATTGACTACCAGGCACCATCTAAATCCATCAGCTGATGCATATCTTTTCCACACAATTCCTTAATGGACAAAGCATAACATTCTCCACAGGACATGTGCAATTACTTTCTGACACATTTCCCTTGTTTGAGTTTTACCTGCGGTGCTTGGTGACTGCGGCAGTCTGAGCTGGTTCAGAGGGAGGTTGTCAGACATAGTGAGGTGGAGTTAATGGTGTTGTAACCCATAGAAGGGGTGGTGGCACTGATAGGAGAGGGGTCTGGGTGGGTAGAAATGATGGACTATTTCACAATGAACTACAACACTCGTGTCCTTGTTTGTTGGAACATGCTGGTTTTCATGTTTTCCTTTGGTGTTTGTGGACCAGAGAAAAGGTGATATGTCTGAAAGGGGATGTGGGGAATTACCTAGCCACCTTTTTTTCCTTCATTTGCGCCAAACTCCATAGCATGTTACACAAAGTCCCCAGTGCTTTGTCTAACCTAAATCCCTGCGTCCTGTTTTCTCTCTCCAGGCAGTTGGCTGGAAGCATACCATCAATCATTCCCCACCTCACTCTTGAGCCTCAAACTGTCAACTTCTATCTCCATGCTGTTCCCTTAGCTAGAATACCCTTCTCTTCATTTTCAGGTTTTTATCCTTCAGAGCTCAACTCAAATGCTAACTGCTTCTTACAACAATAAGGGAAACCACGTGCCAAGGACTTTCATATACATTATTGAATCTGTTCCACTTGAGCCTTGCTTTCTCCTCTTACAGTATGTTTACTTGAACCTGAGTCTGTATGCTACAGGTGCTACTGCATAAAACCTCCCTTCAGTCAGGACCCATGGTTGGTCACCCTTGGCTCCTTGCTCCCTTAGCTCTATGCTTAAATCTCTGTTATTGAGTATTGTATCCTGCTTCACAATTAGTTACTGTTTTCCATGTTTGCATCCTCCCTTCAGACCCCACTGTCAGTTTGTTGAAGCCTGGTACCTGTATTATCCTCCTATGAGATGTATATCCACAACGCGCCTCACGTAGGGCTTTATAAACTGAAACATATACATATATTAAGTTACAGAACAGGAATTTCTTCTTCAGCTGCTTTTCCTGCCCATGAATACTGACAGTCACAAGGTTTCGAAAAGTTTAGAATTTTCTTTATACACTACCACCATTCTTAATGTGGAAAGTTCACAGATGGGTCACAGACTGGAATTGGGAAATGCTACTAAAATTGTTGTTTGCTGCTGCTATTTTTTTTTTAAGGTTTAACTAACAGGACCTGTTGCTTAATGAAGTGGAGTAATGAACCTTGTAGAAATGTCTCTAGGATTTCAAGGTAGATTGGGGGATAATATCACTGGAGAGGCAGTACAGGGAAATAATAATCTTCAACTGAGCAGAGACCACCTCTGCCTCTTCCAACCAAGCTTACTTTTGCCTGCTAAAACATGGGGGGTCGGGAATAGACAGATTCTGGGAGACTGGTTTAACCTGTTGGTTCTAATGCTCAGTCGAATGAGGCAATGGTAGTTCAAGCCAGATTTGAGACTCTTTACAGGAAATTATTGAAGAATTTCAAAGCCAGTTAAAAGATGCATTAATATAAGTGAAAACTAAATAAATTTGTCATGAGTACTTTGGTTGTTTGAAGAATAAGTGGGTCTGATAATTCTTAGAGGACATAAATTGTTGATGACTTCCAGGAATGGCATCTCCCCAAATTATATTGCTAATTTGCCCTAAGTGAGGCAAAACTCTAGAAACTATTACATGTTTACAAAATAAAAATCCTAATGTAAAAAATACAAAGATATCTCTCTTTTGCCAAAATCTGTTTGTTTCCAAAGTTAAGGATTATTTTCTATTCTTTGAAAGAATTGTGTGTGTGTGTGTGTGTGTGTGTGAGTATTTTTTGCAAAACTATATAAATATTTAACTTAGAAAAACAGGAGAATATATTTGCCCAAAATAAAGCTTCTTCATACCCCTTTTCTCTTCCTGAAACACGTTTCCAGAAGCAAAGACTTCTTTTTGTGGAATGTGTTTTTCCATATAGATAAGTTTTTCCAAACAAGATGAAGGAATGAATTAAAAGTGCCATGATGCCTGTCACTGGCTACAGCAGAATGTAGAAAAATAGTCATTCTTCCTGTACCCTTTCTCAATGACCTTCTCCATCAGGAAGGAAAGGTTACCAGCATCCCTAGCATCCCTCCGGTTCTCTGGTGGTAAGAAGGAAGAGGCCCACAGAGGCCTCATGCTGCACATTCTGGGACCAAACACACTTAATCTTCATCTATCGAAGTAGAAAGAAAAGGCAGTTACATATAAATACAATCATTTTTTTTCTTTCCAAGTCTTTCTCTTCGAAACAAATATCCAGTTACAAAAATGTTAGCCAAAGAACACATTTTAGGACACCTTGGAATTTTTTGAGGGAGGAAGATAACAATCCATTTCATAAGCTCTAGATTCCACTCACCCCTTCCAATGGCCAATTTTGTCATGGCCATTTAGCAATTGTGTTATAATTTCAAAGATTAGTGAAGGTTTCTAAGAGCATTGGTGGACCAGGATCCTTCTAGCTTCCATTTTGAGAGAAAACTGAGGGGGCGGGGGGTGGTAGGAGAAGGAGGGGGAAGGAGAGGACCAAGAACAGGAAATTTTCCAGACACATTCTTCAGGTTAATGTTTACTGACATAACTAGGCTCCCAGTCACAGTTAACTAACCAAATCCTAATTATATTTCATGGAGCAAATTTAACCCTCTACAACAATAGTGCTCAAACCTTAGTCCATCAGAATCCTCACAAGGTCTTGTTAAAACACAGATTGCTGGGCCCTATCCTCCGAGCTTTAGATTCTGTTGGTTTGGAGTGAGACCTAAGTGTTTGCCTTTCTAACAAGTTCCCAGATGATGAAGATAATATCCTTGGTCCAGAGAACACACTTTGAGAACCATGGACCTAAAGCAGTTATTCACAGTCCTGACTGTATCAGAAGGCCCTTTGGAAGTTTTATAAAATCCTGATTCCTTGACCACACCCTAGATCCACTGAAACAAAATCTCTGGGGTTGATCTTGTCAAAGATAAATAAATCTGGACACTAGTTAAAGCAGTAAAGATAGATTTTATTCAGTAATAACTACTGAAATAGGAAGAAAGATCCAGCATGAACTGAAATCAACTTTGTCAGAACAAAAGGCAAGAGAGTTTTTAAAAGTTGAGGTATGCTAAGGGAAAAACATTAAGATGTGTTAAATGTCTGTGGGACAGTCCGTCTGGGTTTGTTAATTGGCACTTATCCTGAGGAGAAACAAACTTCTCCTATTTTTAAAGCAGGAGGCAGTAGAACATGTTAGAGCTGGCTGAAGCCACCAAAGTTAGGCCCTTACCCCGCTACTGTGACTGGGAGCTAGGTCAAGAGTGAGAGTTCGCCTGCCTTCGTTCTTGAAAAGACTGTTCTGGGTGGTAGCATTTTACATCTCAAAGGGACAGAGAAAAGATTTATAGTTGCAAGCTTTCTAAAGTAACTGCTGTATGAGAGGGTTTAGAGGCCTATCTGCCTATCACCAGGTTTTGGCTAGAATAAACCGTTAACTCCCCTGGCAACATTGAGCTTTCTCCAGCAGGAATTTCAGGGGGCTGCTGTTATCATCCCAGGTATGCAGCCTTGAGCTGTTAGAAACTATGCTAGTGTTTCTTCAAGTCTCTTAGTGTGTGTGGAGAAGGGGGTGAGGGGGCAGGGGAGTGGATGAAATCATTAGTGCAGAGAGTCTGGTTTTTACTGGCCAAGGTTGAGGCCTGGTTAAGAAGAGAACTCAGAGGAGACTGAGTAGGATTTGTTAAGAAGAGAGTCTGGCATCTGTATGTTGAAGCTTGTCCATTGATGATTCTAGTGACCAGGGTTAAAAAAACAATTCTTACAGTAAGGAGATATACAGTACTTGAAGAAAGGCAGTTTGATTAAATGTATTTCTAAGTTCCTAATACTCAACTGCAGAAGCAATTGCCAAACAGGAAAGATTTCTGCACTGCTCTGTGGTGTGGACACATAGCATTTCAGAGCAGTTGTAATTACCTTGTATTTCATAAAGTAGCATTTCATTCAGGTTCCAAGTCAAGGAAGATAAGGGACTGAGAAGTAACTGCAACAAACACCCTCAATATTTTTTCTTCAATATTTAAAAATATATATTCAGGGACATCTGACAATTGGCTGTGAGAGACCTAGTGCAAGCCCTTACCTCTCCATATAGAGTTACCCCTGCCCAGGGAAGAGCATATCAAATGACATCCCCTGGCTGCAGCACTTTTGTCTAGGGGAAGTCATGTTAAAATAAATACCAGATGCAGCATTGAATGGGATAAGAATTTTAAAAAATGCAGCCTAACAGGGCAATTTCTTTGGTGGAAGTAAACTGATGGTGAAATCTGCTATGGACTGAATTGTGTCTCCCCCGCCCCCACTCCCCAAATTCATATGTTGAAACCCTAATCCTCAACATGACTATTTGGAGATACAGCTTTTAAGGCTAAATGAGGTCATAAGGGTGGGATCCTAATCTAATAGTATTGGTGGCCTTATAAGAAGTAGGGGGTGGAGATCGCTCATGCAAGCACTGAGGAAAGGTCATGCAAAGACACAGGGAGAAGGCAACCATCTGCAAGCCAGGGACCCAAACAGCCCGCACCTGATCTTGGACTTCTACCTTCTAGAACTGAGAAACAAATTTCTGTTGTTTAAGCCACCTAGTCTATGATACTGTGTTATACCAGCCCAAGTGGACCTAAGACAGGATCAATTGTTGGTTCATTCATTCATTCATTCATTCATCAACTATCCCTCTTTTAGGCACTGGAAATATAGCAATAACTAAAGGTCTAGCCTTTGAGGGGCACCTGGCTAGCTCAGTCAGTAGAACATCCAACTCTTGATATCAGGGTTGTGAGTTCTAACCCCATGCTGGGCATGGAGCCTACTTAAGAAAAGAAAGAGAGGAAAAGAAAAGAAAAGAAAAAGAAAATCAAGCCATCAGTGGAACATGGAACTCTTGATCTTGGGGTTGTAGGTTCAAGCTCCACAAATATATATTCAAGCTCCAAAAAAAATAGACTTCAAATAGAAGAGCATAGTTTGCAAGCTCATTATCTACACCCTGATTACATTACTGGCCTCCTATCTTACTCCTTCCTACTTACACAGATATGGTCAGTTCCTCTTACAGACATATACATTCACTGTAAATACTAGCTGTACTAAATTGCTTTTAGGTTCCTATAGCACCATACCAACCTCACCATTTCCATTTTCACCTAACTATCATCTACTAACACTTAGACTTTCAATTAAGTGGCTTCTACTTCCTAGAAGTATTCCCTAATTCCTTCTGTCTGGGTTCAGAGTTGTTTTATGTTCCTGAACATTTTCCCATAA